>NC_090337.1:67527061-68745750 GCF_035084215.1 Heptranchias perlo | reverse complement strand
TCTCTCTCTCTCGCTCGCTCTCTCATGCGCGTCCCCTCTCACTCACTCTATTGCGCGTCCCCACTCTCTTGCTCTCTCTCTTGTGCACGTCCTCTCTCTCTCTCTCTCTCTCTCGTGCGTGTCCTCTCTCTCTCTCTCTCTCTCTCTCTCGTGCACGTCCTCTCTCTCTCTCGTGCACATCCTCTCTCTCTCGTGCACGTCGTCTCTCTCTCTCTCGTGCGCGTCCTCTCTCTCTCTCTCTCCCTCGTGCACATCCTCACTCTTTCTCTCTCTCGTGCACATCCTCTCTCTCTCTTACTCTCTGTCTCGTGCGCGTCCCCTCTCACTCTCTCTCGTGCGCGTCCCCACTCTCTTGCTCTCTCTCTCGTGCACGTCCTCTCTCTCTCTTGTGCACGTCTTCTCTCTCTCTCTCTCTCTCGTGCACGTCCTTTCTCTCTCTCTCTCGTGCAAAACCTCTCTCTCTCTCTCGTGCACGTCCTTTCTCTCTCTCTCTCGTGCGCAACCTCTCTCTCTCTCTCTCGTGCGCATCTCCTCTCTGTCTCTATTGTACGCATCCTCTCTCTCCCTCTCTCACTCGTGCTCGTCATCCCACTCTCCCTCTTTCTCTCGTGCGCATCCTCTCTCTCTCCCTCTCGCTCTCTCGTGCGCGTCCTCTCTCTCTCCCTCTCTCTCTCTCGTTCGCGTCGTCTCTCTCTCCCTCTCTCTATCTCGTGCGCGTCGTCTCTCTCTCCCTCTCCCTCTCTCATGCGCGTCCCCTCTCTCTCTCTCGTGCACGTTCTCACTCTCTCTCTCGTGCACTTCTTATCTCTCCCTCGTGTGCGTCGCCTCTCTCTCCCTCTCTATTTCTCTTGTGCACATCCATCTCTCTCTCTGTCGTGCGTGTCCTCTCTCTCGCTCTCTCTCTCGCTCTCTCTCTCGCTCTCCTGCGCGTCCTCTCTCCCTCTCTCTCTCGTGCGCGTCCCCTCTCTATTCTTATCGTGCGCGTCCTGTCTCTCTCTCTCTTTCCCTTGTGCACGTCCTCTCTCTCTCTCTCTCTCTCTCTCGTGCGTGTCCTCTCTCTCTCTCTCTCTCTCGTGCACGTCCTCTCTCTCTCTCGTGCACATCCTCTCTCTCTCGTGCACATCGTCTCTCTCTCTCTCGTGCGCATCCTCTCTCTCTCTCTCTCCCTCGTGCACATCCTCACTCTTTCTCTCTCTCGTGCACATCCTCTCTCTCTCTTACTCTCTGTCTCGTGCGCGTCCCCTCTCACTCTCTCTCGTGCGCGTCCCCACTCTCTTGCTCTCTCTCTCGTGCATGTCCTCTCTCTCTCTCTCTCTCTTGTGCACGTCCTCTCTCTCTCTCTCTCTTGTGCACGTCCTCTCTCTCTCTCTCTCTCTCTCTCGTGCGCATCCTCTCCCTCTCATGCACATCCTTCCCCCTCTCTCTCCCTCTCTCATGCGCACCCTCTCTCTCTCTCTCTCGTGTGCGCCCTCTCTCTCTCTCTCGTGCGCGTCCCCACTCTCTTGCTCTCTCTCTCATGCACGTCCTCTCTCTCTCTCTTGTGCACGTACTCTCTCTCTCTCTCTTGTGCACGTCCTCTCTCTCTTTCTTTCTCTCTCTCTCTTGTGCACGTAATCTCTCTCTCTCTCGTGCACGTCCTCTCTCTCTCTCTCTCTCTCTTGTTCACGTCCTCTCTCTCTCTCTTTCTCTTGTGCACGTACTCTCTCTCTCTCTCTTGTGCACGTCCTCTCTCTCTCTCTCTCTCTTGTGCACGTACTCTCTCTCTCTCTTGTGCACGTCCTCTCTCTCTCTCTCTCTCGTGCGCATCCTCTCCCTCTCATGCACATCCTTCCCCCTCTCTCTCCCTCTCTCATGCGCACCCTCTCTCTCTCTCTCTCGTGTGCACCCTCTCTCTCTCTCTCGTGCGCGTCCTCTCTGTCTCTCTCTCTCGTGTGCATCTTCTTTCTCTCTCTCTCTCTGGTGCACGTCTTCTCTCTCTCTCTCTCTCTCTCGTGTGCGTCCTCTCTCGTCCTCTCTCTCTATCTCTCGTGTGTGTCCTATCTCTCTCTCTCTCTCATGCACGTCCCCTCTCTCTCTCTCTCTCTCTCTCTCAAATCTCTCTCGTGCGCATCCCCTCTCCCTCTCTCTCTCGTGCGTGTGTCCCCCCTCTCTCTCTCTCTCATGTGCGTCCTCTCTCTCTCTCTCTCTCTCTTTCCCTGTCGGCGTGTCTTCTCTCTCTCTCTCTCTCTCTCCCGTGCGCGTCTTCTCTCTCTCTCTCTCTCTCGTGCGCATCTTCTCTCTCTCTCTCCCTCTCGTGCATGTCTTCTCTCTCTCTCTCGTGCGTGTCTTCTCTCTCTCTCTCTCTCTCGTGCGCGTCTTCTCTCTCTCTCGTGCGCGTCATCTCTCTCTCTCTCTCTCCCTCGTGCGCATCCTCTATCTCACTCTCTATCGTGCCGTCCTCTCTCTGTCTCTCGTGTGCGTCCTCTCTCTCTCTCTCTCTCTCTCTAATCTCTCTCGTGCGCATCACCCCTCTCTCTCTCTCTCTCTTGTGCACGTCCCCTCTTTCTCGTGCGTGTCCCCCTCCTCTCTCTCTCTCTCTCTCATGCACGTCCGCTCTCTCTCTCTCCCTCTCTCGTGCGCGTCCTCTCTCTCTCTCCCTCTCGTGCGTGTCTTCTCTCTCTCTCGTGCGTGTCTTCTCTCCCTCTCTCTCGTGCGTGTCTTCTCTCTCTCTCGTGCGTGTCTTCTCTCCCTCTCTCTCCTGCGTGTCTTCTCTCTCTCTCTCGTGCGAGTCTTCTCTCTCTCTCTCTCATGCGTGTCTTCTCTCTCTCTCTCGTGCGCGTCATCTCTCTCTCTCTCTCGTGCCCGTCCCCTCTCTCTCTCTCTCTTGTGCACGTCCTATCTCTCTCTCTCTCTTGTGCACGTCCTCTCTCTCTCTCTCTCTCTCGTGCGCATCCCCTCTTTCTCTCTCTCTCTCTCTCTCTCTCTCTCTCTGGTGCACGTCTTCTCTCTCTCTCTCTCTCTCGTGCGTCCTCTCTCATCCTCTCTCTCTCTCTCTCGTGCACGTCCTCTCTCTCTCTCTCTCTCTCTCGTGCACGTCCTCTCTCTCTCTCTCCCGCTCGTCCTCTCCCTCTCTCTCTCTCTCTCTCGTGCGCGTCCTCTCCCTCTCTTTCTCCTTCTCTCTCGTGCGGGTCCTCTCTCTCTCCCTCTCTCTATTGCGCGTCCTCTCTCTCTCTCTCCCGCTCGTCCTCTCCCTCTCTCTCTCTCTCTCTCGTGCGCGTCCTCTCCCTCTCTTTCTCCTTCTCTCTCGTGCGGGTCCTCTCTCTATCCCTATCTCTAGTACGTGTCCTCTCTCCGTCCCTCTCTCTCTCTCGCGCATGTCCTCTCTCTCTCGCTATCTCTCTTGCGCATCCTCCCTCTCCCTCTCTCCCTTTCTCTCTCTCATGCACGTCCTCTCGCTCTCTCTCTCTCGTGCGCGTCCTCTCTCTCTCTCGTGCGCGTCCTATCTCTCTCTCTCTCTCGTGCGCATCCTCTCTCTCTCTCTCTCTCTCATGCACGTCCCCTCTCTCTCTCTCTCTCTCTCAAATCTCTCTCGTGCGCATACCCGACAGGGAAAGAGAGAGAGAGAGAGAGCGGGACACGCATGAGAGAGAGAGAGAGAGAGAGGAGGGGACATGCACGAGAGAGAGGGGACGTGCACAAGAGAGAGAGAGAGAGGGGGGATGCGCACGAGAGAGATTCGAGAGAGAGAGGGGGGGACGTGCATGAGAGAGAGAGAGAGAAGACGCGCACGAGAGAGAGAGAGAGAAGACGGCACGATAGAGAGTGAGATAGAGGATGCGCACGAGGGAGAGAGAGAGAGAGATGACGCGCACGAGAGAGAGAGAGAGAGGACGCGCATGAGAGAGAGAGAGAGAGAGAGGATGCGCACGAGAGAGAGAGAGAGGACGCGCACGAGAGAGAGAGAGAAGACGCGCACGGGAGAGAGAGAGAGAAGACGCGCACGAGAGAGAGAGAGAGAGGATGCGCACGAGAGAGAGAGAGATGACGCGCACGAGAGAGTGAGAAGATGCGCACGAGAGAGAGAGAGAGAAGACACGCCGACAGGGAAAGAGGGAGAGAGAGAGAGGACACACATGAGAGAGAGAGAGAGAGAGAGGGGGGACACATGCAAGAGAGAGAGGGGACGTGCACAAGAGAGAGAGAGAGAGAGGGGGTGCGCACGAGAGAGATTTGAGAGAGAGAGAGAGGGGACGTGCATGTGAGAGAGAGAGAGAGAGAGAGAGAGGGGACATGCATGAGAGAGGGAGAGAGAGGACGCGCACGAGAGAGAGAGAGGACGCGCACGAGAGAGAGAGAGAAGACGCGCACGAGAGCGAGAGAGAGAGGACGCGCACGAGAGAGAGAGAGAGAGAGAGGACGCGCACGAGAGAGAGAGAGAGAAGACACGCACGAGAGAGAGAGAGAGGACGCGCACGAGAGAGAGAGAGAAGACACGCACGAGAGAGAAGAGAGAGAGGATGCGCACGAGAGAGAGAGAGAGGACGCACACGAGAGAGAGAGAGAGAAGACACGCACGAGAGAGAGAGAGAGAGAAGACACGCACGAGAGAGAGAGAGAGAACGCGCACTAGAGAGAGAGAAGACACGCACGAGAGAGAGAGAGAAGACACGCCGACAGGGAAAGAGGGAGAGAGAGGATGTGCACGAGAGAGAGAGAGAGAGAGGGGATGCGCACGAGAGAGATTTGAGAGAGAGAGAGAGAGAGAGGGGACGTGCATGAGAGAGAGAGAGAGAGAGAGAGAGAGGGGACGTGCATGAGAGAGAGAGAGAGAGAGAGAGAGGGGACGTGCATGAGAGAGAGAGAGAAGACATGCACGAGATAGAGAGAGAGGATGCGCACGAGAGAGAGAGAGAAGACATGCACGAGATAGAGAGAGAGGATGCGCACGAGAGAGAGAGGATGCACATGAGAGAGAGAGAGAGAAGACACGCACGAGAGAGAGAGAGAGAGAGAGAGAAGACATGCCGAGAGGGAAAGAGGGAGAGAGAGTACGTGCACGAGAGAGAGAGAGAGAGAGTCGGCGTGTCCTCTCTCTCTCTCCCTCTCGTGCGTGTCTTCTCTCTCTCTCTCGTGCGAGTCTTCTCTCTCTCTCTCTCGTGCGCATCGTCTCTCTCTCTCTCGTGCCCGTCCACTCTCTCTCTCTCTCTCGTGCACGTCTTCTTTCTCTCTCTCTCATGCGTGTCTTCTCTCTCTCTCTCATGCACGTCTTCTCTCTCTCTCGTGCGCGTCTTCTCTCTCTCTCTCTCATGCGTGTCTTCTCTCTCTCTCTCGTGCGCATCGTCTCTCTCTCTCGTGCACGTCCTCTCCCTCTCTCTCGTGCGTGTCTTCTCTCTCTCTCTCATGCGCGTCCTCTCTCTATCTCTCGTGCGCGTCCTCTCTCTCTCTCTCTCATGCGTGTCCTCTCTCTCTCTCTCATGCGCGTCTTCTCTCTCTCTCTCTCTTGTGCATGTCCTCTCTCTCTCTCTCGTGCGCATCCCTTCTCTCTCTCTCGCTCTCTCTCTTTTGCACGTCCTCTCTCTCTCTCTCTCTCGTGCGCGTCCTCTCGCTCTCACTCTCTCTCGTGCGCGTCCTCTATCTCCCTATCGTGCCATCCTCGCTCTCTCTCTCTCTCTCGTGCCCATCCCCTCTCTCTCTCTCTATCGTGCGTGTGTCCCCCCTCTCTCTGTCTCTCTCATGTGCGTCCTCTCTCCCTCTCTCTCTTTCCCTGTCGGCGTGTCTTCTCTCTCTCTCTCTCTCTCGTGCGCATCTTCTCTCTCTCTCTCCCTCTCGTGCATGTCTTCTCTCTCTCTCTCTCGTGCGTGTCTTCTCTCTCTCTCTCGTGCGCGTCTTCTCTCTCTCTCGTGTGCGTCCTCTCTCTCTCTCTCTCTCTCTCGTGCGCGTCCTCTCTCTCTCTCTCTCTCTTGTGCGCGTCCTCTCTCTCCCTCTCTCTCTCGCGCGCGTCCCCTCTCTTTCTCTCTCTCGTGTGCGTCCTCTCTCTCTCTCTCTCTCTCGTGCGCGTCCTCTCTCTCTCTCTCGTGCGCATCCTCTCTCTCTCTCTCTCATGCGCGTCCTCTCTCTCTCTCTCTCGTGCGCGTCATCTCTCTCTCTCTCTCCCTCGTGCGCATCCTCTATCTCACTCTCTATCGTGCCGTCTTCTCTCTCTCTCTCTCGTGCGCGTCTTCTCTCTCTCTCTCTCATGCACGTCCCCCCCTCTCTCTCTCTCTCGAATCTCTCTCGTGCGCATCACCCCTCTCTCTCTCTCTCTCTCTTGTGCACGTCCCCTCTCTCTCGTGCGTGTCCCCCTCCTCTCTCTCTCTCTCTCATGCGTGTCCCGCTCTCTCTCTCTCTCTCTTTCCCTGTCGGCGTGTCCTCTCTCTCTCTCTCTCTCCCTCTCATGCGTGTCTTCTCTCTCTCTCTCGTGCGAGTCTTCTCTCTCTCTCTCTCGTGCGCATCGTCTCTCTGTCTCTCGTGCCCGTCCACTCTCTCTCTCTCTCTCGTGCACGTCTTCTTTCTCTCTCTCTCATGCGTGTCTTCTCTCTCTCTCTCATGCACGTCTTCTCTCTCTCTCTCATGCGTGTCTTCTCTCTCTCTCTCTCGTGCGCGTCGTCTCTCTCTCTCGTTCACGTCCTCTCCCTCTCTCTCGTGCGTGTCTTCTCTCTCTCTCTCATGCGCGTCCTCTCTCTCTCTCTCGTGCGCGTCCTCTCTCTCTCTCTCTCATGCGTGTCCTCTCTCTCTCTCTCATGCGCGTCTTCTCTCTCTCTCTCTCTTGTGCATGTCCTCTCTCTCTCTCTCGTGCGCATCCCTTCTCTCTCTCTCGCTCTCTCTCTTGTGCACGTCCTCTCTCTCTCTCGTGCGCGTCCTCTCGCTGTCTCTCTCTCTCGTGCGCGTCCTCTATCTCCCTATCGTGCCATCCTCTCTCTCTCTCTCTCTCTCGTGCCCATCCCCTCTCTCTCTATCGTGCGTGTGTCCCCCCTCTCTCTGTCTCTCTCATGTGCGTCCTCTCTCTCTCTCTTTCCCTGTCGGCGTGTCTTCTCTCTCTCTCTCTCTCTCTCTCTCTCTCTCGTGCGCATCTTCTCTCTCTCTCTCCCTCTCGTGCATGTCTTCTCTCTCTCTCTCTCGTGCGTGTCTTCTCTCTCTCTCTCGTGCGCGTCTTCTCTCTCTCTCTCGTGCGCGTCATCTCTCTCTCTCTCTCCCTCTCTCGTGCGTGTCTTCTCTTTCTCTCGTGCGTGTCTTCTCTCCCTCTCTCTCGTGCGTGTCTTCTCTCCCTCTCTCTCATGCGTGTCTTCTCTCCCTCTCTCTCGTGCGTGTCTTCTCTCCCTCTCTCTCGTGCGTGTCTTCTCTCCCTCTCTCTCGTGCGTGTCTTCTCTCTCTCTCTCCCTCTCTCGTGCGTGTCTTCTCTTTCTCTCGTGCGTGTCTTCTCTCCCTCTCTCTCGTGCGTGTCTTCTCTCCCTCTCTCTCGTGCGTGTCTTCTCTCTCTCTCTCTCTCGTGCGAGCCTTCTCTCTCTCTCTCCTGCGCGTCTTCTCTCCCTCACTCTCGTGCGAGTCTTCTCTCTCTCTCTCTCTCGTGCGCATCGTCTCTCTCTCTCTCTCCCGTACGCGTCTTCTCTCTCTCGCTCATGCTTGTCTTCTCTCTCTCCCGTGCGCGTCGTCTCTCTCTCTCTTGTGCACGTCCTATCTCTCTCTCTCTCTCTCTCTCTTGTGCGTCCTCTCTCATCCTCTCTCTCTCTCTCGTGCACGTCCTCTCTCTCTCTCTCGTGCATGTCCTCTATCTCTCTCTCCCTCGCGTCCTCTCCCTCTCTCTCTGTCTCGTGCATGTCCTCTCCCTCTCTTTCTCCTTCTCTCTCGTGTGGGTCCTCTCTCTCTCCCTCTCTCTCGTGTGCATCCTCCCTCTCCCTCTCTCTCTCTCCCTCTCTCTCTCTCGTGCACGTCCTCTCGCTCTCTCTCTCTCGTGCGCGTCCTCTCTCTCTCTCTCTCTCGTGCGCGTCCTATCTCTCTCTCTCTCTCGTGCGCATCCTCTCTCTCTCTCTCTCATGCACGTCCCCTCTCTCTCTCATGCACGACCCCTCTCTCTCTCTCTCTCTCTCTCAAATCTCTCTCGTGCGCATCCCCTCTCTCTCTCTCTCTTGTGCACGTCCTATCTCTCTCTCTCTCTTGTGCACGTCCTCTCTCTCTCTCTCTCTCGTGCGCATCCCCTCTTTCTCTCTCTCTCTCTCTCTCTCTGGTGCACGTCTTCTCTCTCTCTCTCTCTCTCGTGCATCCTCTCTCATCCTCTCTCTCTCTCTCGTGCACGTCCTCTCTCTCTCTCTCTCTCTCTCTCTCTCGTGCACGTCCTCTCTCTCTCTCTCCCGCTCGTCCTCTCCCTCTCTCTCTCTCGTGCGCGTCCTCTCCCTCTCTTTCTCCTTCTCTCTCGTGCGGGTCCTCTCTCTCTCCCTCTCTCTATTGCGCGTCCTCTCTCTCTCTCTCCCGCTCGTCCTCTCCCTCTCTCTCTCTCTCTCTCGTGCGTGTCCTCTCCCTCTCTTTCTCCTTCTCTCTCGTGCGGGTCCTCTCTCTAGTGCGTGTCCTCTCTCCGTCCCTCTCTCTCTCGCGCATGTCCTCTCTCTCTCGCTCTCTCTCTTGCGCATCCTCCCTCTCCCTCTCTCTCTCTCCCTCTCTCTCTCGTGCGCGTCCTATCTCTCTCTCTCTCTCGTGCGCATCCTCTCTCTCTCTCTCATGCACGTCCCCTCTCTCTCTCTCCCTCAAATCTCTCTCGTGCGCATCCCCTCTCTCTCTCTCGTGCAAGTCCTCTCTCTCCTTCTTTCCCTCTCGGCATGTCTTCTCTCTCTCTCTCTCTCTCTCGTGCGTGTCTTCTCTCTCTCTCTCTCATGTGCGTCCTCTCTCTCTCGTGCGCATCCTCGCTCTCTATCTCGTGCATGTCTTCTCTCTCTCTCTCGTGCGCGTCCTCTCTCTCTCTCTCATGCACGTCCCCTCTCTCTCTCTCTCTCTCTCATGCACGTCCCCTCTCTCTCTCTCTCTCTCTCTCTCATGCACGTCCCCTCTCTCTCTCTCTCTCTCTCAAATCTCTCTCGTGCGCATCCCCTCTCTCTCTCTCTCTCTCTCGTGCACATCCTCTCTCTCCCTCTTTCCCTGTCGGCGTGTCTTCTCTCTCTCTCTCTCTCTCGTGCGTGTCTTCTCTCTCTCTAGTGCGCGTTCTCTCTCTCTCTCTCGTGCGTGTCTTCTCTCTCTCTCTCTCTCGTGCGTGTCTTCTCTCTCTCTCTCTCGTGCGTGTCTTCTCTCTCTCTCTCGTGCGCGTCCTCTCTCTCTCTCTCGTGCGTGTCTTCTCTCTCTCTCTCTCGTGCGCGTCCTCTCTCTCTCTCTCTCGTGCGCGTCCTCTCTCTCTCTCTCTCATGCACGTCCCCTCTCTCTCTCTCTCAAATCTCTCTCGTGCGCACCCCCTCTCTCTCTCTCTCTCTTGTGCACGTCCCCTCTCTCTCTTGCATGTGTCCCCCCTCTCTCTCTCTCTCTCATGTGTGTCCTCTCTCTCTCTCCCTCTTTCCCTGTCGGCGTGTCTTCTCTCTCTCTCTCTCGTGCGCATCTTCTCACTCTCTCGTGCGCATCCTCTCTCTCTCTCTCTCGTGCGTGTCTTCTCTCTCTCTCTCTCGTGTGCGTCCTCTCTCTCTCTCTCGTGCGTGTCTTCTCTCTCTCTCTCTCTCTCGTGCACGTCCTCTCTCTCTCTCTCGTGCGCATCCTCTCTCTCTCTCTCTCATGCGCGTCCTCTCTCTCTCTCTCTCGTGCGCGTCATCTCTCTCTCTCTCTCCCTCGTGCGCATCCTCTATCTCACTCTCTATCGTGCCGTCTTCTCTCTCTCTCTCTCGTGCGCGTCTTCTCTCTCTCTCTCTCATGCACGTCCCCCCCTCTCTCTCTCCCTCGAATCTCTCTCGTGCGCATCCCCCCTCTCTCTCTCTCTCTCTTGTGCACGTCCCCTCTCTCTCGTGCGTGTGCCCCTCCTCTCTCTCTCTCTCTCTCTCATGCGTGTCTTCTCTCTCTCTCTCGTGCGAGTCTTCTCTCTCTCTCTCTCGTGCGCATCGTCTCTCTCTCTCTCGTGCCCGTCCACTCTCTCTCTCTCTCTCGTGCACGTCTTCTCTCTCTCTCTCCTGTCGGCGTGTCCTCTCTCTCTCTCTCTCCCTCTCGTGCGTGTCTTCTCTCTCTCTCTCGTGCGAGTCTTCTCTCTCTCTCTCTCGTGCGCATCGTCTCTCTCTCTCTCGTGCCCGTCCACTCTCTCTCTCTCTCTCGTGCACGTCTTCTCTCTCTCTCTCTCATGCATGTCTTCTCTCTCTCTCTCTCTCTCTTGTGCACGTCTTCTCTCTCTCTCGTGCGCGTCTTCTCTCTCTCTCTCTCATGCGTGTCTTCTCTCTCTCTCTCTCTCGTGCACGTCGTCTCTCTCTCTCGTGCACGTCCTCTCCCTCTCTCTCGTGCGTGTCTTCTCTCTCTCTCTCATGCGCGTCCTCTCTCTCTCTCTCGTGCGCGTCCTCTCTCTCTCTCTCATGCGTGTCCTCTCTCTCTCTCTCTCATGCGCGTCTTCCCTCTCTCTCTCTCGTGCATGTCCTCTCTCTCTCTCTCGTGCGCATCCCTTCTCTCTCTCGCTCTCTCTCTTGTGCACGTCCTCTCTCTCTCTCTCTCTCTCGTGCGCGTCCTCTCGCTCTCTCTCTCTCGTGCGCGTCCTCTATCTCCCTATCGTGCCATCCTCTCTCTCTCTCTCTCTCTCGTGCCCATCCCCTCTCTCTCTATCGTGCGTGTGTCCCCCCTCTCTCTGTCTCTCTCATGTGCGTCCTCTCTCTCTCTCTCTCTTTCCCTTTCGGCGTGTCTTCTCTCTCTCTCTCTCTCTCTCGTGTGCATCTTCTCTCTCTCTCTCTCCCTCTCGTGCATGTCTTCTCTCTCTCTCTCTCGTGCGTGTCTTCTCTCTCTCTCTCTCGTGCGCGTCATCTCTCTCTCTCCCTCTCTCGTGCGTGTCTTCTCTCTCTCTCGTGCGTGTCTTCTCTCTCTCTCGTGCGTGTCTTCTCTCCCTCTCTCTCGTGCGTGTCTTCTCTCCCTCTCTCTCGTGCGTGTCTTCTCTCCCTCTCTCTCGTGCGTGTCTTCTCTCCCTCTCTCTCGTGCGTGTCTTCTCTCTCTCTCTCTCGTGCGAGCCTTCTCTCTCTCTCTCCTGCGCGTCTTCTCTCCCTCTCTCTCGTGCGAGTCTTCTCTCCCTCTCTCTCGTGCGAGTCTTCTCTCTCTCTCTCTCTCGTGCGCATCATCTCTCTCTCTCTCTCTCTCGTGCGTGTCTTCTCTCTCTCTCTCTCGTGCGAGCCTTCTCTCTCTCTCTCCTGCGCGTCTTCTCTCCCTCTCTCTCGTGCGAGTCTTCTCTCTCTCTCTCTCCCTCTCTCGTGCGTGTCTTCTCTTTCTCTCGTGCGTGTCTTCTCTCCCTCTCTCTCGTGCGTGTCTTCTCTCCCTCTCTCTCGTGCGTGTCTTCTCTCCCTCTCTCTCGTGCGTGTCTTCTCTCTCTCTCTCTCGTGCGAGCCTTCTCTCTCTCTCTCCTGCGCGTCTTCTCTCCCTCTCTCTCGTGCGAGTCTTCTCTCCCTCTCTCTCGTGCGAGTCTTCTCTCTCTCTCTCTCTCGTGCGCATCATCTCTCTCTCTCTCTCTCTCGTGCGTGTCTTCTCTCTCTCTCTCTCGTGCGAGCCTTCTCTCTCTCTCTCCTGCGCGTCTTCTCTCCCTCTCTCTCGTGCGCGTCATCTCTCTCTCTCTCTCCCTCTCTCGTGCGTGTCTTCTCTTTCTCTCGTGCGTGTCTTCTCTCCCTCTCTCTCGTGCGTGTCTTCTCTCCCTCTCTCTCATGCGTGTCTTCTCTCCCTCTCTCTCGTGCGTGTCTTCTCTCCCTCTCTCTCGTGCGTGTCTTCTCTCCCTCTCTCTCGTGCGTGTCTTCTCTCTCTCTCTCTCTCGTGCGAGCCTTCTCTCTCTCTCCTGCGCGTCTTCTCTCCCTCACTCTCGTGCGAGTCTTCTCTCTCTCTCTCTCTCGTGCGCATCGTCTCTCTCTCTCTCTCCCGTACGCGTCTTCTCTCTCTCGCTCATGCTTGTCTTCTCTCTCTCCCGTGCGCGTCGTCTCTCTCTCTCTTGTGCACGTCCTATCTCTCTCTCTCTCTCTCTCTCTTGTGCGTCCTCTCTCATCCTCTCTCTCTCTCTCGTGCACGTCCTCTCTCTCTCTCTCGTGCATGTCCTCTATCTCTCTCTCCCTCGCGTCCTCTCCCTCTCTCTCTGTCTCGTGCATGTCCTCTCCCTCTCTTTCTCCTTCTCTCTCGTGTGGGTCCTCTCTCTCTCCCTCTCTCTCGTGTGCATCCTCCCTCTCCCTCTCTCTCTCTCCCTCTCTCTCTCTCGTGCACGTCCTCTCGCTCTCTCTCTCTCGTGCGCGTCCTCTCTCTCTCTCTCTCTCGTGCGCGTCCTATCTCTCTCTCTCTCTCGTGCGCATCCTCTCTCTCTCTCTCTCATGCACGTCCCCTCTCTCTCTCATGCACGACCCCTCTCTCTCTCTCTCTCTCTCTCAAATCTCTCTCGTGCGCATCCCCTCTCTCTCTCTCTCTTGTGCACGTCCTATCTCTCTCTCTCTCTTGTGCACGTCCTCTCTCTCTCTCTCTCTCGTGCGCATCCCCTCTTTCTCTCTCTCTCTCTCTCTCTCTGGTGCACGTCTTCTCTCTCTCTCTCTCTCTCGTGCATCCTCTCTCATCCTCTCTCTCTCTCTCGTGCACGTCCTCTCTCTCTCTCTCTCTCTCTCTCTCTCGTGCACGTCCTCTCTCTCTCTCTCCCGCTCGTCCTCTCCCTCTCTCTCTCTCGTGCGCGTCCTCTCCCTCTCTTTCTCCTTCTCTCTCGTGCGGGTCCTCTCTCTCTCCCTCTCTCTATTGCGCGTCCTCTCTCTCTCTCTCCCGCTCGTCCTCTCCCTCTCTCTCTCTCTCTCTCGTGCGCGTCCTCTCCCTCTCTTTCTCCTTCTCTCTCGTGCGGGTCCTCTCTCTAGTGCGTGTCCTCTCTCCGTCCCTCTCTCTCTCGCGCATGTCCTCTCTCTCTCGCTCTCTCTCTTGCGCATCCTCCCTCTCCCTCTCTCTCTCTCCCTCTCTCTCTCGTGCGCGTCCTATCTCTCTCTCTCTCTCGTGCGCATCCTCTCTCTCTCTCTCATGCACGTCCCCTCTCTCTCTCTCCCTCAAATCTCTCTCGTGCGCATCCCCTCTCTCTCTCTCGTGCAAGTCCTCTCTCTCCTTCTTTCCCTCTCGGCATGTCTTCTCTCTCTCTCTCTCTCTCTCGTGCGTGTCTTCTCTCTCTCTCTCTCATGTGCGTCCTCTCTCTCTCGTGCGCATCCTCGCTCTCTATCTCGTGCATGTCTTCTCTCTCTCTCTCGTGCGCGTCCTCTCTCTCTCTCTCATGCACGTCCCCTCTCTCTCTCTCTCTCTCTCATGCACGTCCCCTCTCTCTCTCTCTCTCTCTCTCTCATGCACGTCCCCTCTCTCTCTCTCTCTCTCTCAAATCTCTCTCGTGCGCATCCCCTCTCTCTCTCTCTCTCTCTCGTGCACATCCTCTCTCTCCCTCTTTCCCTGTCGGCGTGTCTTCTCTCTCTCTCTCTCTCTCGTGCGTGTCTTCTCTCTCTCTAGTGCGCGTTCTCTCTCTCTCTCTCGTGCGTGTCTTCTCTCTCTCTCTCTCTCGTGCGTGTCTTCTCTCTCTCTCTCTCGTGCGTTTCTTCTCTCTCTCTCTCGTGCGCGTCCTCTCTCTCTCTCTCTCGTGCGCGTCCTCTCTCTCTCTCTCTCATGCACGTCCCCTCTCTCTCTCTCTCAAATCTCTCTCGTGCGCACCCCCTCTCTCTCTCTCTCTCTTGTGCACGTCCCCTCTCTCTCTTGCATGTGTCCCCCCTCTCTCTCTCTCTCTCATGTGTGTCCTCTCTCTCTCTCCCTCTTTCCCTGTCGGCGTGTCTTCTCTCTCTCTCTCTCGTGCGCATCTTCTCACTCTCTCGTGCGCATCCTCTCTCTCTCTCTCTCGTGCGTGTCTTCTCTCTCTCTCTCTCGTGTGCGTCCTCTCTCTCTCTCTCGTGCGTGTCTTCTCTCTCTCTCTCTCTCTCGTGCACGTCCTCTCTCTCTCTCTCGTGCGCATCCTCTCTCTCTCTCTCTCATGCGCGTCCTCTCTCTCTCTCTCTCGTGCGCGTCATCTCTCTCTCTCTCTCCCTCGTGCGCATCCTCTATCTCACTCTCTATCGTGCCGTCTTCTCTCTCTCTCTCTCGTGCGCATCTTCTCTCTCTCTCTCTCATGCACGTCCCCCCCTCTCTCTCTCCCTCGAATCTCTCTCGTGCGCATCCCCCCTCTCTCTCTCTCTCTCTTGTGCACGTCCCCTCTCTCTCGTGCGTGTGCCCCTCCTCTCTCTCTCTCTCTCTCTCATGCGTGTCTTCTCTCTCTCTCTCGTGCGAGTCTTCTCTCTCTCTCTCTCGTGCGCATCGTCTCTCTCTCTCTCGTGCCCGTCCACTCTCTCTCTCTCTCTCGTGCACGTCTTCTCTCTCTCTCTCCTGTCGGCGTGTCCTCTCTCTCTCTCTCTCCCTCTCGTGCGTGTCTTCTCTCTCTCTCTCGTGCGAGTCTTCTCTCTCTCTCTCTCGTGCGCATCGTCTCTCTCTCTCTCGTGCCCGTCCACTCTCTCTCTCTCTCTCGTGCACGTCTTCTCTCTCTCTCTCTCATGCATGTCTTCTCTCTCTCTCTCTCTCTCTTGTGCACGTCTTCTCTCTCTCTCGTGCGCGTCTTCTCTCTCTCTCTCTCATGCGTGTCTTCTCTCTCTCTCTCTCTCGTGCACGTCGTCTCTCTCTCTCGTGCACGTCCTCTCCCTCTCTCTCGTGCGTGTCTTCTCTCTCTCTCTCATGCGCGTCCTCTCTCTCTCTCTCGTGCGCGTCCTCTCTCTCTCTCTCATGCGTGTCCTCTCTCTCTCTCTCTCATGCGCGTCTTCCCTCTCTCTCTCTCGTGCATGTCCTCTCTCTCTCTCTCGTGCGCATCCCTTCTCTCTCTCGCTCTCTCTCTTGTGCACGTCCTCTCTCTCTCTCTCTCTCTCGTGCGCGTCCTCTCGCTCTCTCTCTCTCGTGCGCGTCCTCTATCTCCCTATCGTGCCATCCTCTCTCTCTCTCTCTCTCTCGTGCCCATCCCCTCTCTCTCTCTATCGTGCGTGTGTCCCCCCTCTCTCTGTCTCTCTCATGTGCGTCCTCTCTCTCTCTCTCTCTTTCCCTTTCGGCGTGTCTTCTCTCTCTCTCTCTCTCTCTCGTGTGCATCTTCTCTCTCTCTCTCTCCCTCTCGTGCATGTCTTCTCTCTCTCTCTCGTGCGTGTCTTCTCTCTCTCTCTCTCGTGCGCGTCATCTCTCTCTCTCCCTCTCTCGTGCGTGTCTTCTCTCTCTCTCGTGCGTGTCTTCTCTCTCTCTCGTGCGTGTCTTCTCTCCCTCTCCCTCGTGCGTGTCTTCTCTCCCTCTCTCTCGTGCGTGTCTTCTCTCCCTCTCTCTCGTGCGTGTCTTCTCTCCCTCTCTCTCGTGCGTGTCTTCTCTCTCTCTCTCTCGTGCGAGCCTTCTCTCTCTCTCTCCTGCGCGTCTTCTCTCCCTCTCTCTCGTGCGAGTCTTCTCTCCCTCTCTCTCGTGCGAGTCTTCTCTCTCTCTCTCTCTCGTGCGCATCATCTCTCTCTCTCTCTCTCTCGTGCGTGTCTTCTCTCTCTCTCTCTCGTGCGAGCCTTCTCTCTCTCTCTCCTGCGCGTCTTCTCTCCCTCTCTCTCGTGCGAGTCTTCTCTCTCCCTCTCTCTCGTGCGAGTCTTCTCTCTCTCTCTCTCTCGTGCGCATCGTCTCTCTCTCTCTCTCCCGTGCGCGTCGTCTCTCTCTCTCTTGTGCACGTCCTATCTCTCTCTCTCTCTCTCTCTCTTGTGCGTCCTCTCTCATCCTCTCTCTCTCTCTCGTGCACGTCCTCTCTCTCTCTCTCTCGTGCACGTCCTCTATCTCTCTCTCCCTCTCGTCCTCTCCCTCTCTCTCTCTCGTGCGTGTCCTCTCCCTCTCTTTCTCCTTCTCTCTCGTACGGGTCCTCTCTCTCTCCCTCTCTCTCGTGTGCATCCTCCCTCTCCCTCTCTCTCTCTCCCTCTCTCTCTCTCGTGCACGTCCTCTCGCTCTCTCTCTCTCGTGCGCGTCCTCTCTCTCTCTCGTGCGCGTCCTATCTCTCCCTCTCTCTCGTGCGCATCCTCTCTCTCTCTCTCTCTCTCATGCACGTCCCCTCTCTCTCTCTCTCTCATGCACGTCCCCTCTCTCTCTCTCTCTCTCTCTCTCAAATCTCTCTCGTGCGCATCCCCTCTCTCTCTCTCTTGTGCACGTCCCCTCTCTCTCTCTCTCTCATGTGCATCCTCTCTCTCTCTCTCCCTCTTTCCCTGTCGGCGTGTCTTCTCTCTCTCTCTCTCGTGCGTGTCTTCTCTCTCTCTCTCTAGTGCGCGTCCTCTCTCTCTCTCGTGCGCATCCTCTCTCTCTCTCCTGCATCTCTTCTCTCTCTCTCTCTCGTGCGCGTCCTCTCTCTCACTCTCGTGCGCATCCTCTCTCTCTCTCGTGCGCGTCCTCTCTCTGTCTCTCGTGCGCATCCTCTCTCTCTCGTGCATGTCTTCTCTCTCTCTCTCTCGTGCACGTCTTCTCTCTCTCTCTCTCATGCGTGTCTTCTCTCTCGTGCGCGTCCTCTCTCTCTCTCTCATGCGCGTCTTCTCTCTCTCTCTCGTGCGCGTCCTCTCTCTCTCTCTCTCATGCGCGTCTTCCCTCTCTCTCGTGCGCGTCCTCTCTCTCTCGTGCGCGTCCTCTCTCTCTCTCTCTCGTGCGCGTCCTCTCTCTCTCTCTCTCGTGCGCGTCCTCTCTCTCTCTCTCTCACGCGTGTCCTCTCTCTCTCTCTCTCTCTCATGCACGTCCCCTCTCTCTCTCTCTCTCTCTCTCAAATCTCTCTCGTGCGCATCCCCTCTCTCTCTCTCTTGTGCACATCCCCTCTCTCTCTTGCATGTGTCCCCCCTCTCTCTCTCTCTCTCTCATGTGCGTCCTCTCTCTCTCTCCCTGTTTCCCTGTCGGCTTGTCTTCTCTCTCTCCCTCTCGTGCGCATCTTCTCTCTCTCTCGTGCGCGTCCTTTCTCTCTCTCTCTCTCGTGCGTGTCTTCTCTCTCTCGTGCATGTCCTCTCTCTCTCTCTCGTGCGTGTCTTCTCTCTCTCTCTCTCTCGTGCGCATCCTCTCTCTCTCTCTCTCTCGTGCGCGTCTTCTCTCTCTCTCTCGTGCGCGTCTTCTCTCTCTCTCTCTCGTGCGCATCCTCTCTCTCTCTCTCGTGCACGTCATCTCTCTCTCTCTCTCCCTCGTGCGCATCCTCTATCTCACTCTCTATCGTGCCGTCTTCTCCCTCTCTCTCTCTCTCTCTCGTGCGCGTCTTCTCTCTCTCTCTCTCTCTCATGCACGTCCCCCCCTCTCTCTCTCTCTAATCTCTCTCGTGCGCATCACCCCTCTCTCTCTCTCTCTCTTGTGCACGTCCCCTCTCTCTCATGCGTGTCCCCCTCCTCTCTCTCTCTCTCTCTTCCTCATGCGTGTCCGCGCATTCTCTCTCTCTCTCTCCCCCTCTCGTGCGTGTCTTCTCTCTCTCTCTCGTGCGTGTCTTCTCTCTCTCGCGTGCACGTCTTCTCTCCCTCTCTCTCGTGCGAGTCTTCTCTCTCTCTCTCGTGCGCGTCCTCTCTCTCTCTCTCTCATGCGCGTCTTCCCTCTCTCTCATGCACATCCCCCCCTCTCTCTCTCTCTAATCTCTCTCGTGCGCATCACCCCTCTCTCTCTCTCTCTCTTGTGCACGTCCCCTCTCTCTCATGCGTGTCCCCCTCCTCTCTCTCTCTCTCTCTTCCTCATGCGTGTCCGCGCACTCTCTCTCTCTCTCTCCCCCTCTCGTGCGTGTCTTCTCTCTCTCTCTCGTGCGTGTCTTCTCTCTCTCGCGTGCACGTCTTCTCTCTCTCTCTCTCGTGCGCATCTTCTCTCTCTCTCGTGCGCGTCCTTTCTCTCTCTCTCTCTCGTGCATGTCTTCTCTCTCTCGTGCATGTCCTCTCTCTCTCTCTCGTGCGTGTCTTCTCTCTCTCTCTCTCTCTCGTGCGCATCCTCTCTCTCTCTCTCTCTCGTGCGCGTCTTCTCTCTCTCTCTCTCGTGCGCGTCTTCTCTCTCTCTCTCTCGTGCGCATCCTCTCTCTCTCTCTCGTGCACGTCATCTCTCTCTCTCTCTCCCTCGTGCGCATCCTCTATCTCACTCTCTATCGTGCCGTCTTCTCCCTCTCTCTCTCTCTCTCTCGTGCGCGTCTTCTCTCTCTCTCTCTCTCTCATGCACGTCCCCCCTCTCTCTCTCTCTAATCTCTCTCGTGCGCATCACCCCTCTCTCTCTCTCTCTCTTGTGCACGTCCCCTCTCTCTCATGCGTGTCCCCCTCCTCTCTCTCTCTCTCTCTTCCTCATGCGTGTCCGCGCATTCTCTCTCTCTCTCTCCCCCTCTCGTGCGTGTCTTCTCTCTCTCTCTCGTGCGTGTCTTCTCTCTCTCGCGTGCACGTCTTCTCTCCCTCTCTCTCGTGCGAGTCTTCTCTCTCTCTCTCGTGCGCGTCCTCTCTCTCTCTCTCTCATGCGCGTCTTCCCTCTCTCTCATGCACGTCCCCCCCTCTCTCTCTCTCTAATCTCTCTCGTGCGCATCACCCCTCTCTCTCTCTCTCTTGTGCACGTCCCCTCTCTCTCATGCGTGTCCCCCTCCTCTCTCTCTCTCTCTCTTCCTCATGCGTGTCCGCGCACTCTCTCTCTCTCTCTCCCCCTCTCGTGCGTGTCTTCTCTCTCTCTCTCGTGCGTGTCTTCTCTCTCTCGCGTGCACGTCTCCTCTCCCTCTCTCTCGTGCGAGTCTTCTCTCTCTCTCTCGTGCACATCGTCTCTCTCTCTCTCTCGTGCCCGTCCACTCTCTCTCTCTCTCTCGTGCACGTCTTCTCTCTCTCGCTCTCTCATGCATGTCTTCTCTCTCTCTCTCTCGTGCGCGTCGTCTCTCTCTCTCTCGTGCGCGTCCTCTCTCTCTCTCTCTCTCTCATGCGTGTCTTCTCTCTCTCTCTCTCTCATGCGTGTCTTCTCTCTCTCTCTCTCTCTCATGCGTGTCTTCTCTCTCTCTCGTGCGCGTCCTCTCTCTCTCTCTCTCGTGCGCGTCCTCTCTCTCTCTCTCTCGTGCGCGTCCTCTCTCTCTCTCTCTCGTGCGCGTCCTCTCTCTCTCTCTCTCTCTCATGCGTGTCCTCTCTCTCTCTCTCTCTCTCTCATGCGCGTCCTCTATCTCTATCTCGTGCGCGTCTTCTCTCTCTCTCTCTCTCTTGTGCACGTCCTCTCTCTCTCTCTCTCGTGCGCATCCCTTCTCTCTCTCTCGCTCTCTCTCATGTGCATCCTCTCTCTCTCTCTCTCTTGTGCGTCCTCTCTCGTCCTCTCTCTCTCTCGTGCGCGTCCTCTCGCTCTCTCTCTCTCTCGTGCGCGTCCTCTATCTCCCTCTCTATCGTGCCATCCTCTCTGTCTCTCTCTCTTGCCCATCCACTCTCTTACTCTCTCTCTCGTGCGCGTCTTCTCTCTCTCTGTCTCTCGTGCGCATCAGCTCTCTCTCTCTTTCTCTCGTGCACGTCTTCTCTCTCTCTCGAGCGCGTCCTCCTCTCTCTCTCTCGTGCGTGCCCCCTCTCTCTCACTCTCTCGTGCGCGTCTTCTCTCTCTCTCGTACGCGTCCCCTCTCTCTCTCTCTCGTGCACGTCTTCTCTCCCTCTCTCTCTCGAGCGCGTCCACCTCTTTCTCTCTCGTGCGTGTCCCCTCTCTCTCTCGTGCGCGTCCCCTCTCTCTCTCTCTCTTCTGCGCGTCTTCTCTCTCTCTCTCTCTCGTGCGCGTCTTCTCTCTCTCTCTCGTGCGCGTCCCCTCTCTCTCTCTCTCGTGCGCATCTTCTCCCTCTCTCTCTCTCGTGCGCGTCCCCTCTCTCTCCTTCTCTCATGCGCGTCCTCTCCCTCTCTCTCTCTCTCTCGGCGCGTCCCATCTCTTTCTCTCTCTCGTGCGCGTCATCTCTCTCTCTCTCTCTCTTATGCGTCCTCTCTCTCTCATGCGGGTTCTCTCTCTCTCTTGTGCACGTCCTCTCTCTCTCTTTCGTGCACGTCCTCTCTCTCTCTCTCTCTCTCGTGCACGTCCTCTCTCTCTCTCTCTCTCTCTCTCTCGTGCACGTCCTCTCTCTCTCCCTCTCGTGCACGTCCTCTCTCTCTCACTCTCTCTCTCTCTTGTGCGCGTCCTCTCCCTCTCTCTCTCCCTCTCTCTAGTGCGCGTCCTCTCTCCGTCCTCTCTCTCTCTCGTGCGTGTCCTCTCTCTCTCGCTCTCTCTCGTGCGCATCCTCCCTCTCCTCTCTCCTCTCCCTCTCTCTCTCATCGTGCGCGTCCTCTCCCTCTCTCTCTCCCTATCTCTCGTGCGCGTCCTCTCTCTCTCTCTCTCTCGTGCGCGTCCTCTCTCCCTCACTCTCTCTCTCTCATGCGCGTCCTCTCTCTCTCCCTCTCTCTCTCTCTCATGCGTGTCCTCGCCCTCTCTCTCTCGTGCGCATCCTCTCTCTCGTGCGCGTCCCCTCTCTGTCTCTATAGTGCGCGTCCTCTCTCTCCCTCTCTCACTTGTGCTCGTCCTCCCACTCTCCCTCTCATGCGCGTCCTCTCTCTCTCCCTCTTTCCCTGTCGGCGTGTCCTCTCTCTCTCTCCCTCTCGAGCGTGTCTTCTCTCTCCCTCTCATGCGTGTCTTTTCTCTCTCTCTCGTGCGTGTCTTCTCTCTCTCTCTCGTGCGTGTCTGTGCGTGTCTTCTCTCTCTCTCCTGTGCGTCTTCTCTCTCTCTCTCTCTCGTGCGAGTCTTCGCTCTCTCTCTCTCTCATGCGCATCGTCTCTCTCTCTCTCTCGTGCCCGTCCACTCTTTCTCTCTCTCTCTCGTGCGCGTCCTCTCTCTATCTCTCACTCATGCGCGACCCCTCTCTCTCTTTCTCTCGTGCGCGTCCTCTCTCTCTCTCTCGTGCGCGTCCTCTCTCTCTCTCTCATGCGTGTCTTCTCTCTCTCTCTCTCGTGCGCGTCGTCTCTCTCTCTCTCGTGCGCGTCGCCTCTCTCTCTCTCGTGCGCATCCTCTCTCTCTCTCTCACGCGCGTCCTCTCTCTCTCTCTCTCTCTCTCTCTCATGCGTGTCTTCTCTCACTCTCTCTCTCTTGTGCACGTCCTCTCTCTCTCTCTCTCTCTCTCTTGTGCACGTCCTCGCTCTCTCTCTCGTGCGCATCCCTTCTCTCTCTCTCGTGCGCGTCCTCTCTCTCTCTCTCTCATGCGTGTCTTCTCTCTCTCTCTCTCTCGTGCATGTCTTCTCTCTCTCTCTCTCGTGCGCGTCGTCTCTCTCTCTCATGCGCGTCGTCTCTCTCTCTCTCTCGTGCGCATCCTCTCTCTCTCTCTCACGCGCGTCCTCTCTCTCTCTCTCTCTCCCTCATGCGTGTCTTCTCTCACTCTCTCTCTCTTGTGCACGTCCTCTCTCTCTCTCTCTCTCTCTTGTGCACGTCCTCTCTCTCTCTCTCTCCCTCTCGTGCACATTCTCTCCCTCTCATGAACATCCTCTCCCCCCCCCCTCTCTCGTGCGCACCCTCTCTCCCTCTCTCATGCGCGCCCTCTCTCTCTCTCTCGTGCACGTCCCCTCTTTCTCTCTCGCTCTCTCTCGTGTGCATCCTCTCTCTCTCTCTCTGGTGCACGTCTTCTCTCTCTCTCTCCTCTTGTGCGTCCTCTCTCGTCCTCTCACTCTCTCGTGCGCGTCCTCTCGCTCTCTCTCTCTCGTGCGCGTCCTCTATCTCCCTCTCTATCGTGCCGTCCTCTCTCTCTCTCTCTCTCGTGCCCATCCCCTCTCTCTCTCTCGTGCACATCTTCTCTCTCTCTCTCTCTCTCGTGCGCGTCTTCTCTCTCTCTCTCTCTCTCTCATCGTGCGCGTCGTCTCTCTCTCTCTCTCGTGCCTGTCCCCTCTCTCTCTCTCGATCGCGCGCATCAGCTCTCTCTCTCTTTCTCTCGTGCACGTCTTCTCTCTCTCTCTCTCGAGCGCGTCCCCCTCTCTCTCTCTCGTGTGTGTCCCCTCTCTCTCTCTCTCGTGCGCGTCCCCTCTCTCTCTCTCTCTCGTGCGCGTCTTCTCTCTCTCTCGTGCGCGTCCCCTCTCTCTCTCTCGTGCGCGTCTTCGCTCCCTCTCTCTCTCAAGCGCGTCCCCCTCTTTCTCTCTCGTGCGTGTCCCCTCTCTCTCTCTCTCGTGCGCGTCCCCTCTCTCTCTCTCTTGTGCGCGTCTTCTCTCTCTCACTCGTGCACGTCTTCTCTCTCTCTCTCTCGTGCACGTCTTCTCTCTCTCTCTCTCGTGCGCGTCCTCTCTCTCTCTCTCATGCGTGTCTTCTCTCTCTCTCTCTTGTGCGCGTCGTCTCTCTCTCTCTCGTGCGCATCCTCTCTCTCTCTCTCTCACGCGCGTCCTCTCTCTCTCTCTCTCTCGTGCCCATCCCCTCTCTCTCTCTCTCGTGCACGTCTTCTCTCTCTCTCTCATGCACGTCGTCTCTCTCTCTCTCTCATGCGCGTCCCCTCTCTCTCTCTCTCTCTTGCGCGTCTTCTCTCTCTCTCTCTCTCTCCCTCTCTCGTGCCTGTCCCCTCTCTCTCTCTCGATCGTGCGCATCAGCTCTCTCTCTCTTTCTCTCGTGCACGTCTTCTCTCTCTCTCTCTCGAGCGCGTCCCCCTCTCTCTCTCTCTCGTGCGTGTCCCCTCTCTCTCTCTCGTGCGCGTCCCCTCTCTCTCTCTCTCTCTCTCGTGCGCGTCTTCTCTCTCTCTCGTGCACGTCCCCTCTCTCTCTCTCTCTCGTGCGCGTCTTCTCTCCCTCTCTCTCTCGAGTGCATCCTCCTCTTTCTCTCTCGTGCGTGTCCCCTCTCTCTCGTGCGTGTCCCCTCTCTCTCTCTCTTGTACGCGTCTTCTCTCTCTCTCTCTCGTGCGCGTCCTCTCTCTCTCTCTCTCATGCGTGTCTTCTCTCTCTCTCTCGTGCGCGTCGTCTCTCTCTCTCTCGTGCACGTCCTCTCTCTCTCTCTCTCTCATGCGTGTCTTCTCTCACTCTCTCTCTCTCGTGCGCGTCCCCTCTCTCTCTCTCTCTCTCGTGCACGTCTTCTCTCTCTCTCGTGCGCGTCCCCTCTCTCTCTCTCTCTCGTGCGCGTCATCTCTCCCTCTCTCTCTCGAGTGCATCCTCCTCTTTCTCTCTCGTGCGTGTCCCCTCTCTCTCTCTCTTGTGCGCGTCTTCTCTCTCTTTCTCTCGTCCGCGTCCTCTCTCCCTCTCTCATGCGCGCCCTCTCTCTCTCTCTCGTGCACGTCCCCTCTTTCTCTCTCGCTCTCTCTCGTGTGCATCCTCTCTCTCTCTCTCTCGTGCACATCTTCTCTCTCTCTCTCTCTCTCTTGCGCGTCTTCTCTCTCTCTCTCTCTCTCTCTCTCTCGTGCGCGTCGTCTCTCTCTCTCTCTCGTGCCTGTCCCCTCTCTCTCTCTCGATCGCGCGCATCAGCTCTCTCTCTCTTTCTCTCGTGCACGTCTTCTCTCTCTCTCTCTCGAGCGCGTCCCCTCTCTCTCTCTCGTGCGTGTCCCCTCTCTCTCTCTCTCGTGCGCGTCCCCTCTCTCTCTCTCTCTCGTGCGCGTCTTCTCTCTCTCTCGTGCGCGTCCCCTCTCTCTCTCTCGTGCGCGTCTTCGCTCCCTCTCTCTCTCAAGCGCGTCCCCCTCTTTCTCTCTCGTGCGTGTCCCCTCTCTCTCTCTCTCGTGCGCGTCCCCTCTCTCTCTCTCTTGTGCGCGTCTTCTCTCTCTCACTCGTGCACGTCTTCTCTCTCTCTCTCTCGTGCACGTCTTCTCTCTCTCTCTCTCGTGCGCGTCCTCTCTCTCTCTCTCATGCGTGTCTTCTCTCTCTCTCTCTTGTGCGCGTCGTCTCTCTCTCTCTCGTGCGCATCCTCTCTCTCTCTCTCTCACGCGCGTCCTCTCTCTCTCTCTCTCTCGTGCCCATCCCCTCTCTCTCTCTCTCGTGCACGTCTTCTCTCTCTCTCTCATGCACGTCGTCTCTCTCTCTCTCTCATGCGCGTCCCCTCTCTCTCTCTCTCTCTTGCGCGTCTTCTCTCTCTCTCTCTCTCTTCCTCTCTCGTGCCTGTCCCCTCTCTCTCTCTCGATCGTGCGCATCAGCTCTCTCTCTCTTTCTCTCTGTGCACGTCTTCTCTCTCTCTCTCTCGAGCGCGTCCCCCTCTCTCTCTCTCTCGTGCGTGTCCCCTCTCTCTCTCTCGTGCGCGTCCCCTCTCTCTCTCTCTCTCTCGTGCGCGTCTTCTCTCTCTCTCGTGCACGTCCCCTCTCTCTCTCTCTCTCGTGCGCGTCTTCTCTCCCTCTCTCTCTCGAGTGCATCCTCCTCTTTCTCTCTCGTGCGTGTCCCCTCTCTCTCGTGCGTGTCCCCTCTCTCTCTCTCTTGTACGCGTCTTCTCTCTCTCTCTCTCGTGCGCGTCCTCTCTCTCTCTCTCTCATGCGTGTCTTCTCTCTCTCTCTCGTGCGCGTCGTCTCTCTCTCTCTCGTGCACGTCCTCTCTCTCTCTCTCTCTCATGCGTGTCTTCTCTCACTCTCTCTCTCTCATGCACGTCCCCTCTCTCTCTCGATCGTGCGCATCAGCTCTCTCTCTCTTTCTCTCGTGCACGTCTTCTCTCTCTCTCTCTCGAGCGCGTCCCTCTCTCTCTCTCTCTCGTGCGTGTCCCCTCTCTCTCTCTCTCGTGCGCGTCCCCTCTCTCTCTCTCTCTCTCGTGCGCGTCTTCTCTCTCTCTCGTGCGCGTCCCCTCTCTCTCTCTCTCTCGTGTGCGTCTTCTCTCCCTCTCTCTCTCGAGTGCATCCTCCTCTTTCTCTCTCGTGCGTGTCCCCTCTCTCTCGTGCGTGTCCCCTCTCTCTCTCTCTTGTGCGCGTCTTCTCTCTCTCTCTCTCGTGCGCGTCCTCTCTCTCTCTCTCTCTCATGCGTGTCTTCTCTCTCTCTCTCTCTCGTGCACATCCTCTCTCTCTCTCTCTCTCATGCGTGTCTTCTCTCACTCTCTCTCTCTTGTGCACGTCCTCTCTCTCTCTCTCTCTCTTGTGCTCATCCTCTCTCTCTCTCGTGCGCATCCCTTCTCTCTCTCTCTCTCTCTCCCTCTCGTGCACAATCTCTCCCTCTAATGAACATCCTCTCCCCCCCCCTCTCTCTCTCTCTCGTGCGCGTCCCCTCTCTCTCCTTCTCTCGTGCGCGTCCCCTCTCTCTCCTTCTCTCGTGCGCGTCCTCATCCCTCTCTCTCTCGGCGCGTCCCATCTCTTTCTCTCTCGTGCGCGTCATCTCTCTCTCTCTCTTTCGTATGCGTCCTCTCTCTCTCATGCGGGTTCTCTCTCTCTCTTGTGCACGTCCTCTCTCTCTCTCTCGTGCACGTCCTCTCTCTCTCTCTCTCTCGTGCACATCCTCTCCTCTCTCTCTCTCTCTCTCGTGCACGTCCTCTCTCTCTCCCTCTCGTGCACGTCCTCTCCCTCTCTCTCTCCCTCTCTCCAGTGCGCGTCCTCTCTCCGTCCCTCTCGTTCTCTCGTGCGTGTCCTCTCTCTCTCGCTCTCTCTCGTGCGCATCCTCCCTCTCCCTCTCTCCCTCTATCTCTCCAGTGCGCGTCCTCTCTCCGTCCCTCTCGTTCTCTCGTGCGTGTCCTCTCTCTCTCCCTATCTCTCGTGCGCGTCCTCTCTCTCTCTCTCTCATTCTCTCTCTCATGCGCGTCCTCTCTCCCTCCCTCTCTCTCTCATGCGCGTCCTCTCTCTCTCCCTCTCTCTCTCTCATGCGTGTCCTCGCCCTCTCTCTCTCGTGCGCATCCTCTCTCTCGTGCGTGTCCCCTCTCTGTCTCTATTGTGCGCGTCCTCTCTCTCCCTCTCTCACTCGTGCTCGTCCTCCCACACTCCCTCTCGTGCGCGTCCCCTCTCTCTCCCTCTTTCCCTGTCAGCGTGTCCTCTCTCTCTCTCCCTCTCGTGCGTGTCTTCTCTCTCCTCTCGTGCGTGTCTTCTCTCTCTCTCTCGTGCATGTCTTCTCTATCTCTCTCGTGCGTGTCTTCTCTCTCTCTCCTGCGCGTCTTCTCTCTCTCTCTCTCGTGCGCGTCCTCTCTCTCTCTCTCACTCATGCGTGTCTTCTCTCTCTCTCTCTCTCTCTCTCGTGCGCATCGTCTCTCTCTCTCTCGTGCGCGTCCTCTCTCTCTCCCTCTCATCCGTGTCTTCTCTCTCTCTCTCTCATGCGCATCGTCTCTCTCTCTCTCACTCATGCGTGTCTTCTCTCTCTCTCTCTCTCTCTCGTGCGCGTCCTCTCTCTCTCACTCATGCGCGTCTTCTCTCACTCTCGCTCTCTTGTGCACGTCCTCTCTCTCTCTCTCTCTCTTGTGCACGTCCTCTCTCTCTCTCTCGTGCGCATCCCTTCTCTCTCTCTCTCCCTCTCGTGCACATTCTCTCCCTCTCATGAACATCCTCTTCCCCCCCCTCTCTCTCTCGTGCGCACCCTCTCTCCCTCTCTCATGCGCGCCCTCTCTCTCTCTCTCGTGCGCATCCCCTCTTTATCTCTCGCTCTCTCTCGTGTGCATCCTCTCTCTCTCTCTCTGGTGCACGTCTTCTCTCTCTCTCTCTCTCTCTCTCTCTCGTGCCCATCCCCTCTCTCTCTCTCTCGTGCGCGGTCTTCTCTCTCTCTCTCATGCGCGTCCCACTCTCTCTCTCTCTCTCTCGTGCGCATCCTCTCTCTCTCCCTCGGCGTGTCCTCTCTCTCTCTCCCTCTCGTGCGTGTCTTCTCTCTCTCTCTCGTGCGTGTCTTCTCTCTCTCTCGTGCATGTCCTCTCTCTCTCTCTCGTGCGTGTCTTCTCTCTCTCTCCTGCGCGTCTTCTCTCTCTCCCTCTCGTGCGAGTCTTCTCTCTCTCTCTCTCATGTGCATCGTCTCTCTCTCTCTCTCGTGCCCGTCCACTCTTTCGCTTTCTCTCGTGCACGTCTTCTCTCTCTCTCTCTCTCTCTCTCTCTCTCGTTCTCTCTCTCTCTCTCTCTCTCTCTCGTGCGCGTCTTCTCTCTCTCTCTCTCTCTCGTGCGCGTCGTCTCTCTCTCTCTCTCGTGCCTGTCCCCTCTCTCTCTCTCTCGATCGTGCGCATCAGCTCTCTCTCTCTTTCTCTCGTGCACGTCTTCTCTCTCTCTCGAGCGCGTCCCCCTCTCTCTCTCGTGCGTGTCCCCTCTCTCTCTCTCGTGCGCGTCCCTCTCTCTCTCTCTCTCGTGCGCGTCTTCTATCTCTCTCGTGCGCGTCCCCTCTCTCTCTCTCTCGTGCGCGTCTTCTCTCCCTCTCTCTCTCTCAAGCGCGTCCCCCTCTTTCTCTCTCGTGCGTGTCCCCTCTCTCACTCTCTCGTGCGCGTCCCCTCTCTCTCTCTTGTGCGCGTCTTCTCTCTCTCTCTCGTGCGCGTCTTCTCTCTCTCTCTCATGCGTGTCTTCTCTCTCTCTCTCTCGTGCGTGTCGTCTCTCTCTCTCTCGTGCGCATCCTCTCTCTCTCTCACGCGCGTCCTCTCTCTCTCTCTCTCTCATGCGTGTCTTCTCTCACTCTCTCTCTCTTGTGCACGTCCTCTCTCTCTCTCTCTCTCTCTTGTGCACGTCCTCTCTCTCTCTCTCTCGTGCGCATCCCTTCTCTCTCTCTCTATCTCCCTCTCATGCACATTCTCTCCCTCTCATGAACATCCTCTTCCCCCCCCTCTCTCTCTCGTGCGCACCCTCTCTCTCTCTCTCATGCGCGCCCTCTCTCTCTCTCTCGTGCGCGTCCCCTCTTTCTCTCTCGCTCTCTCTCGTGTGCATCCTCTCTCTCTCTCTCTGGTGCACGTCTTCTCTCTCTCTCTCTCTTGTGCGTCCTCTCTCGTCCTCTCTCTCTATCGTGCCGTCCTCTCTCTCTCTCTCTCTCTCTCTCTCGTGCCCATCCCCTCTCTCTCTCTCTCGTGCACATCTTCTCTCTCTCTCTCTCATGCGCGTCGTCTCTCTCTCTCTCTCGTGCCTGTCCCCTCTCTCTCTCGATCGTGCGCATCAGCTCTCTCTCTCTTTCTCTCGTGCACGTCTTCTCTCTCTCTCTCTCTCGAGCGCGTCCCCCTCTCTCTCTCTCGTGCGTGTCCCCTCTCTCTCACTCGTGCGCATCCCCTCTCTCTCTCTCTCGTGCGCGTCCCCTCTCTCTCTCTCTCTCGTGCGCGTCTTCTCTCCCTCTCTCTCTCTCGAGCGCGTCCCCCTCTTTCTCTCTCGTGCGTGTCCCCTCTCTCTCGTGCGCGTCCTCTCCCTCTCTCTCTCGGCGCGTCCCATCTCTTTCTCTCTCGTGCGCGTCATCTCTCTCTCTCTCTCTCGTGCGCGTCTTCTCTCCCTCTCTCTCTCTCGAGCGCGTCCCCCTCTTTCTCTCTCGTGCGTGTCCCCTCTCTCTCGTGCGCGTCTCTCCCTCTCTCTCTCGGCGCGTCCCATCTCTTTCTCTCTCGTGCGCGTCATCTCTCTCTCTCTCTCTCGTATGCGTCCTCTCTCTCTCATGCGGGTTCTCTCTCTCTCTTGTGCACGTCCTCTCTCTCTCTCTCGTGCACGTCCTCTCTCTCTCTCTCTCGTGCACGTCCTCTCTCTCTCTCTCTCTCGTGCACGTCCTCTCTCTCTCCCTCTCGTGCACGTCCTCTCCCTCTCTCTCTCCCTCTCTCTAGTGCGCGTCGTCTCTCCGTCCCTCTTTTTCTCTCGTGCGTGTCCTCTCTCTCTCGCTCTCTCTCGTGCGCATCCTCCCTCTCCCTCTCTCCCTCTCTCTCTCGTGCGCGTCCTCTCCCTCTCTCTCTCCCTATCTCTCGTGCGCGTCCTCTCTCTCTCTATCTCATGCGCGTCCTCTCTCCCTCCCTCTCTCTCATGCGCGTCCTCTCTCTCTCCCTCTCTCTCTCTCATGCGTGTCCTCGCCCTCTCTCTCTCGTGCGCATCCTCTCTCTCATGCGTGTCCCCTCTCTGTCTCTATTGTGCGCGTCCTCTCTCTCCCTCTCTCACTCGTGCTCGTCCTCCCACACTCCCTCTCGTGCGCGTCTTCTCTCTCTCCCTCTTTCCCTGTCGGCGTGTCCTCTCTCTCTCTCCCTCTCGTGCGTGTCTTCTCTCTCTCTCTCGTGCGTGTCTTCTCTCTCTCTCGTGCATGTCTTCTCTCTCTCTCTCGTGCGTGTCTTCTCTCTCTCTCCTGCGCGTCTTCTCTCTCTCTCTCTCGTGCGAGTCTTCTCTCTCTCTCTCTCATGTGCATCGTCTCTCTCTCTCTCTCGTGCCCGTCCACTCTTTCTCTCTCTCTCTCGTGCACGTCTTCTCTCTCTCTCTCTCTCTCTCGTGCGCGTCTTCTCTCTCTCTCTCTCTCTCTTGTGCGCGTCGTCTCTCTCTCTCTCTCGTGCCTGTCCCCTCTCTCTCTCTCTCGATCGTGCGCATCAGCTCTCTTTCTCTTTCTCTCGTGCACGTCTTCTCTCTCTCTCGAGCGCGTCCCCCTCTCTCTCTCGTGCGTGTCCCCTCTCTCTCTCTCGTGCGCGTCCCCTCTCTCTCTCTCTCTCGTGCGCGTCTTCTATCTCTCTCGTGCGCGTCCCCTCTCTCTCTCTCGTGCGCGTCTTCTCTCCCTCTCTCTCTCTCGAGCGCGTCCCCCTTTTTCTCTCTCGTGCGTGTCCCCTCTCTCTCTCTCTCGTGCGCGTCCCCTCTCTCTCTCTCTTGTGCGCGTCCCCTCTCTCTCTCGTGCGCGTCTTCTCTCTCTCTCTCTCGTGCGCGTCTTCTCTCTCTCTCTCATGCGTGTCTTCTCTCTCTCTCTCTCGTGCGTGTCGTCTCTCTCTCTCTCGTGCGCATCCTCTCTCTCTCACGCGCGTCCTCTCTCTCTCTCTCTCATGCGTGTCTTCTCTCACTCTCTCTCTCTGTGCACGTCCTCTCTCTCTCTCTCTCTCTTGTGCACGTCCTCTCTCTCTCTCTCTCTTGTGCACGTCCTCTCTCTCTCTCTCATGCGCGTCCCCTCTCTCTCTCCCTCTCGTGCGCGTCTTCTCTCTCTCTCTCTCTCTCTCTCTCTCGTGCGCGTCGTCTCTCTCTCTCTCTCATGCCTGTCCCCTCTCTCTCTCTCTCGATCGTGCGCATCAGCTCTCTCTCTCTTTCTCTCGTGCACGTCTTCTCTCTCTCTCGAGCGCGTCCCCCTCTCTCTCTCTCGTGCGTGTCCCCTCTCTCTCTCTCTCGTGCGCGTCCCCTCATTCTCTCTCTCTCGTGCGTGTCCCCTCTCTCTCTCTCTCGTGCGCATCCCCTCTCTCTCTCTCTTGTGCGCGTCTTCTCTCTCTCTCTCTCTCTCGTGCGCGTCTTCTCTCTCTCTCTCTCGTGCGCGTATTCTCTCTCTCTCACTCGTGCGCGTCCCCTCGCTCTCCCTCTCTCGTGCGCGTCTTCTCTCTCTCTCTCTCTCGTGCGCATCCCTCTCTCTCTTTCTCTCGTGCGCGTCCTCTCCCTCTCTCCTCTCGGCGCGTCCCATCTATTTCTCGCTCTCGTGTGCGTCATCTCTCTCTCTCTCTCGTATGCGTCCTCTCCCTCTCTCTCATGCGCGTTCTCTCTCTCTCTTGTGCACGTCCTCTCTCTCTCTCTCGTGCACGTCCTCTCTCTCTCTCTCTCTCTCTCTCGTGCACGTCCTCTCTCTCTCTCCCTCTCGTGCACGTCCTCTCTCTCTCTCTCGTGCACGTCCTCTCTCTCTCTCTCGTGCACGTCCTCTCTCTCTCTCTCTCGTGCACAGTCCTCTCTCTTTCCCTCTCTCTCTCTCTTGTGCGCGTCCTCTCCCTCTCTCTCTCCCTCTCTCTAGTGCGCGTCCTCTCTCCGTCCCTCTCTCTCTCTCGTGCGTGTCCTTTCTCTCTCGCTCTCTCTCGTGCGCTTCCTCCCTCTCCCTCTCTCTCTCTCCCTCCCTCTCTCTCGTGCACGTCCTCTCCCTCTCTCTCTCCCTATCTCTCGTGCGCGTCCTCTCTCTCTCTCTCGTGCGCGTCCTCTCTCCCTCCCTCACTCTCTCTCATGCGCGTCCTCTCTCTCTCCCTCTCTCTCTCTCATGCGTGTCCTTGCCCTCTCTCTCTCGTGCGCATCCTCTCTCTCGTGCGCGTCCCCTCTCTGTCTCTATTGTGCGCGTCCTCTCTCTCCCTCTCTCACTCGTGCTCGTCCTCCCACTCTCTCTCTCATGCGCGTCGTCTCTCTCTCTCTCATGCGCGTCCCCTCTCTCTCTCTCTCTCTCGTGCGCGTCTTCTCTCTCTCTCTCTCGTGCGCGTCGTCTCTCTCTCTCTCTCGTGCCTGTCCCCTCTCTCTCTCTCTCGATCGTGCGCATCTGCTCTCTCTCTCTTTCTCTCGTGCACGTCTTCTCTCTCTCTCTCTCTCGAGCGCGTCCCCCTCTCTCTCTCTCGTGCGTGTCCCCTCTCTCTCTCTCTCGTGCGGGTCCCCTCTCTCTCTCTCTCGTGCGCGTCTTCTCTCTCTCTCGTGCGCGTCTTCTCTCTCTCTCGTGCGCGTTCCCTCTCTCTCGCTCTCTCGTGCGCGTCTTCTCTCCCTCTCTCTCTCGAGCGCGTCCCACTCTTTCTCTCTCGTGCGTGTCCCCTCTCTCTCTCCCTCTCGTGCACGTCCCCTCTCTCTCTCTCTCGTGCGCATCTTCTCTCTCTCTCTCGTGCGCGTCCCCTCGCTCTCTTTCTCTCGTGCGCGTCTTCTCTCTCTCTCGTGCGCGTCCCCTCTCTCTCTCTCTCTCTCTCGTGCGCGTCTTCTCTCTCTCTCATGCGCGTCCCATCTCTCTCTCTCTCTCGTGCGCGTCTTCTCTCCCTCTCTCTCTCTCGAGCGCGTCCCCCTCTTTCTCTCTCGTGCGTGTCCCCTCTCTCTCGTGCGCGTCCCCTCTCTCTCTCTCGTGCGCATCTTCTCTCTCTCTCTCTCATGCGCGTCTTCTCTCTCTCTCTCTCGTGCGCGTCTTCTCGCTCTCTCTCTCGTGCGCGTCTTCTCTCTCTCTCTCTCGTGCGCGTCCTTTCTCTCTCCTCTCTCATGCGTGTCTTCTCTCTCTCTCTCGTGCGCATCCTCTCTCTCTCTCTCTCACGCGCGTCCTCTATCTCTCTCTCTCATGCGTGTGTTCTCTCACTCTCTCTCTCTTGTGCACGTCCTCTCTCTCTCTCTCTCTTGTGCACGTCCTCTCTCTCTCTCTCTCTCGTGCGCATCCCTTCTCTCTCTCTCTCTCTCTCTCTCTCCCTCTCGTGCACATTCTCTCCCTCTCATGAACATCCTCTCCCCCCCCCTCTCTCTCTCGTGCGCACCCTCTCTCTCTCTCTCATGCGCGCCCTCTCTCTCTCTCTCGTGCGCGTCCCCTCTTTCTCTCTCGCTCTCTCTCGTGTGCATCCTCTCTCTCTCTCTCTCTGGTGCACGTCTTCTCTCTCTCTCTCTTGTGCGTCCTCTCTCTCTCTCGTGCGTGTCCCTCTCTCTCTCTCGTGCGCATCCCCTCTCTCGTGCGCGTACCCTCTTTCTCTCTCGCTATCTCGTGTGCATCCTCTCTCTCTCTCTCTGGTGCACGTCTTCTCTCTCTCTCTCTCTTGTGCGTCCTCTCTCGTCCTCTCTCTCTATCGTGCCGTCCTCTCTCTCTCTCTCTCTCTCTCGTGCCCATCCCCTCTCTCTCTCTCTCGTGCACATCTTCTCTCTCTCTCTCTCATGCGCGTCGTCTCTCTCTCTCTCTCGTGCCTGTCCCCTCTCTCTCTCTCTCGATCGTGCGCATCAGCTCTCTCTCTCTTTCTCTCGTGCACGTCTTCTCTCTCTCTTTCTCTCGTGCACGTCTTCTCTCTCTCTCTTGTGCGTCCTCTCTCTCTCTCGTGCGTGTCCCCTCTCTCTCTCTCGTGCGCATCCCCTCTCTCGTGCGCGTCCCCTCTTTCTCTCCCGCTCTCTCTCGTGTGCATCCTCTCTCTCTCTCTCTCTCGTGCGCGTCCCCTCTTTCTCTCTCGCTCTCTCTCGTGTGCATCCTCTCTCTCTCTCTCTGGTGCACGTCTTCTCTCTCTCTCTCTTTTGTGCGTCCCCTCTCATCCTCTCTCTCTCTCGTGCGCGTCCTCTCGCTCTCTCTCTCTCGTGCGCGTCCTCTATCTCACTCTCTATCATGCCGTCCTCTCTCTCTCTCTCTCTCGTGCCCATCCCCTCTCTCTCTCGTGCGTGTCTTCTCTCTCTCTCTCTCTCTCTCATGCGCGTCGTCTCTCTCTCTCTCTCATGCGCGTCCCCTCTCTCTCTCCCTCTCGTGCGCGTCTTCTCTCTCTCTCTCTCTCTCTCTCGTGCGCGTCGTCTCTCTCTCTCTCTCGGTGCCTGTCCCCTCTCTCTCTCTCTCGATCGTGCGCATCAGCTCTCTCTCTCTTTCTCTCGTGCACGTCTTCTCTCTCTCTCTCTCTCGAGCGCGTCCCCCTCTCTCTCTCTCGTGCATGTCCCCCTCTCTCTCTCTCTCGTGCGCATCCCCCTCTCTCTCTCTCTCTCGTGCGTGTCCCCTCTCTCTCTCTCTCGTGCGCATCCCCTCTCTCTCTCTCTTGTGCGCGTCTTCGCTCTCTCTCTCTCTCTCGTGCGCATCTTCTCTCTCTCTCGTGCGCGTCTTCTCTCTCTCTCTCTCGTGCGCGTCCCCTCGCTCTCCCTCTCTCGTGCGCGTCTTCTCTCTCTCTCTCTCTCGTGCGCGTCCCCTCTCTCTCTTTCTCTCGTGCGCGTCCTCTCCCTCTCTCTCTCGGCGCGTCCCATCTATTTCTCGCTCTCGTGTGCGTCATCTCTCTCTCTCTCTCGTATGCGTCCTCTCCCTCTCTCATGCGCGTTCTCTCTCTCTCTTGTGCACGTCCTCTCTCTCTCTCTCGTGCACGTCCTCTCTCTCTCTCTCTCTCTCGTGCACGTCCTCTCTCTCTCTCCCTCTCGTGCTCATCCTCTCTCTCTCTCTCGTGCACGTCCTCTCTCTCTCTCTCGTGCACGTCCTCTCTCTCTCTCTCTCGTGCACATCCTCTCTCTTTCCCTCTCTCTCTCTCTTGTGCGCGTCCTCTCCCTCTCTCTCTCCCTCTCTCTAGTGCGCGTCCTCTCTCCGTCCCTCTCTCTCTCTCGTGCGTGTCCTTTCTCTCTCGCTCTCTCTCGTGCGCTTCCTCCCTCTCCCTCTCTCTCTCTCCCTCCCTCTCTCTCGTGCACGTCCTCTCCCTCTCTCCCTCTCTCTCTCTCGTGCGCGTCCTCTCCCTCTCTCTCTCCCTATCTCTCGTGCGCATCCTCTCTCTCTCTCTCATGCGCGTCCTCTCTCCCTCCCTCTCTCTCTCTCATGCGCGTCCTCTCTCTCTCCCTCTCTCTCTCTCGTGCGTGTCTTCTCTATCTCTCTCGTGCGTGTCTTCTCTCTCTCTCCTGCGCGTCTTCTCTCTCTCTCTCTCGTGCGAGTCTTCTCTCTCTCTCTCTCATGCGCATCGTCTCTCTCTCTCTCGTGCGCGTCCTCTCTCTCTCTCTCACTCATGCGTGTCTTCTCTCTCTCTCTCTCTCTCTCGTGCGCATCGTCTCTCTCTCTCTCGTGCGCGTCCTCTCTCTCTCCCTCTCATCCGTGTCTTCTCTCTCTCTCTCTCATGCGCATCGTCTCTCTCCCTCTCGTGCGCGTCCTCTCTCTCTCACTCATGCGCGTCTTCTCTCACTCTCGCTCTCTTGTGCACATCCTCTCCCTCTCTCTCTCTTGTGCACGTCCTCTCTCTCTCTCTCGTGCGCATCCCTTCTCTCTGTCTCTCTCTCTCCTCTCGTGCACATTCTCTCCCTCTCATGAACATCCTCTTCCCCCCTCTCTCTCTCTCGTGCGTGTCCTTTCTCTCTCGCTCTCTCTCGTGCGCTTCCTCCCTCTCCCTCTCTCTCTCTCCCTCCCTCTCTCTCGTGCACGTCCTCTCCCTCTCTCTCTCCCTATCTCTCGTGCGCGTCCTCTCTCTCTCTCTCGTGCGCATCCTCTCTCCTCCCTCTCTCTCATGCGCGTCCTCTCTCTCTCCCTCTCTCTCTCTCATGCGTGTCCTCGCCCTCTCTCTCTCGTGCGCATCCTCTCTCTCGTGCGCGTCCCAGCTCTGTCTCTATTGTGCGCGTCCTCTCTCTCCCTCTCTCACTCGTGCTCGTCCTCCCACTCTCTCTCTCATGCGCGTCGTCTCTCTCTCTCTCTCATGCGCGTCCCCCTCTCTCTCTCTCTCTCTCTCGTGCGCGTCTTCTCTCTCTCTCTCTCATGCGCATCGTCTCTCTCTCTCTCTCGTGCCTGTCCCCTCTCGCTCTCTCTCGATCGTGCGCATCTGCTCTCTCTCTCTTTCTCTCGTGCACGTCTTCTCTCTCTCTCTCTCTCTCTCTCGTGCGCGTCTTCTCTCTCTCTCTCTCTCTCTTGTGCGCGTCGTCTCTCTCTCTCTCTCGTGCCTGTCCCCTCTCTCTCTCTCTCGATCGTGCGCATCAGCTCTCTTTCTCTTTCTCTCGTGCACGTCTTCTCTCTCTCTCGAGCGCGTCCCCCTCTCTCTCTCGTGCGTGTCCCCTCTCTCTCTCTCGTGCGCGTCCCCTCTCTCTCTCTCTCTCGTGCGCGTCTTCTATCTCTCTCGTGCGCGTCCCCTCTCTCTCTCTCGTGCGCGTCTTCTCTCCCTCTCTCTCTCTCGAGCGCGTCCCCTTTTTCTCTCTCGTGCGTGTCCCCTCTCTCTCTCTCTCGTGCGCGTCCCCTCTCTCTCTCTCTTGTGCGCGTCCCCTCTCTCTCTCTCGTGCGCGTCTTCTCTCTCTCTCTCGTGCGCGTCTTCTCTCTCTCTCTCATGCGTGTCTTCTCTCTCTCTCTCTCGTGCGTGTCGTCTCTCTCTCTCTCGTGCGCATCCTCTCTCTCTCACGCGCGTCCTCTCTCTCTCTCTCTCATGCGTGTCTTCTCTCACTCTCTCTCTCTTGTGCACGTCCTCTCTCTCTCTCTCTCTCTTGTGCACGTCCTCTCTCTCTCTCTCTCTTGTGCACGTCCTCTCTCTCTCTCTCTCTTGTGCACGTCCTCTCTCTCTCTCTCATGCGCGTCCCCTCTCTCTCTCCCTCTCGTGCGCGTCTTCTCTCTCTCTCTCTCTCTCTCTCTCGTGCGCGTCGTCTCTCTCTCTCTCTCATGCCTGTCCCCTCTCTCTCTCTCTCGATCGTGCGCATCAGCTCTCTCTCTCTTTCTCTCGTGCACGTCTTCTCTCTCTCTCGAGCGCGTCCCCCTCTCTCTCTCTCGTGCGTGTCCCCTCTCTCTCTCTCTCGTGCGCGTCCCCTCATTCTCTCTCTCTCGTGCGTGTCCCCCTCTCTCTCTCTCTCGTGCGCATCCCCTCTCTCTCTCTCTTGTGCGCGTCTTCTCTCTCTCTCTCTCTCTCGTGCGCGTCTTCTCTCTCTCTCTCTCGTGCGCGTATTCTCTCTCTCACTCGTGCGCGTCCCCTCGCTCTCCCTCTCTCGTGCGCGTCTTCTCTCTCTCTCTCTCTCGTGCGCATCCCTCTCTCTCTTTCTCTCGTGCGCGTCCTCTCCCTCTCTCTCTCGGCGCGTCCCATCTATTTCTCGCTCTCGTGTGCGTCATCTCTCTCTCTCTCTCGTATGCGTCCTCTCCCTCTCTCTCATGCGCGTTCTCTCTCTCTCTTGTGCACGTCCTCTCTCTCTCTCTCGTGCACGTCCTCTCTCTCTCTCTCTCTCTCTCTCGTGCACGTCCTCTCTCTCTCTCCCTCTCGTGCACGTCCTCTCTCTCTCTCTCGTGCACGTCCTCTCTCTCTCTCTCGTGCACGTCCTCTCTCTCTCTCTCTCGTGCACGTCCTCTCTCTTTCCCTCTCTCTCTCTCTTGTGCGCGTCCTCTCCCTCTCTCTCTCCCTCTCTCTAGTGCGCGTCCTCTCTCCGTCCCTCTCTCTCTCTCGTGCGTGTCCTTTCTCTCTCGCTCTCTCTCGTGCGCTTCCTCCCTCTCCCTCTCTCTCTCTCCCTCCCTCTCTCTCGTGCACGTCCTCTCCCTCTCTCTCTCCCTATCTCTCGTGCGCGTCCTCTCTCTCTCTCTCGTGCGCGTCCTCTCTCCCTCCCTCACTCTCTCTCATGCGCGTCCTCTCTCTCTCCCTCTCTCTCTCTCATGCGTGTCCTTGCCCTCTCTCTCTCGTGCGCATCCTCTCTCTCGTGCGCGTCCCCTCTCTGTCTCTATTGTGCGCGTCCTCTCTCTCCCTCTCTCACTCGTGCTCGTCCTCCCACTCTCTCTCTCATGCGCGTCGTCTCTCTCTCTCTCTCATGCGCGTCCCCTCTCTCTCTCTCTCTCTCGTGCGCGTCTTCTCTCTCTCTCTCTCGTGCGCGTCGTCTCTCTCTCTCTCTCGTGCCTGTCCCCTCTCTCTCTCTCTCGATCGTGCGCATCTGCTCTCTCTCTCTTTCTCTCGTGCACGTCTTCTCTCTCTCTCTCTCTCGAGCGCGTCCCCCTCTCTCTCTCTCGTGCGTGTCCCCTCTCTCTCTCTCTCGTGCGGGTCCCCTCTCTCTCTCTCTCGTGCGCGTCTTCTCTCTCTCTCGTGCGCGTCTTCTCTCTCTCTCGTGCGCGTTCCCTCTCTCTCGCTCTCTCGTGCGCGTCTTCTCTCCCTCTCTCTCTCGAGCGCGTCCCACTCTTTCTCTCTCGTGCGTGTCCCCTCTCTCTCTCCCTCTCGTGCACGTCCCCCTCTCTCTCTCTCTCGTGCGCATCTTCTCTCTCTCTCTCGTGCGCGTCCCCCTCGCTCTCTTTCTCTCGTGCGCGTCTTCTCTCTCTCTCGTGCGCGTCCCCTCTCTCTCTCTCTCTCTCTCGTGCGCGTCTTCTCTCTCTCTCATGCGCGTCCCCTCTCTCTCTCTCTCTCGTGCGCGTCTTCTCTCCCTCTCTCTCTCTCGAGCGCGTCCCCCTCTTTCTCTCTCGTGCGTGTCCCCTCTCTCTCGTGCGCGTCCCCTCTCTCTCTCTCGTGCGCATCTTCTCTCTCTCTCTCTCATGCGCGTCTTCTCTCTCTCTCTCTCGTGCGCGTCTTCTCGCTCTCTCTCTCGTGCGCGTCTTCTCTCTCTCTCTCTCGTGCGCGTCCTTTCTCTCTCTCTCTCATGCGTGTCTTCTCTCTCTCTCTCGTGCGCATCCTCTCTCTCTCTCTCTCACGCGCGTCCTCTATCTCTCTCTCTCATGCGTGTGTTCTCTCACTCTCTCTCTCTTGTGCACGTCCTCTCTCTCTCTCTCTTGTGCACGTCCTCTCTCTCTCTCTCTCTCGTGCGCATCCCTTCTCTCTCTCTCTCTCTCTCTCTCCCTCTCGTGCACATTCTCTCCCTCTCATGAACATCCTCTCCCCCCCCCTCTCTCTCTCGTGCGCACCCTCTCTCTCTCTCTCATGCGCGCCCTCTCTCTCTCTCTCGTGCGCGTCCCCTCTTTCTCTCTCGCTCTCTCTCGTGTGCATCCTCTCTCTCTCTCTCTCTGGTGCACGTCTTCTCTCTCTCTCTCTTGTGCGTCCTCTCTCTCTCTCGTGCGTGTCCCCTCTCTCTCTCTCGTGCGCATCCCCTCTCTCGTGCGCGTACCCTCTTTCTCTCTCGCTATCTCGTGTGCATCCTCTCTCTCTCTCTCTGGTGCACGTCTTCTCTCTCTCTCTCTCTTGTGCGTCCTCTCTCGTCCTCTCTCTCTATCGTGCCGTCCTCTCTCTCTCTCTCTCTCTCTCGTGCCCATCCCCTCTCTCTCTCTCTCGTGCACATCTTCTCTCTCTCTCTCTCATGCGCGTCGTCTCTCTCTCTCTCTCGTGCCTGTCCCCTCTCTCTCTCTCTCGATCGTGCGCATCAGCTCTCTCTCTCTTTCTCTCGTGCACGTCTTCTCTCTCTCTTTCTCTCGTGCACGTCTTCTCTCTCTCTCTCTTGTGCGTCCTCTCTCTCTCTCGTGCGTGTCCCCTCTCTCTCTCTCGTGCGCATCCCCTCTCTCGTGCGCGTCCCCTCTTTCTCTCCCGCTCTCTCTCGTGTGCATCCTCTCTCTCTCTCTCTCTCGTGCGCGTCCCCTCTTTCTCTCTCGCTCTCTCTCGTGTGCATCCTCTCTCTCTCTCTCTGGTGCACGTCTTCTCTCTCTCTCTCTTTTGTGCGTCCCCTCTCATCCTCTCTCTCTCTCGTGCGCGTCCTCTCGCTCTCTCTCTCTCGTGCGCGTCCTCTATCTCACTCTCTATCATGCCGTCCTCTCTCTCTCTCTCTCTCGTGCCCATCCCCTCTCTCTCTCGTGCGTGTCTTCTCTCTCTCTCTCTCTCTCTCATGCGCGTCGTCTCTCTCTCTCTCTCATGCGCGTCCCCTCTCTCTCTCCCTCTCGTGCGCGTCTTCTCTCTCTCTCTCCTCTCTCTCTCGTGCGCGTCGTCTCTCTCTCTCTCTCGTGCCTGTCCCCTCTCTCTCTCTCTCGATCGTGCGCATCAGCTCTCTCTCTCTTTCTCTCGTGCACGTCTTCTCTCTCTCTCTCTCTCGAGCGCGTCCCCCTCTCTCTCTCTCGTGCATGTCCCCTCTCTCTCTCTCTCGTGCGCATCCCCTCTCTCTCTCTCTCTCGTGCGTGTCCCCTCTCTCTCTCTCTCGTGCGCATCCCCTCTCTCTCTCTCTTGTGCGCGTCTTCGCTCTCTCTCTCTCTCTCGTGCGCATCTTCTCTCTCTCTCTCTCGTGCGCGTCTTCTCTCTCTCTCTCTCGTGCGCGTCCCCTCGCTCTCCCTCTCTCGTGCGCGTCTTCTCTCTCTCTCTCTCTCGTGCGCGTCCCCTCTCTCTCTTTCTCTCGTGCGCGTCCTCTCCCTCTCTCTCTCGGCGCGTCCCATCTATTTCTCGCTCTCGTGTGCGTCATCTCTCTCTCTCTCTCGTATGCGTCCTCTTCCCTCTCTCATGCGCGTTCTCTCTCTCTCTTGTGCACGTCCTCTCTCTCTCTCTCGTGCACGTCCTCTCTCTCTCTCTCTCTCTCGTGCACGTCCTCTCTCTCTCTCCCTCTCGTGCTCATCCTCTCTCTCTCTCTCGTGCACGTCCTCTCTCTCTCTCTCGTGCACGTCTCTCTCTCTCTCTCTCGTGCACATCCTCTCTCTTTCCCTCTCTCTCTCTCTTGTGCGCGTCCTCTCCCTCTCTCTCTCCCTCTCTCTAGTGCGCGTCCTCTCTCCGTCCCTCTCTCTCTCTCGTGCGTGTCCTTTCTCTCTCGCTCTCTCTCGTGCGCTTCCTCCCTCTCCTCTCTCTCTCTCCCTCCCTCTCTCTCGTGCACGTCCTCTCCCTCTCTCCCTCTCTCTCTCTCGTGCGCGTCCTCTCCCTCTCTCTCTCCCTATCTCTCGTGCGCATCCTCTCTCTCTCTCTCTCATGCGCGTCCTCTCTCCCTCCCTCTCTCTCTCTCATGCGCGTCCTCTCTCTCTCCCTCTCTCTCTCTCGTGCGTGTCTTCTCTATCTCTCTCGTGCGTGTCTTCTCTCTCTCTCCTGCGCGTCTTCTCTCTCTCTCTCTCGTGCGAGTCTTCTCTCTCTCTCTCTCATGCGCATCGTCTCTCTCTCTCTCGTGCGCGTCCTCTCTCTCTCTCTCACTCATGCGTGTCTTCTCTCTCTCTCTCTCTCTCGTGCGCATCGTCTCTCTCTCTCTCGTGCGCGTCCTCTCTCTCTCCCTCTCATCCGTGTCTTCTCTCTCTCTCTCTCATGCGCATCGTCTCTCTCCCTCTCGTGCGCGTCCTCTCTCTCTCACTCATGCGCGTCTTCTCTCACTCTCGCTCTCTTGTGCACATCCTCTCCTCTCTCTCTCTTGTGCACGTCCTCTCTCTCTCTCTCGTGCGCATCCCTTCTCTCTGTCTCTCTCTCTCCCTCTCGTGCACATTCTCTCCCTCTCATGAACATCATCTTCCCCCCTCTCTCTCTCTCGTGCGTGTCCTTTCTCTCTCGCTCTCTCTCGTGCGCTTCCTCCCTCTCCCTCTCTCTCTCTCCCTCCCTCTCTCTCGTGCACGTCCTCTCCCTCTCTCTCTCCCTATCTCTCGTGCGCGTCCTCTCTCTCTCTCTCGTGCGCATCCTCTCTCCCTCCCTCTCTCTCATGCGCGTCCTCTCTCTCTCCCTCTCTCTCTCTCATGCGTGTCCTCGCCCTCTCTCTCTCGTGCGCATCCTCTCTCTCGGTGCGCGTCCCAGCTCTGTCTCTATTGTGCGCGTCCTCTCTCTCCCTCTCTCACTCGTGCTCGTCCTCCCACTCTCTCTCTCATGCGCGTCGTCTCTCTCTCTCTCTCATGCGCGTCCCCTCTCTCTCTCTCTCTCTCTCGTGCGCGTCTTCTCTCTCTCTCTCTCTCATGCGCATCGTCTCTCTCTCTCTCTCGTGCCTGTCCCCTCTCGCTCTCTCTCGATCGTGCGCATCTGCTCTCTCTCTCTTCTCTCGTGCACGTCTTCTCTCTCTCTCTCTCTCGAGCGCGTCCCCCTCTCTCTCTCTCGTGCGTGTCCCCTCTCTCTCTCTCTCGTGCGCGTCTTCTCTCTCTCTCGTGCGCGTCTTCTCTCTCTCTCGTGCGCGTTCCCTCTCTCTCGCTCTCTCGTGCACGTCCTCTCCCTCTCTCCTCTCTCTCTCTCGTGCGCAGTCCTCTCCCTCTCTCTCTCCCTATCTCTCGTGCGCATCCTCTCTCTCTCTCTCTCATGCGCGTCCTCTCTCCCTCCCTCTCTCTCTCTCATGCGCGTCCTCTCTCTCTCCCTCTCTCTCTCTCGTGCGTGTCTTCTCTATCTCTCTCGTGCGTGTCTTCTCTCTCTCTCCTGCGCGTCTTCTCTCTCTCTCTCTCGTGCGAGTCTTCTCTCTCTCTCTCTCATGCGCATCGTCTCTCTCTCTCTCGTGCGCGTCCTCTCTCTCTCTCTCACTCATGCGTGTCTTCTCTCTCTCTCTCTCTCTCTCGTGCGCATCGTCTCTCTCTCTCTCGTGCGCGTCCTCTCTCTCTCCCTCTCATCCGTGTCTTCTCTCTCTCTCTCTCATGCGCATCGTCTCTCTCCCTCTCGTGCGCGTCCTCTCTCTCTCACTCATGCGCGTCTTCTCTCACTCTCGCTCTCTTGTGCACATCCTCTCCCTCTCTCTCTCTTGTGCACGTCCTCTCTCTCTCTCTCGTGCGCATCCCTTCTCTCTGTCTCTCTCTCTCCCTCTCGTGCACATTCTCTCCCTCTCATGAACATCCTCTTCCCCCCTCTCTCTCTCTCGTGCGTGTCCTTTCTCTCTCGCTCTCTCTCGTGCGCTTCCTCCCTCTCCCTCTCTCTCTCTCCCTCCCTCTCTCTCGTGCACGTCCTCTCCCTCTCTCTCTCCCTATCTCTCGTGCGCGTCCTCTCTCTCTCTCTCGTGCGCATCCTCTCTCCCTCCCTCTCTCTCATGCGCGTCCTCTCTCTCTCCCTCTCTCTCTCTCATGCGTGTCCTCGCCCTCTCTCTCTCGTGCGCATCCTCTCTCTCGTGCGCGTCCCAGCTCTGTCTCTATTGTGCGCGTCCTCTCTCTCCCTCTCTCACTCGTGCTCGTCCTCCCACTCTCTCTCTCATGCGCGTCGTCTCTCTCTCTCTCTCATGCGCGTCCCCTCTCTCTCTCTCTCTCTCTCGTGCGCGTCTTCTCTCTCTCTCTCTCATGCGCATCGTCTCTCTCTCTCTCTCGTGCCTGTCCCCTCTCGCTCTCTCTCGATCGTGCGCATCTGCTCTCTCTCTCTTTCTCTCGTGCACGTCTTCTCTCTCTCTCTCTCTCGAGCGCGTCCCCCTCTCTCTCTCTCGTGCGTGTCCCCTCTCTCTCTCTCTCGTGCGCGTCTTCTCTCTCTCTCGTGCGCGTCTTCTCTCTCTCTCGTGCGCGTTCCCTCTCTCTCGCTCTCTCGTGCGCGTCTTCTCTCCCTCTCTCTCTCGAGCGCGTCCCACTCTTTCTCTCTCGTGCGTGTCCCCTCTCTCTCTCCCTCTCGTGCACGTCCCCCTCTCTCTCTCTCTCGTGCGCATCTTCTCTCTCTCTCTCGTGCGCGTCCCCTCGCTCTCTTTCTCTCGTGCGCGTCTTCTCTCTCTCTCTCGTGCGTGTCTTCTCTATCTCTCTCGTGCGTGTCTTCTCTCTCTCTCCTGCGCGTCCACACTCTCTCTCTCTCGTGCGTGTCTTCTCTCTCTCTCTCTCGTGCGCGTCTTCTCTCTCTCTCTCTCTCGTGCGCGTCTTCTCTCTCTCTCTCTCGTGCGCGTCCCCTCTCTCTCTCTCTCTCTCGTGCGCGTCTTCTCTCCCTCTCTCTCTCGAGCGCGTCCCCCTCTTTCTCTCTCGTGCGTGTCCCCTCTCTCTCTCTCTCGTGCGCGTCCCCTCTCTTCTCTCTCTCTCGTGCGCGTCTTCTCTCTCTCTTTCTCGTGCGCATCCCCTCTCTCTCTTTCTCTCGTGCGCATCATCTCTCTCTCATGCGTGTTCTCTCTCTCTCTCGTGCGCGTCCTCTCTCTCTCTCTCTCATGCGTGTCTTCTCTCTCTCTCGTGCGCATCCTCTCTCTCTCTCTCTTACGCGCGTCCTCTCTCTCTCTCTCTCTCTCATGCGTGTCTTCTCTCACTCTCTCTCTTTTGTGCACGTCCTCTCTCTCTCTCTCTCTGTGCACGTCCTCTCTCTCTTTCTCTCGTGCGCATCCCTTCTCTCTCTCTCTCTCTCTCTCCCTCTCTTGCACATTCTCTCCCTCTCATGAACATCCTCCCCCCCCCTCTCTCTCTCTCTCTCTTGCGCACCCTCTCTCCCTCTCTCATGCGCGTCCCCTCTCTCTCTCTCTCTCGTGCGCATCTTCTCTCTCTCTCTCTCTTGTGCGCATCCCCTCTCTCTCTTTCTCTCGTGCGCGTCCTCTCCCTCTCTCTCTCGACGCGTCTCATCTCTTTCTCTCTCTCGTGCGCGTCATCTCTCTCTCATGCGTGTTTTCTCTCTCTCTTGTGCACGTCCTCTCTCTCTCTCTCGTGCACGTCCTCTCCCTCTCTCTCTCCCTATCTCTCGTGCGCGTCCTCTCTCTCTCTCTCGTGCGCGTCCTCTCTCCCTCCCTCTCTCTCATGCGCGTCCTCTCTCTCTCCCTCTCTCTCTCTCTCATGCGTGTCCTCGCCCTCTCTCTCTCGTGCGCATCCTCTCTCTCCTGCGCGTCCCCTCTCTGTCTCTATTGTGCGCGTCCTCTCTCTCCCTCTCTCACTCGTGCTCGTCCTCCCACTCTCCCTCTCGTGCGCGTCCTCTCTCTCTCTCCCTCTTTCCCTGTCGGCGTGTCCTCTCTCTCTCTCCCTCTCGTGCGTGTCTTCTCTCTCCCTCTCGTGCATGTCTTCTCTCTCTCTCTCGTGCGTGTCTTCTCTATCTCTCTCGTGCGTGTCTTCTCTCTCTCTCCTGCGCGTCTTCTCTCTCTCTCTCTCGTGCGAGTCTTCTCTCTCTCTCTCATGCGCATCGTCTCTCTCTCGCTCGTGCGCGTCCTCTCTCTCTCTCTCACTCATGCGTGTCTTCTCTCTCTCTCTCTCTCTCGTGCGCATCGTCTCTCTCTCTCTCTCTCGTGCGCGTCCTCTCTCTCTCCCTCTCATCCGTGTCTTCTCTCTCTCTCTGTCGTGTGCGTCGTCTCTCTCTCTCTCGTGCGCATCCTCTCTCTCTCTCTCACGCGTGTCTTCTCTCTCTCTCTCTATCTCGTGCGCGTCTTCTCTCACTCTCGCTCTCTTGTGCACGTCCTCTCTCTCTCTCTCATGCGCATCCCTTCTCTCTCTCTCTCTCTCTTCCTCTCGTGCACATTCTCTCCCTCTCATGAACATCCTCCCCCCCCCTCTCTCTCTTGCGCACCCTCTCTCCCTCTCTCATGCGCGTCCCCTCTCCCTTTCTCACTCGTGCTCGTCCTCCCACTCTCCCTCTCGTGCGCGTCCTCTCTCTCTCCCTCTTTCCCTGTCGGCGTGTCCTCTCTCTCTCTCCCTCTCGTGCGTGTCTTCTCTCTCCCTCTCGTGCGTGTCTTCTCTCTCTCTCTCGTGCGTGTCTTCTCTATCTCTCTCGTGCGTGTCTTCTCTCTCTCTCCTGCGCGTCTTCTCTCTCTCTCGTGCGAGTCTTCTCTCTCTCTCTCATGCGCATCGTCTCTCTCTCTCTCGTGCGCGTCCTCTCTCTCTCTCTCACTCATGCGTGTCTTCTCTCTCTCTCTCTCTCTCTCGTGCGCATCGTCTCTCTCTCTCTCTCGTGCGCGTCCTCTCTCTCTCCCTCTCATCCGTGTCTTCTCTCTCTCTCTGTCGTGTGCGTCGTCTCTCTCTCTCTCGTGCGCATCCTCTCTCTCTCTCTCACGCGTGTCTTCTCTCTCTCTCTCTATCTCGTGCGCGTCTTCTCTCACTCTCGCTCTCTTGTGCACGTCCTCTCTCTCTCTCTCGTGCGCATCCCTTCTCTCTCTCTCTCTCTCTTCCTCTCGTGCACATTCTCTCCCTCTCATGAACATCCTCCCCCGCCCCCTCTCTCTCTTGCGCACCCTCTCTCCCTCTCTCATGCGCGTCCCCTCTCTCTCTCTCGTGCGCGTCTTCTCTCTCTCTCTCTCTCGTGCGCATCCCCTCTCTCTCTTTCTCTCGTGCGCGTCCTCTCCCTCTCTCTCTCGACGCGTCTCATCTCTTTCTCTCTCTCGTGCGCGTCATCTCTCTCTCATGCGTGTTTTCTCTCTCTTGTGCACGTCCTCTCTCTCTCTCTCGTGCACGTCCTCTCCCTCTCTCTCTCCTTATCTCTCGTGCGCGTCCTCTCTCTCTCTCTCGTGCGCGTCCTCTCTCCCTCCCTCTCTCTCTCTCATGCGCGTCCTCTCTCTCTCCCTCTCTCTCTCTCATGCGTGTCCTCGCCCTCTCTCTCTCGTGCGCATCCTCTCTCTCGTGCGCGTCCCCTCTCTGTCTCTATTGTGCGCGTCCTCTCTCTCCCTCTCTCACTCGTGCTCGTCCTCCCACTCTCCCTCTCGTGCGCGTCCTCTCTCTCTCCCTCTTTCCCTGTCGGCGTGTCCTCTCTCTCTCTCCCTCTCGTGCGTGTCTTCTCTCTCCCTCTCGTGCGTGTCTTCTCTCTCTCTCTCGTGCGTGTCTTCTCTATCTCTCTCGTGCGAGTCTTCTCTCTCTCATGCGCATCGTCTCTCTCTCTCTCGTGCGCGTCCTCTCTCTCTCTCTCACTAATGCGTGTCTTCTCTCTCTCTCTCTCGTGCGCATCGTCTCTCTCTCTCTCTCGTGCGCGTCCTCTCTCTCTCCCTCTCATCCGTGTCTTCTCTCTCTCTCTCTCGTGTGCGTCGTCTCTCTCTCTCTCGTGCGCATCCTCTCTCTCGATCACTCTCTCGTGCAGGACCTCTCTCTCTCTCTCTCTCGTGCACGTCCTCTCTCTCGTGCACATCCGCTCTCTCTCTCGTGCACGTCCTCTCTCTCTCTCGTGCACATCCTCTCTCTCTCTCGTGCGCGTTCTCTCTCTCTCTCGCTCTCTCTCGTGCACGTCGTCTCTCTCTCTCTCTCTCTCTTGTGCGCATCCTCTCTCTCTCTCGTGAGCGTCCCCTCTCCCTCTCTCTCGTGCGCGTCCCCTCTCTCTCTCGTGCACATCCCCTCTCTCGCTCTCGTGCATGTTCTCACTCTCTCTCTCTATCATGCATGTCTCCTCTCTCTCTTGTGCACGTCGTTTCTCTCTCTCTCTCTCGTCCGCGTCGCCCCCTCTCTCCCTATCGTGCGCGTGCTCTCTCTCTCTCTCTTTCCCTCACGCGCGTCTTCTCTCTCTCTCTCTCTCGCGTGCGCATCCTCTCTCTCTCATGCGCGTCCCCTCTCTCTCGTTCTCTCTCTCGTGCGCGTCCTCTCTCTCTCTCTCTTTTATGCACGACCTCTCTCTCTCTCTCTTTCTCGTGCGTGACATCTCTCTCTCACTCATGCGCGTCATCTCTCTCTCTCTTGTGCGCGTCCTCTCTCTCTCTCTCTCTCCCTCGTGCACGTCCTCTCTCTCTCTCCCTCGTGCACGTCCTCTCTCTCTCTCGTGCATATCCTCTCTCTCTCTCTCTCTCTCTCGTGCACGTCCTCTCTCTCTTTCTCTCTCTCTCATGCACATCCTCTCTCTCTTTCTCTCTCTCTCGTGCACGTCCTCTCTCTCTCTCTCTCTCTCTCTCTCGTGCACACCCTCTCTCTCTCTCTCGTGCCCATCCCCTCTCTCTCTCTCTCTCATGTGCGTCGTCTCTCTCGTGCCCGTCCCCTCTCTCTCTCTCGATCGTGCGCATCAGCTCTCTCTCTCTTTCTCTCGTGCACGTCTTCTCTCTCTCTCTCTCAAGTGCGTCCCCCTCTCTCTCTTGTGCACGTCCCCTCTCTCTCTCTCTCGTGCGCGTTCCCTCTCTCTCTCCCTCGTGCACGTCCTCTCTCTCTCTCGTGCATATCCTCTCTCTCTCTCTCTCTCGTGCACGTCCTCTCTCTCTTTCTCTCTCATGCACGTCCTCTCTCTCTTTCTCTCTCTCTCGTGCACGTCCTCTCTCTCTCTCTCTCTCTCTCTTTCTCGTGCGTGACATCTCTCTCTCACTCATGCGCGTCATCTCTCTCTCTCTTGTGCGCGTCCTCTCTCTCTCTCTCTCTCCCTCGTGCACGTCCTCTCTCTCTCTCCCTCATGCACGTCCTCTCTCTCTCTCTCGTGCATATCCTCTCTCTCTCTCTCTCTCTCTCGTGCACGTCCTCTCTCTCTTTCTCTCTCTCTCATGCACATCCTCTCTCTCTTTCTCTCTCTCTCGTGCACGTCCTCTCTCTCTCTCTCTCTCGTGCACACCCTCTCTCTCTCTCTCGTGCCCATCCCCTCTCTCTCTCTCTCTCATGTGCGTCGTCTCTCTCGTGCCCGTCCCCTCTCTCTCGATCGTGCGCATCAGCTCTCTCTCTCTTTCTCTCGTGCACGTCTTCTCTCTCTCTCTCTCAAGTGCGTCCCCCTCTCTCTCTCTCTCGTGCGCGTTCCCTCTCTCTCTCCCTCGTGCACGTCCTCTCTCTCTCTCGTGCATATTCTCTCTCTCTCTCTCTCTCGTGCACGTCCTCTCTCTCTTTCTCTCTCATGCACGTCCTCTCTCTCTTTCTCTCTCTCTCGTGCACGTCCTCTCTCTCTCTCTCTCTCTCTCGTGCAGACCCTCTCTCTCTCTCTCGTGCCCATCCTCTCTCTCTCTCTCTCGTGTGCATCGTCTCTCTCGTGCCCGTCCCCTCTCTCTCTCTCGATCGTGCGCATCAGCTCTCTCTCTCTTTCTCTCATGCACGTCTTCTCTCTCTCTCTCTCTCTCTCAAGCGCGTCCCCCTCTCTCTCTCTCGTGCACGTCCCCTCTCTCTCGATCGTGCGCATCAGCTCTCTCTCTCTTTCTCTCGTGTACGTCCTCTCTCTCTCTCTCGTGCACACCCTCTCTCTCTCTCTCTCGTGCCCATCCCCTCTCTCTCTCTCTCTCATGTGCGTCGTCTCTCTCGTGCCCGTCCCCTCTCTCTCTTGATCGTGCGCATCAGCTCTCTTTCTCTTTCTCTCGTGCACGTCTTCTCTCTCTCTCTCTCTCTCAAGTGCGTCCCCCTCTCTCTCTCTCGTGCACGTCCCCTCTCTCTCTCGTGCGCGTTCCCTCTCTCTCCCTCGTGCACGTCCTCTCTCTCTCTCTCGTGCATATCCTCTCTCTCTCTCTCTCTCTCGTGCACGTCCTCTCTCTCTTTCTCTCTCATGCACATCCTCTCTCTCTTTCTCTCTCTCTCGTGCACGTCCTCTCTCTCTCTCTCTCTCGTGCACACCCTCTCTCTCTCTCTCGTGCCCATCCCCTCTCTCTCTCTCTCTCTCGTGTGCGTCGTCTCTCTCGTGCCCGTCCCCTCTCTCTCTCTCGATCGTGCGCATCAGCTCTCTCTCTCTTTCTCTCATGCACGTCTTCTCTCTCTCTCTCAAGCGCGTCCCCCTCTCTCTCTCATGCACGTCCCCTCTCTCTCTCGATCGTGCGCATCAGCTCTCTCTCTCTTTCTCTCGTGCACGTCTTCTCTCTCTCTCATGCACGTCTTCTCTCTCTCTCTCTCGAGCGCGTCCCCCTCTCTCTCTCTCTCGTGCACGCCCCCTCTCTCTCCCTATCATGCACGTCCTCTCTCTCTCTCTCTCTTTCCCTCGTGCACGTCTCCCCTCTCTCTCTCTCGTGCGCGTCCTCGCTCTCTCTTTCTCTCTCTCTCGTGCCTGTCCCCTCTCTCGCTCTCTCTATCTCTCTCCTGCGCGTCCTCTCTCTCTCTCATGAAGTCTTCCCGCTCTCTCTCTCGTGCGCATCCCCAACCTCTCTCTCTCTCTCGGGCGTGTCCCCTCTCTCTCGTGCTCTATCCTCTCTCTCTCTCGTGCACGACCCCTCTCTCTCTCTCTCGTGCACGACCTCTCTCTCTCTCTCTCGTGCATGTCCTCTTTCTTTCTCTCTCTCTCCCTCTCATGCACGTCCTATCTCTCTCTCTCTCTCTCTCTCTCTCTCGTGCACATCCTCTCTCTCTCTCTTGTGCACATCCTCTCTCTCTCTCTTTCTCTCTCTCTCTCATGCACTTCTTCTCTCTCTCTCTCTCTCTCATGCGCATCCCCTCTCTCCCTCTCTCCCTCTCTCTCTCGTGCGCATCCCCTCTCTCTCTCCCTCTCTATCATGCGCATCCTCTCTCTCTCTCTCGTGCGTGTCCCCTCTCTCTCTTTCTCTCTCGTGCGTATCCCCTCTCTCTCTCTCTATCGTGCACATCCTCTCTCTCTCTTTCTCTCTCTCTTGTGCACACACTATCTCTCTCTGTCTCTTGCTCTCTCTCTCGTGCGCATCCCCTCTCTCTCTCTCTCGTGTGAGTCCCCGCTCTCTCGTGCGCATCCCCTCTCTCTCGCTCTCTCTCGTGCACGTCCTCTCTCTCTCGTGCGCATCCCCCCTCTCTCTCTCTATCGTGCGCGTCCTCTCTCTCTCTCTCTCGTGCACGTCCCCTCTCTCTCGTGCGCGTCCCCTCTCTCTCTCTCTCGTGCGTGTCCTCTCTCTCTCTCTCGTGCGTGTCCTCTCTCTCTCGTGCACATCCCCTCTCTCCCTCTCTCGCATGCGCATCCTCTCTCTCCCTCTCTCTCATGCGTATCCCCCTCTCCCTCTCCCTCGTGTGCATCCCCTCTCTCCCTCCCTCTCGTGCGCATCCCTTCTCTCCCTCTCTCTCGTGCGCGTCCCCTCTCTCTCCCTCTATCGTGCACGTCCACGCTCTCTCTCTAGTGCGCATCCTCTCCCTCTCTCTCTTGTGAGCATCCCCTCTCTCTCTCTCTATCGTGCACGCCTGCTCTCTATCGTGCACATCCGCTCTCTCTCTCTCTCTCTCTCGTGTGCGCCCTCTGCCTCTCTCTCTCGTTTGCGCCCTATCCCTCTCTCTCTCTCTCGTGTGCACCCTCTCTCTCTCTCTCTCTCGTGTGCGCCCTATCTCTCTCTCCATCTCTCGTGTGCGCCCTCTCTCTCTCTCTCTCGTTTGCGTCCTCTCTCTCTCTCTCTCGCACGTGGCACCGTCCCTTTCTCCCACACTCACACCTATTATAGATAAATCCAGTGCAGGTTTGGAAATTGACTATTCCAAGAATACTGTCACAGCTGCCCATTCATCTGAATCAGATTCCATCCATGATAAACAAAGGTGTCACCCCCTCTGCCTCTCTCTCTCTCACTCTTTGTCTTTCTCTGCCTCTCTCTCTCTCACTCTTTGTCTTTCTCTGCCTCTCTCTCACTCTTTGTCTTTCTCTGCCTCTCTCTCACTCTTTGTCTTTCTCTGCCTCCCTCTCTCACTCTTCGTCTTTCTCTGACTCCCTCCCTCACACTTTCTCTTTCTCTGCATCTCTCTCTCTCGCTCTTTGTCATTCTCTGCCTCCCTCTCTCACTCTTTGTCTTTCTCTGCCTCCCTCTCTCACTCTTCGTCTTTCTCTGACTCCCTCCCTCACACTTTCTCTTTCTCTGCATCTCTCTCTCTCGCTCTTTGTCTTTCTCTGCCTCCCTCCCTCGCTCTTTGTATTTCTCTGCCTCTCTCTCTCGCTCTTTGTCTTTCTCTGCCTCCCTCTCTCACTCTTTGTCTTTCTCTGCCTCTCTCTCTCACTCTTTGTCTTTCTCTGCCTCCCTCTCGCTCTTTGTCGTTCTCTGCCTCTCTCCCTGCCACTGTCTCTCACTCGTCGTCTTTCTCTGCCTCCCTCCCTCTCACTCCTTGTCATTCTCTGCCTCTCTCTCTCACTCTTTGTCTTTCTCTGCCTCTCTCTCTCTCTCGCTCTTTTCTTTCTCTGCCTCTCTCTCACATACTTTGTCATTCTCTGCCTCCCTCTCTCACTCTTTGTCTTTCTCTGCCTCTCTCTCTCTCTCGCTCTTTGACTTTCTCTGCCTCGCTCTCTCTCGCTCTTTGTCTTTCTCTGCCTCTCTCTCTCTCTCTCTCTCTCACTCTTTGTCTTTCTCTGCCTCTCTCTCTCACTCTTTGTCTTTCTCTGCCTCTCTCTCTCGCTCTTTGTCTTTCTCTGCCTCTCTCTCTCGCTCGTTGTCTTTCTCTGCCACCCTCCCTCGCTCTTTGTCTTTCTCTACCTCCCTCTCTCACTCTTTGTCTTTCTCTGCCTCCCTCCTTCGCTCTTAGTCTTTCTCTGCCTCTCTCTCTCTCGCACTTTGTCTTTCTCTGCCTCTCTATCTCTCACTCGTTGTGATTCTCTGCCTCTCTCTCTCTCGCCCTTTGTCTTTCTCTGCCTCCCTCTCTCGCTCTTTGTCGTTCTCTGCCTCTCTCCCTCACTCTTTCTATTTCTCTGCCTCTCTCTCTCTCTCTCGCTCTTTGTCTTTCTCTGCCTCTCTCTCTCTCACTCCTTGTCTTTCTCTGCCTCCCTCTCTCACTCTTTGTCTTTCTCTGCCTCTCTCTCTCTCTCTCTCTGGTTGTCTTTCTCTGCCTCTCTCTCTCTCGCTCTTTGTCTTTCTCTGCCTCTCTCTCTCTTACTCTTTGTCTTTCTCTGCCTCTCTCTCTCTCACTCTTTGTCTTTCTCTGGCTCCCTCTCTCGCTCTTTGTCTTTCTCTGCCTCTCTCTCACACTCTTCGTCTTTCTCTGCCTATCTCTTTCTCTCACTCTTTGTCTTTCTCTGCCTCCCTCACTCACTCTTTGTCTTTCTCTGCCTCTCTCTCTCTCATTCTTTGTCTTTCTCTGCCTCTCTCTCTCACTTCTTGTCTTTCTCTGCCTCTTTCTCACTCTTTGTCTTTCTCTGCCTCTCTCTCTCACTCTTTGTCTTTCTCTGCCTCTCTCTCTCACACTCTTTGTCTTTCTCTGCCTCTCTCTCTCGCTCTTTGTCTTTCTCTGCCTCCCTCTCTCGCTCTTTGTCTTTCTCTGCCTCCCTCTCTCGCTCTTTGTCTTTCTCTGCCTCTCTCTCTCGCTCGTTGTCTTTCTCTGCCTCCCTCTCTCACTCTATGTCTTTCTCTGCCTCTCTCTCTCGCTCTTTGTCTTTCTCTGCCTCCCTCCCTCGCTCTTTGTCTTTCTCTACCTCTTTCTCGCTCTTTGTCTTTCTCTGCCTCTCTCTCACACTCTTCGTCTTTCTCTGCCTATCTCTTTCTCTCACTCTTTGTCTTTCTCTGCCTCCCTCACTCACTCTTTGTCTTTCTCTGCCTCTCTCTCTCTCATTCTTTGTCTTTCTCTGCCTCTCTCTCTCACTTCTTGTCTTTCTCTGCCTCTTTCTCACTCTTTGTCTTTCTCTGCCTCTCTCTCTCACTCTTTGTCTTTCTCTGCCTCTCTCTCTCACACTCTTTGTCTTTCTCTGCCTCTCTCTCTCGCTCTTTGTCTTTCTCTGCCTCCCTCTCTCGCTCTTTGTCTTTCTCTGCCTCCCTCTCTCGCTCTTTGTCTTTCTCTGCCTCTCTCTCTCGCTCGTTGTCTTTCTCTGCCTCCCTCTCTCACTCTATGTCTTTCTCTGCCTCTCTCTCTCGCTCTTTGTCTTTCTCTGCCTCCCTCCCTCGCTCTTTGTCTTTCTCTACCTCCCTCTCTCGCTCTTTGTCTTTCTCTGCCTCACTCCCTCGCTCTTTGTCTTTCTCTGCCTCCCTCTCTCGCTCATTGTCTTTCTCTGCCTCTCTCTCTCTCTCTTTGTCTTTCTCTGCCTCACTCCCTCGCTCTTTGTCTTTCTCTGCCTCCCTCTCTCGCTCATTGTCTTTCTCTGCCTCTCTCTCTCTCTCTTTGTCTTTCTCTGCCTCTCTCTCTCTCACTCGTTGTGTTTCTCTGCCTCTCTCTCTCTCGCTCTTTGTCCTTCTCTGCCTCTCTCTCTCGCTCATTGTCTTTCTCTGCCTCTCTGTCTCTCTTTGTCTTTCTCTGCCTCTCTCTCTCGCTCTTTGTCTTTCTCTGCCTCTCTCTCTCTCACTCGTTGTGTTTCTCTGCCTCTCTCTCTCGCTCTTTGTCTTTCTCTGCCTCTCTCTCTCTCACTCTTTGTCTTTCTCTGCCTCTCTCTCTCACTCTTTGTCTTTCTCTGCCTCTCTCTCTCTCACTCGTTGTGTTTCTCTGCCTCTCTCTCTCGCTCTTTGTCTTTCTCTGCCTCTCTCTCTCTCACTCATTGTCTTTCTCTGCCTCTCTCTCTCACTCTTTGTCTTTCTCTGCCTCTCTCTCTCTCACTCATTGTCTTTCTCTACCTCTCCCTCTCACAATTTTTCTTTCTCTGCCTCTCTCTCACACTCTTTGTCTTTCTCTGCCTCACTCTCTCTCACTCTTTGTCTTTCTCTGCCTCTCTCTCTCACTCGTTGTCTTTCTCTGCCTCTCTCTCTCTCAATCTTTGTCTTTCTCTGCCTCCCCCTCTCACTCTTTGTCTTTCTCTGCCTCTCTCTCTCATTCTTTGTCTTTCTCTGCCGATCTCTCTCTCACTCTTTGTCTTTCTTTGCCTCTCTCTCTCTCATCTTTGTCTTTCTCTGCCTCACTCTCTCTCACTCTTTGTCTTCCTCTGCCTCTCTCTCTCTCACTCTTTGTCTTTCTCTGCCTCTCTCTCTCACTCTTTGTCTTTCTCTACCTCTCTCTCTCACTCTTTGTCTTTCTCTGCCTCCCACTCTCACTCTTCGTCTTTCTCTGCCTCCCTCCCTCACTCTTTCTCTTTCTCTGCCTCTCTCTCTCTCGCTCTTTGTATTTCTCTACCTCACTCTCTCGCTCTTTGTCTTTCTCTGCCTCTCTCTCTCGCTCTTTTCTTTCTCTGCCTCTCTCTCACATACTTTGTCATTCTCTGCCTCCCTCTCTCACTCTTTGTCTTTCTCTGCCTCTCTCCCTCTCTCGCTCTTTGACTTTCTCTGCCTCGCTCTCTCTCGCTCTTTGTCTATCTCTGCCTCTCTCTCTCTCTCTCTCTCTCACTCTTTGTCTTTCTCTGCCTCTCTCTCTCACTCTTTGTCTTTCTCTGCCTCTCTCTCTCGCTCTTTGTCTTTCTCTGCCTCTCTCTCTCGCTCGTTGTCTTTCTCTGCCACCCTCCCTCGCTCTTTGTCTTTCTCTACCTCCCTCTCTCACTCTTTGTCTTTCTCTGCCTCCCTCCTTCGCTCTTTGTCTTTCTCTGCCTCCCTCTCTCGCTCATTGTCTTTCTCTGCCTCTCTCTCTCTCTCTTTGTCTTTCTCTGCCTCACTCCCTCGCTCTTTGTCTTTCTCTGCCTCCCTCTCTCGCTCATTGTCTTTCTCTGCCTCTCTCTCTCTCTCTTTGTCTTTCTCTGCCTCTCTCTCTCTCACTCGTTGTGTTTCTCTGCCTCTCTCTCTCTCGCTCTTTGTCCTTCTCTGCCTCTCTCTCTCGCTCATTGTCTTTCTCTGCCTCTCTGTCTCTCTTTGTCTTTCTCTGCCTCTCTCTCTCGCTCTTTGTCTTTCTCTGCCTCTCTCTCTCTCACTCGTTGTGTTTCTCTGCCTCTCTCTCTCGCTCTTTGTCTTTCTCTGCCTCTCTCTCTCTCACTCTTTGTCTTTCTCTGCCTCTCTCTCTCACTCTTTGTCTTTCTCTGCCTCTCTCTCTCTCACTCGTTGTGTTTCTCTGCCTCTCTCTCTCGCTCTTTGTCTTTCTCTGCCTCTCTCTCTCTCACTCATTGTCTTTCTCTGCCTCTCTCTCTCACTCTTTGTCTTTCTCTGCCTCTCTCTCTCTCACTCATTGTCTTTCTCTACCTCTCCCTCTCACAATTTTTCTTTCTCTGCCTCTCTCTCACACTCTTTGTCTTTCTCTGCCTCACTCTCTCTCACTCTTTGTCTTTCTCTGCCTCTCTCTCTCACTCGTTGTCTTTCTCTGCCTCTCTCTCTCTCAATCTTTGTCTTTCTCTGCCTCCCCCTCTCACTCTTTGTCTTTCTCTGCCTCTCTCTCTCATTCTTTGTCTTTCTCTGCCGATCTCTCTCTCACTCTTTGTCTTTCTTTGCCTCTCTCTCTCTCATCTTTGTCTTTCTCTGCCTCACTCTCTCTCACTCTTTGTCTTCCTCTGCCTCTCTCTCTCTCACTCTTTGTCTTTCTCTGCCTCTCTCTCTCACTCTTTGTCTTTCTCTACCTCTCTCTCTCACTCTTTGTCTTTCTCTGCCTCCCACTCTCACTCTTCGTCTTTCTCTGCCTCCCTCCCTCACTCTTTCTCTTTCTCTGCCTCTCTCTCTCTCGCTCTTTGTATTTCTCTACCTCACTCTCTCGCTCTTTGTCTTTCTCTGCCTCTCTCTCTCGCTCTTTTCTTTCTCTGCCTCTCTCTCACATACTTTGTCATTCTCTGCCTCCCTCTCTCACTCTTTGTCTTTCTCTGCCTCTCTCCCTCTCTCGCTCTTTGACTTTCTCTGCCTCGCTCTCTCTCGCTCTTTGTCTATCTCTGCCTCTCTCTCTCTCTCACTCTTTGTCTTTCTCTGCCTCTCTCTCTCACTCTTTGTCTTTCTCTGCCTCTCTCTCTCGCTCTTTGTCTTTCTCTGCCTCTCTCTCTCGCTCGTTGTCTTTCTCTGCCACCCTCCCTCGCTCTTTGTCTTTCTCTACCTCCCTCTCTCACTCTTTGTCTTTCTCTGCCTCCCTCCTTCGCTCTTAGTCTTTCTCTGCCTCTCTCTCTCTCGCACTTTGTCTTTCTCTGCCTCTCTATCTCTCACTCGTTGTGATTCTCTGCCTCTCTCTCTCTCGCCCTTTGTCTTTCTCTGCCTCCCTCTCTCGCTCTTTGTCGTTCTCTGCCTCTCTCCCTCACTCTTTCTATTTCTCTGCCTCTCTCTCTCTCTCTCGCTCTTGGTCTTTCTCTGCCTCTCTCTCTCTCACTCCTTGTCTTTCTCTGCCTCCCTCTCTCACTCTTTGTCTTTCTCTGCCTCTCTCTCTCTCTCTCTCTGGTTGTCTTACTCTGCCTCTCTCTCTCTCGCTCTTTGTCTTTCTCTGCCTCTCTCTCTCTTACTCTTTGTCTTTCTCTGCCTCTCTCTCTCTCACTCTTTGTCTTTCTCTGCCTCTCTCTTTCTCTCACTCTTTGTCTTTCTCTGGCTCCCTCTCTCGCTCTTTGTCTTTCTCTGCCTCTCTCTCACACTCTTCGTCTTTCTCTGCCTATCTCTCTCTCACTCTTTGTCTTTCTCTGCCTCCCTCACTCACTCTTTGTCTTTCTCTGCCTCTCTCTCTCTCACTCTTTGTCTTTCTCTGCCTCTCTCTTTCTCTCACTCTTTGTCTTTCTCTGCCTCCCTCACTCACTCTTTGTCTTTCTCTGCCTCTCTCTCTCTCATTCTTTGTCTTTCTCTGCCTCTCTCTCTCACTTCTTGTCTTTCTCTGCCTCTTTCTCACTCTTTGTCTTTCTCTGTCTCTCTCTCTCTCACTCTTTGTCTTTCTCTGCCTCTCTCTCTCACTCTTTGTCTTTCTCTGCCTCTCTCTCTCACACTCTTTGTCTTTCTCTGCCTCCCTCTCTCGCTCTTTGTCTTTCTCTGCCTCCCTCTCTCGCTCTTTGTCTTTCTCTGCCTCTCTCTCTCGCTCGTTGTCTTTCTCTGCCTCCCTCTCTCACTCTATGTCTTTCTCTGCCTCTCTCTCTCGCTCTTTGTCTTTCTCTGCCTCCCTCTCTCGCTCTTTGTCTTTCTCTGCCTCTCTCTCTCGCTCGTTGTCTTTCTCTGCCTCCCTCTCTCACTCTATGTCTTTCTCTGCCTCTCTCTCTCGCTCTTTGTCTTTCTCTGCCTCCCTCCCTCGCTCTTTGTCTTTCTCTACCTCCCTCTCTCGCTCTTTGTCTTTCTCTGCCTCACTCCCTCGCTCTTTGTCTTTCTCTGCCTCCCTCTCTCGCTCATTGTCTTTCTCTGCCTCTCTCTCTCTCTCTTTGTCTTTCTCTGCCTCTCTCTCTCTCACTCGTTGTGTTTCTCTGCCTCTCTCTCTCTCGCTCTTTGTCCTTCTCTGCCTCTCTCTCTCACTCGTTGTCTTTCTCTGCCTCTCTCTCTCTCGCTCTTTGTCCTTCTCTGCCTCCCTCTCTCACTCTATATCTTTCTCTGCCTCTCTCTCTCGCTCTTTGTCTTTCTCTGCCTCCCTCTCTCGCTCATTGTCTTTCTCTGCCTCTCTGTCTCTCTTTGTCTTTCTCTGCCTCTCTCTCTCTCAATCTTTGTCTTTCTCTGCCTCCCCCTCTCACCCTTTGTTTTTCTCTGCCTCCCTCTCTCACTCTTTGTCTTTCTCTGCCTCTCTCTCTCATTCTTTGTCTTTCTCTGCCTCTCTCTCTCTCAATCTTTGTCTTTCTCTGCCTCCCCCTCTCACTCTTTGTCTTTCTCTGCCTCTCTCTCACTCTTTGTCTTTCTCTGCCTCTCTCTCTCTCTCACTCTTTGTCTTTCTCTGCCTCACTCTCTCGCTCTTTGTCTTTCTCTGCCTCTCTCTCTCGCTCTTTGTCTTTCTCTGCCTCTCTCTCTCACTCTTTGTCTTTCTCTGCCTCTCTCTCTCTCTCACTCTTTGTCTTTCTCTGCCTCACTCTCTCGCTCTTTGTCTTTCTCTGCCTCTCTCTCTCGCTCTTTGTCTTTCTCTGCCTCTCTCTCTCGCTCTTTGTCTTTCTCTGCCTCTCTCTCTCGCTCTTTGTCTTTCTCTGCCTCTCTCTCTCACTCTTTGTCTTTCTCTGCCTCTCTCTCTCTCTCACTCTTTGTCTTTCTCTGCCTCACTCTCTCACTCTTTGTCTTTCTCTGCCTCTCTCTCTCTCTCACTCTTTGTCTTTCTCTGCCTCACTCTCTCGCTCTTTGTCTTTCTCTGCCTCTCTCTCTCGCTCTTTGTCTTTCTCTGCCTCCCTCTCTCACTCTTTGTTTTCTCTGCCTCCCTCTCTCACTCTTTGTCTTTCTCTGGCTCTCTCTCTCACTCTTTGTCTTTCTCTGCCTCTCCCCCTCTCACTCTTTGTCTTTCTCTGGCTCTCTCTCTCACTCTTTGTCTTTCTCTGGCTCTCTCTCTCACTCTTTGTCTTTCTCTGCCTCTCTCTCTCTCACTCTTTGTCTTTCTCTGCCTCTCTCTCTCTCACTCTTTGTCTTTCTCTGCCTCTCTCTCTCTCATCTTTGTCTTTCTCTGCCTCTCTCTCTCTCACTCTTTGTCTTTCTCTGCCTCTCTCTCTCACTCTTTGTCTTTCTCTGCCTCTCTCTCTCTCTCGCTCTTTGTCTTTCTCTGCCTCTCTCTCTCTCGCTCTTTGTCTTACTCTGCCTCTCTCTCTCTCTTTGTCTTTCTCTACCTCCCTCACTCGCTCTTTGTCTTTCTCTGCCTCTCTCTCTCTCGCTCTTTGTCTTACTCTGCCTCTCTCTCTCTCTTTGTCTTTCTCTACCTCCCTCTCTCGCTCTTTGTCTTTCTCTGCCTCTCTCTCTCTCACTCTTTATCTTTCTCTGCTCCCTCTCTCACTCTTTGTCTTTCTCTGCCTCTCTCTCTCACTCGTTGCCTTTCTCAACCTCTCTCTCTCACTCTTTGTCTTTCTCTGCCTCTCTCTCTCTCTCACTCTTTGTCTTTCTCTGCCTCAGTCTCTCGCTCCTTGTCTTTCTCTGACTCCCTCCCTCGCTCATTGTCTTTCTCTGCCTCTCTCTCTCTCGCTCTTTGTCTTTCTCTGCCTCTCTCTCTCTCTTTGTCTTTTTCTACCTCCCTCTCTCGCACTTTGTCTTTCTCTGCCTCTCTCTCTCCCTCTTTGTCTTTCTCTGCCTCTCCCCCTCTCACTCTTTGTTTTTCTCTGCCTCTCTCTATCACTCTTTGTCTTTCTCTGCCTCTCTCTCACACTCTTTGTCTTTCTCTGCCTCTCTCTCTCGCTCTTTGTCTTTCTCTGCCTATTTATCTCACTCGTTGTCTTTCTCTGCCTCTCTCTCTCGCTCTTTGTCTTTCTCTGCCTCTCTCTCTCTCGCTCTTTGTCTTTCTCTGCCTCTCTCTCTCACTCTTTGTCTTTCTCTGACTCTCTCTCGCGCTTTGTCTTTCTCTGCCTCTCTCTCTCACTCTTTGTCTTTCTCTGCCTCTCTCTCTCGCTCTTTGTCTTTCTCTGCCTATTTATCTCACTCGTTGTCTTTCTCTGCCTCTCTCTCTCGCTCATTGTCTTTCTCTGCCTCTCTCTCTCGCTCTTTGTCTTTCTCTGCCTCTCTCTCTCTTGCTCTTTGTCTTTCTCTGCCTCTCTCTCTCGCTCTTTGTCTTTCTCTGCCTCTCTCTCTCTCGCTCTTTGTCTTTCTCTACCTCCCTCTCTCGCTCTTTGTCTTTCTCTACCTCCCTCTCTCGCTCTTTGTCTTTCTCTGCCTCTCTCTCACACTCTTTGTCTTTCTCTGCCTCTCTCTCTCGCTCTTTGTCTTTTTCCACCTCCCTCTCTCGCTCTTTGTCTTTCTCTGCCTCCCTCCATCGCTCTTTGTCTTTCTCTACCTCCCTCTCTCGCTCTTTGTCTTTCTCTGCCTCTCTCTCACAAGCTTTGTCTTTCTCTGCCTCCCTCTCTCACTTTTTGTCTTTCTCTGCCCCTCTCTCTCTCGCTCTTTGTCTTTCTCTGCCTCTCTCTCTCGCTAGTTGTCTTTCTCTGCCTCTCTCTCTCTCACTCTTTGTCTTTCTCTGCCTCTACCTCTCTCTCTTTGTCTTTCTCTGCCTCTCTCTCTCGCTTGTTGTCTTTCTCTGCCTCCCTCTCTCACTCTTTGTCTTTCTCTGCCTCTCTCTCTCTCACTCTTTGTCTTTCTCTGCCTCTCTCTCTCGCTCGTTGTATTTCTCTGCCTCTCTCTCTCTCACTCTTTGTCTTTCCCTGCCTCTCTCTCTCTCGCTCTTTGTCTTTCTCTGCCTCCCTCTCTCTCTTTGTCTTTCTCTGCCTCTCTCTCTCACTCTTTGTCTTTCTCTGCCTCTCTCTCTCGCTCCTTGTATTTCTCTGCCTCTCTCTCTCACTCTTTGTCTTTCCCTGCCTCTCTCTCTCTCGCTCTTTGTCTTTCTCTGCCTCCCTCTCTCTCTTTGTCTTTCTCTGCCTCTCTCTCTCACTCTTTGTCTTTCTCTGCCTCTCTCTCTCTCGCTCGTTGTCTTTCTCTGCCTCCCTCTCTCGCTCTTTGTCGTTCTTTGCCTCTCTCTCTCTCCATCTTTGTCTTTCTTTGCCTCTCTCTCTCTCGCTCTTTGTTTTTCTCTGCCTCTCTCTCTCTCACTCGTTGTCTTTCTCTGCCTCGCTCTCGCTCGTTGTCTTTCTCTGCCTCTCCCTCTCTCTCTTTGTCTTTCTCTGCCTCTCTCTCTCGCTCGTTGTCTTTCTCTGCCTCTCTCTCTCTCAGTCGTTGACTTTCTCTGCCTCTCTCTCTCGCTCATTGTCTTTCACTGCCTCTCTCTCTCTCACTCTTTGTCTTTCTCTGCCTATCTCTCTTTCTCGTTGTCTTTCTCTGCCTCTCTCTCTCGCTCGTTGTCTTTCTCTGCCTGTCTCTCTCTCGCTCTTTGTCTTTCTCTGCCTCTCTCTCGCTCTATGTCTTTCTCTGCCTCTCTCTCTCTCAGTCGTTGACTTTCTCTGCCTCTCTCTCTCGCTCATTGTCTTTCTCTGCCTCGTTCTCTCTCACTCTTTCTCTTTCTCTCCCTATCTCTCTTTCTCGTTGTCTTTCTCTGCCTCTCTCTCTCGATCGTTGTCTTTCTCTGCCTCTCTCTCTCTCACTCTTTGTCTTTATCTGCCTCTCTCTCTCGCCCGTTGTCTTTCTCTGCCTCTCTCTCTCGCTCGTTGTCTTTCTCTGCCGCTCCCTCTCTCTCTTTGTCTTTCTCTGCCTCTCTCTCTCGCTCGTTGTCTTTCTCTGCCTCTCTCTCTCTCACTCGTTGACTTTCTCTGCCTCTCTCTCTCGCTCATTGTCTTTCTCTGCCTCTCTCTCTCTCACTCTTTGTCTTTCTCTGCCTCTCTCTCTTTCTCGTTGTCTTTCTCTGCCTCTCTCTCTCGCTCGTTGTCTTTCTCTGCCTCTCTCTCTCTCACTCGTTGACTTTCTCTGCCTCTCTCTCTCGCTCATTGTCTTTCTCTGCCTCTCTCTCTCTCACTCTTTGTCTTTCTCTGCCTCTCTCTCTTTCTCGTTGTCTTTCTCTGCCTCTCTCACTCGCTCTTTGTCTTTCTCTGCCTCTCTCTCGCTAGTTGTCTTACTCTGCCTCTCTCTCTCGCCCGTTGTCTTTCTCTGCCTCTCTCTCTCGCTCGTTGTCTTTCTGCCTCTCTCTCTCTCACTCTTTGTCTTTCTCTGCCTCTCTCTCTCGCTCGTTGTCTTTCTCTGCCTCTCTCTCTGGCTCTTTGTCTTTCACTGCCTCTCTCTCTCTTGCTCTTTGTCTTTCTCTGCCTCCCTCTCTCGCTCTTTGTCTTTCTCTGCCTGTCTCTCTCTCGCTCTTTGTCTATCTCTGCCTCTCTATCTCTCGCTCTTTGTCTTTCTCTGCCTCCCTCCCTCGCTCTATGTCTTTCTCTGCCTCTTTCTCTCACTCTTTGTCTTTCTCTGCCTCCCTCTCTCACTCGTTGTCTTTCTCTGCCTTTCTCTCTCGCTCTTTGTCTTTCTCTGCCTCCCTCTCTCGCCCTTTGTCTTTCTCTGCCTCCCTCTCTCGCTCTTTGTCTTTCTCTGCCTCTCTCTCTCGCTCGTTGTCTTTCTCCGCCTCTCTCTCACTCGCTCTTTGTCTTTCTCTGCCTCTCTCTCGCCCGTTGTCTTTCTCTGCCTCTCTCTCTCGCCCGTTGTCTTTCTCTGCCTCTCTCTCTCGCTCGTTGTCTTTTTCTGCCTCTCTCTCTCTCACTCGTTGACTTTCTCTGCCTCTCTCTCTCGCTCATTGTCTTTCTCTGCCTCTCTCTCTCTCACTCTTTGTCTTTCTCTGCCTCTCTCTCTTTCTCGTTGTCTTTCTCTGCCTCTCTCTCTCTCGCTCGTTGTCTTTCTCTGCCTCTCTCTCACTCGCTCTTTGTCTTTCTCTGCCTCTCTCTCGCGAGTTGTCTTTCTCTGCCTCTCTCTCTCGCCCGTTGTCTTTTTCTGCCTCTCTCTCTCTCACTCTTTGTCTTTCTCTGCCTCTCTCTCTCGCTCGTTGTCTTTCTCTGCCTCTCTCTCTCGCTCTTTGTCTTTTTCTGCCTCTCTCTCTCTCACTCTTTGTCTTTCTCTGCCTCTCTCCCTCGCTCGTTGTCTTTCTCTGCCTCTCTCTCTCGCTCTTTGTCTTTCTCTGCCTCTCTCTCTCTTGCTCTTTGTCTTTCTCTGCCTCTCTCTCTCACTCTTTGTCTTTCTCTGCCTCCCTCTCTCGCTCTTTGTCTTTCTCTGCCTGTCTCTCTCTCGCTCTTTGTCTATCTCTGCCTCTCTATCTCTCGCTCTTTGTCTTTCTCTGCCTCCCTCCCTCGCTCTTTGTTTTTCTCTTCCTCTTTCTCTCACTCTTTGTCTTTCTCTGCCTCCCTCTCTCACTCGTTGTCTTTCTCTGCCTCTCTCTCTCGCTCGTTGTCTTTCTTTGCATCTCGCTCTCGCTCGTTGTCTTTCTCTGCCTCTCTCTCTCGCTCGTTGTTTTTCTCTGCCTCTCTCTCTCTCACTCTTTGTCTTTCTCTGCCTCTCTCTCTCTCACTCGTTGTCTTCTCTGCCTCTCTCTCTCTCACTCGTTGTCTTCTCTGCCTCTCTCTCTCTCACTCTTTGTCTTTCTCTGCCTCTCTCTCTCACTCGTTGTCTTCTCTGCCTCTCTCTCTCTCACTCTTTTTCTTTCTCTGCCTCTCTCTCACTCGTTGTCTTCTCTGCCTCTCTCTCTCTCACTCGTTGACTTTCTCTGCCTCTCTCTCTCACTCGTTGTCTTTCTCTGCCTCTCTCTCTCAATCTTTGTCTTTCTCTGCCTCTCTCTCTCACTCATTGTCTTTCTCTGCCTCTCTCTCTCTCACTCTTTGTCTTTCTCTGCCTCTCTCTCTCGCTCATTGTATTCCTCTGCCGCTCTCTCTCTCACTCTTTGTCTTTCTCTGCCTCTCTCTCTTTCTCGTTGTCTTTCTCTGCCTCTCTCTCTCGCTCTTTGTCTTTCTCTGCCTCTCTCTCTCAATTGTAGTCTTTCTCTGCCTCTCTCTCTCGCTCGTTATCTTTCTCTGCCTCTCTCTCTCACACTTTGTCTTTCTCTGCCTCTCCCTCTATCACTCTTTGTCTTTCTCTGCCTCCCTCTCTCGCCCTTTGTATTTCTCAGCCCCCCTCTCTCGCTCTTTGTTTTTCTCTTCCTCTCTCTCTCTCACTCGTTGTCTTTCTCTGCCTCTCTCTCTCACTCGTTGTCTTTCTCTGCCTCGCTCTCGCTCGTTGTCTTTCTCTGCCTCTCCCTCTCCCTCTTTGTCTTTCTCTGCCTCTCTCTCTCGCTCGTTGTCTTTCTCTGCCTCTCTCTCTCTCAGTCGTTGACTTTCTCTGCCTCTCTCTCTCGCTCATTGTCTTTCACTGCCTCTCTCTCTCACTCTTTGTCTTTCTCTGCCTATCTCTCTCTCAGTCGTTGACTTTCTCTCCCTATCTCTCTTTCTCGTTGTCTTTCTCTGCCTCTCTCTCTCGCTCGTTGTCTTTCTCTGCCTCTCTCTCTCTCACTCTTTGTCTTTCTCTGCCTCTCTCTCTCGCCCGTTGTCTTTCTCTGACTCTCTCTCTCGCTCGTTGTCTTTCTCTGCCTCTCCCTATCTCTCTTTGTCTTTCTCTGCCTCTCTCTCTCGCTCATTGTCTTTCTCTGCCTCTCTCTCTCTCACTCTTTGTCTTTCTCTGCCTCTCTCTCTTTCTCGTTGTCTTTCTCTGCCTCTCTCTCTCGCTCGTTGTCTTTCTCTGCCTCTCTCTCACTCGCTCTTTGTCTTTCTCTGCCTCTCTCTCGCTAGTTGTCTTTCTCTGCCTCTCTCTCTCGCCCGTTGTCTTTCTCTGCCTCTCTCTCTCGCTCGTTGTCTTTCTGCCTCTCTCTCTCTCACTTTTTGTCTTTCTCTGCCTCTCTCTCTCGCTCGTTGTCTTTCTCTGACTCTCTCTCTCGCTCTTTGTCTTTCTCTGCCTCTCTCTATCTTGCTCTTTGTCTTTCTCTGCCTCTCTCTCTCACTCTTTGTCTTTCTCTGCCTCCCTCTCTCGCTCTTTGTCTTTCTCTGCCTGTCTCTCTCTCGCTCTTTGTCTATCTCTGCCTCTCTATCTCTCGCTCTTTGACTTTCTCTGCCTCCCTCCCTCGCTCTATGTCTTTCTCTGCCTCTTTCTCTCACTCTTTGTCTTTCTCTGCCTCCCTCTCTCACTCGTTGTCTTTCTCTGCCTTTCTCTCTCGCTCTTTGTCTTTCTCTGCCTCCCTCTCTCGCCCTTTGTCTTTCTCTGCCTCCCTCTCTCGCTCTTTATATTTCTCTGCCTCTCTCTCTCGCTCGTTGTCTTTCTCCGCCTCTCTCTCACTCGCTCTTTGTCTTTCTCTTCCTCTCTCTCACTAGTTGTCTTTCTCTGCCTCTCTCTCTCGCTCGTTGTCTTTTTCTGCCTCTCTCTCTCTCACTCGTTGACTTTCTCTGCCTCTCTCTCTCGCTCATTGTCTTTCTCTGCCTCTCTCTCTCTCACTCTTTGTCTTTCACTGCCTCTCTCTCTTTCTCGTTGTCTTTCTCTGCCTCTCTCTCACTCGCTCTTTCTCTTTCTCTGCCTCTCTCTCGCTAGTTGTCTTTCTCTGCCTCTCTCTCTCGCCCGTTGTCTTTCTCTGCCTCTCTCTCTCGCTCGATGTCTTTTTCTGCCTCTCTCTCTCTCACTCTTTGTCTTTCTCTGCCTCTCTCTCTCGCTCGTTGTCTTTCTCTGCCTCTCTCTCTCTTGCTCTTTGTCTTTCTCTGCCTCTCTCTCTCACTCTTTGTCTTTCTCTGCCTCCCTCTCTCGCTCTTTGTCTTTCTCTGCCTGTCTCTCTCTCGCTCTTTGTCTATCTCTGCCTCTCTATCTCTCGCTCTTTGTCTTTCTCTGCCTCCCTCCCTCGCTCTATGTCTTTCTCTGCCTCTTTCTCTCACTCTTTGTCTTTCTCTGCCTTTCTCTCTCGCTCTTTGTCTTTCTCTGCCTCCCTCTCTCGCTCTTTGTCTTTCTCAGCCCCCCTCTCTCGCTCTTTGTTTTTCTCTTCCTCTCTCTCTCTCACTCGTTGTCTTTCTCTGCCTCTCTCTCTCACTCGTTGTCTTTCTCTGCCTCTCTCTCTCGCTCTTTGTCTATCTCTGCCTCTCTATCTCTCGCTCTTTGTCTTTCTCTGCCTCCCTCCCTCGCTCTGTCTTTCTCTGCCTCTTTCTCTCACTCTTTGTCTTTCTCTGCCTCCCTCTCTCACTCGTTGTCTTTCTCTGCCTTTCTCTCTCGCTCTTTGTCTTTCTCTGCCTCTCTCTCTCGCCCTTTGTCTTTCTCTGCCTCCCTCTCTCGCTCTTTGTCTTTCTCAGCCCCCCTCTCTCGCTCTTTGTTTTTCTCTTCCTCTCTCTCTCTCACTCGTTGTCTTTCTCTGCCTCTCTCTCTCGCTCGTTGACTTTCTTTGCATCTCTCTCTCTCACTCTTTGTCTTTCTCTGCCTCTCTCTCTCACTCGTTGTCTTTCTCTGCCTCTCTCTCTCACACTCTTTGTCTTTCTCTGCCTCTCTCTCTCACTCGTTGTCTTTCTCTGCCTCTCTCTCTCTCACTCGTTGTCTTTCTCTGCCTCTCTCTCTCACTCTTTGTCTTTCTCTGCCTCTCTCTCTCACTCTTTGTCTTTCTCTGCCTCTCTCTCTCGCTCATTGTATTTCCCTGCCGCTCTCTCTCTCACTCTTTGTCTTTCTCTGCCTCTCTCTCTTTCTCGTTGTCTTTCTCTGCCTCTCTCTCTCGCTCTTTGTCTTTCTCTGCCTCTCTCTCTCAATTGTAGTCTCTCTCTGCCTCTCTCTCTCACACTTTGTCTTTCTCTGCCTCTCCCTCTCTCACTCTTTGTCTTTCTCTGCCTCTCTCTCTCACTCTTTGTCTTTCTGTGTCTCTCTCTCTCACTCTTTGTCTTTCTCTGCCTCTCTCTCTCGATCATTGTCTTTTTCTGCCTCTCTCTCTCTCACTCTTTGTCTTTCTCTGCCTCCCTCTCTCTCTTTGTCTTTCTCTGCCTCCCTATCTCAATCTTTGTCTTTCTCTGCGTCTCTCTCTCTCACTCTTTGTCTTTCTCTGCCTCTCTCTCTCTTTGTCTTTCTCTGCCTCTCTCTCTCTCGCTCGTTTTCTTTCTCTGCCTCTCTCTCGCTCTCTCTTTGTCTCTCTCTGCCTCTCTCTCTTTGTCTTTCTCTGCCTCTCTCTCTCACTCGTTGTCTTTCTCTGCCTCTCTCTCTCGCTCATTGTCTTTCTCTGCCTCTCTCTCTCTCGCTTGTTTTCTTTCTCTGCCTCTCTCTCTCTCACTCTTTGTCTTTCTCTGCCTCTCTCTCGCTTGTTTTCTTTCTCTGCCTCTCTCTCTCTCACTTTGTTTTTCTCTGCCTCTCTCTCTCGCTCATTGTCTTTCTCTGCCTCTCTCTCTCTCACTCGTTGTCTTTCTCTGCCTCTCTCTCTCTCACTCGTTGACTTTCTCTGCCTCTCTCTCCCACTCTTTGTCTTTCTCTGCCTCTCTCTCTCACTCTTTGTCTTTCTCTGCCTCTCTCTCACACTCGTTGACTTTCTCTGCCTCTCTCTCTCAATCTTTGTCTTTCTCTGCCTCTCTCTCTCACTCATTGTCTTTCTCTGCCTCTCTCTCTCGCTCATTGTATTTCTCTGATGCTCTCTCTCTCACTCTTTGTCTTTCTCTGCCTCTCTCTCTTTCTCGTTGTCTTTCTCTGCCTCTCTCTCTCGCTCTTTGTCTTTCTCTGCCTCTCTCTCTCACTCTTTGTCTTTCTCTGCCTCTCTCTCTTTCTCGTTGTCTTTCTCTGCCTCTCTCTCTCGCTCTTTGTATTTCTCTGCCGCTCTCTCTCTCACTCTTTGTCTTTCTCTGCCTCTCTCTCTTTCTCGTTGTCTTTCTCTGCCTCTCTCTCTCGCTCTTTGTATTTCTCTGCCGCTCTCTCTCTCACTCTTTGTCTTTCTCTTCCTCTCTCTCTCACTCATTGTCTTTCTCTGCCTCTCTATCTCTCAATCTTTGTCTTTCTCTGCCTCTCTCGCTCGCTCTTTGTCTTTCTCTGCCGCTCTCTCTCTCACTCGTTGTCTTTCTCTGCCTCTCTCTCTCGCTCGTTGTCTTTCTCTGCCTCTCTCTCGCTCTCTCTTTGTCTTTCTCTGCCTCTCTCTCTCGCTCGTTGTCTCTCTCTGCCTCTCTCTCTCTCACTCTTTGTCTTTCTCTGCCTCTCTCTCTCACTCGTTGACTTTATCTGCCTCTCTCTCTCACTCGTTGTCTTTCTCTGCCTCTCTTCCTCGCTCTTTGTCTTTCTCTGCCTCTCTCTCTCACTCGTTGTGTTTCTCTGCCCCTCTCTCTCGCTCATTGTCTTTATCTGCCTCTCTCTCTCTCACACATTGTCTTTCTCTGCCTCTCCCTCTCTCGCTCGTTGTCTTTCTCTGCCTCTCTCTCTCTCTCTTTGTCTTTCTCTGCCTCTCTCTCTCTCTCTCGTTGTCTTTCTCTGCCTCTCTCTCTCTCACTTTTTGTCTTTCTCTGCCTCTCTCTCGCTAGTTGTCTTTCTCTGCCTCTCTCTCTCGCTCGTTCTATTTCTCTGCCTCTCTCTCTCACTCTTTGTCTTTCCCAGCCTCTCTCTCTCTCACTCTTTGTTTTTCTCTGCCTCTCTCACTCGTTGTCTTTCTCTGCCTCTCTCTCTCGCTGATTGTCTTTCTCTGCCTGTCTCTCTCTCACTCTTTGTTTTTCTCTGCCTCTCTCTCTCGCTCGTTGTCTTTCTCTGCCTCTCTCTCTCGCTGGTTGTCTTTCTCTGCCTCTCTCTCTCTCGCTCGTTGTCTTTCTCTGCCTCTCTCTCTCTCACTCTTTGTTTTTCTCTGCCTCTCTCTCTCACTCGTTGTCTTTCTCTGCCTCTCTCTCTCACTGTTTGTCTTTCTCTGCCTCTCTCTCTCGCTTGTTGTCTTTCTCTGCCTCTCTCTCTCGCTCGTTGTCTTTCTCTGCCTCTCTCTCTCTAGTTGTCTTTCTCTGCCTGTCTCTCTCTCACTCTTTGTCTTTCTCTTCCTCTCTATCTCTCGCTCTTTGTCTTTCTCTGCCTCTCTCTCTCACTCTTTGTCTTTCTCTTCCTCACTCTCTCACTCATTGTCTTTCTCTGCCTCTCTCTCTCTCACTCTTTGTCTTTCTCTGCCTCTCTCTCTCGCACATTGTATTTCTCTGCCGCTCTGTCTCTCACTCTTTGTCTTTCTCTGCCTCTCTCTCTCGCTCGTTGTCTTTCTCTGCCTCTCTCTGTCTCGCTCTTTGTCTTTCTTTGCCTCTCTCTCTCAATAGTTGTCTTTCTCTGCCTCTCTCTCTCGCTCGTTGTCTTTCTCTGCCTCTCTCTCTCGCTCGTTGTCTTTCTCTGCCTCCCTCTCTCTCTTTGTCTTTCTCTGCCTCCCTCTCTCAATCTTTGTCTTTCTCTGCCTCTCTCTCTTTCTCATTGTCTTTCTCTGCCTCTCTCTCTCGCTCGTTGTCTTTCTCTGCCTCTCTCTCACTCGCTCTTTGTCTTTCTCTGCCTCTCTCTCGCTAGTTGTCTTTCTCTGCCTCTCTCTCTCGCCCGTTGTCTTTCTCTGCCTCTCTCTCTCGCTCGTTGTCTTTCTGCCTCTCTCTCTCTCACTCTTTGTCTTTCTCTGCCTCTCTCTCTCGCTCGTTGTCTTTCTCTGACTCTCTCTCTCGCTCTTTGTCTTTCTCTGCCTCTCTCTCTCTTGCTCTTTGTCTTTCTCTGCCTCTCTCTCTCGCTCGTTGTCTTTCTGCCTCTCTCTCTCTCACTCTTTGTCTTTCTCTGCCTCTCTCTCTCGCTCGTTGTCTTTCTCTGACTCTCTCTCTCGCTCTTTGTCTTTCTCTGCCTCTCTCTCTCTCACTCTTTGTCTTTCTCTGCCTCCCTCTCTCGCTCTTTGTCTTTCTCTGCCTGTCTCTCTCTCGCTCTTTGTCTATCTCTGCCTCTCTATCTCTCGCTCTTTGTCTTTCTCTGCCTCTTTCTCTCACTCTTTGTCTTTCTCTGCCTCCCTCTCTCACTCGTTGTCTTTCTCTGCCTTTCTCTCTCGCTCTTTGTCTTTCTCTGCCTCCCTCTCTCGCCCTTTGTCTTTCTCTGCCTCCCTCTCTCGCTCTTTATCTTTCTCTGCCTCCCTCTCTCACTCGTTGTCTTTCTCTGCCTTTCTCTCTCGCTCTTTGTCTTTCTCTGCCTCCCTCTATCGCCCTTTGTCTTTCTCTGCCTCCCTCTCTCGCTCTTTGTCTTTCTCAGCCCCCCTCTCTCGCTCTTTGTTTTTCTCTTCCTCTCTCTCTCTCACTCGTTGTCTTTCTCTGCCTCTCTCTATCGCTCGTTGTCTTTCTTTGCATCTCGCTCTCGCTCGTTGTCTTTCTCTGCCTCTCCCTTTCTCTCTTTGTCTTTCTCTGCCTCTCTCTCTCGCTCGTTGTTTTTCTCTGCCTCTCTCTCTCTCACTCTTTGTCTTTCTCTGCCTCTCTCTCTCACTCGTTGTCTTTCTCTGCCTCTCTCTCTCACACTCTTTGTCTTTCTCTGCCTCTCTCTCTCACTCGTTGTCTTTCTCTGCCTCTCTCTCTCTCACTCTTTGTCTTTCTCTGCCTCTCTCTCTCACTCGTTGTCTTTCTCTGCCTCTCTCTCTCTCACTCATTGTCTTTCTCTGCCTCTCTCTCTCAATCTTTGTCTTTCTCTGCCTCTCTCTCTCGCTCGTTGTATTTCCCTGCCGCTCTCTCTCTCACTCTTTGTCTTTCTCTGCCTCTCTCTCTTTCTCGTTGTCTTTCTCTGCCTCTCTCTCTCGCTCTTTGTCTTTCTCTGCCTCTCTCTCTCAATTGTAGTCTCTCTCTGCCTCTCTCTCTCGCTCGTTATCTTTCTCTGCCTCTCTCTCTCACACTTTGTCTTTCTCTGCCTCTCCCTCTCTCACTCTTTGTCTTTCTCTGCCTCTCTCTCTCACTCTTTGTCTTTCTGTGTCTCTCTCTCTCACTCTTTGTCTTTCTCTGCCTCTCTCTCTCGATCATTGTCTTTTTCTGCCTCTCTCTCTCACACTTTGTCTTTCTCTGCCTCTCCCTCTCTCACTCTTTGTCTTTCTCTGCCTCCCTCTCTCAATCTTTGTCTTTCTCTGCGTCTCTCTCTCGCTCGTTTTCTTTCTCTGCCTCTCTCTCGCTCTCTCTTTGTCTTTCTCTACCTCTCTCTCTCGCTCGTTGTCTCTCTCTGCCTCTCTCTCTCACTGTTTGTCTTTCTCTGCCTCTCTCTCTCGCTTGTTGTCTTTCTCTGCCTCTCTCTCTCGCTCGTTGTCTTTCTCTGCCTCTCTCTCTCTAGTTGTCTTTCTCTGCCTGTCTCTCTCTCACTCTTTGTCTTTCTCTTCCTCTCTATCTCTCGCTCTTTGTCTTTCTCTGCCTCTCTCTCTCACTCTTTGTCTTTCTCTTCCTCACTCTCTCACTCATTGTCTTTCTCTGCCTCTCTCTCTCTCACTCTTTGTCTTTCTCTGCCTCTCTCTCTCGCTCATTGTATTTCTCTGCCGCTCTGTCTCTCACTCTTTGTCTTTCTCTGCCTCTCTCTCTCGCTCGTTGTCTTTCTCTGCCTCTCTCTGTCTCGCTCGTTGTCTTTCTTTGCCTCTCTCTCTCAATAGTTGTCTTTCTCTGCCTCCCTCTCTCTCTTTGTCTTTCTCTGCCTCCCTCTCTCAATCTTTGTCTTTCTCTGCCTCTCTCTCTTTCTCATTGTCTTTCTCTGCCTCTCTCTCTCGCTCGTTGTCTTTCTCTGCCTCTCTCACACTCGCTCTTTGTCTTTCTCTGCCTCTCTCTCGCTAGTTGTCTTTCTCTGCCTCTCTCTCTCGCCCGTTGTCTTTCTCTGCCTCTCTCTCTCGCTCGTTGTCTTTCTGCCTCTCTCTCTCTCACTCTTTGTCTTTCTCTGCCTCTCTCTCTCGCTCGTTGTCTTTCTCTGACTCTCTCTCTCGCTCTTTGTCTTTCTCTGCCTCTCTCTCTCTTGCTCTTTGTCTTTCTCTGCCTCTCTCTCTCACTCTTTGTCTTTCTCTGCCTCCCTCTCTCGCTCTTTGTCTTTCTCTGCCTGTCTCTCTCTCGCTCTTTGTCTATCTCTGCCTCTCTATCTCTCGCTCTTTGTCTTTCTCTGCCTCTTTCTCTCACTCTTTGTCTTTCTCTGCCTCCCTCTCTCACTCGTTGTCTTTCTCTGCCTCCCTCTCTCGCTCTTTGTCTTTCTCTGCCTCTTTCTCTCTCGCTCTTTGTCTTTCTCTGCCTCCCTCTCTCGCCCTTTGTCTTTCTCTGCCTCCCTCTCTCGCTCTTTATCTTTCTCTGCCTCTCTCTCTCGCTCGTTGTCTTTCTCCGCCTCTCTCTCACTCGCTCTTTGTCTTTCTCTGCCTCTCTCTCACTCGTTGTCTTTCTCTGCCTCTCTCTCTCGCTCGTTGTCTTTTTCTGCCTCTCTCTCTCTCACTCATTGACTTTCTCTGCCTCTCTCTCTCGCTCATTGTCTTTCTCTGCCTCTCTCTCTCTCACTCTTTGTCTTTCACTGCCTCTCTCTCTTTCTCGTTGTCTTTCTCTGCCTCTCTCTCTCGCTCGTTGTCTTTCTCTGCCTCTCTCACTCGCTCTTTGTCTTTCTCTGCCTCTCTCTCGCTAGTTGTCTTTCTCTGCCTCTCTCTCTCGCCCGTTGTCTTTCTCTGCCTCTCTCTCTCGCTCGATGTCTTTTTCTGCCTCTCTCTCTCTCACTCTTTGTCTTTCTCTGCCTCTCTCTCTCGCTCGTTGTCTTTCTCTGCCTCTCTCTCTCGCTCTTTGTCTTTCTCTGCCTCTCTCTCTCACTCTTTGTCTTTCTCTGCCTCCCTCTCTCGCTCTTTGTCTTTCTCTGCCTGTCTCTCTCTCGCTCTTTGTCTATCTCTGCCTCTCTATCTCTCGCTCTTTGTCTTTCTCAGCCCCCCTCTCTCGCTCTTTGTTTTTCTCTTCCTCTCTCTCTCTCACTCGTTGTCTTTCTCTGCCTCTCTCTCTCACTCGTTGTCTTTCTCTGCCTCTCTCTCTCGCTCTTTGTCTATCTCTGCCTCTCTATCTCTCGCTCTTTGTCTTTCTCTGCCTCCCTCCCTCGCTCTGTCTTTCTCTGCCTCTTTCTCTCACTCTTTGTCTTTCTCTGCCTCCCTCTCTCACTCGTTGTCTTTCTCTGCCTTTCTCTCTCGCTCTTTGTCTTTCTCTGCCTCCCTCTATCGCCCTTTGTCTTTCTCTGCCTCCCTCTCTCGCTCTTTGTCTTTCTCAGCCCCCCTCTCTCGCTCTTTGTTTTTCTCTTCCTCTCTCTCTCTCACTCGTTGTCTTTCTCTGCCTCTCTCTATCGCTCGTTGTCTTTCTTTGCATCTCGCTCTCGCTCGTTGTCTTTCTCTGCCTCTCCCTTTCTCTCTTTGTCTTTCTCTGCCTCTCTCTCTCGCTCGTTGTTTTTCTCTGCCTCTCTCTCTCTCACTCTTTGTCTTTCTCTGCCTCTCTCTCTCACTCGTTGTCTTTCTCTGCCTCTCTCTCTCACACTCTTTGTCTTTCTCTGCCTCTCTCTCTCACTCGTTGTCTTTCTCTGCCTCTCTCTCTCTCACTCTTTGTCTTTCTCTGCCTCTCTCTCTCACTCGTTGTCTTTCTCTGCCTCTCTCTCTCAATCTTTGTCTTTCTCTGCCTCTCTCTCTCGCTCGTTGTATTTCCCTGCCGCTCTCTCTCTCACTCTTTGTCTTTCTCTGCCTCTCTCTCTTTCTCGTTGTCTTTCTCTGCCTCTCTCTCTCGCTCTTTGTCTTTCTCTGCCTCTCTCTCTCAATTGTAGTCTCTCTCTGCCTCTCTCTCTCGCTCGTTATCTTTCTCTGCCTCTCTCTCTCACACTTTGTCTTTCTCTGCCTCTCCCTCTCTCACTCTTTGTCTTTCTCTGCCTCTCTCTCTCACTCTTTGTCTTTCTGTGTCTCTCTCTCTCACTCTTTGTCTTTCTCTGCCTCTCTCTCTCGATCATTGTCTTTTTCTGCCTCTCTCTCTCACACTTTGTCTTTCTCTGCCTCTCCCTCTCTCACTCTTTGTCTTTCTCTGCCTCCCTCTCTCAATCTTTGTCTTTCTCTGCGTCTCTCTCTCGCTCGTTTTCTTTCTCTGCCTCTCTCTCGCTCTCTCTTTGTCTTTCTCTACCTCTCTCTCTCGCTCGTTGTCTCTCTCTGCCTCTCTCTCTTTGTCTTTCTCTGCCTCTCTCTCTCACTCGTTGTCTTTCTCTGCCTCTCTCTATCACTCTTTGTCTTTCTCTGCCTCTCGCTCTCTCGCTCGTTGTCTTTCTCTGCCTCTCTCTCTCGCTCGTTGTCTTTCTCTGCCTCTCTCTCTCTAGTTGTCTTTCTCTGCCTGTCTCTCTCTCACTCTTTGTCTTTCTCTTCCTCTCTATCTCTCGCTCTTTGTCTTTCTCTGCCTCTCTCTCTCACTCTTTGTCTTTCTCTTCCTCACTCTCTCACTCATTGTCTTTCTCTGCCTCTCTCTCTCTCACTCTTTGTCTTTCTCTGCCTCTCTCTCTCGCTCATTGTATTTCTCTGCCGCTCTGTCTCTCACTCTTTGTCTTTCTCTGCCTCTCTCTCTCGCTCGTTGTCTTTCTCTGCCTCTCTCTGTCTCGCTCTTTGTCTTTCTTTGCCTCTCTCTCTCAATAGTTGTCTTTCTCTGCCTCCCTCTCTCTCTTTGTCTTTCTCTGCCTCCCTCTCTCAATCTTTGTCTTTCTCTGCCTCTCTCTCTTTCTCATTGTCTTTCTCTGCCTCTCTCTCTCGCTCGTTGTCTTTCTCTGCCTCTCTCACACTCGCTCTTTGTCTTTCTCTGCCTCTCTCTCGCTAGTTGTCTTTCTCTGCCTCTCTCTCTCGCCCGTTGTCTTTCTCTGCCTCTCTCTCTCGCTCGTTGTCTTTCTGCCTCTCTCTCTCTCACTCTTTGTCTTTCTCTGCCTCTCTCTCTCGCTCGTTGTCTTTCTCTGACTCTCTCTCTCGCTCTTTGTCTTTCTCTGCCTCTCTCTCTCTTGCTCTTTGTCTTTCTCTGCCTCTCTCTCTCACTCTTTGTCTTTCTCTGCCTCCCTCTCTCGCTCTTTGTCTTTCTCTGCCTGTCTCTCTCTCGCTCTTTGTCTATCTCTGCCTCTCTAACTCTCGCTCTTTGTCTTTCTCTGCCTCTTTCTCTCACTCTTTGTCTTTCTCTGCCTCCCTCTCTCACTCGTTGTCTTTCTCTGCCTCCCTCTCTCGCTCTTTGTCTTTCTCTGCCTCTTTCTCTCTCGCTCTTTGTCTTTCTCTGCCTCCCTCTCTCGCCCTTTGTCTTTCTCTGCCTCCCTCTCTCGCTCTTTATCTTTCTCTGCCTCTCTCTCTCGCTCGTTGTCTTTCTCCGCCTCTCTCTCACTCGCTCTTTGTCTTTCTCTGCCTCTCTCTCACTCGTTGTCTTTCTCTGCCTCTCTCTCTCGCTCGTTGTCTTTTTCTGCCTCTCTCTCTCTCACTCATTGACTTTCTCTGCCTCTCTCTCTCGCTCATTGTCTTTCTCTGCCTCTCTCTCTCTCACTCTTTGTCTTTCACTGCCTCTCTCTCTTTCTCGTTGTCTTTCTCTGCCTCTCTCTCTCGCTCGTTGTCTTTCTCTGCCTCTCTCACTCGCTCTTTGTCTTTCTCTGCCTCTCTCTCGCTAGTTGTCTTTCTCTGCCTCTCTCTCTCGCCCGTTGTCTTTCTCTGCCTCTCTCTCTCGCTCGATGTCTTTTTCTGCCTCTCTCTCTCTCACTCTTTGTCTTTCTCTGCCTCTCTCTCTCGCTCGTTGTCTTTCTCTGCCTCTCTCTCTCGCTCTTTGTCTTTCTCTGCCTCTCTCTCTCACTCTTTGTCTTTCTCTGCCTCCCTCTCTCGCTCTTTGTCTTTCTCTGCCTGTCTCTCTCTCGCTCTTTGTCTATCTCTGCCTCTCTATCTCTCGCTCTTGGTCTTTCTCAGCCCCCCTCTCTCGCTCTTTGTTTTTCTCTTCCTCTCTCTCTCTCACTCGTTGTCTTTCTCTGCCTCTCTCTCTCACTCGTTGTCTTTCTCTGCCTCTCTCTCTCGCTCTTTGTCTATCTCTGCCTCTCTATCTCTCGCTCTTTGTCTTTCTCTGCCTCCCTCCCTCGCTCTGTCTTTCTCTGCCTCTTTCTCTCACTCTTTGTCTTTCTCTGCCTCCCTCTCTCACTCGTTGTCTTTCTCTGCCTTTCTCTCTCGCTCTTTGTCTTTCTCTGCCTCCCTCTATCGCCCTTTGTCTTTCTCTGCCTCCCTCTCTCGCTCTTTGTCTTTCTCAGCCCCCCTCTCTCGCTCTTTGTTTTTCTCTTCCTCTCTCTCTCTCACTCGTTGTCTTTCTCTGCCTCTCTCTATCGCTCGTTGTCTTTCTTTGCATCTCGCTCTCGCTCGTTGTCTTTCTCTGCCTCTCCCTTTCTCTCTTTGTCTTTCTCTGCCTCTCTCTCTCGCTCGTTGTTTTTCTCTGCCTCTCTCTCTCTCACTCTTTGTCTTTCTCTGCCTCTCTCTCTCACTCGTTGTCTTTCTCTGCCTCTCTCTCTCACACTCTTTGTCTTTCTCTGCCTCTCTCTCTCACTCGTTGTCTTTCTCTGCCTCTCTCTCTCTCACTCTTTGTCTTTCTCTGCCTCTCTCTCTCACTCGTTGTCTTTCTCTGCCTCTCTCTCTCAATCTTTGTCTTTCTCTGCCTCTCTCTCTCGCTCGTTGTATTTCCCTGCCGCTCTCTCTCTCACTCTTTGTCTTTCTCTGCCTCTCTCTCTTTCTCGTTGTCTTTCTCTGCCTCTCTCTCTCGCTCTTTGTCTTTCTCTGCCTCTCTCTCTCAATTGTAGTCTCTCTCTGCCTCTCTCTCTCGCTCGTTATCTTTCTCTGCCTCTCTCTCTCACACTTTGTCTTTCTCTGCCTCTCCCTCTCTCACTCTTTGTCTTTCTCTGCCTCTCTCTCTCACTCTTTGTCTTTCTGTGTCTCTCTCTCTCACTCTTTGTCTTTCTCTGCCTCTCTCTCTCGATCATTGTCTTTTTCTGCCTCTCTCTCTCACACTTTGTCTTTCTCTGCCTCTCCCTCTCTCACTCTTTGTCTTTCTCTGCCTCCCTCTCTCAATCTTTGTCTTTCTCTGCGTCTCTCTCTCGCTCGTTTTCTTTCTCTGCCTCTCTCTCGCTCTCTCTTTGTCTTTCTCTACCTCTCTCTCTCGCTCGTTGTCTCTCTCTGCCTCTCTCTCTTTGTCTTTCTCTGCCTCTCTCTCTCACTCGTTGTCTTTCTCTGCCTCTCTCTATCACTCTTTGTCTTTCTCTGCCTCTCGCTCTCTCGCTCGTTGTCTTTCTCTGCCTCTCTCTCTTTTTGTCTTTCTCTGCCTCTCTCTCTCGCTTGTTTTCTTTCTCTGCCTCTCTCTCTCTCACTCTTTGTCTTTCTCTGCCTCTCTCTCTTTTTGTCTTTCTCTGCCTCTCTCTCTCGCTTGTTTTCTTTCTCTGCCTCTCTCTCTCTCACTTTGTTTTTCTCTGCCTCTCTCTCTCGCTGATTGTCTTTCTCTGCCTCTCTCTCTCTCACTCTTTGTCTTTCTCTGCCTCTCTCTCTCGCTCGTTGTATTTCTCTGCCTCTCTCTCTCGCTGGTTGTCTTTATCTGCCTCTCTCTCTCTCACTCTTTGTCTTTCTCTGCCTCTCTCTCTCACTCGTTGTCTTTCTCTGCCTCTCTCTCTCTCACTCTTTGTCTTTCTCTGCCTCTCTAACTCTCACTCTTTGTCTTTCTCTGCCTCTCTCTCTCACTCGTTGTCTTTCTCTGCCTCTCTCACTCTCACTCTTTGTCTTTCTCTGCCTCTCTCTCTCACTTGTTGTCTTTCTCTGCCTCTCTCTCTCAATCTTTGTCTTTCTCTGCCTCTCTCTCTCACTCATTGTCTTTCTCTGCCTCTCTCTCTCGCTCATTGTATTTCTCTGATGCTCTCTCTCTCACTCTTTGTCTTTCTCTGCCTCTCTCTCTCTTTCTCGTTGTCTTTCTCTGCCTCTCTCTCTCGCTCTTTGTCTTTCACTGCCTCTCTCTCTCACTCTTTGTCTTTCTCTGCCTCTCTCTCTTTCTCGTTGTCTTTCTCTGCCTCTCTCTCTCGCTCTTTGTCTTTCTCTGCCTCTCTCTCTCTCTCTTTGTCTTTCTCTGCCTCTCTCTCTTTCTCGTTGTCTTTCTCTGCCTCTCTCTCTCGCTCTTTGTATTTCTCTGCCGCTCTCTCTCTCACTCTTTGTCTTTCTCTTCCTCTCTCTCTCACTCATTGTCTTTCTCTGCCTCTCTCTATCACTCTTTGTCTTTCTCTGCCTCTCGCTCTCTCGCTCGTTGTCTTTCTCTGCCTCTCTCTCTCGCTCGTTGTCTTTCTCTGCCTCTCTCTCTCTAGTTGTCTTTCTCTGCCTGTCTCTCTCTCACTCTTTGTCTTTCTCTTCCTCTCTATCTCTCGCTCTTTGTCTTTCTCTGCCTCTCTCTCTCACTCTTTGTCTTTCTCTTCCTCACTCTCTCACTCATTGTCTTTCTCTGCCTCTCTCTCTCTCACTCTTTGTCTTTCTCTGCCTCTCTCTCTCGCTCATTGTATTTCTCTGCCGCTCTGTCTCTCACTCTTTGTCTTTCTCTGCCTCTCTCTCTCGCTCGTTGTCTTTCTCTGCCTCTCTCTGTCTCGCTCTTTGTCTTTCTTTGCCTCTCTCTCTCAATAGTTGTCTTTCTCTGCCTCCCTCTCTCTCTTTGTCTTTCTCTGCCTCCCTCTCTCAATCTTTGTCTTTCTCTGCCTCTCTCTCTTTCTCATTGTCTTTCTCTGCCTCTCTCTCTCGCTCGTTGTCTTTCTCTGCCTCTCTCACACTCGCTCTTTGTCTTTCTCTGCCTCTCTCTCGCTAGTTGTCTTTCTCTGCCTCTCTCTCTCGCCCGTTGTCTTTCTCTGCCTCTCTCTCTCGCTCGTTGTCTTTCTGCCTCTCTCTCTCTCACTCTTTGTCTTTCTCTGCCTCTCTCTCTCGCTCGTTGTCTTTCTCTGACTCTCTCTCTCGCTCTTTGTCTTTCTCTGCCTCTCTCTCTCTTGCTCTTTGTCTTTCTCTGCCTCTCTCTCTCACTCTTTGTCTTTCTCTGCCTCCCTCTCTCGCTCTTTGTCTTTCTCTGCCTGTCTCTCTCTCGCTCTTTGTCTATCTCTGCCTCTCTATCTCTCGCTCTTTGTCTTTCTCTGCCTCTTTCTCTCACTCTTTGTCTTTCTCTGCCTCCCTCTCTCACTCGTTGTCTTTCTCTGCCTCCCTCTCTCGCTCTTTGTCTTTCTCTGCCTCTTTCTCTCTCGCTCTTTGTCTTTCTCTGCCTCCCTCTCTCGCCCTTTGTCTTTCTCTGCCTCCCTCTCTCGCTCTTTATCTTTCTCTGCCTCTCTCTCTCGCTCGTTGTCTTTCTCCGCCTCTCTCTCACTCGCTCTTTGTCTTTCTCTGCCTCTCTCTCACTCGTTGTCTTTCTCTGCCTCTCTCTCTCGCTCGTTGTCTTTTTCTGCCTCTCTCTCTCTCACTCATTGACTTTCTCTGCCTCTCTCTCTCGCTCATTGTCTTTCTCTGCCTCTCTCTCTCTCACTCTTTGTCTTTCACTGCCTCTCTCTCTTTCTCGTTGTCTTTCTCTGCCTCTCTCTCTCGCTCGTTGTCTTTCTCTGCCTCTCTCACTCGCTCTTTGTCTTTCTCTGCCTCTCTCTCGCTAGTTGTCTTTCTCTGCCTCTCTCTCTCGCCCGTTGTCTTTCTCTGCCTCTCTCTCTCGCTCGATGTCTTTTTCTGCCTCTCTCTCTCTCACTCTTTGTCTTTCTCTGCCTCTCTCTCTCGCTCGTTGTCTTTCTCTGCCTCTCTCTCTCGCTCTTTGTCTTTCTCTGCCTCTCTCTCTCACTCTTTGTCTTTCTCTGCCTCCCTCTCTCGCTCTTTGTCTTTCTCTGCCTGTCTCTCTCTCGCTCTTTGTCTATCTCTGCCTCTCTATCTCTCGCTCTTGGTCTTTCTCAGCCCCCCTCTCTCGCTCTTTGTTTTTCTCTTCCTCTCTCTCTCTCACTCGTTGTCTTTCTCTGCCTCTCTCTCTCACTCGTTGTCTTTCTCTGCCTCTCTCTCTCGCTCTTTGTCTATCTCTGCCTCTCTATCTCTCGCTCTTTGTCTTTCTCTGCCTCCCTCCCTCGCTCTGTCTTTCTCTGCCTCTTTCTCTCACTCTTTGTCTTTCTCTGCCTCCCTCTCTCACTCGTTGTCTTTCTCTGCCTTTCTCTCTCGCTCTTTGTCTTTCTCTGCCTCCCTCTATCGCCCTTTGTCTTTCTCTGCCTCCCTCTCTCGCTCTTTGTCTTTCTCAGCCCCCCTCTCTCGCTCTTTGTTTTTCTCTTCCTCTCTCTCTCTCACTCGTTGTCTTTCTCTGCCTCTCTCTATCGCTCGTTGTCTTTCTTTGCATCTCGCTCTCGCTCGTTGTCTTTCTCTGCCTCTCCCTTTCTCTCTTTGTCTTTCTCTGCCTCTCTCTCTCGCTCGTTGTTTTTCTCTGCCTCTCTCTCTCTCACTCTTTGTCTTTCTCTGCCTCTCTCTCTCACTCGTTGTCTTTCTCTGCCTCTCTCTCTCACACTCTTTGTCTTTCTCTGCCTCTCTCTCTCACTCGTTGTCTTTCTCTGCCTCTCTCTCTCTCACTCTTTGTCTTTCTCTGCCTCTCTCTCTCACTCGTTGTCTTTCTCTGCCTCTCTCTCTCAATCTTTGTCTTTCTCTGCCTCTCTCTCTCGCTCGTTGTATTTCCCTGCCGCTCTCTCTCTCACTCTTTGTCTTTCTCTGCCTCTCTCTCTTTCTCGTTGTCTTTCTCTGCCTCTCTCTCTCGCTCTTTGTCTTTCTCTGCCTCTCTCTCTCAATTGTAGTCTCTCTCTGCCTCTCTCTCTCGCTCGTTATCTTTCTCTGCCTCTCTCTCTCACACTTTGTCTTTCTCTGCCTCTCCCTCTCTCACTCTTTGTCTTTCTCTGCCTCTCTCTCTCACTCTTTGTCTTTCTGTGTCTCTCTCTCTCACTCTTTGTCTTTCTCTGCCTCTCTCTCTCGATCATTGTCTTTTTCTGCCTCTCTCTCTCACACTTTGTCTTTCTCTGCCTCTCCCTCTCTCACTCTTTGTCTTTCTCTGCCTCCCTCTCTCAATCTTTGTCTTTCTCTGCGTCTCTCTCTCGCTCGTTTTCTTTCTCTGCCTCTCTCTCGCTCTCTCTTTGTCTTTCTCTACCTCTCTCTCTCGCTCGTTGTCTCTCTCTGCCTCTCTCTCTTTGTCTTTCTCTGCCTCTCTCTCTCACTCGTTGTCTTTCTCTGCCTCTCTCTATCACTCTTTGTCTTTCTCTGCCTCTCGCTCTCTCGCTCGTTGTCTTTCTCTGCCTCTCTCTCTTTTTGTCTTTCTCTGCCTCTCTCTCTCGCTTGTTTTCTTTCTCTGCCTCTCTCTCTCTCACTCTTTGTCTTTCTCTGCCTCTCTCTCTTTTTGTCTTTCTCTGCCTCTCTCTCTCGCTTGTTTTCTTTCTCTGCCTCTCTCTCTCTCACTTTGTTTTTCTCTGCCTCTCTCTCTCGCTGATTGTCTTTCTCTGCCTCTCTCTCTCTCACTCTTTGTCTTTCTCTGCCTCTCTCTCTCGCTCGTTGTATTTCTCTGCCTCTCTCTCTCGCTGGTTGTCTTTATCTGCCTCTCTCTCTCTCACTCTTTGTCTTTCTCTGCCTCTCTCTCTCACTCGTTGTCTTTCTCTGCCTCTCTCTCTCTCACTCTTTGTCTTTCTCTGCCTCTCTAACTCTCACTCTTTGTCTTTCTCTGCCTCTCTCTCTCACTCGTTGTCTTTCTCTGCCTCTCTCACTCTCACTCTTTGTCTTTCTCTGCCTCTCTCTCTCACTTGTTGTCTTTCTCTGCCTCTCTCTCTCAATCTTTGTCTTTCTCTGCCTCTCTCTCTCACTCATTGTCTTTCTCTGCCTCTCTCTCTCGCTCATTGTATTTCTCTGATGCTCTCTCTCTCACTCTTTGTCTTTCTCTGCCTCTCTCTCTCTTTCTCGTTGTCTTTCTCTGCCTCTCTCTCTCGCTCTTTGTCTTTCACTGCCTCTCTCTCTCACTCTTTGTCTTTCTCTGCCTCTCTCTCTTTCTCGTTGTCTTTCTCTGCCTCTCTCTCTCGCTCTTTGTCTTTCTCTGCCTCTCTCTCTCTCTCTTTGTCTTTCTCTGCCTCTCTCTCTTTCTCGTTGTCTTTCTCTGCCTCTCTCTCTCGCTCTTTGTATTTCTCTGCCGCTCTCTCTCTCACTCTTTGTCTTTCTCTGCCTCTCTCTCTTTCTCGTTGTCTTTCTCTGCCTCTCTCTCTCGCTCTTTGTATTTCTCTGCCGCTCTCTCTCTCACTCTTTGTCTTTCTCTTCCTCTCTCTCTCACTCATTGTCTTTCTCTGCCTCTCTATCTCTCAATCTTTGTCTTTCTCTGCCTCTCACGCTCGCTCTTTGTCTTTCTCTGCCGCTCTCTCTCTCACTCTTTGTCTTTCTCTGCCTCTCTCTCTTTCTCGTTGTCTTTCTCTGCCTCTCTCTCTCGCTCGTTGTCTTTCTCTGCCTCTCTCTCTCGCTCGTTGTCTTTCTCTGCCTCTCTCTCGCTCTCTCTTTGTCTTTCTCTGCCTCTCTCTCTCGCTCGTTGTCTCTCTCTGCCTCTCTCTCTCACTCTTTGTCTTTCTCTGCCTCTCTCTCTCACTCGTTGACTTTATCTGCCTCTCTGTCTCACTCGTTGTCTTTCTCTGCCTCTCTTTCTCGCTCTTTGTCTTTCTCTGCCTCTCTCTCTCACTCGTTGTGTTTCTCTGCCCCTCTCTCTAGCTCGTTGTCTTTCTCTGCCTCTCTCTCTCTCTCTTTGTCTTTCTCTGCCTCTCTCTCTCTCTCTCTCGTTGTCTTTCTCTGCCTCTCTCTCTCTCGCTAGTTGTCTTTCTCTGCCTCTCTCTCTCGCTCGTTCTATTTCTCTGCCTCTCTCTCTCACTCTTTGTCTTTCCCAGCCTCTCTCTCTCTCACTCTTTGTCTTTCTCTGCCTCTCTCTCTCGCTGATTGTCTTTCTCTGCCTGTCTCTCTCTCACTCTTTGTCTTTCTCTGCCTCTCTCTCTCGCTGGTTGTCTTTCTCTGCCTCTCTCTCTCTCGCTCGTTGTCTTTCTCTGCCTCTCTCTCTCTCACTCTTTGTTTTTCTCTGCCTCTCTCTCTCACTCGTTGTCTTTCTCTGCCTCTCTCTCTCACTGTTTGTCTTTCTCTGCCTCTCTCTCTCGCTTGTTGTCTTTCTCTGCCTCTCTCTCTCGCTCGTTGTCTTTCTCTGCCTCTCTCTCTCTAGTTGTCTTTCTCTGCCTGTCTCTCTCTCACTCTTTGTCTTTCTCTTCCTCTCTCTATCTCGCTCGTTGTCTTTCTCTGCCTCTCTCTCTCGCTCGTTGTCTTTCTCTGCCTGTCTCTCTCTCACTCTTTGTCTTTCTCTTCCTCACTCTCTCACTCATTGTCTTTCTCTGCCTCTCTCTCTCTCACTCTTTGTCTTTCTCTGCCTCTCTCTCTCGCTCATTGTATTTCTCTGCCGCTCTGTCTCTCACTCTTTGTCTTTCTCTGCCTCTCTCTGTCTCGCTCTTTGTCTTTCTTTGCCTGTCTCTCTCAATAGTTGTCTTTCTCTGCCTCCCTCTCTCTCTTTGTCTTTCTCTGCCTCCCTCTCTCAATCTTTGTCTTTCTCTGCCTCTCTCTCTCGCTCGTTGTCTTTCTCTGCCTCTCTCTCTCGCTCAATGTCTTTCTCTGCCTCTCTCTCTCTCTCTCTTTGTCTTTCTCTGCCTCTCTCTCTCGCTTGATGTCTTTCTCTGCCTCGAAATCTCTCACTCTTTGTCTTTCTCTGCCTCTCTCTCGCTAGTTGTCTTTCTCTGCCTCTCTCTCTCGCTCATTGTCTTTCTCTGCCTCTCTCTCTCACTCGTTGTCTTTCTCTGCCTCTCTCTCTCGCTCATTGTCTTTCTCTGCCTCTCTCTCTCACTCGTTGTCTTTCTCTGCCTCTCTCTCTCTCACTCTTTGTCTTTCTCTGCCTCTCCCTCTCTCGCTCGTTGTCTTTCTCTGCCTCTCTCTCTCACTCTTTGTCTTTCTCTGCCTCTCTCTCGCTAGTTGTCTTTCTCTGCCTCTCTCTCTCGCTCATTGTCTTTCTCTGCCTCTCTCTCTCATTCGTTGTCTTTCTCTGCCTCTCTCTCTCGCTCAATGTCTTTCTCTGCCTCTCTCTCTCTCTCTCTTTGTCTTTCTCTGCCTCTCTCTCTCGCTTGATGTCTTTCTCTGCCTCGAAATCTCTCACTCTTTGTCTTTCTCTGCCTCTCTCTCGCTAGTTGTCTTTCTCTGCCTCTCTCTCTCGCTCATTGTCTTTCTCTGCCTCTCTCTCTCACTCGTTGTCTTTCTCTGCCTCTCTCTCTCTCACTCTTTGTCTTTCTCTGCCTCTCCCTCTCTCGCTCGTTGTCTTTCTCTGCCTCTCTCTCTCACTCTTTGTCTTTCTCTGCCTCTCTCTCGCTAGTTGTCTTTCTCTGCCTGTCTCTCTCTCACTCTTTGTCTTTCTCTTCCTCTCTCTCTCACTCATTGTCTTTCTCTGCCTCTCTATCTCTCAATCTTTGTCTTTCTCTGCCTCTCTCTCTCGCTCATTGTCTTTCTCTGCCGCTCTCTCTCTCACTCGTTGTCTTTCTCTGCCTCTCTCTCTCGCTCGTTGTCTATCTCTGCCTCTCTCTCTCGCTCGTTGTCTTTCTCTGCCTCTCTCTCTCTCACTCTTTGTTTTTCTCTGCCTCTCTCTCTCTCACTCTTTGTCTTTCTCTGCCTCTCTCTCTCGCTCATTGTATTTCTCTGCCGCTCTCTCTCTCACTTTTTGTCTTTCTCTGCCTCTCTCTCTTTCTCGTTGTCTTTCTCTGCCTCTCTCTCTCGCTCGTTGTCTTTCTCTGCCTCTCTCTCTCGCTCGTTGTCTTTCTCTGCCTGTCTCTCTCTCACTCTTTGTCTTTCTCTTCCTCTCTCTCTCACTCATTGTCTTTCTCTGCCTCTCTATCTCTCAATCTTTGTCTTTCTCTGCCTCTCTCTCTCGCTCTTTGTATTTCTCTGCCGCTCTCTCTCTCACTCTTTGTCTTTCTCTTCCTCTCTCTCTCACTCATTGTCTTTCTCTGCCTCTCTATCTCTCAATCTTTGTCTTTCTCTGCCTCTCTCGCTCGCTCTTTGTCTTTCTCTGCCGCTCTCTCTCTCACTCTTTGTCTTTCTCTGCCTCTCTCTCTTTCTCGTTGTCTTTCTCTGCCTCTCTCTCTCGCTCGTTGTCTTTCTCTGCCTCTCTCTCGCTCTCTCTTTGTCTTTCTCTGCCTCTCTCTCTCGCTCGTTGTCTCTCTCTGCCTCTCTCTCTCACTCTTTGTCTTTCTCTGCCTCTCTCTCTCACTCGTTGACTTTATCTGCCTCTCTCTCTCACTCGTTGTCTTTCTCTGCCTCTCTTTCTCGCTCTTTGTCTTTCTCTGCCTCTCTCTCTCACTCGTTGTGTTTCTCTGCCCCTCTCTCTAGCTCGTTGTCTTTCTCTGCCTCTCTCTCTCTCTCTTTGTCTTTCTCTGCCTCTCTCTCTCTCTCTCTCGTTGTCTTTCTCTGCCTCTCTCTCTCTCGCTAGTTGTCTTTCTCTGCCTCTCTCTCTCGCTCGTTCTATTTCTCTGCCTCTCTCTCTCACTCTTTGTCTTTCCCAGCCTCTCTCTCTCTCACTCTTTGTTTTTCTCTGCCTCTCTCACTCGTTGTCTTTCTCTGCCTCTCTCTCTCGCTGATTGTCTTTCTCTGCCTGTCTCTCTCTCACTCTTTGTCTTTCTCTGCCTCTCTCTCTCGCTCGTTGTCTTTCTCTGCCTCTCTCTCTCGCTGGTTGTCTTTCTCTGCCTCTCTCTCTCTCGCTCGTTGTCTTTCTCTGCCTCTCTCTCTCTCACTCTTTGTTTTTCTCTGCCTCTCTCTCTCACTCGTTGTCTTTCTCTGCCTCTCTCTCTCACTGTTTGTCTTTCTCTGCCTCTCTCTCTCGCTTGTTGTCTTTCTCTGCCTCTCTCTCTCGCTTGTTGTCTTTCTCTGCCTCTCTCTCTCTAGTTGTCTTTCTCTGCCTGTCTCTCTCTCACTCTTTGTCTTTCTCTTCCTCTCTCTATCTTGCTCGTTGTCTTACTCTGCCTCTCTCTCTCGCTCGTTGTCTTTCTCTGCCTCTCTCTCTCGCTCGTTGTCTTTCTCTGCCTGTCTCTCTCTCACTCTTTGTCTTTCTCTTCCTCACTCTCTCACTCATTGTCTTTCTCTGCCTCTCTCTCTCTCACTCTTTGTCTTTCTCTGCCTCTCTCTCTCGCTCATTGTATTTCTCTGCCGCTCTGTCTCTCACTCTTTGTCTTTCTCTGCCTCTCTCTGTCTCGCTCTTTGTCTTTCTTTGCCTGTCTCTCTCAATAGTTGTCTTTCTCTGCCTCTCTCTCTCGCTCGTTGTCTTTCTCTGCCTCTCTCTCTCACTCGTTGTCTTTCTCTGCCTCCCTCTCTCTCTTTGTCTTTCTCTGCCTCCCTCTCTCGCTCTTTTTCTTTCTCTGCCTCTCTCTCTCGCTCGTTTTCTTTCTCTGCCTCTCTCTCTCGCTCAATGTCTTTCTCTGCCTCTCTCTCTCTCTCTCTTTGTCTTTCTCTGCCTCTCTCTCTCGCTCGTTGTCTTTCTCTGCCTCTCTCTCTCGCTCATTGTCTTTCTCTGCCTCTCTCTCTCACTCGTTGTCTTTCTCTGCCTCTCTCTCTCGCTCATTGTCTTTCTCTGCCTCTCTCTCTCACTCTTAGTCTTTCTCTGCCTCTCTCTCACTCGTTGTCTTTCTCTGCCTCTCTCTCTCGCTCATTGTCTTTCTCTGCCTCTCTCTCTCACTCTTTGTCTTTCTCTGCCTCTCTCTCGCTAGTTGTCTTTCTCTGCCTCTCTCTCTCGCTCATTGTCTTTCTCTGCCTCTCTCTCTCACTCGTTGTCTTTCTCTGCCTCTCTCTCTCACTCGTTGTCTTTCTCTGCCTCTCTCTCTCTCACTCTTTGTCTTTCTCTGCCTCTCCCTCTCTCGCTCGTTGTCTTTCTCTGCCTCTCTCTCTCACTCTTAGTCTTTCTCTGCCTCTCTCTCGCTAGTTGTCTTTCTCTGCCTCTCTCTCTCGCTCATTGTCTTTCTCTGCCTCTCTCTCTCACTCGTTGTCTTTCTCTGCCTCTCTCTCTCGCTCAATGTCTTTCTCTGCCTCTCTCTCTCTCTCTTTGTCTTTCTCTGCCTCTCTCTCTCGCTTGATGTCTTTCTCTGCCTCGAAATCTCTCACTCATTGTCTTTCTCTGCCTCTCTCTCGCTAGTTGTCTTTCTCTGCCTCTCTCTCTCGCTCATTGTCTTTCTCTGCCTCTCTCTCTCACTCGTTGTCTTTCTCTGCCTCTCTCTCTCGCTCATTGTCTTTCTCTGCCTCTCTCTCTCACTCGTTGTCTTTCTCTGCCTCTCTCTCTCTCACTCTTTGTCTTTCTCTGCATCTCCCTCTCTCGCTCGTTGTCTTTCTCTGCCTCTCTCTCTCACTCTTTGTCTTTCTCTGCCTCTCTCTCGCTAGTTGTCTTTCTCTGCCTCTCTCTCTCGCTCATTGTCTTTCTCTGCCTCTCTCTCTCACTCGTTGTCTTTCTCTGCCTCTCTCTCTCGCTCATTGTCTTTCTCTGCCTCTCTCTCTCACTCGTTGTCTTTCTCTGCCTCTCTCTCTCTCACTCTTTGTCTTTCTCTGCCTCTCCCTCTCTCGCTCGTTGTCTTTCTCTGCCTCTCTCTCTCTCTCTTTGTCTTTCTCTGCCTCTCTCTCTCGCTTGTTGTCTTTCTCTGCCTCTCTCTCTCTCACTCTTTGTCTTTCTCTGCCTCTCTCTCGCTTGTTGTCTTTCTCTGCCTCTCTCTCTCGCTCATTGTATTTCTCTGCCTCTCTCTCTCACTCTTTGTCTTTCCCTGCCTCTCTCTCTCTCACTCTTTGTTTTTCTCTGCCTCTCTCACTCGTTGTCTTTCTCTGCCTCTCTCTCTCGCTGATTGTCTTTCTCTGCCTCTCTCTCTCTCACTCTTTGTCTTTCTCTGCCTCTCTCTCTCGCTCGTTGTCTATCTCTGCCTCTCTCTCTCGCTCGTTGTCTTTCTCTGCCTCTCTCTCTCTCACTCTTTGTTTTTCTCTGCCTCTCTCTCTCTCACTCTTTGTCTTTCTCTGCCTCTCTCTCTCGCTCATTGTATTTCTCTGCCGCTCTCTCTCTCACTCTTTGTCTTTCTCTGCCTCTCTCTCTTTCTCGTTGTCTTTCTCTGCCTCTCTCTCTCGCTCGTTGTCTTTCTCTGCCTCTCTCTCTCGCTCGTTGTCTTTCTCTGCCTGTCTCTCTCTCACTCTTTGTCTTTCTCTTCCTCTCTCTCTCACTCATTGTCTTTCTCTGCCTCTCTATCTCTCAATCTTTGTCTTTCTCTGCCTCTCTCTCTCGCTCATTGTCTTTCTCTGCCGCTCTCTCTCTCACTCGTTGTCTTTCTCTGCCTCTCTCTCTCGCTCGTTGTATATCTCTGCCTCTCTCTCTCGCTCGTTCTCTTTCTCTGCCTCTCTCTCTCTCACTCTTTGTTTTTCTCTGCCTCTCTCTCTCTCACTCTTTGTCTTTCTCTGCCTCTCTCTCTCGCTCATTGTATTTCTCTGCCGCTCTCTCTCTCACTTTTTGTCTTTCTCTGCCTCTCTCTCTTTCTCGTTGTCTTTCTCTGCCTCTCTCTCTCGCTCGTTGTCTTTCTCTGCCTCTCTCTCTCGCTCGTTGTCTTTCTCTGCCTGTCTCTCTCTCACTCTTTGTCTTTCTCTTCCTCTCTCTCTCACTCATTGTCTTTCTCTGCCTCTCTATCTCTCAATCTTTGTCTTTCTCTGCCTCTCTCTCTCGCTCATTGTATTTCTCTGCCGCTCTCTCTCTCACTCTTTGTCTTTCTCTGCCTCTCTCTCTTTCTCGTTGTCTTTCTCTGCCTCTCTCTCTCGCTCGTTGTCTTTCTCTGCCTCTCTCTCTCGCTCGTTGTCTTTCTCTGCCTCTTTCTCTCTCACTCTTTGTCTTTCTCTGACTCTCTCTCTCACTCGTTGACTTTATCTGCCTCTCTCTCTCACTCGTTGTCTTTCTCTGCCTCTCTTTCTCGCTCTTTGTCTTTCTCTGCCTCTCTCTCTCACTCGTTGTGTTTCTCTGCCCCTCTCTCTCGCTCATTGTCTTTCTCTGCCTCTCTCTCTCTCACTCTTTGTCTTTCTCTGCCTCTCCCTCTCTCGCTCGTTGTCTTTCTCTGCCTCTCTCTCTCTCTCTTTGTCTTTCTCTGCCTCTCTCTCTCTCTCTCGTTGTCTTTCTCTGCCTCTCTCTCTCTCACTCTTTGTCTTTCTCTGCCTCTCTCTCGCTAGTTGTCTTTCTCTGCCTCTCTCTCTCGCTCGTTGTATTTCTCTGCCTCTCTCTCTCACTCTTTGTCTTTCCCTGCCTCTCTCTAGCTGATTGTCTTTCTCTGCCTCTCTCTCTCTCACTCTTTGTCTTTCTCTGCCTCTCTCTCTCTCGCTCGTTGTCTTTCTCTGCCTCTCTCTCTAGCTGGTTGTATTTCTCTGCCTCTCTCTCTCTCGCTCGTTGTCTTTCTCTGCCTCTCTCTCTCTCACTCTTTGTTTTTCTCTGCCTCTCTCTCTCACTCTTTGTCTTTCTCTGCCTCTCTCTCTCACTGTTTGTCTTTCTCTGCCTCTCTCTCTCGCTCGTTGTCTTTCTCTGCCTCTCTCTCGCTAGTTGTCTTTCTCTGCCTGTCTCTCTCTCACTCTTTGTCTTTCTCTTCCTCTCTCTATCTTGCTCATTGTCTTTCTCTGCCTCTCTCTCTCGCTCGTTGTCTTTCTCTGCCTCTCTCTCTCGCTCGTTGTCTTTCTCTGCCTGTCTCTCTCTCACTCTTTGTCTTTCTCTTCCTCTCTCTCTCACTGTTTGTCTTTCTCTGCCTCTCTCTCTCTCGCTCGTTGTCTTTCTCTGCCTCTCTCTCTCTCACTCTTTGTTTTTCTCTGCCTCTCTCTCTCACTCTTTGTCTTTCTCTGCCTCTCTCTCTCACTGTTTGTCTTTCTCTGCCTCTCTCTCTCGCTCGTTGTCTTTCTCTGCCTCTCTCTCGCTAGTTGTCTTTCTCTGCCTGTCTCTCTCTCACTCTTTGTCTTTCTCTTCCTCTCTCTATCTTGCTCATTGTCTTTCTCTGCCTCTCTCTCTCTCACTCTTTGTTTTTCTCTGCCTCTCTCTCTCGCTCGTTGTCTTTCTCTGCCTCTCTCTGTCTCGCTCTTTGTCTTTCTTTGCCTCTCTCTCTCAATAGTTGTCTTTCTCTGCCTCTCTCTCTCGCTCGTTGTCTTTCTCTGCCTCTCTCTCTCACTTGTTGTCTTTCTCTGCCTCCCACTCTCTCTTTGTCTTTCTCTGCCTCCCTCTCTCAATCTTTGTCTTTCTCTGCCTCTCTCTCTCGCTCGTTGTCTTTCTCTGCCTCTCTCTTTCGCTCGTTGTCTTTCTCTGCCTCTCTCTCTCTCACGCTTTGTCTTTCTCTGCCTCTCTCTCTCGCTCGTTGTCTCTCTCTGCCTCTCACTCTCTCACGCTTTGTCTTTCTCTGCCTCTCTTTCTCGCTCTTTGTCTTTCTCTGCCTCTCTCTCTCACTCGTTGTCTTTCTCTGCCTCTCTTTCTCGCTCTTTGTCTTTCTCTGCCTCTCTCTCTCGCTCATTGTCTTTCTCTGCCTCTCTCTCTCTCACTCTTTGTCTTTCTCTGCCTCTCTCTCTCTTTGTCTTTCTCTGCCTCTCTCTCTCGCTTGTTGTCTTTCTCTGCCTCTCACTCTCTCACTCTTTGTCTTTCTCTGCCTCTCTCTCTCGCTCGTTGTATTTCTCTGCCTCTCTCTCTCACTCTTTGTTTTTCTCTGCCTCTCTCTCTCGCTCATTGTCTTTCTCTCCCTCTCTCTCTCTCACTCTTTGTCTTTCTCTGCCTCTCTCTCTCGCTCGTTGTCTTTCTCTGCCTCTCTCTCTCGCTAGTTGTCTTTCTCTGCCTCTCTCTCTCTCGCTTGTTGTCTTTCTCTGCCTCTCTCTCTCGCTCGTTGTCTTTCTCTGCCTCTCTCTCTCTCACTCTTTGTTTTTCTCTGCCTCTCTCTCTCACTCTTTGTCTTTCTCTGCCTCTCTCTCTCACTGTTTGTCTTTCTCTGCCTCTCTCTCTCGCTTGTTGTCTTTCTCTGCCTCTCTCTCGCTAGTTGTCTTTCTCTGCCTGTCTCTCTCTCACTCTTTGTCTTTCTCTTCCTCTCTCTATCTCGCTCATTGTCTTTCTCTGCCTCTCTCTCTCGCTCATTGTATTTCTCTGCCGCTCTGTCTCTCACTCTTTGTTTTTCTCTGCCTCTCTCTCTCGCTCGTTGTCTTTCTCTGCCTCTCTCTGTCTCGCTCTTTGTCTTTCTTTGCCTCTCTCTCTCTCAATAGTTGTCTTTCTCTGCCTCTCTCTCTCGCTCGTTGTCTTTCTCTGCCTCTCTCTCTCACTTGTTGTCTTTCTCTGCCTCCCTCTCTCTCTTTGTCTTTCTCTGCCTCCCTCTCTCAATCTTTGTCTTTCTCTGCCTCCCTCTCTCAATCTTTGTCTTTCTTTGCCTCTCTCTCTCTCAATCTTTGTCTTTCTCTGCCTCTCTCTCTCGCTCGTTGTCTTTCTCTGCCTCTCTCTCTCGCTCGTTGTCTTTCTCTGCCTCTCTCTCGCTCTCTCTTTGTCTTTCTCTGCCTCTCTCTCTCGCTCGTTGTCTCTCTCTGCCTCTCTCTCTCTCACGCTTTGTCTTTCTCTGCCTCTCTCTCTCACTCGTTGACTTAATCTGCCTCTCTCTCTCACTCGTTGTCTTTCTCTGCCTCTCTTTCTCGCTCTTTGTCTTTCTCTGCCTCTCTCTCTCACTCGTTGTCTTTCTCTGCCTCTCTCTCTCGCTCATTGTCTTTCTCTGCCTCTCTCTCTCTCACTCTTTGTCTTTCTCTGCCTCTCTCTCTCTCTCTTTGTCTTTCTCTGCCGCTCCCTCTCGCTTGTTGTCTTTCTCTGCCTCTAACTCTCTCACCCTTTGTCTTTCTCTGCCTCTCTCTCGCTAGTTGTCTTTCTCTGCCTCTCTCTCTCACTCTTTGTTTTTCTCTGCCTCTCTCTCTCACTCTTTGTTTTTCTCTGCCTCCCTCTCTCGCTCTTTGTCTTTCTCTGCCTCTCTCTCTCTCGCTTGTTGTCTTTCTCTGCCTCTCTCTCTCGCTCGTTGTATTTCTCTGCCTCTCTCTCTCGCTCGTTGTATTTCTCTGCCTCTCTCTCTCATTCTTTGTCTTTCTCTGCCTCTCACTCTCATTCTTTGTCTTTCTCTGCCTCTCTCTCTCTCTCTCTTTGTCTTTCTCTGCCTCTCTCTCTCATTCTTTGTCTTTCTCTGCCTCTCTCTCTCTCACAATTTGTTTTTCTCTGCCTCTCTCTCTCGCTCTTTGTCTTTCTCTGCCTCCCTCTCTCGCCCTTTGTCTTTCTCTGCCTCCCTCTCTCGCTCTTTGTCTTTCTCAGCCCCCCTCTCTCGCTCTTTGTTTTTCTCTTCCTCTCTCTCTCTCACTCGTTGTCTTTCTCTGCCTCTCTCTCTCACTTGTTGTCTTTCTCTGGCTCTCTCTCTCGCTCGTTGTCTTTCTCTGCCTCTCTCTCTCGCTCGTTGTTTTTCTCTGCCTCTCTCTCTCTCACTCTTTGTCTTTCTCTGCCTCTCTCTCTCACTCGTTGTCTTTCTCTGCCTCTCTCTCTCACTCTTTGTCTTTCTCTGCCTCTCTCTCTCACTCGTTGTCTTTCTCTGCCTCTCTCTCTCTCACTCTTTGTCTTTCTCTGCCTCTCTCTCTCGCTCGTTGTCTTTCTCTGCCTCTCTCTCTCACACTTTGTCTTTGTCTGCCTCTCCCTCTCTCACTCTTTGTCTTTCTCTGCCATCTCTCTCTCACTCTTTGTCTTTCTCTGCCTCTCTCTCTCTCTCACTCTTTGTCTTTCTCTGCCTCTCTCTCTCTCTTTGTCTTTCTCTGCCTCCCTCTCTCAATCTTTATCTTTCTCTGCCTCTCTCTCTCGCTCGTTGTTTTTCTCTGCCTCTCTCTCTCTCACTCGTTGTCTTTCTCTGCCTCTCTCTCTCGCTCGTTGTTTTTCTCTGCCTCTCTCTCTCTCACTCTTTGTCTTTCTCTGCCTCTCTCTCTCACTCGTTGTCTTTCTCTGCCTCTCTCTCTCACTCTTTGTCTTTCTCTGCCTCTCTCTCTCACTCTTTGTCTTTCTCTGCCTCTCTCTCTCACTCTTTGTCTTTCTCTGCCTCTCTCTCTCACTCGTTGTCTTTCTCTGCCTCTCTCTCTCACTCTTTGTTTTTCTCTGCCTCTCTCTCTCACTCGTTGTCTTTCTCTGCCTCTCTCTCTCGCTGATTGTCTTTCTCTGCCTCTCTCTCTCTCGCTCTTTGTCTTTCTCTGCCTCCCTCTCTCGCCCTTTGTCTTTCTCTGCCTCCCTCTCTCGCTCTTTGTCTTTCTCAGCCCCCCTCTCTCGCTCTTTGTTTTTCTCTTCCTCTCTCTCTCTCACTCGTTGTCTTTCTCTGCCTCTCTCTCTCGCTCATTGTCTTTCTCTGCCTCTCTCTCTCGCTAGTTGTCTTTCTCTGCCTCTCTCTCTCTCGCTCGTTGTCTTTCTCTGCCTCTCTCTCTCGCTCGTTGTATTTCTCTGCCTCTCTCTCTCTCACTCATTGTCTTTCTCTGCCTCTCTCTCTCGCTCGTTGTCTTTCTCTGCCTCTCTCTCTCGCTAGTTGTCTTTCTCTGCCTCTCTCTCTCTCGCTCGTTGTCTTTCTCTGCCTCTCTCTCTCGCTCGTTGTATTTCTCTGCCTCTCTCTCTCGCTAGTTGTCTTTCTCTGCCTCTCTCTCTCTCGCTCGTTGTCTTTCTTTGCCTCTCTCTCTCACTCTTTGTCTTTCTCTGTCTCTCTCTCTCATTCTTTGTCTTTCTCTGCCTCTCACTCTCATTCTTTGTCTTTCTCTGCCTCTCTCTCTCTCTCTCTTTGTCTTTCTCTGCCTCTCTCTCTCATTCTTTGTCTTTCTCTGCCTCTCTCTCTCTCACTCTTTGTTTTTCTCTGCCTCTCTCTCTCACTCTTTGTCTTTCTCTGCCTCTCTCTCTCACTCGTTGTCTTTCTCTGCCTCTCTCTCTCACTCTTTGTCTTTCTCTGCCTCTCTCTCTCACTCTTTGTCTTTCTCTGCCTCTCTCTCTCACTCTTTGTCTTTCTCTGCCTCTCTCTCTCACTCGTTGTCTTTCTCTGCCTCTCTCTCTCACTCTTTGTTTTTCTCTGCCTCTCTCTCTCACTCGTTGTCTTTCTCTGCCTCTCTCTCTCGCTGATTGTCTTTCTCTGCCTCTCTCTCTCTCGCTCTTTGTCTTTCTCTGCCTCCCTCTCTCGCCCTTTGTCTTTCTCTGCCTCCCTCTCTCGCTCTTTGTCTTTCTCAGCCCCCCTCTCTCGCTCTTTGTTTTTCTCTTCCTCTCTCTCTCTCACTCGTTGTCTTTCTCTGCCTCTCTCTCTCGCTCATTGTCTTTCTCTGCCTCTCTCTCTCGCTAGTTGTCTTTCTCTGCCTCTCTCTCTCTCGCTCGTTGTCTTTCTCTGCCTCTCTCTCTCGCTCGTTGTATTTCTCTGCCTCTCTCTCTCTCACTCTTTGTCTTTCTCTGCCTCTCTCTCTCGCTCGTTGTCTTTCTCTGCCTCTCTCTCTCGCTAGTTGTCTTTCTCTGCCTCTCTCTCTCTCGCTCGTTGTCTTTCTCTGCCTCTCTCTCTCGCTCGTTGTATTTCTCTGCCTCTCTCTCTCGCTAGTTGTCTTTCTCTGCCTCTCTCTCTCTCGCTCGTTGTCTTTCTTTGCCTCTCTCTCTCACTCTTTGTCTTTCTCTGTCTCTCTCTCTCATTCTTTGTCTTTCTCTGCCTCTCACTCTCATTCTTTGTCTTTCTCTGCCTCTCTCTCTCTCTCTCTTTGTCTTTCTCTGCCTCTCTCTCTCATTCTTTGTCTTTCTCTGCCTCTCTCTCTCTCACTCTTTGTTTTTCTCTGCCTCTCTCTCTCGCTCTTTGTCTTTCTCTGCCTCCCTCTCTCGCCCTTTGTCTTTCTCTGCCTGCCTCTCTCGCTCTTTGTCTTTCTCAGCCCCCCTCTCTCGCTCTTTGTTTTTCTCTTCCTCTCTCTCTCTCACTCGTTGTCTTTCTCTGCCTCTCTCTCTCACTCGTTGTCTTTCTCTGGCTCTCTCTCTCGCTCGTTGTCTTTCTCTGCCTCTCTCTCTCGCTCGTTGTTTTTCTCTGCCTCTCTCTCTCTCACTCTTGGTCTTTCTCTGCCTCTCTCTCTTGCTCGTTGTCTTTCTCTGCCTCTCTCTCTCACACTTTGTCTTTCTCTGCCATCTCTCTCTCACTCTTTGTCTTTCTCTGCCTCTCTCTCTCTCACTCTTTGTCTTTCTCTGCCTCTCTCTCTCTCTTTGTCTTTCTCTGCCTCCCTCTCTCAATCTTTATCTTTCTCTGCCTCTCTCTCTCGCTCGTTGTTTTTCTCTGCCTCTCTCTCTCTCACTCTTTGTCTTTCTCTGCCTCTCTCTCTCACTCGTTGACTTTCTCTGCCTCTCTCTCTCGCTCATTGTCTTTTTCTGCCTCTCTCTCTCACTCTTTGTCTTTCTCTGCCTCCCTCTCTCTCTTTGTCTTTCTCTGCCTCTCTCTCTCGCTCGTTGTCTTTCTCTGCCTCTCTCTCGCTCTCTCTTTGTCTTTCTCTGCCTCTCTCTCTCGCTCGTTGTCTCTCTCTGCCTCTCCCTCTCTCACTCTTTGTCTTTCTCTGCCTCTCTTTCTCACTCGTTTACTTTATCTGCCTCTCTCTCTCACTCGTTGTCTTTCTTTGCCTCTCTTTCTCGCTCATTGTCTTTCTCTGCCTCTCTCTCTCACTCGTTGTCTTTCTCTGCCTCTCTCTCTCTCTCATTGTCTTTCTCTGCCTCTCTCTCTCTCACTCTTTGTCTTTCTCTGCCTCTCCCTCTCTCGCTCGTTGTCTTTCTCTGCCTCTCTGTCTCTCTCTTTGTCTTTCTCTGCCTCTCTCTCTCGCTTGTTGTCTTTCTCTGCCTCTCTCTCTCTCACTCTTTGTCTTTCTCTGCCTCTCTCTCGCTAGTTGTCTTTCTCTGCCTCTCTCTCTCGCTCGTTGTATTTCTCGGCCTCTCTCTCTCACTCTTTGTCTTTCCCTGCCTCTCTCTCTCTCACTCTTTATTTTTCTCTGCCTCTCTCTCTCACTCGTTGTCTTTCTCTGCCTCTCTCTCTCGCTGATTGTCTTTCTCTGCCTCTCTCTCTCTCGCTCTTTGTCTTTCTCTGCCTCCCTCTCTCGCCCTTTGTCTTTCTCTGCCTCCCTCTCTCGCTCTTTGTCTTTCTCAGCCCCCCTCTTTCGCTCTTTGTTTTTCTCTTCCTCTCTCTCTCTCACTCGTTGTCTTTCTCTGCCTCTCTCTCTCACTCGTTCTCTTTCTCTGCCTCTCTCTCTCGCTTGTTGTCTTTCTCTGCCTCTCCCTTTCTCTCTTTGTCTTTCTCTGCCTCTCTGTCTCGCTCGTTGTTTTTCTCTGCCTCTCTCTCTCACTCTTTGTCTTTCTCTGCCTCTCTCTCTCACTCGTTGACTTTCTCAGCCCCCCTCTCTCGCTCTTGGTCTTTCTCTGCCTCTCTCTCTCTCACTCTTTGTCTTTCTCTGCCTCTCTCTCTCACTCGTTGTCTTTCTCTGCCTCTCTCTCACTCATTGTCTTTCTCTGCCTCTCTCTCTCTCACTCTTTGTCTTTCTCTGCCTCTCTCGCTCGCTCATTGTATTTCTCTGCCGCTCTCTCTCTCACTCTTTGTCTTTCTCTGCCTCTCTCTCTTTCTCGTTGTCTTTCTCTGCCTCTCTCTCTCGCTCGTTGTCTTTCTCTGCCTCTCTCTCTCTCTCGCTCTTTTTCTTTCTCTGCCTCTCTCTCTCAATAGTTGTCTTTCTCTGCCTCTCTCTCTCGCTCGTTGTCTTTCTCTGCCTCTCTCTCTCACACTTTGTCTTTCTCTGCCTCTCCCTCTCTCACTCTTTGTCTTTCTCTGCCTCTCTCTCTCACTCTTTGTCTTTCTCTGCCACTCTCTCTCTCACTCTTTGTCTTTCTCTGCCTCTCTCTCTCGCTCATTGTCTTTTTCTGCCTCTCTCTCTCTCACTCTTTGTCTTTCTCTGCCTCCCTCTCTCTCTTTGTCTTTCTCTGCCTCTCTCTCTCACTCTTTGTCTTTCTCTGCCACTCTCTCTCTCACTCTTTGTCTTTCTCTGCCTCTCTCTCTCGCTCGTTGTCTTTCTCTGCCTCTCTCTCTCGCTCGTTGTCTTTCTCTGCCTCTCTCTCTCTCTCTCCTTGTCTTTCTCTGCCACTCTCTCTCGCTCGTTGTCTCTCTCTGCCTCTCCCTCTCTCACTCTTTGTCTTTCTCTGCCTCTCTCTCTCACTCGTTGACTTTATCTGCCTCTCTCTCTCACTCGTTGTCTTTCTTTGCCTCTCTTTCTCGCTCTTTGTCTTTCTCTGCCTCTCTCTCTCACTCGTTGTCTTTCTCTGCCTCTCTCTCTCGCTCATTATCTTTCTCTGCCTCTCTCTCTCTCACTCTTTGTATTTTTCTCTGCCTCTCCCTCTCTCGCTCGTTGTCTTTCTCTGCCTCTCTCTCTCTCTCTTTGTCTTTCTCTGCCTCTATCTCTCGCTTGTTGTCTTTCTCTGCCTCTCTCTCTCACTCTTTGTCTTTCTCTGCCTCTCTCTCTCGCTCGTTGTATTTCTCTGCCTCTCTCTCTCACTCTTTGTCTTTCCCTGCCTCTCTCTCTCTCACTCTTTGTCTTTCTCTGCCTCTCTCTCTCACTCGTTGTCTTTCTCTGCCTCTCTCTCTCACTCTTTGTCTTTCTCTGCCTCTCTCTCACTCATTGTCTTTCTCTGCCTCTCTCTCTCTCACTCTTTGTCCTTCTCTGCCTCTCTCTCTCGCTCATTGTATTTCTCTGCCGCTCTCTCTCTCACTCTTTGTCTTTCTCTGCCTCTCTCTCTCGCTCGTTGTCTTTCTCTGCCTCTCTCTCTCTCGCTCTTTTTCTTTCTCTGCCTCTCTCTCAATAGTTGTCTTTCTCTGCCTCTCTCACTCGCTCGTTGTCTTTCTCTGCCTCTCTCTCTACACACTTTGTCTTTCTCTGCCTCTCCCTCTCTCACTCTTTGTCTTTCTCTGCCTCTCTCTCTCACTCATTGTCTTTTTCTGCCTCTCTCTCTCTCACTCGTTGTCTCTCTCTGCCTCTCCCTCTCTCACTCTTTGTCTTTCTCTGCCTCTCTCTCTCACTCGTTGTGTTTCTCTGCCTCTCTCTCTCGCTCGTTGTCTTTCTCTGCCTCTCTCTCTCACTCGTTGTCTTTCTCTGCCTCTCTCTCTCTCTCTTTGTCTTTCTCTGCCTCTCTCTCTCACTCTTTGTCTTTCTCTGCCTCTCTCTCTCGCTCATTGTCTTTCTCTGCCTCTCTCTCTCTCACTCTTTGTCTTTCTCTGCCTCTCCCTCTCTCGCTCGTTGTCTTTCTCTGCCTCTCTCTCTCTCTTTCTTTGTCTTTCTCTGCCTCTCTCTCGCCAGTTGTCTTTCTCTGCCTCTCTCTCTCGCTCGTTGTATTACTCTGCCTCTCTCTCTCACTCTTTGTTTTTCTCTGCCTCTCTATCTCACTCGTTGTCTTTCTCTGCCTCTCTCTCTCTCACTCTTTGTTTTTCTCTGCCTCTCTATCTCACTCGTTGTCTTTCTCTGCCTCTCTCTCTTTCTCGTTGTCTTTCTCTGTCTCTCTCTCTCGCTCGTTGTCTTTCTCTGCCTCTCTCTCTCTCAATAGTTGTCTTTCTCTGCCTCTCTCTCTCGCTCGTTGTCTTTCTCTGCCTCTCTCTCTCGCTCGTTGTCTTTCTCTGCCTCTCTCTCTCACACTTTGTCTTTCTCTGCCTCTCCCTCTCTCACTCTTTGTCTTTCTCTGCCTCTCTCTCTCTCAATAGTTGTCTTTCTCTGCCTCTCTCTCTCGCTCGTTGTCTTTCTCTGCCTCTCTCTCGCACACTTTGTCTTTCTCTGCCTCTCCCTCTCTCACTCTTTGTCTTTCTCTGCCTCTCTCTCTTTCTCGTTGTCTTTCTCTGTCTCTCTCTCTCGCTCGTTGTCTTTCTCTGCCTCTCTCTCTCTCAATAGTTGTCTTTCTCTGCCTCTCTCTCTCGCTCGTTGTCTTTCTCTGCCTCTCTCTCTCGCTCATTGTCTTTTTCTGCCTCGCTCTCTCACTCTTTGTCTTTCTCTGCCTCCCTCTCTCTCTCTGTCTTTCTCTGCCTCCCTCTCTCAATCTTTGTCTTTCTCTGCCTCTCTCTCTCGCTCGTTGTCTTTCTCTGCCTCTCTCTCTCACTCGTTGTCTTTCTCTGCCTCTCTCTCTCGCTGATTGTCTTTCTCTGCCTCTCTCTCTCTCGCTCTTTGTCTTTCTCTGCCTCCCTCTCTCGCCCTTTGTCTTTCTCTGCCTCCCTCTCTCGCTCTTTGTCTTTCTCAGCCCCCCTCTCTCGCTCTTTGTTTTTCTCTTCCTCTCTCTCTCTCACTCGTTGTCTTTCTCTGCCTCTCTCTCTCGCTCGTTGTCTTTCTCTGCATCTCGCTCTCACTCGTTGTCTTTCTCTGCCTCTCCCTTTCTCTCTTTGTCTTTCTCTGCCTCTCTGTCTCGCTCGTTGTTTTTCTCTGCCTCTCTCTCTCTCACTCTTTGTCTTTCTCTGCCTCTCTCTCTCACTCGTTGACTTTCTCTGCCTCTCTCTCTCACTCGTTGTCTTTCTCTGCCTCTCTCTCTCTCACTCTTTGTCTTTCTCTGCCTCTCTCTCTCACTCGTTGTCTTTCTCTGCCTCTCTCTCTCACTCTTTGTCTTTCTCTGCCTCTCTCTCTCACTCGTTGTCTTTCTCTGCCTCTCTCTCTCACTCTTTGTCTTTCTCTGCCTCTCTCTCTCGCTCATTGTATTTCTCTGCCGCTCTCTCTCTCACTCTTTGTCTTTCTCTGCCTCTCTCTCTCGCTCGTTGTCTTTCTCTGCCTCTCTCTCTCTCTCGCTCTTTTTCTTTCTCTGCCTCTCTCTCTCAATAGTTGTCTTTCTCTGCCTCTCTCTCTCGCTCGTTGTCTTTCTCTGCCTCTCTCTCTCTCTCTTTGTCTTTCTCTGCCTCTCTCTCGCTAGTTGTCTTTCTCTGCCTCTCTCTCTCGCTCGTTGTCTTTCTCTGCCTCTCTCTCTCTCTCGCTCTTTTTCTTTCTCTGCCTCTCTCTCTCAATAGTTGTCTTTCTCTGCCTCTCTCTCTCGCTCGTTGTCTTTCTCTGCCTCTCTCTCTCTCTCTTTGTCTTTCTCTGCCTCTCTCTCGCTAGTTGTCTTTCTCTGCCTCTCTCTCTCTCTCGCTCTTTTTCTTTCTCTGCCTCTCTCTCTCAATAGTTGTCTTTCTCTGCCTCTCTCTCTCACTCTTTGTCTTTCCCTGCCTCTCTCTCTCTCACTCTTTGTTTTTCTCTGCCTCTCTATCTCACTCGTTGTCTTTCTCTGCCTCTCTCTCTTTCTCGTTGTCTTTCTCTGTCTCTCTCTCTCGCTCGTTGTCTTTCTCTGGCTCTCTCTCTCTCAATAGTTGTCTTTCTCTGCCTCTCTCTCTCGCTCGTTGTCTTTCTCTGCCTCTCTCTCTCGCTCGTTGTCTTTCTCTGCCTCTCTCTCTCACACTTTGTCTTTCTCTGCCTCTCCCTCTCTCACTCTTTGTCTTTCTCTGCCTCTCTCTCTCACTCTTTGTCTTTCTCTGCCTCTCTCTCTCTCACTCGTTGTCTTTCTCTGCCTCTCTCTCTCGCTGATTGTCTTTCTCTGCCTCTCTCTCTCTCGCTCTTTGTCTTTCTCTGCCTCCCTCTCTCGCTCTTTGTCTTTCTCAGCCCCCCTCTCTCGCTCTTTGTTTTTCTCTTCCTCTCTCTCACTCGTTGTCTTTCTCTGCCTCTCTCTCTCACTCGTTGTCTTTCTCTGCCTCTCTCTCTCGCTTGTTGTCTTTCTCTGCATCTCGCTCTCGCTCGTTGTCTTTCTCTGCCTCTCCCTTTCTCTCTTTGTCTTTCTCTGCCTCTCTGTCTCGCTCGTTGTTTTTCTCTGCCTCTCTCTCTCTCACTCGTTGTCTTTCGCTGCCTCTCTCTCTCACTCGTTGTCTTTCTCTGCCTCTCTCTCTCACTCTTTGTCTTTCTCTGCCTCTCTCTCTCACTCGTTGTCTTTCTCTGCCTCTCTCTCTCTCACTCTTTGTCTTTCTCTGCCTCTCTCTCTCACTCGTTGTCTTTCTCTGCCTCTCACTCTCTCACTCTTTGTCTTTCTCTGCCTCTCTCTCTCACTCGTTGTCTTTCTCTGCCTCTCTCTCTCTCACTCTTTGTCTTTCTCTGCCTCTCTCTCTCACTCGTTGTCTTTCTCTGCCTCTCTCTCTCTCACTCTTTGTCTTTCTCTGCCTCTCTCTCTCACTCGTTGTCTTTCTCTCCCTCTCTCTCTCACTCTTTGTCTTTCTCTGCCTCTCTCTCTCTCACTCTTTGTCTTTCTCTGCCTCTCTCTCTCACTCGTTGTCTTTCTCTGCCTCTCTCTCTCACTCTTTGTCTTTCTCTGCCTCTCTCTCTCACTCTTTGTATTTCTCTGCCTCTCTCTCTCACTCGTTGTTTTTCTCTGCCTCTCTCTCTCTCACACATTGTCTTTCTCTGCCTCTCTCTCTCTCACTCTTTGTCTTTCTCTGCCTCTCTCTCTCGCTCATTGTATTTCTCTGCCGCTCTCTCTCTCACTCTTTGTCTTTCTCTGCCTCTCTCTCTTTCACGTTGTCTTTCTCTGCCTCTCTCTCTCGCTCGTTGTCTTTCTCTGCCTCTCTCTCTCTCTCGCTCTTTTTCTTTCTCTGCCTCTCTCTCTCGCTCGTTGTCTTTCTCTGCCTCTCTCTCTCACACTTTGTCTTTCTCTGCCTCTCCCTCTCTCACTCTTTGTCTTTCTCTGCCTCTCTCTCTCTCACTCTTTGTCTTTCTCTGCCTCTCTCTCTCGCTCATTGTCTTTTTCTGCCTCGCTCTCTCTCACTCTTTGTCTATCTCTGCCTCCCTCTCTCTCTTTGTCTTTCTCTGCCTCCCTCTCTCAATCTTTGTCTTTCTCTGCCTCTCTCTCTCGCTCGTTGTCTTTCTCTGCCTCTCTCTCTCGCTCGTTGTCTTTCTCTGCCTCTCTCTCGCTCTCTCTTTGTCTTTCTCTGCCACTCTCTCTCGCTCGTTGTCTCTCTCTGCCTCTCCCTCTCTCACTCTTTGTCTTTCTCTGCCTCTCTCTCTCACTCGTTGACTTTATCTGCCTCTCTCTCTCTCTCGTTGTCTTTCTTTGCCTCTCTTTCTCGCTCTTTGTCTTTCTCTGCCTCTCTCTCTCACTCGTTGTCTTTCTCTGCCTCTCTCTCTCGCTCATTATCTTTCTCTGCCTCTCTCTCTCTCACTCTTTGTATTTTTCTCTGCCTCTCCCTCTCTCGCTCGTTGTCTTTCTCTGCCTCTCTCTCTCTCTCTCTTTGTCTTTCTCTGCCTCTATCTCTCGCTTGTTGTCTTTCTCTGCCTCTCTCTCACTCTCACTATTTGTCATTCTCTGCCTCTCTCTCTCGCTCGTTGTATTTCTCTGCCTCTCTCTCTCACTCTTTGTCTTTCCCTGCCTCTCTCTCTCTCACTCTTTGTCTTTCTCTGCCTCTCTCTCTCACTCGTTGTCTTTCTCTGCCTCTCTCTCTCACTCTTTGTCTTTCACTGCCTCTCTCTCACTCATTGTCTTTCTCTGCCTCTCTCTCTCTCACTCTTTGTCCTTCTCTGCCTCTCTATCTCGCTCATTGTATTTCTCTGCCGCTCTCTCTCTCACTCTTTGTCTTTCTCTGCCTCTCTCTCTTTCTCGTTGTCTTTCTCTGCCTCTCTCTCTCGTTGTCTTTCTCTGCCTCTCTCTCTCTCGCTCTTTTTCTTTCTCTGCCTCTCTATCTCAATAGTTGTCTTTCTCTGCCTCTCTCACTCGCTCGTTGTCTTTCTTTGCCTCTCTCTCTCACACTTTGTCTTTCTCTGCCTCTCCCTCTCTCACTCTTTGTCTTTCTCTGCCTCTCTCTCTCACTCATTGTCTTTTTCTGCCTCTCTCTCTCTAACTCTTTGTCTTTCTCTGCCTCCCTCTCTCAATCTTTGTCTTTCTCTGCCTCTCTCTCTCGCTCGTTGTCTCTCTCTGCCTCTCTCTCTCTCACTCTTTGTCTTTCTCTGCCTCTCTCTCTCACTCGTTGTGTTTCTCTGCCTTTCTCTCTCGCTCGTTGTCTTTCTTTGCCTCTCTTTCTCGCTCTTTGTCTTTCTCTGCCTCTCTCTCTCACTCGTTGTCTTTCTCTGCCTCTCTCTCTCTCTCTTTGTCTTTCTCTGCCTCTCTCTCTCACTCTTTGTCTTTCTCTGCCTCTCTCTCTCGCTCATTGTCTTTCTCTGCCTCTCTCTCTCTCACTCTTTGTCTTTCTCTGCCTCTCCCTCTCTCGCTCATTGTCTTTCTCTGCCTCTCTCTCTCTCTCTTTGTCTTTCTCTGCCTCTCTCTCGCTAGTTGTCTTTCTCTGCCTCTCTCTCTCGCTCCTTGTATTTCTCTGCCTCTCTCTCTCACTCTTTGTCTTTCCCTGCCTCTCTCTCTCTCACTCTTTGTTTTTCTCTGCCTCTCTCTCTCACTCGTTGTCTTTCTCTGCCTCTCTCTCTTTCTCGTTGTCTTTCTCTGCCTCTCTCTCTCTCACTCTTTGTTTTTCTCTGCCTCTCTCTCTCACTCGTTGTCTTTCTCTGCCTCTCTCTCTCTCGCTGATTGTCTTTCTCTGCCTCTCTCTCTCTCGCTCTTTGTCTTTCTCTGCCTCCCTCTCTCGCCCTTTGTCTTTCTCTGCCTCCCTCTCTCGCTCTTTGTCTTTCTCAGCCCCCCTCTCTCGCTCTTTGTTTTTCTCTTCCTCTCTCTCTCTCACTCGTTGTCTTTCTCTGCCTCTCTCTCTCACTCGTTGTCTTTCTCTGCATCTCGCTCTCGCTCGTTGTCTTTCTCTGCCTCTCCCTTTCTCTCTTTGTCTTTCTCTGCCTCTCTGTCTCGCTCGTTGTTTTTCTCTGCCTCTCTCTCTCTCACTCTTTGTCTTTCTCTGCCTCTCTCTCTCACTCGTTGTCTTTCTCTGCCTCTCTCTCTCTCACTCTTTGTCTTTCTCTGCCTCTCTCTCTCACTCGTTGTCTTTCTCTGCCTCTCTCTCTCACTCTTTTTCTTTCTCTGCCTCTCTCTCTCACTCATTGTCTTCCTCTGCCTCTCTCTCTCTCACTCTTTGTCTTTCTCTGCCTCTCTCTCTCGCTCATTGTATTTCTCTGCCGCTCTCTCTCTCACTCTTTGTCTTTCTCTGCCTCTCTCTCTTTCTCGTTGTCTTTCTCTGCCTCTCTCTCTCTCTCGCTCGTTGTCTTTCTCTGCCTCTCTCTCTCTCTCGCTCTTTTTCTTTCTCTGCCTCTCTCTCTCAATAGTTGTCTTTCTCTGCCTCTCTCTCTCGATCGTTGTCTTTCTCTGCCTCTCTCTCTCTCTCTTTGTCTTTCTCTGCCTCTCTCTCTCACTCTTTGTCTTTCTCTGCCTCTCTCTCTCGCTCATTGTATTTCTCTGCCGCTCTCTCTCTCACTCTTTGTCTTTCTCTGCCTCTCTCTCTTTCTCATTGTCTTTCTCTGCCTCTCTCTCTCTCTCGCTCGTTGTCTTTCTCTGCCTCTCTCTCTCTCTCGCTCTTTTTCTTTCTCTGCCTCTCTCTCTCAATAGTTGTCTTTCTCTGCCTCTCTCTCTCGCTCGTTGTCTTTCTCTGCCTCTCTCTCTCTCTCTTTGTCTTTCTCTGCCTCTCTCTCGCTAGTTGTCTTTCTCTGCCTCTCTCTCTCACTCTTTGTCTTTCCCTGCCTCTCTCTCTCTCACTCTTTGTTTTTCTCTGCCTCTCTATCTCACTCGTTGTCTTTCTCTGCCTCTCTCTCTTTCTCGTTGTCTTTCTCTGTCTCTCTCTCTCGCTCGTTGTCTTTCTCTGCCTCTCTCTCTCTCAATAGTTGTCTTTCTCTGCCTCTCTCTCTCGCTCGTTGTCTTTCTCTGCCTCTCTCTCTCGCTCGTTGTCTTTCTCTGCCTCCCTCTCTCAATCTTTGTCTTTCTCTGCCTCTCTCTCTCGCTCATTGTCTTTCTCTGCCTCTCTCTCTCGCTCGTTGTATTTCTCTGCCTCTCTCTCTCACTCTTTGTCTTTCTCTGCCTCTCTCTCTCTCGCTCTTTGTCTTTCTCTGCCTCCCTCTCTCGCCCTTTGTCTTTCTCTGCCTCCCTCTCTCGCTCTTTGTCTTTCTCAGCCCCCCTCTCTCGCTCTTTGTTTTTCTCTTCCTCTCTCTCACTCGTTGTCTTTCTCTGCCTCTCTCTCTCGCTCGTTGTCTTTCTCTGCATCTCGCTCTCGCTCGTTGTCTTTCTCTGCCTCTCCCTTTCTCTCTTTGTCTTTCTCTGCCTCTCTGTCTCGCTCGTTGTCTTTCTCTGCCTCTCCCTTTCTCTCTTTGTCTTTCTCTGCCTCTCTCTCTCACTCTTTGTCTTTCTCTGCCTCTCTCTCTCACTCGTTGACTTTCTCTGCCTCTCTCTCTCACTCGTTGTCTTTCTCTGCCTCTCTCTCTCACTCGTTGTCTTTCTCTGCCTCTCTCTCTCACTCTTTGTCTTTCTCTGCCTCTCTCTCTCTCACTCTTTGTCTTTCTCTGCCTCTCTCTCTCGCTCATTGTATTTCTCTGCCGCTCTCTCTCTCACTCTTTGTCTTTCTCTGCCTCTCTCTCTTTCTCGTTGTCTTTCTCTGCCTCTCTCTCTCGCTCGCTCTTTTTCTTTCTCTGCCTCTCTCTCTCACTCTTTGTCTTTCTCTGCCTCTCTCTCTTTCTCGTTGTCTTTCTCTGCCTCTCTCTCATCTCTCGCTCTTTTTCTTTCTCTGCCTCTCTCTCTCGCTCGTTGTCTTTCTCTGCCTCTCTCTCTCACACTTTGTCTTTCTCTGCCTCTCCCTCTCTCACTCTTTGTCTTTCTCTGCCTCTCTCTCTCTCACTCTTTGTCTTTCTCTGCCTCTCTCTCTCGCTCATTGTCTTTTTCTGCCTTGCTCTCTCTCACTCTTTGTCTTTCTCTGCCTCTCTCTCTCGCTCGTTGTCTTTCTCTGCCTCTCTCTCTCGCTCGTTGTCTTTCTCTGCCTCTCTCTCGCTCTCTCTTTGTCTTTCTCTGCCACTCTCTCTCGCTCGTTGTCTCTCTCTGCCTCTCCCTCTCTCACTCTTTGTCTTTCTCTGCCTCTCTCTTTCACTCATTGACTTTATCTGCCTCTCTCTCTCACTCGTTGTCTTTCTTTGCCTCTCTTTCTCGCTCTTTGTCTTTCTCTGCCTCACTCTCTCACTCGTTGTCTTTCTCTGCCTCTCTCTCTCGCTCATTATCTTTCTCTGCCTCTCTCTCTCTCTCACTCTTTGTATTTTTCTCTGCCTCTCCCTCTCTCGCTCGTTGTCTTTCTCTGCCTCTCTCTCTCTCTTTGTCTTTCTCTGCCTCTCTCTCGCTAGTTGTCTTTCTCTGCCTCTCTCTCTCACTCGTTGTATTTCTCTGCCTCTCTCTCTCACTCTTTGTCTTTCTCTGCCTCTCTCTCTCTCTCACTCTTTGTATTTTTCTCTGCCTCTCCCTCTCTCGCTCGTTGTCTTTCTCTGCCTCTCTCTCTCTCTTTGTCTTTCTCTGCCTCTCTCTCGCTAGTTGTCTTTCTCTGCCTCTCTCTCTCTCACTCTTTGTCTTTCTCTGCCTCTCTCTCTCAATCGTTGTCTTTCTCTGCCTCTCTCTCTCACTCATTGTCTTTCTCTGCCTCTCTCTCTCTCACTCTTTGTCCTTCTCTGCCTCTCTCTCTCGCTCATTGTATTTCTCTGCCGCTCTCTCTCTCACTCTTTGTCTTTCTCTGCCTCTCTCTCTTTCTCGTTGTCTTTCTCTGCCTCTCTCTCTCGCTCGTTGTCTTTCTCTGCCTCTCTCTCTCTCGCTATTTTTCTTTCTCTGCCTCTCTCTCTCACACTTTGTCTTTCTCTGCCTCTCCCTCTCTCACTCTTTGTCTTTCTCTGCCTCTCTCTCTCACTCATTGTCTTTTTCTGCCTCTCTCTCTCTCACTCTTTGTCTTTCTCTGCCTCCCTCTCTCAATCTTTATCTTTCTCTGCCTCTCTCTCTCGCTCGTTGTCTCTCTCTGCCTCTCCCTCTCTCACTCTTTGTCTTTCTCTGCCTCTCACTCTCACTCGTTGTGTTTCTCTGCCTCTCTCTCTCGCTCGTTGTCTTTCTTTGCCTCTCTTTCTCGCTCTTTGTCTTTCTCTGCCTCTCTCTCTCACTCGTTGTCTTTCTCTGCCTCTCTCTCTCTCTCTTTGTCTTTCTCTGCCTCTCTCTCTCACTCTTTGTCTTTCTCTGCCTCTCTCTCTCGCTCATTGTCTTTCTCTGCCTCTCATTCACTCACTCTTTGTCTTTCTCTGCCTCTCCCTCTCTCACTCGTTGTCTTTCTCTGCCTCTCTCTCTTTCTCGTTGTCTTTCTCTGCCTCTCTCTCTCGCTCGTTGTCTTTCTCTGCCTCTCTCTCTCTCGCTCTTTTTCTTTCTCTGCCTCTCTCTCTCTCACTCTTTGTCTTTCTCTGCCTCTCTCTCTCGCTCATTGTATTTCTCTGCCGCTCTCTCTCTCACTCGTTGTCTTTCTCTGCCTCTCTCTCTTTCTCGTTGTCTTTCTCTGCCTCTCTCTCTCGCTCGTTGTCTTTCTCTGCCTCTCTCTCTCTCGCTCTTTTTCTTTCTCTGCCTCTCTCTCTCACTCGTTGTCTTTCTCTGCCTCTCTCTCTCTCTCTTTGTCTTTCTCTGCCTCTCTCTCTCACTCTTTGTCTTTCTCTGCCTCTCTCTCTCGCTCATTGTCTTTTTCTGCCTCGCTCTCTCTCACTCTTTGTCTTTCTCTGCCTCCCTCTCTCTCTTTGTCTTTCTCTGCCTCTCTCTCTCGCTCGTTGTCTTTCTATGCCTCTCTCTCTCGCTCGTTGTCTTTCTCTGCCACTCTCTCTCGCTCGTTGTCTCTCTCTGCCTCTCCCTCTCTCACTCTTTGTCTTTCTCTGCCTCTCTCTCTCACTCGTTGACTTTATCTGCCTCTCTCTCTCACTCGTTGTCTTTCTTTGCCTCTCTTTCTCGCTCTTTGTCTTTCTCTGCCTCTCTCTCTCGCTCGTTGTCTTTCTCTGCCTCTCTCTCGCTCTCTCTTTGTCTTTCTCTGCCTCTCTCTCTCGCTCGTTGTCTCTCTCTGCCTCTCCCTCTCTCACTCTTTGTCTTTCTCTGCCTCTCTCTCTCACTCGTTGACTTTATCTGCCTCTCTCTCTCACTCGTTGTCTTTCTTTGCCTCTCTTTCTCGCTCATTGTCTTTCTCTGCCTCTCTCTCTCACTCGTTGTCTTTCTTTGCCTCTCTTTCTCGCTCATTGTCTTTCTCTGCCTCTCTCTCTCACTCTTTGTCTTTCTCTGCCTCTCCCTCTCTCGCTCGTTGTCTTTCTCTGCCTCTCTGTCTCTCTCTTTGTCTTTCTCTGCCTCTCTCTCTCGCTTGTTGTCTTTCTCTGCCTCTCTCTCTCTCACTCTTTGTCTTTCTCTGCCTCTATCTCGCTAGTTGTCTTTCTCTTCCTCTCTCTCTCGCTCATTGTATTTCTCTGCCTCTCTCTCTCGCTCTTTGTCTTTCTCTGCCTCCCTCTCTCGCCCTTTGTCTTTCTCTGCCTCCCTCTCTCGCTCTTTGTCTTTCTCAGCCCCCCTCTCTCGCTCTTTGTTTTTCTCTTCCTCTCTCTCTCTCACTCGTTGTCTTTCTCTGCCTCTCTCTCTCACTCGTTGTCTTTCTCTGCCTCTCTCTCTCGCTCGTTGTTTTTCTCTGCATCTCGCTCTCGCTCGTTGTCTTTCTCTGCCTCTCCCTTTCTCTCTTTGTCTTTCTCTGCCTCTCTGTCTCGCTCGTTGTTTTTCTCAGCCTCTCTCTCTCTCACTCTTTGTCATTCTCTGCCTCTCTCTCTCACTCGTTGACTTTCTCTGCCTCTCTCTCTCACTCGTTGTCTTTCTCTGCCTCTCTCTCTCTCACTCTTTGTCTTTCTCTGCCTCTCTCTCTCACTCTTTGTCTTTCTCTGCCTCTCTCTCTCACTCATTGTCTTTCTCTGCCTCTCTCTCTCTCACTATTTGTCTTTCTCTGCCTCTCTCTCTCGCTCATTGTATTTCTCTGCCGCTCCCTCTCTCACTCTTTGTCTTTCTCTGCCTCTCTCTCTTTCTCGTTGTCTTTCTCTGCCTCTCTCTCTCGCTCGTTGTCTTTCTCTGCCTCTCTCTCTCTCTCGCTCTTTGTCTTTCTCTGCCTCTCTCTCTCGCTCGTTGTCTTTCTCTGCCTCTCTCTCTCACACTTTGTCTTTCTCTGCCTCTACCTCTCTCACTCTTTGTCTTTCTCTGCCTCTCTCTCTCACTCTTTGTCTTTCTCTGCCTCTCTCTCTCTCACTCTTTGTCTTTCTCTGCCTCTCTCTCTCTCACACTTTGTCTTTCTCTGCCTCTACCTCTCTCACTCTTTGTCTTTCTCTGCCTCTCTCTCTCACTCTTTGTCTTTCTCTGCCTCTCTCTCTCTCACTCTTTGTCTTTCTCTGCCTCTCTCTCTCACTCTTTGTCTTTCTCTGCCTCTCTCTCTCGCTCATTGTCTTTTTCTGCCTCTCTCTCTCTCACTCTTTATCTTTCTCAGCCTCACTCTCTCTCTTTGTCTTTCTCTGCCTCTCTCTCTCACTCTTTGTCTTTCTCTGCCTCTCTCTCTCTCACTCTTTGTCTTTCTCTGCCTCTCTCTCTCGCTCGTTGTCTTTCTCTGCCTCTCTCTCTCGCTCGTTGTCTTTCTCTGCCTCTCTCTCTCGCTCGTTGTCTTTCTCTGCCTCTCACTCGCTCTCTCTTTGTCTTTCTCTGCCACTCTCTCTCGCTCGTTGTCTCTCTCTGCCTCTCCCTCTCTCACTCTTTGTCTTTCTCTGCCTCTCTCTCTCACTCGTTGACTTTATCTGCCTCTCTCTCTCACTCGTTGTCTTTCTTTGCCTCTCTCTCTCACTCTTTGTATTTTTCTCTGCCTCTCCCTCTCTCGCTCGTTGTCTTTCTCTGCCTCTCTCTCTCTCTCTTTGTCTTTCTCTGCCTCTATCTCTCGCTTGTTGTCTTTCTCTGCCTCTCTCTCTCTCACTATTTGTCTTTCTCTGCCTCTCTCTCGCTAGTTGTCTTTCTCTGCCTCTCTCTCTCGCTCATTGTCTTTCTCTGCCTCTCTCTCTCTCATTCTTTGTATTTTTCTCTGCCTCTCCCTCTCTCGCTCGTTGTCTTTCTCTGCCTCTCTCTCTCTCTCTTTGTCTTTCTCTGCCTCTCTCTCTCACTCTTTGTCTTTCCCTGCCTCTCTCTCTCTCACTCTTTGTCTTTCTCTGCCTCTCTCTCTCACTCGTTGTCTTTCTCTGCCTCTCTCTCTCACTCTTTGTCTTTCTCTGCCTCTCTCTCACTCATTGTCTTTCTCTGCCTCTCTCTCTCTCACTCTTTGTCCTTCTCTGCCTCTCTCTCTCGCTCATTGTATTTCTCTGCCGCTCTCTCTCTCACTCTTTGTCTTTCTCTGCCTCTCTCTCTTTCTCGTTGTCTTTCTCTGCCTCTCTCTCTCGCTCGTTGTCTTTCTCTGCCTCTCTCTCGCTCATTGTCTTTTTCTGCCTCTCTCTCTCTCACTCTTTGTCTTTCTCTGCCTCCCTCTCTCAATCTTTGTCTTTCTCTGCCTCTCTCTCTCGCTCGTTGTCTCTCTCTGCCTCTCCCTCTCTCACTCTTTGTCTTTCTCTGCCTCTCTCTCTCACTCGTTGACTTTATCTGCCTCTCTCTCTCACTCGTTGTCTTTCTTTGCCTCTCTTTCTCGCTCTTTGTCTTTCTCTGCCTCTCTCTCTCACTCGTTGTCTTTCTCTGCCTCTCTCTCTCTCACTCTTTGTCTTTCTCTGCCTCTCCCTCTCTCGCTCGTTGTCTTTCTGTGCCTCCCTCTCTCTCTCTTTGTCTTTCTCTGTCTCTCTCTCGCGAGTTGTCTTTCTCTGCCTCTCTCTGTTGCTCGTTGTATTTCTCTGCCTCTCTCTCTCACTCTTTGTCTTTCCCTGCCTCTCTCTCTCTCACTCTTTGTTTTTCTCTGCCTCTCTCTCTCACTCGTTGTCTTTCTCTGCCTCTCTCTCTCTCGCTGATTGTCTTTCTCTGCCTCTCTCTCTCTCTCTCACTCTTTGTCTTTCTCTGCCTCTCTCTCTCGCTCGTTGTCTTTCTCTGCCTCTCTCTCTCTCACTCTTTGTCTTTCTCTGCCTCTCCCTCTCTCGCTCGTTGTCTTTCTCTGCCTCTCTCTCTTTGTCTTTCTCTGCCTCTCTCTCTCGCTTGTTGTCTTTCTCTGCCTCTCTCCCTCTCACTCTTTGTCTTTCTCTGCCTCTCTCTCGCTAGTTGTCTTTCTCTGCCTCTCTCTCTCGCTCTTTGTCTTTCCCTGCCTCTCTCTCTCACTCTTTGTTTTTCTCTGCCTCTCTCTCTCACTCGTTGTCTTTCTCTGCCTCTCTCTCTCGCTCATTGTCTTTCTCTGCCTCTCTCTCTCTCACTCTTTTTCTTTCTCTGCCTCTCTCTCTCGCTCGTTGTCTTTCTCTGCCTCTCTCTCTCGCTAGTTGTCTTTCTCTGCCTCTCTCTCTCTCGCTCGTTGTCTTTCTCTGCCTCTCTCTCTCTCACTCTTTGTCTTTCTCTGCCTCTCTCTCGCTAGTTGTCTTTCTCTGCCTCTCTCTCTCGCTCGTTGTATTTCTCTGCCTCTCTCTCTCGCTCGTTGTATTTCTCTGCCTCTCTCTCTCACTCTTTGTCTTTCTCTGCCTCCCTCTCTCACTCTTTGTCTTTCTGTGCCTCTCTCTCTCTCACTGTTTGTCTTTCTCTGCCTCTCTCTCTCGCTTGTTGTCTTTCTCTGCCTCTCTCTCTCGCTCGTTGTCTTTCTCTGCCTCTCTCTCGCTAGTTGTCTTTCTCTGCCTGTCTCTCTCTCACTCTTTGTCTTTCTCTTCCTCTCTCTCTCTCGCTCGTTGTCTTTCTCTGCCTCTCTCTCTCGCTCGTTGTCTTTCTCTGCCTCTCTCTCTCGCTCGTTGTCTTTCTCTGCCTGTCTCTCTCTCACTCTTTGTCTTTCTCTTCCTCTCTCTCTCTCTCTCTCGTTGTCTTTCTCTGCCTCTCTCTCTCTCACTCTTTGTCTTTCTCTGCCTCTCCCTCTCTCACTCTTTGTCTTTCTCTCCCTCCCTCTCTCTCACTCTTTGTCTTTCTCTGCCTATCTCTCTCGCTAGTTGTCTTTCTCTGCCTCTCTCTCTCGTTAGTTGTCTTTCTCTGCATCTGTCTCTTGCTCGTTGTCTTTTTTTCTTTTCAAAATTCCTATTTGAAATTGGCTTGGGGCAGTCTGAATTCCAGTACCTTGTGGACACTGGTCCACAGCACTAAGCTTCCCACAATTCAATACTAATTTGCTTTCTCGCTCGATGAAGTCATGAGAATGACTTGTGGGAGAGGGTAATGTTGCACTGATGCAGTCGGGGTTATTATTCTTGGCAGAAGCTAAAACACATTGTTGGGAGCTTTTGCCTGCATTGAAAAGTGCAAACAGAGCACTGTGGTTCATTTCTGCAGGAACAGAATTCAAATATAGTTATGTTAAACTTATATAGAACTTTGGTTAGACCACACTTGGATTACTGGGCACAGTTCTTGTCTCCATGTTACAAAAAGGATATAGAGGCACTGGACAAAGTGCAAAAAAGATATAAAGGAGGATACCAGAACTGAAAGGGTATAACTATCACAAAGGACTGAACAGACTGAGACTCCTCTGGAAAAGAGAAGTCTGAGGGTTACCAATTAGAGGTCTTTAAAATTATGAAGGGGTTTGATAGGGTAGACATAGAGATGTTTCCACTCATGCAGGAGTCCTAAACTAAGGGCCACAAATATAAGATAGTCACCAATAAATCCAATGAAGAATTCCGGAGAAACTTCTTTACCCAGGGAGAAGGTGGAACTCACTACCACATGGAATAGTTGAGGCGAATAGCAGAGATGCATTTCAGGCAAAGCTAGATAAATACATGAGGGAGAAATGAATAGAAAGAGATGGTGAATGGGTCGGAGAAGGCTCGTGTGGAGCATAAACACCGACATAGACCTGTCGGGCCGAATGGCCTGTTTCTGTGCTGTAAGATTCTATGCCATTGCTGTGCTAAGATTGCCCTGGGATCTCTTGATGCTGATGCAGTGTAAAAAGTGGATTAATATTCCATTTCCCAACGCTGAACTCAATTCACAGCATTTCACACTTCTATTTTTAATGGGGAAAAAAAGGAGCTGAGCCTAATTAAAAGAGACTGTACTACCTACCAACCTATTCCCTCACATCCAGTCCGGACCTCCCCCATAGCCTGGCAATTACACTGTACAATATCATCACCTGAATACCTAATGCATTGGCTTCAAATTCCTTCAAGTGCAATTTTTAATTGAAGCGTCAGCCTGCCAAAATAATGGACAAGTTGCTTGCTCTCCTCTCCCATGGCATCCCAGATCTTTCTCACTGCCATCTATCCCCACTGCTCCCCAATCTCCCACATGAGCTCACTTGCTGCTCGATACCTTATCATTCATCAGCAGCCACTCTATACCTTCTCAGCACGGATTTCTGAGACATCAGGAAAGAAAGAAAGGAGGGGGTGGCAGAAACTATTGTAGCATTGGAAAAGGATGATGTAGTTGAGGGGTCAAAGACAGAATCTATTTGATTAGAATTAAGGAACAGTAGAAGAACTATTACTTTACTGGATTTATACTATGGGCCACCAAATAGTGGGAAGGAGATAGAGGAGCAAATTAGCAGGCAAATTACAGAAAGGTGCAAGAACTATAGAGTAGTGATAATGAGGGATGTCAGTGATCCCAGTATAGACTGGGACAGTAACAGTGTAAAGGGCAAAGAGGGGGAGGAATTTCTGAAATGTAAACAAGGGAACTTTCTTGATCAGTGTGTTTCCAGCCCAACGAGGAAGGAAGCAGTGCTGGATCTAGTTCTGGGGAATGAAGTGGGGCAGATGGAGCATGTTTCAGTTACTTTTAGTGTAAACAATTTTACAACACCAAGTTATAGTCCAGCAATTTTATTTTAAATTCACAAGCTTTCGGAGGCTTCCTCCTTCGTCAGGTGAACGATGTGAAAAATGACGAAGGAGGAAGCCTCCGAAAGCTTGTGAATTTAAAATAAAATTGCTGGACTATAACTTGGTGTTGTAAAATTGTTTACAATTGTCAACCCCAGTCCATCACCGGCATCTCCACATCATTACTTTTCGTGATTTGTGTAGCTGTACCCCTCAATCTCTTTGAAAGAAAGTCTTGCATTTATATAGCGCCTTTCACAACGTCCCAAAGCACTTTACAGCCAATGAAGTACTTTGGAAGTCCAGTTGCTGTTGTAATGTAGGAAAAGTGGCAGCCAATTTGCCACAACAGCGATGAGATAAATGACCCAATAACCTGTTTTTTTTAGTGATGTTGGTTGAGGGAAAAAAATATATTGATCACGACACCGGGGAGAACTCCCCTGCTCTTCGAAATAGTGCCATGGGATCTTTTACATCCATCTGAGAGGGCAGGCAGGGAGTCAGTTTAACATCTCATCCGAAAGATTGCACCTCCAACAGTGCAGCACTCCCTCAGTACTAGATTATGTGCTCAAGTCTGTGGAATGGGACTTGAACCCACAAACTTCTGACTCGGTGGCAAAAATGCTCGTCTATCCCATTCTCCTTATTCTTCCTACCAAAACGCACCGCCTCACACTTATTTATATTGAAATTCATTTGCCGATTACACGCCCATTCTGCAAATTTATTAATATCCTCTTGCATTTTGACACATTCTTCCTTTGTATTAACTACACCACCCCCCCCCACCACAATTTGGTGTCGTCCGCAAATTTTGAAATTGTACTTTCAATTCCCAAATCATTGATGTAAATGGTGAACAACAGTGGTCCCAGCACCGATCCTTGTGGAACACCACTTCCCACCTTTTGCCAGTCTGAGTAACTACCTTTAACCCCTACGCTCTGTTTTCTGTTTTGTAGCCAGTTTGCTATCCATTCTGCTACTTGTCCTCTGACTCCACACGCTCTGACCATGGTCATGAGTCTGCTATGAGGTACCTTATGGAAGGTCTTTTGAAACTCCAAATATATTACATCTACTACATTATCCTTGTCTACTCTTTCTGTTACTTCTTCAAAGAATTCAATAGGTTCGTCAAGCATGACCTTCCCTTTTGAAATCCATGCTGACTATTCTTTATTTTTTTTTATTTTCTAGATGTTTTTCTATTACATCTTTGAGTAAAGATTCCAGTATCTTTCCTACCACCAACATTAAGCTAATCGATTTATAGTTTTTCTTTTATTCATTCATGGGATGTGGGCGTCGCTGGCAAGGCCAGTATTTATTGCCCATCCCTAATTGCCCTTGAGAAGGTGGTGGTGAGCCGCCTTCTTGAACCGCTGCAGTCCGTGTGGTGACGGTTCTCCCACAGTGCTGTTAGGTAGGGAGTTCCAGGATTTTGACCCAGCGACGATGAAGGAACGGCGATATATTTCCAAGTCGGGATGGTGCGTGACTTGGAGGGGAACGTGCAGGGGGTGTTGTTCCCATGTATCTGCTGCCCTTGTCCTTCTAGGTGGTGGAGGTCGCAGGTTTGGGAGGTGCTGTCGAAGAAGTCTTAGCGAGTTGCTGCAGTGCATCCTGCGGATGGTACACACTGCAGCCACGGTGTGCCGGTGGTGAAGGGAGTGAATGTTTAGGCTGGAGGATGGGGTTCCCTGGACTTGTTCTAGCTCCCTTTTTGAATCGGAATAACATTAGCTGCCCACCAGTCCTCTGGCACTATTCCCTTTACTAATGATTTTTTATATATATGTAATAACGCCTCTCCTATCTCTTCCCTAACTTCTTTTAATAGTCATGGATGCAATCCATCCAGACCAGGGGTTTTATCCTCCCTAAGTTTGATGAGTTTATCAATTATCTCCCCCCTTTTCTATCCTAAATGTTTTTATATTTTTTTTTAATCTCTCCTTCTAATGTCATGCCCACCTTGTTACTTTCCCTAGTAAATACTGAGGGAAAGTAACTATTCAATATTTCTGCCATTTCACTGACATTACCTGTGAGTTTATCTCGTGCATCCCTTAGTGGCCCTATCCCTATTGTCATTTTTCTTTTGTTATTTATATGTCTGTAGAATACTTCACTATTTATTATTATATTCCTTGATAATTCATGGTCTTTCATTATTGGCATTATTCATTATTCCTCCATTCTTTTTAGGGGAATATATTTCTCCTGAACTTCATTGATCACTATTTTAAATATTTCTGAATGCTGTTCGATCTCTTTCTCTGTCAAAATATTTTCCCCGTTTATGTTCCCTAGTTCCATTCTCATCCCCTCAAAATTAGTTTCTTTCCAATCTATTATTTTGCTCTTTGTCTTAATTATGACTATCCTATTCACTATTTTAAACCTCATTATGTTATGATCGCTATTGCCTAAATGTTCCCCTACGCTTACTTCTCTTATCTGCTCTGGTTCATTTCCCATTACTAGATCCAGCAGTGATTCCTCTCTTGTTGGGCTTCTCACATACTGGGTAGGAAAGGAGTCCTGTATCAACTGTAAAGACTCTATTCCCTTTCCCCTTTCCATATCTTTTCTTGTCAGTTTATTTGGGGGTAATTGAAATCTCCCATGATTATTATTTGATGTTTTTTATAGATTTATACATTTCATAGATTTGTCTATATACCACCCTTCCACTATAAGGTGGTCTGTGGAATACCCCTATTAACGTGATCGATCCCTTCTTATCCTTTGTCTCAATCCATATGGATTCTGTTTCTATCTTATTACTTATGTCCCTTTTTCTACTGTCTTTATGTTGTCTATAATTAGTACAGCTGCCCCATCCATCCCCCTTCTTCCTTCCCTATCCTTTCTAAATACATTATATCCTGAAACATTTAACTGCCAGTCCTGTCCTTTATGTAGCCATGTTTCAGTTATCCCTACCACATCTGGCTCCTTGCCATGAATTATTGCCTCCAGTTGCCCCGTTTTTTTTCAGGGGAACAGGAACAGAGAGTCCGGGGGGTAAATGTACGCAAACCTTTGAAGGTGGCAGGACAAGTTGAGAAGGCTGTTAAAATAGCATATGGGATCCTCGGCTTTATTAATAGAGGCATGGGGTAAATTTTAACCCCGAAGAACGGGTGGGTTGGGGACGGGCGGGGGCAGTAAAAATTTTAAAAGCTTGGAGCGGGAACAAATCCAGGTTCCAACCCGCCGAATTCCATGTTCCAGCCAAACGCATCCGGGTGCTCGCGCGCCTCTGAAACCCAAAAGTCCCACCGGCACTTAAACCCGGTGGGATGACATTTAAAGGGGCAATTAAGGTGTTTGAGGTAATTAAGGAAATTAAATTTCAGGGTATTGAGGCAGACAAACGATTTTAACTCTACCTGAACGTGTCTCCCGTGGCCTTTGAAACATACCATGGAAACGGAGGCGAGTTGCAGCCGGCCCATTTGAACCTTTAAACCAGTGATTGACATGAGAAGAAAAGGTGAGTTTCTGCAGCAGGACAATCAGTTCTCTCAGACAAACCTTTGGCTGGGAGTTCTTTCTGTTTAGACTGAGATTTCTTTGTTCACACTCAGAATTCTTGTATTCACACATATTCACTTACATTTTGGACCCCCTCAAACTGACACCATCACGATGTGGGGTGCAATGGACTTATTCTACAGTACATCTGAGGAGGAGGCACATCACCGTCTGTGGCAGGCACGGTGTGCAATTCTGGGAGTTGCAGCTCCACAAGATAGAGGTGCATCACAAGGACCTGGAGGAGAGCAGAGAGGGGACCAACAGTCGCAGGAGCTAGTATCCATGTGAGAGGGTCTACAGGCAGAGGCAGAGCTGCCTGGACCTTTCTAAGGAGCAGTGCCTACAAAGGCACAGATTGAGTCACCAAGTGGTCGCAGACATCTGCAGGCTCCTTCATGCAGAGCTGCTCCCGAATGGGCCTGGTGGCCATGCATTGCCCGTCTCAGTTAAAGTCACCACTGCCCTCAATTTCATCGCCTCCGGGTCCTTCCAGGGCACCACCGGTGACATCTCCAGGGTCTCTCAGTCATCTGTACATAAGTGTATACGACAGATCACAGATGGCTTGTTTGCCAGAGCATCCGACTACGTCAACTTCCCATTGATGACATCAGCCAGACTGAAAGGGCAGTGGGTTTCCAGTCTCTGGCTGGCTTCCCACAATTACAGGGCACAATTAATTGCACATACGTAGCAATCCGAGGACCTCCACATGAGCCAGGACTGTTCATTAACCAAAAAGGATATCACTCCATCAATGCGCAGCTGGTTTGCGACCACCAGAAGAGGTTTCTGCAGGTGTGTGCCAGAGTCCTCGGCAGCTGCCATGATGCGTTCATTCTGCGCAAATCCAACATCCCGGGCCTCTTCCACACACAAGACACACTTAAGGGCTGGTTCCTTGGAGATAAGGGAGACCCCCTGCAAACGCGGCTCATGACACCTGTGAGAAACCACACCAACGAGGAACAGCAGCGATACGACAGTCACATCCCCACCAGGTCTGTCATTGAAGAAGCCATTGGAATGTTGAAGATGAGCTTCAGGTGCCTGGATCGAACTGGGGAAGCCCTTCAGTACTCACCAGCGATGGTGTTTTTTTCTATTATTCGTGCATGGGGTGAGGGCATCGCTGGCGAGGCTGGCCTTTATTGCCCATCCCTAATTGCCCTTGAGAAGGAGGTGGTGAGCCGCCTTCTTGAACCACTGCAGTCCGAGTGGTGAAGGTTCTCCCACAGTGGTGTTAGGAAGGGAGTTCCAGAAATTTGACACAGCAACGATGAAGGAACGGCGATATATTTCCAAGTCGGGATGGTGTGTGACTTGGAGGGGAACATGCAGGTGGTGTTGTTCCCATCTGCCTGCTGCTCTTGTCCTTCTAGGTGGTGGAGGTCGCGGGTTTGGGAGGTGCTGTCAAAGAAGCCTTGGCGACTTGCTGCAGTGCATCCTGTGGATGGTACACACTGCAGCCACTGTGCGCCGGTGGTGAAGGGAGTGAATGTTTAGGGAGGTGGATGGGGTGCCAATCAAGGGCTGCTTTGTCCTGGATGGTATCGAGCTTCTTGAGTGTTGTTGGAGCTACACTCTCGAGGCAAGTGGAGAATATTCCAACACACTCCTGAATTGTGCCTTGTAGATGGTGGAAAGGCTTTGGGGAATCAGGAGGTGAGTCACTCGCCGCAGAATACCCAGCCTCTGACCTGCTTTTATAGCCACAATATTTATGTGGCTGGTCCAGTTAAGTTTCTGGTCAATGGTGACCCCCAGGACGTTGATGGTGGGAGATTTGGTGATGGTAATGCCGTTGAATGTAAAGGGGAGGTGGTTAGACTCTCTCTTGTTGGAGATGATGTGGAGATGCCGGTGATGGACTGGGGTTGACAATTGTAAACAATTTTACAACACCAAGTTATAGTCCAGCAATTTTATTTTAAATTCACAAGCTTTCGGAGGCTACCTCCTTCCTCAGGTGAACGATGTTCCACATCGTTCCACATCGTCCTGCATGTTGCTTTCGCTGTTTAGCGTGCATGTCGTCCTGAGTTGTAGCTTCACCAGGTTGGCACCTCATTTTTAGGTCCGCCTGGTGCTGCTCCTGGCATGCTCTTCTACACTCCTCATTGAACCAGGGTTGATCCCCTGGCTTGTTGGTAATGGTAGAGTGAGGAATATGCCGGGCCATGAGGTTACAGATTGTGCTGGAATACAATTCTGCTGCTGCTGATGACCCACAGCACCTCATGGATGCCCAGTTTTGAGCTGCTAATTCTGTTCTGAATCTATCCCATTTAGCAGGGTGGTAGTGCCACACAACACGTTGGATGGTGTCCTCAGTGCGAAGTCGGGACTTCGTCTCCACGAGGACTGTGCAGTGGTCACTCCTACCAATACTGTCGTGGACAGATGCATTTGCGACAGGTAGATTGGTGAGGACGAGGTCAAGTAGGTTTTTCCCTCGTGTTGGTTCACTCACCACCTGCCGCAGGCCCAGTCTGGCAGCTTCAGGACTCGGTCAGCTCGGTCAGTAGTGGTGCTACCGAGCCACTCTTGGTGATGGACATTGAAGTCCCCCACCCAGAGTAAATTCTGTGCCCTTGCTACCCTCAGTTGCTTCCTCCAAGTGGTGTTCAACATGGAGGAGGACTGATTCATCAGCTGAGGGAGGACGGTAGGTGGTAATCAGCAGGAGGTTTCCTTGCCCATGTTTGACCTGATGCCATGAGATTTCATGGGGTCCAGAGTCAACGTTGAGGACTCCCAGGGCCACTCCCTCCTGACTGTATATCACTGTACCGCCACCTCTGGTCGGTCTGTCCTGCCGGTGGGACAGGACATACCCAGGGATGGTGATGGAAGAGTCTGGGACATTGGCTGAAAGGTATGATTCTGTGAGTATGGCTTTGTCAGGCTGTTGCTTGACTAGTCTGTGGGACAGCTCTCCCAATTTTGGCACAATTCCCCAGATGTTAGTGAGGAGGACTTTGCAGGGTCGACTGGGCTTGGTTTGCCTTTGTCGTGTCCGGTTTTATTCTTATTATGACTTTTTTTAGTGAGATTTTACAACTGAGTTGCTTGCTCGGCCATTTCAGAGGGCAATTAAGAATCAACCACTTTGCTGTGGGTCTGGAGTCACATGTCGGCCAGACCGGGTAAGGACGGCAGGTTTTCCTAAAGGGCATTAGTGAACCAGATGGGTTTTTACGACAATACAGTAGTTTCATGGCCACAATTATTGACACTAGTATTTTAATTCCAGATTTTTTTATTTAATTAATTGAATTTAAATTTCCAGCTGCCATGGCGGGATTTGAACTCATGACTCCGGATTATTAGTCCAGGCCTCTGGATTACTAGTCCAGCAACATCACCACTATACTACCGTACCCGATGTACAGAGTAATAATCGTGTGTTATGTCCTGCACAACATCGCTCAACAGAGAGGGTTACAGGCAAATGAGGTCCCATGTGCTCATGAAGCATCCACACCTGCCATCAACATTGAAGAAGACGAGGGAGATGAGGAGGAGGAGGAGGAGGAGGATGGGTAACCCATCAGCAGAGCAGCCTTTCACCTGGCTGCTCATGATGCTAGGGAGTCACTCTCATCTGATAGGTTCTCATAGGGAGATCTGCAAAGTGAGGAGTCAAGTACTCAGACCACCTGGATCGAGCACCACCAGCACCACCCCCCACCAACCCTCCATTTGCACAAAACAGACCTACAAACACATACACCCATTGTAAACGCGCCCAATGGGTGGCATCAAGTCTCGCCGTTCATGATGAAACACATGAAAGGACACTTTCATAAAAGGGACTTAAGAATGGGCAAGATGTGACAGTGGTGGTGAGAATCATAACATTTAATGTGCATTTAATAAAAAAACAAATATAAATGAAAAACTTAACAGTCTGACAGACACCCTTGTACATATCCTTCGTGATCACAAAACCTTTACCTTTCTCTTCCTACCGCTTCTACGTGGTGCATCCCCTGTGGCTGCAGCAGAGGTCGTGGCAGGCTGCTCTTGTTCATGCCCTGACCAATTAGATGCTTTGGGCCTACGCCCTCTGGGTTTTGGAGCCCGTGAGGGCCCCTCCAAAGACTGCTCCACCTGCACCTGTGAAGGGGCAAACTCGGCCATTGGGAGAGGAGGCAGCATTGTGGGTACCGGTTGAGGCGGGGCACAGGTTGAGACGGGGCAGCACTTTGAGTGGAATCCCCATTTCCATGTCCCCTTTCACCATCATCCCTCCCCTGGACCAGGCCCACATCACTCCTACCACTCTGTAGGACGACAGTTTGGAGGACATGTGTGATGCCTTGTCGGCCACTTCTAATGTATCTGTCAACCTGTCTAAGGTGGCAGAATGTTGTTCACCCTGAGTCCACACGGATGTTGCCAGGGTCAGAATGGACTAATTTGTGAGCCGTGCTTCAAACGCAATGGAGGCGCCACCAGTCGACTAATGCTGCAGGTGGACGCCTCCGTCCTCTGCGTCAATGTGGAGACTGAGTATGGCAAGTCTTTCGCAAAGGTGCGTCTGTACCTCGATCGTTCTCCTTTTCAAGGATGGTCCCCCCCGAGGTTCAGCATCTGTGTCCAGCTGAGCAGAGCCTGGAGAGGAGTGCGCCCACTGACGCAGACTCTCCACAGCTGCCCCTGCCACCAGTGTCTGCTCGTGCTCACTCGTGAGTGGTGAATCACCAGGTGACAACCCAACTACCCCTTTAATAGGACCCACCAAGGTGTGAGTATCTGCACTGGTGCATAGCCCACTAAGATGTGACACTGCGCCCTCAGAGGCAGGGAGCTCCTCTGAGGAATCGCCCTTGTCCATGACCTCACTCCTTGAAGGCCCTGGAAGAGAACATACAGCAATATTAAGAATCATTGCAGAAGTGATGTTGCGATGAGCATACTGAGGTGTGCAATAGGTCAATCATTGATAACATCAGTTCATGTCATGTGTGAAGGATGTTAAAGTTCTGTCACCAGATATTTGAGGGGTGCCAGTCCCGGCATCCCCGACAACCAGGGACTCCTCCGTTCGGCTAATTTCCAAAGCCTACTCCTCCACCTCTGTCAGGGCTACAATTTGTTGAGGCCCCCCTTCCAGTCTGACTCCTCTCCCTTGTATTTTGCAAGGGGAGAAATTACAGACATGTGAGTGAGCGAGGGTGATGGTTGCCCGATGGATGTATTGCTCTGGGTTAGGCTGATGATGAAAGATGCATCAGAGGGTGAGTATCAGACAGACTGATCACATTGGATCGGGATTGGGGTGAGTGGGAGAGGTGGGTGCACAAATGGGGGTTGAGGAAGTGCACAGAAAGTGAAGGTAAATTGACACTGAGCCTCAGGTGGGTGTGAGGAGTGATGTGATGGAGGAGGCTTCGCAGGGCAGTGTGAGGGGGAGGGGGGTAATGTTCACCATAGAATGCAGGTGAATCAGTAACTGTACTTACTTTTCCTGACCTGGTTAGGTCATTAAATCGCTTCCTGCACTGTAGCCAAGACCTGGTCACCGTGCTCCTGCTGCTGACCTGTTCTGCCACCTCCAGCCACGCCTTCTTGGTGGCAGAACCAGGTTTCTTCCTCCTGTCACCTGGATATGACACCTCTGTCCTGCTTCTCACAGCAGTCAGCAGAATCTCCAGGCAGCGTCCGAGAACCTGGATGCAGGCTTTGCTTTAGGACGTTCCATTCTGATTTTTCCTCCTTTCGCCTTCAAAATCCATTGCTGCATTGGCCCTTTAAATAGTGGGGTTTAAATCGCATCACGCGGGTGCACAGTACGTCCACTGCGCAGCTTGGAGACGCGAAACCCAGAAGTTGAATTAACTGACTTCAATTGAGTCACAATCACTCGAGAACACACACACACACACAAAAAAATTTCTGTTTCCCACCCACTTATTGAGCCCCCCACTGAGGACCCGCCTCATTCTTAAAATTTACCCCATAGAATACAAAAGCAGGGAAGTTATTCTAAACCTTTATAAAACACTGGTTAGGCCTCAGCTGGAGTATTGTGTTCAATTCTGGGCACCACACTTTAGGAAGGATGTCAAGGCCTTAGAGAGGGTGCAGAAAAGATTTACTAGAATGGTGCCAGGGATGAGGGACTTCAGTTATGTGGAGAGACTGGAGAAGCTGGGATTGTTCTCCTTAGAACAGGGAAGGTCAAGAGGAAATTGATAGAGGTGTTCAAAATCATGAATGGTTTTGATAGAGTAAATAAGGAGAAACTGTTTCCAATGGCAGAAGGGTCAGTAACCAGAGGTCACAGATTTAAGGTGATTGGCAAAAGAACCAGAGGCAACATGAGGAAACATTTTTTGACACAGCGAGTTGTGATGATCTGGAATGCGCTGCCTGAAAGGGCGATGGAAGCAGATTCAACAGTAACTTTCAAAAAGGAATTGAATAAATACTTGAAGGGAAAAAATTTACAGGGCTATGAGTAAAGAGCAGGGGATGGGACTAATCAGATAGCTCTTTCAAAGAGCCGACACAGGCATGATGGGCCGAATGGCCTCCTTCTTTGTTGTATCATTCTATGATTCTATTTGCTGCATCAGTGTGACATAACTATTTCCCACAAGTCATTGTTATGTCTTCTACGAATGGAAAAGCCAATTAGTGTACTGAAAGACTGAACAGGCTGGGGGCTTTTTTCTCCAGAAATTAGAAGGCTGACGGGTGACCTGATGGAGGTCTATAAAGTTATGTAGGGGTTCGATAGAATAGACATAGAGATGTTTCCACTTGTGGGGGAGTCCAAATCTAATTGTACAATAGTCGCTAATAAATCTAATCGGGAATTCAGGAGAAACTTGTTTTCCCCAGAGAGTGATTAGAATGTGGAACTCGCTCCCACAAGGAGTAGTTGAGGTGAATAGCATTGATGCATTTAAGGGGAAACTGGATATTCACACGAGGGAGAAAGGAATAGAAGGATATGCTGATTGGGTGAGATGAAGTAGGGTGAGAGGAGGCTCGTGTGGAACATAAACACAGGCATAGACTAGTTGGGCCGAATGGCCTGTTTCTGTGCTGTACATTTGATATAATTCTATGTAACAGTAGTGTAGTGTTTTAATAATCCAGAGAAAAACATTTCAAATCCCACCCGGCAGTTTGAGAATTTGAATTTAGTTTTAAAGATCTGGGGGGGAGAGGAAGTTGGTATCAGGCAAAATCACCATGAAACTATCGGATTGTCGTAAAAACCCAACTGGTTCACTAGTGTCCTTTAGGGAAGGAAACCTGCCCTCCTTACTCGGTCTGGGTCCATATGTGATTCCAGTCCCACATTAAGGTGCCTTAATGTCTTAACTGCCCTCTGAAGTGGCCTAGCAAGCCCCTCAGTTGTATCACGGAGAAGGCCCACCACCTCAGGGCAACTAGGGATGGGCAATAAATGACAGCCTTGCCAATGGATGCCACGTCCTGGGAATGATTTTCTAAAACTGAAGAACTGAGACAGTTGCAATGTCTGAGTTTCTTCCAAAGCTGGTTCACTTGAAACCATGTCACGAGAAAGATCAGCTCCCTCTCCTGAGTAAGTTCCAGTTTCCCACTGTCGTGGCTGCACCAGATGGAGCTGAATTGTGTGTCAGTCAGCTAAAGTTAACTGCACATTCTGCTTTTACTGCAGACCCCTGTTGTTCTGGGAACTGCAATCCCAAATTGCGCGGCTGTCATTTGTGATTTCTTTTTCAAATTTTGCTTTCTACATCACTGAAAAGAAAAATAAGTTTCTTAATGAAGATGTGCCCTGAAACTGTTCCAACACCATCAACCATGGGCTGGATCTTTCATACGACAACAGGACCTGGGTGAGCGGATCAGCATTGGTTTGACAGACACAGAGCAATCAACGTGTCCAATAGTGCTGGACGGGGTTTTTAGTTAAACTATTATTATAATTAAGCTGGATTCGAGGGCCATTGCACTAAGGCAGAAAACAGAGCCAGATTAACACTGCAGAGGCTAGAACATAGGGATCACCAGGAACGATTTGACATTAAAGTTTCCTGTCTGAAGTGTCATGATTTGCTGCAATGTTCAGCCTGCCCATTAACTGGATGGTTCCGTTTTTCTATGGTGCAGGAATGGGGAGGGGAATGATCACACTGAAACAGATGTGCTCCATTTGGCCCATCGAGCCTGCTCAGTCATTTTGCCCTGTGGCAGTTCTTTAGTTTTTTAAATCCCCATTCCCCATTGTTTCTACACAACCCATAATACTCATATTCACAAGTTAGTCTCGAACTCCCTTTTATATCCCGATGTTGAAAATTCATGTAATTTGTCTGAAAATTCATTTTTAACCCATCTAGCTTGAATTCTAAAATTCTGTCCTCTTGTTCTGGATTCCTTTATGAGAGGGAGGAGTCATTTCTTATCGAGCCTGTCAATTGCCGTCTTTATTTTAAACAACTCCATCAGATCACTCCTTAATTTCATCATCTTCAGCGAATTTACTCCAAGATTTTTTTTTATTCGTTCATGGGATGTGGGCGTCGCTGGCAAGGCCAGCATTTATTGCCCATCACTAATGGCCCTTGAGAATCATAGAATCATAGAACCATAGAAGTTACAACATGGAAACAGGCCCTTCGGCCCAACATGTCCATGTCGCCCAGTTTATACCACTAAGCTAGTCCCAATTGCCTGCACTTGGCCCATATCCCTCTATACCCATCTTACCCATGTAACTGTCCAAATGCTTTTTAAAAGACAAAATTGTACCCGCCTCCACTACTGCCTCTGGCAGCTCGTTCCAGACACTCACCACCCTTTGACTGAAAAAATTGCCCCTCTGGACCCTTTTGTATCTCTCCCCTCTCACCTTAAATCTATGTCCCCTCGTTATAGACTCCCCTACCTTTGGGAAAAGATTTTGACTATCTACCTTATCTATGCCCCTCATTATTTTATAGACTTCTATAAGATCACCCCTTAACCTCCTACTCTCCAGGGAAAAAAGTCCCAGTCTGTCTAACCTCTCCCTGTAAGTCAAACCATCAAGTCCCGGTAGCATCCTAGTAAATCTTTTCTGCACTCTTTCTGGTTTAATAATATCCTTTCTATAATAGGGTGACCAGAACTGTACACAGTATTCCAAGTGTGGCCTTACTAATGTCTTGTACAACTTCAACAAGACATCCCAACTCCTGTATTCAATGTTCTGACCAATGAAACCAAGCATGCCGAATGCCTTCTTCACCACCCTATCCACCTGTGACTCCACTTTCAAGGAGCTATGAACCTGTACTCCTAGATCTCATTGCTCTATAACTCTCCCCAATGCCCTACCATTAACGGAGTAGGTCCTGGCCCGATTCGATCTACCAAAATGCATCACCTCACATTTATCTAAATTAAACTCCATCTGCCATTCATCGGCCCACTGGCCCAATTTATCAAGATCCCGTTGCAATCCTAGATAAGCTTCTTAACTGTCCACAATGCCAGCAATCTTGGTGTCATCTGCAAACTTACTAACCAGGCCTCCTAAATTCTCATCCAAATCATTAATATAAATAACAAATAACAGCGGACCCAGCACCGATCCCTGAGGCACACCGCTGGACACAGGCCTCCAGTTTGAAAAACAACCCTCTACACCCACCCTCTGTCTCCTGTCGTCAAGCCAATTTTGTATCCAATTGGCTACCTCACCTTGGATCCCGTGAGATTTAACCTTATGTAACAACCTACCATGCAGTACCTTGTCAAAGGCTTTGCTAAAGTCCATGTCGACTACGTCTACTGCACAGCCCTCATCTATCTTCTTGGTTACCCCTTCAAAAAACTCAATCAAATTCGTGAGACATGATTTTCCTCTCACAAAACCATGCTGACTGTTCCTAATCAGTCCCTGCCTCTCCAAATGCCTGTATATCCTGTCCCTCAGAATACCCTCTAACAACTTACCCACTACAGATGTCAGGCTCACTGGTCTGTAGTTCCCAGGCTTTTCCCTGCCGCCCTTCTTAAACAAAGGCACAACATTTGCTACCCTCCAATCTTCAGGCACCTCACCTGTAGCTGTCAATGATTCAAATATCTCTGCTAGGGGACCTGCAATTTCCTCCCTAACCTCCCATAACGTCCTGGGATACATTTCATCAGGTCCCGGAGATTTATCTACCTTGATGCGCGTTAAGACTTCCAGCACCTCCCTCTCTGTAATATGTACACTCCTCAAGACATTACTATTTATTTCCCCAAGTTCCCTAACATCCATGCCTTTCTCAACCGTAAATATCGATGTGAAATATTCATTCAGGATCTCACCCATCTCTTGTGGTTCCGCACATAGATGACCTTGTTGATCCTTAAGAGGCCCTACTCTCTCCCTAGTTACTCTTTTGCCCTTTATGTATTTGTAGAAGCTCTTTGGATTCTCCTTTGCCTTATCTGCCAAAGCAATCTCATGTCCCCTTTTTGCCCTCCTGATTTCTCTCTTAACTCTACTCCGGCAATCTCTATACTCTTCAAGGGATCCACTTGATCCCAGCTGCCTGAAGGTGGTGGTGAGCCGCCTTCTTGAACCGCTGCAGTCCGTGTGGTGAAGGTTCTCCCACAGTGCTGTTAGGAAGGGAGTTCCAGGATTTTGACCCAGCGGCGATGAAGGAACGGCGATATATTTCCAAGTCAGGATGGTGTGTGACTTGGAGGGGAACGTGCAGGTGGTGTTGTTCCCATGTGCCTGCTGCTCTTGTCCTTCTAGGTGGTAGAGGTCACGGGTTTGGGAGGTGCTGTTGAAGAAGCCTTGGTGAGTTGCTGCAGTGAATCCTGTGGATGGTTCACACTACAGCCAAGTGGACAGTATTCCATCACACTCCTGTCTTGTGCCTTGTAGATGGTGGAAAGGCTTTGGGGAGTCAGGAGGTGAGTCACTCGCCGCAGAATACCCAGTCTCTCACCTGCTCTTGTAGCCACAGTATTTATATGGCTGGTCCAGTTAAGTTTCTGGTCAATGGTGACCCCCTGGATGTTGATGGTGGGGTTTTGGCGATGGTAATGCCGTTGAATGTCAAGGGGAGGTGGTTAGATTCTCTCTTGTTGGAGATGGTCATTGCTTGGCACTTATCTGGCATGAATGTTACTTGCCACTTATGAGCCCAAGCCTGGATGTTGTCCAGGTCTTGCTGCATGCGGGCACGGACTGCTTCATTATCTGAGGGGTTCTGAATGGAACAGAACACTGTGCAGTCATCAGCGAACATCCCAATTTCTGACCTTATCCTCCTTATCGCACCTCGTCCAATCTACACGCCAGACCTCACCAATCTGCTGATCTGAGTTTGTACCAGGCCTACAAGAGTGCATGCACCAAGATTCTCTGCTGATGCACCAGAGGCCTTGGTGCAAGAGGTGGACAGAAGGAGGCACATCCTATATCTGCGATCTGAGGGGTCAGGGGGGGTGGTGGCAAGAGGCCCTCCAGACATATATCCAAAAGGCAGTGGGAGGCAGTGGGGGATGAAGTCAATACCAGGAGCACAGCATCATGAACATGGATGCAGTGCAGGAAGAAGTTCAATGCTTTGACATGAGTGGTCAAGGTGAGTGAGGTCAACTGTCAAGTGGCATCTCCCACCAACTGCTCCACACACTACACCCCCATCACCCACATACCAGCAAACTCTTTCCATCAGTACTCAACTCTTCCAACCAGATGCTTCCTCTCACCCTTACAAATTACCACTGTTGCAAGCCGCCCACCCACAACTCACAGGCCACACACACTGGCAGCTATTCAACCATAACAGGCACATCACCCAGACATACATCGCCCTTTCTTGCAGGAGAAGGTGGCGCATATCAGGAGGCGGCAAGTGGCAGTGGCATTTAGCCCCTCAAGCCTGTTCCGCCATTCAATGAGATCATGGTGGACCTGTGACCTAACTCCATATACCTGTCTTAGTCCCATATCCCTTAATACCCTTGGTTCACAGAAATCTATTCAATCTCAGATTTAGAATTTACAATTGAGCTAGCATCAATTGCTGTCTGCAGAAGAGCTTTCCAAACTTCTCACACCCTTTGCTTGTAGAAGCATTTCCTAACTTCACTCCTGCACATCCTGGCTCTAAATGTTAGGCTATGTCCCCATGTCCTAGTATTGAAGTATAGGAGACCTCCAAAAACAGTTACAAATGTCTCAGCAGCCAGAAGCAATAATCCAGCCAATAACCTGTAAGTCCTGCATGGTCCCTTTAAATAGCGCTGGTGGGGGGTCCTCCAGGTACCCTAAGACACGTTCAGATGGTCGGGGTTAAGACTGTCCGTTGAGTTGAGCGTTAGACACCATTTTGGGACTTATCACTTTAAATCAGTGTTGCACACTGATTGTATCCATTTTCTCCCCACTTTACATGCTTCCAGCGTTCCTTATCTGCGCCTGCGCTAACTCCTATACCAAGATGGCGTCTGGCACACATCACACTGGAAACATGTGTGCACAGCCAAGGTGCCATTTTGGATGTTCGAGACGCCGTGTAGCGTCTTCACCAGATACCACTGTTGCTCTGTAGATTTACCAGTTTTGCCCTACCTTATTTTAGTCAATTCCATTCTCAAACCTTCAAAGTTGAGTCCTGCTTTAGTCGAAATCTTGGTGTGTGAACCTTCCCTTCAGATATAGGCCAGGATTCCACCCAAAGATGTGGGCAGTGAGGCCAACCACCACCTCACCAGCCAACATGCATTTCCCTCCCCTCTCCTCCGCTGGAATTGCTGCTGGCCCTTCCTTCCCTCCATGTGGATGTTTGTGGGGTGCAAGGCCCGGGTCTCCAGGGAATTTCCCCCTCATTTGCTTGCCTTACTCTCGAGGAAAGTGGCTGTCATCTTTGGGGAGTAGCAGTGAAGGTCCGGAGGCCTTGCAATGGATGGAGAAGACATCATAGTGACCTCTTCTTCCTCCATTCCAGCCTCCACTTACACTCCCAACCACTCACCCCATCCGTGGTTATTGCAGCAAGCTCCATTTATACCAGGTAACTAACGTTAGCCATTTGCTATTCCTTTCGATGTCAATGACAAAGGCACCAGACGGATTAAATGCTCCGGCTATCTTGGGCAGATTCTGCTGTTCACTGTTCGCACCATGTGAAGGTGCGATTACCTTGGCTACTTAATCTGTGGTCATTAATGTGGGGTTACAGCTTGCACTAAGAGCACAAAAACAGATTATCTGGTTATTTACCTAATTGCAATATTGGGAACTTGCTGTGTGCAAATTGGCTGCCCCGTTTCCTACATTACAACAGTGACTACACTCAAAGTGCTTCATTGTCTGTGAAGCGCTTTGGGACATCCTGTGGTTGTGAAAGGCGCTGTATAAATGGAAGCTCTTTCTATATCAGCGAAGGTACCCAGCAGTGGTAGAGATAGGTTTGGAGGGGCGGTGGGGGAGTTAAACTTGAATCTTTGCAGGAAGAGGACTGAGCTGGGAACTGGGGGGAATGCCAACACACCTGGACCGTAGGCCAAGCCAGGAACCACACAGACTTGCAGACGGAACCTGGAGGTCAAAAACGGGTGACGGAGGTTCCTGGGAGCATATTGGCCGACCTCTGTGATTGGGGGTGAGGGTTTATGACCCATTGACCTCCAGCCCCACCCCCCACTCCCCCCAACCACCACTGATTCACTGCGAGAATGGCAAAGTCATCAATGCATAGATCCTGCTTGTGTGGAGCTGTCCCTGTGCTGCCCTGGGTCTCCAGATCTGTTCACAGTATATATGTGGAGTCAATTTTGGCCCTTGCATCAACTCCTCACTGTCAGCAGCTCCGTGATATGAATGGCCATGTGGCACATGGAACTGGTGCACTAAGGGAGTTTCCAAAACTTGGATTCTTAGGCCAGAGGAGAGGAGTCTTCATCTGGCAGCTAACCTATCCTATAGCTGATGTGAAAGTGCTTGATGCTAACCTTGGTTATCACCAGTGAAGGCTGTTCCATTTCTCAGCACTGACGTACATAAAATTCATCAAAGCCTTTATTGCTGTAGGCTAAGACTTCTTCCTCACTAAACAGAACGGCAATCTCAAAGTTAATGATCAATGCAAAATTATCTCAACATGACAAACATATGGTTCTCGCTATTTATCTGAATTAGCAGAGATCTGCTCGTAGACAGCAACATTTCCTCCTTGCTGCTCCGCCTTTCCTTTCCATCCCTCTCCCTGGCCACTGTCTGAGGCTGAACCAGACCGATCGCAACCTTGGCGTCCAATTTGACCCTGAGATCAGCTTCCAACCACATATCCAGTCCATCACCAAGACTGCCTACTTCCACCTCCATAACATCGCCCGTCTCCACCCCTGCCTCAGCTCATCTGCCGCTGAAACCCTCATCCATGCCTTTATTACCTCCAGGCTGGACTATTCCAATGCTCTCCTCGATGGCCTCCCATCTTCCACCCTCTGTAAACTTCAGCTCATCCAAAATCCCGTCCCATTCACCCATCACCCCTGTGCTCGCTGATCTACATTACTTCCCAGTCTGGGAAGGCCTCGATTTTAAAATTCTCATCCTTGTTTTCAATTCCCTCCATGTCCTCGGCCCTCCCTTTCTCTGTAACCTCCTCCAGTCCTACAACCCTCCAAGATCTCTGTGCTCCTCCAATTCTGGCCTCTTGTGCATCCCCAATTTTAATCACTCCACCATTGACGCCGTGCCATTTGCTGCCTAGGCCCTAAGCTCTGGAATTCCCTCCCTAAACCTCTCCCCCTCTCTACCTCTCTCTCCTCCTTTAAGACGCTCCTTAAAACCTACCTCTTTGACCAAGCTTTTGGTCACCTGTCCTAATATCTCCTTATGTGGCTCGGTGTCAAATTTTGTTTCATAACGGTGCTGTGAAGCACCTTGGAATGTTTTACTATGTTAAAGGTGCTATATAAATGCGAGTTGTTGTTGTTGTTGTTGTTGTTGTTTCCTCCCCGATGTTTGCTGAGGACAGCTGGGTGGGTTCCTGCCTCTTTCCAGTGTCTCACCCCCAACTAGTAACTTTGAAGAAAGATTTTCATTTATACAGCACCTTTCACAACCTCAGAGCGTCTCAAATCACTTCACAGCTTTTTTTTTGAAGTATAGTCACTGTTGTAACGTAGGAAACACAACAGCAACGAGATAAATGACCAGATAATCTGTGGATTCCCCTGCTCTTCTTCGAAATAGTGCCGTGGGATCTTTTATGTCCACCGGAGAGGGCAGATGGACCCTCGGTTTAATGTCTCACCTGAAAGACAGCACCCTCCGACAGTGCAGCACTCCCTCAGTACTGCCCCTCCGACAGTGCAATACTCCCTCAGTACTGCACTGGGAGTGTCAGCCTGGATTATATGCTCAAGTCTCTGGAGTGAGACTTGAACTCACGACCTTCTAAAATCTTATGTGAGAGTGCCATCAACTGAGCCTCAGGTCTGAGCCTAGTCAAACCAGTGTTGTCGGGCTATTCGTCTACAGAGGGCACCTCACTGCCAAGCCTAACCCTGTCCTGACACAAGTCCCCAGACAACAGCAGGGGTCTATGGGGAGCATACAGGAATAAGGTCCCTGGCTGTTTTTTTTTGTGTTTTGTTTTTGTTTCATTCCCACCCCGAGCCCAGGGATGCTGAGGGAGAAATGTTGCACTCCTATCAGGGTCAAGCAGCTCAGAACAGGCCAGGGATTTGAACTCGGGCCCTTGCTGCTCTGTGCAGCTCAGTACAGGCCAGGGGTTTGAACTCGGGCCCTTGCTGCTCTGTGCAGCTCAGTACAGGCCAGGGGTTTGAACTCGGGCCCTCGCTGCTCTGTGCAGCTCAGTACAGGCCAGGGGTTTGAACTCGGGCCCTCGCTGCTCTGTGCAGCTCAGTACAGGCCAGGGGTTTGAACTCGGGCCCTCGCTGCTCTGTGCAGCTCAGTACAGGCCAGGGATTTGAACTCGGGCCCTTGCTGCTCTGTGCAGCTCAGTACAGGCCAGGGATTTGAACTCGGGCCCTTGCTGCTCTGTGCAGCTCAGTACAGGCCAGGGATTTGAACTCGGGCCCTTGCTGCTCTGTGCAGCTCAGTACAGGCCAGGGGTTTGAACTCGAGCCCTTGCTGCTCTGTGCAGCTCAGTACAGGCCAGGGATTTGAACTCGGGCCCTTGCTGCTCTGTGCAGCTCAGTACAGGCCAGGGATTTGAACTCGGGCCCTTGCTGCTCTGTGCAGCTCAGTACAGGCCAGGGGTTTGAACTCGAGCCCTTGCTGCTCTGTGCAGCTCAGTACAGGCCAGGGGTTTGAACTCGGGCCCTCGCTGCTCTGTGCAGCTCAGTACAGGCCAGGGGTTTGAACTCGGGCCCTCGCTGCTCTGTGCAGCTCAGTACAGGCCAGGGATTTGAACTCGGGCCCTCGCTGCTCTGTGCAGCTCAGTACAGGCCAGGGATTTGAACTCGGGCCCTCGCTGCTCTGTGCAGCTCAGTACAGGCCAGGGGTTTGAACTCGGGCCCTCGCTGCTCTGTGCAGCTCAGTACAGGCCAGGGGTTTGAACTCGAGGCCCTCGCTGCTCTGTGCAGCTCAGTACAGGCCAGGGGTTTGAACTCGAGGCCTTGCTGCTCTGTGCGGCTCAGTTCCACACGAGCAGTGCACCACGAACTGAAATGTTAGTGAAACCCATGATGATCACAAGGCTGGCGCTGGAATTCAACACCATCACTTTAACTGTCAGCGGGAAAACTTTAAAGTAATTAGCACAGTGCCCGCCTTGCAAATATTATTCTTTCAAACAGATTGTTCTCTATATTTATTCAGAATGATTCGCTGCAATGTAATTCCCACTGTGGAATCAATTTGCCCCAAACGCATTCTGACTGCGGCTGCTATCCTGGGTGGCAGATGGGCAGCAGAGAATGCCTGGGTTAGGACAGCAGCGTCGAGCAGGCACCGACAGACCATAATTAACACTTTCAGCTCATCACCGGACTTTTTATTGTGCACAGTGAATGGCCTGTAGTTTACTGTAATTATTTAACAATCATTGTGTAGGCAGCAGGCTAGAGTGAGCTAGGCCATGTCCTGTAAGTGAAAGGCTGATGAATGTGACAGATGGATTGAAGGTATTTACTGTCAGAGCGCTGACACTGTAGAGAGTTTACTGCCTTTATTCACTAATGTTCTCTCCCACTCTTCCCCATCTTTCATCCCCTCCCAAAGCCATTGACTCCTTACTGGGGTGCCGTTTTATGGGGTCAGACACCACCTGGAACCGCATCCATTTTTTAATGAGTCTGCTCTCCAGCTAGTCTACTGGCTAGTCTACCACAAGGGTCATCTCAGCAGAGACCGATTCTGTTCTCAACCAATATCCATGCACACACACACACACACACACACACACACTCTCTCTCTCACTGTCTCACCCCTTCTCGCTCATTCATTCTTTCTCTCACACTCTCTCTCATTCTCCCTATCTCACATTCTCACTCTCACTTTCTCATTCTCTCTCTCTCACTCCTCACTCTCTCACACTCTCAGACCTTTCCTGCAGGAAGCACAGCAATCAGGTCCAAGAACCCAACCCAATTCTCCCCTCCACAACCTATGGACCAGTAGTAGCAGCCCTACTGCCATACTCACCATGGATGAAATCAAGTAACTCAACACAGATTGGCAATTGAAGGTATATCAACTTTTTAATAACAGCAAAATATTCTACAATAAAACCCCCTATTTCCTCCTCTAAGTCATTCTTTCCCAGGACCTCAAAACTGTGGGGTTCCTCCTGTCCCTCAGACTTTCTTCTCTTTCTCCCCCCCTCCCACCCCCGCCATTACTGTTCATCCCATCTTTTCTCCTGCTCTAAAGCTGGTGTCTGTGCTGTGGGCCTTGGCCTTTCACCTAGATTCCTGAAATAACAAACAACATTAGCCATGAAAAAGGAAGAACTTGTATTTATATAGCACCTTTCACAACCTCAGGATGTCCCAAAATGCTTTACAGCCAATGAAGTACTTTTGAAGTGTAGTCACTGTTGTAATGTAGGAAACGCAGCAGCCAATTTGTGCACAGCAAGATCCCACAAACAGCAATGTCATAAATAACCAGATAATCTGTTTTTGGTGATGTTAGTTGAAGGATAAATAATGGCCAGGACACCGGGGAGAACTCCCCACTCTTCTTTCTTTCATTTTCATGGCTAATTTTGTTTTATTGGTATGTGTAGCTGTGGTGGTGCTCGGTGAGAGCGTTGGAGGGGGTTACTTTGCTCAGCAACTCTGGATGTGTTGCCATTCTGTTCTCCAGGCCGACATATGTCAGAAAGCTGCCTCAACGAAGCTTCTTCAAATCCTCCTTGCATTGCTCTATACTGTGTGGGGCCTTTTTGTATGCGGTGGTGAGTAGCAGAATAAAACATAACAAGACCAGGATGGTGCTAGCCCTGACCTTGGGGAGGCCTCAATCTTTCTGATAACAACTGCTGACCTGCCCAGTGATGTCCAGGCTGGGCTCCTTAAATGGGACCCCAGCCACTTGGCTCTGCTCAGGGTCAGTGTTGGGACCCTGCAACCCATGCAATTGTATGAGAGCCCCGAGCGTTTCTGGCCGGTGGGACTCATTGCAAGGTTCAGACTGCGGCCCACCCAGAATCTTCAAACCATGCAGCCCGAGGGGGTGAATCCACAATCCAGGTCATACACGCCACACCCCACCATACACGCCACACCCCACCATACACGCCACACCCCACCATACACGCCACACCCCGTCATACACGCCACACCCCGTCATACACGCCACACCCCTCCATACACGCCACACCCCACCATACACGCCACAACCCGTCATACACGACACACCCCGTCATACACGCCACACCCCACCATACACGCCACACCCCGCCATACACGCCACACCCCACCATACACGCCACACCCCGCAATACACGCCACACCCCACCATACACGCCACACCCCACCATACACGCCACACCCCGCAATACACGCCACACCCCACCATACACGCCACACCCCGTCATACACGCCACACCCCACCATACACGCCACACCCCACCATACACGCCACACCCCACCATACACGCCACACCCCGCAATACACGCCACACCCCACCATACACGCCACACCCCGTCATACACGCCACACCCCACCATACACGCCACACCCCGCAATACACGCCACACCCCACCATACACGCCACACCCCGTCATACACGCCACACCCCACCATACACGCCACACCCCGTCATACACGCCACACCCCACCATACACGCCACACCCCGCAATACACGCCACACCCCGTCATACACGCCACACCCCACCATACACGCCACACTCCGTCATACACGCCACACCCCACCATACACGCCACACCCCGTCATACACGCCACACCCCGCAATACACGCCACATCCCGCAATACACGCCACACCCCGTAATACACGCCACACCCCGCAATACACGCCACACCCCGCAATACACGCCACACCCCGTCATACACGCCACACCCCGTCATACACGCCACACCCCACCATACACGCCACACCCCGTCATACACGCCACACCCCGCAATACACGCCACACCCCGCAATACACGCCACACCCCACCATACACGCCACACCCCGCAATACACGCCACACCCCGTCATACACGCCACACCCCGTCATACACGCCACACCCCACCATACACGCCACACCCCGTCATACACGCCACACCCCGTCATACACGCCACACCCCGCAATACACGACAAACCCCACCATACACGCCACACCCCGTCATACACGCCACACCCCATCATACACGCCACACCCCGTCATACACGCCACACCCCACCATACACGCCACACCCCGTCATACACGCCACACCCCGTCATACACGCCACACCCCGTCATACACGCCACATCCCTCATACATGCCACACCCCGTCATACACGCCACACCCCACCATACACGCCACACCCCGTCATACACGCCACACCCCGTCATACACGCCACACCCCGCAATACACGCCACACCCCGTCATACACGCCACACCCCACCATACACGCCACACCCCGCAATACACGCCACACCCCACCATACACGCCACACCCCGCAATACACGCCACACCCCGTCATACACGCCACACCCCGTCATACACGCCACACCCCGTCATACACGCCACACCCCACCATACACGCCACACCCCGCCATACACGACACACCCCGCAATACACGCCACACCCCACCATACACGCCACACCCCACCATACACGCCACACCCCGTCATACACGCCACACCCCACCATACACGCCACACCCCACCATACACGCCACACCCCGTCATACACGCCACACCCCGTCATACACGCCACACCCCGCAATACACGCCACACCCCGCAATACACGCCACACCCCGTCATACACGCCACACCCCGTCATACACACCACACCCCGCAATACACGCCACACCCCGTCATACACGCCACACCCCGTCATACACGCCACACCCCGCAATACACGCCACACCCCGTCATACACGCCACACCCCGTAATACACGCCACACCCCGCAATACACGACACACCCCACCATACACGACACACCCCGCCATACACGACACACCCCGTCATACACGCCACACCCCGTCATACACGCCACACCCCGTCATACACGCCACACCCCGCAATACACGCCACACCCCACCATACACGCCACACCCCACCATACACGCCACACCCCGTCATACACGCCACACCCCGCAATACACGACAAACCACACCATACACGCCACACCCCGTCATACACGCCACACCCCATCATACACGCCACACCCCACCATACACGCCACACCCCGTCATACACGCCACACCCCGTCATACACGCCACACCCCACCATAAACGCCACACCCCGTCATACACGCCACACCCCACCATAAACGCCACACCCCGCAATACACGCCACACCCCACCATACACGCCACACCCCACCATACAGGACACACCCCGCAATACACGCCACACCCCGTCATACACGCCACACCCCGTCATACACGCCACACCCCGTCATACACGCCACACCCCACCATACACGCCACACCCCGTCATACACGCCACACCCCACCATACACGCCCCACCCCGTCATACACGACACACCCCACCATACACGCCACACCCCGTCATACACGCCACACCCCACCATACACGCCACACCCCGTCATACACGCCAAACCCCACCATACACGCCACACCCCGCAATACACGCCACACCCCGCAATACATGCCACACCCCGCAATACACGCCACACCCCACCATACACGCCACACCCCGTCATACACACCACACCCCACCATACACGCCACACCCCGTCATACACGCCACACCCCACCATACACGCGACACCCCGCAATACACGCCACACCCCACCATACACGACACACCCCGTCATACACGCCACACCCCGCAATACACGCCACACCCCGCAATACACGCCACACCCAGTCATACATGCCACACCCCACCATACACGCCACACCCCACAATACACGCCACACCCCGTCATACACGCCACACCCCGTCATATACGCCACACCCCACCATACACGCCACACCCCACCATACACGCCACACCCCACAATACACGCCACACCCCGTCATACACGCCACACCCCGTCATACACGCCACACCCCGTCATATACGCCACACCCCACCATACACGCCACACCCCACCATACACGCCACACCCCGTCATACACGCCACACCCCACCATACACGCCACACCCCACCATACACGCCACACCCCACAATACACGCCACACCCCGTCATACACGCCACACCCCGTCATACACGCCACACCCCACCATACACGCCACACCCCACCATACACGCCACACCCCGTCATACACGCCACACCCCGTCATATACGCCACACCCCGTCATACACGCCACACCCCACCATACACGCCACACCCCGTCATACACGCCACACCCCACCATACACGCCACACCCCACCATACACGCCACACCCCGTCATACACGCCACACCCCACCATACACGCCACACCCCACCATACACGCCACACCCCGTCATATACGCCACACCCCGTCATACACGCCACACCCCACCATACACGCCACACCCCACCATACACGCCACACCCCGTCATACACGCCACACCCCGTCATATACGCCACACCCCAACATACACGCCACACCCCACAATACACGCCACACCCCGTCATACACGCCACACCCCGTCATACACGCCACACCCCACCATACACGCCACACCCCACCATACACGCCACACCCCGTCATACACGCCACACCCCACCATACACGCCACACCCCACAATAAACGCCACACCCCGTCATACACGCCACACCCCGTCATACACGCCACACCCCGCAATTCACGCCACACCCCGCAAAACACGCCACACCCCGTCATACACGCCACACCCCGTCATACACGCCACACCCCACCATACACGCCACACCCCGTCATACACGCCACACCCCACCATACACGCCACACCCCGCAATACACGCCACACCCCGTCATACACGCCACACCCCGTCATACACGCCACACCCCGTCATACACGCCACACCCCACCATACACGCCACACCCCGTCATACACGCCACACACCACCATACACGCCACACCCCGTCATACACGCCACACCCCACCATACACGACACACCCCACCATACACGACACACCCCACCATACACGACACACCCCACCATACACGACACACCCCACCATACACGACACACCCCACCATACACGACACACCCCGTCATACACGCCACACCCCGCAATACACGACACACCCCGCAACACACGCCACACCCCGCAACACACGCCACACCCCGCAATACACGCCACACCCCGCAATACACGCCACACCCCGTCATACACGCCACACCACGCAATACACGCCACACCCCGCAATACACGCCACACCCCGTCATACACGCCACACCCCGCAATACACGCCACACCCCACCATACACGACACACCCCACCATACACGCCACACCCCACCATACACGACACACCCCGCAATACACGACACACCCCGCAATACACGCCACACCCCGTCATACACGCCACACCCCGTCATACACGACACACCCCGCAATACACGACACACCCCGTCATACACGCCACACCCCGTCATCCACGCCACACCCCGTCATACACGCCACACCCCGCAATACACGCCACACCCCGTCATACACGCCACACCCCGTCATACACGCCACACCCCGCAATACACGACACACACCGTCATACACGCCACACCCCGTCATACACGCCACACCCCGTCATACACGCCACACCACGTCATACACGCCACACCCCGCAATACACGACACACCCCGTCATACACGACACACCCCGTCATACACGCCACACCCCGCAATACACGCCACACCCCACCATACACGACACACCGCACCATACACGCCACACCCCGCAATACACGCCACACCCCACCATACACGACACACCCCACCATACACGCCACACCCCGCAATACACGCCACACCCCACCATACACGCCACACCCCGCAATACACACCACACCCCACCATACACAACACACCCCGCCATACACGCCACACCCCGCAATACACGCCACACCCCGCAATACACGACACACCCCACCATACACGCCGCACCCCGTCATACACGACACACCCCGCAATACACGCCACACCCCACGATACACGCCACACCCCGCAATACACACCACACCCCACCATACACGACACACCCCGCCATACACGCCACACCCCGCAATACACGCCACACCCCGCAATACACGACACACCCCATCATACACGCCACACCCCGTCATACACGACACACCCCGCAATACACGCCACACCCCACCATACAAGCCACACCCCGCAATACACGCCACACCCCACCATACACGACACACCCCACCATACACGCCACACCCCGCAATACACGCCACACCCCACCATACAAGCCACACCCCGCAATACACGCCACACCCCGTCATACACGCCACACCCCACCATACACGCCACACCCCGCAATACACGCCACACCCCACAATACACGCCACACCCCGCAATACACGCCACACCCCACCATACACGCCACACCCCGCAATACACGCCTCTCCCCGTCATACACGACACACCCCGCAATACACGCCACACCCCACCATACACGCCACACCCCGCAATACACGCCACACCCCGTCATACACGCCACACCCCACCATACACGCCATACCCCGCAATACACGACACACCCCGTCATACACGCCACACCCCGCAATACACGACACACCCCGCAATACACGACACACCCCACCATATACGCCACACCCCACCATACACGCCACACCCCGCAATACACGCCACACCCCACCATACACGACACACCGCACCATACACGCCACACCCCGCAATACACGCCACACCCCACCATACACGACACACCCCACCATACACGCCACACCCCGCAATACACGCCACACCCCACCATACACGCCACACCCCGCAATACACACCACACCCCACCATACACGACACACCCCGCCATACACGCCACACCCCGCAATACACGCCACACCCCGCAATACACGCCACACCCCACCATACACGCCACACCCCACCATACACGCCACACCCCGCAATACACGCCACACCCCGTCATACACGACACACCCCGCAATACACGCCACACCCCACCATACACGACACACCCCACCATACACGCCACACCCCACCATACACGACACACCCCACAATACACGCCACACACCGCAATACACGCCACACCCCACCATACACGACACACCCCGCAATACATGCCACACCCCGCAATACACGCCACATCCCACCATACACGCCACACCCCGCAATACACGACACACCCCACCATACACGACACACCCCGTCATACACGCCACACCCCACCATACACGACACACCCCACCATACACGCCACACCCCACCATACACGCCACACCCCACCATACACGCCACACCCCGCAATACACGCCACACCCCACCATACACGACACACCCCGTCATACACGCCACACCCCACAATACACGCCACACCCCACAATACACGCCACACCCCGCAATACACGCCACGCCCCGCAATACACGCCACACCCCGCAATACACGCCACACCCCGCCATACACGCCACACCCCGTCATACACGCCACACCACGCAATACACGCCACACCCCACCATACACGCCACACCCCGCAATACACGCCACACCCCGCAATACACGCCACACCCCGTCATACACGCCACACCCCGCAATACACGCCACACCCCGTCATAAACGCCACACCCCACCATACACGCCACACCCCACCATACACGCCACAACCCGCAATACACGCCACACCCCACCATACACGCCACACCCCACCATACACGCCACACCCCGCAATACACGCCACACCCCACCATACACGCCACACCGCACCATACACGCCACACCCCGTCATACACGCCACACCCCGCAATACACGCCACACCCCGTCATACACGCCACACCCCACCATACACGCCACACCCCACCATACACGCCACACCCCGCAATACACGCCACACCCCGTCATACACGCCACACCCCACCATACACGCCACACCCCGTCATACACGCCACACCCCACCATACACGCCACACCCCGTCATACACGCCACACCCCGCAATACACGCCACACCCCATCATACACGCCACACCCCGTCATACACGCCACACCCCACCATACACGCCACACCCCACCATACACGCCACACCCCACCATACACGCCACACCCCACCATACACGCCACACCCCGCAATACACGACACAACCCACCATACACGACACACCCCGCAATACACGACACACCCCACCATACACGCCACACCCCGCCATACACGCCACACCCCACCATATACGCCACACCCCGTCATACACGACACACCCCGCCATACACGCCACACCCCGCAATACACGCCACACCCCGTCATACACGACACACCCCACCATACACGACACACCCCACCATACACGCCACACCCCGCAATACACGCCACACCCCGTCATACACGCCACACCCCGTCATACACGACACACCCCACCATACACGCCACACCCCGCAATACACGCCACACCGCACCATACACGCCACACCCCACCATACACGCCACACCCCGCAATACACGACACAACCCACCATACACGCCACACCCCACCATACACGACACACCCCACCATACACGCCACACCCCGTCATACACGCCACACCCCGTCATACACGCCACACCCCGCAATACACGACACACCCCGCCAAACACGCCACACCCCACCATACACGCCACACCCCGTCATACACGACACACCCCGCCATACACGCCACACCCCGTCATACACGCCACACCCCGCAATACACGCCACACCCCGTCATACACGACACACCCCACCATACACGACACACCCCACCATACACGCCACACCCCGCAATACACGCCACACCCCGTCATACACGCCACACCCCGTCATACACGCCACACCCCACCATACACGACACACCCCACCATACACGCCACACCCCGCAATACACGCCACACCCCGCAATACACGCCACACCCCGTCATACACGCCACACCCCACAATACACGCCACACACCCCCATACACGACACACCCCGTCATACACGCCACACCCCGTCATACACGCCACACCCCGTCATACACGCCACACCCCGCAATACACGCCACACCCCGTCATACACGACACACCCCGTCATACACGCCACACCCCGTCATACACGACACACCCCACCATACACGCCACACCCCGCCATACACGACACACCCCGCCATACACGCCACACCCCGTCATACACGACACACCCCGCAATACACGCCACACCCCACCATACACGCCACACCCCGTCATACACGCCACACCCCACAATACACGCCACACCCCACCATACACGACACACCCCGCAATACACGACACACCCCGCAATACACGCCACACCCCACCATACACGCCACACCCCACCATACATGCCACACCCCACCATACACACCACACCCCACCATACACGCCACACCCCGCCATACAGGACACACCCCGCCATACACGCCACACCCCGTCATACACGCCACACCCCGTCATACACGCCACACCCCGTCATACACGCCACACCCCGTCATACACGCCACACCCCGTCATACACGCCACACCCCGCAATACACGACACACCCCGCAATACACGACACACCCCGTCATACACGCCACACCCCACCATACACGCCACACCCCACCATACACGACACACCCCGCAATACATGCCACACCCCGCAATACACGCCACATCCCACCATACACGCCACACCCCGCAATACACGACACACCCCACCATACACGACACACCCCGTCATACACGCCACACCCCACCATACACGACACACCCCACCATACACGCCACACCCCACCATACACGCCACACCCCACCATACACGCCACACCCCGCAATACACGCCACACCCCACCATACACGACACACCCCGTCATACACGCCACACCCCACAATACACGCCACACCCCACAATACACGCCACACCCCGCAATACACGCCACGCCCCGCAATACACGCCACACCCCGCAATACACGCCACACCCCGCCATACACGCCACACCCCGTCATACACGCCACACCACGCAATACACGCCACACCCCACCATACACGCCACACCCCGCAATACACGCCACACCCCGCAATACACGCCACACCCCGTCATACACGCCACACCCCGCAATACACGCCACACCCCGTCATACACGCCACACCCCACCATACACGCCACACCCCACCATACACGCCACAACCCGCAATACACGCCACACCCCACCATACACGCCACACCCCACCATACACGCCACACCCCGCAATACACGCCACACCCCACCATACACGCCACACCGCACCATACACGCCACACCCCGTCATACACGCCACACCCCGCAATACACGCCACACCCCGTCATACACGCCACACCCCACCATACACGCCACACCCCACCATACACGCCACACCCCACCATACACGCCACACCCCGCAATACACGCCACACCCCGTCATACACGCCACACCCCACCATACACGCCACACCCCGTCATACACGCCACACCCCACCATACACGCCACACCCCGTCATACACGCCACACCCCGCAATACACGCCACACCCCGTCATACACGCCACACCCCACCATACACGCCACACCCCACCATACACGCCACACCCCACCATACACGCCACACCCCACCATACACGCCACAACCCGCAATACACGCCACACCCCACCATACACGCCACACCCCGCAATACACGACACAACCCACCATACACGACACACCCCGCAATACACGCCACACCCCGCAATACACGACACAACCCACCATACACGCCACACCCCACCATACACGCCACAACCCGCAATACACGACACAACCCACCATACACGACACACCCCACCATACACGCCACACCCCGCAATACACGCCACACCCCACCATACACGCCACACCGCACCATACACGCCACACCCCGTCATACACGCCACACCCCGCAATACACGCCACACCCCACCATACACGACACACCCCGCAATACACGCCACACCCCACCATACACGACACACCCCGCAATACACGCCACACCCCACCATACACGACACACCCCGCAATACACGCCACACCCCGTCATACACGACACACCCCGCCATACACGCCACACCCCGTCATACACGCCACACCCCGCAATACACGCCACACCCCGTCATACACGACACACCCCACCATACACGACACACCCCACCATACACGCCACACCCCGCAATACACGCCACACCCCGTCATACACGCCACACCCCGTCATACACGACACACCCCACCATACACGCCACACCCCGCAATACACGCCACACCGCACCATACACGCCACACCCCACCATACACGCCACACCCCGCAATACACGACACAACCCACCATACACGCCACACCCCACCATACACGACACACCCCACCATACACGCCACACCCCGTCATACACGCCACACCCCGTCATACACGCCACACCCCGCAATACACGACACACCCCGCCAAACACGCCTCACCCCACCATACACGCCACACCCCGTCATACACGACACACCCCGCCATACACGCCACACCCCGTCATACACGCCACACCCCGCAATACACGCCACACCCCGTCATACACGACACACCCCACCATACACGACACACCCCACCATACACGCCACACCCCGCAATACACGCCACACCCCGTCATACACGCCACACCCCATCATACACGCCACACCCCACCATACACGACACACCCCACCATACACGCCACACCCCGCAATACACGCCACACCCCGCAATACACGCCACACCCCGTCATACACGCCACACCCCACAATACACGCCACACACCCCCATACACGACACACCCCGTCATACACGCCACACCCCGTCATACACGCCACACCCCGTCATACACGCCACACCCCGTCATACACGACACACCCCGTCATACACGCCACACCCCGTCATACACGACACACCCCACCATACACGCCACACCCCGCAATACACGACACACCCCGTCATACACGCCACACCCCGCCATACACGACACACCCCGCCATACACGCCACACCCCGTCATACACGACACACCCCGCAATACACGCCACACCCCACCATACACGCCACACCCCGTCATACACGCCACACCCCACAATACACGCCACACCCCACCATACACGACACACCCCGCAATACACGACACACCCCGCAATACACGCCACACCCCACCATACACGCCACACCCCACCATACATGCCACACCCCACCATACACACCACACCCCACCATACACGCCACACCCCGCCATACAGGACACACCCCGCCATACACGCCACACCCCGTCATACACGCCACACCCCGTCATACACGCCACACCCCGTCATACACGCCACACCCCGTCATACACGACACACCCCGCCATACACGCCACACCCCGTCATACACGCCACACCCCGCAATACACGCCACACCCCGTCATACACGACACACCCCACCATACACGACACACCCCACCATACACGCCACACCCCGCAATACACGCCACACCCCGTCATACACGCCACACCCCGTCATACACGCCACACCCCACCATACACGACACACCCCACCATACACGCCACACCCCGCAATACACGCCACACCGCACCATACACGCCACACCCCACCATACACGCCACACCCCGCAATACACGACACAACCCACCATACACGCCACACCCCACCATACACGACACACCCCACCATACACGTCACACCCCGTCATACACGCCACACCCCGTCATACACGCCACACCCCGCAATACACGACACACCCCGCCAAACACGCCACACCCCACCATACACGCCACACCCCGTCATACACGACACACCCCGCCATACACGCCACACCCCGTCATACACGCCACACCCCGCAATACACGCCACACCCCGTCATACACGACACACCCCACCATACACGACACACCCCACCATACACGCCACACCCCGCAATACACGCCACACCCCGTCATACACGCCACACCCCATCATACACGCCACACCCCACCATACACGACACACCCCACCATACACGCCACACCCCGCAATACACGCCACACCCCGCAATACACGCCACACCCCGTCATACACGCCACACCCCACAATACACGCCACACACCCCCATACACGACACACCCCGTCATACACGCCACACCCCGTCATACACGCCACACCCCGTCATACACGCCACACCCCGCAATACACGCCACACCCCGTCATACACGACACACCCCGTCATACACGCCACACCCCGTCATACACGACACACCCCACCATACACGCCACACCCCGCAATACACGACACACCCCGTCATACACGCCACACCCCGCCATACACGACACACCCCGCCATACACGCCACACCCCGTCATACACGACACACCCCGCAATACACGCCACACCCCACCATACACGCCACACCCCGTCATACACGCCACACCCCACAATACACGCCACACCCCACCATACACGACACACCCCGCAATACACGACACACCCCGCAATACACGCCACACCCCACCATACACGCCACACCCCACCATACATGCCACACCCCACCATACACACCACACCCCACCATACACGCCACACCCCGCCATACAGGACACACCCCGCCATACACGCCACACCCCGTCATACACGCCACACCCCGTCATACACGCCACACCCCGTCATACACGCCACACCCCGTCATACACGCCACACCCCACAATACACGACACACCCCGCAATACACGACACACCCCGTCATACACGCCACACCCCGTCATACACGCCACACCCCACCATACACGCCACACCCCGTCATACACGCCACACCCCGCAATACACGCCACACCCCACAATACACGACACACCCCGTCATACACGCCACACCCCACCATACACGCCACACCCCACAATACACGACACACCCCACCATACACGCCACACCCCACAATACACGACACACCCCACAATACACGACACACCCCACAATACACGACACACCCCGTCATACACGACACACCCCGCCATACACGACACACCCCACCATACACGCCACACCCCGCAATACACGCCACACCCCGCAATACACGCCACACCCCGCAATACACGCCACACCCCACCATACAAGCCACACCCCGCAATACACGCCACACCCCACCATACACGCCACACCCCACAATACACGACACACCCCACAATACACGACACACCCCACCATACACGACACACCCCACCATACACGCCACACCCCACCATACACGCCACACCCCACAATACACGACACACCCCACAATACACGACACACCCCACCATACACGACACACCCCACCATACACGACACACCCCACAATACACGACACACCCCACAATACACGCCACACCCCACAATACACGACACACCCCACCATACACGACACACCCCACAATACACGACACACCCCGTCATACACGACACACCCCGCCATACACGACACACCCCGCCATACACGACACACCCCGCCATACACGACACACCCCACCATACACGACACACCCCGTCATACACAACACACCCCACCATACACGACACACCCCGCCATACACGCCACACCCCGCAATACACGCCACACCCCACCATACACGCCACACCCCGTCATACACGACACACCCCACAATACACGACACACCCCGCCATACACGCCACACCCCACCATACACGACACACCCCGCAATACACGACACACCCCACCATACACGCCACACCCCACCATACACGACACACCCCGCCATACACGACACACCCCACAATACACGCCACACCCCACAATACACGACACACCCCGCAATACACGCCACACCCCGCCATACACGACACACCCCGCAATACACGACACACCCCACCATACACGCCACACCCCACCATACACGACACACCCCGCCATACACGACACACCCCACAATACACGACACACCCCGTCATACACGACACACCCCGTCATACACGACACACCCCGCCATACACGACACACCCCACAATACACGCCACACCCCACAATACACGACACACCCCACCATACACGACACACCCCACCATACACGACACACCCCACCATACACGACACACCCCACAATACACGACACACCCCACAATACACGCCACACCCCACCATACACGACACACCCCACCATACACGACACACCCCACCATACACGACACACCCCACAATACACGACACACCCCACAATACACGACACACCCCACCATACACGACACACCCCACAATACACGCCACACCCCACAATACACGACACACCCCACCATACACGACACACCCCGCCATACACGACACACCCCGCCATACACGACACACCCCACAATAAACGACACACCCCACCATACACGACACACCCCACCATACACGACACACCCCGCCATACACGCCACACCCCACAATACACGACACACCCCACCATACACGACACACCCCACAATACACGACACACCCCGTCATACACGACACACCCCGCCATACACGACACACCCCGCCATACACGCCACACCCCGCAATACACGCCACACCCCGCAATACACGACACACCCCGTCATACACGACACACCCCGCCATACACGCCACACCCCGCAATACACGCCACACCCCACCATACACGCCACACCCCGTCATACACGACACACCCCACAATACACGACACACCCCACCATACACGCCACACCCCACCATACACGACACACCCCGCAATACACGACACACCCCGCAATACACGACACACCCCACCATACACGCCACACCCCACCATTAACCCCACACCCCGCCATACACGACACACCCCGTCATACACGACACACCCCGCAATACACGCCACACCCCGCAATACACGCCACACCCCGCAATACACGACACACCCCACCATACACGACACACCCCGCAATACACGCCACACCCCGCAATACACGCCACACCCCGCAATACACGACACACCCCACCATACACGACACACCCCGCAATACACGCCACACCCCGTCATACACGACACACCCCGCAATACACGCCACACCCCGCAATACACGCCACACCCCGTCATACACGCCACACCCCACCATACACGCCACACCCCACCATACACGCCACACCCCACCATACACGCCACACCCCACCATACACGCCACACCCCGTCATACACGCCACACCCCGCAATACACGCCACACCCCGTCATACACGCCACACCCCACCATACACGCCACACCCCGTCATACACGCCACACCCCACCATACACTCCACACCCCACCATACACGCCACACCCCGCCATACACGCCACACCCCGCAATACACGCCACACCCAGCAATACATGCCACACCCAGCAATACATGTCACGCAGCACCGCGGGGGCTCTCCCCACTGACAGTTATGCAAAGGGCGAGCCCTACTGCTTGTACGTTTGTGTGACTTGTCATTATATCTAACACAATGTAGGGGTCCAAAACCCAACCTTTGCACAGGTACCTCTCAAGACAAACGGCGCCCCTGACTCTGCTCTCTTTTGTTAGATGCCATCTTGCACCCCAGTCCTAAAGTGGTCTTGAAATGTTGCCGATTTGAGCAGCACATACATTGAGGTGCAGCCATCCATGCTCCAACTCACCCGAGATTTAACTGTGTCAAGCCCATATAAGATTTTGGGCTTTTACATCCACCTGAGAGGGCAAACATCTCATCCAAAACACTCTCTCAGTACTGCACTAAAGTGTCAGCCTAAATCATGTGGTCAAATCTCTAGAATGGGGCTTGAATCCATGACCTTGTGACTCGGAAGCAAGAGGCTTCTAGGCTGATACCTTGCCCTCTCCCAATTCATCTTGTCCACGAGACACACCTCCTGCTTCCTTGACCCCATTCTTATTAAACTGCTGACCACCCAGCTTCCCTTCCTGGCCCCCATGCCAGCTGATGTTGTAAAGGGTTCCCTGTCCTCGGGTATTGTCCACCCTCCCTTTCCAATCTGCCGATATCGCCCCCCTCCTTAAAAAAGCTACCCTCGTTCCTTCTGTCCTGGCACACCACAGCCCCATCTTCAACCTCCTCCCAGATCCGTGCCCATTTTTCCTGCAATTCCATGTTTCAATCTCTCCAATCAATTTTCTTCCCCTGCCACAGCACTGAAACGGCCCTGAACAAAGTCTCTGTGACTGTGACCGTGGTGCACTATCCCTCCTTGTCCTACAATCAGTGTAGGATCCTGATTTCCATGGGCAGTTAGGCTCCCACATGTTTCGAGTTGGCCCAGCCTCAGGCACCCAATGGGCAAGTGATTTTTTTTTTTATTTCCCAATTTTCCCTATTTCCCAATTCTCCAACACTGGAAAACAGAGCAGGTATCAGTTGAAAATCACCCGCAGAGAGTTGAGAGACAGAAAGGAGCTCTATCAGGTAAAGAGAGAGGGCGAGGGGACAGAGAGGGCAAGCAATGTAAGTTAATTCATTTTTTTCCCTGTAAACTCTTGGTGACCTTTCTGTATGTTGTTTCCTTCACTTTCCACAGTAGGTTTGTGTAGAAATGCAGCCGGGAAAATTAAGTGCAAAATACAGGAGTGAAAACTGCAGGGAAAGTCAGTTCCTGAAATGGGAATATTGTAAAACAGCCACCAATGCAGCATAAACTAACACTTGACTGAATAGTTAAATAGTGACGGTCATTAAGTTAATGGGAGGATGAAAAAACACTTGACCAAATTGCACAATAAATTGCAGCTTGCACAAAGCCAACGATAACATTACCTTTTATTTCTGGGTGGCCTGATTGGTAACGGTTCATGATTGCTTCTAAGTTTGAGAGGTCCCAAATCCCTCATGCTGCAAATGTTCCACTCAATTGGCAACTGGTCTGACAAAGTGCCCTAATGAAAGAAATCTGTGTATGAAACATTAGCTCTTCCATAAAAGGCAGCTTCAGTTTAAGGCATTGACTTCTCCAAAAATCTCCTTTGTATCATGCGTCAGCCATGACTCAGTGGGTAGCACCCTTGTCTCTGAGTCAGAAAGGTCGTTGGCTCAAGTTCCACTTCAGGGACCTGAGCACAAAATCCAGGCTGACACCCTCAGTGCAGTACTGAGGGCGGGATGCATTGTCAGAGGTGCTGTCTTGGGTGAGATGTTAAACCAAGGCCCCATCTGCCCTCTCAGGTGGACATAGAAAATAGGAGCAGGAGCAGGCCATTCGGCCCTTCGAGCCTGCTCTGCCATTCAATATGATCGTGGCTGATCCTTTATCTCAATACTATATTCCTGGTCTCCCCCCATACCCCTTGATGCCTTTTGTGTCTAGAAATCTATCTAGCTCCTTCTTAAATATATTCAGTGACTTGGCCTCCACAGCCTTCTGTGGTAGAGAATTCCACAGGTTCACCACCCTCTGAGTGAAGAAATTTCTCCTCATCTCAGTCCTAAATGTCCTACCCCATATCCTGAGACTGTGACCCCTTGTTCTGGACCCTCCAGCCAGGGGAAACTTCCTCCCTGCATCCAGTCTGTCTAGCCCTGTCAGAATTTTATATGTTTCAATGAGATCCCCTCTCATTCTTCTAACCTCTAGAGAATACAGACCTAGTCAACCCAATCTCTCTTCACACGACAGTCCTGCCATCCCAGGAATCAGTCTGGTGAACCTTCGCTGCACTCCCTCCATAACAAGTATATCCTTTCTTAGGTAAGGAGACCAAAACTACACACAATACTCCTGGTGTGGTCTCAACAAGGCCCTGTATAACTGCAGTAAGACATCCTTGCTCCTATACTCAAATCCTCTTGCAATGAAGGCCAACATACCATTTGCCTTCCTAACTGCTTGCTGCACCTTCATGTTTGCTTTCAGTGACTGGTGTACAAGGACACCCAGGTCCCTTTGCACATCAACATTTCCCAACCTATCACCATTTAAATAATACTCTGCCTTTCTGTTTTTCCTTCCAAAGTGGATAACTTCACATTTATCCACGTTTATACTGCATCTACCATGTATTTGCCCACTCACTCAACTTGACTAAATCGCCTTGAAGCCTCTTTGCATCCCCCTCACAACTCACCATCCCACCTAGTTTTGTGTCATCAGCAAACTTGGAAATATTACGTTTGGTTCCCTCATCCAAATCATTGATATATATTGTGGATAGAATATTGTGAATATATTTTGATCAACTTTGCCTACCAAAGACACTCAATGGAACTTATGCTAGCTCTCAGATGGGTCGACTTCTCCTAAGGCCTACAGAGGGCGTAAGGGGCAGAATTCCATGGGTACCCTGGGCACACGCCCAGACATGCCCCTGCTAATGTAAGGGAGGCCGCTGGCAGAAGATGTGCCCATGTCCTCCCTCCCCAGCAGCATTTGAATGGCCAGTGCAGATGGTTAGAAAGCCTGGTGTAACTGGGTTCTGGCCCAGATTTGGGGCCAGTGCCTTTTTCCCAAGATACATTACACATTCAGGTTAAGCATTTGCAAACTTTGAGACTGTCAAAGCAGGAAAGTGATATTCACTATTAGCGAGTATAAATTTGTCTTTCTTGAAATCTTTAGACAGGATTTCTTTAGGTTCTAGAGGGTGTCCTGTGGAATTCCTCATGGATGTGTTCTATGGATAGAAGCCTTATTGCCAGCTAACGCACGGTGTATTATTCTGCTGCTAAGGTGAAGTTGCATCCATTTAAGACCACAATGTCTAATTGCAGTTGAGTAAACACTGATGGAGGTCATTCAGAGTTTAATTGCTTCTCAGAACCCTGGCTCTGTGTTTTTGTTTAATTGGTCAGGTCAATAAGAGGTTGCAGAAATCCCAACTCTGGTATTTTCTGCTTTTGGAGAGTCTCTGTACTCTACCAAAAAATTTGCTTTTGTTTCTGCAAACTTTTTTTTAAAGTGTAAGATAAATTTAAGTATGATGCTTAAAGTGATGGATGGGAGTTACATGCTTGAGGTACCACTTTTATTATATTATTAAAAGTACACATGAGCAGAGTTAATTGTATAACCTCATAGGACTCTTAAAACCCAAGCATATCTTGTGTTGATGGGCAGTGATTTTGGCCACACATTGGCCCCGATATTAGCGGGGAGGTGGGATGGCAGCGGGGGGGCTGGTTGGGCATATGGGTAACCCGCCCAATAAAATCTATCCGTTCCCCACGCGATCATCGGTAAATTGGAGCCACTTAACGTAGGTTCCAGGTTTGCCGTCCGAAAGCTGCGCAGCGGGCGGACTGCGCACCCGCATCAAGGCTGTCAGCTGGAGGAGCTCAATTTAAAGGGACAGTCCTCCAATGGCTGCTCCTGGAGCAAAAACACAAACATCACAATGGAGCAGCCCACGGGAAAGGCTGCTCCTAGATTTAGTGATGCCTCACTCCAGGTGCTACTGGGTGGGGTGAGGAGGAGGAGGGATGTGTTCTCCCCGGCGGATGGGAGGGAGTGACCTGCCTCTGCCACCAAGAAGGCCTGGCTCGAAGTGGCAGAGGAGGTCACCAGCAGCGGCAACATCTCCCGCACTTGTGCAGGAAGCGCTTCAGTGATCTAACTAGGTCAGCCAAAGTGAGTACACTTACTCATTCTCCTACACTCCGTCTTCCACATCACTGCCCCCACCCCACATCTCCTTCGGCACTGCCAACACTACTCTGTCACATCACCCCTCATGCCCACTCAAACCTCATCCTCATCTTACCTCCACCTACTCACCTCGCCAGTACTCATCCCGCCACTACCACGCAACCCAATCCTCATACAATCTCATGGCTCTATCTCATACTCACCCTCTCGTGCATCTCTTTCACAGTCAGCCTCATTCAACCTGCCAATACCTGTGCTGCAGCCACAGGGCATGCATCACATATGTGCAGTAGGCAGCGTAAGGCAAACGTGTCGTGAGCATGAAGGGGATGCACAAGGGTGTTTGAGGGTTTGTCATGGTTGTTACTTATATTGAATTTCAGAACAACTCGCATCACACATTGTATTGGCACCACTACTGCCATGTCTTCGCGAATCCTGTCCGGTTTGTGCAATAATGCCCGCTCCTGGGTATCACTATGAGGACCCACCACTGATGCCACCCATTGTGTCACTGCAGAGTGGGTGTAGGTGTATTTGCAGGGCTCTTCTGCGCAGACGACTGAGAGACATCAGCGATGTCCCCGGTTGCACCCTGGAAGGCTGCGGAGGAGAGGTTCGGGAGGGCAGTGGTGACTTTGACAGCGACAGGTAGGAACGTGGTGCACGGGCCAGCCGGGAGCAGCTCGGCATGAAAGAGGCTGCAGCTGTCCACGACTACATGTCGAGTGACTCTGAGCCTCCGTGTGCATTGCTGCTCAGAGAGGTCCAGGAGGCTGAGCCTCGGTCTGTGGACCCTGTGGCGAGGGTAGTGCCCTCTGCGACGCATCTCTCTCTGCGGTAGCCCTCCCTCCTGCTGTACAGGTGGATGTGTCACAGCGCTCTGTTGTGGAGCTCCACGTGTCAGAGGTGGACGGCGTGGATGGCGAGGCTGGTGAGGCTGGTGATGCTGTTCGCCCTCCGAGGAGGTCATGACTGCAGCTACGGCGGCCCCCATCCGCAAGATGTACATCTGAGGGGATCCGCAAGGTAGGTACATGTCTCCGGACCCCGGGGTAAGTGTGCAGGTTGGTGACTTTGACCATCAGAAGGAGGGTGGTGGAGGCCAAACTTTGTCCCAAGTGACAGAGTGGCCTCCTGCAATGGGTTAGGGTCTCCCCCCCCACCTGTCACATGGACCTTTGCAGCTGTCTCAGGCTGACAGCTGCAACACGTCCATTCAAGCTTGGAGTGTTTCCCCCAGTGTGGGAAACAGTCCCATGTTGTTCCAAAATCCCACATAGTCCCTTAATCAGGTCAGTTAATGACCTGAAATACCTAACTAAATATTGTCAAGTGGCATCCCGCTGGCTTTATTTGCCTGCGGGATTCCCACCAGCGGGGGCTGCGCGCGCACGCCGGCGCGTCAGCGGGGAACCCGGAAGTGGGCGGGATCGAGGCGGGATCCGGTCCCGCTCCTGGATTTCGCAATTTTCGGGGCCCCCCCGCTGAGAACGCACCCGATAGCGGGTGGTAAAATCGAGCCCAAGTTGTCTGTACGAACCCAGACACACTGCGATTGATAAGTATATGCATTAACTGATGTGACTAATTATCTGTTTGCCTTTAGGAATTGGAAGGCGATCAAAGGAAATGTGTTTCGTATAGACAAGGGAAAATAAAGAGAGAGAGACGCGCGACAGATTACTCGATGTTGTCAGCTGCGGTGGTGTAGTAACGGGCTGAGAGAGCAATAACGGAGTAGATCTGTGGTACCGGTGATACTAGACTGAAGTTGAGGTTGCTGTAAGAACCAACAGACTGTCAGCTGCTAGTGGATAAAGGCGCCAGGAAAAGAGGTAACCAGTTTGCAGACTTGTTTAAAAAAAAATTCTTAGTGTGAAGTTGTAATTTGGACAAGAGCAGACTAGATGTTGCGTAATTCGGAAAAGTGTGAAATTACAAGTCTGAAGTGGTGACAAACGCAGACTGATGTGGATGTCGCGGATTCGGAAAAGTGTGAAATTCTGGTTTACCTGAATTAAGTGTTTGGATAGAAACACTAATAGTGTTCCCCCTGCTCAAAAGGAGAAGCACTTTAAAAAAAAATCTTGCGCAAGTCAGCTGATTCAACTTAGTGCAGACGTTTCTCTCACACACCTAGCCTGAGCTGGTTAGTGGGGCCAGGACCCTGGAGTGGGTGTGGAGAACACATGACGTCTTGTCCAATCAGCTGAATTATCAAGTATAGAAATGTGATAGTTAAGATAGGTCTTGATTGTTGTGTGATTACAGTGTGGAGGATTGTATAAACTATAAGCAAAATCCCTCCAAAGGGAACACCTGCTGCTTACATGTACAGAAACTTTGGGAAAGAAACAACTGACGAGTTGATAGTTTGGTCCAAATGGACCAGGACTAAGAAATATCCCTTTCCCGAAGACGGTACATTTAATATGGATAGAATTAAGTGACTAGAAAAATGTTTAAAAGACAGAGACCCGAAAAAGAAATGTTCTTTTGTTTCAGTGTACTGTCTCTTTAAAAAGCCTGTCCTTATTGTGAGTGTTTTCTGTCGGTGTTGTGGGCCACGCCCACTTCTTACTGCGTCTTATGTGTTTTCTTCTTTTGTGTGATGTATCTGTTTTGTCTTGTGTTCAATTCTGAGATTGCTGAATTAAAATTGGAGTTATTGAGGTTAAGTGACCTATTAAATTCTGGTTCTTATAAAATGTGAGCATGTCAAATTCCAGACATGGGATCTTCTAAAAAATTGTCATTTTCAATTTTTATCTTGTGATTGGCTGTGGTTAAAAAAAAGAGGTTAAAGAAAAATTAACGGGACAGATAAAAAAAAAGCTATCTGGTATCACCGTAATAGGAAAAGTCGGAAAGCTGGAACAGCTCGGAGAGTTGGTTATATTCATACCCATGAAAAGTATGTAAAAAAAAATTAATTGGACAGCAAATTATAAAACTTACGAAGCAATGTGAAAATTGAGGGGTACCTAAAACAAAAGTTGATATAAACTAAGATATTATTCCCCGGTATGAATTTTTTTTGAAAAGGAATTTATGTGAAAATTACGTTGACGTATGCTGAGAACGCTGCGTGAATCTGATATCTGGCTCCGTCGTTTCGTTACTGGGAAAAAAAGTTAACCCCTTCCAAGGACACCAACACCTGTTTTCAATTCACCGAGACAAAATGAGGTTTAATTGTAAAAGAAAAGATAAAGTGCAGATTTAAAAGAATTACAAGTTACAGTTGCACGATGATCTCTAGTTATAAATTAAACTGATCTTCGAAGCATTTTGTGCTATTGTGATTGATTAAACACTATGATTAAAATAAATCTCAAAAATAGTGTGCAAAATATATAGTGTAAAGCAATCCACAAATGTGAGAAGTGAAAAAAAAAATCAGTCAAACCTGTGTGAAGAGAAATTTTGAAGGTGGAATGTGGAAACTTAATCTCAAAGGGAGAAGTATCAAATAGAGCCAATTTATATTAACCCCTTCCATCCCAAGAAGCCAGACTGTCATGCCAAGAGCAGTTCAAACAGATAGAAATGACCCAGTCGGTTGAGAACTGTCTGAGGCTTGCCCAGAACACAGGTGAACATGAGGTAAAAATTGGTATAGGTTATATTATTAAAATTGACCCAATTACTCGGAAATGCCAAAGGCTAAAATTGACTGAGATATAAGTTTCCACACAGACAATGCTACAAAAAAAATTGATAAGAAAGGTGAATGTAAAACAAATCGTATGAAGAGAAAGCACAGGTTGGACAATTGGAAGTCCATTACTTGAGCTATGTACTGACACAGGGTACTAAACGCCTGTCAGTTTTACCCAGCCACAGTATGATAAGGAAGTTCAACAAGTTCTGGGGCTATTCAATTTTATTTGAAACTATTCACGAATAGTAGCTCCAATACAAGATCTGACCAAAGAGGGGAGACCTTCCCTGACAAATTATATAACTAAGAAAACTCAACAATTATATCAACACCTCCTAACTCAAGTGTTAAGACAAAGCGCGACATGGAATGGAGGTGGACATCGTAAAAGAGATAGACAAATATGGAGACGTAAAGATCTGTGATAAGTGATATAGCAACTGCCTTTAATACGGGTGCTTCAGTTGTTAACACCATTGATTTGGACATCTTGAAAACACGGAGATTAGGACTTGGAGTTGGAAATTCCAGTCTGCAGTCCTACGTACATCTGTATGTGAGAGAGACAAGGTTTATTTCAGAAAGGTTGCGAGCTCCAGAGAGAGAGAGAGAGAGAGGGACTAGGCAATTTCTCTCTCCTGTTTTGTTTTCTGGATTTGTTTCGGGTAAAAGGATTATTCCTTTGGACAAAATAAATAATAAATGATGATTTGACAAATTAACCCCTTGGGCTCTCAAGAAGAGCCGCAATGGATTTTCTGTGTTTCTTTTAAAACAGGTGACCCTGGTTTTTGGGACCACATGAGTGTTGATGGTGCAGGATTACCAAGAGTAGTTCTTTGACATAAAATGGCTTTACAAAGTTACGGTGCAACCTTTGCTGGAGAAATTTGGTGCAGGAAACGATCCAGTGGTGTTAAAAATTTAAGACTTTAGCTGCAGACATCAGCAGATACCAAATGTCACAGCGTGGTGATATCAACCTGATTCTCTTCTTTTGAAAACACTTTGATTTGTTTTGTTTTAACCCATTTATTGTCTTCCGAGACAGAGTGCTCGAGGTGGGGAGATATGGGAGTTACATCCAAAAGTAATTACGAGCACTTCATCTCTACTATAAAACCACAAAGCCTGAACATAATTTGTTTCTGAAATTGGAATTGATAAGAAAAATTTATGAGTTAGATAGAAAATTTACTTGTAATTTAAGGGGATAATCAAATTATATTTTAAAATAAAGGAAGTCCAGTCTAAATGGTTCCTATTGAATTCTGTGTATCAAGGATGAATTCTTTTCGAGAGGGAAGAAAATTTTACATTGACAAGTCCTGTCAGTTCAACAATACTGCTCTCAAGTTGGGATAATTGTGAAATGATAGAAGGGACTCGGGCACAATGTAGTGGGATATTTTGGGAAATGAAAAGCGTCAAGAAGAAATTACGTAAAATAAACAAATTTTGGGATATTGGAGCTGACTGTAAATATTCTATCGGACAGTAACATTGAGTTGGCAACATTAGATCAAAAGGTCAGAGATTTAGGGTCTCGCATTAAAGATATATTTAAAAATAAATGAAAATACAGATAAGGAATTGTCTGAGGATCAAATGCTGACCATACATTTGCAAAAGATAGCTACAGTGCTAGAAACACATGCCCAAACCATTAATAAATTAATAAAAGAGGAATATAACGTATCTTAGCAGGCGGCTGCTAATGACATCTACAGTACATATGGTAACTGGATTGTGGAACAGACACGAGAGAACCTAGCCCAGATACAGGCAGGGGAAGTACCCTTATGAATAACGAATCAACAAACTGAGGGTGAGCCTGACCTGTGGGCATGATGGAGGTGGTACCTCCAACCGGCTGTTAGCAAACAAGAACATCGCCCCTTGCCAATTCAGGGCAATGGTGCGGGTGTACCCCACTCAAGTGGAGTGTAAACCTGACGGAGGAGGGCTCCTAGGGTTGGTACTAGTAATACTGGTGATGGCACCCGAAACCCAGGGACGAGAGGTGTACCAAGTACAGAATATTGGGGTAGTGAAGGACAGAATGCACATATCCCATCACAATATGTTACCACATGCTGAAAAAAAAATTAAAGGGAATTGGCTGAAACAAAATTAGAGGGATGTGTTACTAGACATGCTGTCACTATATGTCCACATAGTGTTGGACACAGCCCAGAAGCACAGTGTGGGTTTAACAATACCGGTACCAATCAGGATATTAACTGTACCATGGAGGCCCTAGAGGCGGATCTAAAACCCACTCAAGTGGCATATGCCGGAGAGGGCGAATACTGTGTTACAACTAATTTGAAAACATTTAAATATGCCAATCTGACTTGTGATATTTTAAGTCCAGAATTCTACTCCATTCCTGAAGTCCCGGTTCGGATTGGACCCGAGGAACTGGTAGAGATACACCGGCATAACCTCACCACCTTACAAGTTTCTGAGAATGTCAAAAAAGGACTTAAAAGAATATCAGGACACATTTGGGTATCTGACACTCCTCTTGCCTAAATACTTGAAAGCATTGCGAATGGAGATACGCCTCTCGCAGAAGGTTTATTATAACCTACAGCAGAACAATAAAAATATTAAGCATGACATTGACCAAATTAAAGTCACCACCTGGTGAGATGACCTCTGGAATTTGGGACTGAATATACAGATCCATCCTTGGATTAGATTAATTTCATATGTATTAGTCGTAGTGCAGTTTGTTGCAATATAATTCTTGGTTTTCATGGCATGTAATAAATGTAAGTAGAGGATGAAGGGTTTGGCAAAGATAGTAAAACAGAGCCTGGGTGAGAATGTCCCCATTGTCTCTGTGATTTCAACTAAGAACACATCTTAATGGTACCGGGAGTAGCACCCGCTGGGGTAAGGTGCATGTAAAAGGGAAGACAATTATAGTTTGATAGGATTATCAGATGCTCTGCCTCTCTTCCACCCGGACTGGTGGCCAACACGAAGGGAACCTGGTTAAGATGAGGTACAGCATCTAACGGGATATTGTAGGGATAAAATTTGGATTAAGGGATATAAAGGGGTGGGTCCCAATCTCGAGTTCAAAGGTCAGGCGTAGTAGTTGATTAATTAACCCATAAATCCCCATACAAGGACCCCGGCAGTGGCGTACCAGAAAAAAAAAACTGACTGATTAATTAAACTGTTATAAGAGACTGTTGCAGCATGGCATGTCCTAAACTTTAAATCATATGAGAATAATTGGCTCGGCATGCCTGATCGTGTGGGTGGGAACTGGCATAAAACCTGCTACAACCCCTGCTGCAAGCAGACTCAATCGTGTTTCAAGGGAACTGCATGTCAATACTTTTTTACACATGTCATATATGTATGCAAAGCGTCAAGGTATCTCTAGTTGCTGGGTGTGCTCACATATCCCAATTCAATCCAAGGGAGGCATTCCACTCAGACCATTCCCCCTAACTTCCCAAGAAATAGCAGAGTGGGTAATAAATCAAATTGAAATTAATGGGAACAGAATGCGAGATAGTGGCTGGATGAGTGCGAGAACAAATAAGACAATGTTTGTGAGAAAGCAATGGAAGGAGTACACAATCACAACAAAATGTGAAACCAGATTTCGGGGGTGGTACCAACCTAATTACGATCAGACCCATAAACCTCCTTTTCTAATCCTTAAGAATTCAGTAGGGGGTGATGTAATGGGATGGAGTAATTGCACTCAATATATAAATATGGCAGAAACCAGCATCAGTAGTACCATCAGGTGGAAGCCTTGCACAGGTGGCCAAATTTATAGAATAAATATAAAGAATTCCCCTGCAATTACTGCGTAAAATGAAACCTACTTTATTTGTGGCCACAAGGCAGACCCATGGTTGCCTCAAAGATGGACAGGATCATGTTACTTGGGATATGTGATCCCATATATCCGACACTCATCATCCCTGCCTCAATATCCTGCTGGGCAACGAGTAAAGAGGGTAATTACTGAGGCTGACCGATTCTGGGCCATTGCTTTCCCTAGGTGGGGAGTGAGCATGGCCACCAGAGAAATTATTAAATTAGCCAATATCTGGGAAATAGTTGCTAATGATACAGCAGAAGCCTTAAAGGAAATAAGCGCAGAAATGATAGCCATTCGTACGGTCACCTTACAAAACCATATGGCCCTTGATTACCTATTGGCAGAGAAAGGAGGAACATGCGCACTAATTGGATCTGAATGTTGTACCTACATACCTGATAGTTCAGAGAATATTACTGATTTGGCCGATCACATCCAAAGGGAAGTTGAGAAATTCAAGCAGCCCCCTTCATTCACTCTTTGGGGCTGGGCAACAGGATGGCTGGGTTCTATTGGGACTTCTCTAGTTCAGGGACTAGTCATATCTATTGTTATAATTCTTATAGCCTATTGCTATGTCAAATGCTGCTGTGTTATGATGTCCAATCTGGGTACACATATATTGCCCATAAATTTGATGGTGCAAGTAGGGGTGACACAGGATGAGGTGCAGGAGGAGTTTGAACGTCTGGGTGGAATAATGCTCTATTAGAGTATTGTCCTTTATACATATATATATATATATATATATATATATATAGGACAAAAGGGGGGAATGTGGAAAACCATAAAGAAATGCCTGACCAAATTAACTTTCTAATACAGCTAAACCATAAAGCTGACCATATTAATGTAGAAATACTGAACAGTTACTTGACCATAAAAGAAGCAAAGCATGATGGATAAGTTGACCCTGTTAGCTGACCAGCTGAATATAATAGAAAGCTTATGTTTTAAGTTCTCACCAAAGACACACAGTAGAGCTATTGTCTGCTTATAAGATAACTGTCTGACTTAACAAAAATGAATGACCATATAACCTTGAGACTGAGTACAGAACTGATAATAAAGACAGTTTCTTAGGGGAAAGGCACTTTCTCAGACATTGTCTCGTGATGTTGAACAGGCATGGGAAACTAAAGGGTGGGTTCCCTATTTTTGATTGACTAACCACTTGAACCAATGAGAGTGTACATGTACGCCCATATTCAATGAAAGACAGACATTACTAATTGAACTGTATAAAAGTTAACTGTTTCCTCTGCTCAGTGAAGAGGTGGTTCTAACCATTGTCTTAGAACACAGCTTCCACTTGAGCTCAAGTTTCTCTTGAATAAAATTCTTACTTGTCTGAAAATAAGTGTTTGGAGTTAATGCATTGTGTATAATAGGTAATTAAGTTTTCGACAGTACGCCATGCCTGGTGAGGCTGGTGATGTTGCTCGTTCTTGGATGAAGTGATGAATGCAGCCATGGCGCCCCCCCATCCTGATGGTGTGGGTTTGAGGGGGTCCGCAAAGTAGGTAAATATGTTTGCATAGCAGAGTTTTGGGTGGAAAATAAGAATTTTGATGAAAACACAAAGATCTTGCAGCCAAAACTTTGTCTGAAGTGAGAGAGTGCCCTGCTGCAATAAATGATGTTTTCTCCCCACCTGTCAAATAATTATTTGCATCTCCCACTAGCTGCTGGCTGAAACACGTCTGTTGCAACAGGGAGTGTTTCCCACAGCACGGGAAACACACTGAGGAAGCTTCAAGATTGCACCGCTGCCAAAATGTCTACTCAATCAAGTAGTTCAAGTACTTCAACTATTGGACAAACTATGCAAATTATCATCTCACCAGCTTTAATTGCGGGTGGGACTCCCGCAACCAGATGCGTCACTGGGGAACCCAAAAGACAGCAGGTTGGAGCCGGGCTCCGAACCCGCTCTGGATTTTAGCGATTTTCGGAACCTCCCCACCCCCAGCCCCTAACGTACCCGCTCCGTCATGTGAAAATCGGCCCCATTGTAATTCATTTGTGAAGTCAAGCAAATCCCATTCAGGCAAGTGCTGTGAGGCCAACTCCAGGAGGAAACCTCACAAGATCCCAGCTTCACACCCACTGCAGTACAACTACAGCTGATGTAGAACGCATATTACAATGTTCCCCAGGCAGAACACTGCCCACCTGAAAACCTTTTCATAGAATCATATGAGGAGGCTATTCGGCCCATCGTACCTGTGCCAGCTCTTTGCAAGATCTATCCAATTAGTCCCACTCCCCCACTCTTTCCCCCTAGCCCTTCAAGTATTTATCCAATTGCCTTTTGAAAATGATTATTGAACCTGCTTCCACTGCCCTTTCAGGCAGTGCATTTCATCAAACTTTCAATTTGATTTGTAATTTTTCAATGTTGGTAGAATGAGGCCGTGGGCCCTCTGCTGATATTAAAACTTACTTGGCATTTGCATGCGAGAACTCCCCATTTTCTTTGGCTAAAGAGTGATGCAGGAGTTCACAGTGTACCCTGGGTCTGCCTGCCCCATAACTTTCTGAGCAGTCATCAGTCAGAGTATGCGATCTGTAATATAATGACTCCCTTTTATTGCCTGTGTGCATTGGAGAGGATGTAATCGGATCAGATTCAATGGGGTAAATGGCACAATTATTAATTGATGATTTTATAAATGACTGCAACTGGATCTATACAAAATTCTTGGATGTATGGTTGTGTTTTTTGTTGCAAATGTCTATAGCCTGGCGCATTTATCAAGAGAGGCTGAGAGCAGTGTTCTAATGAGCAATCAACAAAATCAATCATCACAACCAATAAGGCCACAGTGAGCAGCTATTGACCAGCACCAGGTTGATTATCTAAGGACAGTCCTGAAGAAAAAGTATTGAAGTGAGAAAGTGAATCGAGGCCATTCTGTCCATGATTCTGACACTATGGATTAAACCACACAAAGGACGAGTATAGTTTCCGCAATTTGTAACGCCAGCCTTTGACTAGACTTCTAGGCTTCTGCTCTGCTGTCAATTATTTTCAGTGCTGTTGGACATTATTTTCAAATGAGGATTTGGGGTGTTGTATTCTGCTTTGCTGGGACTAACACAGTAAATAGGACGATCAGAAATGAATTAATTACAGTCAGGTGCATTGAAACTCTCGTTTATAAATTGCTTCATGGGCACTTTACCAGAACTAGACTTGTGAAGATAACAAGGAAAGTGGCAACTGGGAAATAAATATTTGTCTGGTATAACTATTAATAGTCAGTAATTTGGAATTGTTCAATTTTCTCATTTAGTTAAAGAAGCAGTGTCCTTATTATAAAGTGCTAGTCAAACGTTTATTTTGGGAGAGCTGGAAGATCACAGTGTTATTTTGTTCTGATTGTGTCATGTTTAACTGATAAAAAGATGGGTTTGTGTCATGTGAGACAATAGGCTGTTGGGCACTTTTTAATGAAGATGGTGCCCGTTATATTTTCTATTTCTCCTTCTATCTTTTTCATCTCCCCTGTTGCTCTCTCTAAGGTGTCGGCCGTGCTTCAGTTAATAGCACTTCTACTCCTGAGTCAGTAGGTCACGGGTTGAAGCCCCATTCCAGAAACTTAAGCACAAAATCTAAACTGATACAGTGCTGAGGGAATGCTGCACTGTCAGAGGGGCCGTCTTTCAGATGAGATGTTAAACTGAGGCTCTGTCTGCCCTCTCAGGTGAATGTAAAAGATCCCATAACACTATTTTGAAGAAGAGCAGGGAAGTTAAGGGGAGTTCTCCCCAGTGTCCTGGTCAATATTTACCCTTCAACCAACATCACTAAATCATTATGTGGTCATTTATCTCAGTGCTGTTTGTGAGAACTTGCTGTGCACAAATTGGCTGCCGTGTATCCTACATTTCAACAGTGACTACACTTCAATAGTACTTCATTGGCTGTGAAGCGCTTTGGGATATCCTGAGGTTATGAAAGGCACTGCATAAATACAAGCCTTTCTTTCTGTCTAACTGATTAAAGGCAATGAAGGACCTTCTCATGGGTGTCCAGGTAGCATTGTATAAGCCAGCAATCTAAATACAGATCGAATCCTCTCTCCTAGGAGGAGAAACATGGCTCATTCCATGTGTTGCCTTCTCTTTTGTTCCAGTTGTCAAACAATAATACTGGGTAGTCAACATAAGAAAACGTGGAATAAGAAAATGGTATTTGGGCTACCAATCCCTTTCCTTCCACTGACTGGGTACAAATCCATGCCACAGGTTCATGGTGATCTCCATTTGTTGCCTCCTTCAAAATTCTGGCTGACTTGAGAATTTGGAGTCAGGTGGGAGATGAGTATCTTATATTTTGACTAAGCTTGGGGATCATGGAGAAATACATAGAATCATATAGCTGTACTAGAGCTATCTACTCTAATCTCACTTCCCTGCTCTTTCCCCATATCCCATTCACTTCCACTTCAAATATTTATCCAATTCCCTTTTGTTTGAAGTTATGGTCTCTGCCCCTGTAAAGCATTCCATGTTCTGATAAGCCTCTATATGAAAAAAAGCTCTTCTAACTTTCCCTTCATCCTCAGTCTGTGTCCCTTGTTGTCAATTTGTCCTATTGAGACTATTCCTCGTCTCAAAACCTTTCAGAATTTTTAATCTCAATTAGATCCTATAAAGAAAGACTTGCATTTATATAGCAAATAAATCGGGGCCTCGATTTAACTTCTCATCTTAAAGACGGCACCTCCGACAGTGCAGCACTTCCTCAGGACTGCACTGGTGTGTCGGCCTAGATTATGTTCTCAAGTCTCTGGAGTGGGACTTGAACCCACAACCTACTGACAGAGGCAAGAGTGTTACCACTAAGCCATTGCTGACATTTTAACTTCTCTGTTTCAGGACAGAAAATTGCCTCCCTTGTGGGGGCGGGGGGGGGGAGCAGCTCACTTCCTTTTCATGTCTGTTGTCTCAGCCAGTCTTGAGATGATAAAGAGGGAGAAGGGACTTTAGCCCACTTGAGCTTTTTCACAGTGGAGTAAATCAATGGAACTGGACTCTAAAGAGTTTCTAAATTCAGCAATATAAATTCACAATTGAATGCTCTTTTTATGCATTTCTGTAATTCTATGCATTTGGACAAAATTTTGCTTCTGTAAGAAATGAAAAAGGTTGACTTATTTAATTTGTTCTCAGGATGTGGGTGATGCTGCCAGCCAGTATCTATTGACCATCCCTAGTTACTCTGAGGGCATTAAGTGTCGACCACATAGTGCGGGATTGAAGTCACATGTAAACTAGGTCAAGGGGACAAGTTCATTTCCCTGAAGGACAGTCATGAATCAGTTGGGCTTTAATAACAATCCAGCAGGTTTTGGTCATTTTTTCCAGTGCAAACCCACAAATGACCAAATCTCGTGGGTTCAATTTTACAACTTGCCGTGGTGGGATTTGAACTTAAGACCTTGGAGTTGCTAGTCCAATACCAGAACCGCCAGGCTACTGTACTCTCTGTAATTTTACAAATGTACAGAAATATGAAAACAAGGGCAATTTAAAAAATCCACAGACCTCAGTGTTAACTGCACAGTGCAACCTCATGCAGCATCCACCTAAACCAATAGTGATGCTAACTTGGGAGGGAAGGGGCAGGAAAACTGGGAAAAGTCCGTAGCCAATTTCAGGAAAAATGTCAGGTTAAATTCCTCACCAATTCCACAAGGTAATTAAGCAAGTGGCTAGAGTCAATGATGTATTACCTGTTTAACCAACCCACACACCTTGATACATCTCAATGTCTTTCTTCCCCCAAGAATTTGTCAAGTCTTTTCTTAAAGGAGCCATGCTCGCCACATTCACCACTAACCGACTGAATGGGATTAATAGATCATTACTCACAGATAATACTGTATTTTTAAGACGTGTTGGCTGTCTTGTCTTATTTCTTGGTAAAATGGTTTCCTTAAAAAATCTGAATAAACAGTCTGTTTAAATGCATGGTGTTTATTTTTGAGCTCCTTAATGCAAGGGATGTCATTAGTGGATAGTGGGAGATGTTGCTACTATTCTTGAACTATCGCTACCATTAAGCAATCACAGATTAAGTATTGGGTATGTTAGATGCTCTCTCCACCAAGAATGGGGCTCTACTCCAAATTTAGAAGAATTATTCCCTATAAACCTGTGTTACTGGGACCATGGAACTATCAATTCATGGTGCAAAGTCAACGTAGCTTGTAGGATTTGGATGGATAGTCTGGAGTTTTACTCTCATCTTTTGGAGGGTCAGGAAAAGACTTTGAAAAACCTTTCTTCATATGATTGAATAGTTTGGCTGATGTCTGCTGTTGGAAGATTTGAACACGGTCTACAGAAGGGACAGGCCAGATGGGCTAAATGGCCTTTCTCGTGTTCTTTACATTTTAATTTTATTGTTGCACCAACGATCTCTTTAACTCATAAGAAAGCAAAGAATGAGAAAAGGTCATTTGATAAATCAAGCCCACTCCTCCCAATACACATAGAATCTACACTATTGTGGATTCTACCTCTCCCATCCCGCCCGCTGAAGGGAATGTCTGCATAGATGCTCCCTGATCCCCAAAGTTCATCCAGCAACACTCCATCCATCCTTAGACTTCCAAACTTCTATGCTGACAGTCGGAGTGACATCAGCCTGTTTAACAGCTCGGAGCATCTTTGTAAACAATCATGTACAAAAGAAAAACCATAACAGCAGTCATCGCAGAGGATCGCAGTGTGATGTTAACACATGCAAGTGAAAGTCTGAATATTGCTTCCGTGGATAGTGCTTGCATTGTTGAATTTTTGGCCGAATACCCATCACAGTCTCTAAGGACAGAGGCAATATTCTATCTGAACCATCTCCATAAACCAATAGTTTCACCGTTGCATTTTACAGAGATGAGCTAAAGCTGAGGCCGATGTTTCCTTTTAAAGGGATGACCTCTTTACCAGGGTACGCTTTGATAACTTGCCATGGTGGGATTTGAACTTACAACGGGGTTTCACAATGTCCATCGAAGTTCTGCGTTTGAAACAAAGGCAAAATAAAAACAAGGCAGGGCATCCAAATCAATTAAAAACATCAGTCTATTGCGATGTGACATTGTGAAGGTTAGAACGGGGATTTACTGTTACGTTATTAACTTTCATCTTCTGCATGTAATTTCGACCAATGTGCTTAATGTAATCCTGTGGGAGTGCAGCTGTTGGTCTTACAATTATGCGACACATTCCCTGGAATATGATATAAATTCATGATCGACACAATATTACACAACTCTAACAGTTCTTTTTCCCTTAGGGATTACGCTGCCATCTGTGCTCAGTTTTTTCAGATGAATCGCTCGTGAGACTTGGCTCTCTCTGAGATTAGGGTGAAAACTGGGTACGACAACGTAGTAGGACTGTTACTGGACCAGTAATCCAGAGGCCTGGGCTAATAAAACATGGCAGTTTGAGAATTTAAATTCATTTTTTTAAATCTGGAAGTAAAAACCAGTATCAGTAAAAGTGACCATGAACCAGTTGCATTGATATAAAAATCTAACTGGTTCTCTAATGTCCTTTAGGGAAGGAAACCTGCCGGTCTGGGCCTATATGTGACTCCAGCCCCACAACAATGTGGTTGACTCTTAACTGCCCTCTGAAGTGGCCTAGCAAGCAACTCAGCCGTATCAAACTGCTTCAGGGCATCTAGAGATAGGCAACAAATGCCGGCCTTGCCAGCGATGCCCACATCCTGAGTATAATTTTAAAAAACTTGTCCTTTCTATTAAATCTGTAAAACGTTTGGCTCAGTAGTAGCAGTCTCACCTCTGAGTCAGAAGGTTATGGGTCCAGGACTTGAGCACATTGTCTGTGACTGACACTCCAGTGTAGTACTATGCCATCCTTTGGGTCTTAAAACGAGGTCCCGTCAGCCTGTTCAGGTAGACGGTAAAGCTCCGGGAGCAGGACGCGATGAAGAGCAGGGAATTTCCCGGTATCCATGCTGACATTCCACCATCAACCAATAGAGCCAAAATCAGGTGCACATTTTAATGGTGATACAGTTGCCGATGTAACAATGGTCACTGCAGTCCAAAATTAATTAATTATGCAAAATTACACATAATTTATTGCACAGAAACAGGCCATTCGGCCCAACTGATCCATGCTGGTGGTTATGCTCCACACGGGCCTCCTCCCACCTTACTTCATCTCACCATATCCTTCTATTCCTTTCTCCCTCATGTGCTTATCTAGCTTCCCCTTAAATGCATCTATGTTATTCGCCTCAACCACTCCATGTGGTAGGTAGTGCCACATTCTAACCACTCTCTGGGTAAATTCCTTATTGGATTTCTTAGTGGCTATCTCATATTTATGGCCCCTGGTTTTGGACTCTCCTATAATTTGAGACATCGAGGGAAAATTGGATATGGCCGATTATTGGGTGCGGGTAGTGTAATCCGCTGTTAACCCATGCCCGATGGCCCCTGCGCAGGCAGGACGAGACTTTCGTGAGACCTGAGGAATTAACAGCAAGCAGCATTGGAACTCAATGTAGACACGAGGATTTAAAGCAATTCACACTTTTGGGAAGCCCCAATCTCTTAAAGGGAGGATGTCTCTTAAAATCTCTTAAAGGTAACCAGTACCTGTTATTTGATAAAAATAACAGTCTGCTACCTGCATGGAGTCTGAACGGAGATCAGACATCGCACACGTAAAACACAGATGCACGTCCCATCCTGATGTTTACACACTGTTGAGTTATGTTAAAACATCGAATAAAGGTTGCACACTACTAAATCCCACATCCTCCAATCTGCACGCCAGACCTCACCAATCTGCCAATCTGAGTTGGCACCAGGCCTGCGAGAGAGCGTGTACCAATGTTCTCTGCTGAGGCACCAGAGGACTTGGTGCAAGAGGTGGACAGAAGGAGTGACATCCTATATCCGTGGTGGGGTGGTTGGGGGCCAAGAGGCCCTCCAGATATATACCCAAAAGGCAGTGGGAGGCAGTGGGGGACGAAGTCAATGCCAGGAGCACAGCATCATGAACGTGGATGCAGTACAGGAAGAAGTTCAATGCTTTGACATGAGTGGTCAAGGTGAGTGAGGTCAACTGTCAAGTGGCGTCTCCTACCAACTGCACCACACACTACACCCTCATCACCCACATACCAATAAACTCTTTCCATCAGTACTCAACTCTTCCAATCAAATGCTTCATCTGACTCTTACACATTACCACTGTTGCAAGCCGCCCACCCACAACTCACAGGCCACACACACTGGCAGCTATTCAACCATGACAGGCACATCACCCAGACACACGTCCTGCTTTCTTGCAGGAGAAGGTGGTGCATATCAGGAGGCAGCCAGTGGCAGTGGTATTTAGCCCCTCAAGCCTGTTCCGCGGTTCAATGAGATAATGGCGGACCTGTGACCTAACTCCATATACCTGTCTTAGTCCCATATACCTTAATACCCTTGGTTCACAGAAATCTATCAATCTCAGATTTAACATTCACAATTGAGCTAGCATCAACTGCCATCTGCAGAAGAGCGTTCCAAACTTCTCCCACCTTTTGCGTGTAGAAGCATTTCCTAACTTCACTCCTGCACGTCCTGGCTCTAAATGTTAGGCTATGTCCCCTCGTCCTAGTATTCAAGTATAGGAGACCTCCAAAAACAGTTACAAGTGTCTCGGCAGCCAGAAGCAATAATCCAGCAACTAACTTGTAAATCCTGCATGGTCCCTTTAAATAGCGCTGGTGGGGGGTCCTTCAGGCACTCTAAGAGATGTTTAGATGTGAAGACTGTGCGTTGAGTTGAGCATTAAGTGTCAAAATGGTGTCTATCACTTTAAATCAGCGTTGCACACTGATTGTATCCATTTTCTCCTTACTTTACATACTTTCGGCGTTCGGTATTTGTGTATGCGCTAATAACTATACCAAGATGGGCGTCTGGCGCACATCACACTGGATGTTCGAGATGCTGCGTAGCGCCAAAACAAAGGGCCAATTTAGTGCCCATCTTATCCCCGTCTGCCTTATCGAACCCCTTCATAATTTTAAAGACCTCTATTAGGTCACCCCTCAGTCTTCTCTTTTCTACAGAAAAGAGCCCCAGCCTGTTCAGTCTTTCCTGATAGCTGCATCCTCTCAGTTCTGGTATTTAGAGAAATAGGATCTATTGGAGTAAAGATGAGCAGCAAAGTAAAATGTTAGCTTTTCTAGTATTGCGGAGTGTATAAATAGTTAAGCTGATAATATTACAGGCTGCGGGGGGTGCCTGCCGAGTGGTGAGAGTCAGCACACTAAGCTATAGTACAGACTCCACATTGCTCTGCATCTACAGGCTTCGCACAGCTTGACTCGTGCTGTTGGCGAGACCATTCCAGTTAGTTCCCAAGGGCTGCCGGCACTCGGAACCATTCCCCATCATGAGTCATCACATGATGGGGAGAAGCAGAGCGGCCAAACGTCAAATATCCAGAGAGTGAAGCATCGCACCAACTTATTCCTAATTCACCTCACAATTAACCACCAAACCATAAATGGTGGGACAACGTATACTTCAGTTCTGGATGTTTCTTTCAAAAGCCCTCAATATTCTTGGAATTTTATTTAATACATTCATGCAAAACCAACTGATTATTGAAGACTGATCTTCACAGATATAAAGAATCTCACATTGCAGCTAATGGCAAGCTCTTATTGTTTGAAATTAGATCCATGACCATCAATCCCAATACCAGGTGAATGAGTTCCATCTCCATTTATTTGCTCCCTGTGTTTAAGTACGTCTGGTTTCTCATGCTGAGTCCTAAGGCCAGTTTTATATATTCTAGTGTTTTCGGCTTTGGCCTAGATCAAAAATGGAGGGAGCAAACAGAGCAAGGACATGCAGGGGGTGTGGTCATCGAGTGTGTTGTACATTCATTGAGATCCTTAATAACCTCAATAATTAATATTTCCACATTATGAGACACAGAAGTTAGTGCAACAATTAGGGTACGGTAGCCTAGTGACTCTGGTACTAAACAAGCAACCCAGAGATGGTGAATTTGAATCCCATTGTGAAAGTTTTGAAATTGAATTCAAAAAATTTGGTAATTTGTTGGCTGGCACCAGAAAAATTACCATAAAAGCTGCCGGATTGTTGTAAAAGAAAATCTATTGGTTCACTTGTGCCTTCAGGGAAGGGAACCAACCATCCTATTTGGTGTGGCCTACATGTGCCTCCAGCCCTGCACGAGGTGGTTGTCTCTTAATGCCTTCAGTGCAATCAGGGATGGGCTGATATGTGTCACCCACATCCCAAGAATGAACTAAAAACATGGCTCTTAATTTGAAAATGTAACTCTTGCCAACTATTTTACACCTTGTAAGTTTCCAGACACACCACCTGAAGAACTAACAGTCTGGACCAAAGCCAGACAAGTGACAACTTTATCATTGGACGTTTAGAAATGATTGTGTTCTGAAAAGACATCTGTAGCATCACAGTGGAAAAAAAAAGAGACATATTCACCAGGCCAGAGAAACGTGGCATGGAGTAATTACCAATGAGTTTATCAGCCTCTGTCATGTTTATGTAAATAGACCTGCCACATGTGCCACATGTATAGTTACTGTGTAAAATTCTGCATTGTCCTGAATTACATGGGCTGTCAATTTGAATTAAGGCCATTCACATAGTACATGATTGCAATTCATGTTGATCATCCATGCCCATCATCCATGTACAAGCCATGAGACCTAGGTGACAGACCAAGGCCCATAGAGCAAGATAAATAAATCAAGGTGGAGAACATCAAAAGTAAAGACAAGGTAACCAAGAGTTTGTGGTTAGGTGATGCTAATCTTGGCTTGTCAGGGTTGCAGATTGTAGGAGGAAGGGAAGGCTGAGGGAGGAAAGGAGGTTTACACACTTGAGGTCCAAGGAAAAGACAAGTTGGAGACAGTGTGAAGAGCAGTAATTTGAACATAGTAGGGATGTAGGGAGGAGAAATGGTGGAGAAGACAGTGCATTTGGAGCTTATGAAAACAAGAGAGGAGAGTTGGGAGGAACAATGATCTCAGTAGCATTGATAAAATAGAGAAGAGAGTTTGCAATAATAGCAAATGAGAGGTTTGAGGTTGGAGGTGAGAGACATTGTTCCATGTGATCCAGGACTGTGAGAGATGTCACATGTGTGGAACTATGTTTAACTTGCATTCATGACTTGTACTGTGTTCAGAATGGCCAAGTGGACCCAGCTCAGAGTCAACCCTGGTCATCTTGGAAAAGGTCACACATGGACACGGCTCAGACAACAGCTCCTGAAATGCAGAGCTCACAGCATAAAGCACAGCGATGGTGAGACACTGGTAGAAACACAGTGATCACCTGATAGGTCAATGAACCCAGACAACAGTATTTGCAAATTGAGAAATAACCTTAAAAATCAACAAACAGCACTGAGTAAAATAATTCTCCCAATAAATTGCCTGAACATTAGATCTAGGGTAGGTACAAAATAATTGTGGGTGCACAGTTTGCAATGTGACTTAACTACGAGTTTGGAAATGAATGCAGAGAATAGTTCTGTTCCTTTGGGTAAGGGGAAGCTAGATAAACACGAGGGAGAAAGGAATAGAAGGTTATGTTGATAGGGTTAGATGAAATAGAGAGGGAGGAGGCTCGTGTGGAGCATAAACAGCGGCATAGACCAGTTGGGCTGAATGGCCTGTTTCTGTGCTATTACATAGAATGTAATATGTAATTCTATGCAATATCTGGACTTGAATTAGATGAAGGAGCAGTGCTGCTGGGGACGGCACTGACTGAAGTGCTTCTATTTGTATTCATTTCATTTTGTTTGGACAATTCTTTCTTCCTTGCTGATAAGAATCACACAATCTGAGTAAAGAGCCTATCTCTGGTTTCTGGAAAATGACTGCAATATAGTCAGTGTAAAAGATAATGTACACTGTGCAGCACAAAATACTTAAAGGAAGAACAGCTTTTCTCTACAGGAAAGGAGACACATAGTCAACTGTTTGAACAGATGCTGTGCGTATTTAAAGTGAGAGACAGACGAATACCAGCTCCGCCATCACCGACACACAGTCTGTCCCACTCTCAGATACCAGCTCCTCCATCACCCCCACACAGTCTGTCCCACTCTCAGATACCAGCTCCGCCATCACCCACACACAGTCTGTCCCACTCTCAGATACCAGCTCCTCCATCACCCCCACACAGTCTGTCCCACTCTCAGATACCAGCTCCTCCATCACCGACACACAGTCTGTCCCACTCTCAGATACCAGCTCCTCCATCACCCCCACACAGTCTGTCCCACTCTCAGATACCAGCTCCTCCATCACCGACACACAGTCTGTCCCACTCTCAGATACCAGCTCCGCCATCACCGACACACAGTCTGTCCCACTCTCAGATACCAGCTCCTCCATCACCCACACACAGTCTGTCCCACTCTCAGATACCAGCTCCTCCATCACCCACACACACAGTCTGTCCCACTCTCAGATACCAGCTCCTCCATCACCCCCACACAGTCTGTCCCACTCTCAGATACCAGCTCCTCCATCACCCACACACACAGTCTGTCCCACTCTCAGATACCAGCTCCGCCATCACCCACACACAGTCTGTCCCACTCTCAGATACCAGCTCCTCCATCACCTACACACAGTCTGTCCCACTCTCAGATACCAGCTCCTCCATCACCCACACACAGTCTGTCCCACTCTCAGATACCAGCTCCTCCATCACCTACACACAGTCTGTCCCACTCTCAGATACCAGCTCCTCCATCACCTACACACAGTCTGTCCCACTCTCAGATACCAGCTCCGCCATCACCCACACACAGTCTGTCCCACTCTCAGATACCAGCTCCTCCATCACCCACACACAGTCTGTCCCACTCTCAGATACCAGCTCCTCCATCACCCACACACAGTCTGTCCCACTCTCAGATACCAGCTCCTCCATCACCCACACACAGTCTGTCCCACTCTCAGATACCAGCTCCTCCATCACCCACACACAGTCTGTCCCACTCTCAGATACCAGCTCCGCCATCACCGACACACAGTCTGTCCCACTCTCAGATACCAGCTCCTCCATCACCCACACACACAGTCTGTCCCACTCTCAGATACCAGCTCCTCCATCACCCATACATATTCTGTCCCACTCTCAGATACCAGCTACTTCATCACTAACATACAATCTGTCCCACTCTCAGATACAAAGGATGACTAAAAGAATAATAAAGAGGGAGAAAATAAATGGTGAGAGTAAACTAGCAAGAAATATAAAAACTGACAGTAAAAGCTTCTACAAGTATATTAAAAGGAAGAGGGTAGCTAAAGTAAACATTGGTCCCTTAGAGGATGAGACTAGGGAAATAATAATGGAAAACATGGAAATGGCAGAGGAATTGAACAGATATTTTGTATCTGTCTTCACAATAGAAGACACTAATAATATACCGATAATAGTAGAAAATCAAGGGGCAAAGGGGAGGGAGGAACTAAAAACAATCACTATCACTAGAGAAAAATAACTAGGTAAACTAATGGGCCTAAAGGCTGATAAGTCCCCTGGACCTGATGGTTTGTATCCGAGGATCTTAAAGGAAGTGGCTGCTGAGATAGAGGGTGCATTGGTTGTAATCTTCCAGAATTCACTAGATTCTGGAAAGGTCCCAGTGGATTGGAAAACCACAAATGTAACACCCCTATTCAAGAAGGGAGTGAGACAGAAAGCAGGTAACTATAGACCAGTTAGCCTAACATCTGTCATTGGGAAAATACTAGAATCCATTATTAAGGAAGTAGTAGCAGGACATTTGGAGACTCATAATACAATCAAGGAGAGTAAACATGGTTTTATGAAGGGGATATCATGTCTGTCAAATTTATTAGAGTTCTTTGAGGAAGTAACGGGCAGGGTGGATAAAGGGGAACCAATGGATGCAGTATATTTGGATTTCCAAAAGGCATTCGATAAGGTGCCACATAAAAGATTAATGCACAAGATAAGAGCTCATGGTATTGGGGGTAATATACTGGCATGGATAGAGGATTGGCTAACTGACAGAAAACAAAGAGTCGGGATAAAAGGGTCATTTTCAAAATGGCAATCTGTAACTAGTGGGGTGCCGCAGGGCTCAGTGCTGGGGCCTCAACTATTTACAATATATATCAATGACTTGGATGAAGGAACAGAGTGTCTTGTGGCCAAATTTGCTGATGATACAAAGATAGGTGGAAAAGCAAGTTGCAATGAGGACACAAAGTGTCTGCAAAGGGATATTGATAGGTTAAGTGAATGGGCAAAAATTTGGCAGATGGAGTATAATGTGGGAAAATGTGAAGTCATCCACTTTGGGAGGAAAAATAAAAAAGCAAAATATTATTTGAATGGAGAAATACTACAAAATGCTGAGGTACAGAGGGATCTGGGTGTCCTTGTACATAAACACAAAAAGTCAACATACAGGTGCATCAGGTAATCTGGAAGGCAAACGGATAATCGGCCTTTATTTCTCTGGGGATGGAGTATAAAAGCAGGGAAGTCATGCTACAACTGTACAGGGTACTGGTGAGACCACACCTGGAGTACTGCGTCCAGTTCTGGTGCCCTTATTTAAGGAAGGACATACTTGCATTGGACGCAGTTCAGAGAAGGTTCACTAGGTTGATTCCGGGTATGGAAGGGTTGCCTTATGAGGAAAGATTGAACAGGTTGGGTCTATACTCATTGGAGTTTAGAAGAATGAGAGGAGACCTTATTGAAACATACAAGATTCTGAGGGGACTCGATAGGGTTAATGCTGAGAGGATGTTATCACTCATGGAGGAATCTAAAACTAGGGGGCATAGTCTCAGAATAAGGGGTCACCCGTTTAAGACGGAAATGAGGAGGAATTTCTTCTCCCAGAGGGTCGTGAATCTTTGGAATTCTTTACCCCAAAAAGCTGTGGAGGCTGAGTCATTGAATACATTCAAGGCTGAGTTAGACAAATTTTTGATCAGCGAGGGAGTCAAAGGATACGGGGAAAAGGCAGGAAAGTGGAGTTGAGGTAAAAATCAGATCAGCCATGATCTCATTGAATGGCGGAGCAGGCTCGAAGGGCCGAATGGCCTACTCCTGCTTCTATCTCTTATGGTCTTATGGTCTATACCAGCTCCTCCATCACTAATACACAGTCCGTCCCGTTAACAAATATCAGCTCCTCCATCACTCACACACAGTCTGTCCCACTCTCAGATACCAGCTCCTCCATCACCCACACACAGCCTGCCCCATTAACAGATACCAGCTCCTCCATCACCCCCACACACAGTCTGTCCCACTCTCAGATACCAGCTCCTCCATCACACACACAGTCTGTCCCTCTCTCAGATACCAGCTCCTCCATCACACACACAGTCTGTCCCACTCTCGAATACCAGCTCCTCCATCACCCACACACACAGTCTGTCCCACTCTCAGATACCAGCTCCTCCATCACACACACAGTCTGTCCCACTCTCGAATACCAGCTCCTCCATCACCCACACACAGTCTGTCCCACTCTCAGATACCAGCTCCTCCATCACCCCCACACAGTCTGTCCCACTCTCAGATACCAGCTCCTCCATCACCCACACACACAGTCTGTCCCACTCTCAGATACCAGCTCCTCCATCACCCCCACACAGTCTGTCCCACTCTCAGATACCAGCTCCTCCATCACACACACACACAGTCTGTCCCACTCTCAGATACCAGCTCCTCCATCACCCACACACACAGTCTGTCCCACTCTCAGATACCAGCTCCTCCATCACCCCCACACAGTCTGTCCCACTCTCAGATACCAGCTCCTCCATCACCCACACACAATCTGTCCCTCTCTCAGATACCAGCTCCTCCATCACCCACACACAGTCTGTCCCACTCTCAGATACCAGCTCCTCCATCACCCACACACAATCTGTCCCTCTCTCAGATACCAGCTCCTCCATCACCCACACACAATCTGTCCCTCTCTCAGATACCAGCTCCTCCATCACCCACACACAATCTGTCCCTCTCTCAGATACCAGCTCCTCCATCACCCACACACAATCTGTCCCTCTCTCAGATACCAGCTCCTCCATCACCCACACACAATCTGTCCCTCTCTCAGATACCAGCTCCTCCATCACCCCCACACACAGTCTGTCCCACTCTCGAATACCAGCTCCTCCATCACCCACACACAGCCTGTCCCATTAACAGATACCAGCTCCTCCATCACCCACACACAGTCTGTCCCACTCTCGAATACCAGCTCCTCCATCACCCACACACAGCCTGTCCCATTAACAGATACCAGCTCCTCCATCACCTACACACAGTCTGTCCCACTCTCAGATACCAGCTCCACCATCACCCACACACAGTCTGTCCCATTAACAGATACCAGCTCCTCCATCACCCCCACACACAGCCTGTCCCACTCTCGAATACCAGCTCCTCCATCACCCACACACAGCCTGTCCCATTAACAGATACCAGCTCCTCCATCACCTACACACAGTCTGTCCCACTCTCAGATACCAGCTCCACCATCACCCACACACAGTCTGTCCCATTAACAGATACCAGCTCCTCCATCACCTACACACAGTCTGTCCCACTCTCGAATACCAGCTCCTCCATCACCCACACACAGTCTGTCCCGCTCTCAGATACCAGCTCCTCCATCACCTACACACAGCCTGTCCCATTAACAGATACCAGCTCCTCCATCACCCCCACACACAGTCTGTCCCACTCTCAGATACCAGCTCCTCCATCACCCCCACACACAGTCTGTCCCACTCTCAGATACCAGCTCCTCCATCACCCCCTCACACAGTCTGTCCCACTCTCAGATACCAGCTCCTCCATCACCCACACACACAGTCTGTCCCACTCTCAGATACCAGCTCCTCCATCACCTACACACAGTCTGTCCCACTCTCAGATACCAGCTCCTCCATCACCTACACACAGTCTGTCCCACTCTCAGATACCAGCTCCTCCATCACCTACACACAGTCTGTCCCACTCTCAGATACCAGCTCCTCCATCACCCACACACAGTCTGTCCCACTCTCAGATACCAGCTCCTCCATCACCTACACACAGCCTGTCCCATTAACAGATACCAGCTCCTCCATCACCTACACACAGTCTGTCCCACTCTCAGATACCAGCTCCTCCATCACCGACACACAGTCTGTCCCACTCTCAGATACCAGCTCCTCCATCACCCACACACAGTCTGTCCCACTCTCAGATACCAGCTCCTCCATCACCCACACACAGTCTGTCCCGCTCTCAGATACCAGCTCCTCCATCACCCACACACAGTCTGTCCCACTCTCAGATACCAGCTCCTCCATCACCCATACATATTCTGTCCCACTCTCAGATACCAGCTCCTCCATCACCCACACACAGTCTGTCCCACTCTCAGATACCAGCTCCTCCATCACCGACACACAGTCTGTCCCACTCTCAGATACCAGCTCCTCCATCACCCACACACAGCCTGTCCCACTCTCAGACACCAGCTCCTCCATCACCCACACACAGTTTGTCTGACTCTGATCCCAGCTCATCCATCACTAAACTCAAGGGAATACAAGCCAAGCTTATGCAACCTGTCTTCATAATTTAACCCTTGATGTCCTGGTATCATTCTGGTGAATCTGCACTACATCCCTTCCAAGGTTAATATATCCTTCCTGAGATGTGGTGTCCAAAACTGAACACAGTCTCCAGATGGAGTCTGGCAACTGATGCATCACTTTCTCTCCTTTGCATTCCAATCATTCTGGTGAGTATAAACACCAGCATTGACCAGTTGGGCCGAATGGCCTTTTACTCTGCTGTAGATTCTATGTAATTCTAAGTAACAGAAAATCTACACCTTCTATCCAACAGCCACCCCACACAGCATGTTCAAACAGTACAATATGGATATGGTGCTTGAAATTCCTCTGTGTGCTATTTTTAGTGTACTGGTTAACACTTTGTGTCAAATTCCCGTGAGCTGTACTTTAGTGAGCTGTTAGCCTGATTATTTCAAGGGGTAAATGGCTTTACTGAAATAGTACAACACAAGGACTTGACACAAACCTGATGAAAGTAGTGCAGGGGGGAGTTTCAACCCGGTAGGTTAGATTTCCCACATCATCGCACCTCACACACTGTGAAGGGCAGCGAGGGTTGATGCATTATCTGGTCTTCCCTCCTTGTGAGGAAACTCCTTTGTCTCTTTTAACCATCTCCCTCATTGTGTGCTTACATTCCGAGCTAGGTGACATAACAATATGGGGGAAGTGTAGAGAACTGCGATAAGAACAGATGTCTAATGAGTCTCACACATGAACATGCGACGTGCAGAAACAGCTGGAGAAGTTGGCCAGGAGCACCATAAAGCAATTGATATTTCATGGCCTGAAGCATTCTCCAGCAACTCTAGTTCAGGTTAATTCTAAACTTCTGCACACAAGGACAGAGTTGCAGGCAGTGGCACCGTCTAGAGCAGAAAAAGCCATTCTTTGAGGGCTTTTTGAGCTGATAAAGAATCTTGTGGTGCAATTACAGCAGTATCAACCCGCACGTCTTCTTTAAGCACTTGGGGCTGATGTAGTCGCTTTGTAAAGGGCTAGAAGCCTGGCCAGCTCTCTCCGTAAAGTGTTGTAAAGTGTTGTCTTTGGCTAGCGCAGTGGCAGTTGAGATTGGGAAACCAGCTAGTGAACAACTCTGGATAGAAGGCTTTTTCCTCCTGTGGGCCACAGTGCAAGGAAGCTCCAATGAGCTATCTCATGTCGTTCCCACCTCACTGGCTGGAACCTAAATATAATTCCTTTCTCTCTCCCAACTTTCTCTCGGATATTTTTTTAACCTCACCTCCTGGAGTTGCTGTCTCGCACTAGTACGAGGAAGTGGGGCTGAACTTCCACAGGGGCTTCACTGCTCTCTGACCAGACTTCAGGCAGGAGATTGGTGGATCCCCACACCCCCTCCCCCAGGGAAATGGCATAAACCCGTGAAACCCCAGCGTAATTTCAGCCCCACGGTTCTTTGGACACAGGGACCCCATCAGTACCCCACTCAAGCGACCGTTCTTCCTGTGTAATAAGCCTGGACGGCAAGTGTTGGCAGGCAATTCGAATGAGGGAGGAACACCACAGCTGAACTCTATCCTGTCCCCACTTGCCACATGGATTTTCCAGTAGGAGGAAAGGGACAAGGAACTTTCATTCATATCGCGCTTTAGCACATCCTCTCAAAGCGCTTCACAAGTGCAGCCACTGTTGTTATGTAGGAAAATGCAACATCCAATGTGCAACACAGACCAGGTATGAATGACCAGTTAACCTGCTTTTCTTGGTGTTGGCTGAGGGAAGAATGTTGGTCAGGACATTCCGAGGGCTCCCTTGCTCACGGGATCTTTTACACCCACCAGAACAGGTGCATGGGATCTCAGGTTAAAGTGTCAGGTAGAAGACAGCTGCTCTGACATCCAACAGTCACTAGAGACAGCACTGAAGTGTCAGCCTAGGTCATGTGAGATTTGAACCCACGACCTTCTGAGTCAGAGGTGAGAGTGCTACCACAAAGCCGAGCTGACACTTAAAGTCACTGGAAGCACAGGCTAATTTATATTTTTTCCCTCCCCTAGCCCAGAAACACTAAGGCCAATTGTAACACCTTCTCTGTCCCCCTGACTGATATCAGCTAATTCAGTGTATTTCAGAGGTTGACCTCGTTGCTCTCCTGGTCTGTATGGCTCAGCTCCACATCAGGCAGTCCTTTAACCTCCTGAGCCATCAGAAAGGAGGTATCATTTTGTTTAAAATGCAAACTAAATGGTACAATTCTAGAGTGGGTGCAGGAATAGAGAGACCTGTGTGTTTACAAACACAAATCTTTGAAGATGGCAGGACAAGTCAATAAGGCTGTTAAAAAAGCATACGGGATCTTGGGATTTACAAATAGAGTACAAAAGCAAGGAAGTTATGCTAAACCTTTATAAATCACTGGTTAGGCCTCAGCTGGAGTATTGTGGCCAATTCTGGGCATCACACTTTAGGAAGGATGTCAAGGCCTTGGAGAGGGTGCAGAGGAGATTTACTAGAATGGTACCAGGGATGAGAGAAGCTGGGATTGTTCTCCTTAGAGCAGAGAAGGTTAAGGGGAGATTTAATAGAGGTGTTCAAAATTATTAAGGGTTTTGGTACAGTAAATGAGGAGAAGCTGTTTCCACTGGCAGGAGGGTCGGTAACCAGAGGACACAGATCTAAGGTAATTGACAAAAGATCCAGAGGGGAGATGAGGAGAATTTTTTTTACGCAGCAAGTTGTTATGATCTGGAATGCACTGCCTGAAAGGACGGTGGAAGCAGATTCAATAATCACTTTCAAAACGGAATTAGATAAATATTTGAAGGGGAAAAATTGGCAGGGCTATGGGGAAAGAGCAGGGGAATGGGAGATCTTAGATAGAGGCAGCACAGGCACGATGGGCTGAAAGGCCTCCTTCTGTGCTGTAAGATTCTATGATTCTACGATTCTAAGAAGACATTCACTACTCAGCCTGATGAGTGCCTGAAATAATATTCAGTTTAAATTCGAGCCCTTTCACATTATTGTTTGACATCACTCTGCCTCCAGCACTATCATTTCTATGTGGCTGTTTGTTTTTCGATTCCAGGATAATTACACCCCAGAAAGAACTCTAATTGCAGTCAATAGCTTGAAAATGCAAGGCCTCCACTTTTCTGCCTCTGTACATTGCAGCATATTAAATCAAAGCTCACGCCAGAATGCTAGAGCTGCCAGCTTTTGCTCTGAATTTACATCTTTTTGAGCTGTGTTTATTAATCCCTCTGAAATCTTCCATTACTGTAGTGCTATGGTTCAAGTAGTTGGATTGGTGCAACAACCAACTTTCTTTTAGTGAGGCAATGAGACACATGAGGAGCACTGTGGTCCCATAGTCCTGAAATGTGCTTCATTCAGATACCAGTGTCCGTAATACAGGACACTACCCAGTCTCAAAAGGGAAGGAGGAATCATAGAATCATTGAATAATACAGCACACGAGCAGGCCATTTGGCCCATCGTGCCTGTGAAAGAGCTATCCAATTAGTCCCACTCCCCTGCTCTTTCCCCATAGCCCAGCAATTTTTTTCCCTTCAACTATTTATCCAATTCCATTTTGAAAGTTAGTATTCCATCACCCTTTCAGGCAGTGCATTCCAGATCATAACTACTCACTGCATAAAAAATTCTGCTCATCTCGCCTCTGGTTCTTTTCCCAATTACCTTAAATCTGTGTCATCTGGTCACCGACCCTTCTGCCACTGGAAACAGTTTCTCTATCAAAACCCCTCATAATTTTGAACACCTCTATTAAATCTCCTCTTAACCTTCTCTGCTCTAAGGAGAACAACCCCAGCTTCTCCAGTCTCTCCACATAACTGAAGTCCCTCATCCCTGGTCCCATTCCAGCTGGGGCCCAATCAGTGTTTTATAAAATTTAGCATAACTTCCTTGCTTTTGTGCTCTATGGGGAAATTTTAACCCCCATCCATGATGGGCGGGAGAGTGTGGGAGGGGGGTAAAAATTAAAAATCAGGTAACACAACCTTAACCTGCATATGCCCTTGCCACCATTTTAAGGCGATGGGCTGGAAGGAGTGTCTGTGTCCCGCTCTCGAGAGGCAGACACTTCATGATGCTATTTAAATCAGGTTACCACAGCGCAGTGCAGTTGGGAGTCTGATTTAAATTTAACGCTGTGAAATCCGGCCGTGGAATGGAGACGGGAGCAGTTGGATCCAGTTGGTAAGTGCTTTTTACAGCACTGCTTGTGAGACAGAAGGAGCAGGAGTGCTCCCCCCCGGCCCCTCGAGCAAATCTTCTGCCGCGATCGGCCACTTCCCCCACCACCACCCCCCAACCCGCAATACCGAGCCTTCTGCCCTGCGATATCTCCTGACCCCCCCCTCCTTCCCATTACCGGTCCGACCCCCGACCCCCCCCCTCCAACAACCCCCAATCTTTCCCAATTGACGGGGACCATCCCCAAGCAGTTGGCCAGCCTATCAATCTGGCCACTTGCCGGGCCGGAAACGGAGTAAATAAATGATAGAGGTCCTGCCATTAAATTCGGCAGGACCTCCGCATTCCCAGGATTTCTGTTTTTTTTTATTCGTTCATGGGATGTGGGCGTCGCTGGTGAGGCCGGCATTTATTGCCCATCCCTAATTGCCCTTGAGAAGGTGGTGGTGAGCCGCCTTCTTGAACCGCTGCAGTCCGTGTGGTGACGGTTTTCCCACAGTGCTGTTAGGAAGGGAGTTCCAGGATTTCCGCAAACACAATCCCCCACTCCCTCCCCGTAAATATCAGGGCCTATGCCTCAATTAATAAAGCCCAGGATCCCATTTGCTTTTTTAACAGCCTTCTCAACTTGTCCTGCCACCTTCAAAGATTTGTGTACGTAAACCCCCAGGTCTCTGTTCCTAACCCCCCTTTAAAATTGTACCATTTACTTAATATTGCCTCTCCTCATTTTCCCTTCTAAAATGAATCACTTCATACTTCTCTGCATTAAATTGCATCTGCCATGTGTCTGCCCATTTCACCAGTCTGTTTATGTCCTCCACACTGATTACTACATTTCCGAGTTTCGTGCCATCTGCAAGCTTTGAAATTATACCCTCTATACCCAAGCCCAGGTCATTAATCTATATCAAAAAGAGCAGTAGTCCTAATACTGACCCCTGGGGAACACCACTGTATACTTCCCTCCAGTCTGAAAAAAACAACCGTTCACCACTACTCTCTGCTTTCTGTTTCTTAGCCAATTTTGTATCCACGCTGCCACTGCCCCTTTAATCCCATGGGCTTCAATTTTGCTAACAAGCCTATTATGTGGTACTTCATGAAACACCTTTTGAATGTCCATATACACAACATCAACCGCACTACCCTCATCGACCCTCTCCGTTACTTCATCAAAGAACTCAATCAAGTTAGTCAAACCTGATCCGTGCGGGCTGTCATTTATTAACCCATATTTTTCCAAGTGACAATTAATGTTGTCTCATATATTGTCTCTAAAATCTTCCCCATCATCACTGACTGGCCTGTAATTGTCGGGTTTATCCCTCTCCCCCTTTTTGACAGGGGTGTAACATTTGCAATCCTCCAGTCCTCTGGCACCGCTCCCATATCCAAGGAGGATTGGAAGATTGTGGCCAGAGCCTACGTTATTTCCACCCTTAGTTCCCTCAGCAACCTAGGGTGTATCCCATCTGGACCGGGTAATTTTTCCACTTAGAGAGCTGTCAACCTTTTAAGTACCTCCTCTTTTTCTATTTTTATCCTATCCTATTTCTCTACTACCTCCTCCTTTACTGTGACATTGGCAGCATCCTCTTCTTTAGTGAAGAAAGATGCAAAGTACTCATTTAGTACCTCTATCTCCACATGAAGATCTCTTTTTTTGTCCCTAATCGGCCCCAACCTTCCTTTGACTACCCTTTTACTATTTATATGTTTATAAAAGACTCTTGGTTTCCCTTTTGTGTTAGCTTCTAATCTATTCTCATACCTCTTTGCCTTTTCCAGTTCCCCTCTGTACTTTCTGTATTGAGCCTGGTTCTCTACTGTACTATAAGCCTGACATTTATCATAAGCCTCCTTTCTCTGAGTCATTTCAAGCTCTATATCTTTAGTCATCCAGGGAGCTCTAGTCTTGGATGCCCTTCCTTTCCCCCTCGTGGGAATGTTTCTAGTCTGTACCCAAACTATCTCCTCTTTGAAGGCCTCCCATTGTTCATTTACTGGTGTGCTTACCAATCTTTGATTCCAATCCACCTGGGCCAGGTCCACTTTCAACTTACTTAAATTAGCCCTCTTCCATTTGAGTATTTTCACCTTTGAATGATGAGGAAAATCAGGAAATGATGATTCAGTGAGAAGCATTGGTTTTGAAAATCAAGGGATTTAAGGGAGAAAGAAAGAATTTGCATTTATAGAGTGGCTTTGACGACCTCAGGACGTCCCAAAGCATTTCACAGCCAACAAAATATTTTTGAAGTGTAGTCACTGTTGTAATATAGGAAAACACGGCGCCCAATTTACACACAGCAAGATCCCACAAACAGCTATGATATAAATGATCAGTTAAACTATTTCAGTAGTGTTAGCTGAGGGATAAATATTGATCGGGACACTGGGAGAAGTCCTTTGCTCTTCTTTGAATAGCACCATGAGATCTTTTGTGTCCACCTGAGAAGGTTGTTTTAAAGTCTCATCCAAAAGACGGCACCTCCGACAGTGCAGCACTCCCTCAATACTACACTGAAGTGTCAGCCTGGTTTATGTACTCAAGTCCTGGAATAGGGTTTGAACCTACAATCTTGTGACTCAGGAGTGAGATTGCTACCACTGAGCCAAGGCTGACCCCTAAAGACGTTACACACACCCCCTCGGGGAACCTTGGTCTTCCACATGACAGGCGGGGATACTAAGTTCCCCCGTGTTGAGTCAAAGTGGGAACCAAGGTGATGAGGCTTGGGGCTGGATTTTTCGCAGGGCAAGTTTGCTAATAGAGGAGGGTCAGGGCAGGATTTTCACCTATCATCCCAACTCTGCTGTGATCCCAACTCATTTTCCTGGATCAGGGCTGTTTAGGCATGCAAGGTGGGTTCCTGGAGGGATCCTACTATTAAAAGGGAGCCCGGCACTACAAGTGATGAAAAAGAAAGCAGTGTTGCAGTGCCAGAGAGGACCATCATTTAAAGGGAACAGAAGAGCCCAGAAGATATGACGACCCTCTTACTCCAAAATGCACAGATGCGGGCTTCCTACCACTGCCTTCAAGTCCTCCCTCACAACTCAGACACCTCACACCGGCGATCAGCTTCGTGTCTCCTCTTTACACTGCCTCCAGCACTCCAGTATCTCCCTTGTGACTCGGTGAACAGAACTGGACACAGTGCTCAAGGTGGGTCTGACCAGAACTGGACACAGTGCTCAAGGTGGGTCTGACCAGAACTGGACACAATCCTCAAGGTGGGTCTGACCAGAACTGGACACAGTGCTCAAGGTAGGTCTGACCAGGACTGGACACCGTGCTCAAGGTGGGTCTGGCCAGAACTGGATACAGTGCTCAAGGAGGGTCTGACCAGAACTGGACACAGTGCTCAAGGTAGGTCTGACCAGAACTGGACACAGTGCTTAAGGTAGGTCTGACCCAAAGCTGGACACAGTGCTCAGGGTGGGTCTGACCAGAACTGGACACCGTGCTCAAGGTGGGTCTGGCCAGAACTGGACACAGTGCTTAAGGTGGGTCTGACCAGAACTGGACACAGTGCTCAAGGTAGGTCTGACCCAAAGCTGGACACTGTGCTCAAGGTGGGTCTGACCAGAACTGGACACAGTCCTCAAGGTGGGTCTGACCAGAACTGGACACAGTCCTCAAGGTGGGTCTGACCAGAACTGGACACAGTGCTCAAGGTGGGTCTGACCAGAACTGGACACAGTGCTCAAGGTGGGTCTGACCAGAACTGGACACAGTGCTCAAGGTGGGTCTGACCAGAACTGGACACAGTGCTCAAGGTGGGTCTGACCAGAACTGGATACAGTGCTCAAGGTGGGTCTGACCAGAACTGGACACAGTCCTCAAGGTGGATGTGAGCCGAACTGGACACAGTGCTCAAGGTGGGTCTGACCAGAACTGGATACAGTGCTCAAGGTGAGTCTGACCAGAACTGGATACAGTGCTCAAGGTGGGTCTGACCAGAACTGGACACAGTCCTCAAGGTGGGTCTGACCAGAACTGGACACAGTGCTCAAGGTGGGTCTGACCAGAACTGGACACAGTGCTCAAGGTGGGTCTGACCAGAACTGGACACAGTGCTCAAGGTAGGTCTGACCAGAACTGAACACAGTGCTCAAGGTGGATGTGAGCCGAACTGGACACAGTGCTCAAGGTGGATGTGAGCCGAACTGGACACAGTGCTCAAGGTAGGTCTGACCAGAACGGGATACAATGCTCAAGGTGGATGTGGGCAGAACTGGGCATAATGCTCAAGGTGGGTCTGACCTCAGGTCTGTACAGTTTGATCACTATTTCCGTTGACTTGTATAATACTGTTTTGACCATGTTATAGGAATATGGGAACATGGGAACAGGAGGAGGCCATTCAGCCCCTCGAGCCTGTTCCACCATTCAGTTGGATCATGGTTGATCTGTATCTCAACTCCTGCCTTGGTTCCATATCTTTTAATACCCTTGCCTCACATAAATCTTTCAAACTCAGTTTTGAAATTTTCAATTGACCCCCAGCATCCACAGCTTTTTGGGGGAGAGAGATCCAGATTTCCACTCCCCTTTGTGTGAAGAAGTGCTTCCTGACATCACCCCTGAATGGCCCAGCTCTAATTTTAAGGTTATGCCCTTTTATTCAGAACTCCCCCACCAGAGGAAATAATTTCTCTCTCTCTATCCTATCAAATTCTTTAATCATCTTAAATTCAATTAGACACCCCTTAATCTTCAATACTCAAGGGGTTAAAAGCCTAGTCTATGCAACCTGACCTCATCATATAACGCTTTTAGATATCATTCTGGTGAATCTGTGCTGCACCCACTCCAAAGCCAAAATATCCTTCCTGAGGTGCGGTGCCCAGAACTGAATGCAGTATCTCCAGATACAATCTAATCAGAGCTTTACACAACTGTAGTACACCTTCCACCCCTTTGTATTCCAGTCTCCTTGCGATAAAGGCCAACATTCCATTAGTCTTTTTAATTATTTTTTGTACCTGTCCACTAGCTTTTAGTGATTTCTGTACTTGGACCCCTAAATCTCTCTGCTCCTCCACAGTTCTAACTTCTCACCATTTAGAAAATACTCTGATCTATCTTTCTTAGGTCCAAAGTGGATGACCTCACACTTTCCCACATTGAACTCCATCTGCCACAGTTTTGTCCACTCATTTAACCTCTCAGTGTCCCTTTGCAACTTCCTGCTCCATCTACATTATTTACTGTGCCACCTAACTTAGTGTCATCAGCAAAATTGGATATAAGGCTCTCAATATAGTGAAAAGCAGAGGCCCCAGTACAGATCCCTGGGGGACACCACTAAAGGAAGAAAGACTTGCATTTATACAGCTCCTTTCACGACCTCAGGACGTCCAAAAGTGCTTTACAGCCAATGAAGTACTTTTTGAAGTGTCGTCACTGTTGTAATGTAGGAAACATGGCAACCAATTTGAGCACAGCAAGATCCCACAAACAGTAATGTGATAATGACGAGATAATCCGTTTTAGTGATTTTGGTTGAGGGATAAATATTGGCCAGGGCACTGGGGAGAATTCCCCTGCTCTTCTATCAAAATAGTGCCATAGAATCATTTAAGTCCACCAGAGAGGGCAGATAGGGCCTCAGTTGAATATCTCATCTGAAAGACAGCACCTCCAATAGTGCAGCACCCTACACAAGTGCTAGCCTGGATTATGTGCTCAAGTGTCTGGAGTAGGACTGGAACCCATGAACTTTATGACTCAGAGGTGAGTATGTTACCTGTAGAGCCACAGCTGACACTAGACACAGCCTGCCAATTTGAGTACATACCCATTATCGCTACTTTCTGTCTCCGACCTCCTAACCAATTCCCGATCCATGTCAATAGGTTGCCTCCAATTCCATGTGGTTTCATTTTTGCTAACAGTCTCTTATATGGAACCTTGTCGAATGCCTTCTGGAAGTTCAGATAAATAACATCCATAGATATATCCTTATCTACCACATTAGTTACCTCCTCAAAAAATTCATCTAGGCTAGTTAGACATGACATACTCTTTACAAATCCATGCTGGCTCTCTGTGATCAGCTCATATTTGTCCAAATGCTCAGTCACTTTGTCCCTAATAACAGATCCTAGTCACTTCCCCACAACAGATGTTACACTAATTGGTCTATAATTTCCTGGTTTCTCTCTCCCACCCTTCTTAAATAAGGAGGGACAATCCTGAATTTCTGAATCAAGAGCATTTTGGAAGATCATGAATAAATCATTTGCAATTTCCTCACTTATTTCTTTTAATACCCTAGGGAGGAAATCATCATGTCCTGGAAATTTGTCAATCTTCAGTCTCATTATTTTCTCCGATACCATTTTTTTTTACTTGCATTAAATCTAGTTAGTTCCTCCCCTTAATTAAATTTTATTTTTCCTTGTATCTTAGGTATTTTATCATCTTCCGCTACTGTGAAGACCGATACAAATTAATTATTTGGCAAGAGTGTCATTTCCTTATTTTGAATTACAATATCACCTGCATCTATCTTTAAGAGGCCCACATTGCCCTTAGTCACTCTCTTTCTCTTTTAGTATTATCCTTGATATCTGTAGCAAGCTTTTCCTTGTATTACATCTCATTTAACATCCAATTGGCTTTGCTGATTGCTGCTCTGCATGGCTTGGACATGTTAAGTATCAAGTCTGCGAAGACTCCTTTTCAACTTGGTTATTCCAACATCATTTATGGAGTGTGCGTGACCCCTATTTTTCCTTCCTATGTGCAATACTTTTCATTTGTCTGCAAATTTCATCTGCCATTGCTATGCCTACTTACATATTTTTGAATAGAATTACATAGAATTTTACAGCACAGAAACAGGCCATTCGGCCCAACAGGTCTATGCCAGTGTTTTTGACCAACTCATTCTGTAATTTCTTAAATGCCTTCTACGGTTGAAATTTGGTAACATTTTGTGAAGTTTGCATTGAGTTTCTGAATCCAAATCACTGCTGTAAATTAGAAACAGTAAAGTTCCAACAATGATCTCAGGGCATCCACTTCTACCATTCCTAACTTTTTACAGGAATGAAATTCCTCTTTTAATGAAAAACAGGAGACTGCCTCATTTTTTCTCAGTGAGCGACGATCGGCTAACCAAATTGCATTCTCAGAAATTGCAAATTTCATTAGCGAGTCACTAATTATGTTCTTACAAAGTGCCACCGTTGCCATAGAAACTGTTGGGAGCTGAAACCTTAAATAAATCACCTCTTCAACAAACCAACAGATTTTTTTTTCAACAGCGATGAAGGCAGCAGTCAGTTACAAGCAATTCTGTTGGTCCATTTATTTTCAACTGTGTTGTCAGTCAAACATTAATATTATTTTACTGTCGGGATTAAACTCTTACACCGGGAGCATGTAATCTCTGGTCTCTTGTGCTTAATATTAGGTGAAAGTCAAAAGTTCTGATTTGATGCTCACTTTGGAGTGCATGTCTCTTCATTTAAAGACTGAAATCCAAGCTCCTACCAATAGTAACTTTTAACAGGCTGAGTGTTTCTCTATTACCTCATCAACAACAGCACATATTTTTTTAATCGTTTAATCTACAAGTTTCCAATTTACCTCAGTTTAATTAAAATCAATAAACCTTGTAAAAATGTCTGAGGCAACATTTGTCTCTTGACAGAGTAAGAAAGGCTTGTTTCTTTTCATGGAACTTTTCACTAGTTTGAACTTGTGCCCTCCCTTATCAGATTGTCATGTTTAATTTGAAATAGTGTTGCTACGAACAAAAGTGAGTGGGCGTGCAGCTTAGGGACGTGAGAATCGGAGGATCTGATTTTTTTTTTTTGGCAGGACGGAACACCACTTCACGTTAAATTATGTCAGTGGGACAAAGAGGGCACAGGTTCCGACTAGTAAGAAGCAACGTTAGCACTGACATCAAGAACGACCTCTTCAGACAAAGAGTGATCAGCATGTGCAATTAATTTCTGGGTGGGGTATTGAAGGCACAAACCATGGAATCATTCAAGAGACAGCCGGGTGCTGTGATAGGGGCCTGTAGGTTTCTTTGACTGGAAGAGCTATGATGGGCCAAACAGCTTCCCTCAACTGTATCTATCTTCTGGATCTTCTGCACCAAAAATAAAGCAAACAATCACCACGCAGCTGCAATGGGAGGCATTTAGCTGGCGAGTCACTTAATCTTATTATTGCCTCTGAGTCAGAAGGTTGTGGATTCCAGTCCCAACATGGAGACTGAGCACACAATCCAGGCTGACACACCAGTGCAGAACTGAGGGAGTGCTGCACTGTCGGAGGGTGCCCTACTTCAGATGAGATGTTAAACCAAGACCCCATCTACCCTTTCAAGTGGACATAAAGGATCCCATGGCACTATTCAAAGAATGGCAGGGGTGTTCTCCCCAATGTCCTGGCTAATATTTATCACTCAACCAACATCACTATAAGAGATTATCAGGTCATTGCTGTTTGTGGGACCTTTCTGTGTGCAAATTGTCTACCCTGTTTCCTACATTACAACAGTAACTACACTTCAAAAGTATTTCATTGGCTGTAAAATGCTTTGGAACACCCTGGGGTCATGAAAGGCGCTGTATTAATGCAAGTTCTTTGTTTCTTTCAGAAAGATCCATTCATAGAAGTAAAGGGAATTAGGGGTTATGGGGAGCGGGCAGGAAATTGGACATGAAGCTGAGTTCGGATCGGTCAATGCCCTGTGGGTGGCGGAGAGGGCCCAGGGGCTATGTGGCCGGGTCCTGCTCCGACTTCTTGTGTTCTTTAGATTTGTGGTTGGGATCAGATCAGCCATGATCTTATTGAATGGCGGAGCAGGCTCGAGGGGCCGATTGGCCTACTCCTGCTCCAATTTCTTATGTTCTTATGTTCTTATGTTCTTATTCAGCTGTGATTGTGCAATTTTTTAATAATGCAATTTTTTAATAATGAGAAATAGATCTACACAAAATTCATAAAAGCCTGTGCTACAGGCCCGGCCCTCGTGGCTATATGGACTGTTGTAATGGAATGGTGCGAGGAGATTGTTTTTTGGGAGTAGATGGACATCCCCCAACAATGCAAAAAGGCCACAAATACAGTCACAGTTAGAGTCAATATGGTTCAATGGCACTGAAGATCAGGTGAGAGGTGTGGGGAAGTTGTAGGACAAATGGCAGAGTTATGCAAATTAGAAATAAAACATTCTGTGTAGAGGAATTAATATGAGGAACAGCATAATGTGAGGCACCAAGCACTGAGGAGGAAGGGGCAATCTGAGAGGTTACTGGGACAGAGCTAGGAATCAATAGTAGGGAACATGCTAGGATCTATTATTAAGGATGTAGTAACAGGGCATTTAGAAAATCATAATATAATTAGGCAGAGACAACACTGTTTTATGAAAGGGAAATTGTGTTTGACAAATTTATTAAGAGTTTTTTGAGGGTGTAACTAGCAGGGTAGATAAGGGAGAACCAGTGGATGTAGTATATTTGGATTTTCAAAAGGCATTCGATAAGGTGCCACATAAAAGGTTGCCACACAAGGTAAGGGCTCATGGGATTGGGGGTAATATATTAGCATGGATTGAGGATTGGTTAATGGACAGAAAGCAGAGAGTAGGAACAAATAGGTCATTTTTGGGTTGGCAGGCTGTAACTAGTGGGGTACCGCAAGGATTGGTGCTCGGGCCTCAGCTATTTACAATCTATATTAATGACTTAGATGAGGGGACCGAGTGTAATGTATCCAAGTTTGCTGACGATACAAAGCTAAGTGGGAAAGTAAGCTGTGAGGAGGACTCAAAGAGGCTGCAAAGGGATATAGACAGGTTAAATGAATGGGCAAGAAGGTGGCAGATGGAGTATAATGTGGGGAAATGTGAAATTATCCACTTTGGTAGGAAGATTAGAAAAACAGAATATTTTTTAAAAGGTGAGAGACTAAGAAATGTTGGTACTCAGAGGGATTATGGTGTCGTTGTACATGAATCACAGAAAGTTAACATGCAGGTACAGCAAGCAATTAGGAAGGAAAATGATATTTTAGCCTTTATTGCAAAGGGGTTGGAGTATAAGAGTAAGGAGGTCTAGCTGCAATTTATAGGGCTCTGGTGAGACCACACCTGGAGTACTGCGTACAGTTTTGGTCTTCTTAACTAATGAAGGATATACTTGCCTTAGAGGCAGTGTAACTAGATTGATTCCTGGGATGAGAGTGTTGCCCAATGTGGAGAGATTGAGGAGAATGGGCCTATATTCTCTGGAGTTTAGAAGAATGAGACATGGGGCCCGATGTTACCAGGGCTGCGGGTTCGCGGCGGGGGGGGTGATTGGGCACGTGGGTAACGCGCCCGGCGAAATCAGTCAGCCACCCGCGAGATCGTAGCCCAATTGGATTCACTTACCTGGTCTTCCGGGTTCCCCGCTGCTGATCTGCGCGTCGGGCGGGCTGAGCATGCGCAGTAAGGTCTGTCAGCTGGAGGAGCTCTATTTAAAGGGGCAGTCCTCCACTGACAGATGCTGCAACAAATAGAAAAAATTACAGCATGGAGCAGCCAAGGGGGAAGGCTGCTCCCACTTTAATGATGCCTCACTCCAGGTATCAATACATGGGGTGAGGAGGAGGGGGAGGACAGAGATCTTCCCCCCCGCGGGCGGGAGGAAGCGGCCTGCCTCTGCCACCAGGAAGGCCTGGCTCGAGGTGGCAGAGGAGGTCACCTGCACCACCAACATATCGCCCACCTGCATACAGTGCAGGAGGCGCTGCAATGACCTAAGTAGGTCAGCCAAAGTGAGTACACTTACTCTTTCCCCTACACTCCATCTGCCACATCACCGCCCCCACCCCACATCTCCTTCTGCACTGCCAACACTACTCTGTCACATCACCCCTCATGCCCACTCATACCTCATCCTCATCTTACCTGCACTTACTCACCTCGCCAGTACTCATCCCACCACTACCACTCAACCCAATCCTCATACAATCTCATGGCTCTATCTCATACTCACCCTCTCGTGCATCTCTTTCACGGTCAGCCTCACTCAACCTGCCACTACCTGTGCTGCAGCCACAGGACATGCATCACATATGTGCAGTAGGCAGCGTAAGGCAAACGTGTCGTGAGCATGAAGGGGATGCACAAGGGTGTTTGAGGGTTTGTCATGGTTGTTACTTATATTGAATTTCTGACCAACTCACATTACATATTATATTGTCACCACTACTGCCACGTCTTTGCGAATCTTGTCTGGTTTGTGCAATAATGCCCTTTTCTGAGAATCACTATGAAGACCCACAACTGATGCCACCCATTGTGTCACTGCAGAGTGGGTGTAGGTGTATTTGCAGGGCTCTTTTGTGCAGACGACTGAGAGACGTCGGCGATGTCCCCGGTTGCACCCTGGAAGGATGTGGAGGAGAAGTTGTTGAGGGCAGTGGTGACTTTGACAGCGACAGGTAAGAAGATGGTGCTCGGGCCAGCCGGGAACAGCTCGGCATGAAGGAGGCTGCAGCTGTCCACGACTACATGTCGAGTGACTCTGAGCCTCCGTGTGCACTGCTGCTCAGAGAGGTCCAGGAAGCTGAGCCTCGGTCTGTGGACCCTGTGGCGAGGGTAGTGCCCTCTGCGACGCATCTCTCTCTGCGGTAGCCCTCCCTCCTGCTGTACAGGTGGATGTGTCACAGCACTGTGTTGTGGAGCTCCACGTGTCAGAGGTGGACGGCGTGGATGGTGAGGCTGGTGATGCTGTTCGCCCTCCGAGGAGGTCATGACTGCAGCTACGGCGGCCCCCATCTGGAAGATGTACATCTGAGGGGGTCCGCAAGGTTGGTAAATGTGTCTCGACCCCGGGGTAAGTGTGCAAGTTGGTGACTTTGATTGTCAGGAGGAGGGTGGTGGAGGCCAAACTTTGTCCCAAGTGACAGAGTGACCTCCTGCAATGAGTGAGGGTCTACCCCCCCAACCTGTCAAATGGACCTTTGCAGCTGCCACAGGCTGATGGCTGCAACACGTCCATTTCAACTTGGAGTGTTTCCCCCAGTATGGGAAACAGTCCCAGTTTGCTTTAAAATCCCACCCCTCCTCACATAATCCCATAATCAGGTCAGTTAATAACCTGAACAAGCCAAATAAATACTTTCAAGTGACATCCCGCTGGCTTTAATTGCCTGCGGCATTCCCACCAGCGGGGGCTGCGCGCGCTCGCCGGCGCGTCAGTGGGGAACCCGGAAGTGGGCGGGTTGGAGTCGGGCTCCCGACCCACTCCGGGATTCTCCGATTTTCGGAGCCCCCCCGCCAGGAACGCACCCGATAGCGGGTGCTAAAATGATGCCCATGATCTCATTGAAACTCTTATATAAAATTCTTAGAGGGCTTGACAGGGTAGATGCTGAGAGGCTGTTTCCCCTGACTGGAGAGTCTAGAACTAGGGGTCATAGTCTCAAGATAAGGGGTCGGCCATAAAGGAGGAGAGAGAGGTAGAGAGGCGGAGAGGTTTCGGGAGGGCATTCCAGAGCTTAGGGCCTAGGCAGCTGAAGGCACGGCCGTCAGTGGAGGGATGAAGGAAATCAGAGATGGACAAGATGCCAAAATTGGAGGAGGGCAGAGATCTCGGAGGGCTGTAGGGCTGGAGGAGGTTACAGAGATAGGGAGGGGCGAGGCCTTGGAGGGATTTGAAAACAAGGATGAGACTTTTAAATTTTAGGTGTTGCAGAACCCGGGAGCCAACGTAGATCGGCGAGCACAGGGGTGATGGGTGAACGGGACTTGGTGTGAGTTTTGGATGAGCTGAAGTTTACAGAGGGTGCCTGGTGGGAGGCCGGCCAGGAGAGCATTGGAATAGTTTGCTCTGGAGGTAACAAAGACATGGATGAGGGTTTCAGCAGCAGATGGGCTGCGGCAGGGGCGGAGACGGGCGATGTTATGAGGTGGAAGAGCAGCCATCATTAACGGCTACTGAGGAAGCTCGTCTAACTCCTTCATTTCTTGTCTAAATTCTACAACCAGGGTGATTAAAGAACCTGAAACAGGATCATTGAAAGGATCTAAAAGTACTCAGGGAAAAAGAGATAGGAGGAGGTCCAACCGAGCTGAAAATGCTAAGAAAGTCATTGGAGATCAAAATACAGTTCATGTTATCCCAATCTTTGAAATAAAAGGTCGGAGAATAATCATGGGGATTATACGCCTGTCAGTTTGACATCTAAACTGGGGAAAACACTTCAGTCTATTATGAGGGATTCAAGGGCTTTTAACCCTTGCAGCACTGGTTCCGTGGGACAAACAATTTTCTTTTTCCAGATTTCAGCTCACAAACTATGCCATTTAAAAATCGCTGAATATTCAGTAAAATCGAGGAGCAGCAGTGAATTTTTTGGTGTAATTTTAATTCATTGAGTATAGAGAGAGGGGGGAGACTGACCGTAGAGAGGGGTGGCTGAGTGTAGAGAGGGGGGGCTAAGCATAGAGAGGGGGGCTGAGTGTAGGAACAGAGGAACATAGGAACAGGAGTAGGCCATTCAGCCCCTCGTGCCTGCTCCACCATTTGATAAGATCATGGCTGATCTGTGATCTAACTCCATATACCTGCCTTTGGCCCATATCCCTTAATACCTTTGGTTGCCAAAAAGCTATCTTTTTGATAGAGAGGGGGGGCTGAGTGTAGAGTGGGGGGGCTGTGTGGAGTGGGAGGGCTGAGTGGAGTGGGAGGGCTGAGTGTGGTGTGGTGGGGGCTGAGTGTAGAGAGGGGGGACTGAGTGTAGAGTGGGGGGGCTGAGTGTAGAGTGGAGGGGCTGAGTGTAGAGTGGAGGGGCTGAGTGTAGAGTGGGGGTGCTGAGTGTAGAGTGGAGGGGCTGAGTGTAGAGTGGAGGGGCTGAGTGTAGAGTGGAGGGGCTGAGTGTAGAGTGGAGGGGCTGAGTGTAGAGTGGGGGGCGCTGAGTGTAGAGTGGAGGGGCTGAGTGTAGAGTGGAGGGGCTGAGTGTAGAGTGGAGGGGCTGAGTGTAGAGTGGAGGGGCTGAGTGTAGAGTGGGGGGGGCTGAGTGTAGAGTGGAGGGGCTGAGTGTAGAGTGGGAGTGCTGAGTGTAGAGTGGGGGTGCTGAGTGTAGAGTGGGGGGGCTGAGTGTAGAGTGGAGGGGCTGAGTGAAGAGTGGAGGGGCTGAGTGTAGAGTGGGAGTGCTGAGTGTAGAGTGGGGGGGCTGAGTGTAGAGTGGGGGGGCTGAGTGTAGAGTGGGGGGGCTGAGTGTAGAGTGGGGGGGCTGAGTGTAGAGTGGGGGGGCTGAGTGTAGAGTGGGGGGGCTGAGTGTAGAGTGGAGGGGCTGAGTGTAGAGTGGGGGGGCTGAGTGTAGAGTGGGGGGGCTGAGTGTAGAGTGGGGGGGCTGAGTGTAGAGTGGGGGGGCTGAGTGTAGAGTGGAGGGGCTGAGTGTAGAGTGGGGGGCGCTGAGTGTAATGTGGGGGGGCTGAGTGTAGAGTGGGGGGGCCGAGTGTAGAGTGGGGGGACTGAGTGTAGAGTGAGGGGGCTGAGTGTAGAGTGGGGGGGCTGAGTGTAGAGTGGAGGGGCTGAGTGTAGAGTGGGGGGGCTGAGTGTAGAGTGGGGGGGCTGAGTGTAATGTGGGGGGGCTGAGTGTAGAGTGGGGGGGCTGAGTGTAGAGTGGGGGGACTGAGTGTAGAGTGGGGGGACTGAGTGTAGAGTGGGGGGGCTGAGTGTAGAGTGGGGGGGCTGAGTGTAGAGTGGAGGGGCTGAGTGTAGAGTGGGGGGGCTGAGTGTAGAGTGGGGGGGCTGAGTGTAGAGTGGGGGGCTGAGTGTAGAGTGGGGGGGCTGAGTGTAGAGTGGAGGGGCTGAGTGTAGAGTGGGGGGGCTGAGTGTAGAGTGGGGGGGCTGAGTGTAGAGTGCGGGGACTGAGTGTAGAGTGGGGGGACTGAGTGTAGAGTGGGGGGACTGAGTGTAGAGTGGGGGGTCTGAGTGTAGAGTGGGGGGACTGAGTGTAGAGTGGGGGGACTCAGTGTAGAGTGGGGGGACTGAGTGTAGAGTGGGGGGGCTGAGTGTAGAGTGGGGGGACTGAGTGTAGAGTGGGGGGGCTGAGTGTAGAGTGGGGGGACTGAGTGTAGAGTGGGGGGTCTGAGTGTAGAGTGGGGGGACTGAGTGTAGAGTGGGGGGGCTGAGTGTAGAGTGGGGGGACTGAGTGTAGAGTGGGGGGGCTGAGTGTAGAGTGGGGGGGCTGAGTGTAGAGTGGGGGGGCTGAGTGTAGAGTGCGGGGACTGAGTGTAGAGTGGGGGGGCTGAGTGTAATGTGGGGGGGCTGAGTGTAGAGTGCGGGGACTGAGTGTAGAGTGGGGGGGCTGAGTGTAATGTGGGGGGGCTGAGTGTAATTTGGGGGGGCTGAGTGTAGAGTGCGAGGACTGAGTGTAATATTGGGGGTGCTGAGTGTAGAGTGGGGGGGCTGAGTGTAGAATGGAGGGGCTGAGTGTAGAGTGGGGGGGCTGAGTGTAGAGTGGGGGGACTGAGTGTAGAGTGGGGGGGCTGAGTGTAGAGTGGGGGGGCTGAGTGTAGAGTGGGGGGGCTGAGTGTAGAGTGGGGGGTCTGAGTGTAGAGTGGAGGGGCTGAGTGTAGAGTGGGGGGGCTGAGTGTAATATTGGGGGTGCTGAGTGTAGAGTGGGGGGGCTGAGTGTAGAGTGGGGGGGCTGAGTGTCGAGTGGGGGGGCTGAGTGTAGAGTGGAGGGGCTGAGTGTAGAGTGGGGGGGCTGAGTGTAGAGTGGGGGGGCTGAGTGTAGAGTGGGGGGGCTGAGTGTAGAGTGGGGGGTCTGTGTGTAGAGTGGGGGGTCTGAGTGTAGAGTGGGAGGGCTGACTGTAGAGTGGGGGGGTCTGTGTGTAGAGTGGGGGGGCTGAGTGTAGAGTGGGGGGTCTGTGTGTAGAGTGGGGGGGCTGAGTGTAGAGTGGGGGGTCTGTGTGTAGAGTGGGGGGTCTGTGTGTAGAGTGGGGGGTCTGTGTGTAGAGTGGGGGGTCTGTGTGTAGAGTGGGGGGGTCTGTGTGTAGAGTGGGGGGTCTGTGTGTAGAGTGGGGGGTCTGTGTGTAGAGTGGGGGGTCTGTGTGTAGAGTGGGGGGTCTGTGTGTAGAGTGGGGGGTCTGTGTGTAGAGTGGGGGGTCTGTGTGTAGAGTGGGGCCGCTGACTATATGTGTTGACTCTGGGCTTTTCCATCAGTCCTGCCAAAACATCTTTGCTAAAGCCAATTTCAAAAATCAGCCTGTGGCATTTTTTCCATTTTCACATCATTACCTCTCACTCCTGGCCTGCTGTCCACCAGAAAACTTTCTGCCTGCACTCCCCACTAATATCACAAGTCATCAGGTCCCCTGTAACATCTCCTAGTCTTGAGAAATGGCCAACAGCTGTAAATGTTGACCACTGGTTTTCCATCGATGCTGCCTGACCTGCCGGGTGTTTCCAGCTCTTTCTGTTTTATTTGCCCTGTAGGCTTTGCTTATCTTGTTTATCATAACCGATCCCATTCTTAAACAGGTCATTAATCCAGACCCTGGGTACTGTATGAAATCATGCTCCTGGTGCAGAGCCTTACCCTGCCTATCAGGGATTAAGGAATTCCCCTTCTTCCCAAAGATCTTTCATCCATTAAAGTGAAGAAGAGCATCCTAGGGAGGGTGCCGCTGAATTGCCTAAATATGGCCTGACAGGAAAGGCTGCACACCAGCTGCATGACCTCCATCATCACATGCAATGACAAAAGAGACACAAGCTCTCCAAATGTCTTTCTCTTCCAGAGAACTGCTGAATTGGGTTCTGCTGAAATTGCTCCTTCATTTGACCATCTGACACCTTTCACTTTCCCCTTTCATGATGCTGGTGTTTATTAGTCGGCATTAAATGCTCCCTTTCATCTGCTAATTAACATTGAAATGTTCAACATTTCTTATCCTAGACCCACTACAGCTCCACAGAGAGAACTTCTAACAGTGCTTTACTCACTTTGAACTTCTCTAATCTGCCATCAAACTTTCTTTGAAAAAGCTTTTTAAATCCATTGTTGAAATAGGCTGTTAAAACAACACACTTACTGCTTACAATGCTTGAGTATTTCTGGGTGTGTATGTATGTGGTTATGTGTATGTATATGTGAGTGTGTGTATGCATGCGAGTGTTTGTGAGTATGCACGTGTGTATGTATGTGAATGTGTGTGTGTATTTGAGTGTGTGTTTGAGTTTGTGTATGTGAGTGTGTGTGTGTGTATTTGAGTGTGTGTGTGAGTGTGTGTGTGTATTTGAGTGTGTGTGTATGTGAGTGTGTGTGTGTATTTGAGTGTGTGTTTGAGTGTGTGTGTGTGTGTGTATTTGAGTGTGTGTGTGTGAGTGTGTGTGTGCGAGTGTGTGTGTGTGTGTGAGTGTGTGTGTGTATTTGAGTGTGTGTGTATGTGAGTGTGTGTGTGTATTTGAGTGTGTGTTTGAGTGTGTGTGTGTGTATTTGAGTGTGTGAGTGTGTGTGTGTGAGTGTGTGTGTATTTGAGTGTGTGTTTGAGTGTGCATGTGTATTTGAGTGTGTGAGTGTGTGTGTGTGAGTGTGTGTGTATTTGAGTGTGTGTGTGTATTTGAGTGTGTGTGTGAGAGTGTGTGTGTGTGTGAGTGTGTGTGTGTATTTGAGTGTGTGTGAGTGTGTGTGTGTATTTGAGTGTGTGTGTATGTGAGTGTGTGTGTGTATTTGAGTGTGTGTGTATGTGAGTGTGTGTGTGTATTTGAGTGTGTGTTTGAGTGTGTGTGTGTGTGTGTATTTGAGTGTGTGAGTGTGTGAGTGTGTGTGTGTATTTGAGTGTGTGTGTGAGTGTGTGTGTGTATTTGAGTGTGTGTGTATGTGAGTGTGTGTGTGTATTTGAGTGTGTGTGTGTGTGAGTGTGTGTGTGCGAGTGTGTGTGTGTATTTGAGTGTGTGTGTGTGAGTGTGTGTGTGTATTTGAGTGTGTTTGTATGTGAGTGTGTGTGTGCATTTGAGTGTGTGTATGTGTTTTTGAGTATGCATGAGTGTATGTATGTATGTGAGTGTGTTTGTGTGTGTGTACGTGAGTGTGTGCATGTGTTTTTGTGTATGTATGTATGTGTATATGTGAATGTGTATATATGTGAATGTATGTGTATGTGATCATGTGTGGGTATGTGAGTGCGTGTGTGTGAGTGCGTGTATTTGTGTGTGTATGAGTCTGTGTGTTGATGTGTGCATGAGTGTGTGTGTGAGTGTGTGCATGTGTCACAAGGTCATGAAGAAACTTCGAATGGATCCTGGTGTGCTACAGCAACTTTCTGCCTCAGTGGAAGACAGTACCCACACTAAATTTAAATAAACCCGCTGGGAACACACAACAGGTCAGTCAGCATTGGAAAGAGAAAGCAAGGTTAATGTTACAGGTCAGATCCTTCATTGGAACCAGTCCCATGCAGAACATTGGATTAATGATGGGCCGAATGGCCTCTTTCTGTGCTGTAAGATTCTAAGATTGTATGATCTTTTCCCGTCAGCCACTGACTGACCTTCTGTGCTCTCCCAGCATTTTCTAATTTGATTACAGTTTTCCAGCATTCGTGATTTTCTTTCTGCTTCTGAAATTGAAATAGGAGTACTTCAAAATGAAAATCTGAATCTTCCTAAAGGCTTACATTATGTAAAATGTTAAGCCAATATATCAGGTCTATAATGACAGTCTTTTTTGAGTTCTGGTCACCTGCTAAATAGTGAAGAATCTATGAGTATGATATGATGTTCATACACACATGTCTTTCTGTTTAGCCTCGGGTCAGTTGGTAGCACTGTTACCTGAGTCAAAAGGTTGTGGGTTCCAACCCCACTCCTGGGACTTGATGCATGTAATCTGGGCTGACACTACAGTGATGTACTGAGGGAGTGCTGCACTGTTGGAGGTGCTGTCTTTCGGATGAGACATTAAACCGAGGCCCAATGTGGCTCTTAGATGGGCCATTCGGCCCATCCTATCTGTGCAGACTCTTTGAAAGAGCTATCCAATTAATCCTGCTCTTTCCCCATCGCCCTGCAATTTTGTTTCCTTTTCAAGTTTATATCCAATTCCCTTTCAAAATGTATATATTTATTTGTTTAAGTATTTGCTATCTTGCCCTTCGGAATACCTATGTTAATCTAACCTTCTACGGTCGTGGCCGTTCTCTGATGTTGTCACGGTGACGGGGAGTCAACATCATTACATTGTGGCTGGAAGAGAAGCTTTTGACCAGCTGAAGCCTGGCAGATCAGTGAAGGACACCCAGCAGGGAAACCAGGTCGGATGGCACCTCCTAGTGCCAAAGCTGTGGTAATATAACACTGTGGAGCAGCGATTTCAGCTGCGGCAGCCGTGGTGCAGCAAGTCAAAGGGCACGTTCACTTTCTATATGAGAAAGGCACTGGTTCCCAGAGGGATGCGATGCTGCTTTCTAAAGTTTGTGCATTTTTTTTTCTCCACGACACCAGGCCCTTATAAATGTCAGAAGTGCCCTTGAACACTCCCATTTTCCTTCTGTAATGACATATCGAATAATATTTAGAGTATCCTTTGCCTATAATGTTGCCTTTGGGAGCGATACATGAAACATATTAAGAGGGAGAGTTGTGCCACAGACAAGATAATTTAACATCGCCTTCTATTAATGAGGCAGCTGTAAACAATATATGCTCGAATGTATCCGAAGTGGCTATGCGTCAATTAGAATGTGTTGTGTTGAGGGCTGCTACACGGTCCAGGGGGTTTCATTGTAAAACACGAGAGCAGGGCTGAAACGACTGTGCTGAAGTGACGGGAGCCAAGCTGGTGTAATGCAAAATTAAACGGAGCACTGATTCATCCACGCTCAATGATATACGCAGGGAAGTGGGATGTGCTCCAGTCACAGCTATCCTAAGGGTGAATGGAGAATTCTGCTCTGCATTCCAGGGATTTATCTTTTCTCTCTATCAGAAACAAGAAAGACCAAATCATTATGCTGTACAAGTTATGCGGAGAATAAATGGTTGCCCGGGAATGAGTTGCAGGACTGTAATACTCTCAAAGGGTTCAGGCGATTTCACAACCCACAATTTGCACAGGCATTCCCCCTTCCAGGGCTACACAAATTCCTCATCATTTTTCAAAGAGCACATAGTATGACATAGGATTTTACAGCATTAAAACAGGCCATTCGGCCCAATTGGTCTATGCTGGCGATTATACTCCACATAAGCCTCCTCCCACCCCTCTTCATCTAACCCTATCCAGCATACCCTTCTATTCCTTTCTCCTTAAATGTAGAGAAAGCACAGATGCATTTAAGGGGAAACTAGGTAAGTACACGAGGGAGAAAGGAATAGGAGGAAATACTGATAGAGTGAGATGAAGTAGGGAGGGAGGAGGCTCATGTGGAGCATAAATACCGGCATAGAGCAGTTGGGCCGAATGGCCTGTTTCTGTGCAGTTATTGCTATGTAATTCTATATAATATCTATACTATTCGCCTCCACCACTCCATGTGGTAACACAGTTGCCTGGAATTTCTGTGGGATTTCTCTGGCTGGATATCAGCAGAACGGCTAGAGAAAAGACTAAAAACGTCCCTTAGCGGCATCTCTCCAGGGTTTCCAATGACCTTATACCAACGCTCCAGGGGCAGATCAGGAGAACGGCGTGGGAATTCAGGGCCGCAAAGGGTTTGGTTTTATTTGTTTTCTGACTGGAGTTTTACAGGAATTCGTGTCTGTGTTTTATTTTTAAGTTGATAAATCTAAGTGAAGGGTGGCGGCCTACAGTATCAAAGTTGAGTGGACTAGCGAAGATACAGTAATCAATTAATGGGGTTTCGGTGATACCTCCATGGGTTTTAAAGGTGTGAGGAGATGGAGAAAGGTGAGGAATTCTGAGGTCCTGAGAAAGAATGATTTACAAACTGTGCTGGAAACCATTTCATGACAACCACTAGCCACAATTAATATGGCCACTGGGTTTTCTATGGGGCTTTGTATCATGTGACAGGAAGAGGAGTGAATGACGTCCCATGGTGCTTAGCAACAGTTATCATTGGATTGCCTGACAGAAACAGAAGATTTCATTGAAAAATTAGCAAAAAAGCCAGGAGGGAGATAAGGAGAATTTTTTTATGCAGTGAGTTGTTATGATCTGGAATGCGTTGCCTGAAAGGGTGGTGGAAGCAGATTCAATAGTAACTTTCAAAAGAGAATTGGATAAATACTTGAAGGGGAAAAAAATGCAGGGCTATGGGGAAAGAGCAGGGGTGTGGGACTAATTGGATGGCTATTTCAAAGAGACAGCACAGGCACGATGGGCCAAATGGCCTCCTGTGTGCTGTAGTATTCTATGATTCTATGAATTCCCTACATTATAGATGTCTGTGACATATGTGTTATAAAGTGGTTAACTGCCTCCGGGAGTTTATCTAACAGGGTCTCTCCTCAGCAATTCCAGTCCAGGAGATTTGACTTATTTTCTTAAACCAATTTCAAATGGGTTAGGTAACACAACAAAGATCTTGTAATCAGTGTGTTGGAGAAATATGATAGTTTAAGATAGCCTTGTCCAACAGAAAGCCCTTAAACTGAATTCAGTGAGTTGCTTCTTAATTGGTGTATTTAGACCATTGAAGGTACAGTTTCCAGGCCCTGGCAATGTAAAGGAGTGAACTGGAGCCGGGAGAGAGTGTTGGAATAAACCCAGCTCTAGGAGAGGGCATGAGGGAGCAGGTCAGGGCAGGGAAAGGGCAAATGGCCATTAGGTACACAGCTTCTTTAGGGGGATTTTTACTGTATAGCTAGGCTTGGACTTTTTGCCTATAGAGGCGTTAGATTTTATATACAGGGACTAGGACTTTGAGCTTGGGAGGGGTTTTGATTTTTAGTTTTACTCAGCCCACCGTCAGTCACATGGATCTGAGCTCAAACCCCAAATGGTCAGACATTCCTAGGAATCCTTACCCTCCCGACAGAGCGTGGAGGCTCGGGACAATAGGCCTGCAGTTCTTTGAGAAGCACGACGTAAGGAGGCTGTAGTTCTCTAGGGAGCCTTTCACAGAGTTGTGTCACCTCCTGCAGACAGAGCTGCAACCAACTGCCACAGTGAGCTCTGCAATGGCCATTGCAGTCAAGGTCACTGCAGCCCTCAACTTCTTTGACTCTGGCTCCCTCCAGGCAGCCACAGGACAATCAGTAACATCAGTCAGTCTGCAGTTCATATCTGCATTAAGCAGATGACTTGGGCCATGCAAACACTTCCATCTCAACAACAACAACTTGCATTTATATAGCACCTCTAACGTACTAAAACATTCCAAGGCGGTTCGCAGGAGCATTATCAAACAAAATTTGACATCGAGCCACATAAGGAAATATTAGGACAGGTGACCAAAAGCTTGATCAAAGAGGTAAGTTTTAAGGAGCGACAAAGGAGGAGAGAGAGGTAGAGAGGTGGAGAGGTTTTGGGACGGAATTCCAGAGCTTAGGGCCTAGGCAGCTGAAGGCACGGCTGCCAGTGGTGGAGCGATGAAAATCGGAGATGCGCAAGAGGCCAGAATTGGAGAAGCGCAGAGATCTTGTAGGGCTGGAGGAGGTTACAGAGATAGGGAGGGACGAGGTCATGGAAGGATTTGAAAACAAGGATGTGAAGTTTAGAATCGAGGCAATACCAGACTGGGAACCAATGGAGGTCAGCGAGCACAGGGTTGATAGACCATCCCGATGGACAACCGGAAGATGCAGAATAGGTGCTCTGGGGTTCACACAGATTGCAGGGTTCCTCTTCGTCCAGGGCCTCATTGACTGCCCCCATGTCGGCCTGGGGCTCCTTCACACAACTTCACTGCCTCCATGAGTCACAAGGGCATCCGTTCCATTAATGTGCGACTGTTGTGTGACCACCACCAGCGCATCATGTAAGTCTGTGCCACATTCCTGGTGATAAGATAAAGGATGGTGAGGAAGAGGGAGGGTTCCAATACCTTCCTGCAGCCACAGCGCCTCGGCAGCAGCTCATTGAAGAGCACATCATCTGGTCAATTCCTGCTCCCCTGCATTAACAGCCGTGTCCAAGATCTCTCCCAGCCCTTACATCCTCCAATAAACTGCACGTGCACAATAAAGAAAGAAAGAACTTGTATTTATATAGTGCCTTTCACAACCTCAGGATGTACCAAAACACTTCGTAGCCAATGAAGTACTTTTGAAGTGTAGTCACTTTTGTAATGTAGGCAACACAGACGAACAATCAAAGACCAACATTGACGTTAATGACAACTAACAACAACAGCAACTTGTATTAATATCGCAACTTTGACGTAATAAAAAGACACTTCAAATGAGTGTAATCAGACAAAATTTGACACCAAGTCACATAAGGAGATATTAGGACAGGTGACCAAAATCTCAATCAAAGAGATAGGTTTTAAGGAGCATCTTAAAGGGGGAGAGAGAAGTAGAGACGTGGAGAGGTTTAGGGAGGGAATTCTAGAGCTTAGGGCCGAGGCAGCTGAAGGCACGGCCACCAATGGTGGAGCGATGGAAATCGGGGATGTGCAAGAGGCCAGAATTGGAGGAGAGCAGAGATCTCGGAGGGTTGTAGGGTTGGAGGAGGTTACAGAGATAGGGAATGTCATTGGAGGGTCACCAGTCACTACAGGAAAACTCTACACACAAATATTTCAAAAAAATTTATAATTTTACTTACATACACAACTAATTCTCACCCAGTGTGAACCCCCAGTGCCTGTCTCAAGTGATCTCTTACCTACTCTAGTGCTCCTACAAAGCACTCCCCCAGTGGCTGCAGCTCAGTCAAAGGCGTTTGAGATTGTCGTGGTTGGTGACCTCTAGGAGCTCGGTCCTGAGTGGGCCTGGCTACTGACTGCTGCAGCTCAGGGTCTGCCAGGACAGCCTGGCACCGCTGGTTTTCTGGCACCAGGGTAGGTGTTGGTTTAGACGCTGGTGAGAGTGATAAATGCTGTCCCCTTGAGAGAGCGCAACACATTCCATTCTCATTGCATGACTGCCCCTGCAGTGGGGCTGCGGATCGGCACTCCCACTGATCGAGGGAGATCAGACTGTAGGAGATCCGTGGTGTGACTGAAGCCCCTGTCCATTCAGTCTCCCAAACTGTCCAGGGCGGAGGAGATGGTGGAGCCCAGAGCCTGCACGGACCCAGTATGAGCATCCCTGAGAGATGGCACTACTGGAGCCACAGATTGCAGGTGCAGTGAGGGCCCAGCTTCAGTGTCCATTGAGGTGACCACACGCTTCATGGTTGACCGCTGATTGTCGATACCATGCGCCAGGACCCCACACCAGTTGGCAGTGGACCCCTCCACACTCTCCAACATGTTCTGCAAGTTCTCTCGCAGCCGGTCAAAGGCATTCAGCAATTGCTGGTGCACAGAAAGAATCTTTCTTTTGAAGACTGGGCCCTTGAAGTCTGCTCCTCTGTCCTCTCAAGCAGAGTTGGGACATTAGCTGGCCCTCCGGTGAGCCGTGTCCTGGGCCGTCCTTTCCACCTGATCTTGTTCACGGTGCTCGGTGACTCAATCAGTGCAGACCCCTCGAACTCACTGTCTATACCATGAGAGGTGCCGATTTCTGTGCTTTGTTTTTGAGAGAGTGAGAGTGGGTGATAGTGCATTTCAGGAGGGTTCTTCCCCTCAGTCTGTACAGCTGCAGGGCCCAAGTCATCTGAAGGACCCAAAAAAGAGCAGAGGGACAAGGGTTAGCACTTAATGGCAAGAGTAAGTGGTAGGCGGTGAGTGGTGGTACAATGCGTCACCAGACTGTCATGCTGTGTGTGCGAATGAGAGAGTTAAGTAGAAAGAGTAAAAGGAAGGGAAAGTGACCAAACACAGTGCTGTGCCTGGATTCCAGACTGACCATCTCCAATGCTGTGCCTGGATTCCAGACTGACCATCCCCAATGCTGTGCCTGGATTCCAGACTGACCATCTCCAATGCTGTGCTTGGATTCCAGACTGACCATCTCCAATGCTGTGCTTGGATTCCAGGCTGACCATCCCCAATGCTGTGCCTGGATTCCAGACTGACCATCTCCAATGCTGTGCCTGGATTCCAGACTGACCATCTCCAATGCTGTGCTTGGATTCCAGGCTGACCATCTCCAATACTGTGCCTGGATTCCAGACTGACCATCTCCAATTCTCCAATGCTGTGCCTGGATTCCAGACTGACCATCTCCAATGCTGCGCCTGGATTCCAGACTGACCATCTCCAGATCTGTGCCTGGATTCCAGACTGACCATCTCCAATGCTGTGCCTGGATTCCAGACTGACCATCTCCAATGTTGCCTGTCCTACCACTGCCAATGATGTTGATGGCCACAACCTCCATTGGTGTAAGTTTCCAGTTTAAAGAAGGAAAAGAAAGAAAGATCTTACATTTCTGTAGCACCTTGCACAACCTCAGGATGTCTAAAAGCACTTTGCATCCAATGAAGTACTTTTGAAGTGTAGTCACTGTTGTTAGCTGTGGCTCAATGGTAGCACTCTCACCTCTGAATCAGACCTCACTACAGAGACTTGAATGCAAAATCTAGGTTGACACTCCAATGCAGTACTGAGGGAGTGCTGCACTGTTGCAGGTGCCGTCTTTTGAATGAGAAGTTAAACCGAGGCCCCGTCTGCCCTCTCAGGTAGACATTGCTGTTTGTGGGACATTGCTGTGCATAAATTGGCTGTCTCGTTACTTATAGTACGACAGTGTCTACAGTTCATTGGCTGTGAAGTGTTTTGGGACATCCTGAGGTCATGAAAGGTCATATAAATGCAAGTTTTTCTTTAGAATGGGGCCAGGCTGGCACCTGAAATACAGCTGTACAATAGAGATACCCTCCTGTTGACCCTCCCACAAATTCCGGAGGGGTCAGTACCAGAGGCAGATGGCCATTTCGATCCCATGTGACCACTGGGATTGTGCCCCTTCTGTTTTCAGGGCCCTATCGTTGTTGTGCCACGTTAGAGTTGCACATAGCTCCTAGTGGGGAGATTAGAAACTCTTCATCTAATTGGTACATACCAATGGGGAACCCAACAATCTTGGACCCCGGTTACTTTTTTTAAAAACTTGAGCCTGAATTGACATATATTGGATTCAGTCCGTGAATTTACACCGTGTTCACATGGCACAGAGAGCAATATCTATAGGCGTACATTGTGCAGGAGAAGGATAGAACGAGATGCCATCTATTCTCTGGACTGAACAGGGTACCCTGGGCTGGATCACCCTGAATCTATGGCTCTAAAACACATTATTCCACACGTTCCTCGGTCCAGTTTTGAACTGGACGGTCAGTTTTTGAGAGGTCTGTCTGGAAATTTCTAAAGTGCGAACTAGACACCGTTTGCATTTAAAAAAAAAGAACGAATAGCATTTTTCTTGTCTCTCACAACTTCATATACAATGAGTATCTTTATTGACCATTGGCTGTGGGCAAACATGACAGCCATTTTTACGCAGCAAGACCCCACAAACGAATAACCAGTTAATCTGTATTTTGAAGGAGCAATGTTGACCAAGCCACCAAGAAAACTCCCTGCTCTTCTCCAGTTACTGCCATCAGTTCTTTAACACCCACTAGGCCAGGCAGATGTGGCCTTGGTTTGATGTTTGTTTTGAAGGGAGTGACCTCGGAAATACTACTTTTATTCAGTATTACACTGGGCGTGAGTCTAAATCCTGCTCCACAGTTTGAAACCACAATCTTCTGACCCAAAGGCAAGAATGAAGCCAAATGAACCATCCCAAAAATCTATTTTTTTCTACCCTGTGTCCTATGATATCGAGGTATTAGTCATTAAGGCTACTAAAGTTTTCTTCAGCAGCAGGCAAAGCATCTAATGGATGGAAAATCAGCTGAAATTCCTGATATATGGTTCTGCTGCGTGAAGCTTTCTGCCAAGAGTGTGGATTGATGGCATTATCGCTGAGCATTATCCCGCACCTGCTGCACTCCAACCAATTGAGTTTGGATTTGGCAAAAAGATGACTACACTGGCCTCAAACCTGACCCCAAAACCACCTGAGATTAGTGCAAGACTGTTTGACAAGATGGTTGAATATTGGGACAGTGCCAAGGCATAGAATCGACCCTTCACTCATCCATTTTACCAATGAAAGAAGCTTCTGATGACTCTTCCATGTTTCATTTGAGCTTGTGTTGAATGGAGAACACGCTGAGCTGAATTATTGCTGCTGGTCTTTGTAATGATACTTTTCGTTGTGTCCTTCAGTTCTTATTTAGAAAAGCATTCAAATGCAATTGCTTCACTATTTAATGTGCCGACTATTTCTCCAATACCCAGTTCAGAGCTCTAATGCCTTCTTAACATCTCATCTACACAGTAAAATTACATTTCAAATTGCGACATATCAACTTGTCAATTCTACCAGAGCAGAACATTCTTGGAAAATGAAATAGAATGTTTTTCCTGTCCACCTGTTTACTGATCAAACTCAGGAACATCACACATTGTGAGTTTGATCAGGTGAGCCCTTGTCTTCCTGGTACAACCCTAGAACCCCAGTTTACCACTCCCAGTGCTGTACATGTCAACTGCAGAAAAAAACCTTAGTTGGTGGCACTCTTGCCTCTGAATCTGAAGGTCATGGGTTTAAGCCCCACTCTAGAGACTTGAGCACAAAATCAAAATGGGGAAATGATTTATATTTTAAATGTTAGTATTGGACCCCTTACACAGGGTGGTGGTGGGGGGGAAGCAAGCAGGGGGGACTATATAGGGTCTGCAGGGTGGGAGGAGGCTGAACCTGCCCCTAATGTCAGCCCAACGCCAAGTTTCCAGCAAGTGCCAGCCATGGTTCAGTGGTAGCACTCTCACCTCTGAGTCAGAAAGTTGTGGGTTCAAACTCAGTCTAGAGACGTCAGCACAAAATCTAGGCTAATGCTTCAGTGCAGTACTGAGGGAGTGCTACATTGTCAGAGGTGCCGTCTATGGCACTATTTGAAGAAGAGCAGGAGAATTCACCCCGGTGTCCTGGCCAACATTTATCCCTCAACCAACATCACTAAAACAGATTATCTGATCATTTATCTAATTGCTGTTTGCGGGACCTTGCTGTGCGCAAATTGGCTGCCGTGTTTCCTACATTACAACAGTGTCTACACTTCAAAATGGCTGTAAAGTGCTTTGGGACGTCGCAAAAGGTGCTATAGAAATGCAAATTCTTTCTTTTTCAATTTACTTAAAGACCAAGGCCGGGGTTATCCAATTCTGTGTTCCCCAGCATGTGATTAACCACCGATTCACTTTAATGTGTGAATGTACACAGGCATACGAGCGCAGAAACGGAAAATCAAAGCACAGATCTGTGACATCGATCAAAAGATCGAAGAGATTTGTTTCCTTAATTTAATTAGCAGCGTTGTGAAGAACTGGTATTAGGCCGCGTTTAGACTTGCCTGTCTGTCGCAGACGTTTAAGTGTTCATACACCCCAAATATCTAGCATTATATTCGTGGTTTTTGTTTTCTATTGTTAATCTGCAGTAAGTATTATTCTGGCTGCCTCAGATACTCCACGTCAAGGAGTAAACAGAAATGTTGTTTTTAACATGTATTGAGCTAAATGCAGGAGTTTGATAGAGAACAAAAGAATTGCAGCTATCGGACTCAGCTGTGGCTTTCCTTCCAGAATCACAACCTTCTGCTCACTGCTAGAGGGCGTTCCTCAGTCGCAATGATGATGGGTGGAAGTGGTGCTTCAGTTGTACAGAGTCTTGCTCAGATCCCACCTGCAGCTACTGTGTTCAGTACTGGGCACCACACCTCAGGAAGGATATATTGGCCTTAGAATCATAGAATCATAGAAATTTACAGCACAGAAGGAGGTCATTCGGCCCATCATGTCTCTGCCGGCCAATAAAGAGCTGTCCAGTCTAATCCCACTTTCCAAGCTCTTGGTCCGTAGCCTTGTAGGTTACGGCACCTCAAGTACATCCAAGTACCCTTTAAATGCGATAAGGGTTTCTGCCTCTACCACCCTTTCAGGCAGTGAGTTCCAGACCCCCACCACCCTCTGGGTGAAAACAATTCTCCTCAACTCCCCTCTGATCCTTCTACCAATTACTTTAAATCTATGTCCCTTGATTATTGACCTCTCTGCTAAGGGAAATAGGTCCTTCCTATCCACTCTATCTAGGCCCCTCATAATTTTATATACCTCAATTAAATCTCCTCTCAGCCTCCTCTGTTCCAAAGAAAACATCCCCAGCCTATCCAATCTTTGCTCATTTCTAAAATTCTCCAGTCTTGGCAACATCCTCGTAAATCTCCTCTGTACCCTCATTATTGCAATCACATCTTTCCAGTAGTGTGGTGACCAGAACTGTACGCAGTACTCAAGCTGTGACCTAACTAGTGTTTTATACAGTTCTATCATAACCTCCTGCTCTTATATTCTATGCCTCGGCTAATAAAGGAAAGTATCCCGTATGCCATCTTAACCACCTTATCTACCTGTCCTGCTACCTTCAGGGATCTGTCGACATTCACTCCAAGGTCCTTTTGTTCTTCTACACCGCTCAGTGTCCTTCCATTTATTGTGTATTCCCTTGCCTTGTTTGCCCTCTCCTCACCACCACCTTCTCAAGGACAATTAGGGATAGGTAATAAATGCTGGCCTTGCCAACAACGCCCACATCACATGAGCAAATAAAAAAAATGCATCACCTCACACTTTGCCGGATTGAATTCCATTTGCCACTTTTCTGCCCACCTGACCAGTCCATTGATGTCTTCCTGCAGTCTATAACTTCCTTCTTTACCATCAACCACACGGCCAATTTTTGTATCATCTGCAAACTTCTTAATCATGCTCCCTACATTTAAGTCTAAATCATTAATATATACCACAAAAAGCAAGGGACCTAGTACTGAGCCCTGTGGAACCCTACTGGAAACAGCCTTCCAGTCACAAAATACCCGTCGACCATTACCCTTTGCTTCCTGACACTGAGCCAATTTTGAATCCAACTTGGAGGGGGTGCAGTGCAGATTCACCAGAATGATACCCGGATTAAAGGGTTAAATTATGAGGACAGGTTACATAACCTTGGCTTGTCTTCCCTTGAGTTTAGAAGGTTGAGGGGTGATCTAATTGAGGTCTTTAAAATGATAAAGGAATTTACTAGGGTAGATACAGAGAAACTTTCCTCTGGTGGGGGAATCAAGCACAAGAGAACCTAATCATAAAATTAGAGCCATGTCATTCAGGAGTGTAATCAGGAAGCATTTCTTCACACAAAGGGTGGTAGAAATCTTGAAGTCTCTCCCTCAAAAGGCTGTGGATGCTCCGAAAGTTGGAGCTTTGAAGGCTGAGATCGATAGATTTTTGTAGGCAAAGGTATCAAGGGATAGGGAACAAAGGTGGGTAAAAGGGGCTGAGGTACAGATCAAACTGATCTAATTGAATAGCAGAGCAGGTTCGAGGGGCTGAATGGCCTACTCCTATTACTATGTTCCAATAAATCTCCACTGTAGGTTCTGGATCATAGCAGGAACCAGATCTACTGCTGGAAACAACTGCAAGACCTTTGAGAAAAAAGATGGTCCTAAACAACCCATAAACTGTAACTGCATCTCACCATAATGAGTCTGAAGTGAAAAGCCCAGGAGAAATGAAAGCACAGATTTATCAGAGGAAATTAGGGCTGTCAAACGATTAAAAAAATTAATCGCGATTAATCTCTCGATTAAAATTTTTAATCTCAGTCAATCTTGATTTTAATCGCATATTTAATTGATACAATTACTGCATCTACCACATTCAAGATTGTTTTATATTATTATTGTTATTTTTACACAGAATTATATAGAAAAACAATAAACTGACCTGTCTATTGTGAAGACTATTTCTGTGATACTTGAACTCAGTTTAACAGTAGATACAAGTAACTGACTTTCTATACAATCAACCGTCAGACAGTTTTAAAAAAATAAAAGCCCCATTCACAATTCCTTCATTTTTTCTGGTTCGCTCCTTAATGGCCAGATCTTGCTGGAGTGGAGCATCTCGCGGTTTGCCCCATTAGTTAGACTTTTTCCTGCACCCTTCAACTCAAATATAATTTGCACCATAACTAGCTGGAAGTGCGAGCTGATAATGGGGGCAAAATGAATGATGGGACCAACAGTCTATCTCCTTAGAATTATATTTAAGGATTGAGAAAGAAACAGAGGAATGACAGAGATGGAAATCGGGTGAATTAGAACCAAATCAGGAAGAGAAATAAATATAGGGAAAGAAAGATTTGATTAAAAGAGAGAGAAAAAAGAGATTGTGGGTTTGAGTCCCACTCCGGAGACTTGAGCACGTAATCCAGGCTGACACTCTAGTGCAGTATGGAGGGAATGCTGCACTGTCAGAGGTGCCATCTTTCAGATGAGACAATAAACTGAGATCCTGTCTGCCCTCTCAGGTGGACATAAAAGATCCCAGGGCACTATTCGAAGAAGAGCAAGGGAGTTCTCCCTGGCGTCCTGGCCAATATTTATCCCTCAACCAACATCACTAAAACAGATTATCTGGACATTATCTCATTGTTGTTTGCTGTGCATAAATTAGTTGCTGCTTTTCCTACATTACAACAGCAGTGACTACACTTCAAAAGCACTTCATTGGCTGTGAAGCACTTTGGGATGTCCTGAGGTTGTGAAAGATGCTGTATAAATGCAAGTCTTTCTTTCTTTCTTCTTTAATATTTAAATTAAACAGAGCATTTCAAACTCTTTCCAATATATCACAGGAGAAGGTGTTTCTTTATAAGTGCAAGTGACTTGTGTGCTTTAGTTCCACAACGTGCAAATTATAGAGATGTTTCAGATACAGAACTGGAACAAAAAAACCTTCCCGAGCATAAAATAGAGGCACCGTCGGTCATCCTGGCCATTTCTACTGAGCAATACCACCAGTCAGGTGCGATCACTTGAGTAGAGAACCTGACCAATAGAATGTGCTGGTTACATCGAATTGCAGAGAATTTACAGCACAGAAACAGGCCATTCGGCCCAACAGGTCTGTGCTGGTGTTTATGCTCCACACGAGCCTCCTCCCACCTTACTTCATCTCACCCTATCAGCATATCCTTCTATTCCTTTCTCCCTCATGTACTTATCTAGCTTCCCCTTAAATGCATCTAATTTATTCACCTCAACTACTCCTTGTGGTAGCAAGTTCCACATTCTCACCACTCTCTGGGTAAAGAAGTTTTTCCTGAATTCTTTATTGGATTTATTAGGGACTATTTTATATTTATGACCACTAGTTTTGGTCTCCCCAACAAGTGAAAACATTTTCTCTACATCCACCCTATCAAACTCTTTCATTATCTTAACGACCTCGATTAGGTCACTGCTTAGTCTTCTCTTTTCTAGAGAAAAGAGCCCCAGCCTATTCAGTCTTTCCTGATAAGTACAACCTCTCAGTTCTGGTATCAACCTAGTAAATCTTTTAACACCTTCTCCAGTGCCACCATATCCTTCTCACATGATACCCTCTCTGGTTTGTATATAGCAAGCTTCCCACCTTCTCCCCCTGGCCCCGCCATCACCATGGGATGACTCAGTGTATGAAGCCATCTGGTGATGTGGTACTGATCCCAGGTTTAATCCCTGACTGAGTGGAGTTAGCTGAGCCACAGCATTAAAGGCAGACGGCTTTTGAAAACAGATACATGTTCATTTATTTATCTATCTGAACTTCTAACGCTGATGGGTGCAGGGGTTGTAAGGGACCATTTCCTGGCTGAATGAGAGGCTATTTGATTCTGCAGTGGAGTTTACAGGTGACTGATGTTACGAGGCTCTGAGCTAGCGAACCCAATTTGCTGCGGACCACATTTTGGTGGGGGAGAAAGTGCCGGCATTTTTGAGGCAGTGCCGATGGTTGGCAGACACCTGCCTGAGGCTCTGAATGTGATGTGACTGGTCGCTCGGTGCATCTCACTGTCAATGTTGCTCATCCGTTTGAAATGGACCCTGCAGGGTGGGATGGCCTGGCCTGTAGGACAGGGATCAAAGGTCAGCGCCACTCTTTAATTTTTGGTTGGCAAGTTCATATTCTTTTTAAATGTACTATATTCCTTTATCTGCATTTTTATTGCTGCCTTTTTTTTTTGCTGTTTACAGAATCTTATAGCACAGGAGGAGGCTATTCGTCCCATTGTGCCTGTGCCGGCTCTTTGAAAGAGCTATCCAATTAGTCCCACTCCCCTGCTCTTTCCCCATAGCCCTGCAAATTTTTCCTTTTTAAGTATTTATCTAATTCCCTTTTAAAAGTTACTATTGAATCTGCTTCCACCGCCTTTTCAGGCAGTGCGTTCCAGATCATAACAACTCGCTGCTTAGACTTCATTTATTTTCTCTTTGCACTTTTCAAATCTTTCCAGCTGCTATTTTGCTTACTGCAAACAAAGTGGGCAGGATGGGAATTCCTTTCAGGGTCCCAATGGTGGTCCTAGATTTGGGGCAGGAAAGGGATAAGGAAGACAGCTCGGACCCTACCTCATGTGTTAACTCCATGAAGGTCCTCACCCCAGGACCCAAATTCAATGGTCCGGGTAGTCCTTCCTGGATATTGCACAACAGTCCTGTCATCAGAGCCCCTACTTCACAAAGGGGACTGGCAATAACTCTGCGGCCACGCCCGTCCCTATCTCTGTAAACTCCTCCAGCCCTACAACCCTCTGAGATCTCTGCGCTCCTCTAATTCTGGCCTCTTGCACATTTTAATCACTCCACCATTGGCGGCCGTGCCTTCAGCTGGCTAGGTCCTGAGCTCTGGAATTCCCTCCCTAAACCTCTCCGCCTCTCTCTCCTCCTTTAAGTTGCTCCCTTAAAACCTACCTCTTTGACCAAGCTTTTAGTCACCTAATCTCTTTATGTGGCTCAGTATCAAATTTTGTTTGATGACGCTCTTGTGAAGCGTCTTGGGACGTTTTACTACGATAGAGGCGCTATGTGAATATAAGTTGTCTTTGTTGTTGACGTTGGAGGTCAAGCTGCAGATAAGGGGGACCTTTCCCAATGGGCGTACATCAGCATTAAACTTTTACACCACTCGATCCTTCCAAGTAACGGCCTGTGACACATGCTAAATCAGTCAGTCGGTCAATCAGTCCGCTCTCAATGAATGCATCAAGCGCATGACAGAGGTCTTATTTTCAAGGAGAAAAGCATTTATCGATTTCCGTCTGGAAAGCAGGCATCGGTCGGACAGGGCTCAGAATGTTTCTCAAGTACCAAGTCCCAAAGGTACAGTAGATAGTTCCCATCTACTGAACAGACTGCTGTACCCCCATGTGAATCTCTGCATGGTGATAGAGTCATCCGGTGTGAATCTCCACACAGTAGTGTTACAGATGATACACGTGCTCAGTCCTGGCTGGTCTAAAGACAGAGTCTGTGGATGATACCTAAAGGTATAGCAGCGGATACACATTCAACATCTTGCTGTGTTACGGCACAGCATACACTTGACACCCACTTGCGAGTGGTAGAGTTATGTTCAGTACCTGGGCCTTGTAACGTTTGATGCCTTGCGGTGGAGTGGGGGGAGAATTATTTCCTCAGTGTGCTTCTTTTTTGCCCTTTGATTTACGTGTTAAACTCTTAGTTGCCGGGGTGATAACTGTGTTAAACTAGCCCAGAAGGAAATGTAATAGGAGCACATTTACTTGTGGTCTACAAGCATGCACCCAATCCCTGATAGTCTATCAGGGTAGCTGCATCTGTATTTATTGCCAATCTAGTGGTGAGTATAAGCTGAGTCCCTGGTATTTCTACATCTGGCTGTTCAGCTAGCAGTCTTGGCCGCATATAGTGACACTACCATTCCTGGCCAGAATGGAGATGACTGGGTAATTTCTCCATTAATCATGTCTGGAGACCACATTGCTGTAAGTGATTGGGGTTGATTTTATGCACATTATTTGTATTATGTAACTAACTTTCACGCACTGCATTTTGCTGGAGAAATAATCCTCCTTTTATCGGGAGACTTTGCTGTAGTTTCGGTCAGTTCTGTTTGCTGTAGTTCGTACAGATTCTTTTTAAATAGACTCTGTTTGCTGTAAAATAGACTGCTGTAAGTCCAGTCCCCGCCTCCAACTCATTGGCTGACACAGTGGTAACAATAGACACCCTGAACAGGTTTTAGACTTCAAGAAAAAGCTGAACTCTAAAACCATCAAACTGGATATCAGCCAAAGGCTGAATAAACACATAAATGCTCCTCTCTAATGTGTTGTCTTTTGAGATGTAAGTTTTTTTTTGGTTGCTCGATATATGAAAACATAACAGAAGGAAACATGTCTTGATGTCTGTGCTGTGGAGCTGCAGGCTGTTGCTGTAATTGGAAAGTGCCTGGGGTTTATCCCAAAGCCTGCTCTCGGCAAAATCACACAAGGAAAACAAATAAAAGTTGCAGTGTTAAACAAGTGAACTTCTAACATTGTTTAATGAATAATGAATACAATAAATGGGAACAGCAGATTTGGACAGCAATCAATTGTAACTCTATGGCATTGAACTGATTCTGGATGTAATAAACTGACAAGCATTCATAAATATTAACAAAATCTCCTTATAGCCCTCACAGTCTCATTTGCAGAGTGGAGGGCAAAAGGGAATCCTGAGAAAATCAAATTAAAGTTACATTACTATTCTATGTGAGACAAGATAGTAAAATTACTATGCATGAGTTTTTTTTCTAGATTCAAAGTTGGTGTGTCATACATCAAAGCCACTTAAAGGGACAATATCTCTTTCTGTCAGTATGTATTGGTTATATATTTAAATGGATGACAGTACAATCTACACTATGCCCCCAATCAACTAAAACTGAATACCTGATCTGCTGGTTGTAAAGTCAATAAGACTACACCTCACATCGGGGTTCAGAGCTAATTGTCCAATGGGACTTGGTGCTCAATACCCCAATGGCTCAGTTGGTTGATGATCTGCCCTGGTTGGTACTACGTTTTGCAGTCCAGCAAGATTCCAGGTGCAATCTCTGGTCTGTGCTACGATATATAAGGGGTAGATGTCCATTTTCACCGCCTGGGCCGTAACCTGGTGGAATGGATCGCCAGCCCGTTGTAGGACGTCTGGCCAGAAGAGCATTACAGTTCAATACACTGGAAAGGAATTACATGGAATTAAATAGAGTTTTACAGCGCTATACCAGTGTTTATGCTCCACACAAGCCTCCTCCCAGCCTAATTCATCTAACCCTATCAGCATATTCCTTTCTCTCTCATGTACTTATCCAGCTTCCCCTTAAAGCAGGGAAATTAGGCGGGGCATACAATGGGCGGCCCATCCGCTACCATCGATTTCCGCCATCGTTAAAATCAGCCCTACTGAACGTCTCAGACAGATCGATTGCAGGCTCTCTCATTACATTAACGGGTCAGTCATCTCACTGCTGACTGTTGGGAGTCAGCTGGACCCAAATTAGCTGCCCTGTTTGTCTACATCACAACAGTGGCTAAACCTCAAAAGTAAGGAATTCACAGTGAAGTCCTGTGGCCATGATAAGGAGCTCTGTAAAGCTCCTGCCCGCTCTCTTTAGATGACAGAGATATCTTTCCAGATGTGAGGAGTACTATCAAAGATGTATATGAAAGCTGGAAGAGCTTGCTTCTGTTTAACCTTGCTATTAGTTTAGTGACCAAGATTTTAGCAGGCTGCTATTGATAAAATGATGTTATAAATAAAACACCCTCCGCTGTCCTAGTGCAGATTTATTTGGATGACAGACTTAGAAGATGAGTAGGTAATTAGTCACTGGGGAGTTTGCTATAGTTTGGCAGTTTCATGTAAACAGCCTTATCGTGTCCATGTCTGTGAGAGTAAGTGAATGGTACAGAGCAGCAGGAAAGGATCATAGTTTCATTGCAATAATAAAGAGAGCTGAGAGGGGTGAATTTCCCCAGGGTTGCTCCTACTCCACTGCACTGAAAAGGGGTTTCTGCCGAGTTTGTACTGACGGATCCTGCTTAGTTTCACTCCAGGAAATTCACAGTCTGTGTGCCGATTGGTGGAATCAGGGACCTTCTCAACCCTGAAATCAAATCAAAGCAAAGTAAAGGCCAGTGGAATTACCTCATCTGTTCATTGGGTTTTTTAATTCTCCTCTCCTAAAGGCGCTGACTAATACAGGGACACAGGCACCAAGTGAAAGATGAAAGCAATACTTGCATTTATATAGCATCTTTCACATCCTTAGGACGTCCCAAAGCACTTTACAGCCAAGGAAATATTTTTGAAGTGCAGTCACCGTGTAACTTTAAACCAATAAAGGTGGGGGGGGAATTATAAAAAACTAAAGATAACAAAAAGAGGGGCTAAGAGCAAAGGTCAGAGTACAAACGGCAATAAAGATAATATAAATACTGAGGGAACAAAAAAAGATTCTAGGAAGTAGTAACAAAATACCTGTTAAAAATGAAGCAGGAATGAAGAAAAATAAAAACATAAAAAATTGCCTGTAAGCAATGTACAGAGGACCAGCAATCGAAAGTGTGATAGGCCAAAAAGTGTGGGAAATACAGCACCAAGGTATATCGGCAGGGTGGGGACAGTTACCCAGATAAGAGTTCTGTACACAAACTCACGTAGCATAAGAAATAAAACAAATGAGTTAGAAGCACAAGTTCAGTTTAAAGGGGGTGATGTAATAGTCATTACAGAGACCTGGCTACAAGCTGGTATATCCTGTCCCACCGGCAGGACAGACCCACCAGAGGTGGCGGTACAGTGATATACAGTCAGGAGGGAGTGGTCCTGGGAGTCCTCAACATTGACTCCGGACCCCATGAAATCTGATGGCATCCAACGACAACGAAGGAACAGCGATATATTTCCAATTCAGGATGGTGTGTGACTTGGAGGGGAACATGCAGGTAGAGGTCATGGGTTTGGGAGGTGGTGTTGAAGAAGCCTTGGCGAGTTGCTGCAGTGCGTTCTGTGGATGATACACACTGCAGCCACGGTGCGCCGGTGGTGAAGGGATTGAATGTTTAGGGTGGTGGATGAGATACCAATCAAGTGGGCTACTTTGTCCTGGATGGTGTTGAGCTTCTTGAGTATTGTTGGAGCTGCACTCATCCAGGCAAGTGGAGAGTATTTTGTGTCTTGTAGATGGTGGAAAGGCTTTGGGGAGTCAGGAGGTGGGCCACTCGCCACAGAATACCCAGCCTCTTACCTGCTCTTGTAGTCACAGTATTTATGTGGCTGCTGCAGTTAAATTTCTGGTCAATGGTGACCCCCCAGGATGTTGATGGTGGGGGATTCGGCAATGGTAATGCTGAAATGATCAGAGAAGCATATAGCAAACACAATATGGTTATAATCGGTTATTTTAATTTTCAGAGTCTGTAAGAAGCAGAATAGCTCAAGTTCCAAAGGCATTGAATTTCTTGATTGTATTCGAGACAGTTTACTGGAAAAACATATTCTTGATCGAACAAGAGAACAGGCCATATTAGATTTAGTGATGAGTAATGAACTAGAATTAGTTGACAATTTGACTGTAAGGGTTAGGGTCATTACGAATAGTGACCATAATATGATTCAATATGATATCAGATTTGAGAAGGAGAAACGAAAGTCACAAACCAAGATTTTAAATTCAAATAAAGGCAAATTTTAAAAGGATGAGAAATAAATTGACCAGATTAAACTGGGCTGAACTGTTAAAGGTCAAATTTACATCGAGTGGGAAGTATTCAAGAAGTATTTGGTACAATACAAAAACAGTACACTCCCCTAAAAGGCAAACACTTCATTTGTGTAGTTAAGCAACCAAGGTCAACAAAAGAAACAGTATTAAACTAAAAGAAAAGGCTTACACAAATACAAGGAAGTGGAAATCCAGCAGACTGGGAGAGCTACACGAACATAGCAACATACGAATTAAGAGCAGGAGAAGGCCATTCAGTCCCTCGAGCCCGCTCTGCCATTTGATAAGATCATGGCTGATTTGATTGCGACCTCAACCCTACTTTCCCGTCTACCTACTATAATCTTTGACTCCCTTGTTAATCAGGAATCTATCTAACCCAGCCTTAAAAATATTCTATGACCCTGCCTCCACCGCACTCTGGGGAAGGGAGTTCCACAGACTCACGACCCTCTGAGAGAAAAAATATCTCCTCATCTCCGTCTTAAATGGGAGACCCCTTATTTTTAAACTGTGGCCCCTAGTTCTAGTCTCTCTCACAAGGGGAAACATCCTCTCAGCATCTACCCCTTCTAGTCCCCTCAGGATCTTATATGTTTCAATACAATCACCTCTCATTCTTCTAAACTCCAGTGTATACAGGCCCAACTTGTCCAACCTTTCCTCACAAGATAACTCCCTCATCCCAGGAATCAGTCGAGTGAACCTTCTCTGAACCGCCTCTAAAGCAATTATGTCCTTTCTTAAATAAGGAGACCAAAACTGCACACGGTATTCTCGATGTGGGCCCGATATTACCATGGCGGCGGGTTCGCGGCGGGGGGTGCGATTGGGCGCGTGGGTAACGCGCCCGGTGAAATCAGTCTGCTCCCCGCTCAATCGCAGGCTGGTTGGATCCACTTACCTCTTGTTCCGGGTTCCCCGCTGCGAGGCTGCGCGTCGGGCGGACTGAGCATGTGCAGTAAGGTCTGTCAGCTGGAGGAGCTCTATTTAAAGGGGCAGTCCTCCACTGACAGATGCTGCAAGAAATAGGAAAAATTACAGCATGGAGCAGCCCAGGGGGAAGGCTGCTCCCAGGTTTAATGATGCCTCACTCCAGGTATCATTGGATGGGGTGAGGAGGAGGGGGAGGACAGAGATCTTCTCCCCGGCGGGCGGGAGGAAGCGGCCTGCCTCTGCCACCAGGAAGGCCTGGCTCGAGGTGGCAGAGGAGGTCACCAGCACCACCAACATATCGCCCACCTGCATACAGTGCAGGAGGCTCTGCAATGACCTAAGTAGGTCAGCCAAAGTGAGTACACTTACTCTTTCCCCTACACTCCATAAGTCACATCACCGCCCCCACCCCACATCTCCTTCTGCACTGCCAGCACTACTCTGTCACATCACCCCTCGCACCCACTCAAACCTCATCCTCATCTTACCTGCACTTACTCACCTCGCCAGTACTCATCCCGCCACTACCACTCAACCCAATCCTCATACAATCTCATGGCTCTATCTCATACTCACCCTCTCGTGCATCTCTTTCACGGTCAGCCTCACTCAACCTGCCACTACCTGTGCTGCAGCCACAGGGCATGCATCACATATGTGCAGTAGGCAGCGTAAGGCAAACGTGTCGTGAGCATGAAGGGGATGCACAAGGGTGTTTGAGGGTTTGTCATGGTTTTTAATTATATTTAATTTCTGAGAAACTTATTACATATTATATTGTCACCACTACTGCCATGTCTTTGCGAATCTTGTCTGGTTTGTGCAATAATGCCCTTTCCTGAGGATCACAATGAAGACCCACAACTGATGACACCCATTGTGTCACTGCAGAGTGGGTGTAGGTGTATTTGGAGGGCTCTTTTGTGCAGACGACAGAGATGTCGGCGATGTCCCCGGTGGCACCCTGGAAGGATGCAGAGGAGAAGTTGTTGAGGGCAGTGGTGACTTTGACAGCGACAGGTAAGAAGATGGTGCTCGGGCCAGCCAGGAGCAACTCGGCATGAAGGAGGCTGCAGATGTCCACGACTACATGTCGAGTGACTCTGAGCCTCCGTGAGCTCAGAGAGGTCCAGGAAGCTGAGCCTCGGTCTGTAGACCCTGTGGTGAGGGTAGAGCCCTCTGCGATGCATCTCTCTCTGCGTTTGCCCTCCCTCCTGCTGTGCAGGTGGATGTGTCACAGCACTGTGTTGTGGAGCTCCACGTGTCAGAGGTGGACAGCGTGGCCGGCGAGGCTGGTGATGATGTTCACCCTCTGAGGAGGTCATGACTGCAGCTACGGCGGCCCCCATCCGGAAGATGTACATCTGAGGGGGTCCGCAAGGTAGGTACATGTGTCTGGACACCGGGGTAAGTGTGCAAGTTGGTCAATTTTGTTGTTAGGAGGAGGGTGGTGGATGCTAAACTTTGTCCCAAGTGACAGAGTGACCTCCTGCAATGAGTGAGGGTCTCTGCCCCCACCCCCACCTGTCAAATGGACCTATGCAGCTGCCACAGGCTGATGGCTGCAACTCGTCCATTTGAACTGGGAGTGTTTCCCCCAGTACGGGAAACAGTCCCAGTTGTTTGTAAAATCCCAACCCTCCTAAAATATCACGTTAATCAGGTCTGTAAACGACCTGAAATACCAAAATAAATACCTTAAGTGACACCCCGCTGGCTTTAATTGCCGGCGGGAGTCCCACATGCGGGGGCTGCGCGCACGTCAGCACGTCTGTGGGGAACCCGGAAGTGGGTGGGTTGGAGCCGGGCTCCTGACCCGCCCCGGGAATCCCCGATTTTTGGAGCCCCCCCGCCAGGAACGCACCCGATCGCGGGTGCTAAAATCAACCCAATGGTCTCACCTGTACAACTGTAGCAAATCATCTCTACTTTTATATTCCATTCCCCTTGCAATAAATGACAACATTCCATTTGCCTTCCTAATCACTTACTGTACCTGCATGCTAACTTTTTATGATTCATGTACTAGGACACCCAGATCCCTCTGTACCTCAGAGTTCTGTAATCTCTCTCCATTTAAATAATATACTGCTTTTCTATTCCTCCTGCCAAAGTGGACAAGTTCACATTTTCCCACATTATACTCCATCTGCCAAATTTTTGACCACTCACTTAACCTATCTATATCCCTTTGCAGACTCCTTATGTCCTCTTCACAACTTACTTTCCTACCTACCTTTGTGTCATCAACAAATTTAGCAACCATACATTCGGTCCCTTCATCCAAGTCATTGATATAGATTGTAAATAGTTGAGGCCCCAGCACTGATTCCTGTGGCACTCCACTCGTTACATCTTGCCAGCCTGTAAATGACCCATTCACACCTATTCTCTGTTTCCAGTTAGCTAACCAATCCTTTATCCGTGCTAATATGTTACCCCCTACACCATAAGCTCTTATTTTGTGTAGTAGCCTTTGATGTGGCACCTTGTCAGAAGCCTTCTGGAAATCCAAGTACACCACATCCACAGGATCCCATGTATCCATGTTGCTTGTTACTTCTTCAAAGAACTCTAATAATTTAGTCAAACATGATTTCACAAAGCTGTGTTGATTCTGCCTGATTGCATTGAGATTTTCTAAGTGCCCTGCTATAACCTCCTTAATAATAGATTCTAGCATTTTCCCTATGACAGATGTTAAGCTAACTGGCCTGTAGTTTCCTGCTTTCTGTTTCCCTCCTTTCTTGAACAGAGGAGTTACATTCACTATTTTCCAATCTGATGGGACCCTTCCAAAATTTAGGGAATTTTGGAAAATTAATACCAATGCATCTAGCATCTCTGCAGCCACTTCTTTTAAGACCCTAGGATGAAGTCCATCAGGACCCGGGGACTTGTCAGCTTTTAGTTCTAATAATTTTTTCAGAACCCTTTCCCTGGTGACTGTAAATGTTTTAAGTTCCTCCCTCCCTTTCACCTCTTGATTCACAATTATTTCTGGCATGTTATTTGTATCCTCTACAGTGAAGACGGAATGCAAAATATCTGTTCAATTCAACTGCCATTTCCTTATTCTCCATTATTAATTCCCCAGACACTCTCTCTGGAGGACCAATGCTCACTTTACTTACTGTTTTCCTTTTTAAATACCTGTAGAAACTCTTACTATCTGTTTTTATAAAAAGCTACAAAGGGAGACAAGGGAAGTAATAAGAGGTGCAAAAAGGGAATATGAACAAAAACTGAAAGGGATATCAAAGCTAACAGTGAAAGTGTTTATAAATATATTAAGAGAGAGAGTGTTCAGGGGGAATGTTGGCCCATTAAAGACAGATGCAGGTGATACTATAATGGACAATAAGGTAATGGCAGACTTTTTACATGAGTACTTTGTATCCATTTTGACAGTAAAGGAAGAGGACAAAATATCAGTGGTGCAAGGGAACTAAAAATAAGCCAAGACCAAGAACTTATTCAATTTAATATAAATAAGCAAATGGTAATGGAGAAAATAAGAGATTTAAGATTGACAAATCTCCAGGACATACCAGTCCAGGGTATTAAAAAAAGTAGGTGCAGAAATTACAGATGCATTAGTCATGATCTTCCAAAGCTCTCCAGGTTTGGGAATTATAACCTTGGAATGGAAAATTTCAAATTTCAATCCATTATTTAAGGAGGGAGGGAGGGAGAAAGCAGGAGACTACAGACCTGTCAGTTTAACGTCAGTTGTGGGGAAGTTAATGGACTCTATCATCAGGGTCAGAGTGACTGAGCATGTCAACAAGTATGAGTTCATCACTGAACATGGATTTGTGAAGGGCACCATGTCTGACTAATCTAGTTGAATTTTTTGAGGAGGTCACTAACATGGTGGACAGGGGAATGTCTATGGATGTTAATGGATGTCTATGGATGTCTATGGACTTCCAGATGGAATTTGACATGGTTCTGCATGAAAGATTATTTGGAAAAATTGGAGGTAACCTTGTGACTAAGTTGGTAATGGGTTGGGAGATGGGAGATAAAGAGTGGGGATTAATGGAATGTACTCTAATTGGCAGGATGGGAGAAATGGGGCATGATTTTAACTTGGAGCCGGGAACCCAACTCGTTGATAGATATTCGCGTGGGGAACCCTGAAGCCCAGTGAGTGCGTCGCAATGTGCGATCATAACTCAACTGAAGGTGAGTGTTTCAGCTTTCGGGTTCCTGTCGGGAGAGAAAGGAGCCACGAATCAGAGGCGGGGGGGGGGGGGGGGTGGGAGGGAGAGAGAGATCGTTGGCCCTGGAATAAATCGGAGGAGGGGGAGGTGGGGGGACGTGGACGACATCGGGGAGTCCACCATCGGCGGGGGCGGGTCCAGCATCGGGGGGTGGGGGTGGCAGCCGATCGTGGGGGTCCTGTCAGCCAGGTGAGCTTGTTGGGCCTGGATGAAGCACTCCTGCTCCTCTGGACCCACAAGCAGTGCAATAAAGGCACTCACTCAATGCCTGCTTTCACCTGATTTGAATCGGAAGTGGATGGGAAACCCGAACAGGTAAGGTTAAAGTCATTTTACTTTTCTAATACACAAAAAATCAACTATTTCAATCAAGTACATTGCCCCTTTACTTATCGGCCGACCGGCTTTAAGTGGAGGCGGGACTTCTGTTGTGCGGTGCGCACGTATCCAAACCTGTCAAGTTGGGGTCAAGATGCGGTCCCGCTCCAAAAAGCTGTTATTTTTAACCTCCCACCTGCCCCAACTCACCTGTTCTTGGGGGTTAAAATTACCCCCATGGTGTTTCCCAGGGATCTGTACTGGGGCCTCAGCTTTTCACTATACATATCAATGACTTGGATGAAGGAATAGAGAGTTGCACATCCAGGTTTGCAGATGACACTAAGTTAGGATGCACAGTAGGATGTGTAGATGGGAGCAGGAAGCTACAATGGGACATAGACAGACTGAGTGAGTGGGCAAAACCATGGCCAAGGGAGTTCAATGTGGGAAAGTATAAGGTCATAAACTTTGGATCAAAAATAGACAAATCGCAATATTTTCTTAAGGGTGAAAGATTAGAAACTTAGGAGGAGCAAAGGGGTTTCAGTGTCCATGTACACAAATCACTAAAAACTAGTGCACAGGTACAAAAAATAATCAAAAAGGCTAATGGAATGTTGACCTTTATCTCAAAGGGGCTGGAATACAAAGGGGAGGAAGTGATGCTTCAGCTGTTCAGAGCCTTGGTCAGACCCCATCTGGAGCATTGCATTCACCACATCTCAGGTAGGATATATTTGCCTTGGATATATGGCACAGATTCACCAAAAATGATACCAGGACCGATACCAGTTAAATTATAAGGACAGGCGGCTGAAGGGTTCTCAAAACTCCCACATTTTTCATATCATCAACAAGGATATGACTTCTGGACTTTTATGGCAGAGGGCCCAACTGCTGGGTTAAATGTGGAACCCTGCAGACAGGAGGTTAGGCCCATGAGGGCCTGGGACTGGACATGCCCGGGCTTGTTGGGTGCAGTGTGGATTGTTGCCTGAAACCAGACGAGTGGAGACAAAATACGCATTCTTCCCTTTAAAACAATCAACCCAGAGAAAGACTTCATCTTACACGAAACTAAAGCCCATCAAAACCTTGCATAAATAATCACTACGAAGGCAGGAAGGCAGCAATCCATACAATGGGTTTCAGTTCAAGACTAGTTACGGGGGCAGGAAGGCAACGATAAACATTATGCAAGCCCATTAAAAACAAGACAACAATCACCTGAAGAAGCACACCAAAATCAGACAAAGAACTAACCTTGATTTGGCGCTCAGATAAGAAATTCGAAAAACAGTATTACTGGGCCACCAGTTACGAAGGGGGCAGGTTTTTAACAGTTTTAAGCAGGGGAAGATGTTTAAGCAGCGGAAGCAGGTTTTAAGCAGTTTAAGCAGAGTTTAAGCAGGGAGAGATGGCTGAGCTAAGTGGAGGAAGGAGATCCGGAGGTTCGCAGGCAACATCACGGCGAGGGGCACGGTGTGGCAGGCTCAACCGAAGACAACAAGGCCTCAACCACAGCCCTCCACGAAGATCGATCACCCACAACCACGCCTTACCGCATCAGCAGACTCTACCCAACTGAAGAACCTTCGCAGATTCCACAGATCAGGGCTACGTATGGACGGCAGGCCCCAAAGGACACAAAGAGCGTACCCCAAAATTGCAACCGGCTTACCTGACTGGATTTCGAACTGTCAAGGAACCCCTGGTTGGTGAGCATGATCCCTGACCTCTCCTAGTTTAATTTAGTTATGTTTTGGGGGTGGGACAAGGGTAAGGGGATTAGTAGGGTGATTGTCCCTCGTTATGCCGTGTGTTCCCTATTCTTAACTAAGTGTACTTTTGTAGGTCTGTATAATCTCAGTGTAATCTTAATGTTATAAGTTCATTTGTGACTTCAATAAACCCAGTTTTTCTTGCACCAAAACCAGTTGTCTGCTGCACTTTGTCACAACCCCCAAATAAGTCCAAGGTCTAGAACCCAGGGAGTGGGAGCGATTCGAACCGCTCAGAAATCAGAGGTGAAGCTGACACACACCACCACCCCCTACACTGCATCAACCTGAGTTAACAGCTGTGATCTAATTGAGGTTTTTAAAATGATAAACGGATTTGACAGGGTAGATGCAGAGAAACTATTTCCTCTGGTGGAGAATCCAGAACCAGGGGGCACAATCTTAAAATTAGAGCCAGGCCATCCAGGATTGAAATCAAGAAGCACTTTTTCACACAAAGGGTAAAGGAAATCTTGAATTTGCTACCCCAAAAGGCTGTGGATGCTATTGAGGGATAAATATTGGCCAGCTCACTGGGAGAACTCCCCTGCTTTTCTTCATGGGATTTTTTACATCCATTTCAGCAAGCGACTGGGTCCTTTGTCTCAAACGTCTCATTTGAAAGGCGGTACCCCTCCCTCAGTACTGCACTGAAGTGTCAGCCCAGATTATGTACTCAAGTCCCAGGAGTGGGGCATAAACCCACAACCTTCTGACTCAGTGAAATTGCTACCACTGAGCCGAGGCTGACACCTTACACTCCAACTTATCGAGAACTCCCCCACCCATGTTCTATCCCACACCAAGTCCTGCTCACCCATCACCCCTATCCTCACCAAGATCCACAAGCTGCTTGTCCTCTGTCGCGCTGATTTCAAAATTCTTATCATTGATTACAATTCCCTCCATGGTCTCACTTCATCCCACCTCTGTAATCTCCTTCAGCCCTATGTCTCTGCTTGCATCCTCTGCCCTTACAACTTAGCCCGCTCTATGTCCCCCCTCCCTGCTCCACCATCAACATCATCTTCAAGCTCTACATTCTGTAATTCTCTTTGAGCCCTCCTGCCTTAACCCGATTCCCCCAACCTTCAAAAGTCTTCTTAAAACCTACCTTATTGACCGTGCCTTCCATCACCTATCCCAACTCTTCTACCCATTCCTGCTCAAGTTTGACCCACACTATGTGAATCTCCTTGGGATACTTTGACTATGATTAAAGGCTTTTGTCATTGTAGTAAGGGAGCCAACATAGTTGAAAAGAATAAAATAGATGAGGCAAATCAAAAAATAGTGATTGGCTGACACCAAATTTTGGGTTGGAAAAATCTGAAGATTGCAGCAAGAAGTTCAACAGTATTGAGATCTTTGCCGAGCTTATCCTTGGGGTTTTTTCCCTGATCGGTCCAAATCAGAAAAATTGTTGTTCAGTATAACCGCATTCGAATGTTGTTCGTGTGTCTATAATAAAGCTTGCATATTCGGTCCCACTCGGGCCCGAATCATCGTGGAAGTTATTATTTAGAAGGATTAACAACCCCTTGTAGCATTAATAATAACATATTTCCAACAGTGGGTAGAGGTTGTCTAATCCTGATGCTTTACGTATCACAACTGTTTAGGGTTCAATGGACAGATGGTCCTTTCCTGCCCGTCATTTTCTTACGTTCGTACATTTTGGGAGCCACCAAAGTCAAATTTAAAACCTGCACATTCAAAAGCTCAAATCCTCACCTTGAGTAGGTAATCTACAATAAGTAAAACATTTAGACCTTGTCTTCGTGAAAAATAAATGAAGCACTAAATCAAAGGCAGTCTACCTTATCCCAAATACCCTCTGATCTCGAACATGTACAGCAAGTGCTTTGTGACTCCAGCTGAGTGGAGAAAAGTCATAGGGGGAGCATTGGCACAGACATACGGAATGATATAGCGGCTTCTCGGAATGAACTGGTAAGTTTCCAATACCAAGACCAAAATTCATACATGAAAGGGGTCATTTTAACCCCCAAGAACTGGTGGGTTTGGGGCGGGTGGAAGGTTAAAATTGCAGCTTTTTGGAGCGGGACCGCATCCTGGCTCCAAAGCACCCACCTCCGGGTTTAACCCAGGCGCGTTAGGATGCACGCACACAACAGAAACCCGAAAGTCCCATCCCCACTTAAAGCTGGCGGGCCGATATTTAACGGGCCAATTCAGGTAGTTGAAACACTTGAGGTACTTAACTTTTTGTGGATTCTGCAACAGAAACAGATTTAACTACTTCTGAACGTGTCTCCCGTAGCCTCTGAAACACACCATTGAAACGTAGACGAGTCGCAGCCGAAGCTCATTTGGTCCTTTAAACCTGTGATTGATACATCTCAATAAAAGGTGAGTTTTTGCAGCAGGGCACTCAGTTCTCTCAGACGAACCTTTGGCCAGGAGTTCTTTGTGTTTAGACTGAGATTTCTTTGTTGAGACTGAGAATTCTTGTGTTCAGACAAATTTACCCACATTTTGGAGCCCCTCAAACTGACAGGTTGGGGGAGTGGGGGTGCAATGGATTTATTCCACAGAACATCTGAGGAGGAGGAAAATGAAGATGGGGAACCCATCGCCAGAGCAGCCGCACACATTGCTGCCCACGATGGCAGGGATTCCCTCATCTCTAACAGGTTCTCATAATGAGATGTGCAAATTAAAGACTTTGAAATACTCAGGCCGCCTGGAACAACCACCTCCACTGCCAACCTCCCCCCTCCGCTTGCACAAAACAGTCCTTCAACCACACATACACCCATTCCACAGGTGTCCAATGGGTGGCACAGTGTCTGGGCATTAACGATGAAGCACATGAAAAGGCAAATTCACAAAAGGGACTCAATACTGGCCAAAACTTGGCAATGGCGGTGATAATGTTTAAATTTAATGTGCCATAACAAAAAAAATAGATAAATTAACAACACGACATTTCTTCAAACACCCTTGTGCATACTCTTGGTGAATTCCAATGCTTAGTCTTTCTCTTTCTACCTCTCCTATGAGGTGCATCCCTTGTGGCTTAACCAGAGATAGTGGCAGGTTGCTCAGATCCCTGCCCTGACTGCTGAGATGCTCGTGACCTACGAACTCTGGGTTTTGGAGCCCATGAAGGCCCCGTCAAAGACTGCGCCACCTACACCTGTGCAGGGGCAGACTCGGCCATCTAGAGAGGAAGCAGCATGGCGGGTACTGGTTAAGGAGGCGGCAACAGGTGAGATGTGGGAGTGCTTTGAGTAGAGTTCCCCCCTCCATGTCCCCTTTCGTCATCACCCTTCTCCCAGGCCGGTGCCACATCACTCCCACCACTCTGCTGGTCAGCAGGTAGGAGCCATTGTTCCATGTTGTAAGGCCAAGGCTAACGTATTTGTCTGCCTGTTTAAGGCAACAGACATGTTTGTATCCGGAGCCCACAGGGACATTGTCATGGCCTTCATAGACCCACCAAAGTGCGAGTACCTGCGCTGGTGCACGGCTGTATGTCCTGTGACAGTGGACCCTCAGAAGCAATGAGCTCCTCTGAGGAATCACCTTCTTCCATTTCAGCTGATTCCTCGTGAAGGCCCTGGAAGACGAAAGAAAGCAATATTAATGATTAATCGCAAAAGTGCCAACTTTCCAATGACGATACTGAGGTCTGACACAGTTACATCATTGATAAAATCAATTCACCATGTGTGTGAAAGATGTTAAAGTTCTGTCACCTGTCACCTGCGGGTTGCCAGTCTCTCCATCTCCAAAGGATTGGCATGCGATGGTCCGACTTATTTCCATGGCCTCCTCCTCCATATCTGTCACCTCCTGTATGTGGTGGGTTATTTCCAGTTCTGCTCCTCTCCCTTACGTTTTGCACTCCCTTCTCCTACAAGGGGAGAAAGAACAGACCTGTGAGTGACTGAAAGTGACATATTCACCCGATGGATACATTGCTTTGGGTGAGACCGACCATGAAAGAGATGCATCAGAGGGAGACTATCAGACAGATACATCACATTGCATCAGGATTGAGGTGAGTGGCAGTGGTGGGTGAATAAATGGGCAGTTGAGGAAGTGCATAGAAAGTGAAGGATGGTTGCTGCTGCTGAGACTTAAGTGGGTGTGAGGAGTGATGTGACAGAGTAGGCGTGTCAACACAGAGTGACGGGGGGTGGGTGAGGGAGTGTGGAACAACACAGGATATGGGGGAATCAGCAACTGTACTCACTTTTCCTGACCTGCACTGAACCCAGGTTTCTTCCTGCCATCCACTGGAAACATTACCTCCCTCCTGGCTCTCACTGCAGCCAACAGTTCATCCAGGGAGGCATCATTAAATCTAGGGGCAGCCTTTACTTTCCTGGACTCCATTTCCCCTTTCTCCTCAAAATCCATTTTCGGTCTGGCCCTTTAAATAGTGGAGTTAAAATCGCATCATTCAGGTAGGCAGTAGGCCCACTGTGCAGCTTGGAGACACGGAACCTGGAAGCAAAGATAATTGACTGCAATCGAGCTGCAGGTTCCCCACACACAAATCCACCCACCTGCTGAGTTCCTGGCCCCAAGTTAAAATCCAGGCCCGGGTCTCTCAGTAATCCCAGGTCAAAAGCTGAAAGCATTCACACCCTAAACTATTGCTGTGGCCCATAGGGTGCTGACTGCTGATCCTCATTAAGTAGACTATCTGCAGGTTTGTAAGAGGTTGACAATTTGTAACATGTGACATAAACGTAACCCTTTCAAACCCAGGACTTCCTCACAGTGGTAAGATTAGGTGGCAGCCATTTGCAGCATATGATCCAGGTATCAGCGACATTGGAGGAAAGATAAGTCCCCTGATGGGAGGGTTGGAGCGGGCTACGGAGGGGGGGGAAATGGGTGGGGGCCATGTACGATCGCGATGACTGTGGAGTCAGGGGTGCTCTCCTGGTCTGCCTGGCTACAGAGGAAGGTTTGTGAACCAATGTTATTGAGAAAAAGCGGACCTTTTTGCAGGTAACTAATTTTCCAGGGGGTTCCTTCAACAGGCATTAGGCCCCTAATTAACATATTCAAGGGGCAAAACGCTTGTTTTAGGCGGCTGCTCGTGACGCCTAAAAAAAGACCCGAACGCAAATTTTATTGCCAAAATACGGGCCCAATGCTTACTAATTTCTACCCCTACATTTCCCTATTTTTGCCCATAACTTTTACCCTTTACACTTGTGGTCATTCTTGGGGACTTTGTCCGCAACTTGTCCAATGCTTGTAAAGTGAGGTGGCCAAAACTGGACACAGTACTTCAAGTGTGTGCTGACCAATAGAGTTTAAAATTTCAGCTTCTCCACATTATCTGGATATTGAAAGTGACCATTCTACTGATAGCCTCTTTCTAAATCTCCCTATTCTCTTTATTGTAAGCCTGTATCATCCACTATGCAATCCAAGGGCTAAATTTACATTTAGCACCCTCTGCACAAAGCTTTGTGTGCCAGGAGCAGGAATTCAGGTGCGAGTCAACCATTCTCCATCTATCAATATTAATCAAGTGCTGACCGAGTTTCTGATCTGTGCTTCCAATGTCTGAGGTTCTGCGCTAGGGGTCTTAAATATGAAAATTTGCCCCTAAACAGGTACCAAAGGCAGAAAATAACTTGATACTGAGGAATGGTGGGAGAAGGAGTGGGGGTGGTGACGGAGGGCAAGATCAAACGGGTGGGATTAGAGGACGCTTTTGAAGGAGGAAGAGAGATAGTGAGGCAGAGGGTTTTAGGGAGCGTGTTCCTAAGTGTAGACCTGAGACAGTTGAAGACTCTGCTGTTGAGGGTGGAGCAGAGGAAGGCCGGGACACAAGGGAGTGCAATGTTGGTAGAGCGGAGGACAGAGTTGGTAAAACAGAGAGCAGAGTTGGTAAAATGGAGGGCAGAGTTTGTTGAGTGAAGAGCAGTGTTGGTAAGAATGGAGGGCAGAGTTGGTAGAGCGGAAGGCAGAGTTGGTAGAGCGGAAGGCAGAGTTGGTAGAGCGGAGGGGAGATTTGGTAGAGCGGAGGGGAGATTTGGTAGAGCGGAGGGCAATTTGGTAGAGCGGAGGGCAATTTGGTAGAGCGGAAGGCAGAGTTGGTAGAGCGGAAGGCAGAGTTGGTAGAGCGGAGGGGAGATTTGGTAGAGCGGAGGGGAGATTTGGTAGAGCGGAGGGCAATTTGGTAGAGCGGAAGGCAGAGTTGGTAGAGCGGAAGGCAGAGTTGGTAGAGCGGAGGGGAGATTTGGTAGAGCGGAGGGGAGATTTGGTACAACGGAGGGCAGATGCAGGAATACAGGACTGAAGGAGTTTGCAGGGGCTTGTAGATGAGGCCCAGAAGTGTGAAATGAAGATGATGGGTGATGAGGAGCCAGTGTAGGTTGGTGAGGATAGGAGTAATATGGGAGCAAGACTCATGGTGCGATTTTTTCAGTAACTTTAGAAATCAGATTATCTTTTTAAAAAGTAACTTTTATGATTTATAATTTAAGCAAACAATAGGTAGCTCTGGTTCTGTACAGAGCGCACAATGAGCTGACCCAGCTGCTCAGAGTCCAAAATGGCTGTGTCTGCAATATTACAAGAGACATTATTAATATAGAGGGAAATCTGACCAATCATCCATGGGTTGCTCATGGATAGACAAAGGTCAGGAGAATGTTTTTGATGTTTATCATGGTCCAATTCTCAGGGGGAGTGCAGCACAGTGAAAGGGGGTTGGAGGTAAGTGGGGGGGGTCATAAGATGTAGAAGTTTAAAGAATATCTTAGTTGCGTTTTACTTCTGTGGTTCAGCCCATTTCTCGTTCTCTCTTTGCCCCACCGGCCCCCTTGTTGGAGGTTCTGGTACTCGTGCTAATGGTTTCCCTCACCTTTCCTCCGTAGAGGTCCTATGGAGTTTGTTTCCCTTAATTATTTCTCTTATTAATCCATCTTTGGGTCACTTTAATCTGGTTTGTACTTGGCATGTTCAGTAATGTGTCCTTAAACCTGTTCCATTTGTCCTCAAATGAGGATTTTTTTCATGTCCTGGTTCTCAGTACAGTTTTCTCCCATTGCCTTGAAGTCTTTTAAAGTAGTTTATGTGAATATTGGAGTCCTTCCTTAACAGGACCCAGCTTTTTCACAGTGCTTTAGTTGCAGTGGCCATGTTGTCCCGTTATCGTGTCTCTGTATCCTTACTGTTAAAAATCCAACACAAACACTACAATGGTGAAGATCATTCTCTGTCCTTCAGCTGTGGAAGGTGTTCTGAGCAGCGATGTCCCAGCTATACTCAGCAAAGCTACTTCACAGTAGACACCTTTAAACAATTATTTGCAACTGCCCAGGCACACTATGGCCACAGTTTATAGCAGGGTGAGGGAATGTGATAGTTGCAATCAGGAATGTTAGCCAGTTGTGACAAGGGCAGGATCAGGTCCCCAACTGCTCTTTGGGTTACAGTGGCTGCTGTCTGAATTGTTAATAGTCCAAAATGAATCCCTGAGCTGGGTTTTTGTTTGCACTGGCCCTAATTCGGAATGCACACATCGACCCAAATATACTAGATTGCAGAGGTTGAGTTGTATCCTTCCCAGACATGGTGCAATGCACTGTTGCTTCATGTCATCAGTACGCAGGAGCATCCCTGGTGCTCAGGCAGCCAGTTTCTCTAAATCTTAGCATGACTTAAACTGGCCCTTTGAAAATAGATTTCAGAGATCAGCATTGAATCAAACAAGAGACATGAAGCAATCAGAATTCAGATCTACTCCACGAGGGAAGACCCAAACACTCAATGTACTTGAATTACTTTCACGTTTTATTTAAGTTGAACAAAATGATTGTTTTTGTTCTCTCTTTTTTTTCCTCCTTGCAAAGACAAGTACAGATAAAAGAGGCCATTGAGTCCCCAGTGAGCCCTTCCTTCCACAGAACATAATGATCCTCTCCCATCACAGCGTGTAACTACCTCTTGAATTATTCTGCAGATCCGCGAACTCAGCACAGACTTCAGATCAACGCTCTGACCTTGTTGCCTATTTGGCTCTGCTACTCACTGTATAAACTCACTGAACCATTGAGGGAGTCTGTGGGAAATTGTACTGACGACTGAAACTTCTGACTGCGTCAATTTGCATGTGTTGAAACTGAAGAGTCTTATTGTTTCTTCAGTGACATATTCTTTGGACACTCTGTAGTTGGTAATTCGAGTGTGTTCTGTGCTAGGGAGGCTATGAAACATAGCTCAGCTCCATCACAGCTCAATCCATGTCAATCAGGAAAGACTATTTCTACTGCTCGATGAGCCATCAACCCATGTGGAATGGAACACTCAGGATGGTCGAGTCATTTATTTAGAGACAGAGAGGCTGAGAGTGTCGAGACAGGTGGTTACCAGCCCAGCAATGAGCTGCAGAGACACTTGTCAGTCAGCACTGTCCTCGGAGTCAAGGCAACTGAAGTTCTCAGTTTCTGCGTCACTGTTAACTTCCAGGCCCCAAAAGGAGATGCTACAGGAGTAAGTCACCACAGATCCATAGAGCAGGTGATCATGTTTGGCCATGGCCGCCAGTACACCTATGTTGCCACCTGCAATCCCATAGGCTTCAACCTTCGATCAATGACCACAACTCCTTCAGGTTGAGCTGATGTTTGATGGTGCCTATGTTACATAGAATTTACAGCACAGAATCAGGCCATTCAGCCCAACAGGTCTGTGTCTCCTCCCTCCCAACTTCATCTAACCCCATCTGCATAATCTTCTATTCCTTTCTCCCTCGTGTGTTTATCTAGCTTCCCCTTAAATGTATCTATGCTATTCGCCTCAACTACTCCATGTGGTGACGAGTTCCACATTCTCACCATGTTGCTATTTGGGCACCTTTCAGCAATGCACAAATTGAAAGAGTTTTTATTCCGTCTATGTGCAGGTGGATGTGACCACCACACCCTCCACCGCAGTGTAAACGATCGTGGAAATCTGGGCATCAATGAGTGATGCTACAGCCAAGTATCGCAATCTTTTAAGTGCGTCCATTGAAACCTGCCCTCAATCGAGGCCCCGCCCACAAGCCCGGCCATGCCCCCGGACCAAAACGTGAATTTCCTCCAATTGCGGTTGTTCGGGAGGGTACCATTACATTGTGCCCGGATTCTGAGGCGCACATGGTCACATGGTCATGTGACTCCAGTGCAAATCAGCTGGCTCGCAGTGAATTAAGGCCTCAGGCCTGCCCTGCTGCTGTAGAAATCAAAAAATCTTAAAAGATCTGCTAATTTTCTTGCAGGGAGGGAAAAGTTAAAAAATAGTTCCGCCTCTGTACAGGGCGATTTAAATGAATTACTGTAAAATTACTGTGACAGAGAGATAAGTGCTGCTTACCTTGCAGTCTCCTGCCTCACTCTGAAGGGGAGATTTTGTTCCCTCACCTTTTATACTACCCGACCTGAGCACCTTGAGACGTCATTGGCTCTGTTCCAGTCTCAAATCGATTGCACTGATTCATGTGAGATTTTACGTTTGGACTTAAGTGAATTTGGGCACAATTTCACCTCGGCTAGATGGACGTAGTTTGGGTGCAAGTTCCCAATTCCGTCCATGGAGGAAACTCCTGACCACTGCGTTCCGGATCTCATTCGCTAAGGCTGGTACAGCATTCAACACAGCCGCTGGCACTTGTTGCACAAGTAAATAAGAAATAGGAGCAGGAGGAGGCCATATGGCCCCTCGAGCCTACTCCGCTATTCAATAAGATCATGGCTGATCTTCGACCTCAACTCCACTTTCCCACCCGATTCAGGTGGGAAAGTGGAGTTGAGGTCGAAGATCAGAATCCGGGCACAATGTAATGGATTCCTTTAGTGTCCAAAAATCTATCGATCTGTCTTGAATATACTCAAAGGCTGAACATCCACAGCCCTCTGGGGTAGAGAATTCCAAAGATTCACAACTCTCTGAGTGAAGAAATTTTTCATCATCTTAACCTTAAATGGCTGACCCTTTATCTTGAGATTATGACCCCAAGTTCTAGACTCTCCAGCCAGGAGAAGCAGCCTCTCAGCATTTACCCTGTCAAGCCCTCTTAGAATTTTATACGTTTCAATCAGATCACCTCTCATTCTTCTAAACTCCAGAGAACATGGGCCCATTTTGCTCAATCTCTCCTCATAGGACAACCCTCTTATCCCAGGAATCAATCCAGTGAACCTTTGTTACACCGCCTCCAAGGCAAGTATATCCTTCCTTAGATAAGGAGACCAAAACTGTACACAGTACTCAGGTGTGGTCTCACCAAAGCCCTATAAATTGCAGCAAGATCTCCTTACTCTTATGCTCCAACCCTCTTGCAATAAAGGCCAACATACCATTTGCCTTCCTAATTGCTTGCTGTACCTGCATGTTAACTTTCTGTGATTCGTGTACAAGGACACCCAAATCCCTCTGAATACCAACATTTCTTAGTCTCTCACCTTTTAAAAAATATTCTGCTTTTTTATTCTTCCTACCAAAGTGGATAATTTCACATTTCCCCACATTATACTCCATCTGCCACCTTCTCACCCACTCACTTAACCTGTCTATATCCCTTTGCAGCCTCTTTACGTCCTCTTCGCAGCTTACTTTCCCACCTAGCTTTGTATCGTCAGCAAACTTGGATACATTACACTCGGTCCCTTCATCTAAGTCATTAATTAAGATGTAAACAGCTGAGGCCCAAGCACTGATCCTTGTGGCAACCCACTAGTTACAGCCTGCCAATCCGAAAATGACCCATTTATTCCTACTCTCTGTTTTCTGTCTGTTAACCAATCCTCAATCCATGCTAATATCTTGCGCCCAATCCCATGAGCCCTAATCTTGGGTAACAACCTCTTGTGTGGCACCTTATCGAATGCCTTTTGAAAATCCAAATATACTACACCCACTGGCTCTCCTGTATCTACCCTGCTAGTTACACCCTCAAAAAACTCTAATAGAATTGTCAAACACGATTTCCCTTTCATAAAACTGTATTGACTCTGCCTAATCATATCATCATTTTCTAAGTGCTCTGTTACTACGTACTTAATAATAGATTGTAGCATTTTCCCTTCTACTAATGTCAGGCTAACCGGCCTTTAGTCTCCTGTTTTCTCTCTCCCTCCTTTCTTGAATAGCGGGGTTACATTTGCTACCTTCCAATCCATGGGGAGCTTTCTAGAATCTAGGGAATTCTGGAAGATCAAAACCAATGCATCCACTATCTCTGCAGCCATTCTTTTAAAACCCTAGGATGTAGGCCATTAGGACTATAGCTGTTGAGGCTGGGGGTCAATTGAAAATTTAAAAACTGAGATTGCTAGATTTCTCAGACAGAAGAAGCCTTTCTCGATTGCCTCACCCTTGTCACTTAGGCTTTTCAAAATGTTGGACACAGACTCAGAATATCGAGACCTTTTGCCTCAGAGAACTCTGAGGAGTAAAATGTGGTGGGCACATCACACACTTGGCCCAGCGTCCTCTGCTCAACAGGATCCATAGAGGATAACTTCATAACTGGAGAGAGATTGGGCTATCACTCAATAACTGGAGAGAGTTTGGGCTATGTTTCAGTAACTGGAGAGAGTTTGGGCTATCACTCAGTAACTGGAGAGTGTTTGGGCTATCACTCAATAACTGGAGAGAGTTTGGGCTATCATTCAATAACTGGAGAGAGTTTGGGCTATCACTCAGTAACTGGAGAGTGTTTGGGCTATCACTCAATAACTGGAGAGAGTTTGGGCTATCATTCAATAACTGGCGAGAGTTTGGGCTATCACTCAATAACTGGAGAGAGTTTGGGCTATCATTCAATAACTGGAGAGAGTTTGGGCTATCACTCAGTAACTGGAGAGTGTTTGGGCTATCACTCAATAACTGGAGAGAGTTTGGGCTATCATTCAATAACTGGAGAGAGTTTAGGCTATCACTCAGTAACTGGAGAGAGTTTGGGCTATCACTCAATAACTGGAGAGAGTTTGGGCTATCATTCAATAACTGGAGAGAGTTTGTGCTATCACTCAGTAACTGGAGAGAGTTTGGGCTATCACTCAGTAACTGGAGAGTGTTTGGGCTATCACTCAGTAACTGGAGAGAGTTTGGGCTATCACTCAGTAACTGGAGAGTGTTTGGGCTATCACTCAGTAACTGGAGAGTGTTTGGGCTATCATTCAGTAACTGGAGAGAGTTTGGGCTATCATTCAATAACTGGAGAGAGTTTGTGCTATCACTCAGTAACTGGAGAGAGTTTGGGCTATCACTCAGTAACTGGAGAGTGTTTGGGCTATCACTCAGTAACTGGAGAGAGTTTGGGCTATCACTCAGTAACTGGAGAGTGTTTGGGCTATCACTCAGTAACTGGAGAGTGTTTGGGCTATCATTCAGTAACTGGAGAGAGTTTGGGCTATCACTCAATAACTGGAGAGAGTTTGGGCTATCATTCAATAACTGGAGAGAGTTTGGGCTATCACTCAGTAACTGGAGAGTGTTTGGGCTATCACTCAATAACTGGAGAGAGTTTGGGCTATCATTCAATAACTGGAGAGAGTTTGGGCTATCACTCAATAACTGGAGAGAGTTTGGGCTATCATTCAATAACTGGAGAGAGTTTGGGCTATCACTCAGTAACTGGAGAGTGTTTGGGCTATCACTCAGTAACTGGAGAGTGTTTGGGCTATCATTCAGTAACTGGAGAGTGTTTGGGCTATCATTCAGTAACTGGAGAGAGTTTGGGCTATCACTCAATAACTGGAGAGAGTTTGGGCTATCATTCAATAACTGGAGAGAGTTTGGGCTATCACTCAATAACTGGAGAGAGTTTGGGCTATCATTCAGTAACTGGAGAGAATTTGGGCTATCACTCAGTAACTGGAGAGTGTTTGGGCTATCACTCAGTAACTGGAGAGTGTTTGGGCTATCACTCAGTAACTGGAGAGAGTTTGTGCTATCACTCAGTAACTGGAGAGAGTTTGTGCTATCACTCAGTAACTGGAGAGTGTTTGGGCTATCACTCAGTAACTGGAGAGAGTTTGTGCTATCACTCAGTAACTGGAGAGTGTTTGGGCTATCACTCAGTAACTGGAGAGTGTTTGGGCTATCATTCAGTAACTGGAGAGAGTTTGGGCTATCACTCAATAACTGGAGAGAGTTTGGGCTATCATTCAATAACTGGAGAGAGTTTGGGCTATCACTCAATAACTGGAGAGAGTTTGGGCTATCATTCAGTAACTGGAGAGAATTTGGGCTATCACTCAGTAACTGGAGAGTGTTTGGGCTATCACTCAGTAACTGGAGAGTGTTTGGGCTATCACTCAGTAACTGGAGAGAGTTTGTGCTATCACTCAGTAACTGGAGAGAGTTTGTGCTATCACTCAGTAACTGGAGAGTGTTTGGGCTATCACTCAGTAACTGGAGAGAGTTTGTGCTATCACTCAGTAACTGGAGAGAGTTTGTGCTATCACTCAGTAACTGGAGAGTGTTTGGGCTATCACTCAGTAACTGGAGAGAGTTTGGGCTATCACTCAGTAACTGGAGAGTGTTTGGGCTATCACTCAGTAACTGGAGAGAGTTTGGGCTATCACTCAGTAACTGGAGAGAGTTTGGGCTATCACTCAGTAACTGGAGAGTGTTTGTGCTATCACTCAGTAACTGGAGAGAGTTTGGGCTATCACTCAGTAACTGGAGAGAGTTTGGGCTATCACTCAGTAACTGGAGAGAGTTTGGGCTATCACTCAGTAACTGGAGAGTGTTTGTGCTATCACTCAGTAACTGGAGAGAGTTTGGGCTATCACTCAGTAACTGGAGAGAGTTTGGGCTATCACTCAGTAACTGGAGAGAGTTTGGGCTATCACTCAGTAACTGGAGAGTGTTTGGGCTATCACTCAGTAACTGGAGAGAGTTTGGGCTATCACTCAGTAACTGGAGAGTGTTTGGGCTATCACTCAGTAACTGGAGAGAGTTTGGGCTATCACTCAGTAACTGGAGAGAGTTTGGGCTATCACTCAGTAACTGGAGAGAGTTTGGGCTATCACTCAGTAACTGGAGAGTGTTTGTGCTATCACTCAGTAACTGGAGAGAGTTTGGGCTATCACTCAGTAACTGGAGAGAGTTTGGGCTATCACTCAGTAACTGGAGAGTGTTTGGGCTATCACTCAGTAACTGGAGAGAGTTTGGGCTATCACTCAGTAACTGGAGAGAGTTTGGGCTATCACTCAGTAACTGGAGAGTGTTTGGGCTATCACTCAGTAACTGGAGAGAGTTTGGGCTATCACTCAGTAACTGGAGAGAGTTTGGGCTATCACTCAGTAACTGGAGAGAGTTTGGGCTATCACTCAGTAACTGGAGAGTGTTTGGGCTATCACTCAGTAACTGGAGAGTGTTTGGGCTATCACTCAGTAACTGGAGAGAGTTTGGGCTATCACTCAGTAACTGGAGAGTGTTTGGGCTATCACTCAGTAACTGGAGAGTGTTTGGGCTATCACTCAGTAACTGGAGAGAGTTTGGGCTATCACTCAGTAACTGGAGAGTGTTTGGGCTATCACTCAGTAACTGGAGAGAGTTTGGGCTATCACTCAGTAACTGGAGAGAGTTTGGGCTATCACTCAGTAACTGGAGAGTGTTTGGGCTATCACTCAGTAACTGGAGAGATTTTGGGCTATCACTCAGTAACTGGAGAGAGTTTGGGCTATCACTCAGTAACTGGAGAGAGTTTGGGCTATCACTCAGTAACTGGAGAGAGTTTGGGCTATCACTCAGTAACTGGAGAGTGTTTGGGCTATCACTCAGTAACTGGAGAGAGTTTGGGCTATCACTCAGTAACTGGAGAGAGTTTGGGCTATCACTCAGTAACTGGAGAGAGTTTGGGCTATCCCTCAGTAACTGGAGAGAGTTTGGGCTATCACTCAGTAACTGGAGAGTGTTTGGGCTATCACTCAGTAACTGGAGAGAGTTTGGGCTATCACTCAGTAACTGGAGAGTGTTTGGGCTATCACTCAGTAACTGGAGAGAGTTTGGGCTATCACTCAGTAACTGGAGAGATTTTGGGCTATCACTCAGTAACTGGAGAGAGTTTGGGCTATCACTCAGTAACTGGAGAGAGTTTGGGCTATCACTCAGTAACTGGAGAGAGTTTGGGCTATCACTCAGTAACTGGAGAGAGTTTGGGCTATCACTCAGTAACTGGAGAGAGTTTGGGCTATCACTCAGTAACTGGAGAGTGTTTGGGCTATCACTCAGTAACTGGAGAGAGTTTGGGCTATCACTCAGTAACTGGAGAGAGTTTGGGCTATCACTCAGTAACTGGAGAGAGTTTGGGCTATCACTCAGTAACTGGAGAGAGTTTGGGCTATCACTCAGTAACTGGAGAGAGTTTGGGCTATCACTCAGTAACTGTGAGGCCCTCTGAACATGTCTCTGATAATAGCCCATCACCTTCATCAAGTGAACCTTCTGTACTCCCCTATCCTGGGAAGTAGACAATTGCAAGTAGCTAAAATGTATGGAGAGGACCATTGGAACAAGAGTAGGCCATTTAGCCCCTCCGGACTGTTCCGCCATTCTTTATAACATGTCTGATCTGTATCTTAATTCCATTTACCCACCTTGGTTCTGTGACCCTTAATACCTTTTCCTCACAAAAATCTAACAATCTCAGTTTATAACTGAGTTTCCATAATAATTTTGTTGATTCTTGCAGTTCATAACTGGACTCTCCCACCAGAGGAAATCGGGTTTCTCTCTATCCACCCCATCAAATCCTTTAATCTTCTTAAACACCTCAGCTAGATCACCCATTAATCTCTATACTCAAAGGAACACAAGTCTAGTTTATGTAACCTGTCCTCATAATTTAACCCTTCTAGTCCTGGTATCATTCTGGTGAATCTGCGTTGCACCCACTCCAAGGCCAATATATCCTTCTTGAGGTGCAGTGCCCAGAACAGAACACAGTCTCCAGATGGGGTCTAACCAGAGCTTTGTACAACTGTGATATAACTTCCACCCCTTTGTAATCCAGCCCCCTCGAGATAAAGGCCAACATTCCATTAGCCTAGAGGGAAGACTCCTTTTGCTGCACTGTGTGATACCTGTGACCAAGTTTGTAGACCTTTGACCGGAGAGCATGTTAACATTACACAGCTCTTTTCCTTAGGGCTGACGTGTAGGTTCTAATTCTCATAGTTTTGACAATGGGACTCAGCTCAACTCAAACATTCACAAGTATTCCATCCCACTTCCTTGTTAGTCTTTCTCAAGGTTTCTGTTTAATTGAATTCAGTGTTAATCAGGTTCTCTCTCAAGGTTGTTTCTAAAAAGCTTTTGTTTCATTTATAGTTTTGTTTATTCTTGCAGTTCATAACTGGCGTAGAGTAATTAAATTATATTCAGCACATACAAAATACAACGACATTAGGTGATTAAAAAAAACACGATACAGAATTCAGTTCTACATCACGACACTCTGCAATCACAACAACAACTTGCATTTATATAGCGCCTTTAACATAGTAAAACATCCCAAGGTGCTTCACAGGAGCGATTATCAAACAAAATTTGACACCAAGCCACAAAAAGAGATATTAGGACAGGTGATCAAAAGCATGGTCAAAGAGGTAGGTTTTAAGGAGTGTCACAAAGGAGGAGAGAGAGGTAGCGAGGCGGAGAGGTTCAGGGAGGAAATTCCAGAACTTAGGCCTCGGCAGCTGAAGGCATGGCCGCCATAGGTGGAGTGATTAAAATTGGGGAGGTGTAAGGGGCCAGAATTGGAGGAGCGTAGAGATCTTGGAGGTTTGTACATGCTGTTTAAATGCCTTTTATACAGTCTGGATGTAGTGATATATGCCACAAGGCAGGCACGTACATAAATGGATTGGGAGGTCTCACCTCAGGGCCCGAATACTAAAGCAATGTTGGTTGATAAGAGAGAGATAACTCTCTGAGTAAGAATGGGAATGAGGATATAAGGACATTTTCAGGTATCGGTGATAATTTTCAGGGACATGGCACCACCTGAACTGTTGGGACTAGCTGGAGATGAATAATGCAGGATCTCATATCATACATTCTGTAACTTTGCTGAATTAATCTTTGGGAGTTTGGGAGAAGTTTTTATAATTTCCCCTCAGCAGATTGAAAGGGTTCGGTAAGGAGAAGGTTATACATAGTCCAGAGAAAGGAACATGTTTGATGAACCAAATGGCCTTTTCTAATTCAGTGCTTTATCCTAATGTACCATCATGAAAAGAAAAGAAAGACTTGCATCTAAAAAGCACCTTTCACGACCTCAGGACGTCCCAAAGCACTTTACAGCCAATGAAGTATTTTTGAAGTGTAGTCATTGTTGTAATGTAGGAAACATGGCAGCCAATTTGTGCACAGCAAGATCCCACAAACAGCAATGAGGTAAGACCAGATAATCTGTTTTTTAATTATATTGGTTGAGGGATAAATATTAGCCATGGGATCGCTCACATCCACCTGAGAGGGCAGATGGGGCCTCAGTTTAATGTCTTATCCGAAAGACAGCACCTCAGACAGCGCAGCACTCCCCTAATACTGCACTAGAGTGCTAGCCTAGATTTTGTACTCAACTCTCTGGAGTCGGACTTGAACCCACAACCTTCTCACTCAGAGGTGAGAGTGCTACCAACTGAGTCACAGCTGACACCGTAACATAGTGCACCCAATAGAATGGTATGAAAAATCACGCTTAGACCCTGCTCCACTGAACACTTTTTCCTGGTTTAGAAGAAGCAGAAGATAGAGTATTTGAAATCAGATGGTACTTTATGGTATGCTGTAGGTGGTTCTCCCAGAAGCACAGTACGCAGCCAATAGTTCACAACAAGACTTTCTCAATTGCTGTCTGATCGATAATAGGATCTTTTCCCTGCCTTCTCCCCCTCTTGTTAGCATTGCATCCTTACAACTTGGACTACAAAGACAAGAGTGAGAGACACTTCAAAGTCACAGTCTTAAATAGTGCTTTCTTTCTCCACATTGCCTGAGGCAGAGAGCTCGCTTCTTCTGAAGTAATGATGATTCATCACCTCACTTTCTTTGCCTTGCCGTCAATTATTTAACCGTTTCGCCCAATTTGTGTTCAATTCTCTTTTCCCACAGAGAGCCTGGTTCCATCCCTGCATGCAGTGCCGAGTTAGCTACATCAGGCTGTCTTTGAAAAGCAATAGCGATGTGTTCTACACTTCATGCTGGAGTCTAATGCCTGTTTTCAAACACCCAATCAGCCATCCTACCAACAAATTACAGACTCATCATAACTAGATTCTCTAATATCAGCAGTGAAAGCAAAAATGCAGACTTTTTTCTTTCAGTTTAAATAAAAAGCAGACAGCAAAGGTCAGATTCTTCATCTCTTACAGGTGAAACAAAGAGAATGTAAAGTGAACAACTCATTATAGCAATGAAGGTGCTCACAGGATGGCTCCTTAAAGTACAGTTCCAGGGTAAAGTAACTATTACAACAACAGCTTGCATTAATATAGCACCTTTAAAGTCGTAAAACATCACAAAGCACTTCACAAGAGCCATATCAAACAAAATTTGACACCGAGCCACATACTGGGGTTTTAGGACAGGTGACTAAAAGCCTGCTCCTCAGGGCTCCACAAACTAATTTTAGACTTATCTTTTTGTGGCCTCTTCCTTTTGACCAAGACACGGTCTGCCGAGTTGGCCCTCTAAATTGTAGTGTCAGCCATGGCCCTGTTGGTAGCACTCTCATTCCACTCCAGAGACTTGAGCTCATAATCGAGGCTGACACTCCCAGATAATCTGTTTTAGAGATGTTGGCTGAGGGATAAATATTGGCCAGGACAACAGGGAGAACTCCTCCGCTACTGAGGTAGTACTTCACTGTCAGAGGTGCTGTCTTTCAGATGAATCGTTAAACCAAGGCCCCATCAGCTCTCTTGGGGCATGTAAAAGATCCCATGGTACTATTTTGAAGAAGAGCAGGGGAGTTCTCCCCGGTGTCCTGGCCAATATTTATCCCTCAACCAACATCACTAAAACAGATTATCTGGTCATTATCACATTGCTGTTTATGGGATCTTGCTGTGCACAAATTGGCTGCTGCATTTCCTACGTTACAAGTGTGACTACACTTCAAAAGTACTTCATTGGCTGTAAAGCATTTTGGGACATCCTGAGGTTGTGAAAGGTGCTGTATAAATGTAAATTCTTTCTTTCTATTGGGGTCATTTGTATATCATAGGACCCCGATTTACACAGATCCGTGAGGCTCCAGCCTGATTCAAATGGACACCTGGGATGCCCACCCAAAGGTCTGAGTTAAAATGGCGGGGGAATGGAAACGGGGCGGTAAATCCCCCACCTCCATTTTAACTCCTCTAACGGCCCATTTATGCCAGGTGGAATGAGTTAAAAACGCCCCTCAGTGATTCATACCTCATTTCAAGCACACAGTAGGAGGAAATAAAGATCAAAACTTGACATAATGCTTTTCCTGTTGTTTCACAGCCAATGAAGTACTATTTGAAGTGTAGTCACTGTTGTAATGTAGGGAACACAGCCGCCAATTTGTGTACAGCAAGGTCCCACAAACAGTAATGAGATATATCACCAGATAATCTACTTTTAGTGATTTTTTTTGAGGGATTAATGTTGGCTATTTGAAGAGGGAGATGGGGCCGTGGTTTAAAGTATCATCCAAAATATGGGCCGATGTGATTCCAAAACCATCACCTCTGGTTCCTGCCACACAATAGGGAATGGTCCACAGACACACTCCAAAAAGCAATTCACAGGCTCTCGTTTGCCTCCAAACCGGTGCTGTTCAATATATTAACCACTTGGCACGTGTGGCTAATTGGGAATCCAGATGTGACTAATTGTATTTCTGATTAGTAAATAAGCAATGAGTAATAGACCCCGTCGTTGGGCTTGTGATCTCAATACTCATATCCGCACGGTGTAGGCATGTGAGCTTTAATCTGTTTGTGGATACATTGGTAAAATAGTAAGATGAAAAGCAGAGTGTTGTTTGTTCGTTGTGAATGATTTACTTCCTTGGTCACTGAATGGTGACAGATGTTTATTCAGTAAATATTTAAATTAAGTAAATGTGAAGTATATTTACCTGCATTGAATGTAAGACATTTTCTACTAAAATTAGTATATGCGGCTAAAATAGTGTCACCTATGGTTAGTCAGTGATTGCTCTTGGACAACAATGTTCATAGCATCATAGCATCATAGTAGGGTACAGCACAGAAGATGGTCATTCGGCCCATCGTGCCTGTGCCGGCTCTTTGAAAGAGCTATCCAATTAGTCCCACTCCCCTGCTCTTTCCCCAGAGCACTGTAAATGTTTTCCCTTCAAATGAATTTGCATATTGAGAATTATATCGAGCAATATACATGAAAAGAGTGACAGACTAAAAATGGATAAGGACATTCAGAAGTTTTGCATATGAGTGGATTCCACTGTATTTTTAATAACTTTCTAAATAGAGATGAGAAGGATAGGAGGAAGCAGAAGTGACTAGAGAAAAGAAGTATTATCAAAGAATGAACTGAATATAAAATAGTGCCTCAAGACTGACTAAAAGCTTCAGGTTGGAACCATCGTGAGGGACATAGAATCATATAGCACAGAATGAGGCCATTCGACCCATCGTGCCTGCGTCAGCTCTTTGAAATAGTGAAAATTATTTTTCAGCCGATTTCTATCTTTCCCTTTTTGTCAGCAATTAGTATGTAAAAATATAATGTTTAATTCAACACCTTTATAATTAATAATTGACAGCATGCGAGGTATGACCCATGTTTTAAATAGAATCTCTGTGTGTAATGAGCGATAGAAAGAGACCAGTGCAATATTCTCCATTAGTTGTTGGTCTGCAGGGACGGCACTTGTTGATGAATGTAAGAATTACCCTAAGGCTACTCATCTTCCCCAGTGGTCAGTGGTAATCAATTATTTAACAAGCAGCGTGAGTTGCCTTATATTCTGCCTTTCTTTCCCTCCCTGTCTACATGGGTTTGTACAGAGCATTTATCACACAGCTATTGTCATAATGGACCGCAGTACAAGTGGCCAAATCCCTTGGCTGCAAAAGTAATAAATACATAAGTACAATGCGTGATGTGATATTTTAAAATATGGATGAGCGACACACTGTTGTGGCAGCTGCTGATTCCCCGCTGTGGTGTGTGCTTGGAATTGTTCGCAGTGCAGGATGTCTCTGATAATAGTGTTTGTGTAGAGGGGGCAATACAGCATAGTCCCAGGAGATGTATGTTGTTTTTTCAATCTTTGGAGTGAGAGAGCAGCAGCGAGGAATTGCAGCCACTGTTGGGCTGCCATTTTACTACAATGCTTGGTGACAGTCACCATTTTAGGTGAGAAAAGAGCACTTACATTCTGCGATCAGGCTGGGAGGTGCACTGGAGTTCTGAGAGAACCACAGGTCTGTATAGAAGCACAGAAGTTGGGAGTGAAAACCAGTAGATTACCAATCAATGGATCATTTTTCTGTTCTGGAGATGTGGGAGTCGCTAGCAAGGTCGGCATTTATTGCCCATCCCTAGTTGCCCTGAGAAGGTGGTGGTGGGCCTTCTTAATTATCCACCGCAGTTCTTGCGCTGGAGATGCTCCCACAGTGCTATTTGGTCGGGAGTTTCAGGACATTGACCCAGCGACACTGAAGGAACGGCAATATATGTCCAAGTCAGGTGGTGTGTGACTTGGAGAAGAAATTGAAAGAATTAAGATTTAAGATAAATGGCAAAAGATCCACGGGGGAAATTAGGAGAATTTTTTTTAAGCAGCGAGTTGTTATGATCTGATCTGAAAAGGTGGTGGAATAAGATTCAATAGTAACTTTCAAAAGGGAATTAAACATACACTTGAAAAGGAGAAATTTGCGTGGCTAAGGGGAAAAAGCAGGGGAATGGGACTAATTGGAGAGCTCTTTCAAAGAGCTGACACAGACATGATGGGCCGAATGGCCTCCTTCTGTGCTCTATGAGTCTCTGATTCTATTGGTGTCCCGGTCACACTGCAATGCTTCACAAGATTATGATGAGGAAGGCCATTCGGCCCATCTTAGTTCATCCATCCAAATAGCCCTCAAAGTCCCCCTATTGCACCATCCAAATGGTTCTTAAATGAGTCCAGGGTTTTCACCTCCACTATTCTATTCAGGAGTCCACTCCATGCACTGATAACTCTGTGTAAAGAAGATAGTCCTGATATTGGTTCATAAATTTGCCTTTTGCTAATTTTAACCTGTCCTACTCTTGCAATTTAATTTTATTCTTCTTGGTGGCGGAGGTTGTGGGGTTGGGAGTTGCTGTGGGAGTAAGCTTGGTGAGTTGCTGGAATGAATCCTGTAGAAAGTGCATACTGCAGCCATAGTGAGCCAGTGGAGCAGGGGGTGGGTACTGAGTCCAGTGGCAGGGGCACTGATCGAGTGAATGGCTCAGTCCTGGATGGTGTTGTTGCAGCTGCACCCCTCCAGGTGAGTGGTGAGTATTTCCTCATACTCCTGACCTGAGCCTTGGAGATGGTGTAGAGGCTTTGAGGAGATCCCAGCCTCTGCAGTGCTCTTGTAGCCACAGTGTTAATATGCTGGTCCCGTTAAATTCTGGTCAATGGTAATTTGGTTCGGTGATATTCCATGACAAATCCATGAACCTCTACACAGTGCAGGTAATACGATTTGTTGCCCAAATTCTACAGATTTGTACAAAAACTCCCCAAATTAGTGAAAGTTCCAGTTTGTGAGTAAATTTGAATGATAACAAATCACTAAACTGACCAAATAAATGGGGACATTGGTGAGTTGCTTCTTTGTTTAAATAGAGATAAATGTAGAAAGTCAAAAAAAAATCCTGTATAAGCACCAATGCCATGTTATTTTTGAAGGCAATGTAATTTTTCAGCTGATACAAAGTTTGAATGTTTGACATTCCCAATTCGCTTCTAACTTTGGTCAGTTTTTGATTTTATGGAACTGTAAAGTTGCTGAAGAATTTCTGTGTAATATATCTTCATATATTTTGTTTTCAAATCCCTCCATGGTCTCGCCCCTCCCTATCTCTGTAACCTCCTCCAGCCCTACAACCCTCCGAGATCCTCCAATTCTGGCCTCTTGCACATCCCGGATTTCCATCATTCCACCATTGACGGCCGTGCCTTCAGCTGCCTCGGCCCTAATCCGTGGAATTCCCTCCCTAAACCTCTCCGCCTCTCTACCTCTCTCTCCTCCTTAATACCTACGTCTTTGACCAAGGTTTTGGTCACCTGTCCTAATATCGCCTTATGTGGCTCGGTGTCAAATTTTGTTTGATAATCGCTCCTGTGAAACGCCTTGGGACGTTTTACTACATTAAAGGCGCTATATAAATGTTGTTGTTGTTGTTGTTGTTGTTGTTGTTGTGAATCAGAGTGAGGCATTTTGCTTTTAACAGCCATCACATGCTCCATTTTATCTACAGTCAGAATTAAGTTGGAGCCAGTCTTTAAAAAAACTATACATATTATACTATATACTCCTTTCATCTCTAAGACCTGGCTTGGATCCAACTGAGACTGATGGCAGCTCCTTTCTATGTCAGCAGAGAGATACTTGGTGAAAGGAGGTGGGTGGTCTCAATGAAGTTCCAAGTATCCTTAGAATCATAGAACCTTACAGCAAAGAAAGAGGCCATTCGGCCCATCGTGCCTGTGCCATCTCTTTAAATTAGTCCCATCCCCTGTTCTTTCCCCATAGCCCTGCAAATTTCTCCTTTTCAATTACATATCCAATTCCCTTTAGAAAGTTACTATCTGTAGTACCATTCTGGTAAATCTCCTCTGCACCCTCTCCAAGGCCTTGACATCCTTCCTAAAGTGTAGTGCCCAGAATTGGACACAATACTCCAGCTGAGACCCATTCATGCGTCCACATCACAAATTGCCCATAATTTATCTCCAGTCAGCATGAATAGTTGGTGCAGCAAATGAAAAATTCACACTGCAGCAGTGTGAGTGCTGTCTGAGGTTAAGATGAAGGAATATTATCCTACACATCTTTGTCTTGCATCTAATCGATCCTACACCTGGCCTTGGAGTGCTTCATTCTGGCACTGAATGTGAAAAGTGGATGGGCACATGTTACAGAGACCTATACTCTGCTTGCAAACATAGGGAATGCATGGGACCCGTGATAAGTGGGGCACTTTTCCCATTTGACCCTGCTCCACTTGCTTTTCAAGTTATAAACTACAGTCGCTAGGCGATGCTGTAACAGGAACATAAGAACTGGAGTAGACCATTCAGCCCCTCAAGCCTGTTTCGCCATTCAATTACATCATGTCGAATCTGTATCTTAACTCCATTTACCCGCCTTGGTCCCATAACCCATAATAACCTTACCCAACAAAAATCTATCCATCTCAGTTTTGAAATTTTCAATTGACCCCCAGCCTCAACTGGGGAGAGAGTTCCAGATTTCCTTTGTGTGAAGAAGTGCTTCCTGACATCACCCCTGAACGGCCTGGCTCTAATTTTAAGGTTCTGCCCCCTTGTTCTTGATTCCCCCACCAGAGGAAATAGTTTCTCTCTCTCTATCCTATTGAATCACTTTATCGTTTTGGAGACCTCAATTAGATCACCCCTCAATCTTGTAAACTTAAGGGAGGCCGTAGTTGAACCCTGGCATATATTTAATTGTGAAACATTAAAAATAGAAAATGGTGTCCGCTGTTAACTAATTCAAGCAGTAAGAATGGCATCTCAAATGTATAAAAATGTCTAGCCGAAGCACCTCTGTAATGAGCCAACCTTCTGGTGTGATGGAATCTGCCTCGTTTACATCAGGCTTGATTTCACAGGACCCAATAGCAATGGAGAGATAATTGTGAGTGCCACCCAATCACCTCAATATACCATAAGAACATAAGAAATAGGAGCAGGAGTAGGCCATCAGGCCCCTCGAGCCTGCTCCGCCATTCAATCAGATCATGGCTGATCTTCAACCTCAACTCCACTTTCCCACCCGATCCCCATATTCCTTGATTCCTCTGGAGTCCAAAAATCTATCGATCTCAGTTGAATATACTCAACAACTGAACACTCCCCGTTGGGGAAGGTCCATATACGCCAGCGAGTGTAAGCCCGCACTGCGAGGCCCAATGCTTGATACACTTTTAGATCTCCCACCAGGAGTGCTGTTTTGCTCAGCTTGGAATCAGGACAACCCTTCTCTGGCCTGAAGCTATAATAATGGGACTAATAGGACTAATGGGACTAATGGGACCAATTTTCCTGCTGACGTGTGCAAGGCGGAAGGCCTGTTTTTGATGTGAATTCCTCCTAAGCTGAACTCACCCATATTGACTGATCCAGGTCATCTCCATGGGTTCAATATTCCATGGCACAGACATACCCCTTGCAAGAATGTTGCGTCCAGAAGTTGGGTAAGAAAGTGCAGCAGTGAAGGCCATCGATTGCAGAACCTTCTGACTTGCTGTCGCAAAACAACTTCCCAGGCCTCCTGATGCTTCCTGCTCTCCTGTAGAGAGGCGGTAGGGGTTTAACTGCTAGGTGCAACCTCGAAGATTGGCTTGCAATAGGTCAGCTTGTATCTGGTTCTCCACCTGGTGGAAACGCAGAAATGTGAGGTGGAAGAATGTTGACATCATTCACACCTCATTCTCAAACCATTTGAATGCCTGTCTCTACCCCCCACCCACCCCCCACCCTCCCACATCTCTAGGGCAGTCCCTGAGAGTACCTGTGAATAGCAAAGGGGGTGAAGATCTGGTGTAACAGGTCTCTAGCCCCTTTTTGCTTTGGTATGCAGCCAAAGGGCTTTGTCTACCTAGAGAACAGAGCTGATGGATATCAGTTGTTTCACTCTATAGATCTACAGTTGAAACAACTTCATGTCTCCAGCTTTATAACATCACATTTTCTTGATACAAGAGAAAATGATTTCCCTCAGCTCTGCGCTCCAGGTAGACAAAGCTCCTTGGCTGTATACCAAAGGAAATGGGCGGACACGTGGCAGATGAAATTTAACGCAGAAAAATGTGTAGTGATACATTTCGGTAGGAAGAACGAGGAGAGGCAATATAAACTACAGGGCACAACTCTAAAAGGGGTACAGGAACAGAGAGATCAGGGGTTATATGTGCACAAATCGTTGAAGGTGGCAGGGCAGGTTGAGAAAGCGGTTAAAAAAGAATATGGGATCCTGGGCTTTATAGATAGAGGCATGGGGTCAATTTTAAAATTAAAATTAAATTGCAGGTACGTTGGGGGCGGGGAGGGCTCCGAAAATCGTGGAAATCCCGAGCTTGTTTGGAACCCGGCTCCAACCCGCTGATGCGTCTGGGTGTGCGCGCGCCTCCCGAATGCGGAAGTCCCACCGGCAATTAAACCCGGCGGGACGATAGTTAAGACACTTATTTAGATACTTAAAGTACTTAATTTTGTCCACATTACGGCAGGAGCCCGATTCCAAAACATCCTCAGCGTGTTTCCCGTGCTGTGGGAAAGACTCCATGTTCTGCCAGACATGTTTCAGCCGGCAGCCAGTTGGACATTCAAATGCTTGTTTGACGGATGGGGAGAAAAGGTGAGTTCTTGCCGCAGGGCACTCTGTTCTTTCACACAAACTTTTGGCTGCGAGATCTTTGTGTTTTTACTGAAAATTTTTACTTTCCACTCACAATCCTTCTGTTCACAGATATTTACCAACTTTTCGGACCCCCTCAAACTGACACCGTCAGGATGGGGACGCCATGGCTGCATTCACCACTACATCTGAGGACGAGCAACATCACCAGCCTCACCAGGCACGGCGTCCACTTCCGCCACTTGGAGCTCCACAACACAGTGCTGCACCATAGGCACCTGCACAAGAGCACAGAGGGCAACAACAGAGAGGGTGACGCTTGAGAAGGCCCCGTCCGCATGGAGGAGGAGGAGGAGGGGGAACCCATGGGCAGAGCAGCTCACCTGGTTGCTCATGAGGCCAGGGAGTCACTGATATGTGAACGGATCTCCTAACATCAGCAAGTGTGAAGAGTCCAGTCGTCACACCACCTGGATAGAGCAGCGCCTACACCAGGCCGCCCACCCCTCCCTGCACAAAACAGTCCTGCAACTACACACACACCCACTGTAAAGTGACCCAATGGGTGGCATCAAGTGTCGCTGTTCATGGTGAACCTCATGAAAGGGCCCTATCACAAAAGCCAGTCAAGAATGGGCAAGACGTGGCAGTAGTGGTGACAATCATAACATTTAATGTCACTTTAACAAAAACTAAATATAAAAGAAAAGCATGACAGTCTGTAAAACGCCCTTGTGCATTCCCTTCGTGCTCAAAACCTTCGCCTTTCTCTTCTGACTAATTCTACATGATGCATCCCCTGTGGCTGCAGCAGAGGTAGTAGCAGGTTGCTCTTGTTCATGCCCTGACCGATTAGATGCTTTGGGCCTACACTCTCTGGGTTTCGGTGCCCGTGAGGGCCCGTCCAAAGACTGCTCCACCTGCACCTAGGCAGGAGCAGTCTCGGCCACCTGGAGAGAGGCAACATTGCGGGTACTGGTTGAGAGGAGGGCAACGGGTGAGACGTGGGGGGCTTTGACTGGCGGCCCCACTTCCATGTCCCCTTTCACCATCATCCCTCTCCTGGACCAGGCCCACATCACTCCTACCACCCTGCTGGAGAACATGTTTAGAGGACATGTGTGATGCCTCGGAAACCCAGTTATAAAGTTTCTGTCTGCCTGTTTAAGGTGGCAGAATGTTGTTCACTGTGAGTCTGAACGGCCATTGTCAGGGCCTGAATGGACTCATTTGTGAGCCGTGCTTGAAGCTCAACGGAGATTAGCCTTCTCTCCATTGCAGATATTCCCGCGCTTACCTGTGACACTATCTCAAGGAGTTGTTCACATCCCGGTGACAGTAGCTCAGAGATTCCCTCCTGTACCTGTACCACCATTCCACTAATGCAGGAGTTGGACTCCTCCATCCTCTGCGCGATTGTGGAGAGTACGCGTGGCACCTGTTCCAGCACCTTGCAAATATGCTGCTGTCTCTCGATCATTCTTCTTTTAAAGGATGGCCCCCAGGGTTCAGCATCTGTGTCCAGCTGACCAGAGCCTGGAGAGGAGTGCTCCCACCGATGCAGTCTCTCCACTGCCACCAGGCTGCCCCTGCCACCAGTGTCTGCTCGTGCTCACTTGTGTGCAGTGACTCACCAGGTGCCAACCCAACTAACTGCGGACGAGGACCCACCGAGGTGAGAGTATCTGCGCTGGTGGATGGTTCACTAAGATGTGACGGTGCACCCTCAGAGGCCAGCAGGTCCTCTAAGGAATCACCCTCTGCCGTCACTGAGGTCACTGAAGGCCCTGTAAGAGAACATAAGGCAATATTAAACATCATCAGGGATGTGTCATGTTGCGATGAGCATACCAAGCTGTTGAAGATGGCAAGGCATGTTAACATCAATTCATGTTGTGTGTGATGAATGTTAAAGTTGTGTCACCAGACGTTTGTAGGATGCCAATCTCGCCGTCCCCGACAGACAGGCACTCGAGGGTTCAGCTCAGCTCCAGCGCCTCCTACTCCGCTTCTGTGAGGACGAGTGTTTGTTGCGGCCCCCCTCCAGTCCTCACCCTCTCCCATGCATTCTGGGCTCTCTTCTCCTATAAAGGGAGAAAGTACAGACGCGTGAGTGAGTGATGGTAACGTGGCCAACCGATGAATGCGTTGCTTTGGGTGAGGCTGACCATGAAAAAGATGCATCAGAGGGTGAGTATGAGACAGAGCCATGACATTGGATGAGGTTCGGGTTGAGTGGTAGTGGTGGGCTGACTAATGGGGAGTTGAGGAAGTGCTGAGGAAGTGCAGGTAAGTTGAGGATGAGCCTTAAGTGGGTGTGGGGAGTGATGTGATAGAGTAGTGTTGGCAGTGCAGAATGAGTTGTGGGGTGGGGGCGGTGATGTGGAAGACGGAATGTAGGAGAATGAGTAAGTGTGCTCACTTTGACTGACCTAGTTAGGTCATTGAAGCGCTTCCCTGCACTGGATCCAGGTGCAGGAGATGTTGCTGCTGCTGGTGACCTCCTGTGCCACCTCGAGCCAGGCCTTCTTGGTGGTAGAGCAGGCCACTTCCTCCCGTCTGCCGGGTAAAGCACATCCCTCCTCCTCCTCACCCCATCCAGTAGCACCTGGAATGAGGCATCGCTAAATCTTGGAGCAGCCTTGCCCCTGTGCTGCTCCATTGTGCTGTGTGGGTGTTTGCTCCAGGAAAAGCCTTTGGAGCAATGGCCTTTTAAACAGAGCTCCTCCAGCTGACAGCCTGTGATGCGGGAACGCAGTCCGCCCGCTGCGCAGCTTTCGGACGGCAAACGTTAAGTGGCACCAATTGACTCGCGATCGCGTGCGAAATGGACATTTTTTTATTGGGCAGGTTACCAACACGCCCAATCACCACCACCCCCCAACCCCTCGCTGCTATCCCGCCTCTATTCTAACATCAGAGCCATAGAGTACAAAAGCAAGGAAGTCATGATGAACCTTTATAAAACACTAGTTCGGCCACAACTGGAGTATTGTGTCCAGTTCTGGGCACCGCACTTTAGGAAAGATGTGAAGGCCTTAGAGAGGGTGCAGAAGAGATTTACTAGAATGATTCCAGGGATGAGGGACTTTAGTTACATGGATAGACTGGAGAAGCTGGGGTTGTTCTCCTTGGAACAGAGACGGTTGCGAGAAGATTTGATAGAGGTATTCAAAATCATGATGTGTCTAGACAGAGTAGATAGAGAGAAACTGTTCCCATTGGGGGAAGGGTCAAGAACCAGAGGACATAGATTTAAGGTGATTGGCAAAAGAACCAAAGGTGACATGAGGAAAAACATTTTTAGGCAGCGAGTGGTTAGGAGCAGGAATGAGGGGGTGATGGAGGCAAATTCAATCGTGACCTTCAAAAGGGAACTGGATAAGTACTTGAAAGGAAAAAATCTGCAGGGCTACGGGGATAGGGCGGGGCAGTGGGACTAGCTGGATTGCTCTTGCATAGAGCCGGTGCGGACTCGATGGGCCGAATGGCCTCCTTCCGTGCTGTAACCTTTCTACGATTCTATGATTCTATGGATTGGTCAAGTATGGACAGGCCAATATGTTCAGAACGTTAGGTAGCTTCAACTCTCTGCCCCAGCACCAAATTACATTGGTTTAGCTCCAGAGGCCAGTACCGAATGTAACCTGATGCATTCGCTTTCGGGCGTCCTGAGGCCATGAAAGGTGCTATATAATTCTTTCTTTTCTTTTTCTCTTTAGAATTCTAATATTTTGAAATATTTCCTTTTCTTTAAACCGTTAAAGTTACCTTTTGTTCCTAAGCAGTTACATATTACAAGCGCGGCTCCCATTGAACACACAGGTGAAGCCTGATTGATAGGGAACCTCCTAAAAATGGACTTTTTAAAACCATTTGACACTGCACCAAAGGCTTTTATATTGGGGCACTGTCCACAGCAGTGGACAGTCCAGCTCACCATGCTGTCTGCTCTGCAATGATTGGAGTTTTGGCTGGGATTTCCCATCTCAGCACTTGGCAGCCTGAGGTTATTTTAATGGGTAGAAAATTATGGGCTGGCAGGCTTAGACACAGAAAATCCTGGCTGGAAAGCATAAGTGTTGAGCTGACCATGACACCTTGATCTCTCTAAGCCCCACCCTCCCCCAGATAGTTAGACTTCACTCATTGAGTTTGCTCCCCACATTTTCTTCCATTGTGTTGGATCTTCTGGACTCCGCGCACTGAAGCCCCCCCAAACTGAGCTTTTTTTCATGGAAACTCCTCAATTCAGGAAGCTAATTGGATGTTGGGATTTTCTTTACTCATCCTCGAGATGGTAAAGTTGGCATTTATTGCCCATCTCTAGCACAACTGAAGGGCTTGCTAGGCCACTTCAGATGGCAGTTAAGAATCGATCACGTTGGTGTGGGACTGGAGTCACATAGAAGCCCAGACCGGGTAAGGACGGCAGGTCTCCTTCCCTAAAGGTCATGAGTGACCCAGTTGGGATTTTCCGACAATCTGACAGCTTCATGGTCACTTTTACTGCTGCCAGCTTTTTATTTCCAGATTTTTAAAAAACTGAATTCAGATATTTAAACTGCCACAGTGGGATTTAAACTCACATTCTCTGTATTACTAGTCCAGTAACATAACCACTGCATTACTGTACCCATTTCTCTAAATAATTTGTAACCAGGCAACAGCCATACAACATACTCCATATTGATTAGACCTCATTTGGAGCAGGCAAGCAGAGTGATACCTATATCGGGAAACATAAAGAACAAATGAAGACAGCAAGGTTAATTGCGGGCAATCACGTAGCAGGAGATTGGAAAGGAACGAATATAAACAAATAACTGCTCTGGATTTAAGAATTAAGCCAAGGGCAGGTACATAAATATCACTTTGTTCAGACTAGAATTGGTGTATTTAATGGATATTCTTTCCTCAGCCTAAGTAACTCAGTGGAATACATCATCAAGATATATGGTTCAGAAAAATACTTTTGAGGCATTTGAATTGAAACTTAGATGTTTCCAGCACTAACAGGCAGCACTTCTTCACACAAAGGGTAGTGGAAATCTGGAATTCTCTCCCACCAAAGGTTGTTGAGGCTGGGGGTCAATTGAAATGTTCAAAACTGAGATTGATAGATTTTTGTTGGGTAAGGGTTTCGAGGGATATGGAGCAAAGACGGGTAAATGGAATTGAGGTACAGATCGGCCATGATCTAATTGAATGGCCAAACAGTTTCGAGGGGCTGAATGGCCTCCTCCTGTCTGGGGAAATCTGCGATTTTCCCTTTGGCAAGATTGCCAGTAGATGACAGGTGTAAAAGAGAGAAAATAAAGAGGAAAGTTAGTCCTCCCAGACCACTTTTGTGCATCTTCTAAATGCAGCTAAAGTAAAGGAACGCACTTAAATAAAAAAAGAAATATCAGTTCTATATATCTCTCCTTACTTGGGTTGTCTGTTTGTGGTACCTGACCATGGGTAGGTCTGCGTAGTAACAACACACGCATTGAAACCACGTTAAAACTAGCAATACAAATATTTGGTGTAAGTCCTGCGGGTTGTTGGAATGTGGAATGCTCTGCCACAGGGAATGGTTCGAATCATAGAAGGTTACAGCACGAAAGGAGGCCATTCGGCCCATCGATTCTGCGCCGGCTCTATGCATGAGTAATCCAACTAATCCCACTGCCCCGCCTTATCCCCGTAGCCCTGCACATTTTTTCGTTTCAAGTACTTATCCAGTTCCCTTTTGAAGACCATGATTGAATCTGCCTCCACCACCCCCTCGGGCAGTGCATTCCAGATCATAACCACTCACTGTGTAATTAAGTTTTTCCTCATGTCACCTTTGGTTCTTTTGCCAATCACCTCAATTCTATGCCCTCTGGTTCTTGACCCTTCCACCAATGGGAACAGTTTCTCTCTATCCACTCTTTCTAGACCCTTCATGATTTTGAATACCTCGATCAAATCTCCTCTCAACTTTCTCTGTTCCAAGGAGAACAACCCCAGCTTCTCCAGTCTATCCACATAATTTAAGTCCCTCATCCCTGGAATCGTTCTGGTAAATTCTGTTTCCCCCAGCGGAGAGTTCAAGAACTAGAGGACATAGATTTAAGCTGATTGGCGGAAGGATTAGAGGGGACATGAGGAAAAACTTTTTTATCCAGAGGGTGGTGGGTGTATGGAATTCACTGCCCGAATTGGTGGTAGAGGCAGGGACCCTCAACTCTTTTAAAAAGTACCTGGACCTGCACCTAGAGTGCTGTAAGCTGCAGGGCTACAGACCGGGCGCTGGAAGGTGGGATTAGAATGGGCACCTGGTTGTTCTTCGAGCCGGCGTGGACACGATGGGCCGAATGGTCACCTTCTGTGCTGTATCTTTTCTATGGTTCTTTCTATGGTTCTAAATCTCTTCTGTACCCTCACTAAAGCCTTCACATCCTTCCTAAAGTGCGGTGCCCAGAACTGGACACAATACTCCAGTTGCGCCCGAACCAGTGCTTTATAAAAGGTTCATCATGACTTCCTTGCTTTTGTACTCTATGGGGCTGATTTTCAGATGGTGCGTTGGGGGCGGGGGGATTCCTAAAATGGCGGAATCCCGGAGCGGGTTCAGAGCCTGGCTCCAACCCGCTGACTTCCGGGTTCCCCAGTGACGCGTTCGGGTGCGCGCGCAGCTCACGCACGCGGGACTCCCACCGGCAATTAAAGCCGGCGGGATACTGCTTTAGATAGTTAGTCAGATACTTGAGGTACTTGACAGACCTCATTGAGTGGAGGTTTTGGCAGGGGTACAATTTTGAAGGATCCTCAGCGTGTTTCCCGTGCTGTGGGAAACACTCCCTGTTACAACAGACGTGTTTCAGCCAGCAGCCAGTGGGAGATGCAAAGGATTATTTGACAGGTGGGGGGAAAACCTCATTTATTGCAGCAGGGCACTCCGTCACTTCAGACAAAGTTTTGGCTGCAACACCTTTGACTTTCCACTCAAAATTATTAATTTATACCCTAAACTCTGCTGTGCAAACACATTTACCTACTTTGTGGACCCCCTCAAACTCACACCGTCAGGATGGGGGGGCACCATGGCTGCATTCATCACTTCGTCCGAGGACGAGCAACATCACCGGCCTCGCCAGGCACAGCGTCCACCTCCGCCACATGGAGCTCCACAACACAGTGCTGCGCCACAGGCACCTGCACAAAATAGTCGTGCAACTGCACATACACCCACTGTAGGGTGACCCAATGGGTGGCATCAAGTGTGGGTGTTCATGGTGAACCTCATGAAAGGGACTTATTACAGAAGCAAGTCAAGAATGGGCAAGACTTGGCAGCAGTGGTGACAATATAATATTTAATGTGTCATTAACAAAAATCAAATAAAAATAAAAAACATGACAAACCGTCAAACTCCCTTGTGCATCCTCTCTGTGCTCACAAAACCTTCACCTTTCGCTTCCGACTACTCCCATGTGGTGCATCCCCTGTGGCTGCAGCAGAGGTAGTGTCAGGTTGCTCTTGTTCTTGCCCTGACCGATTAGATGCTTTGGGCCTACACCCTTTGGGTTTCGGTGCCCGTGAGGACCCCTCCAAAGACTGCTCCACCTGCACCTGTTCAGGGCCAGACTCGGCCACCTGGAGAGGAGGCAGCATTGCGGGTACTGGTTGAGAGGGGGGCAACAGGTGAGATGTGGGAGCGCTTTGAGTGGCGTCCCCACTTCCATGTCCCCTTTTGGCATCATCCCTCTGCTGGGCCAGGCCCACACCACTCCTACCACTCTGCTGGATGACAGTTTGGAGGACATGTGTGAAGCCTTGTAAGGCCAGCGCTAGTGTATCTGCCTGCCCGTTTAAGGCGGCAGAAAGTTGCTCACCCTGAGTCCGAAGGGCCATTGTCAGGGCCTCAATGGACTCATTGGTGAGCCGTGCTTGAAGCTTCATGGAGGCTAGCCTTCCCTCCATCACAGACATTCCCGCACTTACCCACGACACTATCTCAGAGATGCCCTCATATCCCTGTGACAGTATCTCAGAGATTCCCTCCCGTTCCTGTGCCACCATTCCACTCATGCAGGAGTTGGACTCCTCCATCCTCTGCGCGATTGTGGAGAGTGCGTGTGGCACCTGTTCCAGCACCTCGTAAATGTCCTGCTGTTCCTCGATCATTCTCCATTTAAAGGATGGCCCCCAGGGTTCAGCATCTGTGTCCAGCTGAGCAGAGCCTGGAGAAGAGTGCTCTCACCGACACAGACTCTCCACAGCTGCCCCTGCCACCAGTGTCTGCTTGTGCTCGCATGTTTGTGGTGACTCACCATGTGCGACCCCAACTAACTGCGGATTGGGACCCACCGAGGTGTGTTTATCTGCGCTGGTGGATGGCTCGCTCAGATGTGACGGTGTCCCCTCAGAGGCCGGCAGGTCCTCTGAGGAATCGCCCTCCGCCGTCACGGCAGTCGCTGAAGGCCGTGTAAGAGAACAAAAGGCAATATTAAGCATGATGACAGATGTTGAGGTGCTGTAGATGGCAAGGCATGTTAACATCATTTGCTATTGTGAGTGCTGAATGTTAAAATTCTGTCACCAGACGTTTGTCGGGTGCCAGTCTCGGCATCCCCAACGGAGAGACACTCGAGGGTGCAGCTTAGTTCCAGGGTCTCCTGCTCCGCGTCCGTGAGGACGACCTGATGTTGTGGCCCCCCCTCCGGTCTTCGCTCTCTCCCGTGCATTCTGGGCTCTCTTCTTCTATAAGGGGAGAAAGTAGAGAGACATGAGTGAGGGATGGTGACGTGGCCAACCGCTGAATGCATTGGTTTGGGTGCGGCTGATCATGAAAGAGTTGCATCAGAGGGTGAGTATGAGACAGAGCCATGACATTGTATGAGCATTGGGTTGAGTGGTAGTGGTGGGATGAGTACTGGGGAGGTGAGGAAGTGCAGGTAAGTTGAGGATGAGGTTTGAGTGGGTGTGAGGAGTGATGTGATAGAGTAGTGTTGGCAGTGCAGAAGGAGTTGTGGGGTGGGGGTGGTGATGTGGAAGACGGAGTGTAGGAGAATGAGTAAGTGTACTCACTTTGGCTGACCTAGTTAGGTCATTGAAGCGCTTCCTGCACTGGATCCATGTGTGGGAGACGTTGCTGCTGCTGGTGACCTCCTCTGCCACCTTGATCCAGGCCTTCTTGGTTGCAGAGGCAGGCCACTTCCTCCCGTCCGCTGGGTAGAAAATATGCCTCCTCCTCCTCACCCCATCCAGTAGGACCTGGAGTGAGGCATCAGTAAATCTGGGAGCAGCCTTTCCCCTGGTCAGCTCCATTCTGTATTTTTGGTTGTTTTCTGCAGGAGCAGCATTGGAGGACTGCCCCTTTAAATAGGGCTCCTCCAGCTGACAGCCTGTGATGCGGGTGCGCAGTCCGCCCGCTGCGCAGGTTGACGACGGGAAACTCGGAAGTCACGGTAAGTGGCTTCAATTTACCCGCGATCGCATGGGGAATGGATGGATTTCACTGGGCGGGTTACCCACGCGTCCGGTCCCCTCCCCGCTGCCATCCCCCCTCCCTGGTGATATCGGGGCCTATGCCTCCATTTATAAAGCTCAGGACCCCGTCGGCCTTTTTAACCACTTTCTCAACCTGCCGTGCCACCTTCAACGATTTTTGCACATATACCCCCAGATCTCTCTGTTCCTCCACCCCTTTTAGAATTGTGCCCTCTAGTTTATATTGTCTCTCCTCATTTTTCCTACCGAAATGCATCATCTCGCATTTTTCCACGTTAAACTTAACCTGCCACGTGTCCGCCCATGCCACCAGAATGTCTATACCCTCTTGAAGTCTATCGCTATACTCCTCACTGTTCACTACCCTTCCAAGTTTTGTGTCATCCGCAAATTTTGAAATTGTGCCCTGTACACCCAAGTCCAAGTCATTAATATATATCAAGAAAAGCAGTGGTCCCAGTACTGACCCCTGGGGAACACCACTGCACGCCTCCCTCCAGTCCGAAAAACAACCGCTCACCACTACTCTCTGTTTCCTGTCATTTAGCCAATTTTGTATCCATGTTGCTTTTGTCCCCTTTATTCCATGGGCCGCAATCTTGATGATAAGCCTACCATGTGGCACTTTATCAAATGCTTTTTGAAAATCCATATACACCACATCAACTGCATTGCCCTCATCGACCCTCTCTGTTACCTCATCAAAAAACTTTATCAAGTTGGTTAAACACGATTGGCGTTTAACAAATCCGTGCTGGCTTTCCCTAATCAATCCACACTTGTCCAAGCGACTGTTAATTCTGTCCCGGATTATCGTTTCCAAAAGTTTCCCCACCACCAAAGTTAAACTGACCAGCCTGTAGATGCTGGGTTTAACCTTACACCCTTTTTTGAACAAGGGTGTAACATTTGCAATTCTCCAGTCCTCTGGCACCGCCCCCCATATCTATGGATTTTTGGAAGATTATGGCCAGTACCTTCGCAATAGGGTGCATCCCATCCGGACTGGCGATTTATCTAGTTTAAGTACAGCTAGCCTTTCAAGTACCTCTTCTCTATCAATTTTTAGCCCATCCAATATCTTAACTATATCTTTCTTTCCCGAGACTCTGGCAGCATCTTCTTTCTTGGTAAAGACAGATGCCAAGTATTCATTTAGTACCTCAGCTGTGCCCGCTGCCTCCATGAGTAGATCTTCTTCATGGTCCCTAATCGGCCCCACCCCTCCTGTTACTACCCATTTACTGTTAACATGTTTGTAGAAGACTTTTGGATTCCCTTTTATATTGGCCACCAGTCTATTCTCATACTCTCTCTTTGCCCCTCTTATTTCCTTTTTCACTTCCCCTCTGAACTTTCTATATTCTCTCTGGTTCTCACTTGTGTTATCAACCTGACACCTGTCATATGCCGCTTTTTTCTGCATCATCTTATTCTCTACCTCCTTTGTCATCCAGGGAGATCTGGCTTTTGTGGCCCTACCTTTCTCCTTCGTTGGAATGTACCTAGACTGTATCCGAATCATCTCCTCTTTAAAGGCCGCCCACTGTTCTATTACAGTTTTGCCTGCCAATCTTTGATTCCAATTTACCCGGGCCAGATCTGTTCTCATCCCACTGACATTGGCCCTCCTCCACTTGAATATTTGCACTTTAGAGTGGACAGAGTCCTTTCCGTGGCTATTCTAAACCTTATAATACTATGATCGCCGTTCCATAAATGTTCTCCCACTGACACTTGCTCCACTTGGCCCACCTCATTCCCCAGAACCAAGTCCAGCAATGCCTCCTTCCTCGTTGAGCCGGAAACGTACTGGTCAAGAAAGTTATCCTGAACACATTTCAAAAATTCCTCCCCCTCTTGGCACCTTATATTATTACTGACCCAGTCTATATTAGGATAATTGAAGTCCCCCATTATCACTACTCTATGGCTTTTGCACCGCTCTGTAATTTCCCTGCAAATTTGCTCCTCTATATCCTTCCCACCAAATGGTGGTCTATAGAATACACCCAGTAGTGTAATGGCACCTCGATTGTTCCTTAACTCTAACCAAATAGGTTCTGTCCTTGACCCCCTCCAGGATATCCTCTCTCTCCAGCACTGTAATACTCTCCTTAATCAATACTGCCACCCCCCCCCCTCCTTCCTTTCCTTCCCTATCTTTCCTGAACACCTTGTATTCAGGAATATTTAGTACACAAACCTACCCTTTGTTGAGCCAGGTCTCCGTGATCACCACAACATCATGTTCCCATGTGGCTATTTGCGCCTGCAGCTCACCAACCTTGTTTACTACACTTCGTGCATTTACACGCATGCACTGTAAACCTATCTTAGACCTTCTTATAATTTCTCCTGGTCTGACTCCATCTAACACCTTACTATTTTTTACTCTAGGGCTATCCTTCTCTCCTGATCCTTTGTGCACCTTTCCAATGCTACATCCTGGTGCCCATCCCCCTGCCAAATTAGTTTAAACACCCCCCCCCAACAGCACTAGCGAACCTCCCCACGAGAACATTGGTTCCAGCTCCGTTGAGGTGCAGACCACTGCATCTTTTAAGGGAAAATTGGATAAATATTTAAAGCAATGGAATTAGTTTTGGATTGCTCCAGCAAAGAGCCAACACAGGCATGATGGGCCGAATGACCTCCTCCTGTGCTGTAAAACTTCAATGATTCTCTGCTAACAAGGCTGAAGATATGGACAAACAAAGTGGTTCGATCATTAACCCTGTACTAGTGGGCATTGTACAAACATGGACCATAACTGATTGAGCTAGTAACCTTTTTGCAACAGACTGTTGAACCATGAGATCGCGGTGCAAGATTAACCTGTGCCTGTTGGTTGCGATGCCGGCAGCACGCAATATTCGTGCTGCCTGATGATTTCTATGATTGCTGCGTTCAGCCAGCGCTACCTGCTCTGTTGAGTGGCTGCACACACCAGCAGGGGGTCCTGATAGCGGGAGTGGCTCACACCACTTAAAGGCAGCCTGCACCTCTTAAAGGGGAAGTGCACAGTGGCTGCAGGAAGTGCTTTAAGTCCATTGGGAAGTAAATCTGTGCTGGACTATATTGAAGCATGGTGACGGTGGGAACTGTGGAATTTTTAAGAGCAAAAACTTGGCTGCTCAAAGTTTGCTGGACTCTGATACTTTCAAAATATAAGATACGGGTCTGAACGGAGATCAGAAATCGCACATGTAAAACACAGATGCAGGACACATCCTTACGTTTAAAAACTGTTGTTTTATTTTAAAATATTGAATAAAAGTTTCACAAAACTACATCCCACATCCTCCAATCTGCCTGCCGGACTCCACCAATCTGCCGATCTGAGTTTGTACCAGGCCTGCGAGAAAGCGTGCACCAAGGTTCTCTGATGATAAGAACATAAGAACAAAAGAATTAGGAGCAGGAGTAGGCCATACGCCCCCTCGAGCCTGCTCCGCCATTCAATAAAATCATGGCTGATCTTCGACCTCAACTCCACTTTCCCGCCCGATCCCCATATCCCTTGATTCCCGTAGAGTCCAAAAATCTATCGATCTCAGCCTTGAATATATTCAATGACTGAGCAGCCACAGCCCGTTGCGGTGGAGAATTCCAAAGATTAACAACCTCTGAGTGAAGAAATTACCCCTCATCTCAGTCCTAAATGGCCGACCCCTTATCCCGAGATTATGCCCTCCAGTTCTGGGCTTTCCAGCCAGGGGAAACCACCTCTCAGCATCTACCCTGTCAAACCCTCTAAGAATTTTTTACTTTTCAATGAGATCACCTCTCATTCTTCTAAACTCCAAAGAATGTAGGCCCATTTTACTCAATCTCTCCTCATAGGACAACCCTCTCATCCCAGGAATCAATCTAGTGAACCTTTGTTGCACCACCTCTAAAGCAAATATATCCTTCCTTAAATAAGGAGACCAAAACTGTACACAGTAATCCAGGTGAGATCTCACCAAAGCCCTGTATGATTATAGCAAGACTTCCTTACTCCTGTACTCCAACCCCCTTGCAATAAAGGCCAATATACCATCTACCTTCCTAATTGCCTAATGATGCATTAGCACCTACACAATGGGTGCTACGCAGCCCAATTTAACCCCTTGTGTACCTCCAGTTAAAGCATGAAGAACAGTTGACTCTATTGATTTATATTATTATTGTACAGATGCGATCCGTAACAGAAATAATGCAAGGTTTACAGAGCACAAATACCCAGTGACTCTGCAGTAGAGTAAATTAATTACAAGCAAGTCCACATCACACCGATAAATAGCTGTGATGTGATACTTAGCGCACATACACATTCTTTGAGAATTATGTCATTTAAAAGGTCAAGAGAGGAGGGAGGAAAGGTCAGGAACCGTTATTTCATTAGTTTTCAACCATTTTCCCCTTAGTTTTACCCAATTTACACAGGATAAATAATGTGACAGTTCTGATATCATTAGCTGCAGCAAGAACATTTCAAAAATCCAAGTAGCTGACATCAAGTTGAAAGGTTAGGGTAAATATATCGAAATATTGAAAGAAAACAATCTTGGCAAAGTGATTGCTGATTTCAGCCTTTCAGGCTTATCAGGAAGACTTTGAAGTGACTCCATCTTCCTCTCAATTCATTTTGTTCGATGCAGTTCTTCTCCAATTTCTTCACTTTTTTTGGTGCTAGTTCTCTATCCCACGAATGAAATGTCACATATTTCAAATGTCTAGAATTTACAAAATATCCTCATGATCTTGGAGTTTCAGATAAGCCGGATTCCTCCTGCATTCTGTATCGTTAAGTACAATAGTCTTGTCTATGGTGATATGTCACAGGAAAGTTACTGGAGGAGCAGAGTTAGATACTCGTTAGCGGTGTTTCTGAGCACCCATTTACCATCATCTGTCAATGATATTTAGGAAGCCCACATATGGTGCTATTACAGGCAGTGTCAACTGCTCCTTGGTACTACAGTTCCACACTCATCGCCAGGAGATCTCGATTCTGTCTCTAACCCCTTCACCCACCGTGGCCACAACCAGAATTGCACATGTGGTATTGATTGTTGAACCCAAGCAAAGACTCAGTTCATGACCTACATGTGGCATTAATGTCAGAAGTTATGTTTGTGCATTATCCTTCACCTTATTTTGGTGATAAGGTTTCATTCTTGACAGACTTGTTCAAAGCTTGAGGTATTCCAGGCTATCTATTATCTTAACGGGGCATGAAAAAATGTTTAGCAAACTTTGGAGGAACAGGAGCCAGCAGATCAAGGCATCGTTTGTTAACGGTGGCATTATGTGTCATGATTCATTTCAATGTAACATATGGACTTTTTTTCTTTATAAACACTTGAAAAAATGTTTCGCAACTGATTTTCCATGAAGATGATGCCTCGAATCTTGTGGTAATAAGACAGCATCTTATCCTATGTATTAGGCCAAGAACAGAACTATGCATGGTTCAAGAAATGTTGCCCTTTCATGCCCATTCCTTCCACAGACCATGTCCAACCATTCCTATCATGGAATCTACCCAACCCATATTTTTATAGTTTCTTCCTGAACCTCCAAACCTATAACAAGGACAACTCCAGAATGCCTGACAGCTTATATTATCGATCCTGGACTAGATTTCTTCTTTAGTGTGACCCATTACATTCCTCACAACAGTCCATCGTTGTTAGAAGGTGACCCTTGGAAGTTGTCCATCACCTGAAGATTTGCTTTTTCATCCTCTCCATGAACAGTTGTCCTACATTGTACTCCCACTTAGAACGATTTGTGCATCTGAACCCCTAAGTCTTTCTGCTTCTCTACTTCATTTAAAATGTTAAATTCATTTCCTTATTCTTTCTCTAATAATGTATCAACTTGCATTTCTCTCCGATAAATTGCATCCTGTATCTATCTGCCCAAATACCGAGCTGTCTATGTCCTCCTGCAGTCAGTTACAGTCCTCGACATAGGTAACCACACTCCCTATTTTTGTGCCATCTGGAAATTTTGATATTGTGCCCGCCTATACCCAAGTCCAGATCATTTATCTATATTGAGAAAAGCGATGGTCCAAACACTGGGGACACCACTGTTTATGTCTCTCCAGTCCAAAAATCATCCATTAAACAATACTCTCTGCTAACAGTTGTTTCACCAACTTTCTATCCGTGCTGGCTCATTTCCTTTAATATCATGTGCCTTAATTTTACCTACAAGCATCCTCTACAGCATACTATCACCTTTAGGATAAGAGGAGATCTGATAGAGGTGTTCATACGAGGGGTTTTCTTAAAGTAAATAGGGAAAAATATTTGCTCTGGTCAGTGAGTCAGTGACTAGAAACCATACGTTAAAGATCATCACAAAAAGAACGAAGGAGAAGATGCTTTATGCAGAGAGTTGCAAGGGCATGGAATGATCTGTCAGAAAGCACAATCCAGAATAGCTGTTAAAAGGGATTTGGATAAATATTTGAAAAAGAAAAATTCAAGAGAATAGGGAAAGGGCAGGGGAATGGGATTGAGTTGATCGCTCCTTCAGGGCCCAGGTATAGATGCAATTGATCAAATTGCCGTTTTCCATGAGGTGCGAACTTCCACATGTACACCAATGACATCCAGCTACAATTCTCCAACACCTCTTTTGCCCCCTCCACTGCCCTTGTGCTGTCTGACTGGTGTCAAGTTTGATGCCAAACTGAGTTTCTGACCTCATGGGGTAATTTTAACCCCCAAGGACAGGTGGGTAGGGGGCAGGTGCGAGGTTCCAACACTCCCACTTCTGGGTTTAGCCTGGGCAGGTTTGTCTGCGTGTGCACAGCAGACACCAGGAAGTCCCACCCCCACTTAACGTCGGCGGGCTGATACTTAAAAGGGCAATGTACCTCATTGAGATACTTAAGGTACTTAATATTTTGTGTATTGGACAATTAAAATGAATTTAACCTTACCTGTTTGCGTTTCCCATCGCCTCTGATCCACGTCAGGTGAAAGCAGGCGGAAAGGGCCGGATCCATGAGGTGAGGGCCTTTATTGTACTGCTTATGGGCCTGGAGGAGCAGAAATGCTTCATCCAGGCCCAACAAGTTCAGCCAGTGTGACAGGATCCCGCGATCGGCTGCAACCCCCTTACCACCGACGGTGGACCTACCCCCATGGTGGACCCCCACTTACCTCCAACTCTTCACCCGATCTCCAGCGACCTCCAATCTCCAAGTCCCAGCCCATTTGATCTCCTCCCCGCTCACAGACTCCTCCCCGGCCCTCCAATCTTTTCCCTGCAGGCCTTCCTGCCTGACAGCCACCCAGCCTGTCAATCAAGCTGGCTACCGGGCGTGAAGCCCAGAAGTAAAATTTGTTAGCCTCATCGAGATCACAATCTGTGATCGCGACCCATCAACTTAACTTCCAGGTTTCGCACCTGAAAATCTTCCCCCTTCCCCGCTCCCTTCCTGGCTTGAAGTCAAAACTCTGCCCCATATCTTCTCCAGCACAAAGACCGCCTTCTTCCACCTCCATAACATCACCTGATTCCATTCCTACCTCAGCCCATCTGCTGCTGTAACGCTCATCAATGCCTCTGTCTCCTCTAAACTTGACTATTACAATGCTCTAAGGAAGGGTCTACACTCAAAGCATCGACTTTTGTTCTCTCCGTGCTGCCTGACCTGCTGATTGTTTCCAGCGTGTTCTGGTTTTGTTACCGATTTCCAGCAGCAGCTGTATTTTGCTTTTTGTTCCAATGCTCTCCTGTCCGGCTTCCCATCTTGGACACTTCATAAACTGCAACTCAGCATAAAATCTGCTGCCCATACCCTATCCTATCATCCCTGTCCTTACTGACCAACATTGGCTCCTGACCACCCCCCAACTACCTCAGATTTAAACTTGTATTTAAAGCCCTGTATGGCCCTTTCCCTGATCGCACCATTCCTCTCACTCCAACTCCTGTATATCCACGCTACAATTGACAATTGTACCTTAGTTCCCTCGGTCCCAATCTCTGGAATTCTCTCCTTAAACCTCTCAATCTCCATCTCCATCTTTAAAATCCTTCTTAAAACCCACCTCTTTGACCAAGCTTTTGATTAACCCTTCCTAATCTATCTTTCTTGGGCTGTGCGTCTGTTTTTTCCTCATGCCTCTACGAAGAGCTTTGGGACATTTTTCTATGTTAAAGGTGCTGCATAAATACAAGTTGTTATTGATTCTATACATCCCCTGAGACCCTCGAGCCTTCAGGCCACTAGCAAACATTGCAGAGTTTATTTGTCTCAAACATCTAGCTGGCAGACCCAAGAAGTTTACAGGTGGATTTATGGCTTGATGAAGTACACAAGTGTGATTACATTTATGCACCACTCATGAAACGAAGCCTTTCCTATTTAGAGACATTCAGCACAGATACTCATATCTCTGCATGTTGATAACCAACACCACCAAGGACTCTTGGACATCCCAACACTGAAATGAAATGATTGCTTTGGACTACCGAAGGATTTATATCCTGTTACTCAAGACATTTGTGACATGCTCGAAACGTAGATAGAGGAATAGACCACTCAGTCCCTCAAACCTCTTCCACCATTCAATTAGATCATGGCTGATCTGCATCTTAACTCCATTTGCACGCTTTGGTTCTGTAACATGAATGCAAAGCAATGTGATTGATTGATTAATGCTTTTATAATCCCTAAGAGGGTTGGTAACAGGTTAAAAGCCCCTGACACCTTTGTGGTCACTGGTCTAGCATCAATTACAGATCAAGTTCCTACATCACTGCAATTCTTGATATATGTTACATGAAGTTTGATTTCTGAGCAAAAACATCCTTCAGCATGCCCGTCAGAAAGAGTTGGATAAATAGTTTATGACTGATAAATTTTGTTTGATGTATACAGTCATTTCTATCTTCTTTTGTTTCCCATTGTAATTATACTAAATAGATCAGTATGGCTCCAAAAATTGTTTCTTCAATAGAGCACAATGAAGCATTTTAGTTTAATTTTCATAACATAACCTGAACATAATTATATATTCAAACAATAAGCATATGCTTAAGATATATAAAAGAAGGAATATTTACTGAGGGACCAATTAATTTCACATTGGCCCAGAGTCTTAATAGGAAGAACTGGATAAAGGGCATTCGTCAATCACCACAGGGTGTCTGAGTGAACTACTTCTGTATAATCAATTTGCTTTCATGTGTGATGCTCATTTGGTTATTCTCAGCATTTTCCCACTTTGGTGTTGTCAGAAATCTTGTAACATGATAATTCTATGTGATTTGTTTCTGATTGCTTTTCCACTTTATTTATAATGTTGTTGTTTCTGCGGAGGTCGTGGGTCTGAAGTTCATACACTTTGAAGAGCTGGCTCATTGCCCGTACTTAAATTTAAAAAAAAATGAATTGGAAAATAATCCCAAAAGATTAATCACCAAAGACAGAAAATAAATTCTGATTTTCTTTTCCCTAGTTACTAGACAATCTGTTTTTTTATGTTACTCACAGACTTCAAAAGTGCTCGAGAAAAGACTTTTTGCAGCAACCTGCGTGCAATGAAGGGGCGCTGTCTTCATGAAAACTTGTTCTTACCTCCTCTAAATTTCTCCCTTTCCCTCCTGAAGGTTGTAACTAATGCTGCAGGGCAAGTCCACAGGCATGGGCTGTCCTCCAGAACCTTACCCAAGTGGGCAAGCTTCATGTACAGGCGCAGGTGATGAGGCTGGAATGGGTTGGAGTTCATTGTGGTGAAACTTTCACCCGCCCCTGCAAATCCACCCCAACCCCACCCAATTTCCATGGGTTAGGGGTAATTTTGTGCCACCTAGAGGCAGCCCACCAGTGCGAAGAGGACAAACCCCATAATACTGCAGCCAAGGCAAGGTCTTCAGTGGGTAAGTAAATTGGAAAGGAGGCTGTGGCAGGAACTTCTCCCTCCATTGGGTTATTTCAAGGCCACTGCTGCCACTTCCAAGGGCCTATTGCCACCTTCCTCATGGCGGTAAGTGGGGCAGACGGAAGGGAAATCCCCCATCCCCTAAACTGCCATTTGTATGTGGTGGGTGGGGAAGTGGGGAACAGTGGGGGGGGCTGAAATTCCAGCAGGAGTGAAGTTCCAGTGGGGGGTGAAGATCCAGTAGGGGTGAAGTTCCAGTGGGGGGTGAAGATCCAGTGGGGGGAGGTGAAGTTCCAGTGGGGGTGAAGTTCCAGTGGCGGGGGTGAAGATCCAGTGGGAGGGTCAAGTTCCAGTGGGGGGGTGAAGTTCCAGTGGCAGGGGGGCAGGTGAGGCGACAGTAGGCCTTACTGGCTGAATTTTCCTTCATTCTCTGCCTCAATCTCACCTGATTTTGGGCAGGGACTTAGAGGAGAATCCAACTCTAAGATTCTAGTGGACCATGGGCAAGGCATCTCAGTCCAGCCCCATCCTGTCCTCACTGGATGTCCACACGTACCCAGCAAACGAACTGGAAAGTGATCAGGAATGGTAGTTCAGGTGATTTATTTCCCCCTCCCTAGGGGAGTGCTGAGGTCAATCGAACAGCCCCCACCAGCACTACAGACCAAGGATCAAATCTAAGAGCTTCCAAAATTTTATAGGCAGAGAGCCAGAAGACTCATGATCCCCTCTCACAGTGGCGTGATGTTGTTTTGAAGCAACTTACATGGAAGGTGCTAAAAATAAACAAGAAAGGTATGCGAGATAATATAAGGGTGCATCAGAGCCGCCCGTCCCAAGGTATTACCTGAGAGGCCCTTCCCAGGCTGAAGAGAAAGCAGCACTACAGGATCTCCAGCTTCGGCCTTTCCCAGCACACTAACCCTCAGAGGGCCTTTTAAAGGTGTAAAGAGTAGTCCAGAGTGAAAGATTTGATTGTTATTTCTAAAGTTTTGGAAAAGTACAGGTTGAACAAAAGTTTGGACAGAGTTTCTTGGGTGACTTGTAGAATAAGTCCTTTCCAGTGCAGCGAATGCTGGGCCTAGGGCCGTCAATGCTGGTTGGACATATTCCTGGAAATTCGATCAAATGATCTCCCGCCTCCAACCGCCCCACCCGGTCAAACAGCTTGTTTCCCATTTCCAATATTTTTTTATAACTTATAAACAAAAATGTTCAAAGAAAATGAAAAAAAAAACACATTGCTTTAAATGGCCAAAATGATTTAACTCCCAGGTGTTGCTGGCAGCAGTGTCCAGGGGATTAATCTTTAATTCCTGGAGACTCCAGGACAACCCTGGAGGGTTGGTAACCCTGGCTGGGCCTGGGTATTCTTTCAGGAGTTAACTCAACAGAACTCTGTTGAGAAGGATATTGACTGAGGGCCAGGCAGCCCCACATTAGAATACATCTGTGTTTTGTGCATTGGTTTGCGGAAGCATGTTTGCTTGAATTCCAGCTTTGTTGCCTTGCGCGCTCACTGAATTGACTTATATCCAAACTACAGCAACATGTGCACAAAGTATTGTAACTGGATCGGTGCATGGGAGGCCCGAAGTGAATGGCTCACTCGGGAGTTCTGAAGCAGCCCTCGACGGCCGGGCCTCATTTCAATGTTTCCCACTCGAAGCCGGCCGGAATGACCTCAAGGCCAGAAGGCGAGAGCGGGAATGTGGGCAGGAGCCAGCCGATGCCAGGGACCCAGGGGCCCAGGGGAAGGGGGCAGATTTCCCCACCAAATGCTGGTGCTGGGAGGGAGAGGGAAGTCAGGGGGAGGCCCAAGGATTCCTCCTGGCCCCCCCAAGGGATCCTATTGAAGAATCAGAAACATCACTTACCTTGGCCTTTTCTGGCCACACTGCTGTGACATCCCAGCCAGGTTTCTCTGGAGGATTTGACACAGGGCGAGGCCTCCTTACGAGTCGTCGTAAAAATCACCTCACTGCACCGATGACATCATCAGGCCACAACGTTTAGATTTAAGTTAGGCCCCCGCCTGCCTCGGTGTGGTCTTGGGTCAGTAACTGGACTTGGTTCATTTCAAAAAAGCTAACCTAACTGGTGACGGCCTCCAGCGGCCCCATTAAAGGCCCCTGGTTTGGCCGCAAGTAGGCCTGGTATTCCTGAACGCAGCCAGCCTCTTTTTTTGCCTTTACCAATATGGCGGCTGATGCACTTCTTGCTGATAATGAGTGCGCGCACCCAGCCCACCATATTGGGTGCTTAGGCGTCCATTTTGCGCCTGAAAAAAATGGGCGTACAGCCATTGAATTTCTCGTCCCCTGCTTCTACTTCTGCAGAAGTGCATTCAGTTTAGGGCAGAATCACTCGGCTGACTGCAATCCCTTAGGGTCCATACTGACAACTAACCTTGAATTAAAAAACAACAGCAAAGGGCATTTAATTACCTGCCTTGCAAGAGCAGCTCTGGCTATTTGAGGTTGAATCTGACAGGATATTTGCATTTGGCTTTTTGTACCAGCCTGACTTGAATTCCTGATTTTTGTGACCCACATCTTCTCCAAATGACAAGATGTGAGAGGTTGAACTCTCGTATACAGTCAAAGCAAAGTACTTTTTGCTGCTAATACAGAGATCCTTGATGTACAGACTCTCAACAAATGCAAAATGCTACCTTTAGATGAATCAAGAGAACATAAACTCAAATTTAAACACAAGACTTGTAATTTTGTTTTCTAAAATGTCTTCTCCAAGACCGTTTCAGTTTCCTTCAAGCATATTTGACGTCTGGTGTAAATCCGTGAGTCAGGGTCACTTTGAGATCGGTGGGTGTGTTTACTGCCGCTCAGGGTCACCACAATCCTCTTACCTCCATTGTTCTCATCACTCTGATTTATTTGCTTCATTTATCCCCTCTGTTAAGACTCTATACTGGAGTGCTATTATATCAATTGAATACAACTTACCACAAAATTAGATTTGGGCCAGTCAAAGTCCACAAGCATTCAGTTTAGTTTCTCAATTAAAGATATCGCAAGGCCTGTGAATTTGAAGTAAAATATACTTTATTAAACTGATATTTGTTCAATTATATGCTACCTTTGTTAATACAGTAAATCTCTCAATTAATAGACAACAACCTGAATAAGTTGCTTTCTTATTGTAAATGATCTAAATAGTTGGAATGAGTACCCAATTGTCCTATTTGAAGTTCTGTTCAGTTTGACCTAATCGTGAGCTGGCTTGATGGCTGCTGAACTGGAGGTGATGTTGATGAGGTGGTTGTGAGGTGAGCTCCTCTCTGTGCCACTCTGGAGTACCATTCCATTAGGTCAGTATTGTAGCATGCCTGGCCCCAAGGAGGAGGAACCAAGTTTCAGGTCACAGCTGACCATTACTGTTACCAGATGTGCCAGCCCTATGCTGCACTGCAGCTGCAGGTGCTCTTGCAGCAGATGGCACCACTTTATATCTGCCTCTTTGCTGATTCAGAACCTGAGAAGATGGTTCCCCATTCACAGGCAACAATGCCAGGGCCTGCAGGTGCGGGATTTTGGTGGGTATGGCCAATTAGTCCACACTGGCTCTTGATCACCCTGGCATGTCTTTATTCATGCAGTACCACTGAAACCAGGTTGCACGGTGATTGGGGAGCTTTCCAAGGAAGCATCCAACATTGTGGTTAATCAGCTTTTTGCTGGTGCAATCCAAAACAAATCCCACTATTCCGCTCTCTCCACATAGCCTGGCATCTTCCTCTTCTTCAAGAGTTTATCTACTCTTCCCTTAAAAGAAGCAATGATCTCTGCCTCAACCACTCCCTGTGAAAAATCATACAATATTCCAATAATTATTTGTTTAAAAAAAATCACCTAACCTTCCACCTCAACCAGAGGAGATAGTATTCCCCTATTTGCCCTATCAAAACTTTCATTCATTTTAACAATGTCTTTTCAATCTCCCCTTAGTCTTCTTTGCTCCAATGGAAACAATCCCAATATCTAATGTCTCTCCTCATAGTTATAAACCCTGACATCATTCTGGTGAGTCTACGCTGTACACTCTCCATGACTTTAACGTCCTTTCTATAATGGGGTGCCTAAAACTGTACGCAAAGCTGTTGCCTCACCATTGCTTTGTACAAATTGATCATTATTTCTTTCCTCTTGTATTTTATGTCCCTATTTATGCAACCCAAAATGCTGTTGCATCTTCTGATGACTTTCTCTACCAACACACATATTTTCGGGGAATTATTTATTTAAACCCCCTAGGTCTCTTTGTTCATCCACACCTTTCAGTATCTTTTCATTGAGTGCACATTCCAATTCCCTGTGTTTCCTCACAAAGTATATTACCTGACATTCCTCCACATTAAATTGCATCTCCCACCAGCCTGCCCATTCGACTAGCCTGTCCATGTCATCCCAAAGTCCTTCAACAAATGTTGATATTGTGCTCGCTAGACCCAAGTTCAAATCATTTATAGAAACTGAGAAAACCAGTGGACCCAGCCCTGCCCCCTGGGGTGTACCGCTCCCAAACCATTGCTAATCCGAGCAACACACATTTACCCTAACTGTTTCCTGTCGCCAACTTTGTATCCACACTGCTACATATCCTCTCATACTTTTTGCCTGAGGTTTTCGAACAAACCTCTTGTCAAAAGCCTTGTGAAAATCCATATACACAACATCTACAGCATCCCCTTTATCTATACAGTCAGTTGCTTTGTTAAAACTATTAAATTTGTCAAATATGACTTGTCTTTAACAAATCCATGCTGGCTTTCCTCAATTAACCCATGCATTTCTGAATGTGCATTTATTTGATCTCAAATTATAAATTCTAAGAATTTTCCCAAAACCAAAATTAGACTCATTGGTCCATAGGTACCCAATTTATCCCTCACTCATTTCTTAAATAGAGGAGTTACATTGGCAAACCTCTAGCCACAGTTTGCTTATCTAAGGAAAATTGTTAAATTGTGGTCAGAGCCTTTGTTCTGACTTCTCTCAACAGCCAGGAGTGCAGCTATCAGGGCCCTGTGACTTATTCACATTAAGTTTTGTTAATTTTTTCAGAAACAATTCTTTTACAGAGAGAGAGAGAGAACTTGTATTTATACAGTTCCTTTCATGACCTCCTGATGTCCCAAAACGCTTTACAGACAATGAAGTACTTTTAGAAGTGTAGTCACTGTTGTAATGTAGGAAACACGGCAGCCAATTTGCTCACAGCAAGTTCCCACAAACAGCAATGTGATAAATCACCAGATAACTTTCAAAACAAGTGTAACTTAGTAATTATAAGGTTTTAGTAATAGTAAAAGGTTTACTAGCAATTGTAAAGCTTATTGGGAGTAGTGGGGTTTATAAATTATAAATTTAATTAAGAAGAAGAATAAATTAAGTAATACATAATAAAGATGACAGAGCAGGTGATGTGTAGCAACTGCAGAATGTGGGAGCTTCTGGATGCCAGTGTGATCCAGGGCAAACACGTCTGCAGTAGGTGTCTGCGGCTTGAGGAGCTTCGGCTCAGAGTCATTGAACTGGAGGTCGAGCTGCAGACACTGCGACACATCAGGGAGGGGGAAAAATACCTGGACATTCGGTTCCAAGAGGTGGTCACACCCCTTAGGATAAGGTCATCTAAATTGGTCAGTGGTCATGGACAGGAGGGTGTGACTGCGAGCGAAGCAGTTAAGGGGATTGCGAAGGTAGAAGTGGAGGAACCTCAGCCTTTGCAATTGTCCAACGGATTTGAGGTGCTTGCAGCCTGTATGGACAAAAAGCAGAAGCTGCAGGGTGGATGAGCAAACTGAACGTGGCACCATGGTACAGGAAGCCATTCAAGTGGGGGGAGTTAGTAGGAATGTAGTGGTAGCAGGTTTCAGATTAATTTGAAGTAATTTCCCAGATCTATTTTTTCTATATCACCATTTACTTTCTTAAATAGGGCCCAGATTTTCCCACATGGGTTATTTTGGCAATGAACATCATAAGTTAGACAGCTGTGCCAGTGCCAAATTGATGCCACATTTTATTGGAAAACTGATATGAATACACCACAGCGAGAATAGTGGTGAATCAGAATCAGCGCGGGCAATGGCCAATAAAGAGATTGAATTTCACAGAAGAGAACTGATGGCGGCCGTCTTCATTTTTCTTCGTATGGACTTGATTTTTATTTTAAAAAAACATGTGCGCAGAATTATGCTGAAGCAGAATTAGATATATATTTGAAAAGGAAAAATCTGCAGGGCCATGGGGAAAGAGTGGGGGGTGTTGAATTAATTGGATAGCTCTTTCAAAGTGCCGGCACAGTCACAATGGGCTGAATGGCCTCCTTCTGTGCTGTAAGAGTCTATGATCTTAGACCAAAGTAAACAAGGCCAACAGTCACTGAAAAATGCTTTGTTTGCAGGTTGTTTCTGACTGCATGGTTCCCTGCGACAGGGTTTTTGGCCTGGTTCCCATCAGGGAGTGATACTGATAACACCAGGCTGCTAGAACATTTAGTGTCGAGCCTATCAGTGCTCAGCGTTTGGGGAAATAACACAGGGAAGCACAATTTCCTCTATTTCCTTTTTTTATATTTTATGTCTTTTGTATGACTGTGATTCATTTGCCGGTCTTTGGTGTTATCTGCAATGTTGTTGTGTTCATTGATTCCCTCCGCTACTGTTATAATGTCCTTGGTTGTCCTCTCGCTCACTTCCATTATACTGCAATGTCCTGACTTTGTTCCTCAGCTGAGTGGGTGCATAGAAGCTGAGGGGCTGAGAAATGACCCTGAGCTGAACTAAGCTTTTTGAACATTGTCTCATGAAAGCGAAGATTGCCGATATATCTTAACCAACTTGAGCTTAAAAGGTGAGCAGAATGAACCAAAGTATTTCATCTGTACCTTTAGATTGTAATGCTGTTGGTATTAATGGATTAGGAGATCCAGCTGATTGAAGTGAAGAGGCAGCAGCTAAACTGAACTTTGGATATTGATTCTGAAGCATTGAAGCCTAAAGCACTGAAGTGCGGGATTTTATAATATTAATATATTCGGACTTACTGAATTAATTAGGCTTCAGACCACGGGATGAATAAAATTAGTTAGGCTATGGAACAGAAAGTGTCAGAAGTTTTAGACATTAGAAGTAGGTAATTACACCAGTGAATATTGGTCCTTAATTTTACTTTACGTCAGAGACTTCTAGTATAACCTTTCGTGATACTGGGAGTACAATTGATGCACAGAGGAAATGATAAAAGCAGACAAAACGGTTTTAAACACGTAGTGAGGATATGGAAGATTATCAGGTCTCAGAAGCTGCAGGAGGTGATCCAGGCAGAAAGGGCCAAGATTAAAGTCCCAGGGCATTATCACCAAACATGTGGCTGCTTAAATAGAAGTTATTGACACTTAAAGAAAGAACTTGCATTTATATAGTGCCTTTTTAAGTGTAGTCACCGTTGTAATGTAGGAAATGTGGCAGCCAATTTATGCACAGCAAGATCCCACAAACAGCAATGTAATAATGACCAGATAATTTGTTTTTTAGTGATGTTAGTTGAGGGATAAATATTGGCCAGGACACCGGGGAGAACTCCCTTGCTCTTCAAAATAGTGCCATGGGATCTTTTACAACCGCCTGAGAGGGTAGACGGAGCCTCGGATTAACATCTCATCCAAAAGGCAGCACCTCTGAGAGTGTAGCACTTCCTCAGTTCTACACTAACAGTGTCAGTCTAGATTATGTGTGCTCATGTCTCCAGAGCAGGACTTGAACCTATGACATTCTGACTCAGAGGTGAGCATGGTACCACTGAGCCATGGCTGACACAGTGTTAGCCAGAATTGATTTGAAATAGTCCTGCTTGCAAGTGTCTGTATTTCAACATTGTGACTCCTCGCTTAACCACGCCCCAATTATCAACATTCCCAATTGTCCACCAAAATTTTCGCAGAACAGAAACTGGCGCGGGAAATCACAGCATCCCACAGTCGCTAACACCGATCTCCTCCAGCCTGACAGAAATCATGTCCACAGCTGAAGGAAGATTAAATTCGATTGTTGTTATTTTTATTCTACTTTTCCTCATTTACAGTTTTTCGCTGCTCCATTCATGTAAGATCAAAATTTAGGATATAACGGCCTAGAATTAAGTGGTGCCCGACTTGGGCCGTGATCCTGGTGCTGAGGGAGGCTGGCAGCAGGACCAAATCAAATTGGTCCGCCGGCCTCACTCGCTTATTAACGGCGAGCTGCGGACGGCAGTCATGGCCCCAGAAGCAGCTCACCGGTCCCTGTGGGGGGGTGTGGGAAGTGAGATCAGCCAGCTTGGACCGTGGCCTACGTTCTTAGGAGAGTCCAGGATGGGGGGAGTGAGCAGTGTCCGGCAGCAGCCCACAGATTTGATATGGAGCTGGGAGGACCCTTCCTGCTCCCTCCGCTAATTTCAAACTTACCTTTCCCGATGTCAGCTCCTAGCAGTCCCTTTAAGGCTGCGATGCGTCTGAAGAAACTGAACGCAGCGTGCACAGTGCATTGTGCGGTCATGCTCCAACGAATTTTGGAAACGGGGCCTCAAATATATGCAAAGGGCCTAACACCTGCTTCTGGCATGCACCCTGGATGCTTACAGAGGAACCTTTACCAATATGGAGGCCAACACACCTACGGCACGGAGTGAGTGCACACATGCTACCCGCCAATTTTGGGACCTTAGGCGCCATCCAAATTATAGGCTCATATTTGTAAGATTAGTGATCTAAAATCTGATGTGAGAGATCAAAAAGATTGATACCTCTTCTCTAGAAATTAAGTAGGAAGTGTGGACATGTCTAAAGATCTCACCCCTCTGTTGGCCCAATGGGTAAAGGCACTGCCTGGGATGGTACAGATCTGCGTAGGCCAGCAGGGACCATTCCCAATTCCTGCTCTGTGCTCTGTTAGTTGATCCCAACAAGGACAGAAGTTGGAGTTGGGATGCCACAGTTGGCTCGGCTGTCCAGTGACCACTCCTCGAAGGTGCCTGAGTTGGGTGAGGACAGGATCAGGTGTGGATGTGATGTGTATTTGGCACTGCCCAGACTGACGCGTCAAAACTGATCATTTGGGCAAGGCGTGGAGTGTCCGTCAGCACATGTGGGACCTTCCAGAGAGGAAGGAAGATAAAAGCCAACTTCTTCCCACACAGAAAAAGATATTGTGGAAATTTGCAGGATAAATGTCTTGGAAAATAAGTGTTAAAAGGAATAATCTTCACATAAGGGATGTAGAAGAACAAGCAGAGGATAAAACAGTCTTTTATCAAAAATAAGAATCGAAGAAACTCTGCAGATGATATCTGAGGAGGCCATGGAGATTATGAGAAGACCAAACACAAAATACACATTCCAGAAGAACAAGACTCCAGGACAATTATCTTCAAACTCTTCTGCTTTCAACGCAAAGAATTAATTTTTACAGGCTGCTAAAAATAAGAGCGAGAAATTCTTATCCTGACTGGGAAGATGTTTCTGTATCTCCCCAGGCAAGTCTGTTGATTTCACAAAACAAATTTGTAACTTTGGTCTTAAAATAACGTCTCAAGGAAAACAGAACACTGTAAATTGACTAAAAATTATTTATAAGAGCTACATGATTTTTTTATGACTCAATAAAGCCATATGTATGCATAAAATATACAAGTGAAGCTTCCATGGAGAGTCGGAAGATGCTTTGCTTTATGTTACAGCATTAAGCCTTAATGCCCGAGTGGTGCAGTGGGTGGGAACACTGTTCACTCACCTGGATGAATGGAGCACAGATCCAGACCAGAGTGATGACATGTCTTTTTTAATACCATGATTGCAAAGTGCACACTAACACTGTGCTTCCCCATGGTGCCTCCACCTGCCGCTCTACCATCTATTCTGGTGTTCGTTCTAAGTGCCACCTGAGGGCCATGATCATGGGAGGTGGTTGGCTCTTTGAGAATTAGAAAAGGGTCATGGGACTGGGTGGCCTGGTCTCATTGTAGCTTGCTTCAGGGCTGTCCCTGGGGCCCTGCTCATTGGGGGATCTGGGAGGATCAGCTGGAGATCAAATCTTGGGGATTTGATATCCAACTGCAGGTCAAAAAGACCTGCAGCACTGCTGATATTTTCTCCTCCCTATGCAGGTGCTAGGCCTTGCTAAAGGATGGGCCTATACCGGGAGTGCTCACAGGCCATGCTTCAATGATTTGAAACAGGCAACCTTCAAATTTCTCACCAGGTGAGTTTTAAATAACTTTTTAAAAGGAGCTGCCAATCAAACTCATGATTGAACAATCACACAGGATGTTTATATTTGAATTGAGTGACCTGCCTTCCCCCTCCCCCCTCCCACCCCCACCCACCACCTCCCCACTCCAATGGACACCTGTTTTACCAACTGAAGAGGACAATAAAATAAAACAAAATTAGCTGGATTTTAACTCATTGGGGGTAATTTTTACCTTCAGTGGGAGAGGAAAACTAGAAGGAATGAACCAGAACCAGATTTAGTTAACAGCTTAACTGTGCGTGAACATCTATCCAATAGCGATCATAACATGATCGAGTTCAATGTAGTGTTTGAAAGGGAAAAAAGTGAGTCAGCTGCTAAGATACTAGACTTGGGTAAGGCCGACTTCAATGGGATGAGACAGAGATGGTCCACAGTAAACTGGGCAAATCTGTTAATGGGTAAAACGACTGATGATCAGTGGGAAATGTTTAAAGAAACATTTAACGAGATACAGAACCGGTTTATACCCCTGAGGGGCAAGAACTCTACTTGCCAAAAAAACCCAGCAATGGACAACTAAAGAGGTGAGGGACAGTATAAGACATAAGGAAAGGGCATACAAAAAGGCAAAAAATGGCACAGATCCTGGCGAATGGGAAAGATACAAGGATCAACAAAGGGTCACAAAACAGATAGTAAGAGCTACAAAAAGAGAGTATGAAAAGAAACTTGCAAGGGATATCAAAACCAATATAAAGAACTTTTATAGTTATATTAGGAAATAGAGGGTGGTCAGGAGCAGTGTTGGCCCCTTAAAAACTGAAAGTGGGGATATTGTCATTGACAATGGGGAAATGGCGGACATGTTGAATAATTACTTTGCGTCAGTGTTTACAGTCGAAAAAGAGGATAGCATGCTGGAAATCCCAATAAAACTTATATTGAATCGAGGACAGGGACTCGATAAAATTGACATAAGTAAAGCAACAGTAATGAAGAAAATAATAGCAATAAAGAGTGACAAATCCTCAGGACCAGATGGTTTTCCATCCCAGGGTTTTAAAGGAAGTAGGTGAGCAGATTGCAGATATCCTAACTATAATCTTTCAAAGTTCTCTAGATTCAGGAACTGTCCCTCCAGATTGGAAAATTGCACATGTCACTCCGCTTTTTAAGAAAGGAGAGAGGGGGAAACCGGGGAATTATAGATCAGTTAGCCTAACATCTGTTGTGGGGAAATTGCTGGAGTCTATAATTAAGGATAGGGTGACTGAACACCTCGAGAATTTTCAGTTAATCAGAGAGAGCCAGCATGGATTTGTGAAAGGTAGGTCGTGCCTGACAAACCTGATTGAATTTTTTGAAGAGGTGACTAAAGTAGTGGTCAGGGGAATGTCAATGAATGTTATTTATATGGACTTCCAGAAGGCATTTGATAAGGTCCCACATAAGAGACTGTTAGCTAAGTTAGAAGCCCATGGAATCGAGGGAAAAGTACGGACTTGGTTAGGAAATTGGCTGAGCGAAAGGCGACAGAGAGTAGGGATAATGGGTAAGTATTCACATTGGCAGGATGTGACTAGTGGAGTCCCGCAGGGATCTATCTTGGGGCCTCAATTATTCACAATATTTATTAACGACTTAGATGAAGGCATAGAAAGTCTCATATCTAAGTTTGCTGATGACACAAAGATTGGTCGCATTGTAAGCAGTGTAGATGAAAACATAAAATTACAAAGGGATATTGATAGATTAGGTGAATGGGCAAAATTGTGGCAAATGGAATTCAATGTAGACAAATGTGAGGTCATCCACTTTGGATCAAAAAAGGATAGAACAGGGTACTTTCTAAATGGTAAAAAGTTAAAAACATTGGATATCCAAAGGGACTTAGGGGTTCAGGTACATAGATCATTGAAGTGTCATGAATAGGTGCAGAAAATAATCAAGAAGGCTAATGGAATGCTGGCCTTTATATCTAGAGGACTAGAGTACAAGGGGGCAGAAGTTATGCTGCAGCTATACAAAACCCTGGTTAGACCGCACCTGGAGTACTGTGAGCAGTTCTGGGCACCGCACCTTCGGAAGGACATATTGGCCTTGGAGGGAGTGCAGCGTAGGTTTACTAGAATGATACCCGGACTTCAAGGGTTAAGTTACGAGGAGAGATTACACAAATTGGGGTTGTATTCTCAGGAGTTTCGAAGGTTAAGGGGTGATCTGATCGAAGTTTATAAGATATTAAGGGGAACGGATGGGGTGGATAGAGAGAAACTATTTCCGCTGGTTGGGGATTCTAGGAGTAGGGGGCACAGTCTAAAAATTAGAGCCAGACCTTTCAAGAGTGAGATTAGAAAACATTTCTACACACAAAGGGTGGTAGAAGTTTGGAACTCTCTTCCGCAAACGGCAATTGATACTAGCTCAATTGCTAAATTTAAATCTGAGATAGATAGCTTTTTGGCAACCAAAGTTATTAAGGGATATGGGCCAAAGGCAGGTATATGGAGTTAGATCACAGATCAGCCATGATCTTATCAAATGGTGGAGCAGGCACAAGGGGCTGAAGGGCCTACTCCTGTTCCAATGTTCCTACCATCCACAGGATGCACTGCAGCAACTCGCCAAGGCTTCTTCGACAGCACCTCCCAAACCCGCGACCTCTACCACCTAGAAGGACAAGAGCAGCAGGTACATGGGAACAACACTACCTGCACGTTCCCCTCCAAGTCACACACCATCCGGACTTGGAAATATATCGCCGTTCCTTCATTGTCGCTGGGTCAAAATCCTGGAACTCCCTTCCTAACAGCACTGTGGGAGAACCGTCACCACACGGACTACAGCGGTTCAAGAAGGCGGCTCACCACCACCTTCTCAAGGGCAATTAAGGATGGGCAATAAATGCTGGCCTCGCCAGCGATGCCCACATCCCATGAACGAATTTTAAAAAATGTTCCTATGGATCAGCTGCCCGTTATACAACCCGCCTGAATATCCTTTCCCATCCACTGCCATCAGTTACTCCGTTCCCGCTGAAGTTGAAACCTTCCTCACTCAGTGAAAGAGAGGAATCAAAAAGGTTTGGGCACCGTGATGCCTATGTGCTCAGATGCATCAATGGTACAGTTTGACATAACTTGTATTATGTTCTGAGCTTCTAATTAAATGAAAAAGAATATTTTCATAAAGACAGTGCCCTTTAACTCCACCTGGACGTGTTTACACAAAGCAAACATCTCTCATTGTGAAGGGGAGTGAATTCCGTTCAATGAATTTAAATATTTTCTTGCCATGTGTGGCACTTTGTGCCTTAGTCCTAGATGCTTGCTGTGAACAGGCAGGCAAGATATGAAATAAATAAAGGAAGAAGCTGCGAGATGGTTTTGCCCAGTCGGTGCATATTCTAATTTCAAGAACATTTATGAAGATTAAAAATTATTTTGTAAGGAACTCTGTGAAGGATTTTATATCCCAAGGCTACACATTGCTTTGGAGATAAATATAAACAAGGTTTAAAGGGAAGTGTTTATTAAGTCTGTTGAACTGACAGTCTCAGAGGACTTGTAATGTATGCGATTGTGTTTCTGCTACAGTTCAATATGTCAAGTAAATATATGCGCTTTAAATTATTAATTGAATATGGAAATGTTTGCATTGCTAATGGTTACAAATTATGCTTTAAGCCGATAAAAGGATACAGTACACAAGGTTTTGTGTGGAAAATTAATGACTTAATCTTGCAAGATTGATGTTAAAATAATGTTATTGTAGCTGTACTTACTGTAAAGTGGGGTGTTCCATTTGGCATCTGTTAATGATACAGAACTGTTTGTGCAGGGCATGGTGTGAATTTAATAGCAATGGATTCCCTTAAATAGAGAGGAGAGGAGAGGAGAGTTTACATCTGACAAATCTATCTAAGCAGCACTGGGAGTCATTTGCAGCTGTTGGAATTGTCAGTTTCTGAAACATCTCTTTCTGTTAATAAGATCGCAGCAGATAATTTTCTCTCAGTTTTCTTTCTCCTTTGCAGAAGTGCAAAAGGGGGGAGTTGGGAATTGAACCTCCTGCAGAAACGGGGGCAGTTGCGGAGTTGAGATGGTCGACTCACTGCTCCAGCTCCAGTTCCAGTTATAGATCCTGCTCCCGCACCTGCTCCGCTACCATCATTCCCGGGGAGCGTCCTCTTGGCCACGCAGGTGTCCGCTGAAGCCTCCTCAAACATTGCAAATGGCAGTTCTGCGACATATCTTAAGACTGTGATGCGGTGTTAAGAGTCTACTGGGTGGAGCGTGCACTGTGGACACTCCACTCAGTAACACGTGGCGGACAAGAGGAAGAGGCCCAGAAAGGTAAGTGTCGAAATTATTTTTGTGGAAAAAGCCAGGAGGAGCAGGGAATTCTCTCAATATCCTGGACAAGTTTCCTCCCAAAACCAACACCTTCTGGTCATGTACTGATCGTGGGTTCTTGCTGTGCGCATATGGGCTGCTGAACTGCCCGCACAACAACAGGGACTGCACTTCAAAAGTAATGCTTTGGTTACGAAGCGCTTTAGGGCTTCCTGAGGATGTGATAAGATGCTGCAAGTTCTTTCTTTCTTCAAGTGCCACACTATAGGACTGTTGTACTCGGCTTAAAAATAATGGTCAGATTTATTTACAAGAATGGTGTTACGCAGAAGCAGAAAAACACAGCAAGAAACATGTGAGAGAGTACTTAATATCTACAATATGTAAACGGTTTCAAAATAATAAGAGATAGCTAGTATCCTTACAATTCTTCTAAGTAGCTTTTGACCGAGTCTCTGATGGACATTAAATGGGAGTTGACTTGTGCAGAGTTCACCTCATCTGGTATAGGTACCGTGAAGCTCGAAACTAAAAACAGTGGGACAAGTCACAAATTATATTGGGTGATCTTTCTTCGAGCCCTCCTGGGCACTAAAACGACTAGGGTCATTTTCCTACCTCCCTATAGGAAACCATGGGTGGGCGTGCAGTTAAAATGCCCAGGGTTACTTACCCGCCCTGGAGCTGCCAACTCCTGGGCCATGATTTTAGCACGGCAGCGGGAAGACAATGGGTGGGTAGATTTGCGGTTGGGGAACCCGGAGGCAAAGTGAGTGCATTTAAATCTGCGATCGTATCTCGATTGCAGTCAATTATCTTTGCCTCCGTGTTTGGCGTTTCCAAACTGCCCAACGGGTCTACTGCGCACCTGAACGACGCGATTTAAAGCTCAAGAATGGATTTTGAGGAGAAAGGAGAAATGGAGTCCAGGAACGTAAAGGCTGCCCCTAGATTTATTGATGCCTCCCTGGATGAACTGTTGGCTGCAGTGAGAGCCAGGAGGGAGGTAATGTTTCCAATGGATGGCAGGAAGAAACCTGGCTCTGTAACCAAAAATGCTTGGCTGGAGGTGGCAGAAGAGGTGAGCAGCAGGAGCACGGTGCCCAGGTCTTGGGTTCGGTGCAGGAAGTGTCTTAATGACTTAACCAGGTCAGGAAAAGTGAGTACAGTTGCTGATTCCCCCATATCCTGTGTTGTTCCACACTCCCTCACCCACCCCCCGTCACTCTGTGTTGACACGCCTACTCTGTCACATCACTCCTCACACCCACTTAAGTCTCAGCAGCAGCAACCATCCTTCACTTTCTATGCACTTCCTCAACTGCCCATTTATTCACCCACCACTGCCACTCACCTCAATCCTGATGCAATGTGATGTATCTGTCTGATAGTCTCCCTCTGATGCATCTCTTTCATGGTCGGTCTCACCCAAACTAATGTATCCATCGGGTGAATATGTCACTTTCAGTCACTCACAGGTCTGCTCTTTCTCCCCTTGTAGGAGAAGGGAGTGCAAAACGTAAGGGAGAGGAGCAGAACTGGAAATAACCCACCACATACAGGAGGTGACAGATATGGAGGAGGAGGCCATGGAAATAAGTCGGACCATCGCATGCCAATCCTTCGGAGATGGAGAGACTGGCAACCCGCAGGTGACAGGTGACGGAACTTTAACATCTTTCACACACATGGTGAATTGATTTTATCAATGATGTAACTGTGTCAGACCTCAGTATCGTCATTGGAAAGATGTCACTTTTGCAATTAATCATTAATATTGCTTTCTTTCGTCTTCCAGGGCCTTCACGAGGAATCAGCTGAAATGGAAGAAGGTGATTCCTCAGAGGAGCTCATTGCTTCTGAGGGTCCACTGTCACAGGACATACAGCCGTGCACCAGCGCAGGTACTCACACTTTGGTGGGTCTGTTAGACAGATAGTTGGGTTTTTGCCTGGTGATTCATCACTCACAAGTGTGCACGATCAGACAGTAGTGGCAGGGGCAGCTGTGGAGAGTCCGGGTCGGAGGGCGCACTCCTCTCCAAGCTCTGCTTGTCTGGATACAGATGCTGAACCCCCGGGGGCATCGTTGAGAATGAGAATGATGGAGAGACAGCAGCTCTTTGCGAGGTAATTGAAAACATGCCACCCACACTCTCCACAATAACGGAGAGGATGGAGGATTCCAACTCCAACACGAGTGGAATGTTGTCGGGGGTAGGTGCAGGAATGTCTGCAATGGAGAGAATGGTAGCCTCCATCGAACTTCACGCATGGCTCTCAAATGAGTCCATGCAGGCCCTGACAATGGTCGTGCGGACTCTGGATGCAAACATGTCTGCCCCCTTAAACAGGCAGAGAAATACATTAACCGTGGCCTTAGAAAGCTTGGCTTCAAGCTGTTGGCCAGCAGAGTGATAGGAGTGATGTAGTACCGGCCTAGGAGAGGGGTGATGGTGAAAGGGGATATGGAAGTGGGGACTCCACTCAAAGCGCTCCTACGTCTCACCCATTGCCCACCCACCCCCCCCAACCAACCAGTACCTGCAATGCTGCCTCGTCTCCAGTTGGCTGAGTCTGCCCCTGCACAGGTACAGGTGGAGCAGTCTTTGGCAGGGCCCTCATGGGCTCCAAAATCCAGAGGTTATAGGCCAAGAGCATCTCAGCAGTCAGGTCAGGGACACAAGCAACCTGCCGCTACCTCTGCTGAAGCCACAAGGAATGCACCACATAGGAGCAGTAGGAAGAGAAAGGCTAAAGAATTGTAATTCGCCAAGAGAATGCACAAGGCTGTTTGACAGATGTCATGTTGTTAATTTATATTTTTTTTAATGGCACATTAAATTTAAACATTATCACCACCAATGCCACATCTTCGCCGTTATTGAGTTCCTTTTGTGAATTCACCCTTCAAAGGAATTGAAGGTAAATACTTGAAGGGAAAAAATTTGCAGTGCAATGGGAAAGAATGGGGGAATAGGACTAACTGGATAGCTCTTACAAAGAGCCGGCAGGGGCTCGATGGGCCGAACGGTCTCCTTCTGTGCTGTACCATTCTATGATTCTATGATTCTATGTGCTTTATCATGAATGCCAAGACTTTGTGCCAACCATCAGGTGCATGTGCAATGGGTGTATACGTGATTGAAGGACTGTTTTGTGCAAAGGGAGGGGGTTGTTGGTGGTTGTTCCAGGCGGCCTGAGTATTTCAAAGTCTTCAATTTGCCCCTCTCATTATGAGAACCTGTTAGAGATGAGGGAATCCCTGCCATCATGGGCAGCAATGTGTGCGGCTGCTCTGGCGATGGGTTCCCCATCTTCATTTTCCTCCTCCTCAGATGTTCTGTGGAATAAATCCATTGCGCCCCCACTCCCCCATCCTGTCAGTTTGAGGGGCTCCAAAATGTGGGTAAATTTGTCTGAACACAAGAATTCTCAGTCTCAACAAAGAAATCTCAGTCTAAACACAAAGAACTCCCGGCCAAAGGTTCGTCTGAGAGAACTGAGTGCCCAGCTGCAATACCTCACCTTTTATTGAGATGTGTCAATCACAGGTTTAAAGGACCAAATGAGCTTCGGCTGCGACTCGTCTACGTTCCAACGGCGTGTTTCAGAGGCTACGGGAGACACGTTCAGGAGTAGTTAAATCAGGAGCCGAATCCACAAAAAGTTAAGTACCTCAAGTGTTTCAACTACCTGAATCAGCCCGTTAAATATCGGCCCGCCAGCTTTAAGTGGGGACGGGCCTTTCGGGTTTCTGTTGTGTGCGCGCATCCTAATGCGCCTGGGTTAAACCCGGAGGTGGGCGCGTTGGAGCCAGGATGCGGTCCCGCTCTAAAAACCTCCCACCCGCCCCCAACTTGCCCGTTCTTGGGGATTAAAATTACCCCCCTGCTGTCTGCAATTTTGACTCGGGCTGCTGGCTGGGTAGCTCTGCGCCCTCTCAATGCTGGCGCGATCCTCATTCACATATGCAGATTGGGGTCCGATGACATCATCGGGACCCAACTGCTATTTTAACGGTGGCATGAGCAAGGAAGCCATTGATTCAATGGCAACAGCAATGCCAAATAAGCCAAGGTGGCACTTTTAAATAACGTATTATTTGATCTCCACTGCGAACAAAGTTGCTTCGATAGTTGAGCTGTTTAAAGTAGAAAGAAAGAAAGACTTCCTCAGGGTGTCCCGAAGAGCTTTACAGCCAATGAAATATTTTTGAAGTCTAGCCACTGTTGTAATGTAGGAAATGCAGCAGCCAATTTGCACACAGCAAGATCCCACAAGCAGCAATGAGATAATGACCAGATAATCTGTTTTAGTATTGTTGGTTGACAGATAAATATTGGCCAGAACACTGGGGAGAACTCCCCTACTCTTCTTCGAATAGTGATATGGGATCCCTGAAAGGACAGACAGGGCCTTGTTTTAATGTCTCATCCGAAAAATGGCACTCCCTCAGTACTGCCCTGGAGTGTCAGCCCAGATTCTATTGTCAAGTCTCTGTAGTGGGACTTGGACCCAGGACTTTCTGACTCAAAGGTGAGAGTGCTACCACAGGGAGCGCAGATCAGAAATAGAGTTACAACATTCAGCCCTGATTCTCCCATCCATGCCCCCTCTGAGTATGGTTACTGTTGGGAGAGTGGACTTAACCCTTTAAAATTGAAACCATATCTTTGACTGATGGACAGGAGCTAGAGTTTACATCAAAATATCCATTGTGCCTCAGAGAACCAACAATTTGGTTACTCAGAATCAAACTTTGCTTCTGATCAAACAACCTGCCTCACAACCTCGCAGAAAACTGTTCTCCAGTCTCCAATTTGGGGTTCGAAAAATCAGCTTCCCATTTCAACCTTAGTTATTTGAAGATCGGACAACATAACATGTAGATATTTTCCTTATTTGACACAGGTAAAAAGCTGTACTATCGTCACATAATGCAAAGCTCTTGGTATTAATGCTTAAAATCAGGGAAGATAATTTGTTTACAAATGTTAAATAAAAGAAGAATGAGTTTAGGGATTCTCAGCCTAGCTGGGCCTACATTACAAATCTGCCCCTAGTTTGATGAACCTCATTCAGTTGCTAAAGACTAGCTGGTGTGGAAAATAATAAATCTCTCACACTAGAGCAGCAGAGGAATACCACAGGGGCTGAGTCATTGGAGTTTTACTCGTCATCTGAGATGCTGGCCCTTCGCTCAGAGTGCTTGATGCTGGGTGCCTGAGATGGGACATGGTTCAGTTCCACTGCACTCACACCTTTCACCTTGATGAGCACAACACCTGCCAAAAATAAAACAGAGAACGGCAGACAGCTGGCACCAACTAATCTCAAGGCATGTGAGCTGACATCTGGGGCAATAACAACAGAGCATAAGAGCATAAGAGACAAGAGCAGAGCCTGAGCAGTTGCTATCATGTGAGATGAGATGAGACTATAGGTATTAAGTTTATATACTGGGAATTACCCGGGTAGTTTTATTCTGTTTTGGATTCTTTAAGACTAAGACTGTTGCTCTGCGTGTTATTGATCTGATGATGTCCACTCTGAAGGATTAATGACTGTGACTTAATCTCCATGAACTTGTTGATAGAGTGACAATTAAATGGAATTAATCAGTCTGAATATATCAAATTCATTTAAATTTAGCTTAATTTCTTAATAATATAAATGTAGTGTCTTAACAATCTGTATAAAGAATGCAAATCATCTAGGTTGCAGATATTAATGAAATTCTGTCAAAACATTATTTGGTCCTTTAAATAAAATGGATTTCCAATCAAGTGGTAGCCATTTTCATTATCTTTGAAAACGTTCCTAATCAACCCCTGTACCACATCCTTAAGGAAAAATGCACATTATACATTAGTAGTTTTCTCGCTCCCCTGACTGACTGAGAGAAATTGGAATTTTTATTGTGATGTGCGATTCTGAGCTTGTTCCCAGGGCAACAAAGCATTAGGGGAGAATCATTTCAGATTCCTCTCACTCGACTTTCATAAGGCTTCATTCCGTTTGCTGAGTCAATGGAAAGATTGTGCTGTGAGATAGGCACCAACAGGAATCACAGGGATTTGATCATTAATCATTAGGATTGGAAAATCTTAATAAAGATCAATCATTATTCAGCACCAAACTCCAAATCATCAACTCTTCACGGGATCCCAAAGTATTGACTACTTTTTGATGATTCTGGCATGATCATTATCAATCACAAGAATTTTATAGTATTTAGATCATCATTTCAACTGGGTGTAATAGAGCAATCAGACAGAGGATTAATAGACACTGCCTGGAACCTATATTGAGTATTCATTTAAAAAACACATCAAATCGAAACGTTATATTTGCTTCTATTCAATCGCAGTAAAGGGTTAATTATACTGCAGTATCTGCTCTGGTGAAACGTTGCTTCTGTACCACATTGACACAACTCACCACAACTGGGGACTGAAGTGGTCATTGCATAGACCATTCCGTTTACAGGACACTCACACAGAGCTCTGAGTATACAGGACATATACACAGTATACCATAATGGACACATGAGCAGAGTTCCATGTTGTCCCAGCACAGACTAATTAGTGCAGCTGGGATTTTCTGGTTTGCATCAGTCTAAAACAGTTTCTATGAGTCAATCCCTTTAGGAGATGAGAGGATTAACTGGCAGAGAAAATGACAAAGACTTCTTCAATAAATAGATAGATAAGAAGAAAGAAAGAAAGAACAAACTTTTCCTGAGTAAGAGTGACTGTTGACATCGCCAGCATTGGAAGACACTCTCAGAGTAAGTCACAAGTTAAGTGAGTAAAGCACCCAGTAATTAACTGACTGGTAATTCATTATAAATGTCAGGTAATCTTATAAGTACAGTTGACACACATTAATTGGGATGCCCTGTTGGAGATCATTCTACAGAATGTATCAGCTCATCCTTGTCAGTACCGATTTAAACCAATTAGTCTCGTAAAGAAATGTTCCCACTAACTGGCCCATCTGACTGTCATCAATTATAGTGTTTATTTGTTGCATCACTAATGTAGCATTTGTAATACTTAGTAATTTGTAATTTTACAAAGAAAAATTATGTTTGCTTATACAAGTCTTGATATATACATTCACTATGATTCCAACACCTATCATCTTATATCAGTACACATACTGTCCCATTGTAAATGTGGTGTAAATGTGGCAGTGCAGAGCTTATCAACATAGGACTGTGCTGGAGGATACTCTGAGTTATTCGAACCATTCTCTCTCTATTTTGTTACTCACAATGATCATTGCTCCTCTTAACTTTGCTTCCTTGCTCCTCCTCTCAAATATGCTGTCTTTCCCTGCTCCCATCTTCCTCACTGTGTTGAGATTGACTCCTTGCACAGTCTCCCACTCTAATTCATTCTTTCTCGCTGCACCTTTAAACTGTGGAGCTCCTTCAGCCTCTCTCTTACGATCCTGCAGCAGGCTTTTAAAGTCCAAGGTTGGAACCACCTAGCCAACACTTCTTGATTTATCTAATCTTCAATCCTCCGCTTTTTAACCTTGGTGGTGTCCTGCACTATGGTCTCGGCCAATTAATAAAAAATGTACAAGTGTTGGTTAAATTCTATTTATCCCTTGAAGTTACAGGTTTGGTATGGACTCCTCTCCTAATAATCTTTGTAGATCTCTGCATGGAACAAAGAAAGTTGATTCAATCCATTGAGCTGATTCCAAAATCAAAAGCAAAGTACTGCAGATGCTGAAAATCTGAAATAAAAGCAGAAAATGCAGGAAATATTCAGCAGGTGAGGCAGCGTCTGTGGAGAAAGAAACAGAGTTCAGGTCGATGACCTTTCACCACAACTGGAAGAAGTTAAAGATTTAACAGTTTTTTAGCAAGTACAGAGCCAGGGGAATGGTGGGGGGCAGGGGAGGGGGTGAGAAAGGGGAGGAACAAAGAAAGGGAAGGTCTGTGATAGGGTGGAGGGAAGGAGTGATTAAATGACGAAAGGGATGATGGTGTGAGGCAAGGAGGGTGGCAATGGGCCAGGTAAAGAAACAAAAGATGGGTCTAGAGGAGCTGTAAATGGCAACAGCAGAACCATTACCAGCACCTGTTGTCCGAAAAAATGGGAGTACTGGTTATGATCCGAAGTTATTCAAATCAATGTTGAGACTGGAAGGTTGTAAAGTGCCTAAATGAAAGATGAGGTGCTGTTCCTCGAGTTCCCATTGAGTTTCATTGGAACAGTGTAGGAGGCCCAAGGCTGAGAGGTCAGAGTGGGAGTTAGCCGGAGAATTAAAATGACAAACGATCGTGAGGACAGGGTTACGCTTGCGGACTGAGCAGAGGTGTTCAGCAAAGCGATCAGCCAGTCTGCATTTGGTCTCCCCAGTGTAGAGGAGACCACATCGCGAGCAGTGAATACAGTATACCTACTATCTGCCCACCGACTCCCACAGCTACCTTGATTACACTTCCTCCCACCCCACTTCCTGTAAGGATCTATTCCATTCTCCCAGTTTTTCTGTCTCCGTCGCATCTGTTCTGACGATGCCACCTTCCACACCAGTGCTTCTGATGTGTCTTCCTTTTTCCTCCACTGTCTGACAGGATCATTGGCTGTGTCTGCACTTCTGCCCTCACCCTTTCCCCTCCCTCCCAGAACCACGATAGGGTCCCCCTTGTCCTCACCTTCCACCCGACCAGCCTCCACATTCAACGTATCATCCTCCGCCATTTCCGTCACGTCCAACGCGATCCCACCACCAAACACATCTTTCCCTCCCCTCCCCTTTCAGCATTCCGCAGGGACCACTCCCTCCGCGACATCCTGGTCCATTCTTCCATCACCCCCAACACCCGCTCCCCTTCCTACGACATCTTCCCGTGCGAGCGCAGGAGATGTAACACCTGCCCTTTCACCTCCCCCCTTCCCACCGTCCAGAGCCCCAAACACTCCTTCCAGGTGAAACAGTGATTTACTGGTACTTTTTTCAATTTATTATACTGTATTCACTGCTCACAATGCCATCTTCTCTACATTGGGGAGACCAAACGCAGATTGGGTGATCACTTTGCTGAACACCTCTGCTCAGTCCGCAAGTGTGACCCTGACCTGTCGGTCGCTTGCCATTTTAATTCCCCGTCCCACTCCCACTCTGACTCTCTGTCCTCGGCCTCCTACTCTGTTCCAATGAAGCTCAACGGAAGCTCGAGGAACAGCACCTCATCTTTCGATTAGGCATTTTACAACCTTCCGGAATCGACACTGATTTCAATAACTTCAGATCATAACCACTGCTCCCATTTTTTCAGACAGCAGGTGCTGGTAATGGTTCTGCTGCTGCCATTTACAGCTACTCCTGATCAATCTTTTGTTTCTTAACCTGTCCCATTACCACCCTCCTTGCCTTGGACCATCATCTCTTTCGTCATTTAATCACTCCTGCCCTCCACCCTATCACAGATCTTCCCTTTTGTTCTTTCTTCCTCCCTCCTTTTCCCTGGTTCTGTACTTGCTTAAAAACTGTTTAATCTTCAACTTCTTCCAGTTCCAACGAAGGGTCATCGACCTGAAACGTTAACTCTGTTTCTTTCTCCACAGATGCTGCCTGACTTGCTGAGTATTTCCAGCATTTTCTTATTTAAAGTGGTATTCTATGGAAGTGATTGAAAAAGGAGAGTGTTGGAGAGTTTTGGTAACAATAGTTCACCAGCATATCCTGTTGGTAGGCTGAAGTCTGCTTCTTACTATGTGCTTACTTAGACTTAATTGCAATTTGATTCACCCTAGAGTAATTCCAACTCATGCATGTTTATAAGGATTCAGATAAGGAACGCAGTATTGTTCTAATGTTTTGGTAAAAAGGCAATGCATCATTTCTTGTAAGAGATTAAAAACACATTAAGCAATGGGCCAGGCAGGATTTAACTTAATCACTTCAATGACCATCTGGGCATTCTCAGGTTAGAGCGCATCATTATATGGATCTTCCACTCTGTTGTTTTTATCTGAACAGTTCGGGACCTAATTGTATGACCACCTGAAAAAGAGGAGTGAAATTCAATAATTGTGCACTGAAGCTTATCCATTTTTCCATAGCTACTGTTCCATTTCACACATCAGTGACAGCCTGGTTACCTGTTTTCAGATGCAAGATGTCCCCTTTTCCCCAAGGGTAGGTGACTCTCAAAGAAGGCATAGATGACAGATGGTTGTGATGGGTTGGTGCTCCTTCCCCAAGGCAGGAAACAGAATTCACCAACAGAGGAGCATTTAGCCCAGACTGTCAAATGTGGTTAGGTTCAGTGAAACTCACTGAAACACAAAGAACTGCTGAAAGCAACACTTCCTGAAGAAAATGTGCTCACTCGGTCAATATCCCTCCCTCTCTCTCTCTGAAATCCTTGGGTGAAAGAAACAAGTCCATACTTATCAGAGAGAAATGATAAATCTCGGTGCTCAGGCTCAGAGATCAATCATTTTACGTCTTAGTTTTTTGTAAAATAAAATGGTCTGATACATTTGAGTTATTGGCTTATGTCCCAAAGAGCTTCACAGCCAATGAAGTACTTTTGAAATGTAGTCACTGTTATTTTCTAACCAATTTGCATACAGCAAGGCCCCACAAACGGCAATGAGATAAATGACCAGATATTCTATTTTTTAGTGATGTTGGTTGAAGGATAAATATTGGTCAGGACAATGGAAGAACTACCCTGCTGTTCTTTGAATAGCACCATGGGATCTTTTACATCCACCCGAGAGGGCAGACTGGGCCTCGGTTTAACGTCTCATCTAAAAGACAGCACCCCCGACAGTGCAGCACTCTCTCAATACTGTACTGAAGTGTCAGCCTGGGTTATGTGCTCAAGTCTCTGAAGTGGGGTTGAACCCATGACCTTCTGACTCAGAGGTGAGAGTGCTCCCACTGACACAGCTATGCTGACACCTGACACCATGTAAATGTAAGTTCTGTCTTTCATTCCTCCAACTACAAAACACTGATAAAACTGGCAGTTAATGAACAAGGGCGGCAACTGGTTGAGAATGACGTGCGCAAAGATTTCTGGCTCAGTAAATGACTTAATAAAACACGTGAGATATTGACAGTTACTGCTACTGATCTAAAGTATGTGCATGGTCAGAACATGGAAACATGAAATATAATTGTGAAAAACAGATCTTACATTGTGGAGTTAATTTATTTGGAAACGCATTTTTCAATATGTTCCAATGATGTCAGTGGCTGCTGTGAGTGCGGGTGAGGTAGATGGAAGACAACATTGTCCACTTTAGGAATCATATACACACAGATCAGGTGCAGTACGACCAGAGAGTTTAAACTCCCCTCACCCAAAAGAAAGGAAAACTTTACTGACTTGTCTGGGCTGGATTGCAAGCCAGGTCTTGGAGATGAAAGGACAGCTCTGTAACCAAATACACCACCCAGTCTCAGAGATGAAGGAACAGTGTTCCAACCCTACAGACACCCAGGGGGTGATTTTAAACCCCAAGAACGGGTGGGTTGGGGACGGGTGGGAGTTGAAAATAGTTGTGTTTTGGGTCACGACTGCAACCCGGCTTTATTTCCGGGTTTAACGTCGGCGTGTAAAAGTACAGGCTTCCCACTGGGAATGCAAAGTCCGAAAATTTTGCGGCTGCAACCCAGAAAAACAACTATTTTCAACTCCCACCCGCCCCCAACCCAACTGTTCTTGGGGTTTAAAATCACCCCCTCAGTCTTAGAGATGAAAGGACAGTGTTCTAACCCAATATACACTCAGTCATTGACCAGAAACTTAACTGGACCAGCCATATAAATACTGTGGCTACAAGGGCAGGTCAAAGGCTGGGTATTCTGCAGCGAGTGACTCACCTCCTGACTCCCCAAAGCCTTTCCACCATCTACAAGGCACAAGTCAGGAATGTGATGGAATACTCTCCACTTGCCTGGATGAGTGCAGCTCCAACAACACTCAAGAAGCTCGACGTCATCCAGGACAAAGCAGCCCGCTTGATTGGCACCCCATCCACCACCCTAAACATTCACTCCCTTCACCACCGGCACACTGTAGCTGCAGTGTGCACCATCCACAGGATGCACTGCAGCAACTCGCCAAGGCTTCTTCGACAGCACCTCCCAAACCTGCGACCTCTACCACTTAGAAGGACAAGAGCAGCAGGTACATGGGAAGAACACCACCTGCACGTGGAAATATATTGCCGTTCCTTCATCGTCGCTGGGTCAAAATCCTGGAACTCCCTTCCTAACAGCACTGTGGGAGAACCTTCACCACACGGACTGCAGCGGTTCAAGAAAGCGGCTCACCACCACCTTCTCAAGGGCAATTAGGGATGGGCAATAAATGCCGGCCTCACCAGCGACGCCCACATCCCATGAACGAATAAAGAAAAAGTCACAGAAATGAAGAGACAGTGTAAGAATTTTACTTACTTTACTTTTAAAGTTGCGACTGGCACAAATTGACAGTAAGACCAATTCGTTCAAAACAACTTAGAAAGATTTATTAAACACATGCATCCATATAATTCAACAACATGACAGTAATGTACAGGTATTATACAGGCTTTACTTCCCGTTTTTCCCTTGGATGACGGAGTGCGCTGACTCGGGATCCTTAACTTTTTCTTGTTCCTGTCCTGGCCTTTAGGAAACCGCCTCACGTCCTTCCTGGCTCGTTGTCCTTTTCCGCCTTGTGGTCTGAACTTGGCATCCCTCTCTTATACCTTTTTTGGGTGCATGGCCACCTCATGCACAATTCCTTTGGGCCTGGTGATTGGGCCTCAGCTGCATGGCCATCCTTCAGTTGGTTTCTTTGCTCATGTACAGGCCTTGGCCTACAGTGTCCTTTTTGTTAAGTACCTCAATAGCTAGTGCCGGGCCATGATGAGATTAATCTGCAGTCTGGCACACCTTAAGCACTCAGGTGTGTGCTCATTGTGTCACTTCCTGTCCAAGCCATGCTTCAATCACCTTGGCTATGTCACTTCCTTGCCGAGTTCGGCAGGGCGGTCTCTCAGACTCTGCCCATTCAGGGAAAAGGCAGAGAAGTTCTTGCTGTGGGATTTTTAAAACAGCAGGGTTTCAACTGGCTGCGGCCGCCCCACCGCCGTGAGTCTGAGTCAGCATGACCATCCGAGGCCTATACACCATCCCGTGAGTCCCGGGGGGACGAGAGAGATCATGCACATCTTTATTATTTTAACAATGCAGTAATTCATATTATAGTAACAGGCTTTCCATGTTATTCTTCCTACAACAGTGTTCTAACCCAATAAACACCCAGCCAGGCCAAACCAGGGTCAGCTTTGAAACTTTTTCCAAACCTTAATTTGTTTACTTGAATTTCATTTGTTGGGGCAGAGAGTGCAGTGATAATTCCAATTGCGGATGCAGGAACAGAGAGACCTGAGGGTATATGTGCACAAACCTTTAAAGGTGGCAAGACAGGTTGAGAAAGCGGTTAAAAAAGCATATGGGATCCTGGGCTTTATAAATAGAGGCATAGAGTACAAAAGCAAGAAATTTATGTTTACCTTTATAAAACACTGGTTCTGCCACAACTGGAGTATTGTGTCCAATTCTAGGCACCGCACTCTAGGGAGGATGTGAAGACCTTAGAAAGGGTGCAGAAAAGATTTAGTAGAATGGTTCCAGGGTTGAGGGACTTCAGTTACGTGGATAGACTGGAGAAGCTGGGGTTGTTCTCCTCAGAGCAGAGAAGGTTGAGAGGAGATTTGATAGAAATGTTCAAAATCATGAAGGGTTTAGATAAAGTAAATAAAGAGAGACTGTTCTCATTGGCGGAAGGGTTGAGTACCAGAGGTCACAGATTTAAGGTGATTGGCAAAAGAACCAATGGCGACATGAGGAAAAACTTTTTTACGCAGCGAGTAGTTATGATCTGGAATGTGTTGCTTGAAAGGGTGGTGGAAACAGATTCAATCGTGGCTTTCAAAAAGGAATTGGATAAATATTTGAAGGGAAAAAATTTACAGGGCTACGGAGAAAGAGTGGGGGAATGGGACTAACTGGATTGCTCTTACAAAGACCCAACACGGGCTCGATGGGCCGAATGGCCTCCTTCTGTGTTGTAACCATTCTATGATTCTATGATTCTAATTGTTGACACCACTGGAGGTAAATGCTGTGTGGGTTATTGGAATAAATGTCACCTAAAGCCAATTTAAAGCTGCCTGCATCTTATTCCCTTGGTAATCCACAATGGTTTGTGTCTCCATTTCTGCCCTCATCTGGTTAGCGATATCTATCCAGTTCCAGGGAGGGGGTTCCTTAACCATTCTCCACTTGCAAGCCAGCTGATAATCAGACTTCAAACTTTGGACTTGGACAATAAAAAATGTGACGGAGTCTGAATATGGAGCTGTAGTTTATTCAAATGTACCTTCCTAATACTGAACAGCAGGATAATATCTACACTGCAACAGCTCAAAAACAACCCAACACATAAAAAGTTACACTGCTGAGGTGGTGTGATTTTATTTCACTTTGTGTCAGTTTACATTTTGCTCACTTTGCACTTTTTATAAAGGTTGATGAGAGTGAAATGAATTTCTGCGTCTTTGGTTTCAGTAAAACAAAAGAGAGAAATATTAAAAAGAAAGACTCTGCTAAGAGTTCATTTTAATATTACTGCTCCTCTTTGCAAATATTGGACCTTTTGCATTATTTCCACTGAAAATTAATTTCTTCACTTCATAAATATTTCACGTTGTAAAATTATTTGCACTGTAAACGAGTGCTGTTTAGTTGCCTGTTTTTTTTTTCTCTCCTGAATCTACACTCTGTCCGGAAGCACAATTCCCCAACCAACATTAGAAACATAGGAACCTTCTCCCCCAGTCCCACATACCTTGCGAACAGTCATTCTTCACAGTGACTTTAGACACCAAGTTTTAACCTAATGCACTCGGCAGGAAACTGATGGGATGAGATCAGCCACCCTTTTTACATAACGCCCAGTGTTCCTTTCCAATCTTATGTGCTCACTTACCTTTAAGTGGCCGCCCAACTTAAATATTGCCAGATATCTCCCCCCACCAATCCATCAGTGTGCTCGCTCCCTTTGCCTGGACCAATTCGCGGAGGGAGTGCATTCAAATCATTTAACTGGCCTGGCCTTGTAAGTTCAAGGAAGGTCCTTTTGCTGGTGGTGTGTATCACATAGACATCGCCCCAAATTAAATTTGTATGAGCACAAATTGATCGGAATCCCTGTTGGTTCTGTTCCCGCACTTGATCTGAGGAAAATGCTTCCTGCTTTCTTCTGATTCATCCTTCTCTCCAAACTGGTTTGCCAAACACATTTCATGAGCACAGTGCTCCTTTAAAATGGGAGGGAAATAGTCCAGTCTGGCATTCGGTAACATTGTGCCATACCGAGTGTAGGGCAAACAACTTGACATCAGAATCCCATCAGTCAGTGCTGCTATCAGAATTCTCGGGGTTTTGAATGGCAGTTATCTGGCTTCTTATGAGTCTATTTTGAATGTAATAGTCAGTCAGTGCAGGTATTTTCTGCATATTAAACATTTATCTTATTACAGCTGGGACCTGTGCTTTAAAGATCTCCGTTAGTCAGTCAGTCATTACTTAGATTACTCCGTAAAGAAGTTCTTGTGTTTAACCTCCATGCATGCAATGTTACAGACAGAGCTGTCAAATTAAACTAATACTCAGTTCAGTTAAAGTGAAACGCCAGGCCTGCTGTATATATTCAATCTTGGCCAATAGTCTTTTCCATCTCAGCAAGTCAAAGGAAGAACACAGCAGTAACCTGGTCAGTCATAACCCAAGGGGCCTGGTCCACCTGAACACGGATGGGTTGAAATTGCACTGAACATTATCAAGAGTGCATTGATATGAAATTCCTCTGTCTCTATGTTAATGGAGGCATTAACCCAAGTTAATTCTCTCCTTGAAATATCAGACATTTCATATAAATACCTTGCCCACCAGTATTTTTACACAATGTGATTACAACGCAAATGTCCATTATATTCCGGACAATAGTATAATCTCTCAATATATAAAGTTCCTGAGACTTCCTGTTTGTCATTCCTGTTTCCTATTGTCATAACTTATAATGAGGCCTATTTTATCTCGACCCGTCTGGCGGAAACCAGGAAAAGGAGGCGGTCAAAATGCCCCGAGTTACTTACCCGCCCTGGAACCACCAGGATCCCGCAGTCTGCGATTTTAACCTGAAGCCAGCGGGGTCCTTCTTTATATCTGCAAGTCGGGCCCCAATGACATTATCACATATACATGCACTAAAGTCCACCTGACATTTCACAACCTGCCCGCTAAATTCATCCACAGTCCTTGCAATACTTCTAATCTCTTTTATAGTCACTGAGAGATTAGGGCGGGCAGGAAGGTAAAATTGTAAATTAGTAAAACCAGCCTTCAACCCACCTCCAACCCGCCCACTTCCAGTTTTCACGGAGGCGACTCGAGGGGCAGGCGACCAACCCGCTCTCAGGAGGTGGGTCGGTCACTGAAATCTTTTAAGGGCCTCCATTTTGAAAGCTTTTTTATTTTTAACTCCTGGGGTCCGGGATTCCCGAGCCTTCTGCTTCACATCACGTAAGAGGAGGCGAGAAAGCCCGGCTCAGCAGGCAAGTGCCTTTATTGAACTGCTTGTGGGCCCTGAGGAGCAGGAGTGTCCCCTCCAGGCCCAACACGCCTACCTGCAGTGATCCCACACAAGTGATAGGCCGACCCCCTCCCTATGTCCGACGCCCCCCAACCCCAATGAGCATCGTCCACCCCCATGATCTCTCCGACCTCCCCGGTGATTTCTGACCCCCCCGATGACTCCCTTCCCCATGACTGGCCCCCACCGATGACCCCCAACCCCCCCATGGCCTCTGACATCCCCGATGACACCGACCCCCCGATGACCCCGAGCCACCCTGATGACCAACCCCCCGATGTTCTCCGATGACCCCCTCCACCCCCGGTGACTCCCAACCCCCCTGATGACCAACCCACGATGACTCCCGACCCCCCAATGACCTCCAACCCCGATGACCCCCGATCACTCGAAGACCAACCCTCCCCGATGACTCTTGACCCCCCCCCCCCGAACTGATGACTCCCGATCCATCCCCAATGACCTGTGACCCCAACCCACCCTCTGTCTGAGACTTACCTGCTGGCATCTTCTTCTTTGCTCTTCTCCCGTCCAACTAAGACGGTGGGAAACCGACAAAAAAAAAAATTAAAAGATGTCCTTCCGTCAAAATCGTAAGGACATCCGGGAAACCCGTTCTTCCGGGTTTCCCGCCAGGAAATACCCCCCGTGCCCTTTTCCCAGCTCCAGCTTAAAATTTATCCCCTAGGAGGCAGTTGAGGGGGGAAGGGGGTACTGGTCAGTGGTTGGGGGAGAAACGTAGTGAGGATTTGAGGGTGAGGATGTGGGGAAAGGGCCGTAAGATGTAGATAGCTCCCTTTGAAGACCTGGCACCACTCAAGAAGCTCGACACCATCCAGGACAAAGCAGCCCACTTGATTGGCACCCCATCCACCACCCTAAACATTCACTCCCTTCACCACCGGCGCACTGTGGCTGCGGTGTGTACCATCCACAGGATGCACTGCAGCAACTCGCCAAGGCTTCTTCGACAGCACCTCCCAAACCCACGACCTCTACCATCTAGAGGGCAGCAGGCACATGGGAACAACACCACCTGCACGTTCCCCTCCAAGTCACACACCATCCCGACTTGGAAATATATCGCCGTTCCTTCATCGTTGCTGGGTCAAAATCCTGGAACTCCCTTTCTAACAGCACTGTGGGAGAACCGTCACCACACGGACTGCAGCGGTTCAAGAAGGCGGCTCACCACCACCTTCTCAAGGGCAATTAGGGATGGGCAATAAATGCCGGCCTCGCCAGCGATGCCCACATCCCATGAACGAATAAAAAAAAGCACAAGGCTGATGGGCTGAATGCTTCCTTCTGTGCTATAATTTCTATGAGCCTCTGGTGGTAGCACTATAACCTCTAACCTCTGAGTCGGGAGTTTGTGGGTTCAAGGCATACACCAGAGACTTGAGCACATAATCCAGGCTGACATTTCAGTGCAATATTGAGGGAGTGCTGCACTGTCGGAGGTGCCGTCTTTTGGATGAGATGTTAAACTGAGGACCCGTCTGCCCTATAGGAGAACATTAAAGATCCGGTGACACTATTCGAAGCAGAGCTAGGGAGTTCTTCCTGGTGTCCTCGCCAATATTAATCCCTCAACCGACATCACTAAAGCAGATTATCTGGTTACTTATCTCATTGCTGTTTGTGGGATCTTGCTCTGTACTAATTGGCTGCCATGTTTCTCTACAATACAACTGTGGCCACACAAGAGCTTTGGAACATCCTGAGATCATGAAAGGCGCTAAATAAATGCAAAATCTTTCACATAACTTGGCGTCACAACTAATTTGATCTTTCAAGAAGTACTATTGCCCACTTTTTATCAATTTCAGGGCAAATTTACCGATCCCACTGTCCTCAACGGAGCTGAGGAGGGGTTGCAGAATTGACACAATAGTGTTGTAGCCCTTTGAGTGCGGCTGTTTACTGGGAGTGTGGAACTGGTAAATTTACCCAAGTGTGAACAACAGGGAACTCAGAACAGAGCCCTTCAGAATTCTACTGACCACAATCTATATTGAGGAAGGGTCATGATAATAAGCCTGTGCTATACTTGAAATAGAATTGAAGGGTGCTGACCCTGAGACCCCAAAACCCAAATTCTTCCATTCCCCAGAAATGATGGGGGAGACGTTCAGCTGCTGGCTGCGTGTTTCCTGCCTAAATAACGCGCGACTGGCAGTTGAAAGTCTGGTGGGGACTTTGTGCATCCATTTGCTCGGCTGCATCAGCTTTCAGACAGGCCTTTAAATGGCCGCCCAGCACTCCCACCCAAAACAGGCAGAAGGCTGTTAGTTTTGTAAATCAGGGCCCTACACCTGTCGATTGCAACTTTCAAGGGGGAATGGGCGGATCATGCATAGTGCTTGCTCGTCCCATATCTCCAGTCATTGAGAGGACCAACACCATCAAAGTACAGCTGGAGGCCTCTCCCAAAATATAAGATTTTTCTTTCTTTCTTAAAAGATTTTTGTGGGAGCAGGACTGCACCCTTGAGCCGACAAAAACCTTCCGGCCCACTGCTGGCCCGCCCACCCCCACCCCGGCATTCCCTCCCCCTTCCCGACGTGCCTTACCTGCTCGCTGGCTGCGTGCTACAGGCGGCCGATTTTCCACCGCGGACAACCGGTGAGCTGCAATGGGATGACCGCCTGGTGCCCGACAAAATGTTAATGAGGCTGAAACCTAAAAGTGGTTTGGGCCTCCCGACTGCCGTGTTGGCCGGGCAAAGCAGGCACTTTGTCGTTATCGTGCCTATTTGGCACCCAATCCAACTGTCTCTATATACCCATCAGATAATACATCACAGGCTCATTAATCCTTAATTGAAGCATAATTAGTAGGCCCACATTATGCCAGCATCTCAGGCTTCCAATAAAGCCCCCAATTTGACATTGAAGACTGATGTGTGGAACACACCCAGCACTCAAGGTCTCATGCCTATTTTCAGGTTTAAGTTCTTGGAAAATTGAGGACTTTAATAATCAGGAAGAGTGACATTAGGATGAATTATCCTATTATCCTGTGGTGTCAGCTGTGGCTCAGTGGGTAGCTCTCTCACCTAAGAGTCAGAAGGTCATGGGTCCAAGTCCCACTCCAGAGAATTCAGTACAAAATCTAGGCTGACACTCCAGAGTCAGTACTGAGGGAGTGCTGCACTGTCGGAGGTGCCGTCTTTTGGATGAGACGTTAAACCGAGGTTCCATCTGCCCTCTCAGGTGGACGTAAAAGATCCCGCAGCACTATTCGAAGAAGAGCTGGGGAGTTCTCCCCAGTGTTCTGGTTAATAATTATCCCTCAACCAACACTTAAAACACATTACCTGATCATTATCACATCGCTGTTTGTGGGAGCTTGCTGTGTGCAAATTGGCTGCCACGTTTCCTACATTACAACAGTGACTACGCTTCAAAAAGTATTTCATTGACTGTAAAGCGCTTTGGGATGTGCTGAGGTCATGAAAGGCGCTGTATAAATACAAGTCTTTCTTTTTTACTTACAACCCCTTCTCACACTGCGACTGGGGCCATGCCACTCATTGGGCATGAATTTTGATTGCATGGAGGATATGTAATCCCAATAACCCAAATAGACACCAATGGATTTCTGAAAATGCTGGAAGTACACAGCACATCTGTTGGCATCAGAAAGGAACGAACACAGGATTATTGTTCCAGGTGTAGATGTTTTGTTGAGGATCGCGGTTCTCTTGAGTCTGTGCCTGAAACGTGAACCTAACTTCTGTATATTTCCAACTTCTTCTGTTTCTATTTCTGATTTCCTACTTTGAACCAAAGTGTCTCACCTCGTTGAAAAGTCGTCTCTGATACAAAGTCATCGGCCTCAAAAATCTGCGGGACATGATCCTGGCTGTTACCCCGGGGTTGTGCCCATTGGCGACCTGCAGTGCTGGAGTTTTCAGGGTCAGCGAGAGGACATCTTATTTATATATGCCTGCCGCCATGGGCATATCTCCAGCACTGTGAAGCCGGTGAGTTCAGTGTCCGTTTGCCATCGATTGCCCAGGTTCCCCCCCACCCACAACCCCCTGAGGCATGCAGCCATCTCCACTTCACAAGAAGAGATCCAATAAATATTTTAACAACACTGACCATTTCATTGAGAGTAAGGCAGCCTCCTATCGCCAGGACCCCCCAGTGAGGGTTATTTCCTCCCATCTGGAGACCAGTGTGACTTACGCCAGGTCCCAACTGGCCAAGGGTGGAAGTTATGTTACAGCTGTACAGAGCCTTGGTTAAACCCCATCTGGAGTACTGCATTCAGTTCTGGGCACGGCATCTCAGGAAGGATATATTGGCCTTGGAGGGAGTGCAGCGCAGATTCACCAGAATGATACCAGGACTAAAAGGGTTAAATTATGAGGATAGGTTACATAGACTAGGCATGTATTCACTTGAATGCAGAAGATTATGGGGTGATCTAATTGAGGAGTTTAAGATGATTAAAGGATTTGATAGGGCTGATAGAGGGTATTTCCACTGGTGGGGCAGTCCAGAACAAGGGGGCATAACCTTAAAATTACAGCTGGGCCGTTCAGGGGTGATGTCAATAAGCACTTCTTCACACAAAGGGAATCTGGAACTCTCCCCCCACCAAAAAAAAAGCTGTTGAGGTTGGGAATCAAGTAAAAATGTTAAAACTGAAATTGATGGATTTTTGTTAGAAACATAGAAAATAGGAGCAGGAGTAGGCCATTCAGCCCTTCGAGCCTGCTCCACCATTCAATATGATCATGGCTGATCCTCTATCTCAATACCATATTCCCACTCTCTCCCCATACCCCTTTATGCCTTTTGTGTCTAGAAATCTATCCAGCTCCTTCTTAAATATATTCAGTGACTTGGCCTCCACAGCCTTCTGTGGTAGAGAATTCCATAGGTTCATCACCCTCTGAGTGAAGAAATTTCTCCTCATTTCAGTCCTAAATGTCCTACCCCGTATCCTGAGACTGTGACCCCCTTGTTCTGGACCCCCCAGCCAGGGGAAACATCCTCCCTGCATCCAGCCTGTTAGCCCTGTCAGAATTTTATATGTTTCAATGAGATCCCCTCTCATTCTTCTAAACTCGAGTGAATATAGGCCGAGTCGACCCAATCTCTCCTCAAACGACAGTCCTGCCATCCCAGGAATCAGTCTGGTGAACCTTCTCTGCACTCCCTCCATAACAAGTATATCCTTTCTTAGTTAAGGAGATCAAAACTGCACACAATACTCCAGGTGTGGTCTCACCAAGGCCCTGAATAACTGCAGTAAGACATCCTTGCTCCTGTACTCAAATCCTCTTGCAATGAAGGCCAACATACCATTTGCCTTCCTAACTGCTTGCTGCACCTGCATGTTTGCTTTCAGTGACTGGTGTACAAGGACACCCAGGTCCCTTTATACATCAACATTTCCCAATCTATCACCATTTAAATAATACTCTGCCTTTCTGTTTTTCCTTCCGAAGTGGATAACTTCACATTTATCCACATTATACTGCATCTGCCATGTATTTGCCCACTCACTCAACTTATCTAAATCGTCTTGAAGCCTCTTTGCATCCTCCTCACAACTCACAATCCCGCCAAGTTTTGTGTCATCAGCAAACTTGGAATTATTACATTTGGTTCCCTCATCCAAATCATTGATATATATTGTGAATAGCTGGGGTCCAAGCACTGATCCCTGCGGTACCCCACTAGTCACTGCCTGCCACCCCGAAAAAGACCCGTTTATTCCTACTCTCTGTTTCCTGTCTGTTAACCAATTTTCAATCCATGCCAGTATATTACCGCCAATCCCATGTGCTTTAATTTTGCACACTAACCTCTTATGTGGGACTTTATCAAAGGCCTTCTGAAAATCCAAATAAACCACATCTACTGGTTCTCCCTTATCTATTCTACCAGTTACATCCTCAAAAACTCCAGTGGGTTTGTCAAACATTATTTCCCTTTCATAAATCCATGTTGACTTTGTCTAATCCCATTGATATTTTCTAAGTGTCCTGTTATCACATCCTTTATAATAGACCTATTTTCTCTACTACTGATGTCAGGTTAACAGGTCTGTAGTTCCCTGTTTTCTCTCTCCCTCCTTTTTTAAATAGCGGGGTTACATTTGCCACCCTCCAATCTGCAGGAACTGTTCCATAATCTATAGAATTTTAGAAGATGACAACTAATGCATCCAGTTAGGCAATGGTATTAAGGGTTACGGAATCAAAGTGGGTAGATGGAGTTAAAATACAGATCAGCCATGATCTAATTGAGTGATGAACAGGCTCGAGGTGCTTAATGGCGTACTCCTGGACTTATGTTCCTATGTTCCTAAGGAGAAGCAGCAGCTCCTGACGTAGGGAGTCCCTGTCCCCTGGGGTAGTCCAGTGACATTATTGCCCTGATAATGGGCAGGAAGAGGCTCCACCCCTTGCAGGGCTGGCTGAAAATCCTGAAATTGGCACATCCCTTGAAGAAAATGAAGACCTTAATTTTTAAGTGTCATCGCACCAGAAATGGCAACTCAGCTCATATCGAACTTTGAGTTCCACGGCATTGCCGGTGACAGACCGGAGAAACAGTCTGAGATTTCATTGGTGTTTCAAGGGTTAATTAAGGATTGGTCACATTAGCCCTGGTCTATGTACTGGAAAGGTTGATTCTCGAAGCTTCCTCTCAAACCTGTCTCTCTAACCCCGCTGATGCATTTCTTTAATGGACCAGAGAGGGGGGGAAAATATCAGTGTTATCCCTCGCATAAGAATAGTAGCAAAATATTGTTTAAATGAATAAAAGAAACCCTCAGCATCTGTGGTATCCCTACAGGTTAATTCGTCCTAAGTGTAAGAGACATCCACTTAAATCATTCGAACCGAAGAGGGAGTCAAAAATTTACAGAGGGAAGTGAAAGATAGCTCCAGCCCCGATTAATCAGCGCTCCCAGATGCACTTAATTTTTGAAGTAATCTCCTTCCAAAGGCTGGAATTTATAGCCACAGTCAGGGAAAATTGAAATCAGCAGAAAAAAACGTATTTTAATTCCAGTTTTTCTGCTGGTTTCAACTTTCTCTGCCATGTAACTAAATAGAGTCTGGAGCTGTCAAAGCCCAGCCCATCATATTTACATATAATATGGGTGAGTATGTGTTGTCAAACCTTCGAGATGTCTCATTATAAGTTTAATGATCTGAAGGATAACCAGTGAATAAATAGCCATTTAACACAAAGGTACCTTGTCTTTTGTAAAAGTTTGTGAGCACTCAGGGTTTTGCTGCTGTTAGTCAGCAGTTTGTTATTTTAAACTCCGGCTGCTTTATAATCCCATTCACGGAGGATGAAGCACTTTCCACAGATTCCCTGTCAGACTGGTGGGGGGTAGGGACAGGAGAGTGAGGGAGCAGAGGAGAGGGGATGGGGATGAGGGAGGCAAAGGGATAGAGGGCTTAGGAGAGGAGCTGAGGGTAAGGGGATGAGAGGTAAGGGTGAGGTAGAGTGCTGAGGAGATGAGGGTGTAGGATGGGAGGTGAGGATAAGGGGAGGGTGGAGAGGAGATGAGGGTGTAGGATGGGAGGTGAGGATAAGGGGAGAGTGGAGAGGAGATGAGGGTGTAGGATGGGAGCTGAGGATAAGGGGAGAGTGGAGAGGAGATGAGGGTGTGGGGATTGGAAGTGGTGGTGAGGGGAGAGAGGTGAGAAGATGAGGGTGTAGGATGGGAGGTGGTGGTCAGGGAAGAGTGGTGAGGAGATGAGGGGGAGGAAATGGGAGGTGAGGGTGGGGGGAGAGAGGTGAGGAGAAGAGGTTGAGGGAATCAGAGGTATAGCCTCTTGTGCAACCCCACTTCCTGCTCCCCACCATTGGTGGCTGTGCCTTCAGCCATCGAGGCCCTAATTTCTGGAATTCCCTCCCTAAACCTCTCAGCCTCTCCACCTCTCTCTCCTCTTTGACTGAGCTTTTGGTCACCTGTCCTAATACCTCCTTCTTTGGCTCTGTGTCAATTTTAGTCTGATTATGCGCCTGTGAAGCATCTTGGGACATTTTACTACATTAATGGCACTTTATAAATGCAAGTTGTTGTTGTTTTTATATGAGGGTGAGCGGGTGGGAGGTGAGGTGAGGGGTGAGAGTTGAGGGGTGAGAGGTGAGGGTGTAAACCCTGTAACTGTGAATGAGGCAAAAATCTATCAATTTAAACAAAAACTGAAACAATCACATTCCTCAAACTAGCTTTCCAAAGCCTTTGAATCACCATTTTTCTTTCTCTGAACTCAAATAGCCAAGGCTGAATACAAGATTTTTAACACAATAAAACATATTTAACAATTTAACAACAGCGTGATTGAAATTATCAATAACAGAGAAAATCTGAAATTATCTATTTGGTTAGAGTTAAGAAACAATCGAGGTGCCATTACACTACTGGGTATATTCTATAGGCCACTAATTAGTGGGAAGGATATAGTGGAACAAATTTGCAGGGAAATTAGAGAGAGGTGCAAGAACCATAGTGATAATGGAGGACTTCAATTATCCTAATATAGACTGGGATACTAATAGTGTAAAGGGCAAAGAGGGAGAAGAATTTCTGACGTGTGTTCAGGAGAACTTTCTTGATTAGAATGTGTCGAGCCCAATGAGGAAGGAGGCATTGCTGGATCTGGTTCTGGGGAATGAGGTGGGTCAAGTGGAGCAAGTGGCAGTGGGGGAACATTGAGGGAATATTGATCATAATATCATAAGGTTTAGATTAGTTATGGAAAAGGACAAGGGAGCAATCTAGAGGAAAAATATTTAATTGGAGGAGAGCCAATTTCAGTGGGTTGAAAACAGATCCGGCCCGGGTAAATTGGAATCAAAGATTGTCAGGCAAAATTGTAATCGAACAATGAGCAACCTTTTGAGATGAGATGATTCGGGTACAGTCTAGGTACATTCCCACGAGGGGGAAAGGGAGGGCAACTAAAGCCAGAGCTCCCTGGATAACGATAGAGATAGAGAGTAAGATGAAGCAGAAAAAAGGCAGCGTATGACAGATGTCAGGTTGATAACCCAAGTGGGAACCAGGCTGAATATAGAAAGTTCAGAGGGGAAGTGATAAAGGAAATAAGAGGAGCAAAGAGAGAGAGAGTATGAGAATAGATTGGCGGCAAACATAAAAGGGAATCCAAAAGTCTTCTATAAGCTTATAAATAGTAAACGGGTAGTAAGAGGAGGGGTGGGGCCAATCAGGGACCAAAAAGGAGATCTACGCATGGAGGCAGAGGGCATGGCTGAGGTACTAAATGAGTACTTTGCATCTGTCTTTACTAAGGAAGAAGATGCTGCCAGAGTCTCAGTGAAAGAGAAGGATGAGGTAAAAATTGATAAAGAGGAGGTGCTAGAAATGCTGATTGTACTTAAAGTAAATAAGTCACCTGGTCTGGATGGGATGCATCCGAGGTTGCTGAGGAAAGTAAGGGTGGAAATTGCGGAGGTACTGGCCATAATTCCAATCCTCCTTAGATATAGGGGTGGTGCCAGAGGACTGGAGAATTGCAAATGTTACACCCTTGTTCAAAAAATGGTGTAAGGATAAACCCAGCAATTCCAGGCCAGTCAGTTTAACCTCGATGATGGGGAAACTTTTAGAAATGATAATCCGGGACAAAATTAATAGTCACGTCAACAAGTGTGGATTAATAAAGGAAAGCCAGCACGGATTTGTTAATGGCAAATCAGGGGGAAAAAAAATTCAATAGGGCCCATTTTCAGGCGGGGGTAGCGTGATCCGCTTTTACCCTGCGCCCGATGGCCCCTACACAGGCAGCACGTGAGCTTCGTGCTGCCTGCTACTTACCATGATATCTCCGTGCAGCCAGTGCTCCCCCGCGCTGCTGAGAGACTGCATGAAGAATGAGGAAGTTGGAAATGGGGTGGGCTCAGTGCATGTCATCGGCAACCTGCACCTCTTAAAGGTGCAGGTGTACATTTTAAATGGGACATGCACAGTCCACTAGGAGGAGGGACAGATGGCCACAAGGAGTGCAGGACCGGCATGAGAGAGGGTCCCATGCTTCTCGGATGATGCACTGGAGGCCCTGGTGGAAGGGGTGGATGAAAGAAGGCCAATATGTACCCACAGGGTGGCAGGATACCCTCCAGACTGCAGCTCCGCAGGCATTGGCAGGCTATGGCGCAGGAAGTGATCGCCAGGATATGGCACCATGCACATTGTTGCCGTGTTGAAAGAAGTTCAATGATTTGACACGAGTGGTCAAGGTGAGTGAATGCAAGTGTCAAGTGGCACATCCAACCAACTGCACCACTGCTCCACGCATCACACCCCCCTTCACCCACCCACCCACCAACAAACACTGCCCATCCATACGCAATGCTGCACTTGGCATGCCGCATCTCACCTGCACATAGTACCACACTTGCAGGGCAGACAACCGCCACTCACAGGTCGCACACACTGGCAGCTATTCGATCATGAAAGGCACATCACCCACACACCTTGCAGGACGCTCACTGACAAACTGTCCTCTGTCTTGGAGGAGAAGGTGGCGCATAACAGCCGGCAGCAGGAGAGACCTGAGGGTGGACGGGGACGCTTACACGTCCTCAACCCCCTAGAGGAGACGGTGCTCCGGATCATTGGGCCTTCACTGCAGCCGTCACAACGAGCCGTGCTAGAGATCCCGGTGAAGGGGGTCTCTGCATTTCTAATGCTCCTTCTCCTTTCCCACATCTCCCTCCTCCCATAATTTTTTCTGACTCACGTGATGCAGATGCTGTCAGCACACACGTCTTACTTGCTCCTCTCCCCACTCCACAACTCAACCTGTTTCCCTTTGTCATTGCAGATACCCAAGAACACGTGACGGCACCGTCCGAGGAGGAGGGGGAGGAGGAGGAGGGGGAGGAGGAGGAGGAGGGGGAGGAGGAGGTGGAGGGGGAGGAGGAGGAGGAGGAGGGGGAGGAGGAGGAGGAGGAGGACGAGGAGGAGGACGAGGAGATGAGGGGGAGGAGGAGGAGGAGGAGGAGGAGGACACTGAAGCCACACCGTCACTCGATCTGACACTTGCTTCCAGCAGCTCAGAGACTGACACTGCGCGTCCTTTAGAGGTTAGGTTAGAGGAGGGATCGGCATGTGGTGAGACACCGAGCACAAGTGATCAGGAGCCGGGGCGGGGGGAACGGATACCACAGGTGCCAGCTCACCGGAGGGCGAGGTCACTCACTAGTTCTGTGACAGGGGAGTCAGATGAGGACTTCGATGGGCCAGGCTACAGAAGACGGCTGATGGGCGTACACCAACAAATGCTTGGGGCACTGGAAAGCCTGTGCACAATGAGAAGGGGCCTGGAGGAGTCCATCTCCAACTTGGCTCAGGGCTTTGCGCAGAGCTTGGAGCCCATCCTTTCCCACATGGAATGGGTGGTCACCTCCATCAGCACACCCGAGTAACCCACCATGATGCAGCGTCTGATGGCCAATGCCACAGCTTCCATTGCAGAACAAACTGACATCACCAAAAGTCTGCAAGCTACGGTTGCTGCTCAGACAGCTGCCCTGGAAGCTCAGATGCTGCAATGGAAGCTCAGACTGCTGCTATCGTGGCTCTGGGGACCACTGTGGAACGGGGCTTCCAGGGTGTCACAGCACTCCAGCAATCCGTTCTCCAGCTGATCACCAGGATTGCTGAGGCACCGCCCCGGGAGAGTGGCAGTGGCGCCATGGCAGTCGGACCTGCTGTCCTCTCTCAGGACGACAGCATTCCTGCTCCCACCCTGCCACTCCGTCAGTGCCCTTGTTGTTGCCTATCGGCCAGCCAGGCCTGACTGCTGCAGCCCATGCTGAGATGGTGCAGTCTGAAGTCGGGGCCTCCCAGCCCAGAGCTGCTCGAGGTCGTCCTCCAAGGTCATCCAGATGCTCCTCCATTGAAGGCCAGCAGCCTTCCACCACCCATTCTCCAGCCATTGGGGAAGCACCTCGTAGGAGCACCAGGATAGGTAAAGGCACATGAACAACAGACACTAAGGGAATGCACAAGGGTGAATAGTTCTGTTCTCTTTCTATAATTTAGTTTATTCATTGATTAATGTGACTTTGAATTTGCATTTGGTGATGGTTTTTATTTGTGCGATGAGATGAGGGTGAAACCAATGTGCAATCAGATGGAGGGTGATTTGATTGTCTCGTGGGAGCGGAAAGGTGATGAGTGTAGGACTGATGGTGATTTGGGGGATGTAGTTGACATTATTGATAGCGGGCACGGATCAGACGAGTATGCAGAGCTCTTGCAGACAAGAGCACCGGACAAGTGCCAACAAGAGAGAATTTAACCACCTCCACTTGACATTCAACGTCATTACCATCGACGAATCCCCCACCATCAATATCCTGAGGGTCACCACTGACCAGAAACTTAACTGGACCAGCCACATAAATACTGTGGCTACAAGAGCAAGTCAGAGGCTGGGTATTGTGTGACGAGTGACTCACCTCCTGACTCCCCAAAGCCTTTCCACCATCTACAAGGCACAAGTCAGGAGTGTGATGGAATACTCTACACTTGCTTGGATGAGCGCAGCTCCATCAACACTGAAGAAGCTCGACACCATCCAGGACAAAGCAGCCCGCTTGATTGGCACCCCATCCACCACCCTAAACATTCACTCCCTTCACCACCGGCGCACAGTGGCTGCAGTGTGTACCATCCACAGGATGCACTGCAGCAACTCGCCAAGGCTTCTTCAACAGCACCTCCCAAACCCATGACCTCCACCACCTAGAAGGATAAGAGCAGCAGGTACATGGGAACAACACCACCTGCACGTTCCCCTCCAAGTCACACACCATCCCGACTTGGAAATATATCGCCATTCCTTCATCGTCGCTGGGTCAAAATCCTGGAACTCCCTTCCTAACAGCACTGTGGGAGAATCTTCACCACACGGACTGCAGCGGTTCAAGAAGGCGGCTCACCACCACCTTCTCAAGGGCAATTAGGGATGGTAGGTTATAATAAGAGAGTCTGGATTACAGAACAGGACGGGAGAGAGAGAGGTGATTAGTGTGCCTGTGCTTTACTTAATTAATAGTGAGAATTCAACAACAATGATTGTTTACAGAAGATTATTTTCCTGCCCTGCTATAACAGTATTTTTTATTTTTCCAAATGTTTTGAAAGAAAGCTTGATGATCGATTTAAGAAGCACTTTCGAAATAGTTTCACATCAAAATTATTTCTACTGCTTATTTTTTATTTCGACCAGAGAGTCCGGTTAAAAGAAAGATGATTACAGCATCTGCTCACGTTGAGATACTGTTTTACTGAAAGATTTAATTATGCAGCAGAATATGACGTGACATGTGGTGAGTGTAACATGCTTAGGAGGAACAGGTGACTTTGCACCTGCGATTGCTACAGCTCTCCACCACTGGGGGTTTTCCTCACCTCATGTCTGGGACTGTTGTAGACTCAATGATGGAGATTGATTGCTGTGATTAATCAACAACTCCATTATCATTGTATCAGGATGGTAGACGGCGAACTGGATTGACCATGGTCTAGCAATTCCTATGTTCCTATGTATTTCTCCAACTGCAGTGGGCAAGGAAAAGAGTCATTATTCTTGAGGAACCAATCTAAAAAAGTGCTGAGACTCTTTGGTAGGATATCTTGGACTTTTTTTTCCAAATTCTTTCACTGGAGATGTGCACCTCCAGTAAATGTTTACTGCTCGCTTATGAGAAGTGTGACCTCTGACTCACGGGAGCAGTGCCGTGGAGGGATAGGTTAGTAACGTGTTTGGTGATCGTGTTCCCTCCGTCACTCTTTGAGGGTCACAATTTGGGCAATCCTGCTGTATGCAAATTTGTTCCAGCTGATTGGATCAGATTTCATATTCATAAATGAGCAGCGAATCAGGGCTCAGTCTATGAATATAAAGTGAGTTATTACCGAGTTATGATCAACTTAGAAATAAGTTCGGACGGAAAAGGGAACCAATAAAATAAAGGTGAAGCTGAACCAGTCAAATCACTCCAAAAATAATGTGATGCAGGTTTGACTCCCCAAACTGAATCTTTCCCCAGCTTTACAGGCGAAGGTTATATTTACGACATTAAAAAAACTGATAAGAATTAAACAATTCTGAATAAATTGCTTATTCTTGTTGGTGTTGCCTGTGTGGTGTTTGTAGATCCCAGGAAAACTTTTTCTAAGGGAGGCTTACTTTGAGGCCGAGATGCTGAAGCTCAACTTTTCCCCAATCAGCACCCCATCCTCCTTTCAACAATGTAACTTTTGTTTCACACTGAGCAATCCTGTGGGAGATCTGCTAGTGTACATCTAAATATATCAAATTAAGGCAAATGTGTAAAATTGCATAAAATTCGAACCCAAAATATATTTCATGTAAATATAGCCTAAACATCCACTCCCTCTACCACTGGTACGTCATGGCTACAGTGTGTACTGTCTACAAGGCTTCTTCGACAGCACCTCCCAAACCCGCAACCTCTACCACCTGGAAGGACAAGGGCAGCAGGCACATGAGAACAACATCGCCTACACGTTCCCCTCCAAGTCACACACCATCCCGACTTGGAAATATATCGCCGTTCCTTCATCGTCACTGGGTCAAAATCCTGGAACTCCCTTCCTAACAGCACTGTGGGAGAACCGTCACCACACAGACTGCAGCGGTTCAGGGAGAAGGCGGCTCACCACCACCTTCTCAAGGGAAACTAGTGATGGGAAATAAATTCCGGCCTCGCCAGCGATGCCCACATTCCGACAAGCAATTTTTAAAAATCTGATTGTGTATAAAATTAATTACAACTATATCTAATTTAAATGTAAACATGTTGGATTATAAAATTGCAAGTAAGCCCTCCTTTTCTGATAATGGTGAAAATTGGTTTGGGCCAGTCCGTGGTACAGGTCCACTCACACCGCCCCCTCCAATGGTCGGCTGAACCATATTTTCTGATGGGAGTCCCACCCCCTGATTTGCGTTCACAACTGGCATATGAGAAACTTATCCAGAGAGCCTGGCCTCCAGCACGCTTGACTGGGGAGTGACTAACCTGGCTCAGCAGCACCTGTTAAAGGACTGCAGCTCACCATGAAAGGGCAAGTTGGGGCAGCAACAGAGAAGTTCAGTGTTTGTACATTAGAGATGTATGACCAGTGCTTCTATCTTTGATACTGGAGTGTACTATGGTCTAATTGCAACAGGTGCACCAAGGACGATAGACCTGTCTGGGGCTGAGGGCCCATCTCCAGTAAAAGTGCTGGTGCCATTTGCATGAGGGGAGGTCACTGACTGAGTCAATTTAGCCACCCAGCTCCCTCATGTCTGGCTTCAAATGAGGAAGATGGTTGCTGGTATCAGGAGAAAGATGAAGCTGAGCGGAACCCTTGATTGTGCTCACTATTTTTGTGAGGCTCGTCCACTATGGCACAAACTCAAGTTGGGAATTGCACACCCTAATTGAGAAATGATTTGAAATATTGTATGCAACCACTGGCCTTTTGCACGCATTGTTTCACTGAGCCTAAGTTGGATGGCACATTGTTCTTGAGGTGGTACATAAGGAACAGCAATCAACAACAACAGCAACAACGTGCATTTAGGTAGCACCTTTAACATAGTGAAACGTCCCAAGGATGTTCGCAGGAGCAATTATCAAACAAAATTTGACACAAAGCCACATAAGGGGATTTTAGGACAGGTGAGGTAATTTTAAGGAGCATCTTAAAGGAGGAGAGAGAGGCAAAGAGGCGGAGAGGTTTAGGGAGGGAATTCCAGAGCTTAGAGCCTAGGCAGCAGAAGGCTCGGCCACCAATGGTGGAGCAATTAAAATCGGGGATGCGCAAGAGGCAATAATTGGAGGAGCGAAGAGATCTTGGAGGGTGTAGGACTGGAGGAGGTTACAGAGATAGGGAGGGGTGAGGCCATGGAGGGATTTGAAAACAAGCATGAGAATTTTAAAATCGAGGCGCTCCCGGACCGGGAGCCAATGTAGGTCAGCGAGCACAGGGGTGATGGAGGAATGAGACTTGGTGCGAGTTAGGATACGGGCAGCAGGGTTTTGAATGAGCTCAAGTCTATGGAGGGTGGAAGATGGGAGGCCGGCCAGTAGAGCATTGGGATAGTCAAGTCTAAAGGTAACTAAGGCATGGATGAGGGATTCAGCAACAGGCAGGGGCAGAGACGGGCGATGTTACAGAGGTGGAAGTAGGCGGTCTGGTTCAGCCTCAGACAGTGGCCAGGGAGAGGGATGGAGTGGATGACTAGGAAATGGAGTTAATGTCGGGAACTGGAGACAATGGCTTCGGTCTTCCCAATATTTAGTTAACGGAAATTTTTGCTCATCTAGTACTGGATGTCAGACAAGCAGCGTGACAAATCAGAGACAGTGGAGGGGTTGAGAGAGGTGGTGCTGAGGTAGAGCCGTGTGTCATCAGTGTACATGTGGAACCTGACGTTGTGTTTTCAAATGATGTCAACAAGGGGCAGCTTGTGGATGAGGCGATGGATAGATCCTTGGGGGATTCCAGAGGTAACGATGCGGGAGCGGGAAGAGAAGCCATTGCAGGTGATTCTCTGGCTACGACTGGATAGATAAGAATGGAACCAGGCGAGCGGTGTCCCACCCAGCTGGACAACGGAGGAGAGGCGTTGGAGAAGGATGGTGTGGTTAACCGTGTCAAAGGCTGCAGACAGATCAAGAAGGATGAGGAGGGATAGTTTACCATCGTCACTGTCACATAGGATAACATGGAAGAGAAGTCAGGTGGTCAGCAGTTCGGTGGGAATAGGATCGAGGGAGCAGGAGGTGGATCTCAGGGTCAAGATGAGCTTGGAGAGGGCATGAGGGGAGATAGGAGAGAAACTAGAGAAAGATGCGAGCTCAGGGCTAGGACAGGGGGGAATCTTAGGGAAAGTTTGGATTGGTGGGCGAAGGGAAGGGAGGGATGTGGCAGAAGCAGCTGAACGAGTAGTCTCAATCTTAGTGATAAAGAAATCCATGAGCTCCTCGCACTTGTTGTTGGAGGTGAGGGTAGGGGGGGGAGCGGAGAGGGGTTTAAGAAGACGATTTGTAGTGAAGAGAAGCCAAGGGTTATCTTTGCATTTCAGGATGATCTTGGAATAGTGAATAGTTTTGGCAGAGGAGAGCAGGACCCGATAGTGCTTTATGTAGTCCAGCCAGTTTTTTCCAAGGTCGGACACAGAAGTTAGTGGGGTTGGGAGGGGGATGGCGGATGTGATTGGAGAGGGATACAAGGAAGTGATCAGAGATGGCCTTATCTGTGATTGACACAATGGGAGTAGAGGCCACGTGAGATGGCAAGGTGGAGGGGGAGGCCGTGAATATGGGTGGGGAGTTTATATGGAGGGAGAGATTAAGGGAGGATGGGAGGGCAATGAACTCAGAGGAGAGAGCATGATGAGTTGAGATGGAGGTTGAAATCATTGAGGATGAGAAGTCACTTGGTTCAGAGGCTGAGGGAGGAAAGCAGTGAAGATATCTCAGTGAGAAATTTGCCATGGTACTTGGGTGGGCGATAATGAGGATTTTAAAGGAGAGGTGGGAGGGGTGGAAGAAGGTGAGATGCTCAAAGGAGGAGAAGGTGCCAGAGAAGTAGGGGGACAGACCTAGGAGTGATTTGGTGATAAGGGCCAGACCACCACCTTGATGGCCTGGGCGGAGCAAGTGGTGGAAGATATAGCCAGGTTGGGAGGCCTCATTAAGAGGGAAGGTGTCATCACCCATCAGCCAGGTTTCCGTTAAGGCCATGATATCGATGCAATCATCCACAATAAGCTCATGGATGGCAAGGGCCTTGTTCACAAGCAAATGGACATTCTGGCGGGAGGTGCGGAGAGGAGCAGTTAGCTGATCAGCTGGCAGAGTCCACAGGGTCAGCGCTGGGAGGGGTGAATGGAAGGGGAAGGAGATTGACGAGATTAGCCCCCAGCGGGCATGCTTGACGGGCAAGTTGGCGAGCCGTCAACAGGATGTAGCATTGGAAAGGAGAAACAAGCTGCAAAAAGGATTGGGAGAGAAAGATAGAACTGGAGCAAGTAATAGCACTGTGTAGATGGGACCAGACTAAGAGAGAATACAAGAAAGTCTAAGACTGGTTTGCGGTGCATGTGTGTAAATGCACGAAGGGTGGTAAACAAGGTTGGTGAGCTGCAGGCGCAAATAGCCACATGGGAATACGATGTTTTGGCGATAACAGAGACCTGGCTCAATAAAGGGCAGGATCGGGTACTAAATATTCCTGGATACAAGGTGTTCAGGAAAGATAGGGAAGGGAAGAAAGGAGGTGGAGTGGCAGTATTGATTAAGGAGAATATTGCAGTACTGGAGAGAGAGGATGTCCTGGAGGGGTCAAGGACAGAATCTATTTGGTTAGAGTTAAGAAACAATAGAGGTGCCATTACACTACTGGGTGTATTCTATAGGACACCAAATAGTGGGAAGGAGATAGAGGAGCAAATTTACAGGGAAATTACAGAGAGGTGCAAGGACTATAGAGTAGTGATAACTGGGGATTTCAACTATCCTAATATAGACTGGAATAGTAATAGTGTAAAGGGCAAAGAGGGGGAGGAATTTTTCAAGTGTGTTCAGGAGAACTTTCTTGACTAGTACATTTCCGGCCCAACGAGGAAGGAGGCATTGCTGGATCTGGTTCTGGGGAATGAGGTGGGCCAAGTGGAGCAAGTGTCAGTGGGGGAGCATTTAGGGAGCAGCGATCATAGTATCATAAGGTTTAGATTAGCTATGGAAAAGGACATGGACCACTCTAAAGTAAAAATACTCAATTGGAGGAGAGCCAATTTTAATGAGATGACAATGGATCTGGCCCGGGTAAATTGGAATCAAAGATTGGCAGGCAAAACTGTAATTGAACAATGGGCAGCTTTCAAGGAGGAGATGGTTCGGGTACAGTCTAGGTACATTCCCACGAGGGAGAAAGGTAAGGCAATTAAAGCCAGAGCTCCCTGGATGACAAAAGAGATAGAGGCAGCTAAATTGGGCTGTGTAATTCCCGTTGTTTCAGCGCTATACGGCCTCTCTGACATCCAAGATGGAGTCTTCGATGCGCACACAAGTTTCCAGCGTGACGTGCACCGGACGCCATCTTGGTATAGGAGTTAGCGCATGCGCAAATACTGAACGCTGGAAGCATGTAAAGTAGGGAGAAAATGCGTGCAATCAGTGTGTAACGCTGATTTAAAGTGATAGACGCCATTTGCTCCTAAACGCTCAACACAACGCACAGTCTTATCCCCGACCATCTGAACGTATCCTACAGTGCCTGAAGGACCCCCAACCAATACTATTTAAAGGGGCCATGCAAGTGTTGCAGGTTAGCTGCTGGATTATTGCTTCTGACTGCTGGTGGAGTAGGAAGTGTTTTTTAAAGCTCCCTATTCTTACTGAAAGGTCCTAGACTACTCCTGAGAGTGCTTTGGCAGGTACTGCCTTACGGGTCGGAAAGTTACAACCCTGGTTGAACAACATTCCTGCCAACCATGGATGGTCTGCTAGGGCTCCCGCTGGGCATTGAGCATGACTGGAAGCATGCAGAGAGGCCACGCACAGCAGGTCAAGCTGCGAGGAGACAGAGGTCGAGGAGGCGCAGGGCACTGAGCAGGAGGCCCTACCCAATGAGGACCTTCCGGGATCAATTCTCTTAACTCAACATGACCGAGGAGGATTGAATCCGACGCCTGAGGTTCACCAAGGAAGCCGTGACCGAGATCTGTCAACTGGTGCGGCCACAACTGCAGCCTCAGAGCAGGGCGAGGACAGCATTGCCTGTGGCTGTGAAGGTCACCATGGCGCTGAATTTCTACGGCTCAGGAGCATTTCAGGCCTCTGCTGGTGACATGTGCAACATCTCACAGTATGCAGTGCAATGCTGTATAAGGGAGGTCACAGACGCACTGAACGAGATGAGGAACAGGTTCATCTCCTTCCCTCTCCACAGAGACAATCAGAACGAGTGAGCACGGGGGTTCGCCCACATTGCTGGCTTCCCCATGGTGCAGGGTGCCATGGACTGCACACAGATTGCCCTGCGTGCCCCACACATCAACTCAGCCGTCTTCATCAACCGAAAGGGCTTCCACTCCCTCAACGTGCAGCTGGTGTGCGACCACACGCAATGAATCATGGAGGTCGATGCCCGCTACCCTGGGAGCAGTCACAGTGCCTTCGTCATGCGGCAGGCCAAAGTTTCACCCGACTCTACCTCAGATGGCTGTGGAGGCTCAGTCATTGAGTACATTCAAAAACAGAGATCGATAGATTTCTAGATATTAAAGGCATCGAGGGATATGGGAATGGTGCAGGAAAATGGCGTTGAGGTAGAAGATCAGCCATGATCTTGTTGAATGGTGGAGCAGGCTCGAAGGGCCGGATGGTCTACTCCTGCTCCTATTTCTTATGTTCTTATGTTTGACTCGGCAAGTCAAAGACTGGCTACTGGGCGACAAGAGCTATCCCCTCACGCCATGGCTCATGACACCGATCAGGAACCCACATACACGTGCACAGCAGGCTTATTAGGAGAGCCATGCTCCCACACGCAACATCATGGATCACACCATAGGCCTCCTCAAACAAAGCTTCCGCTGCCTGGACTGGTCTGGAGGAGCCCTGCAGTACTCCCCTGAGCGGGTGGGCACATTCGTGGTGGTCTGCTGCATGCTGCACAACCTCGCCATCATGAGGGACCAGCCTTTGCCACCAATGACTGGAGAAGACCCTGAGCCAGAGGTGGAGGAGGAGGAGGCTGAGGAGGAAGAGACGGAGGAGCAGGAGGAGGAGGCTGAGGAGCAGGTGGAGAAGGAGGGGGTGGAGCCGGAAGAGGAAGTGGAGGAAGACGCAAGGGTGCAACAGGGGGCACACACCTTGTCTGCAAGGGCTCTGTGTGCTCGCCTGATCCGTGCCCGCTATCAATAATTGGAACAACATCCCCCAACTCACCCCAACAGTCCTACACTCCCCACCTTTTCGCACCCACAAGACAATCAAATCACCCTCCATCTGATTAAACATTGGTTTCCCTCTCAGCTCATCGCATAAATAGAAACCACCACCAAATGCAAATTCAAAGTCTCATTTATCAATGAATAAATGAAATTATGGAAACAGATCAGAACCTTGTGCATTCCCTTAGTGCCTGTTGTTCGTGTGCCTTTACCTATCCTGGTGCTCCTACGAAGTGCTTCCCCAATGGCTGGAGCATGGGTGGTGGGAGGCTGCTGACCTTCAATGGAGGAGCGTGCAGATAGCCTTGGAAGACAACCTTGAGCAACTCTGGGATGGGAGGGCCCGACTTCAGACTGCACCATCTCAGCATGGGCTGCAGCAGTCCAGCCTGGCTGGGGCACTGGCGGAGTGGCAGTGAGAGAGGACAGTAGGTCCGACTGTGATGGCGCCAATGCCACCCTCTCGGGGTGATCAACCGGAGAACGGATTGCTGGAGTGCTGTGATGCCCTGGAAGCCCCATTCCACAGTGGTCCCCAGACCCACGATAGCAGCAGTCTGAGCTCCAAATGCAGCAGTCAGACCTTGGATGGCAGATGTTCGTGCTGCAATGGAAGCTGTGACATCATGGTGTGTTCCACAGGTGCGCTGATGGAGGTGACCACCTGTTCCATGTTGGAAAGGATGGGCTCCAAGCTCTGGGCAAAGCCCTGTGCCAAGTTGGAGCTGGACTCCTCCAGGCCCCTTCTCATTGTGCACAGGCTTTCTGACAGGCTTTTCAGTGCTCCAAGCATTTGTTGGTGTACGCCCATCAGCCGTCTTCTGTAGCCTGGCCCATCGAAGTCATTATCTGACTCCCCTGTCGCAGAACTAGTGAGCGACCTCGCCCTCCGGCGAGCTGGCACCTGTGGTATCCGTTCCCCCCGCCCCGGCTCCTGATCACTTGTGCTCGGTGTCTCACCACGTGCAGATCCCTCCTCTAACCTACCCTCTAAAGGACGCGCAGTGTCCGTCTCTGAGCTGCTGGAAGCAAGTGTCAGATCGAGTGACGGTGTGGCTTCAGTGTCCTCCTCCCCCTCCTCCTCCTCTCCTCCCCCTCCCCCTCTCCTCCTCCTCCTCTCCTCCCCCTCCTCCTTCTCCTCCTCCTCCTCCTCGGACGGTCCCACCACGTGTTCTTGGGTATCTGCAATGACAAAGGGAAACAGGTTGAGTTGTGGAGTGGGGAGAGGAGCAAGTAAGACGTGTGTGCTGACAGCATGTGTAGCTCGTGAGTCAGAAAAGATTATGGGAGGAGGGAGATGTGGGAAAGGAGAAGGAGCATTAGAAATGCAGAGACCCCCTTCACCGGGACCTCCAGCACGGCACGTTGTGACGGCTGCAACAACGGCCCAATGATCCTGAGCACTGTCTCCTCTAGTGGGGTGAGGACGTGTAGACGTCCCCGTCCACCCTCAGGTCTCTCCTGCTGCTGGCTGTCATGCGCCACCTTCTCCTGCAAGACAGAGGACAGTGTGTCAGTGAGTGTCCTGCAAGGTGTGTGGGTGATGTGCCTGTCGTGGTCAAATAGCTGCCAGTTTGTGTGACCTGTGGAGTGGTGGTTGTGTGGCCTGCAAGTGTGGTAATATGTGTGGGTGAGATGCAGCACGCCAAGTGCAGCATTGCGTATGGATGGGCAGTGTTTGTTGGTGGGTGGGTGGGTGATGGGGAGTGTCGTGCGTGGAGCAGTGGTGCAGTTGGTTGGATGTGCCACTTGACACTTGCATTCACTCACCTTGACCACTCGTGTCAAATCATTGAACTTCTTTCGGCACTGCACCCACATGTGTGGTGCAATGCTCCTGGCGTTCACCTCCTGCGCCACAGCCTGCCGATGCCGGCGGAGCTGCAGTCTGGAGAATCTCCTGCCACCCTGTGGGTACATGTTGGCCCTCCTTTCGTCCACCCCTTCCACCAGGGCCTCCAGTGCATCATCCGAGAAGCATGGGGCCCTCTCTCGTGCCGGTTCTGCTATCCTTGTAGCCATCTTTTCCTCCTCCGAGTAAGCTGTGTACCTGCCATTTGAAATGTGCACCTGCACCTTTAAGAAGTGCAGGTTGCTGATGACGACGCCCCATTTCCAACTTGCTCATTCTCCGTGCAGCCTCTCAGCAGCACCGGTTGTGCTGGTTGCACAAAGTTCACGTGCTGCCTGCGTAAGGGATATCGGGCATGGGGTACGAGCGCATCACGCTACCCCCGCTCAAAATGGCCCTTATCGAATTTTTCCCGCACAGAGTAAGATGAAGTAGAAAAATGGGGCATATGACAGATGTCAGTTTGATAACACAAGTGGGAAACAGGCTGAATATAGAAAGTTCAAAGGGGAAGTGAAAAAGGAAATAAGAGGGGCAAAGAGAGAGTATGAGAATAGACTGGCGGCTAACATAAAAAGGGATCCAAATGTCTTCTATAGACATGTAAACAGTATACGGGTCGTAAGAGGAGGGGTGGGGACCAAAAGGGAGATCTATATGTGGAGGCAGAGGGCATAGCCGAGATACTAAATGAGTACTTTGCATCTGTCTTTACCAAGAAAGAAAAGTCTCAATAAGTGAAGATGTAGTTGAGGTACTGGATGGGCTAAAAATTGATAAAGAGAAGGTACCAGAAAGACTAGCTGTACTTAAGTCGATAAGTCATCTGGTCCGGATGGGATGCATCCTAGGTTGATGAGGGAAGTAAGGGTGGAAATTGCGGAAGTACTGGCCATAATCTTCCAAACATCCTTAGATACTGGGTGGTGACAGAGGACTGGAGAATTGCAAATGTTACACCCTTGTTCAAAAAAGGTGTAAGGATAAACCCAGCAACTACAGGCCAGTCAGTTTAACCTCGGTGGTGGGGAAACCTTTAGAAACGATAATCCGGGACAGAATTAACACTCACTTGGACAAGTGTGGATTGATTAGGGAAAGCCAGCACGGATTTGTTAAAGGTAAATCGTGTTTAACTAACTTGATTGACTTTTTTGATGAGGTAACAGAGAGGGTCGATGAGGGCAATGCAGTTGATGTGGTGTATATGGACTTTCAAAAGGCGTTTGATAAAGTGCCACATAATAGGCTTGTCATCAAGATTGAAGTCCATGGAATAAAGGAGGCAGTAACAGCATAGATACAGAATTGGCTAAGTAACAGGAAACAGAGAGTAGTGGCGAACGGTTATTTTTCGGACTGGAGGGAGGTGTACAGTGGTGTTCCCCAGGGGTCAGTGCTGGGACCACTGCTTTTCTTGATATATATTAATGACTTGGACTTGGGTGTACAGGGCACAATTTCCAAATTTGCAGATGACACAAAACTTGGAAAGGTAGTAAACAGTGAGGAGGATAGTGATAGACTTCAAGAGGATATAGACAGGCTGGTGGAATGGGCGGACACGTGGCAGATGAAATTTAACACAGAAAAGTGTGAAGTGATACATTTCGGTAGGAAGAACGAGGAGAAGCAATATCAACTAGAGGGCACAACTCTAAAAGGGGTACAGGGACAGAGAGATCTGGGGGTATATGTGCACAAATCATTGAAAGTGGCAGGGCAGGTTGAGAAAGCGGTTAAAAAAGCATACGGGATCCTGGGCTTTATAAATAGAGGCACAGAGTACAAAAGTATGGAAGTCATGATGAACCTTTATAAAACACTGGTTTGACCACAACTGGAGGATTGTGTCCAGTTCTGGGCACTGCACTTTAGGAAAGATGTGAAGGTCTTAGAGAGAGTGCAGAAAAGATTTATTCGAGTGATTCCAGGTATGAGGGACTTTAGTTATGTGGATAGACTGGAGAAGCTGGGGTTTTCGCCTTAGAGCAGAGATGGTTGAGAGGAGATTTGATCGAGGTATTCAAAATCATGAAGGATCTAGACAGAGTAGATAGAGAGAAACTGTTTCCAGTGTGGCACATTCCCCCTGGACTGGAAGGCTGAGGTGGTATGGAAGTGTTATGATGTGGCACCTTTCACCACTAGATGTTCCGGAATTACTCTACTGTATATCCAGTAGCAGATGGTACAGTTCCATGGCAGTAAGGATGGTCCTCCTCTGACATACCAAGGTAGATGTGATAAGTTCGATAAATCTAGATCCTTGAGGTAGTGATGGCTGCAGAAAATCCCCAGGTACTGTTGCACATGCATTTGTTGGCTCCTCGGGACTAGAATTTTTTTTTACCGTTGATAGCAAAACTGACCAATCACGGAGCATACCACAACTTCCTGCTGTAAACCCCACCCTTCCTGTGCAGAATTAGCCTCAGTGACAGCGTTATATAGATTCAGGGAGTCATAATCCACCTGAGTGATATTTACAGAGTGACTCTGGTGTATATTGGGATGTTTAAATCACCAGTCTGATCTGGGGAGTTATACCACTTTACACGTGGTTACATTAAACTGCATCTGCCATTATTCCACCCATTCATTTAATCTATTGATGTTCTTATCCTTTTGTTTAAATTCCTTCATGGCCTTGCCCCTCCCTTTCTCTGTAACCTCTTCCAGCCATAACCCCCCACCCCCACCCCCAAACTCTCCGTTCCTCTCACTCTGACCCCTTGTGCATCTCCTTTCCCTTAATCCCACATTGGAGCTGCGCCTTCAGCCGTCTAGGCCCCAAGCTCTAGAATTCCCTCCCTAAACCCCTCCCCCTCTCCACTTTCCTCTACTCCTCTAAGACCCTCTTTAAAACCCACCTCTTTGATCAAACTTTTGGTCACTCCTCCTAATATCTCCTTCAAAAGGAATGTTAGCCTTTATTTAAAGGGGGTTGGAGTACAAGAGTAAGGAAGTCTTGCTATAATTGTATAGGGCCTTAGTGAGACTACACCTGGAGTATTGTGTACAGTTTTGGTCTCCTTACCTAAGGAAGGATATACTTGCCTTAGAGGCAGTGCAACAAAGGTTCACTAGATTGATTCCTGGGATGAGAGGGTTGTCCTATGAGGAGAGATTGAGTAGAATTGGCCGATACTCTCTGGAGTTTAGAAGAATGAGAGGTGATCTTATTGAAACATATAAGATTCAGAGGGGGCTTGACAGGGTAGATGCTGAGAGGTTATTTCCCCTGCCTGGAGAGTCTACAACTAGGGGTCATACTCTCAGGATAAGAGGTTGGCCATATAAGACTGAGATAAGGAGAAATTTCTACACTCAGAGAGTTGTGAATCTTTGGAATTCTCTACCCCAGGGGACTGTAGATGCTCAGTCATTGAACAGAAAAAAGGCTGAGATTAATAGATTTTTGGACTCTAAGGGAACAAGGGATATGGGGATCGAGCAGGAAAGTGGAGTTGAGGTTGATGATTAGTCCTGGTCTAATTGAATGGCGGAGTAGGCTCAAGGGGCCGTATACCTACTCCGGCTTCTATTCCTTATGTTCTTACGTCCTTCTTTGGCTTGGTGTCCATTTTTGTCTGATTTGCCTCTATGAAGCACCTTGAGCATTTTTCTACATTAAAGGTGCTATATAAATGTAAGTTGTTTTTGCAATTTTCTGCGCTCTTTTTCACAATTCTCTATAGTTACCCCAACTTTCTGCCTCCCTCTCTCCCACCTAGTTTCCTATCCATGCCACAAAACTCTAATTATGTGTATCTGAACTTTAGCCGGTAATCTCTTGTATCTTTTATCAAAATCTTCTGAAAATCAATGCATATGACATGCATTTATACTCCTCTACCCATCATCTGATTCAGAGACTGTTATTATGTTTGTTAGATATGACCTACATTTTATAAAACCATGCTAACTCTCCCTGATCGGCTTCTACCTTTCCAAATGCTCCATTACTGTGTTTGCTGATGGATTTTTTTCCTAGGAGTGACACAAGGAGTAATAAAAACAAGGCATGCCATGATTCTAGAAAGATATACGTTACAGAGGGTTTCTTTATTCAGTATATTCATGCATTAGCTATAATTTTTATTTAGATTCCTTCTTCTAAGTGTTAAGAAGACTTAACATGCAGTAGATTATTCCAGCCACTTACTTTGTCAATAAGAACTGATGCTAATTATTTTTAAGCCTTTTATTCCCCTTCACTCCTGAAGCCTGATAGTTTTATGGGCATTGCCTATTCTAAGGGGCCATTCTTCAGGACTGAGTCCAGGCAGTCTTTGCTGGTCTGATCATCGTATTCAAGCCCAATCCCTTTGCTCACAATCGATTATCACTGAGGAATGGATGTATATCCATTAAATAGCTTCTAAATTCATCCTTGTTCTTTAAAGCTTTCCCTTCATTAGTGGCAAAAGAACCAGAGGCGACATGAGGGAAAAAAAGTTACACAGCGATCTGGAACGCACTGCCTGAATGGGCAGTGGAAGCAGATTCAATAATAGTTGGATAAATACTTGAAGGGGAAGAATTTGCAGGGCTATGGGGAAAGAGCAGGGGAGTGGGTCCAATTGTAGAACTCTTTTAAAGAGCCAGCCCAGGCACGATGGGCCGAATGGCCTCCTTCTATGCTGTGTCATTCTATAATTCTATGATTCTGTCCCTTTGTGTTTTCACTCTTTCCAATCTTTAGTTCCCCTCGATGAAGTTGCCTGATTGAGTTAAAGTTCTGAACTTTGAGTATAGCCAGGCGGATTGACATATTATGCTTCTTGCTTCGAACAATCAATAATATTTCTCATTTCTGCAGTGTTTGCATGGATGAAGAATTCATACATTGCACCTAATTTCCAAAGCAAAGCAAAATCAGATTAGATCTAACAGTCCAAACTGAATTCAATCCTGCTGCCCATTTAGTCAGCATCGTCAAAGCCAGATGTACATAGAGTAATATTAAATTATTTATCAAGGCTTGCTCTGTCTTACACAAGCTATTTTTTGGCAAGTGGTTTGAGCTCAATAATTGCAGCATTTTATGAAATCAGCGCAGTGAGGAAAGATATCATTGCATCAACCATTGTGCCTGCTCTAAGAAGCGTCAAGTCTGTTAAGATATGAAAAATGAAGAGATGTGTGAACCTGTTCTGCAATATTTCTTGATAGACCAGATATTACATTTCCTGTGGAGCTAATGTTCCAGGGAGATAATATGGTGAGGTCTGGGGGGTAATTTTAACCCCCAAGAACAAGTAGGCTGGGGGCGAGAGGGTACTAAAAATAGTTGAATTCTTCAGAGAGACCACATCCCGGCTCCAACACGCCCACTTCCAGGTTTAACCCAGGTGTGTTAGGATGCGTGGGTGCATCAGGAATCCAGAAGTCCAGTCCCCACTTAAAACCAGCCAACCAATACTTAAAGGGGTAATGTACCTCATTGTGATAGTTGAGGCACTTAATTTATTGTATATTAGAAATGTAAAATTAATCTAACCTTACCTGTTTGGGTTTTCCATCACTTCAGGTGAGAGCAGGTGGGAAGGGCCGGATCCATGAGGTGAGTGCATTTATTGCACTACTTGTGGGCCCGGAGGAGCAGGAGTGCTTCATCCAGGCCCAACAAGCTCACCTGGTGAGACAGGACCACCGCGATCAGCTTATCCCCCCTCCATGGTGGACCTCCCTCCCTCTGATGGTGGGCCTCCCCCCCCCCCCCGATGGTGCACCCCCCATGTTCGACCCCCCCCTCCCAATGGCCGATTCCCCCCCGACGGCTGAAACCTCTCCGTACTTCCAACTCCTCTTGACCTCCTCCTTTCTTCTGCCGCGTCCTCCAATCTTCTGGTGACCTGATCGCCTCCCATTCAACGATGTCCTGTATGGCCAATCCCCTCTCCGATGTTCTGCACGGCTCATGATCTCTCCCTCCCTCCTCTCTGATTCCCGCTGAACAATCAGTAAGCCTGCCAATCAGGCTGGCTGCCATGCTTGTACCCCGGAAGTAAAATTTACTGCCCTTATTAAGGTCGTGATTGCAGATGGCGACCCGCCAACTTTATTCCGGGTTTCGCGTCGGGTTATCTTCCCTCCTGCTCCCTTCCCACCTCTGTGTAAAAATCATGCCCCTGAAGTCAACCTGCACAACAAGCTATTGTAAGAAATGAACCAGTCCAATCTATGACAATAACCTTTTCACAGTAGTCTTGTGTATGTGTTTTTTTAATGCTGACCAAGTTGAGAGATGTCAATGCATTGTGAATTTGGATACTTGGTGACAGCATCAAGCACTGCCAGATCTTGTGGGCCCATTAAATTCAGACGCAGGTGATACAACAAGGTAATGGCAGATTTATTAAATGAGTACTTTGTACCATTGTCACAGTAAGAGGATGAGGACAAAATACCAGTGATAAAAGGGAAATTAAAAGTAAATCAAGGGGAGAAACTTAGTGGATTCAATATAAGTAATGAAATGTTAATGGAGAAAATAATGGGACTTAAAATAAATAGATCTCCTGGACCTGATGGTTCCCACCCCAGAGAATTAAAATAAGTAAGTGAGGGAATTGCAGAAGCATTAGTCATAATCTTCCAAAACTACCTTGATTTGGGAATTGTACAGTCAGATTTGAAATTTGCTAATGTCACTCTATTATTTAAGAAGGGTGGGAGGCAGAAACCAGGTAACTACAAGCCTGTCAGTTTAACGTCAAATGTTTGGAAGTTACTAGAATCTGTCATTAGGGATAGAGTGACTGAACACTTGAACAAATATGAACCAATCAGAGAGAGTCAACAGGATAAATCATGTCTGACTAATCTAGTTGAATTTTTTGAGGCGGTCACTAATAAGGTGGATAAGGGATTGTGTATGGATATTATCTATATGGACTTCCAGAAAGCATGCAGTAAGGTTCCACAAAAGAGATAATTAGCAAAAGAGAGAGTGCGCAGAATTGGAGGTAGCCTTATGACTTGGGTTGAAAGTTGGTGAGGAGATAGGAGACAGAGAGTGGGGATAAAGGATCAGTAGTCTGAGTGGTGGGATGTGACAAGTGGTGTTCCCCAGGAATCTGTTTGGGGGCCTCAACTTTTCACCATATTTATTAATAACTTGGATGAAGGTATGGAGAGTTTAGTCTGATGACAGACACTAAGTTAGGAGGGACAGTAAGTAGTGCAGATGGGAGCAGAAAGTTGCAAAGGGACGTAGACAGATTAGGTGAATGGCCAAAACCATGGCAAATGGAGCTCAATGTCATCCACTTTTTAACCCAAAAAAGATAAATCAAAGTATTTTCTAAATGGTGAGAAACTAGGGATTGTAGAGGAGCAAAGAGATTTGGGATTCCAAGTAAACAAATCATTAAAAGCCAGAAGACAGGTACAAGAAAAAAACAAAAAGGCTAATGGAATGTTGGCCTTTATCTCAATGGGGATGGAATACAAAGGGGAGGAATTTATGTTACAGTTGTATAGGTCCTTGGTTAGACCCCACCTTGAGTACTGCGTTCAATTCTGGGCACTGCACCTCAGGAAGAATATATTGACCTTGGAGGGGGCACAGATGCACCAGAATAATACCAGGGCTAAAAGGGTTAAATTATGAAAACAAGGTTGCATAAACTTGGCTTGTATTCCCTTGAGTATAGGAGATTGAGGGGTGATCTAATTGTGGTGTTTAAAATGTTAACAGGATTTGATGGGATAGATAGAGAGAAACTATTTCCTCTGGTGAGGGAATCAAGAACAAGGGGACCTAATATTAAAATTAGAGCTAGGCCATTCAGGAGCAAAATCAGTAAGCACTTTTTCACACAAAGGGTAGCAAAAATTTGGAACCCTCTTGATCAAGAGTTATGAATGCTCGGGGTCAATTGGAGCTATCAAGACTGATTTTTGTTAGGTAAGGGTATCAAGGCAAGGGCGAGAAAATGGAGTTGAGGTACAGATCAGCCATGATCTAATTCATGGGGAGCAGACTCGAGAAGCTGAATGGCCCACTCCTGTTCCTAATGTTCCTATGTTTACGGTGTCAGGGGATCCGTAGGAGGGGGTAACATTCAATAGGGCAGTGTCAGAACATCAGAGGATGGGTGGAAATATTGCCAGTTGTTGGCCTGTTTTAATGTTGCATCTCAAAGATTTTCCATTCTCAGGAATACCCCAGTCCCTCTGCGACATACTCTACATATTCCATTCTATACAATCATAGTTGAACATGATTTTTGCTCCATTTATTCAGGTTATCACCTCAAACAAAGGACCTACAATTTCATCTTGGCGAAGGCCCTTTTAAATTAGAGGAGTGCAGTCAATGACAGACACCGGGTTCTCTCTCCATTGGCTGCGCTTACTCCTAGGTATAAACAACCCGATCTGCAGAGAACCAACAGCATCATAGACCCACAAAACTAAAGATTCACACAGAGTCCTTCATCACTTAACACGTCTGTAGTCACGATTCCATATTGCACAGAAGGAGTCCAGACGGGCACCCGTCAATGTGTCTAAATGGGACCAGGGTAGGAAGGCTGCTCACCAGAGTAAAGAAAAGACAAGTATCAAAGTGTTTAACGTGAAAACCCTCCTCTGGATCCACCCTCTACCCCACTGTCAGACACCCTACTGTCCTCTGGATCCATCCTCTACCCCACTGTCAGACACCCTACTGTCCTCTGGATCCATCCTCTACCCCACTGTCAGACACCCTACTGTCCACTGGATCTATCCTCTACCCCACTGTCAGACACCCTACTGTCCACTGGATCCATCCTCTATCCCACTGTCAGACACCCTACTGTCCACTGGATCCATCCTCTATCCCACTGTCAGACACCCTACTGTCCACTGGATCCATCCTCTACCCCACTGTCAGACACCCTATTGTCCTCTGGATCCATCCTCTACCCCACTGTCAGACACCCTACTGTCCACTGGATCCATCCTCTACCCCACTGTCAGACACCCTACTGTCCACTGGATCCATCCTCTATCCCACTGTCAGACACCCTACTGTCCACTGGATCCATCCTCTACCCCACTGTCAGACACTCTACTGTCCTCTGGATCCATCCTCTACCCCACTGTCAGACACCCTACTGTCCTCTGGATCCATCCTCTACCCCACTGTCAGACACTCTACTGTCCTCTGGATCCATCCTCTATCCCACTGTCAGACACTCTGCTGTCCTCTGGATCCATCCTCTACCCCACTGTCAGACACTCTACTGTCCTCTGGATCCATCCTCTACCCCACTGTCAGACACTCTACTGTCCTCTGGATCCATCCTCTATCCCACTGTCAGACACCCTGATGTCCTCTGGATCCATACTCTACCCCACTGTCAGACACCCTATTGTCCTCTGGATCCATCCTCTACCCCACTGTCAGACACCCTACTGTCCACTGGATCCATCCTCTACCCCACTGTCAGACACCCTGATGTCCTCTGGATCCATCCTCTACCCCACTGTCAGACACCCTATTGTCCTCTGGATCCATCCTCTATCCCACTGTCAGACACCCTGATGTCCTCTGGATCCATCCTCTATCCCACTGTCAGACACCCTGATGTCCTCTGGATCCATCCTCTATCCCACTGTCAGACACTCTACTGTCCTCTGGATCCATCCTCTATCCCACTGTCAGACACTCTACTGTCCTCTGGATCCATCCTCTATCCCACTGTCAGACACTCTACTGTCCTCTGGATCCATCCTCTATCCCACTGTCAGACACCCTGATGTCCTCTGGATCCATCCTTTATCTCACTGTCAGACACTCTACTGTCCTCTGGATCCATCCTCTATCCCACTGTCAGACACCCTGATGTCCTCTGGATCCATCCTTTATCCCACTGTCAGACACCCTACTGTCCACTGGATCCATCATTTACCCCACTGTCAGACACTCTACTGTCCTCTGGATCCATCCTCTATCCCACTGTCAGACACCCTGATGTCCTCTGGATCCATCCTCTATCCCACTGTCAGACACCCTATTGTCCTCTGGATCCATCCTCTACCCCACTGTCAGACACCCTACTGTCCTCTGGATCCATCCTCTACCCCACTGTCAGACACCCTACTGTCCACTGGATCCATCCTCTACCCCACTGTCAGACACCCTACTGTCCACTGGATCCATCCTCTATCCCACTGTCAGACACCCTACTGTCCACTGGATCCATCCTCTACCCCACTGTCAGACACTCTACTGTCCTCTGGATCCATCCTCTATCCCACTGTCAGACACTCTTCTGTCCTCTGGATCCATCCTCTACCCCACTGTCAGACACTCTACTGTCCTCTGGATCCATCCTCTACCCCACTGTCAGACATTCTACTGTCCTCTGGATCCATCCTCTATCCCACTGTCAGACACTCTACTGTCCTCTGGATCCATCCTCTACCCCACTGTCAGACACTCTACTGTCCTCTGGATCCATCCTCTACCCCACTGTCAGACACCCTGATGTCCTCTGGATCCATCCTCTACCCCACTGTCAGACACCCTGATGTCCTCTGGATCCATCCTCTATCCCACTGTCAGACACCCTATTGTCCTCTGGATCCATCCTTTATCCCACTGTCAGACACCCTATTGTCCTCTGGATCCATCATTTACCCCACTGTCAGACACTCTACTGTCCTCTGGATCCATCCTCTATCCCACTGTCAGACACCCTGATGTCCTCTGGATCCATCCTTTATCTCACTGTCAGACACTCTACTGTCCTCTGGATCCATCCTCTACCCCACTGTCAGACACTCGACTGTCCTCTGGATCCATCCTCTATCCCACTGTCAGACACTCTACTGTCCTCTGGATCCATCCTCTACCCCACTGTCAGACACTCTACTGTCCTCTGGATCCATCCTCTATCCCACTGTCAGACACTCTGCTGTCCTCTGGATCCATCCTCTATCCCACTGTCAGACACCCTGATATCCTCTGGATCCATCCTCTACCCCACTGTCAGACACCCTACTGTCCACTGGATCCATCCTCTATCCCACTGTCAGACACCCTACTGTCCTCTGGATCCATCCTCTACCCCACTGTCAGACACTCTACTGTCCTCTGGATCCATCCTCTATCCCACTGTCAGACACCCTACTGTCCTCTGGATCCATCCTCTACCCCACTGTCAGATACCCTACTGTCCTCTGGATCCATCCTCAATCCCACTGTCAGACATCTTACTGTCCTCTGGATTAAGCAACACATGAAAAGGAACATGTTTAACTCTCTTGTTTCCTTTGAAGCATCGGTTGTTACAATATCACCTCTCACAGGACATTTCAACACTCTTTTGCTCTCTTTATTTGAACGTTTCATTACGCATTTGTCGATTGGTATCGAATATAAGAGACGATCGAGACAGTCATAGTCGTTTAGTCCATCAAGCCTGTCCTTTCAACAACTTTTGCTGTAACAGGTTCAATCCAAAATAATCCACTGAGAGAGATGAATAGACACAGGAAACACTTGTGAGATTAATTCCTGTGACACCTCCCCCTGATGCTCTAAATCAGTCTAACAAAACATCAGGGATGAATTTTCTGCATTGCGAAGGGGGAGGGTCAAAATGATCAGTTGCACAATGGCAGGGGTGGGGCAAGATCTGCCTGGTTTATGACCCAGGAATGTTGTTGTAAATTTGGATTGATGGGGGGTTGGGGGTAAGACCTCCGTCAGCCCCCTACCTCGGCAGCCAGCTTTGAAGCCGTGTCTGGGGACTGGGCATTTCCGGCCCACCATGAGAATTCGACCCATTGCACCCTGGTTGGGCCCAGTGGATGCCACGCCTGCTATGAACAGGGGGAGTGAGTTGTGTTGTGGGCCCAGTAAGTGTCTCAAACAAGTTTTCCCGACAAAGGTAATCGATCCCCAGAGTTAGGCCAATTACCTCAGAATGACGGTAATCCAGTTCTCTTCTGGGACAATGTGAAACATTTTTACGTTATTTGGCACTCTGCCATTCCCAGGGAGAGGGGTGTTAAAGCCCTTATCAGGCTGTAGAGTAATGTAAAAAACCTTTCACATCTTCCCCACACGGAACTCGATACTTTCATTCTAAGGTCACCGATTATTGAAATCACTCCATCCTTGGGAATTGGGACAGAGTCCATACCCTGTAGTCACCAGGATTCCCATCCTGCCGCACTCGCAGTGAAAAAAATCGCAGAATATATTCAAGACTGAGATCGATAGATTTTTGGACTCCACGGGAATCAAGGGATATGGGAATAGGGCGGGAAACTGGAGTTGAGGTCAAAGATCAACCATGATCTGATTGAATGGCTTGAGGGGCCGTATGGCCTATTCCTGCTCCTATTTCTAATGTACTTAAAACAAGAATTCTGGGATATAATGATGGAAACCCAACATTGCAACCAATAATATTCGACCCTGACCAGTAGGGTCTGCGATGATGACATTTATTTTGACTATTGATTTCCAATTTATCTATTACAGAAATTCCTAAGACCCCTCGCCCGATTATACCCCTCGCCCTATTATACCCCTCTCCCTATTATACCCCTCGCCCGATTATACACCTCGCCCGATTATACACACTGCCCAATTATACCCCTCGCCCTATTATACCCCTCGCCCTATTATACCCCTCGCCCGATTATACCCCTCACCCGATTATACCCCTCGCCCGATTTTACACACTGCCCAATTATACCCCTCGCCCGATTTTACACACTGCCCAATTATACCCCTCGCCCGATTTTACACACTGCCCAATTATACCCCTCGCCCGATTATACCCCTCGCCCGATTTTACACACTGCCCTATTATACCCCTCGCCCGATTATACCCCTCGCCCGATTTTACACACTGCCCAATTATACCCCTCGCCCAATTATACCCCTCGCCCGATTTTACACACTGCCCTATTATACCCCTCGCCCGATTTTACACACTGCCCAATTATACCCCTCGCCCTATTTTACACACTGCCCAATTATACCCCTCGCCCGATTATACCCCTCACCCGATTTTACACACTGCCCAATTATACCCCTCGCCCGATTTTACACACTGCCCGATTATACCCCTCGCCCGATTATACCCCTCACCCGATTTTACACACTGCCCAATTATACCCCTCGCCCGATTTTACACACTGCCCAATTATACCCCTCGCCCGATTATACCCCTCACCCGATTTTACACACTGCCCAATTATACCCCTCGCCCGATTTTACACACTGCCCTATTATACCCCTCACCCGATTTTACACACTGCCCAATTATACCCCTCGCCCAATTATACCCCTCGCCCGATTATACCCCTCGCCCGATTATACCCCTCACCCGATTTTACACACTGCCCAATTATACCCCTCGCCCGATTATACCCCTCACCCGATTTTACACACTGCCCAATTATACCCCTCGCCCAATTATACCCCTCGCCCAATTATACCCCTCGCCCGATTATACCCCTCGCCCGATTTTACACACTGCCCAATTATACCCCTCGCCCAATTATACCCCTCGCCCGATTATACCCCTCGCCCGATTTTACACACTGGCTGATTTTGCACAATGCCCGATTTTACTATCCATGATGGCTGTAAAATCAGTGGCTGATCTGATTCCCTCACTTTTCTGCCAAGCAGGTTAGGTTAAAATGAAGTTAGGTTGAGAGGAGTTTTTCAGGGTATTTTTTCCCTATTGGCCCTGGCTTTTTTTCTCTGTTTTTGTGCCTCTCCCAGGAGGGTGGGTGGGAGTGGGGAGGAAGCATTTAGTCAGAAAGCTCTGACCATCATGGTGGGGGGGGGCAGGCTTGATGGACCAGCTGGTCTTTTCCTGCCCGTCAATTTTGTATGTTCGTATGTTCGTGAAGTCACCCCCTAGGTCTATGAGTTTAAATTCCATCCTATCACAGACCTTCTCTTTTGTCCTTTCCTTCCCCCCCCACCCCCACGGCCCCACCTTTGACCCTGGCTCGGTACTTGTTTATAAACTGTTAACTCTTTAACATCTTCCAGACCTGATGAAAGGTCTTCGACCTGAAATGTTAACTCTCTTTCTCTATCCACAGATGCTGCCTGACTCGTTGAGTGGTTCCAGCATTCTCTGGTTTTATTTATGAGTTTAATGTTGGGAGAAAAGCATTGTGAGACCAGCTGATCATTGAGATTTGTCGTTTAGATACAGATTGCACATTAACATTTCAGTTATAAGTAACAAGTTTGGACTTTGACTGTTGTTCTCTATTGCAGAATCGTGAGACGAGAACAAAGTGAGCTGCCGCTGTGATTTAAATACAAACAGCACTAAAATTTTAATTTAGTGCTTACCAGCAGTGAAGTGCTGCTGAAGAGACACCTAATAATGAATTTCGAGGCATAGCTTTCAAAACGTTTATTATTCACTGCCATCGGACTACTTAATGTTCCAGCCCAGGAGAGATCCTTCAATATTCTCCGGCTTGTACTTGTATCTGTTGAGCACTGGGAATGTAGAGCATTAGTGAACAGAATGCCAATTGTAGCAAAACACGGAGTTCAATCAGTCCCCGCTGCTGAAATTATGGTCTAGTAGATGCCAAAAAACATGTGCTGAAATCAAAACTGAGGTTAAATAAGTAGCAAACGCAATTCGTTGTAATTTAGGGAACACGCACAGAGCTATATATTTAAAAGGAGAGCAGAAATTGGATTTCTATTTGAGATTTATCATTTTAATTCAGGGGAAATGAGCAGCATTATACACAGCAGTGATACGACAGCAAATCTTCGAACCAAACACTCCTGAGATTTGGATGCTTGCAGGTGTTTGCAGACGGTGACTTCCAATAACTTAAATATTTGAAGTATAGTTCACAAGAATGATATGGATGAAGGAGCCCATTAAAGCCCATCCCTGTTCATTCATCCAGAAGGAATCGACAGTAAGCAAACATTTTCAAAAACAGATTATCCGGTCATTTATCATGTTGCTGCTTGTGGGATCTTGCTGTGCGCAAAATGGTTTCCGCGTTTCCCACATTGCAACAGTGACTACACTTCAAAAAAAAGATACTTCATTGGTTGTAAATCGCTTTGTGACAGGCGCTATATCAATGCAAGTCCTTTTTTTGTTTTTAGAGTTCTTCCCTCCCTACTCCATTGACCCCGTCCTATTACTCATTGATTTATTCAAAGGTTTTTTGTTATCCTCCTTGGATAACAACTGCATGTATTGACCAGTCTGTCCGAGGAACCTTCTCATATCAGGCTAGATTTGCCTTTCTTGCATTTCCACTTTCTTAGAATCATACAGCAAAAAAAGGAGGCCATTCAACCCATCACACCTGTGCCAGAAGACAGCATCTCCTCAGTTCTGCATTGCAGTATCAGCCTAGATTATATGCTCAAGTCTCTGGAGTGGGATTTGAACCCAGAGTGGGATTCGAACCCAGCACTTCCCGTACCTGCGACCTCTACCATCTAGAAAGACAAGAGCAGCAGGTACATGGGAACAACACCACCTGCACGTTCCCCTCCAAGTCACACACCATCCTGACTTGGAAATATATCGCCGTTCCTTCATCGTCGCTGGGTCAAAATCCTGGAACTCCCTTCCTAACAGCACTGTGGGAGAACCGTCACCACACGGACTGCAGCGGTTCAAGAAGGCGGCTCACCACCACCTTCTCAAGGGCAATTAGGGATGGGCAATAAATGCCGGCCTCACCAGCGACGCCCACATCCCATGAACAAATAAAAAAAAAACTTAGAGGTAAAAGTGCTACCACTGAGCTGACATCTACTTAGCATAGCTTAATTTTAATACTGGTTAAAAACAATAAAAGCAACTAGTAAGCATAAACTTATAGATATCTGGATGGTAATAATTGTGTAAACAAAATCCAACTTGGACTGAGAAAGAGGAAATTCTGCATAACCAGCTCTCAGATTTTCGAGAGGAATTGGTGTCCAAGTGAAGCGTAGAAAGCTCTGGGCCATGACGTACTAAGATTTCGAAAAAGCATTTCAAAAAGTTCTGCATGAAAGGCTGTCAATTAAGCTTAAAAGAGCAGGGAGTTAGGCTATTCCCGAGAAGGGTAAGAGATTGGTTGAAGAGTAGAAAGCAGTGGGTACTTGTTGCGAGCATTTGTCAGGCTTGTGGGGAGGGACTGAGTGCGATTCCCCAGAGATCAGTGTTGGAATCCCTCCTGTTTCTAATTTACATTAAAGTTTTAGATTCAGAAGCTCAATGCAAACTGGTCAAATTTGCAAATGATACCAAACTAGAAGGGACAAATTGAATCAGAGGAGGCACCTCGTAACTCCAAAATAAGTCGGTCAAAATATGAAAGGGGGCAGAACAACAGCGGATGAAGTTTAATATGGGCAAGTGCAAAGCATCTTATGTAAGAAATAAAAAGGTGAAATAGGTAAGGATGAAGATGGAGAAAACCTAGGGGTTTCAGTAGATTTGACACTCAGTATGTCCAATCAGTGCAGAGTAGCAATCAACAAAGCAAATAGAATGCTGGTATTGCCCAAACAATAAATTACAAGTTGGAGGATTTCATACTTAAAAGTGTATGATACTCTGGTCAGATCTCACCTTGGGGTCATTTCCCTGTCATTAACCCCAACATGCGCGTCAGTTCGCTGTATGTTAGGGACCAGAAAAAGGGGCAAAGACCGATAACCTCAGGCATGAGGCGTCTTCCACTGGCCAAATGAGCATCCGGAGGAAGATTCCACTTGAAATGGGGAGGGGGGAGCCTCATTTAATGTGCAAATGCCACAGTAGCAGCGTTGTGATATCTCCCAAGTCTTTTTGCAGCCCAATTTAACAGGTCCATCCCACTTCGATACAATGTCCAGGGTTTCTAGGCGCTAAGGACTACACGAAAAGGTAGGCATTCTGAGTCCTTGCCTTTAGCATGCACATCGGAAGATGGTGGGCAGCTCCCTGGCACAGGTCCAACTCTGCCCACCAACATTGTATACAGGCAGATGTTTAGACATTGGTTTAATGCTAGAAAACTCTTGACTCCACTTGAACGCCATTGACCTTGTGTGCAGTGCCTTTGTTCAGCCTGAGAATACTGTCCAACTCTAGAGTTATGAAACCAGAGAGTTGAATGTTTTCAGGTAAAATCACACTTTGCAGTCGATAATAACTGAAACTGAACAAACACATGCCAATGTCAATCTCACCAAAGTGTGAATTGACCTAAGTAATTCAACATTCTGGTCAAGTTTGACATTTACTGTCAGAGAATTAACAGCTAAAGGCAGTGAAATGTGCTCTAGAGTTTTTCACTTTCCACAACTTACTCCACAAACAAGATTTTGACTGAATGAATCAATCAATCAGATGATGAACCCCTGGCGATGAGGTTGATTGATCTGATTCAGTAGTAAGAAGAATTGGGATAAACATTTTCACAGATAAAGGAATTGTGGAGACTGCACTCTCTCTGGCTCCTGCCGTGTGATCATAGATATAAGGCTGCTTTCTGCAGAGCCTCTTTCATCTACGAGTCATTGACTTCAAGGCAGACAGCTCCTCTTCTGATTTTCAATGGCACAGCCCTTCAATGAGAATTGATCAGGAAAGGAAGGAGCTTTCCTTAATTATCAGTGAATAGGTTCAGAATATCTCCAAATTCTGCCTTCACTTTCTTGCGAATAGATCTCTTTGTTGAATCTCTGATTTTGTTAATGCCAAACATCATCAAACTAGCAAGTCTGTTAGTCCACCTCCTTTAACTTGATGACCTGAAGTTCTTCAAAAATCTCAGCTCTCGTGAAGCTAAACAGCATGATCCACCAGTGATTCTCCTCCCTGTAGTAACATTTCAAGTCTTCATCTGCATCACAGGCACCATGTCTTCAAGGAGTGCTTTTACCCTCTCTTGTAAAAGCACAATCATTTGATCTGTAATTATTTCACTCTGACGCACCTACACTTCTGGAAACTGTGGCTAGATTTTTCAGGTCGTGTTTTTTTTGGAGTTATTTCTCATTCTTCGGAACACAGCTAACACTTTTAACTAGTGATTCCTCTTTCTTTCGGTCTTTCAGATAACGAACATTCTCACCAAACATACTGAGGTCGATAGGGTCAGGTCATAATGCCTAACATGTAGGATCTTCTGATATATTTTCCCTGGTTTATATGTGGGCTTTCTTCAGGATTATGTTCTTTAGATTTGCCGACAGTTGAGTCCAGAGCGTTGTTCGGTGTCAACATTCTGGGACTTTTCCAACCATACAAAGCCGGGGATTGCTTCTTGCTGCAACATCCTTGCAATGTTTAGTACGCACCTTAAGAGATTTTAATAGTGTTCCAGGATTCAACCAAAGTGGAAGTAGGGTCTTCTTCAGTACAGGCGATGATTGAGTGCAATAAGATGAGCAGGATCTGTTTTGCCAATATACATTGATCTGGAAGGTACGTGAAACAGATTGTTAATAACTAGCACATTACCTGTGCTATTGTCCATTCGTCAGGTGATGAACATGTTTTGTAGATGCTGACCAAGTTAGCAAAGGGTCTTTAGAAATTTGCATCACGGAGCCACTTCGTAGCCAGAGTCTGCAACTACATCGTGACAGGCAACAGAAAAATCGACATAGTAATTTATAATGGTAAATGTCAGAATCGTGTGACCAGAAATTGTGACAACAGTGAGTAAGGTTATATGGACAGGAAGTGTAAAAACTATGTGATATTTTTAATAATATATTCAAGCAATTATCATTAAAAAAATAAAAATAAAAAAAACCCATAAAATTGTTCCTTTTGTGAAAGAGGCTCCGACAGTGCAAGTCTTTTTTCCCTTATCAAGCTATTCATTACGAAAGGTGAAATTTGCCCCTCAGTTAGCACTAACTCGGGTGCCTGGCTAATGTTGGTGCTAGGAATGTTTCTTCAGAAATAATGTTTAAAGAAAGCTTAAAATAATAATTAATATCCAAATGTGAGTATTGAATAAATAACTGTACTACAGAGATGCAAACATAAAATGAAATATTTTGCAGAATAACTTTAAAAAGATGAACACTATTCTTCTACAAAGAGCTTCTACAAATACATAAAGGGCAAAAGAGTAACTAGGGAGAGAGTAGGGCCTCTTAAGGATCAACAAGGTCATCTATGTGCGGAACCACAAGAGATGGGTGAGATCCTGAATGAATATTTCACATCGGTATTTACGGTTGAGAAAGGCATGGATGTTAGGGAACTTGGGGAAATAAATAGTGATGTCTTGAGGAGTGTACATATTACAGAGAGGGAGGTGCTGGACATCTTAATGCGCATCAAGGTAGATAAATCTCCGGGACCTGATGAAATGTATCCCAGGACGTTATGGGAGGTTAGGGAGGAAATTGCGGGTCCCTTAGCAGAGATATTTGAATCATCGACAGCTACAGGTGAGGTGCCTGAAGATTGGAAGGTAGCAAATGTTGTGCCTTTGTTTAAGAAGGGTGGCAGGGAAAAGCCTGGGAACTACAGACCGGTGAACCTGACATCTGTAGTGGGTAAGTTGTTAGAGGGTATTCTGAGAGACAGGATCTACAGGCATTTGGAGAGGCAGGGACTGATTAGGAACAGTCAGCATGGTTTTGTGAGAGGAAAATCATGTCTTACGAATTTGATTGAGTTTTTCAAAGGGGTAACCAAGAAGATAGATGAGGGCTGTGCAGTAGACGTGGTCTACATGGACTTTAGCAAAGCGTTTGACAAGGTACCGCATGGCAGGTTGTTACATAAGGTTAAATCTCACGGGATCCAAGGTGAGGTAGCCAATTGGATACAAAATTGGCTTGCCGACAGAAGACAGAGGGTGGTTGTAGAGGGTTGTTTTTCAAACTGGAGGCCTGTGACCAGCGGTGTGCCTCAGGGACCGGTGCTGGGTCCGCTGTTGTTTGTTATTTATATTAATGATTTGGATGAGAATTTAAGAGGCATGGTTAGTAAGTTTGCAGATGACACCAAGATTGGTGGCATTGTGGACAGTGAAGAAGGTTATCTAGGATTGCAACGGGATCTTGATAAATTGGGCCAGTGGGCCGATGAATGGCAGATGGAGTTTAATTTAGATAAATGTGAGGTGATGCATTTTGGTAGATCGAATCGGGCCAGGACCTACTCCGTTAATGGTAGGGCGTTGGGGAGAGTTATAGAACAAAGAGATCTAGGAGTACAGGTTCATAGCTCCTTGAAAGTGGAGTCACAGGTGGATAGGTGGTGAAGAAGGCATTCGGCATGCTTGGTTTCATTGGTCAGGACATTGAATACAGGAGTTGGGATGTTTTGTTGAAGTTGTACAAGACATTAGTAAGGCCACACTTGGAATACTGTGTACAGTTCTGGTCACCCTATTATAGAAAGGATATTATTAAACTAGAAAGAGTGCAGAAAAGATTTACTAGGATGCTACCGGGACTTGATGGTTTGACTTATAGGGAGAGGTTGGATAGACTGGGACTTTTTTCCCTGGAGAGTAGGAGGTTAAGGGGTGATCTTATAGAAATCTATAAAATAATGAGGGGCATAGATAAGGTAGATAGTCAAAATCTTTTCCCAAAGGTAGGGGAGTCTATAACGAGGGGACATAGATTTAAGGTGAGAGGGGAGAGATACAAAAAGGTCCAGAGGGGCAATTTTTTCACTCAAAGGGTGGTGAGTGACTGGAACGAGCTGCCAGAGGCAGTAGTAGAGGCGGGTACAATTTTGTCTTTTAAAACGCATTTGGATAGTTACATGGGTAAGATGGGTATAGAGGGATATGGGCCAAGTGCAGGCAATTGGGACTAGCTTAGTGGTATAAACTGGGCGACATGGACATGTTGGGCCGAAGGGCCTGTTTCCATGTTGTAAACTTCTATGACTCTATGACTCTATGACTATCAAACATATTCACCTGAGTTTGTTTTGCATATCCTGAGACCAACTTCAGTTCTATAACACAGGATCAAGACTGCACTAGATGATGTTCACGTTATGAGGTATCACGACTAGATGGATCATCATCAAATGAGGCCTTGGTTTCATTGAGTTGTTCTTCATAATAAATAAGAAAGTAAGATGCATGAATTATAAACGTCAGACTAGAGTGACCTGTGGAGGGAGTGGGTGTATGAAGAAAGAAAGGCTTGCATTTATATAGCGCCTTTCATGAACTCAGGATGCCCCAAAGCACTTTCTAGCCAATTGAAGTGTAGTCACTGTTATAATGTAGGAAACGCAACAGCCAATTTGCGCACAGCAAGATCCCACAACAGCAACGAGATAAATGACCAGATATTCTTTTTTTTAGTGATGTTGGTTGAGGAATAAATATTGGCTAGGTCACTGGGGAGAACTCTCTTGCTCTTCTTCAGAATTGTGCCGTGGCCTCTTTTATGTCCACCTGAGAGAGCAGACAGGGCTTCAGTTTAACATCTCATCTGAAAGACAGCCCCTCCAACAGTGCAGCAGTCCCTCAGCGCTGTACTGAAATGTCAGCCTAAATTTCGTGCTCAAGTGTCTGGAGTGGGACTTGAACCCACAACCTTCTGACTCAAAGACGAGAGTGCTACCAACTGAGATGCAACTGACACCACCATGGGGCGTAATTTTAACATGGCAGTGGTATCTCAGCGGGGTTGGTGACTAGTCATGTGGGAAACCCAGAAAAAAATTTTGTGCGTCGGCTCGAGCGATCGTGACTAAATTGAAGGCCCTTAATGTAACTTCCGGGTTTTGCATTTCCAAGCTGCACAGCGGGCGTACTGCGCACCCAAAGGGCATGCTGTGAACTGGAGTTTTTTAAAGGGCCATTGCAACCATGGATTTTGAGGGGAAAAGGAGGAATGTGCAGAGATGCAGCAGCAAAGGAGGAAGGCAGCACCACGCTTTAACAACTCTTCTCTTGAGTTGCTATTGGCTGGTGTGAGGGGCAGGAGGGAGATACTGTACTCGGCTGACCCGGCTCTGCCACCAAGAAGGCCTGGCTGGAGGTGGCTGAGGAGCTGATCGGCAGAAACACCGTGGCAAGGTCCTGGGTACAGTGCAGGAAGAAATTTAATGACCTAACCAGATCAGGAAAAGTGAGTACAGTTACTGATTCATCTACATTCTGTGGTGTACATTACCCCCCATCACAGACTGCCCTGCCAAGCCTACTCCATTACATCACTCCTCACACCCATTATCAAGGATATTAATTCTCATTATTAACTTACCTTCACTTTCAGTGTACTTCCTCACCTCCCCATTTGTGAACCCTTCACTCTAACTCGCCCCAATCCTGACGCAATGTGATGAATCTGTCTGACAATCACCCTCTGATGCATCTGTTTCATTATCAGCCTCACCCAAAGCAATGCATTAATCGAGAGACCCTGTCACCCTCACTCACTCACACGTCTGTTCTTTCTCCATTTGTATGAGAACAGAGCGCAAAATGCACGGGAGAGGAGTAGAACTGAAGGGGCCCACCACAAATAGTGGCCCTGACAGAGGAGGAGGAAGAGTTAGATCTGAGCCACACAGTTCAATGCCTGGCCATCGGAGGATGCGAGACTGGCAACCCACAAATGGCTGGTGACAGAATCTTAATATCCTTCACACACCATGAATTGATGTTATCAATGATGGACCTGTTGCACACCTCAGTATGTTCATTGCATACTAACTTCTGTGATGATTGTTAATATTGCTTTATGTTCTCTTCCAGGGCCTTCATGGATTGATGACGAGGCACAAGCCATGGAAGAAAGCAATTCCTCAGAGGAGCTCCATGCCTCTGAGGGTGCACCGTCACAGGACATCCAGCCTTGCACCAGCGCAGATACTCGCACATCGGTGGTTCTGTTAGGTAGATAGTTGGATTTTCACCTGGTGATTCGCCAGTCACAGGTGTGCATGAGCAGACACTGGTGGCAGGGGCAGCTGTGGAGAGTCTGAGTCGGAGGCCGCACACCTCTCTGCTAGGCTGGACACAGATGCTGAACCCCGGGGGCCATCATTAAGAACGAGAATGATTGAGGCTGCACCTTTGTGAGGTACTGGAAGACGTGCCATGCACACTCTCCACAATAGCGGAGAGGATGGAGGAGTCCACCTCCAGCATTAGGGGACTGGTGGCGCAGGTAAGTGCGGGAATGTTTGCAATGGAGAGAATGGCAGCCTCCATTCAGCTTCAAGCACAGCTCTCAAATTAATCCATTCCAGGCCCTGACAATGGCCATGCAGACTTTGGATGCCAACAAGTCTTCCGCCTTAAACAAGCAGACAGATGCTTTAGTCGTGGCCTTAGAACCCGTCACAGATCTGTCCCAAGCTGTTGTCCAGCAAAGTGGTAGGAGTGATGTGTTACTGGCCCAGGAGAGGGATGATGGCGAAAGGGGACATTGAAGTGGGGTCTCCACTCAAAGCGCTCCCATGTCTCACGCGGTGCCCCACCCTTCAACTAGTACCCGCAATGCTGCCTCCTCTCCCGACGGCCGAGTCTGCCCCTTCACAGATGCAGGTGGAGCAGTCTTTGGCGGGGCCCTCACGGGCTCCAAAACCCAGAGGTCATAGGTCGAGAACATCTCAGCAGTCAGGGTAGGGATCTGAGCAACCTGTCACTGCCTCTGCTGAAGCTCAGGATGCACCACGTAGGAATGGTAGGAAGAGGAAGGCGAAGGTTTTGTGATCACCATGGATATGTATAAGGGTGTCTGACGGAATGTCATGTTTTTCATTTATATTTGTTTTTCCTTATGTGCACATTAAATGTTATCATTCTCACCACATCTGTCACATCTTGCCCATTCTTGAGTCTCTTTGGTGAAAGCGCCCTTTCATGTGCTTCATCGTGAATGCCAAGACTTGATGCCATCCATTGGGCACATTTACAATGGGTGCATGTGTGGTTGTAGGTCTGTTTTGTGCAAGCGGAGGGTGGGGGGATGGGGTGCTGCGGGTGGTGGTGATGGCGGAGGTGGTCTGAGTACTTCACTCTCTTCAGTTTGCAGATCTCCTTATGAGAACCTGTTAGATGTGAGTGAATCCCCGGCATCACGAGCAGCCAGGTGAGAGGCTCTCTGGTGATGGGTTACCCGTTGTCGTCGTCATCGTCGTCCTCCTGCTCCTCCTCCTCCTCCTCATCCTCCTCGTCCTCCTCCTCCTCCATGTTGATGGCAGGTGCGGATGCTTCATGAGCACATGGGACCTCATCCGCCTGTAACCCTCTCTGTTGAGCGATGTTGTGCAGGACACAACACACGATTATTATTCTGCACACCCTCGCTGGTGAGTACTGAAGGGCTCCCCCAGATCGATCCAGGCACCTGAAGCTCATCTTCAACATTCCAATGGCTTCTTCAAAGGCAGACCTGGTGGGGATGTGACTGTTGTTGTACCGCTGCTGTGCCTCATTGGTGGGGTTGCTCAGAAGTGTCATGAACCATATTTGCAGGGGGTCTCCCTTGTCTCTAAGGAGCCATCCCTTAAGTCTGTCTTGTGTGTGGAAGAGGCCCGGGATGTTGGACTCATGCAGAATGAAGGAATCATGGAAGCTGCCAGAGAATTTGGCACACACCCGCAGAAATCTCCTCCTGTGTTCGCAAACCCATGCGCATTGATGGAGTGATATTCCTTTCAGTTGATGAACATTCCTGGCTCATGTGGAGGTCCTCAGATTGCTATATGTGTACAATTAATTGTGCCCTGTACCCGTGGGAAACCAGCCAGAGAATGGAAACACACTGCCCTCTCAGTCTGGCTGATGTCGTCGCAGGGGAAGTTGACATAGTCGGATGCCCTGGCAAACAAGCCATCCATCACCTATCGTATACACCTACATGTAAATGACTGAGATGCCCTGGAAGGATCCGGAGGCAATGAAATTGAGGGCAGTGGTGACTTTAACTGTGACGGGCAATGCTTGGCCACCAGGTCCAGTCGGGAGCAACTCTGCATGAAGGAGCCTGCAGATGCCTGTGACCACCTGGTGACTCAACCTGTGCCTTTGTAGGCACTGCTCCTCAGAAAGGTCCAGGAAGCTCAGTCTCTGCCTTTAGACCCTCTCATGTGGATGGTGCCTCCTGTGACCTCAACCACTCTGTTGGTCCCCTCTCTGCTCTCCTCCAGGTCCTTGTGACGCACCTCTGTCTTGTGGAGCTGCAACTCCCAGAACTTCACACCGTGCCTGCCGCGGATGGTGATGTGCCTCCTCCTCAGATGCACTGTAGAATAAATCCATTGCACCCCACATCGTGATGGTGTCAGTTTGAGGGGATCCAAAATGTAGGTAAATTTGTGTGAATACAAGAATTCTGAGTGTGAACAAAGAAATCTCAGTCTAAACACAAAGAACTCCCAGCCAAAGGTTTGTCTGAGAGAACTGATTGCCCTGCTGCAAAAACTCACCTTTTCTTCACATGTGTCAATCCTGGATTAAAGGTCCAAATGAGGGTCGGCTGCAACTTGCCTCCGTTTCCATGGCGTCTTTCAGAGGCCACGGGAGACACGTTCAGGGGAAGTTAAAATGGATGTGTAACTCAATACACAAAAAGTTAATCGCATTTAGTGATTTAAATACCTAAATTGGCCCTTTAAATATCGGCCCACTGGCTTTAAATGCTGGTAGGACTTCCAGGTGTCAGAAGTACGTGTCCAAGTGCATTCGGGTGAAACCCGGAAGTGGGCGTGTTGGAGCCGGGATGCGGTCCCACTCTGAAAATGGAGTATTTTTACTGTCCACCCTCCCCCAATCCACCCGCTCTTGGGGGGTTAAAATTTACCCTCATAAGACTGAATGGCACTATCTCATCAATATTTGCATCCTAATTTCAATTATTTTGCTGATTTAGGGATGACACAATGAAGCTCCAATACTTCAATAGTTAGAAAAGCTTCTAAAAAATAAAATGGATTATTCCAATGGAATAACCTTCGAAGAAATTATTTCTAATTATCCCAAATTAGAAAGAACTGCTGCCCCAAACATTGGTACATTTGTGCCTAGATTTATGATCTAACATTCTGTAATTAGATGCTTTAATTTACTTTGTGCAATGGATTAATGGTTATACCTATAATTAGGAGATCTGGGATTTTAATTGGCCTTTCCAGCCCTGGATTAGCTTGCAGTAGTCTGTCTCTGAACCTCTTGCATTCCATTACCAAAGAATAAAATGCATCGCTCCTTGTCCAAATACACAGCAGAAAGATGCAGTAAAATCAGTGAAACTCCAGAATAAACAAAAGGTACAAATCCATTGTTTAGTCCAAAAGAATAGATGTAAAAATAAACAGCTAAGCTATACGTACACAAACCTTTGAAGGTGGCAGGACACGTTTAGAAGGCTTAAAAACGCATATGGGATCCTGGGCTTTATTAATAGAGGCATAGAGTACAAAAGCAAGGAAGTTATGTTGAACCTTTATAAAACAGTGGTTAGGCCTCAGCTGGAGTATTGTGTTCAGTTCTGGGCACCATACTTTAGGAAGGATGTCAAGGCCTTAGAGAGGGTGCAGAAGAGATTTACCAGAATGGTGCCAGGGATGAGGGACTTCAGTTACGTGGAGAGACTGGAGAAGCTGGGGTTGTTCTCCTTAGAACAGAGAAGGTTATGGGGAGATTTGATAGAGGTGTTCAAAATCATGAATGGTTTTGATAGAGTAAATAAGGAGAAACTGTTTCCAGTGGCAGAAGGGTCGGTAACCAGAGGACACAGATTTAAGGTGATTGGCAAAAGAACCAGAAGTGACATGGGGAAACATTTTTTTACACAGTGAGTTGTTGTGATCTGGAATGCACTGCCTGAAAGGGCGGTGGAAGCAGATTCAATAATAACTTTCAAAGTGGAATTGGATAAATACTTGAAGGGAAACAATGTACAGGACAGCTCTTTCAAAGAGCCAGCACAGGCACGATAGGCCAAATGGCCTGCTTCTGTGCATACCATATTATGAGACTATGAGACTATGATAAAATTTACCCATCTTTCCAGCACAGCCCTCAACAGAAAATTGTGGCAAAATATATAATTTGTGGTAGGATCCTATATAGCCAAGTACCCTGCTTTTGTTGATTTGTTCTTGTGATGTGGGCAACATAGGATTTATTGCCCATCCCTGGAGTCATACAGACCCACATTAGTTAGCACGGTTTGTTCTCTTCTCTTCTCTGAAGGACATTAGTGAACCAATTGGGTTTTTACAATAATCTGGCAGCTTTCATTGGTCAATTTATTTGATGCCAGCCTGCAAATTACCAGATTTCTTCAACTCAATTTTTAAACTTGTCCTGATTAGAACGCACAACTTCTGGATTGCGAGTCTGCTAGGCTACTCTACAGCTAGGATACTCTATTGCTAGGATACTCTGCTGCTAGGTTACTCCTCTGCTAGGTTACTCCACTGCTAGGCTACTCCGCTGCTAGGCTACTGTACTGCTAGGCTACTCCAACGCTAGGCTACTCCAACGATAGCGTACTATACTTTATGTTTGTAATGTAAGACTTGGCATTGCAAGGTGGTTGGACATTGACAGAAATAAATCCTTTTCCATGGGGAGGATGAGACTTGACTCTACGAAGGTGCACGCAAAGAAATATGGGCAGAATTCAGAGAAATCCAATGTGTAGAAAGCCTTTCTCTGTCACTCCCATAGCTCTGTGGGGAAATGTACCACAATGTGCTGAACCATGTAGAACAGGAAGATCACAGGCTCAGTGTCTCAAGTGCTGAGTTAGCTGGTCTTGGCCTACAAAGTGTCATGGACTATAATTGGCTTCATTGATCCTCAGGGTGGGGAAGAGCAAAAAAGAAAAATCAGCCAGGATTCCCATCCCTGATCAGATGCCTGGTGGATAATTAACAGAAATGAATGAGGCAGGATCAGGCGCCCCGCAGTTGTACAGCCAACGGTCACTGACTACTCTCCTCCATGAAGAATGGCCACTTGAGTGAGGTGGGCAGAGAGCTGCCAGCAACTGTGGAACTGTACACCAGGACAAGTCATCAGTTTCAGAAGACCAGGGGACAAAAGAGACAATGTGCAATGAATCTCTTCTTGTAATAAACAGTACATTTGGAATTGTGCGTAGTCCATGGGAGCAGGGCTTTGCTTAGCTGTTGCTTCTCAAGAGTCTTAAGGAAACAGATACAACGAGCTGCTCTTTTGTCCAATGACATTATAATCTATGAGATGCTGTTGACCCTACAAAGCTCCCTGGAACCACTAACATAGAAGGTTAGGATCTTCACCGATAGTCGCAAAACAAAGGTAGACATTCTACATATTTCTTAACTGTTTGCAAGACTCCTAAGTTTGTTTGCTTATTGAAATAGAATTTAAGGGAAACTCTTGTACCTGAAAGGGGAAGAAAGGTAAAAGGGGCAACAGAACTGTGACCAAGGGCATGACCTTCTCCTCCTGCCTCTCCTGACTCTTACTACAGGATAGCTTCCAGCCGTTGTCAAGCCAATACTGAAATGGGTAAGGCTGTGATTTTCATATCTATTTACATATACTTTTGTATCTGATTAGCAGCAGTTGAAAGATGGGGGATATATGATGGGGACCAGTGACCTATGGCTTATATCTCACAAATGGGCTGACCAGACACCGTATGGATACAGGTTTAATTCACATTTCCAACACTTTTCATCATGCATTGCATTTCTAACACACATTTGAGAAGTAAATAAAGGAAATAAGTGGAACTGCTCATTTAAATACAAATCGGTTCAGCTGCTGAATTCTCCCACTGATAAAAAGAAAGAATTTGCATTTATACAGCACCTTTTGTGACCTCAGGACATCCCAAAGCTCTTCACAGCCAATTAAGTCGTTTGAAGTGCAGTCACTCTTTTAATGTAGGAAACGTGGCAGCCAATCTGCAGACAACAAGCTCCCACAAACAGCAATGTGATAACGTCCAGATTACCTGTTATTAAGTGATGTTGGTTGAGGGATAAATATTGGCCAGGACACTGAGGAAAACTCCCCTGCTCTTCTTTGAATAATGCCATGGGATTTTTTTCTTCCACCTGAGAGGGCAGATGGTTTAATGTCTCATCCAAAGGACAGCACCTCCGACAGTGCAGCACTGGAGTCAGCCTAGATTTTGTGCTCGAGTGTCTGGTGTGGGATTATGAACCCACAACCCTCTGACTCAGAGGCAAATGTGCCACCACTGAACCACGGCTAACAAATGGGATTGTTTACGTCAACAGGAGAATGCTGGATAATTATCAGCCCCAGCGGGTCCCACCTGTACATCTATTTAAAACAATTCAGTTCAGGTCCAAGCTCTACTTTCAAATTAAGAGGGCAGATCAGCCAGAGCCCTTATGCTAGTTTTTTTTTTACCATCCTCCCAGTGGAGAGCCCGCTGGAAGGGAGAACAACTTGGAGAATCATCACCACTGTGTTATACCACTAATACCAACCAACACTCCCTTTGAGCTTGTCTTCTCATTGGGAGTGTGTGCTTGTTAAATTTACTCCTATCTCTTTCAAAATGGCACAGAAACAGGGCAAGATGGAACTTAATTTTTCTTTTCACCTAATTTGTAGCAGCCCAATAGTCAACTCAGGGCACAATCAGTCCAACAATATTTTAACGGTCATTAGCTGCAGAGTTCACAGTTTGCTAAGTTGGGATGACCAGTGAGGCAAATAATTGACGGGTTTTCCAAGTCTCTTCTGCTAATACGGAGCAAAGTGGGGAAGAGTGTTGGATACATCTATTTGCACTACAGTGCCTTCCTCGTGACAGTCTCCTTGTGACAGCTACATGTTGTTGCCAGAAAATTGAAAGAAATAACCTTTTGCAAAGGGAAACTACATTTGCTTGATATATTTGTCAATCAAACTGTTGATCCCAGGCTCCCTTTCCTTCTTAAAGCAACGGTTGCCTGTATGGTGAGTGATGCAGTGCATTGGAGATTCAAATTGCAATCCCAGGACAGAGCAAGGGTGAAGGTCACCCTACGTCCCTGAGCTCCTGATCTCAGTATCGGCCTGGTGGAGAGCCACTGAGCAGACCATAGGCATGGACCCACAGAAGGAAGAGAGATACATAGTCAGGCTGATCTTCTACATCTTCTAATGACCAGTTTAAAGACTGACAGAAGATGGGCAAATGGAGTTAAAATACAGATCAGCCATGATCTAATTGAATGGCGGAACAGGCTCAAGGGGCTGAATGGCCTACTTCTGTTGCTATTTCCTAGATGCCTTCTTGGCTGCATTTGACACATGGCACATCAGGGCATGCATGTTCCTAGCTCAACCGCCCCTAGATTTCTCAACACCCTGCATCCAAACTTTTAGACCTCATGAAAAATAACTTCTGAAAACTGCTTCACAATTCAAATGGGAGATTAAAAAAACAAGTGAAGTTCTAAAATTACATTTGTATTTACTGGTTAATTTACATAAACATTTAGAGGAGAAGGAATGCTGCCCAATTATGGATATTTGTGCTTCATAATGCAGAGTGCAATTGAAAACTGCGCTTCAGTGGTTTTATATTAAAAAGGTCAAATGTCGTCCACAGAAACAATTTTTCATCTCATTTTGCAAACACTGATGACAGCGATTCACGTGATATGAAAGCTAACTATGGCATAAAGAACTTAAAGGCAGACAAAACTTTGATTATCAGCCTTGCCTACCTCAGAGATAATTGCCTGTATCTTCAGAGGTGATGAATTGAAGAGAGGAGACAACAGTGAGTGTCCTTTCTAACTTCGCACAACTGACAGAATTACAATTATAGAAGTGTGTCAACAAACAGAAATATGTTAATAAACTTCAGGGTGAAAATCATCGACATCCAACATATATCGATTGTTCGTATGTTCATAGGCCAATGGAACCAAATTCACCCATCTGTCACCATGAAGAAAGAAAGAACTTGCATTTATATAGCGCCTTTCACAACCTCAGAATGTCCCAAAGTGCTTTACAGCCAATGAAGTATTTTTGAAATATAGTCACTGTTGTAATGTAGAAAACGCGGCAGCCAATTTGCGCACAGCAAGATCCCACAAACAGCAATGTGATAATGACCAGATCATCTGTTTTTAGGTGATTTTAGAACCCTTTGAACCAACAGAAGGAGAAGCTTTGAGAAGAAGTCAGACCAAAGGGATCTAGGATTCAGAACCCATCTACACCACCCAAAAATCAACATAAATGAGCCTTAATGCCCCATGATGGGAGTTAGTGTCAATTAAAACTCCCAGCCAGCAACATTTTCAAAACTGGTTGGGATAGAAAACTGTCCTGGTAGCATCCTAGGTGCAAAGTGAAGCTCGCTCTACTCAACCCAGGCTCCTATGATGTTGCTTTGTGCTGGTAGTAATATTTCTCTTATCATTCAAATCAACCCTCAGAAACAGACCTCATCACTCACCAACTCCACCTTTCCCCAAAACTGCAAGTCCCCCATGGCAATAATCTACAGATAAGTGCCGAACAGTACAAGAATTCAGGCAGTTTGGTAGTGCAGACACACATCTAATAGAATATTGACTGAGACAAACCAAAATGATGGACACTTAACAGTCACAGGGACTGGACCTTCATTTCCCGTGTTTTGATAGAATTATAGCGCACTCTGATATTATTCATTGCTTACTGTGCCGATGGATAATTTGTCTTTCATCCCCTTTTTTAGGATGCTATCAATCTGTTTCATGCTCTGTTATGTTTAAGATGAAGGGCAATTAATGGCCCGTATGCTTAGTCCTTTCTCCAATTGGCTCATTGCTTTGGTTAGACCCCATCTGGAGACTGTGTTCAGTTCTGGGCACTGCACCTCAGGGAGGATATATTGGCCTTGGAGTGGGTGCAGCACAGATTCACCAGAATGATGGCGATCGAAAAGGGTTAAATTATGAGGAGAGGTTGCATAGACTAGGCTTGTATTCCCTTGAGTATAGAAGATTAAGGGGTGATCTAATTGAGTTGTTTAAGATGATTAAAGGATTTGATGGGGTAGATAGAGAGAAACTATTTCCTCTGGTGGGAGAGTCCAGAACAAAGGGGCAAAACCTTAAAATTAGAGCTGGGCCGTTCAGGAGTGATGTCAAAAAGCTGTTGAGGCTAGGGGTCAATTGAAAATTATAAAAATGAGATTGATAGACTTTCGTCAGGCATTATGTATTAAGGATTACGGAATGAAGGCGGTTAGATGGAATTAAGATACAGATCAGCCATGATCTATTTAAATGCTCTTTTTGACCTTTATTAATGATGTGGACTTGGGTATACAGGGCATAATTTCAAAGTTTGCAGATAACATAAAACTTTTGGAAATGTAGTAAACAATGTGGAGGATAGTAACAGACTTCAGGAGGACATAGACAGACTGGTGAAATGGGCAGACACATGGCAGATGCAATTTAATTCAGAGAAGTGTGAAGTGATTCATTTTGGTAGGAAGAATGAGGAGAGGCAATATAAACTAAATGGTGCAATGTTAAAGGACAGAGAGACCTGGGGGTATACGAACACAAGTCTTTGAAGGTGGCAGGACAAGTTGAGCAGTCTGTCAAAAATACATACAGGATCCTTGGCTTTAATAATAGAGGTATAAGGAGTGATATTAAACCCCAAGAACGGGTGGGTTGGGGGCGGCTGGGAGTTGAAAATAGTTGATTTTTGGGTCGCGACCGCAACCCGGCTTTATTTCCGGGTTTAACATCGGCGTGGAAAAGTACAGGCTTCTCACTGGGAATGCAAAGTCCGAAAATGAAGTTGCGACCCAAAAAAAAAACTATTTTCAACTCCCACCTGCCCCCAACCCACCCGGTCTTGGGGTTTAAAATCAGCCCCATAGAGTACAAAAGCAAGGAAGTTATGCTAAATGTTTATAAAACACCGGTTAGGCCTCAGCTGGAGTATTGTGTCAAATTCTGGGCATCACACTTGAGGAAGGATGTGAAGGCCTTAGAGAGGGTGCTGAGATTTACTAGAATGGGACCACGGATGAGGGACTTCAGTTATGTGGAGAGACTGGAGAAGCTGGGATTGTTCTCCTAAGAGCAGGGCAGGTTAAGGGGAGATTTGATAGAGTTGTTCAAAACCATGAAGGGTTTTGATAGAATAAATAGGGAGAAACTATTTTCAGTGGCAGAAGGGTCGGTAACCAGTGGATACAGATTTAAGGTAATTGGCAAAAGAATCAGAGGCGAGAATTTTTTTTACGCAGCGAGTTATTATGATCTGGAATGCACTGCCTGAAAGGGCGGTGGAAGCAGATTCAATAATTACTTTATTTTGGATAAATATTTGAAGTGGAAAAATTTCTGTGGCTATGGGGAAAGAGCGAGGGAGTGGGACTAATTGGATAGCTCTTTCAAAGAGCTGGCATAGGCAGGATGGGTCAAATGACCTCCTTCTGTGCTGCATCATTCTATGATTCTATGAACATGCTCAGGGGGCTGAATGGCCCACTCTTATTCCCATGTTTCTATGGAAAAGGTGGCAATGTGTTTTGGGATCTATTGTGCTGTATATCATTGATAGCAATGATTACAATTGGATAAAGTAACACATGTCAAAACAGCAGCAATGAATCACACACTTCAGTGTTAGTTTAACTACCTTATTAAAGTCAGATTGATTTTTCATTCAGGTGATTTATTTGCTTGTTTCTATCTGAGGTCACATTATATAGGGATAAAAAAAAGTCACTCGATGGCCTGGATTTTGACTGCGAGCAGGTTTCAGGTGGGAAACTACATTGGCAAGTTAATTTCCTGCCTGCCCACTGTTGAAAGAGACTTTTTTTTTATTCGTTCATGGGATGTGGGTGTCGCTGGCAAGGCCAACATTTATTGCCCATCCCTAATTGCCCTTGAGAAGGTGGTGGTGAGCCGCCTTCTTGAACCGCTGCAGTCCGTGTGGTGACGGTTCTCCCACAGTGCTGTTAGGAAGGGAGTTCCAGGATTTTGACCCAGCGACGATGAAGGAACGGCGATATATTTCCAAGTCGGGATGGTGTGTGACTTGGAGGGGAACGTGCAGGTGGTGTTGTTCCCATGTGCCTGCTGCCCTTGTCCTTCTAGGTGGTAGAGGTCGCGGGTTTGGGAGGTGCTGTCGAAGAAGCCTTGGCGAGTTGCTGCAGTGCATCCTTGGATAGTACACACTGCAGCCACAGTGCGCTGGTGGTGAAGGGAGTAAATGTTGAGGGTGGTGGATGGGGTTCGAATCAAGCGGGCTGCTTTGTCCTGGATGGTGTCGAGCTTCTTGAGCGTTGTTGGAGCTGCACTCATCCAGGCAAGTGGAGAGTATTCCATCACACTCCTGATTTGTGCCTTGTAGATGGTGGAAAGGCTTTGGGGAGTCAGGAGGTGAGTCACTCGCTGCAGAATACCAAGCCTCTGACCTGCTCTCGTAGCCACAGTATTTATATGGCTGGTCCAGTTAAGTTTCTGGTCAATGGTGACACCCAGGATGTTGATGGTGGGGGATTTGGCGATGGTAATGCCGTTGAATGTCAAGGGGAGGTGGTTAGACTCTCTCTTGTTGGAGATGGTCATTGCCTGGCACTTATCTGGCGCGAATGTTACTTGCCACTTATGAGCCCAAGCCTGGATGTTCTCCAGGTCTTGCTGCATGCGGGCCCGGACTGCTTCATTATTTGAGGGGTTGCGAATTGAACTGAACACTGTGCAGTCATCAGCGAACATCCCCATTTCTGACCTTATGATGGAGGGAAGGTCATTGATGAAGCAGCTGAAGATGGTTGGGCCTAGGACACTGCCCTGAGGAACTCCTGCAGCAATGTCCTGGGGCTGAGATGATTGGCCTCCAACAACCACTACCATCTTCCTTTGTGCTAGGTATGACTCCAGCCACTGGAGAGTTTTCCCCCTTATTCCCATTGACTTCAATTTTACTAGGGCTCCTTGGTGCCACATTCGGTCAAATGCTGCCTTGATGTCAAGGGCAGTCACTCTCACCTCACCTCTGGAATTCAGCTCTTTTGTCCATGTTTGGACCAAGGCTGTAATGAGATCTGGAGCCGAGTGGTCCTGATGGAACCCAAACTGAGCATCGGTGAGCAGGTTATTGGTGAGTAAGTGCCGCTTGATAGCACTGTCAACGACACCTTCCATCACTTTGCTGATGATTGAGAGTAGACTGATGGGGCGGTAATTGGCCGGATTAGATTTGTCCTGCTTTTTGTGGACAGGACTTACCTGGGCAATTTTCCACATTGTCGGGTAGATGCCAGTGTTGTAGTACTGGAACAGCTTGGCTAGAGGCGCAGCTAGTTCTGGAGCACAAGTCTTCAGCACTACAGCTGGGATGTTGTCTGGGCCCATAGCCTTTGCTGTATCCAGTGAACTCAGCCGTTTCTTGATATCACGTGGAGTGAATCGAATTGGCTGAAGACTGGCTTCTGTGATGGTGGGGATATCGGGAGGAGGCCGAGGTGGATCATCCACTCGACATTTCTGGCGTGCCTTTTACACTCACGTGCTGGACTCCGACATCATTGACGATGGGGATGTTTGCAGAGCCTCCTCCTCCCGTTAGTTGTTTAATTGTCCACTACCATTCACGACTGGAAGTGGCAGGACTGCAGAGCTTTGATCTGATCCGTTGGTTGTGGAATCGCTTAGCTCTGTCTATAGCATGTTGCTTCCACTGTTTAGAATGCATGTAGTCCTGAGTTGTAGCTTCACCAGGTTGGCACCTCATTTTTAGGTACGCCTGGTGCTGCTCCTGGCATGCTCTTCTACACTCCTCATTGCACCAGGGTTGATCCCCTGGCTTGTTGGTAATGGTAGACTGAGGAATATGCCAGGCCATGTGGTTACAGATTGTGCTGGAATACAATTCTGCAGCCGCTGATGGCCCACAGCGCCTCATGGATGACCAGTTTTGAGCTGCTAGATCTGTTCTGAATCTATCCCATTTAGCATGATGGTCGTGCCACACAACACGTTGGATGGTGTCCTCAGTGCGAAGAAGGGACTTCATCTCCACGAGGATTGTGCGGTGGCCACTCCTACCAATACTGTCATGGACAGATGCATTTGCGACAGGTAGATTGGTGAGGATGAGGTCAAGTAAGTTTTTCCCTCGTGTTGGTTTGCTCACCACCTGCCGTAGGCCCAGTCCAGCAGTTATGTCCTTCAGGACTCGGCCAGCTCGGTCAGTAGTGGTGCTACCGAGCCACTCTTGGTGATGGACATTGAAGTCCCCCACCCAGAGTACATTTTGTGCCCTTGCTACCCTCAGTGCTTCCTTCAAGTGGTGCTCAACATGGAGGAGGACTGATTCATCAGGTGAGGGAGGGTGGTAGGTGGTAATCAGCAGGAGGTTTCCTTGCCCATGTTTGACCTGATGCCATGAGATTTCATGGGGTCCAGAGTCAATGTTGAGGACTCCCAGGGCCACTCCCTCCTGACTGTATATCGCTGTACCGCCACCTCTGGTGGGTCTGTCCTGCCGGTGGGACAGGACATACCCAGGGATGGTGATGGAAGAGTCTGGGACGTTGGCTGAAAGATATGATTCTGTGAGTATGGCTATGTCAGGCTGTTGCTTGACTAGTCTGTGGGACAGCTCTCCCAATTTTGGCACAAGTCCCCAGATGTTAGTAAGGAGGACCTTGCAGGGTCAACTGGGCTTGGTTTGCCGTTGTCGTGTCCGGTGCCTAGTGGTCCAATGCCGGGTGGTCCGTCTGGTTTTATTCTTATTATGACTTTTCATAGCGAGATTTTACAACTGAGTGGCTGGCTCGGCCATTTCAGAGTGCCATTAAGAATCAACCACATTGCCGACACTCAGCCGACTTTAACAGATCCCACCACTAACAGCAATTAATTAAGTGAGTAGATCATCTGTTTTTTAGTGATGTAGGTTGAGAAATAAATATTAGCCAGCACACCAGGAGGAACTCCCCTGCTCTTCTTTGAATTGTGCCGTGGGATTTTTTACGTCCTCCCGAGAGGGAAGACAGGGCCTCAGTTTAACATCTCATCCAAAAGACGGCTCCTTCAACAGTGCATCACTCCCTGAGTGTCAGCCTGGATTTTGTGCTCAAGTCTCTGGAGTGGGACTTGAACCCACAACCTTCTGACTCAGAGGCGAGAGTGTTACACACCGTGTCAAAGCTGACACCAAGTAAAAAATAGTGACGCATGGTGTTTTGCACTGCAATAGCAAACATTTCGACATGACATAAATGCAACGAGGGGGAAAGGAAGGGCATCCAAAGCTAGAGCTCCCTGGATGACTAATGATATAGAGATTAAAATAAAACAGAAAAAGGAGGCTTATGATAAATGTAAGGTTCATAATACAGTAGAGAACCAGGCTGAACACAGAAAGTACAGAGGAGATCTAAAAAAGGAAATAAGAGGGGCAAAGAGAGAGTATGAGAATAGAATAACAGCTAACATAATAGGGAATCCACAGGTCTTTTATGAACATATAAATAATAAAAGGATAGTCAAAGAAAGAGTGGTATCGATTAGAGACAAAAAAGGAGATCTCCTTGTGGAGGCAGAGGGCATGGCTGAGGCACTAAACGAATACTTTGCATCGGTCTTCACTAGAGAAGAGGATGCTGCCATTGTAACTCAACCCAGGCTCCTATGATGTTGCTTTGTGCTGTTAGTAATATTTCTCTTATCATTCAAATCAATCCTCAGAAACAGACCTCATCACTCACCAACTCCACCTTTCCCCAAAACTGCAAGTCCCCCATGGCAATAATCTACAGATAAGTGCCGAAAAGTACAAGAATCCAGGCAGTAGTAAAGGAGGAGGTAGTAGCAATAATGGATGGGATAAAAATAGATAAAGAGGAGGTACTTAAAAGATTGGCAGTACTCAAAGTAGAAAAGTCACCCGGTCTAGATGGGATACATCCTCGGTTACTGAGGGAAGTAAGGGTGGAAATTGCAGAGGCTCTGGCCACAATCTTCCAATCCTCCTTAGATATGGGGATGGTGCCAGGGGACTGGAGGATTGTGAATGTTACACCCCTGTTCAAAAAAGTGGAGAGGGATAAACCCGGCAATTACAGGCCAGTCAGCCTAACGACGGTGGTGGGGAAACTTTTAGAGACAATAATCTGGGACAAAATTAATTGGCACTTGGAAAAGTGTGGGCTAATAAATGAAAGTCAGCACGGATTTTTTGAAGGAAAATCGTGATGGACTAACGATTGAGTTTTTTGATAAAGTAATGGAACGGGTTGATGAGGGTAGTGCAGTTGATGTTGTGTATATGGACTTTCAAAAGGCATTTGATAAAGTTCCACATGATAGACTCGTTTGCAAAATTAAAGCCATAGGGTTAAAGGGACAGTGGTAGGGTGGATACAAAATTGGCTAAGGGACAGAAAGCAGAGAGTAGTGGTGAACGGTTGTTTTTCAGACTGGAGGGATGTATACAGTGGTGTTCCCCAGGGTTCAGTATTAGCACCACTGCTTTTTTTGATATATATTAATGACCTGGATTTGGGCATAGAGGGTATAATTTCAAAGTTTGCAGATGAGATGAAACTCGGAAATGTAGTAAACAATGTGGAGGATAGTGACAGACTTTTTTTTATTCGTTCATGGGATGTGGGCGTCGCTGGCGAGGCCAGCACTTATTGCCCATCCCTAATTGCCCTTGAGAAGGTGGTGGTGAGCCGCCTTCTTGAACCGCTGCATTCCATGTGGTGAAGGTTCTCCCACAGTGCTGTTAGGAAGGGAGTTCCAGGATTTTGACCCAGTGACTTCAGAAGGATATGGACAGACTAGTTAAATGGGCAGACACATGGCAGATGAAATTTAATGTAGTGAAGTGTAAAGTGATACACTTTGGCAGAAAGATGAGGAGAGGCAATATAAACTAAATGGTACAATTTTAAAGGGGGGTCCAGGAACAGAGAGACTTGGGGGTTCCCCTACACAAATCTTTGAAGGTGGCAGGACAAGTTGAGAAGGTTGTTAAAAAAGCATATTGGATCCTGGGCTTTATTATTAGAGGCATAGAGTTCAAAAGCAAGGAAGTTATGGTAAACCTTTATAAAACACCGGTTAGGCCTCAGCTGGAGTATCGTGTTCAATTCTGGGCACTACACTTTAGGAAGGATGTCAAGGCCTTAGAGAGGGTGCAGAAGAGATTTATTAGGATGGTGACAGGGATGAGGGACTTCAGTTATGTGGAGAGACTGGAGAAACTGGAGTTGTTCTCCTTTGAACAGAGAAGGTTAAGGGGAGATTTGATAGATGTGTTCAAAATCATGAATGGTTTTGACAGAATAAATAAGGAGAAATTGTTTCCAGTGGCAGAAGGGTCGGTAACCAGAGGACACAGATTTAAGTTTATAAACAAACGAGCCAGAGGCAACATGGGGAAACATTTTTTTACGCTGTGAGTTGTTGTGATCTGGAATGCACTGCCTGAAAGGGTGGTGGAAGCAGATTCAATAGTAACTTTCAAAGTGGAATTGGATAAATACTTGAAGGGAAAAGATTTACAGGGCTCCGGAGAAAGAGCAGGGGAGTGGGACTAATTAGATAGCTCCTTCAAAGAGCCGGCACAGGCACAATGGGCCAAATGGCCTCTTCCTGTGCTGTACCTACTATGATACTGTGATACAATGAATATATTTTGATATAAATGCAAGTTCTTTCTTTCATTTTCATACGTGTTTCTTTCTAATATCGGTCTAAATAAGTGTCAATGAAATGAAAATTAAACTTACGTCTCATCTGAAAGATGGCACCGCCAACAGTGCAGCACTCCCTCTGTACTGCACTGCAGTGTCAGCCTAGATCATGTGCTCCAGTCTCTGGAGTGGGATTTGAACCCACGACCTTCTGACTCAGAAACACATTCTGTCGATCACACACACTGCAGCCAGAGCCCGCCGGTGGTCGATCAAGCAAACTGCTCTGTACAGGATGTTGTCAAACTTCTCAAGTGTTGTTGCAGCTAAACCCATCCAGGTGAGTGGTGAATATTCTAGAACTTCTGCGAATCCATAAAAGAAACACTCAATTCTGCAAAGTTTATATTTCACGGAATTGCATTGTCCCTCACTGTGGATCGGAGGGTCCAATTTGAAGATTCAAAATAATTTGCAAAAAACTAATTCTCACGGTAAGAGCAGCTTTAAGGAAACTCACACTGTTTGCACCCTGTTAGAGCCACCAAAGGCTGCGTGCTTATTGTAATTAATGAATCAAAAGAATGGGAAGAAATTTCTAAAAATGTTTGAATTTTGTCAACAATAGGGCAAAAAGTGCTGGAAATAACAAAATAACCAGGGGTTGTGCTGTACAGTTATATTTAGTCAGTTCAAACATTTCAGTTTCAACATATTACTTGCCTCCTTCTGCTTTCTAACCACAATTAAACATTACGAGGATTTTATTTGGGATCTTACTGATGCTGAGGTAAAAGAAAGACTTGCATTAATATAGCGCCTTTCACAACCTCAGGATGTCCCAAAGTGCTTTACAGCCAGTGAAGCAATGTTGAAATGTAACCCCACTGTTGTAATTCAGGAAAAGCAGCAGCCAATTCACCCAGAGCAAGCTCCCACAAACAGCAATGTGATAATGACTGGATAATGTGTTTTAGTGATGTTAGTTGAGGGATAAATATCAGCCAAGTCACTAGGGTGAACTCCCCTGCTCTTCTTTGAATAATGCCATGCGATCTTTTACATCCACCTGAGAGAGCAGACAGGGCCTTAGTTTAACAACTCATTGGAAAGACGGCACCTCTGATATTACAGCACTCCCTCAGTGTCAGCCTGAATTTTGTGCTCAAGTCTCTAGAGTGGGCCTGTGAACCCACAACCTCCCAACTCAAAGGCAAGAATGCTAGCACTGAGCCACGGCTGACACTGGGTGCATAAGGAAGACAGGAAGATTAAAACTTTGATCGGTTAGTGAGTCCTCATTTATCTCCCAGCTGCACACGCTTTTCTTACAGGTTATCGACACAAGTCCACACACTTCCTTATCGTTATATTCACATCGGGTTAAAATTGACAATCGCCTCACTTCCCGCTTGTTTTAAAATTGATCATCGTGCCCTATGACCTCTTTCCCTTCCACGCTGAGCCACGACTCCTGTCCCTCCAAGGTGTGTCATAAAATCAGTCTCAATGACTAATGGGATAGCTCCACAGAGCACAGCAGCCAAGAGGTTTGAATGGGGGAGTGGCTCAGTCCCAACCTTGTGTTGACTTTGAAGCCCCTGCCCCACCTCCCGATTGCAGGTAAAGCAGACACCTGGGGCGAATGTGGGTGATTGGCTCAAACCCGTACCCTTCACAATTAACCCAGGGCATTGCCATCATCCTAAGAATCAGCAGCAGCTTGTGCCCTCTCTCCACTTCCATCTTCACCCATACCCGATCCCAGCCAACACACCCAGGCCTCACCTTCAACCTGAGAGCAGCACCAGGGCAAGCTCCGCCTGTAATAAATAGACATGGTGGGGTAGAGTTTCCGCTTGACTCCGTTAGTTTTGCACCCAGGTTCAAGCCCAATCGGCCGAACCAGCACAAAATATCGGGAAATTTTAAATGTGAGTGAGTTACGCCCAAGAGCACTTAATTTGGGGTTTTCCGCGATCTTTTAAGCTGGCTTAAGATTCAATTTGCCCAGATCAGTTCCCGCCCACAAAACTGGCCACGCCCCCAGGTCGAGATTGCAAGATTCCACTGGTTCAGGAAGGCTCTTCAAACTGCACTCATTCTCTTAAGCACACAGGCACCAGTAACGTGGAAACATAGGAGCAGGAGGAGGCCAATCAGCCCCTCAAGTATGTTCCACCATTCAGTGAGATCATGGCTGATCTGTATCCTAACTCCATCTGCCCGCCTTGGCTCCAGATCCCTTAATACCCTTGGCTAGCAAAAATCTATCAATCTCAGATTTAAAATTAATAATTGAGCTAGCATCTGCTGCTTTTTGTGGGAGAAAGTTCTGTGAAGAAGTGTTTCCTAACTTCACTCCTGAATGGCCTGGCTCTGATTTTAAGTTTATATCCCCTTATCCTAGACTCCCCCACCAGCAGGAAAAGTTTCTCTCTATCCACCCTATCAATTCCTTTCAAAATCCTTAAACTCTCAATCAAATCATCCCTTAACCTTCTATATTCCAGGGACAATTTAAAAGTTCTTACATAGCAAAAAATATTAATTTACTAAGAACTGACACCGATGAAACTAGTAAATGGTTCAGTGTAGTTCTTTAAAGTAATTTTCAGTGATTTTATATCAGGTTGCTCACAGGTGGCGGACTGCTCACTCTTATTAAAATTACTTATTTTTTTTGTGATAAACCCATTTTCAGCTGTATTAATACAACTGCACTGTTACCGCTCTCATATACATCAAGGAGTATTTTTTAATGGAAAGAAAAATAAATAAACGATTATGCTCTATTACGCTGCCCGTTCATGGAAGATTTTGCGTTTGTGATTATACAAATGAATTTTAGCGGAAACTTGAAGTCTAACCTCATCAGCGCAATTTCCAGCACATTTTGGGCACAATCTCCCAATTACTCCCAAAGCGGAAACTCTACTATGTTAAGTGTTCCCTAAGTAGTGATTTATTGTTCATTGATAATTGCTGTTACCTTACGGCACATTAAAACATGAAGTCAGTCACGTAACACAGATCTGTAACAAAGTAAAATTAAAAGTGTAGATAACTCCTGTGTTATCTCTGAAACCAGCTGTACCTTTTAATCTGCTTTTAGTGCAAATAAATTGAACAACAGCTAACAATAAACTGAGAAGAGCTTTTAAACACCACAGGAAAAAAAAAAGAAAAAATCACAGATTTATATTAGGAAACCCCAATGCATTCAAACTTTATCCTCAAGCAGGAGAAAAAGCTCATATTAAAAGTGGGACTAAAACCATATTGGAAGCAGAGGGTTTGAAAAACCACTGGTTACAAGCACACAGAACCTGTCTGAAATTCTTCTCTTGACTATTGAAGTTATGATCCCATGGTGTCATTCCTGGGCCAGGCTTTTCCAAGGCAGTTGCTTGTAATAAAAACATCAAGTAATTACTCTCCGATCTCCTTTGAACCGCCGCCTTCTGATTGCAGGATTCCTCCAGGAAACAAATTTCCTTCGACGAGCCCTGTGCACATTAGGAACTGTGATATTTGTTTTCTTTCAGAGCACGGGGTGGCGTGCGCTTGGCCTGGGTTAGTAAACATAGAAACATAGAAAATAGGAGCAAGAGTAGGCCATTGAGCCCTTCGGGCCTGCTCCGCCATTCAAAATGATCATGGCTGATCGTCTAACTCAGTACCCTGTTCCTGCTTTTTCCCCGTATCCCTTGATCCCTTTAGCATTAAGAAATATATCTATCTCCTTCTTGAATACATCTAATGACTTGGCCTCCACTGCCTTCTGTGGTAGAGAATTCCATAGGTTCACCACCCTCTGAGGGAAGAAATTTCTCCTCATCTCGGTTCTAAATGGCATACCCCTTGGCCTGGGTTAGTACGTTCAGAGCATGGGGTGAAGTGCTCTTGGCCTGGGTTAGTACGTTCAGAGCATGGGGTGGAGTGCTCTTGGCCTTGGTTGGCAGGCTGTAACTAGTGGGGTGCTGCTAGGATCAGTGCTTGGGCCTCAGCTATTTACAATCTACATTAATGACTTGGATAGAGGGACCGAGTGTAATGTATCCAAGTTTGCCGACGATACAAAGCTAGGTGGGAAAGTAAGCTGTGAGGAGGACGCAATGAGTCTGCAAAGGGATATAGACAGGTTAAGTGAGTGGGCAAGAAGGTGGCAGATGGAGTATAATGTGGGGAAATGTGAGGTTATTCACTTTAGTTAGAAAAATTGAAAAACTGAATATTTTTTAAATGGTGAGAAACTATTAAATGTTGATGTTCGGAGAGATTTGGGTGTCCTCGTACACGAATAACAGAAAGTTAACGTGCAGCTACAGCAAGCATTAAGGAAGGCAAATGGAATGTTGGCCTTTATTGCAAGAGGGTTGGAGTACAAGAGTAGGGAAGTCTTGCTGCAATTGTACAGGGCTTTGTTGAGACCACACCTGTGTACAGTTTTGGTCTCCTTACCTAAGGAAGGATATACATGTCTTAGGGGCGGTGCAATGAAGGTTCACTAGATTGAATCCTGGGATGGGAGGGTTTTCCTATGAGGAGAGTTTGAGTAGAATGGGCCTATACTGTCTGGCGTTTAGAAAAATGAGAGGTGATCTCATTGAAACATATAAGATTCTGAGGGGGCTTGACAGGGTAGATGCTGAGAGGTTGTTTCCCTGGCTGGAGAGTCTAGAACTAGAGGTCATTGTCACAGGATAAGGGGTCGGCCGTTTAGGACTGAGATGAGGAGAAATTCCTTCACTCAGAGAGTTGTGAATCTTTGGAATTCTCTACCCCAGAGGGCTGTGGATGCTGAGTCATTGAATATATTCAAGATGTGGAGATGCCGGTGATGGACTGGGGTTGACAATTGTAAACAATTTTACAACACCAAGTTATAGTCCAGCAATTTTATTTTAAATTCACAAGCTTTCGGAGATTTCCTCCTTCCTCAGGCAAATGTTTCAAGAGCTCCTTGAAGCCTACGCATTTATACATATAGAACAATACATGGTGTTTACAGACTGCCCCTGCAACTGCCCGTTGCCAAGGCAATCACCGTGTTCAGACAGAGAGGTGTCACCTGCAGAACCCCCGAATACACATTCAACAAAAAAACAAACAGGGAAAAAAAACAGAGAAAAAAAACAGAGAGAGGCAGAAACATCCGGAAGGCAGAGAGAGCCAGCAAATGACCCATTATATTAAAAACAGATAACATTTGTTCGCTGGTGGGGTAACGTGTAGCGTGACATGAACCCAAGATCCCGGTTGAGGCCGTCCTCATGGGTGCGGAACTTGGCTATCAATTTCTGCTCGACGATTTTGCGTTGTCGTGTGTCTCGAAGGCCGCCTTGGAGTACGCTTACCCGAAGGTCGGTGGATGAATGTCCATGACTGCTGAAGTGTTCCCCGACTGGGAGGGAACCCTCCTGTTTGGCGATTGTTGCGCGGTGTCCGTTCATCCGTTGTCGCAGCGTCTGCATGGTCTCGCCAATGTACCATGCTCTGGGGCATCCTTTCCTGCAACGTATGAGGTAGACAACGTTGGCCGAGTCACAGGAGTATGAACCATGCACCTGGTGGGTGGTGTCCTCTCGTGTGATGGTGGTATCTGTGTCGATGATCTGGCATGTCTTGCAGAGGTTACCGTGGCAGGGTTGTGTGGCGTCGTGGACGCTGTTCTCTTGAAAGCTAGGTAGTTTGCTGCGAACGATGGTCTGTTTGAGGTTGGGTGGCTGTTTAAAGGCGAGTAGTGGAGGTGTGGGGATGGCCATAGCGACGTGTTTGTCCTCATTGATGACATGTTGAAGGCTGCGGAGAACATGGCGTAGTTTCTCCGCTCCGGGGAAGTACTGGACGACAAAGGGTACTCTGTTGGTTGCGTCCCGTGTTAGTCTCCTGAGGAGGTCTATGCGATTTTTTGCTGTGGCCCGTCGGAACTGTCGATCGATGAGTCGAGCGTCATATCCCGTTCTTACTAGGGCGTCTTTCAGCGTCTGTAGGTGTCCATCGCGTTCCTCCTCGTCTGAGCAGACCCTGTGTATTCGCAGGGCCTGTCCATAGGGGATGGCCTCTTTGACGTGGTTAGGGTGGAAGCTGGAAAAGTGGAGCATCGTGAGGTTGTCCGTGGGCTTGCGGTAGAGTGAGGTGCTGAGGTGCCCGTCTTTGATGGAGATTCGTGTGTCCAAGAAAGAAACTGATTCTGAGGAGTAGTCCATGGTGAGCTTGATGGTGGGATGGAACTTGTTGATGTTATCGTGTAGTTTCTTTAGTGATTCCTTGGGTCCATAGAAAGAAAATGTCGTCGATGTATCTGGTGTATAGTGTTGGTTGGAGGTCTTGTGCAGTGAAGAAGTCCTGCTCGAACTTGTGCATGAAAATGTTGGCGTATTGGGGTGCGAATTTGGTCCCCATGGCTGTTCCGTGTGTTTGGGTAAAGAACTGGTTATCGAAGGTGAAGACATTGTGATCCAGGATGAAGCGGATGAGTTGTAGGATGGCTTCCGGAGATTGGCTGTTGTTGGTGTTGAGTATTGATGCTGTCGCAGCGATGCCGTCATCGTGGGGGATACTGGTGTATAGTGCCGAGACGTCCATCGTGGTGAGAAGTGTTCCTGGTTCAACTGGTCCGTGGGTACTGAGTTTTTGTAGGAAGTCTGTAGTGTCGCGACAGAAGCTGGGGGTTCCCTGTACGATGGGTTTCAGGATGCCCTCGATGTATCCAGAGAGGTTCTCACACAGGGTTCCGTTGCCTGATACGATGGGACGTCCGGGTGTGTTGGCTTTGTGTATCTTTGGGAGGCAGTAGAAGTCTCCCACGCGGGGATTACGCGTGGGAGACTTCTACTGCCAAAGAACACACCCACCAGCTCAACAAACTGATCAAGACCTTCGATCCAGACCTTCAAAGCATCCTACGCATTCTCATCCCACGTAATCCCCGCGTGGGAGACTTCTACTGCCTCCCAAAGATACACAAAGCCAACACACCCAGACGTCCCATCGTATCAGGCAACGGAACCCTGTGTGAGAACCTCTCTGGATACATCGAGGGCATCCTGAAACCCATCGTACAGGGAACCCCCAGCTTCTGTCGCGACACTACAGACTTCCTACAAAAACTCAGTACCCACGGACCAGTTGAACCAGGAACACTTCTCACCACGATGGACGTCTCGGCACTATACACCAGTATCCCCCACGATGACGGCATCGCTGCGACAGCATCAATACTCAACACCAACAACAGCCAATCTCCGGAAGCCATCCTACAACTCATCCGCTTCATCCTGGATCACAATGTCTTCACCTTCGATAACCAGTTCTTTACCCAAACACACGGAACAGCCATGGGGACCAAATTCGCACCCCAATACGCCAACATTTTCATGCACAAGTTCGAGCAGGACTTCTTCACTGCACAAGACCTCCAACCAACACTATACACCAGATACATCGACGACATTTTCTTTCTATGGACCCACGGCAAGGAATCACTAAAGAAACTACACGATAACATCAACAAGTTCCATCCCACCATCAAGCTCACCATGGACTACTCCTCAGAATCAGTTTCTTTCTTGGACACACGAATCTCCATCAAAGACGGGCACCTCAGCACCTCACTCTACCGCAAGCCCACGGACAACCTCACGATGCTCCACTTTTCCAGCTTCCACCCTAACCACGTCAAAGAGGCCATCCCCTATGGACAGGCCCTGCGAATACACAGGGTCTGCTCAGACGAGGAGGAACGCGATGGACACCTACAGACGCTGAAAGACGCCCTAGTAAGAACGGGATATGACGCTCGACTCATCGATCGACAGTTCCGACGGGCCACAGCAAAAAATCGCATAGACCTCCTCAGGAGACTAACACGGGACGCAACCAACAGAGTACCCTTTGTCGTCCAGTACTTCCCCGGAGCGGAGAAACTACGCCATGTTCTCCGCAGCCTTCAACATGTCATCAATGAGGACAAACACGTCGCTATGGCCATCCCCACACCTCCACTACTCGCCTTTAAACAGCCACCCAACCTCAAACAGACCATCGTTCGCAGCAAACTACCTAGCTTTCAAGAGAACAGCGTCCACGACACCACACAACCCTGCCACGGTAACCTCTGCAAGACATGCCAGATCATCGACACAGATACCACCATCACACGAGAGGACACCACCCACCAGGTGCATGGTTCATACTCCTGTGACTCGGCCAACGTTGTCTACCTCATACGTTGCAGGAAAGGATGCCCCAGAGCATGGTACATTGGCGAGACCATGCAGACGCTGCGACAACGGATGAACGGACACCGCGCAACAATCGCCAAACAGGAGGGTTCCCTCCCAGTCGGGGAACACTTCAGCAGTCATGGACATTCATCCACCGACCTTCGGGTAAGCGTACTCCAAGGCGGCCTTCGAGACACACGACAACGCAAAATCGTCGAGCAGAAATTGATAGCCAAGTTCCGCACCCATGAGGACGGCCTCAACCGGGATCTTGGGTTCATGTCACGCTACACGTTACCCCACCAGCGAACAAATGTTATCTGTTTTTAATATAATGGGTCATTTGCTGGCTCTCTCTGCCTTCCGGATGTTTCTGCCTCTCTCTGTTTTTTTTCTCTGTTTTTTTCCCTGTTTGTTTTTTTGTTGAATGTGTATTCGGGGGTTCTGCAGGTGACACCTCTCTGTCTGAACACGGTGATTGCCTTGGCAACGGGCAGTTGCAGGGGCAGTCTGTAAACACCATGTATTGTTCTATATGTATAAATGCGTAGGCTTCAAGGAGCTCTTGAAACATTTGCCTGAGGAAGGAGGAAATCTCCGAAAGCTTGTGAATTTAAAATAAAATTGCTGGACTATAACTGGGTGTTGTAAAATTGTTTACGAATATATTCAAGGCTGAGATCGATAGATTTTTGGACTCTAGGGGACTCAAGGGATATGGGGATCGGGCGGGAAAGTGGAGTTGAGATCGAAGATCAGCCATGATCTTATTGAATGGCGGAGCAGGCTCGATGGAATACTCCTGCTCCTATTCCTTGTATTCTTAGGTTCTTAGGTTAGTGTTATCAGAGCAGCGACAGGAGTGGTCTTGGCCTGGGTTAGTACTTTCTCCCTCTTTTATTCACATTACCTTTTGCCTCACCAAATCTGCGAAGCACATGAAAAGGCAGCCTGCGTACATGGGCTTTACAAATCAAGTTGATGGCGATGGCAATGGAGCCAATGCCACACTGATCTTATAGCTAGAATGCGAACGTTACAGATTCTTAGTGGAAATGCTGATGTCCACATAAAATGCAGATTGTTGCCACGTACAAGGTAAATGTAAGACTAAACAACAGGTACCTCCGTGCACCCGTTACTCTCTGTAACCTCTGTGAGCGGCACTGAAATGCTTCCTTCAAATCGTACCAACAGGACTGATGGGCTATTGCCTTCAGGTGGTTAAAACTCTAATTCCAATGGACTTTACTAAAAGAACTGGACAAAGTCACCTCTTAAGCCTTCAGAATTGAAGTAGAGTTTTTTCAAGTGAATCCTCTCAGCTTGCAGCGAGTGAACCTCACATATTGGGCATCAATAATTTGCTATCTCTGGGCATTCATCCATTGCATTCAGTCATATTTCCTGCTCTAATGTGAAAACACCACCCGACGAATGCCTGCAGCCCATCAACATCTCGCTGGGCAGGACTCGCATGTAAGTAAAAAGGCAACTTGACTTTTCTTCTTCACTGTAAACCAGTGATCCAACCTATCATCCCACCTCACTGGGGGAATCTAGGTGTTCACGTCTCCAGGCACTTTATTACTGAAGATTGTCGATTAGCCCTGTGTGTCAAAGGCAAATGGAAGTCTACGGTGTGTTCAGAGTACATGGCGAGAACAAATCACATTGCCCATGTTTACAAGGCTAATCTTACCATCATAGAATGATACAACACAGAAGGAGGCCATTCAGCCCATCGTGCCTGTCCCAGCTTTGAAGGAGCTATCCATTTAGTCCCACTCCCCTGCTCTTTCCCCATAGCCCTGCAACTCTTTCCCCTTCAAGCATTTATCCAATTCCCTTATTATTGAAGCAGCTTCTACCATCCTTTCAGGCAGCGCATTCCAGATCATAACAACTTGCTGTGTAAAAAAATTCTCCTCATCTCCCTCTGGTTCTTTTGCCAATTATCTTAAATCTGTGTCCTTCGGTTACTGACCCTTCTGCCTGTGGAAACAGTTTCTCCTTATTTACTCTATCAAAATCCCTCATAATTTTGAACGCCCTTATGAAATCTCTCCCTTAACCTTCTCTGCTCTAAGGAGAACAATCCCAGCTTCTCCAGATCACTGAAGTCCCTCATCCCTGATACTATTCTAGTAAATTACCTCTGCACCCCCTACAAGGCCTTGACATCCTTCCTAAAATGTTTTGTCCAGAATTGGACACAATGGCCCAGAAATTGGTCTTAAACTAACGGCGCTCACCGTTATTAGTGGCGAAATCGAAGAGCAAGTTCTGGTGACTTGTGCAGTTAGACGCGAAGATCCAGAACTTGTTCTTCCTAGTTCGTCGTCGATGTGATAGCTTCACCTTAAAGGGACCTCGCTGACTGCAATCAATGGAATCAATGGACCAGCGCCAACTTGCTCTCCTGCCAAGCTGGAAACTAACTAATCTCGTCACAAAACAGGTACGTTCAGTTATATCGAGTCTAAATTAACTTTTAACTATGTGGCAAGTCTTAATGACTGCCAAACAACCTCTCTGGCACTTAAAATTAAATTTAAAAAATGTGGCATCTCATTCATTGAGATTTTAATATTTGTTAGACATTTGAAAAAAATAATAATTTAAAATTTTTTACTTTTTCTCTGTCTCTTTTATCTCTGCCTTTTAATTCGATATTTCTTACCCTCTCATTATTTCGCTTTCTCTAACTGGTTTTACAATGATTTTACTGTTGCAGCATTCACTTTTGGTTTTGACTCTTTGCGGCTTGTCAACGTTGCTGCAATCTGATTGGTGGAGGGGAGAGAGCGATCATCTCATCGCTCGAATGGGTCCTATCTTCGCTGGAGTTAACGCTGGACTCTTTTCAGGTTCGTATTAGAGGAAGTTCCCGCAGTATAGACCGCGGTAAGTTTGTGGGTGAGTATAAGTCTGTGGAGCGGTGAGCGACATTCGTTCGCTGCTTGGAGCAATTTCGGGCCCGTTACTCCAGCCGAGGCCTAACCAGTGATTCAGTTGTTTTTTTACTTTCCCCTTGTTTCCGTTGTCGCTCACCCAAGTGACCACTCTTCAATCATGAGTCTAGACAGCGAGTGTCGACAGGATATTCCCCATGGAGAGCGACTAACCCGAGCCCAAAGCTGTCCTCACCTACATTTTTCTACAAAACAGCAGTAACTACACTTCAAAAAAAACCCTGCTCTTTGGCAGTGAAGCACTTAGGGATATTCCAAGGAGGTGTAAGGCGCTATATAAATGCAATATTTTTCTTTTGACATGTATACTTGATGGAGATCAGTAACTTGAGCTGGTGTTTTCCTGCTCTATTCCCACCGCCTGAGGTCACCTAACTCAGAATAGACCAGGGATTGAACCAGGGACCCTGGGCAGCTCAGATCTCACACTTGAGAGTGCTCTTGTGGCTTGACCCAGAGACCTAAGCACATAATCCAGGCTGACACTCCAGTATAGTGCTAAGGGAGAGCTGCACTGTAGGAGGTGCCATCTTTTGGATGAGACATTCCATCAAGGCCCCATCGTCCCCTCTCAGGTAGACTTAAAAGATCTTATGGCATTATTTTGAAGAACAGCAGGGGAGTTCTGGTGCCTTGGTCAATATTTACCTCTCAACTAACATCATAATAACAGATTATCTGGTCATTATCACGTTGCTGTTTGTGGGACCTTGCTGTACACAAATTGGCTGCCGTGTTTCCCTCCATAACAACAGTGACTACTCTTCAAAAATGCTTAATTGATTGTAAAATGCTTTGGCACATTCTGAGGTTGTGAGAGGCGATATAGAAATGCACGTTCTTTCTTAAGAACTGAGCTGTTGGGCGAGCTGTTTATTGTATGTGATTTACTCTCCTCCCGTCACTGAAATGGTCCATGAACAATCTGACCCAGTTTATTCTCCTCTAGTCACTGAAATGGTCCATGAACAATCTCACCCAGTTTATTCTCCTCTAGTCACTGAAATGGTCCATGAACAATCTGACCCGGTTTATTCTCCTCCAGTCACTGAAATGGTCCATGAAAAATCTGACCCGGTTTATTCTCCTCCAGTCACTGGAATGGTCCATGAACAATCTGACCCGGTTTATTCTCCTCCAGTCACTGGAATGGTCCATGAACAATCTGACCCGGTTTATTCTCCTCCAGTCACTGGAATGGTCCATGAACAGTCTGACCCGGTTTATTCTCCTCCAGTCACTGGAATGGTCCATGAACAGTCTGACCCGGTTTATTCTCCTCCAGTCACTGGAATGACCCATGAACAGTCTGACCCGGTTTATTGTCCTCCCGTCACTGAAATGGTCCATGAACAGTCTGACCCGGTTTATTCTCCTCCAGTCACTGGAATGGTCCATGAACAGTCTGACCCGGTTTATTCTCCTCCAGTCACTGGAATGACCCATGAACAGTCTGACCCGGTTTATTGTCCTCCCGTCACTGAAATGGTCCATGAACAGTCTGACCTGGTTTATTCTCCTCCAGTCACTGGAATGGTCCATGAACAGTCTGACCCGGTTTATTCTCCTCCCGTCACTGGAATGGTCCATGAACAGTCTGACCCGGTTTATTCTCCTCCAGTCACTGGAATGGTCCATGAACAGTCTGACCCGGTTTATTCTCCTCCCGTCACTGAAATGGTCCATGAACAATCTGACCCGGTTTATTCTCCTCCCGTCACTGAAATGGTCCATGAACAATCTGACCCAGTTTATTCTCCTCCAGTCACTGGAATGGTCCATGAACAATCTGACCCAGTTTATTCTCCTCCCGTCACTGAAATGGTCCATGAACAATCTGACCCGGTTTATTCTCCTCCAGTCACTGAAATGGTCCATGAACAGTCTGACCCAGTTTATTCTCCTCCAGTCACTGAAATGGTCCATGAACAGTCTGACCCGGTTTATTCTCCTCCCGTCACTGAAATGGTCCATGAACAGTCTGACCTGGTTTATTCTCCTCCCGTCACTGGAATGGTCCATGAACAGTCTGACCCGGTTTATTCTCCTCCAGTCACTGAAATGGTCCATGAACAATCTGACCCGGTTTATTCTCCTCCCGTCACTGAAATGGTCCATGAACAATCTGACCCGGTTTATTCTCCTCCAGTCACTGAAATGGTCCATGAACAATCTGACCCGGTTTATTCTCCTCCCGTCACTGAAATGGTCCATGAACAATCTGACCCGGTTTATTCTCCTCCCGTCACTGAAATGGTCCATGAACAGTCTGACCCGGTTTATTCTCCTCCAGTCACTGAAATGGTCCATGAACAGTCTGACCCGGTTTATTCTCCTCCCGTCACTGAAATGGTCCATGAACAGTCTGACCCGGTTTATTCTCCTCCAGTCACTGGAATGGTCCATGAACAGTCTGACCCGGTTTATTCTCCTCCAGTCACTGGAATGGTCCATGAACAGTCTGACCCGGTTTATTGTCCTCCCGTCACTGAAATGGTCCATGAACAGTCTGACCCGGTTTATTCTCCTCCCGTCACTGGAATGGTCCATGAACAGTCTGACCTGGTTTATTCTCCTCCAGTCACTGAAATGGTCCATGAACAGTCTGACCCGGTTTATTCTCCTCCCGTCACTGGAATGGTCCATGAACAGTCTGACCCGGTTTATTCTCCTCTAGTCACTGAAATGGTCCATGAACAGTCTGACCCGGTTTATTCTCCTCCCGTCACTGGAATGGTCCATGAACAATCTGACCCGGTGAATTGCTAGACTGACAGAGACGTTAACGATATTGTAAGCATTATTAAAACCGAATTGTTTCATCGCATCAAAGTGAACCTCGGCACGACAAATCAGGAATTAGCGGATGCCCTGGGAACACATTCCCTATTAAAGGATTAACATATTAAGTGCAATACTTGTCAATTAAAAATTATAAGGCGAGCACAACAAAAAGAGGAAGCTGCATTTCTTTATATCACTGAGATTATTTTTCAATCTGATAGAGTAGTAACTTCATCATCCACCAACAGATCTTATTATTTTAATCAGCCCCGGGGCTTACTGTATTGTTGAGGTGGCCCAGGGTGCCCTGTGGTGTTAGTCATTTTGATCTGGTGGGTTTTATTGTGTCTTCTAAATCACTAATATTCTGAAACACTTTGCTGTTTTGTTACTGGCAGCATTTTAAAAATTACACGGATCCATCAAAGTAATGAAGCTGAGCTCTGGCAGTACATCGACATAGACAGCAGTGTGCTCGTCTTTAAAACCCCATCGAAAATAAATAGCACTGATCTAAGGAAGGGGAGAAAATAAATAATCAGACCACGATTAGACGCTGATAGTCTGCACATAAAATATGTGAGATTTTGTTTCCTCATTTGCATAAAGTATTAATATTAATCAGCTCATTGATGACTGAGCTGATGTTTAATGGACAGGCTGGCAGGTTTAACGGCACTTTGAGATTTGGTAATGGGTATTTTATGAGTGTCAAAAGTTAATTAATCTTTTCTTGCCAGAATATTGAAAGATTGTTATTTTTATAGCACCTACTATTTGTGTAGCCTGTACTGTGATGTGATTACAGATTTGACATCAAACAACGCTGTTACAGATTGAATAGAGGGGAGGAAAAAGCGGAGGAGCAAGTTCTCCCTTTCTTGTGCTCGTTCAAAAAAAAGAAAGTGTTGATACAGCTGCCATTTTATGAGGAATCTGTTCTGCAATTAAATCAGGAATCCTTCTAAGAAGGGAGAAGGAGCAGCCTGGCTTGTTGCTCCCAATTGCTATGCAGTGACTCTTATTTGGAAAGTCAGCATGTGTGAGGACAGAATTGGGCTCGGGCCAATTCTCCACAACGGAGCAGTCTGTCACTGCTGACCAGCCCGGCTCACACGTCTCGATTGGCCATTTGGGTGAGATAGATAGAAAGAAATTATTTCATCTGGTGGGGGAAGTCCAGAACAAGGGGGCATATCCTTAAAATTAGAGCTAGGCTGTTCAGAGGTGATGTCAGGAAGCACTTCTTCACACAAAGGTTAGTGGAAATCTGGAATTCTCTCCCCCAAAAAGCTATTGAGGATGGGGGACAATTGAAAATTTCAAAACTGAGCTCGATAGATTTTTGTTAGGAAGGGGTATTAAGGGTTACAGAACCAAGGCGGGTGGATGGAGTTGAGATACAGAGTAGCTATGATCTAATTGAATGGCGGAACAGGATCGAAGGGCTGAATGGCCTCCTCCTTTTCCGAAGTTCTCATTCAGAGGGTTCGTTGGAACCCTACACCTGCAAGAAGTCTTCAGGAGAGACTATGTTTCTAGCACTGAGAATTGGGAGTGCCGCGAGTCAAATGCACTGACCCACTGACCTCTGTGCCTGATTCTCAGATCCCATTGGGAGAGGCCCCAGAAGGGAATTTACAAAATTTGCTTTAGGTTTTTTTTACATCAGGGGAGGAATATCAGTACTAGGAAGACCATTTATTCCACTTAGTGCCTGCATTAAGCACTCCCAGATCAGGCACAGCAATGGCTAGAGATAGAGCAAAGCAAGCTGGAAAAAGAAAAGGATTTGGGTGTAAATATTGATCCAATTGAAATCCATGGAAATGAATATCAGATGGTTTCTTTAACGGGTGGTCGATCTGCAATGTCAGGTTTACGCCCAGGTCGCAAGTTGAAAATCTACCCGTGAGAGTTTCCAATCAACAGAACTAGTCAGGGGTTGGGATGCATCTTGATAGCATTTCATTGAACAGTCAATGCCAGCTAAAAAAAACAATGAGGCTGCATCCTATGGGTAGCTGTGGCCATTGGAACAGTGGGAAGCTGGGTTCACTGGACATTACTCGTCCAGCTCATGAATATCGTTGCACAGACAACATAATTACAGGGGGGAGGTGGGGGGAAATAGCTTGAGTATGCAGCCCTTCAAGGACTGGTGCTCAAAATTGCAGAGATTGGGGGAAATTTTAACTCTTGGCAATAGTGTAAGGTGATATGGGATTGGCTACCCATTATATACCCCGTCTCATATTCCTTTCTATCGACATCAATGAAAAGGGAGATTGTGTCGGTGTTTTTTTAAAATTAATTCTTGGGGTGGTGAGCGTCACTGGCAAGATTGGCATTTATTGTCCATCCCCTGTATAATGAGCAACAGATCCAATCTCTCACTTGTATTATACCTTCACCAAAAGTTAAAATTACTCCGAAACAACCACTAAATGGGAAGTGGGCAGATAGGAAATCTTTTTTAAAAACTTACAAATTCTTGATACATATTTTCAACCTTTGTAAAGGTTGCATGGGGGGAGGGAGGAGAGAAGTAATAGTCAAGAATAAAAGGACAGAAAATGCAGCATAGAGGAACAAAAGCAGAGTCTGTGGGCAAGTGATGGAGTTACACTGCCCCAATTCCCTTTATTGATTGTAGGAGTCCTTGTTCTTCAAGAGGTGCATGTCAAGAGGGTTTGGAACTGTTTGGCTATCTAGGGCAGCCCCAGCAGAGGACTGCAATGCTACATGCTTGGCAGGCTATGGCTTTTTTTCATTCATTCATGGGATGTGGACATTGCTGGCAAGGCCAGCATTTATTGCCCATCCCTAATTACCCTTGAAAAGGTGGTGGTGAGCCGCCTTCTTGAACTGCTGCAGTCCGTGTGGTGAAGGTTCTCCCACAGTGCTATTAGGAAGGGAGCTCAGGGATTTTGACCCAGTGACAATGAAGGAACAGCGATATATTTCCAAGTCGGGATGGTGTGTGACTTGGAGGGGAACGTGCAGGTGGTGTTGTTCCCATGTACCTGCTGCCCTTGTCCTTCTAGGTGGCAGAGGTCACGGGTTTGGAAGGTGCTGTTGAAGAAGCCTTGGCGAGTTGCTGCAGTGCATCCTGTGGATGGTACACACTGCAGCCACAGTGCGCCGGTGATGAAGGGAGTGAATGTTAAGGGTGGTGGATGGGGTGCCAATCAACAGGGCTGCTTTGTCCTGGATGGTGTTGAGCTTCTTGAGTGTTGTTGGAGCTGCACTCATCCAGGCAAGTGGAGAGTATTCCATCACATTCCTGACTTGTGCCTTGTACATGGTGGAAAGGCTTTGGGGAGTCTGGAGATGAGTCACTCGCCACAGAATACCCAGCCTCTGACCTGCTCTTGTAGCCACAGTATTTATGTGGCTGGTCCAGTTCTATTTCTGGTCAATGGTGACCCCCAGGATGTTGATGGTGGGGGATTCGGCAATAGTAATGCTGTTGAATGTCAAGGAGAGGTGGTTAGACTCTCTCCTGTTGGAGATAGTCATTGCCTGGCACTTGTCTGGTGCGAATGTTACTTGCCACTTATCAGCCCAAGTCTTGCTGCATGCGGGCTCGGACTGCTTCATTATCTGAGGGGTTGCGAATGGAACTGAACACCGTGCAATCATCAGCGAACATCCCCATTTCTGATCTTATGATGGAGGGAAGGTCATTGATGAAGCAGCTGAAGATGGTTGGGCCCAGGACACTGCCCTGAGGAACTCCTGAAGCAATGTCTTGGGGCTGAGATGATTGGCCTCCGACAACCACTACCAACTTCCTTTGTGCTAGGTATGACTCCAGCCACTGGAGAGTTTGCCCCTGATTCCCATTGAATTCAATTTTACTCGGGCTCCTTGGTGCCACAATCGGTCAAATACTGTCTTGATGTCAAGGGCAGTCACTGTCACCTCACCTCTGGAATTCAGCTCTTTTGTCCATGTTTGGACCAAGGCTGTAATGAGGTCTGGAGCCAAGTGGTCCTGATGGAACCCAAACTGAGCATCAGTGAGCAGGTTATTGGTGAGTAAATGCCGCTTGATAGCACTGTCGACGACACCTTCCATCACTTTGCTGATGATTGAGAGTAGACTGATGGAGCAGTAATTGGCCGGATTGGATTTGTCCTGCATTTTGTGGACAGGACATACCTGGGCAATTTTCCACATTGTCGGGTAGATGCCAGTGTTGTTGCTATACTGGAACAGCTTGGCTAGAGGCGCAGCTAGTTCTGGAGCACAAGTCTTCAGCACTACAGCCGGGATGTTGTCGGGGCCCATAGTCTTTGCTGTATCCAGTGCACTCAACTGTTTCTTGATATCACGTGAAGTGAATCGAATTGGCTGAAGACTGGCTTCTGTGATGGTGGGGATATCGGGAGGAGGCCGAGATGGATCATCCACTCGGCACTTCTGGCTGAAGATGGTTGCAAACACTTCAGCCTTGTCTTTTGCACTCACGTGCTGGACTCCGCCATCATTGAGGATGGGGATGTTTCCAGAGCCTCCTCCTCCCGTTAGTTGTTTAATTGTCCACCACCAATCACGACTGGATGTGGCAGGACTGCAGAGCTTTGATCTGATCCGTTGGTTGTGGAATCGCTTAGCTCTATCTATAGCATGTTGCTTCCGCTGTTTAGCATGCATGTAGTCCTGTGTTGTAGCTTCACCGGGTTGGCGCCTCATTTTTCGGTATGCCTGGTGCTGCTCCTGGCATGCTCTTCTGCACTCCTCATTGAACCAAGGTTGATCCCCTGGCTTGTTGGTAATGGTAGAGTGAGGAATATGCCGGGCCATGAGGTTACAGATTGTGCTGGAATACAATTCTGCTGCTGCTGATGGCCCACAGTGCCTCATGGATGCCCAGTTTTGAGCTGCTAGATCTGTTCTGAATCTATCCCATTTAGCACGGTGATAATGCCACACAACACGTTGGATGGTGTCCTCAGTGCGAAGACGGGACTTCGTCTCCACGAGGACTATGCGGTAGTCACTCCTACCAATACTGTCGTGGACAGATGCATTTGCGACAGGTAGATTGGTGAGGACGAGGTCAAGTAGGTTTTTCACTCGTGCTGGTTCGCTCACCACCTGCCGCAGGCCCAGTCTAGTTGCTATGTCCTTCAGGACTCGGCCAGCTCGGTCAGTCGTGGTGCTACTGAGCCACTCTTGGTGATGGACATTGAAGTCCCCCACCCAGAGTACATTTTGTGCCCTTGCTACCCTCAGCGCTTCCTCCAAGTGATGTTCAACATGGAGGAGGACTGATTCATCAGCTGTGGGAGGGCGGTAGGTGGTAATCAGCAGGAGGTTTCCTTGCCCATGTTTGACCTGATGCCATGAGATTTCATGGGGTCCAGAGTCAATGTTGAGGACTCCCAGGGCCACTCCCTCCTGACTGTATATCACTGTACCGCCACCTCTGGTGGGTTTGTCCTGCCGGTGGGACTGGACATACCCAGGGATGGTGATGGAAGAGTCTGGGACGTTGGCTGAAAGGTATGATTCTGTGAGTATGGCTATGTCAGGCTGTTGCTTGACTACTCTATGGGACAGCTCTCCCAATTTTGGCACAAGTCCCCAGATGTTAGTGAGGAGGACTTTGCAGGGTTAACTGGGCTTGGTTTGCCTATGTCGTGTCCAGTGCCTCGTGGTCCAATGCCGGGTGGTCCGTCTTATTATGACTTTTTGTAGTGAGATTTTAAAACTGAGTGGCTTGCTCGGCCATTTCAGAGGGCGATTTTGAATCAACCACATTGCTTTGGGACTGGAGTAACATATAGGCCAGACCACGTAAGGATGGCAGGTTTCTTTCCCTGAAGGGCATTAGTGAACCAGATGGGTTTTCACGACAATCTGGTAGTTTCATGGCCACTATTACTGATACTAGTGGTGCCATGGAAACAGCTATGGGAGAAGAAGACAAACTTTAAGGACTCGAGCAAGCTCAGACCACTGAACAGTGCTGTGTACCAGATAGTTGGCTCAAGATTACAAGCCACAAAGAGTTACCTATCAGCTTGTTCACACACCTGCTGCTCAACAATGACAATCTCTCACTCAGTCTTACAGCTCTGATGCTGCATCTTATGCCTTAGCTACTGACACCCAAAGTTAGCCTGCAGGTTGGGCACATGTCTGCCAATGTGCATGTCCTCCTTCAACTTAAAGCATCTCAAGATCCTTTCTGCATGTACCACTGGATGGCAAAAAATTCAACGGAACAAGTCCCAACTTAAGGAACGCTCAAAAATCACATTCCAAGGCATCCTGCTCATTACAGCATGAAGGTACAGTGGTCTCGAGGTTATATTATTGGACCAGTAGTCTAGAGTTCAAATCCCACCATGGCAAGTTCTGAAATTGAACTCAATAAATCCAACTATTTGTGAGTTAGAATCAGAAAGCAAGGTCATGAAAACCATCGGATTGTCATAAAACCCCATTTGGGGAGCTTGTTTCCTCGATCTGATCTTACCTGCACATGACTCCTCGACAGCATTCCATTCCAGGCCTTGCACGTGGAATCAATGCAATTCACACTTTCCACCAGCAGGGGGAGCCCAATCTCTTAAAGGGAGGATATTTCTCAGAAATCTCTTAAAGGTAGCTGGTACCTGTTATTTGCTGAAAATAAAAGTCTGAACGGAAATCAGACATTGCACACGTAAAACACAGATGCAGATCCCATCCCTATGTTTACACACTGATGAGTTATGTTAAAACATTGAATAAATGGTTGCGCACTACTAAATCCCACATCCTCCAATCTGCCGATCTGAGTTGGTACCAGGCCTGTGAGAGTGCATGCACCAAGGTTCTCTGCTGATGCACCGGGGGCCTTGGTGCAAGAGGTGGACAGAAGGAGGGACATCCTATATCCGCAAGAGGAGGGAACAAGAGGCCTTCCGGACGTGTATCCAAAAGGCAGTGGGAGGCAGGGGGGGACGAAGTCAATGCCAGATGCACAGCATTATGAACATGGATGCAGTGCAGGAAGAAGTTCAATGCTTTGACGTGAGTGGTCAAGGTGAGTGAGGTCAACTGTGAATTGGCGTCTCCTACCAACTGCACCACACACTACACCCCCATCACCCACATACCAACAAACTCTTTCCATCAGTACTCAACTCTTCCAACCAGATGCTTCCTCTCACCCTTACAAATTACCATTGTTGCAAGCCGCCCAGCCACAACTCACAAGCCACACACACTGGCAGCTATTCAACCATGACAGGCACATCACCCAGACACACATCCTGCTTTCTTGCAGGAGAAGGTGGTGCATATCAGGAGGCAGCAAGTGGCAGTGGCATTTAGCTGCTCAAGCCTGTTCCACCATTCAATGAGATCAGGGTGGACCTGTGACCTCACTCCATATACCCACCTTAGCCCCATATCCCTTAACACCCTTGGTTCACAGAAATCTCTCAATCTCAGATTTAACTTTCACAAGTGAGCTAGCATATACTGCCATTTGCAGAAGAGTGTTCTAAACTTCTCCCACCCTTTGTGTGTAGAAGCATTTCCTAACTTCACTCCTGCACTTCCTGGCTCTAAATGTTAGGCTATGTCCCCGCGTCCTAGTATTGAAGTCCAGGAGACCTCCAAAAACAGTTACAAATGTCTCAGCAGCCAGAAGCAATAATCCAGCCACTAACCTGTAAATCCTGCATGGTCCCTTTAAATAGAGCCGGTGGGGGGTCCTCTAGGCACTCTAAGACACGTTCAGATGATCGGGGTTAAGACTGTGCGTTGAGTTGAGCGTTAAGTCCCAAAATGGTGTCTGTCACTCTAAATCAGCGATGCTCAATGATTAAAGCCATTTTCTCCCTACTTTACATAATTCTAGTGTTCCTTATCAGCGCCTACGCGAACTCCAATAACAAGATGGCGTCCGGCGCTGTTGGAGAGGCCATATTGCACCGAAACAATGGGCGCTACACGGCCCAATTTAGCGCCCAATGTCCTCTGCGGTAGCCTAGCATGCCATACATAATAAGCAAACTATCTAACCAATTTATCAGCAATGACCCAAGCATCATATCACGACTAGACTCAAGCAAACCCAGCCCTGTTGGCTCTGCAAAGTCCTCCACAATAACATCATGGTGCCCAAGTTGGGAGAGCTAACCCAGAATCATATCTATCAGCCAACGTCCCAAAGTCCTCCATCACCATCACTGAGAATGTTCCTCCCACCAGAAGCATAGATCCACCAGAGTTGAGGACATAGTGGTGTACAATGAGGTGGGCTTGACCCTGGGAGTCCTCATCATTGACTCTGGATGTGATGAAGTCTCAGGTAATCAAATTCCTGGTGATTACCACCAACTGCCCTCCTCAGTTGACGATCAGTACTCCACCATGATTGATATGTCCTATCTACATAAAGCAGGACAAATGCAATCCAGCCGATTACCATCCTATCAATGGTGCTTGAACCCACAACCTTCTGACTCAGAGGCGGGAGTGGTCGTATTTCTGTGGTAGCCTTGGCTTTCTGAGTCAGAAGATCATGAGTTCAAACCCCACTCCAGATACTTGAGCGCTGACACTTCAGTACAGTACTGAGGTCCTGTCTGCCCTCTCGGGTGAAGGTAAAAGATCCCATGGCACTATTCAAAGAAGAGCAGTGGAGGTCTCCCAGTGTCCTGGCCAACATTTATCTCTCAACTAACATCACTTAAACAGTATTACTGGTCATTTAACTATTTGCTATTTGTGGGACCTAGCTATATGCAAATTGGTTGCATTGTTTCCCTACATTATAATAATGACTACATTTCAAAAGTAATTTATTGTCTGTGAAACACTTTGGGACATCCTGAGGTCATGAAAAGCATTATATAAATGCAAGTTCTTTCTTCCTGGTCATCAGCAAACTGATAGAAGGATTCTTTAGTAGTACCATCATGTGACACCTGCTGCCAATAAGCTGTACATTGACACTCAGTTTGGGTTCCAGCAGAATGGCTTAGCTCCACACCTCATCGCTGCCTTGATCCAGGCATCGACACAAGAGCTGAATGGCAGAGGAGAGGGGAGAGTAGCTGCCCTCAACATCAAGGCAGCCTTAGACCGAATATGGTGCCAAGGAGCCCGAGCAAAACTGAGTTCAGTTGATATCAAAGGGAAAACCCTCCAATTGCTGCAGTTATACTTGAACAAAGGAAGATGGTTCTGGTTTTCAGCGGCCAATCTTCACCGTCCTCGGACATCGCTGCGAGAGCTGCTCAGGACAGCATCCCTGGCCCAACCATCTTCAGTTGGTTCTTCAATAACCTTTGTCATAAAGTCAGAAGTGGAACCATTTATTGAAGATTCTACAATGTTCTGCTCCATTCACATTTCCTCTAATAATGAAACAGCCCAATCATCTCCAATAGGAAGAGGCCCAACCATGTCCCACCGACCGTGAATAATATCACCCATATAGCACCTTTCACACATCCCAAGTACTTCATAGCCAATTCATTACTTTTGAAGTGTAGTCACTGTTATGTAAGCAAACATGGCTATGGATTTTCAAACAGCAACATACCATAAACAGCAATGAGATGAATGGTTTTAGTCGTATTGGGTCAGGGAATACATTTTGGCCAGGACACTGGGAGAACTCCCCTGCTTTTCTTCAAATAGTGCCATGGGATCTTTTACACTCACCTGAGCAAGTAGAAGGGGGTCTCAATTTAACATCTCATCTGAGGTTATACAGATAGGGAGGGGTAAGGCCATGACCGATTTAAACACAAGGATGAGAATTTTAATATTGAGGGGAACGGGAGCCAATGTAGGTCAGCGAGGACAGGGGTGATGGGTGAGCTGGAATGGTGCAGGATAGGATACAGACACCAGAATTTTAGATGAGCTCTTTGGGATCATGTGTTCTTTTACGTCCACCTGAGAGGGCATATGGGGCTTTGGTTTAACATCTCGTCCAAAAGACTGCACCTCCGACAGTGCAGCACTCCCTCAATACTGCACTGAAGTGTCAGCTTAGCATTATATGCTAAACTGTCTGGAGTGGGACTTGAACCCACAGCCTATTTGTTCACAATGACACAGCAGAGAAATGTTCCTGATGGTAAGTTCTTCCTGATGCAGGTTGAGAATCCTAGATCGTATTACAGGCACTGTTTGTATGGTACAATCAGGTACAATCTTTCCAAAAAAAATTTCAAATTTTCTTTGGAACAGAGGAGGCTGAGGTGAGATTTAATTGAGGTGTATAAAATTATGAGGGGCCTAGATAGAGTGGATAGGGAGGACCTATTTCCTCAGCAGAGAGGTCAATAACCAGGGGGCATAGATTTAAAGTAATTGGTGGAAGGATTAGACGGGAGTTGAGGAGAATTATTTTCATCCAGAGGGTGGTGGGGGTCTGGAACTCACTGCCTGAGAGGGTGGTAGAGGCAGAAACCCTCAACTCATTTAAAAAGTACTTGGATATGCACTTGAGGTGCCGTAACCTACAGGGCTACGGACCAAGAGCTGTAAAGTGGGATTAGGCTGGATAGCTCTTTTTCGACCGGCACAGACAGGATGGGCCGAATGGCCTCCTTCTGTTCTGTAAATTTCTATGATTCTATGATTCTAATCTATTCTGCACTGCTAACCTGATCACACACTCACTAGATAGTGAACCTGCCTCATGAGGAGCACTGCGGTCCTGTAATGAAGAGAGGAACTCTGCCAAGCAAACCATTTTGGATCCTCAGACAAATTGATCGAGGTTAAAAGGTTTTCTTCTAGGGTTAATAATATTAATAATAATAACAACAACTTGCATTTACATAACGCTTCACAGGGGTGTTATCAGACAAAATTTGACACTGAGCCATTTAAGATATATTAGGACAGGTGACCAAAAGCTTGGTCAAAGAGGTAGATTTTAAGGAGGATCTTAAAGGAGGAGAGAGAGGTAGAGGTTTAGGGAGGGAATTCCAGAGCTTGGGCAGCTGAAGCCACGGCCGCCAATGGTGGAGGGATGCGCAAGAGGCCAGAATTGGAGGAGCGCAGAGACCTCGGAGGGGTGTCGGGCTGGAGGAGGTTACAGAGACAGGGAGGGACGAGGCCATGGAGGGATTTGAAAACAAGGATGAGAATTTTAAAATCGAGGTGTTGCTGGACAGGGAGCCAATGTAGGTCAGCGGGCGTAGGTGTGTTGGGTGAACAGGACTTGGTTCGAGTTAGGATACAGGCAGCAGAGTTTTGGATGAGCTCAAGCTTATGGGGGGTGGAAGATGAGAGGCTGGCCAGGAGAGCATTAGAATAGTTGAGTCTAGAGGTAACAAAGGCATGGATGAGGGTTTCAGCAGCAGCAATAGATAAAAAATTTCTCTGAGAGCTAGTGGGAAAGGTATAACAGCCACAGTACAGCAGCATGAAACATTGCTGTATAGACACAAGATTTAGCCTCATGGTATTTGCCGATTATGCACTGTTAAGAAAAACTCTAAATAATTCCTCTTACGTTATCTGACTGGCTAAGCTTGTCTCAAGCAGCTAAGATTCAACAGTCAGCTTCTCCTGCAATGCGAGGAAAATGTCACTGGAACAGCTCATTTCGATAACTTGAAAGCGCATCATTTTATTTCCAAAAAAAAAGCTGCTAAATGGTCTGCAGTGAACCGCAATGATCCTGGGTGACATTTTCCTGCAAGAAAATTCCAACTTGAAAGAAGTGACACCAATGAAGGAGTGTCACGTTCTCAGATCTCACTGTTTTGTAACTGTGGAGCCCAAGTGGGGAGATGTGTTAATTCCTCACTCAGGGAAAGGGTCAAATGATCGAGAGAGACCGGCAAATCATCGCTTGCACTGATCAGACAGCGAGTGCAGAACCAGAAAGTCGATTATTAATGGGCCTCTGTCAGACATTCCAATCCAGTTAGTTTTACACATCTGGCCCATTGTTGCCAAAATAAAATAGCGTTGTATTTACAGCCAGAAACTGATTTGTTTAATCGACTGCAATTAGATAACAGTCAATTTTGCTCAGAAAACTTATACACAGTTAAGCTGTAGTAAACATCATACCCTCTTTCATTCAGATGTGATAAATTATTGTTAATTACCAAGAAATGAATCATTAAGGAACATGAATACTGAGAAATTTATGCATCTCAGGAATAATTTTCACTTATAATTATGCACAGAGAAGAAGGATTTGACTGTGGAAAAGCAATCCATTCGGAGTGTGATTGTAATTGCAGCCTTTCTTCTGAAGGCCTTGGCTATAGACCTGCTACGCACCAATTGCATTTAAATTCTGGTTACGCATGAGGCTCTTCAAAAATTGCCTGATTTGCCCGTGTAGCTAACTGGGGAAGGAGAATTCAATTTGGGACTTCTATTCATTAAAAGTGCTGTTTCGTTAACATGCTGCAATCCAATCAGTCAGGTAGTCTACCAGTGGAAGCAGTCTGCTGGTGTCAACTAACGTATGATTAGAACAGTCCACCATATTGTCAAGTGCTCTTGTGCTCCCCCTTTCCTGCCGATGACCTTTGCAACGTTTCCCCGAACCCCCACTTTGAGTGGTGTTCTTGGTCGCCTCTGAGTCAGAAGGTCATAGGTTCAAGTCCCACTCCAAAGACTTGAGCACAAAATCTAGGCTGACATTTCAGCGCTGCACTGTCAGAGGTGCCATCTTTCGGGTCTGACATTAAACCAAGGCCCCATCTGCCCTCTCAGGTGGATGTAAAAGATCCCACAGCCACTATTTCAAAGAGGAGCAGTGGAGTTCTCACAGTGTCCTGGCCAATATTTATCCCTCAACCAACATCACTAAAACTGATGATCCAGTCATTATCACATTGCTGTTTGTGGGATCTTGCTGTGCGCAAATTGGCTGCCACGTTTCCTACATTACAACAGTGACTGCACTTCAAAAGTACTTCATTGGCTGTAAAGCACTTTGGAATGTCCTAAGGTTGTGAAAGGCGCTATATAAATGCAAGTCTTCCGTTCTTTTTTCATTTGAATATATTGTACCTGGGCTTTGTGTTTTACGAATAGTCAAGCAGTCCAGATTCTTAATGACCATTTCACTCCAGATCATTGTCTCCTCCATAAGTAGGTGCATCCTTCACCACTTAGAAACACAACAGTGAAAGCTGTTGAGGTGTAAATCATTTCAAAACTGCATCATACTAATAACACTACTGCTGCCTCATCAACGTTTTGGTGTCCATACTTAAGAAAAGACATACTTGCTCTCGAGGCAGTACAAAGAAGATTCACTCGGTTAATCCCGTGGATGAGGGGGTGGACATATGAGGAGAGGTTGAGTAGATTAGGACTCTACTCATTGGAGTTCAGAAGAATGAGAGGCGATCTTATTGAAACATATAAGATTGTGAAGGGGCTTGATCGGGTGGATGCGGTAAGGATGTTCCCAAGGATGGGTGAAACTAGAACGAGGGGGCATAATCTTAGAATAAGGGGCTGCTCTTTCAAAACTGAGATGAGGAGAAACTTCTTCACTCAGAGGGTAGTGGGTCTGTGGAATTTGCTGCCCCAGGAAGCTGTGGAAGCTACATCATTAAATAAATTTAAAACAGAAATAGACAGTTTCCTAGAAGTAAAGGGAATTAGGGGTTACGGGGAGCGGGCAGGAAATTGGACATGAATTTAGATTTGAGGTTAGGATCAGATCAGCCATGATCTTATTGAATGGCGGAGCAGGCTCGAGAGGCCGATTGGCCTACTCCTGCTCCTATTTCTTATGTTCTTATGTTCTGCACCGCCATCCGATTAGATCATGACTGATCTGCACCTCAACTCCATTTACCAGCCTTTATTCAATATCCCTTGATACCCTTACCCAACAAAAATCTATCGATCTCAGTCTTGGAAAATTTCAATTGTCCCCCAGCATCCACAGCCTTTTGGGGGAGAGAGTTCCAAATTTCTACCACCCTTTGTATGAAAAAGTGCTCCCTGCTTTCTTCTTTTTCTTGGTTTGTGGGATGTGGGCGTCGCTGGTGAGGCCGGCATTTATTGCCCATCCCTAATTGCCCTTGAGAAGGTGGTGGTGAGCCACTTTCTTGAACCGCTGCAGTCCGTGTGGTGAAGGTTCTCCCACAGTGCTGTTAGGAAGGGAGTTCCAGGATTCTGACCCAGCGACAATTTCACTCCTGAATGGCCTGATTCTAATTTTAAGATTATACCCCCCTGTTCTGGATTCCCCCACCTTCTTTCTACCTACCTTATCAAATCTCTTTATCATTTTAAATACCTCAATTAGTTCACCCCTCAACCTTCTAAACTCTTCACCCAGTGTGCTTTCTGCTCTTCAGCAGGAGTCACTGGCTGGTGTTCAGGGGTAGGAAACCTGGCTGATTTTTCCCTTGCTAACCCATAGGTGTCAAGGCTACTTACGGTTCTACAAATTGGGACATGTAGCCCTTTAAGGCCCCAAGATGGCAGGCAGGAAGTGCGTTGCCCCGAAATTGGGTAAGGAAAACAAGAGGCATCCTTTACTCATGCCTGAAGCAGGGGTTAGGCACTTTGTATATGCAATTAAGGCACCTAACCCAACTCCTGATCTCCCCAACTCTGACTCCTGATCTCCCCCTGACCTCCGACTGCCGATCTCCTACACCCTCGGCCTCTGCAACTTCTGATCTTCCTCTGCCCAGACCCCAACTGGACCCCCAGACCTGAGGGTCACTGCAGCACTAACAGCGGCCCGATTTCTCCACAATCCTCTCCACCCTTCACTAGTGGACAATGGGGTCCAAGGCACACTATCAGGGGTACCTCAAACCCCACCATTCTGGCACAGGTTATTTACCCCTCGCCCCCAATCGCCTGAGCTCCTGAATATCTAGGCCTCAGCATCCCTACTGCCCCTCAACTAAGTCAGCACAGACTGGGGATCAAACCTGGGACCTTTGCACTCTGTATAGTTCCGATACACATTGCCATTACCAACTGAGCCATCACAGAAACAGTCTCGTCTACTTTAAAACTTTAGCCTTTACAACATTTTCATTTATTTATTAATCTAACCCCTCTTTAACCATGTCTGTTTAGGTTTTTGTATCCCCTTGTTTTGATATTGTACGTATCCCATTCCCACCCTTAAAACATGTAGCTTTTACTCAATGACTCCCCCCAATCGTTGATTTACCCAGTTCTCTCCCCCAGTTCTTCCCTCATTACCTCATATCATTATTCCATGCTCCAGCCCACGCTCAGTCTAATGACATTTTGATCACTGGTACTCAAGTACTCCCTGTTTCCACCATCTCCAGTTCATTATATTCGTAAATGACTGAAGCTTCCTCTCCAGTTTAACTACTGCTGCATCCAAAAGTATTCTGACATTTAACATAACGTTATACGAAAGTATGAAGTGGGAGAGCTGGTGTTTTGCATCAAGTCCATTAGACCCACAGAGCAAGGTACAAACCATGGAATCCTCCCAACCCATATTCCGAATTATATTCTGAATTTCACCATAAGCCTCGATATTATAAGGTATCCACCAACATTTATTGGCACTATTTGTTCATTCCTTGTTACCCGATGAACACTCCCAATGTGACATCATGAACAGAACTGCCTTTACATTTTTAGGCTTTTATCAGAAATCTCTCTCATGCTCAGTATCAATGATCACTCTTGTAAATTAGCTGTCAGTCCTTACAAACTAAAGTTTGTCCTTGCACACACAATATCGGGTATTGTAGCATTGACCAGAGGCTGAACAGAAACTCTTGTAACTTTATTTAGCTCAGGGGTTATATCACCAGGCCTCTCACCATCTCCTAGACTTTGGATCGTGGAAGAATAAACAGTCTATCAGATTCTGGTTTAGGCTGTAAACTACAAAAAGGTTTATTAAGTGTAACGGATGAGCAGTAACAAGAGATAATACAGCAGCACACATTGTTTTTACAGAACCTTTAACTCATACTCCCTCCTTGGGTACAAAAATAACAAAAGAGGCAACACTTTGCTAACTCTACTGATGATACCCGAACTTAGATTAACACTTAAGTATAACTTATGTATAAGTAACACTTCAGTGTAAGCAACACTTATGCATGGGGGTTTGTAATGGCCCCCAAAAGCTGCACAACACCATCTCCATATGAGCTGCAGGTCAGCAATCCAAGGACACCGACAAACCGGGAGCATGCTGTGTGGGATATTCCCCTTGTAGCTTTTAAAGTTGAAAATTGGGAAGGAGGAAAGTAAAGGATTGTCCCGTTGTTGAACCAAGTTTATTAAATTAATGCTATGATTTCCTGAACTCCACCCACATGTGAGATCCCAGCTCACTCGCATATTGCCCAGAATTTTACCTTAATGACTATATTAATGACTTGGACTTGGGAATACAGGGCACAATTTCCAAATTTGCAGATGACACAAAACTGTAGCAAACAGTGAGGAGGATAGTGATAGACTTCAAGAGGATATCGACAGGCTGGTGGAATGGGCGGAGACATGGCAGATGAAATTTAATGCAGAAAAATGCGAAGTGATATATTTTGGTAGGAAGAACGAGGGGAGGCAATATAAATTAAAGGGTATAATTCTAAAAGGGGTACAGGAACAGAGAGATCTGGGGGTGTATGTGCACAAATCATTGAAGGTGGCAGGGCAGGTTGAGAAAGCGGTTAAAAAAGCATACGGGATCCTGGCCTTTATAAATAGAGGCATAGAGTACAAAAGTATGGAAGTCATGATGAACCTTCATAAAACACTGGTTCGACCACAACTAGAATATTGTGTCCAGTTCTGGGCACCGCACTTTAAGAAAGATGTGAAGGCCTTAGAGAAGGTGCAGAAGAGATTTACTAGAATGATTCCAGGGATGAGGGACCTTAGTTACGTGGATTGACTGGAGAAGCTGGGATTGTTCTCCTTGAGGAGATTTGATAGAGGTGTTCAAAATCATGAAGGGTCTAGACAAAGTAGATAGAGAGAAACTGTTCCCATTGGTGGAAGGGTCAAGAACCAGAGGTCATAGATTTAAGGTGATTGGCAAAAGAACCAAAGGTGACATGAGGAAAAACTTTTTTACACAGCGAGTGGTTAGGATCTGGAATGCACTGCTCGAGGGGGTGGTGGAGGCAGATTCAATCATGGTCTTCAAAAGGGAACTGGATGAGTACTTGAAAAGAAAAAAATTGCAGGGCTATGGGGATAGGGTAGGGGAGTGGGACTAGCTGGATTGCTCTTGCATAGAGCCGGCACGGACTCGATGGGCCAAGTGGTCTCCTTCTGTGCTGTAACCTTTCTATGACCATTTCACTCAGGATCAATGATTCCAGGAGAAAACAACCAGTCTGTGTTAAGTAATTTTCTACTTGCTTTGCAATCACAATATCTTTCCTAAGAATAACGCCTTTGAAGTGACATGTTCCAATCTAGACAGTGGTGCGTATCCTTTCCAACAGGTGTAAAAGAAGTTAGCACTAATCAAATTTAAAGTGACCAGCCACATTTCATAATTCGATAATGAAATATGCAGAAGCTTTTTTTACGATTTAAACTGCGACAGAACTTCTAACTGTCATATTGCCCTCAGTTACTGCGCTAGTTCCGATATTTACGGAGAGGCGGGGAGGGTGCAGGGGAGGCCGAGAATGGTCAAAGGTCCCGGCAAGACCGGGGACGCGGCAGTCCTGCCGAACTTAATGGCAGGAGCTCATTAACATCTTGTAGCTCCGCCTCCCGGCCAGCAAATGGACAGCCTGGCCGGCGGGCAGGAGGCCTTAGACCGGGACGGTCTCCGGCAATCGGGATGGGAGGGATGTTCGGCAACTGGGGAAGCACTCCTGCTCCTCCTGGCCCACATGGAATGCTGAAAGAGCCACTTACCCTGTGGAGCTGGCAGCTCCCGCCTCCCTTTCACTGCCGGGTTTCCCCACCCCTGGAAACCCGTGCAGCAGCAGTGAATTTTAAATCAGGCTTCCAATTGCACTGTGCAAGCCCGATTTAAATATGTTAATTCAGTGTCCCATCTCTCCACGGCGAACACCACGATATCTGCCGCTGCAAAAATGGCGACAGGGGGCATTCGCGGTGAGTTGGGGTCTCATTCCGCACGTTTCACTTTTTAACCCTCCCTCCATCATGGGGTGGATAATATCGGGGTCATTGTCACTGAAATGAAACATCACAGTGTTATACTGGGGAGAGTTTTATACAATGTGTGATCTGCTCTCAGGCTGCTTCGAATTAGCATTTCTAAAGTATAAGATACTGTAACAAGGGACAAGTGGGTGACACCAGTGACAACAGAGACAGTCTTTACTACGTTTAGGATGAAGGGGCAATTCAGTAAGATTTACTTCCCCTTTAAATATTTTCCAATTGATTCATCCTGTTCTTTTAAAAAGCTTGTATGTGTATATATATATATATATATCATCCTAGCGAAACATCCTAGTTCGTGAGGTTTTGTGAGCAGGAGTAGGTGAGGGGCCAAGGAAGGTTGCTGACGGTAATGTCTAAGAGCCTAGGTTTGAAGGAAGCTTTTGAAAGTGGGGAGAGATGTAATAAAGGGTAGAGGGTTTAGAGAGTAAGTACCAGAGTGAGAGGACAAGATGACCCAGACTCTGCCACCAGTAGAGCAGAAGGAGGGCGGAGAGGGATGCACAGTGCATCAGTGATGGAAAATGGAAGGGTATGAGGATAGGGTTGGAGGATATTGCAAAGGTAAGGAAGGACGAGGCCCTGGAGGGGTTTGAAGACAAAAGACAAAGATTATGAAGTCGGTGCATTGCAGATCAGAATGGGCAGGGGTTGATGGGTGAGCGAGATTTTGCATAGGAAAGGATGGCCTGGGAAAAGTCAATTCTGCAGATGTGGGCAGAAATGGACAATGTTTCAAAAGGTGGAAGTAGGTGGTCTTGGTGATGGACTTGACGTGGGGCTTGAAGCTGAGCTGCAAGGTTGCCCATCATTGGATTGGACTTGATTGGTAATCCAGGGAAGGAATGGAGTCGGGGAAGAGTTTTTGGTGGAGACAGAATGGGATGGCTTCAGTCTTGCTGATGCTGCACTGCAAAAATGTCTAGCTCATCCATAACTGGATATCTGACAGGCATTCCAGACCACAGCAACAATCATGGAGTTAGGGATGGCAATGGAGAGAATGGTCTGCAAAACAGCAGCAACAACTTGCTTTTATATAGCACCTTTAACATAAAGAAATGTCCCAAAGCACTTCACAAATAGGTGAAGGTAAACAAATACCAACTTAGGAAAGAAGAGGTTAAGGAGACGTGTCTGAAAACTTAATCAAAGAGTTAGGTCTTGAGGAGCCTTTTACAGGTAGAGGGAGATGCAGAGATGGAAAGGTTCAGGGAGAGAATTTCAAAGAGTAGGGCTAAGGCAATTGAACCCTCTGCCAGCAATAAACAGGCAGAGGAAGGGAAAGATAAGTAGAAGGTCAGAGCCAGAGGATGGAAGGATCCAGGAAGGAATATAGGCTGGAGGAGATTCTGAGGATAGGGTTGGGCAGGGTCATAGATGGGACAAGGATCTTGAATTGAATATTGGAGGAGGCGGAGTCAGTGTAAGCCAATGAGGATAAAGGTGATAGGTGAGTCGAAGGTAGTGCCGGTTAGGATATGAGCGGCAGAGTTTTGAACAAACTGGAGGAGGGGAAGCCAACGAGGCGAGCATTAGTCCATGGGGGTGATATTGGAGGAGGGGAGGCCGACGTGGAGAGCATTAGTCCATGGGGGTGATATTGGAGGAGGGGTAGCCAACGAGGCGAGCATTAGTCCATGGGGGTGATATTGGAGGAGGGGAGGCCGACGAGGCGAGCATTAGTCCATGGGGGTGATATTGGAGGAGGGGAGGCCGACGAGGCGAGCATTAGTCCATGGGGGTGATATTGGAGGAGGGGAGGCCGACATGGAGAGCATTAGTCCGTCGTGGTGAAATTGGTCTTGGGCAGTGGTGCAAAGAGAGCGATAGGAGATTGGCCGCTCATTTTACAAACAATTGACTTCAATGGAAATGAAAATCAGGTGGGTATAAATGGGGCGGGTATAAATCGGGAGGGATGTAAATTGGACGGGGTGTAAATCGGGCGGGAATAAATCGGGCGGGGTGTAAATCGGGTGGGTGTAATTCGGGCAGGGTGTAAATCGGGCGGGAATAAATCGAGCAGGTATAAATCAGAAGGGGTGTAAATTGGGTGGGTGTAAATCGGAAGGGGTGTAAATCAGGCGGGAATAAATCGAGCAGGTATAAATCGGAAGGGGTGTAAATTGGGTGGGGTGTATGTCGGGCAGGGTATAGGTCGGACGGGTATAAATTGGACAGGTATGAATCTGGCAGGGTGTAAAACAGGCGGCCTATACGCAATCGCAGAATCATAGAATCATAGAAAATATATGGCACAGAAGGAGGCCGTTCGGCCCATCATGTCCGTGCCGGCTGAAAATGAGCCACCCAGCCTAATCCCAATTTCCAGCACTTGGTCCGTAGCCCTGTAGGTTACGGCACTTCAGGTGTACATTCAAGTACTTTTTAAATGAGTTGAGGGTTTCTGCCTCTACCACCCTTTCAGGCAGTGAGTTCCAGACCCCCACCACCCTCTGGGTGAAAAAATTTTTCCTCAACTCCCCTCTAATCCTTCTACCAATTACTTTAAATCCACGCCCCCTGGTTATTGACCCCTCCGCTAAGGGAAATAGATCCTCCCCATCCACTCTATCTCGGCCCCTCATAATTTTATACACCTCAATTAAATCTCCCCTCAGCCTCCTCTGTTCCAAAGAAAACAACCCCAGCTTATCCTATCTTTCCTCATAACTAAAATTCTTCAGTCCTTGCAACATCCTCGTAAATCTCCTCTGTACCCTCTCTAGTGCAATTACATCTTTCCTATAATGTGGTGACCAGAACTATACGCAGTACTCAAGCTGTGGCCTTACTAGTGTTTTATACAGTTCTGGCATAACCTCCCTGCTCTTATATTCTATGCCTTGTCTAATAAAGGTAAGTATCCCGTATGCTTTCTTAACCACCTTATCTACCTGTCCTGCTATCTTCGGGGATCTGTGGACATGCACTCCAAGGTCCCTCTCTTCCTCTACATCTCTCAGTATCCTCCTATTTATTGTTTGCTCCCTTGCCTTGTTTCCCCTCTCCAAATGCATTACCTCACACTTCTCCAGATTGAGTTCCATTTGCCACATCACCCACTTTGCACTAGCTCCCAAGATGATTTTCACCCTCATTATGTCTGGAGGTGAGGAAGGCAGGTATGAAAGCTGGCCCCATGCTTACAGCCAATGTTGCTGAGAAGCAGACAATAGATGAGGAATGGGAGACAACAAAGGACGGAACCTTGGGCCACACAGAGGGTGAGTGTGAGAGAATAAGAGTTGAATGAAGCCTGTGCTAGAAAAGGTTACAAGCTCAAAACTGTTCGCTGGGCAGTCATTTTTTCCAAGATGCTCCCAGCCCTTTGCTCTTGACTGTGATCTGAGGCCTGTGTGAGACTCAACACTGTGGGAGTCATTAATTCTCAGGCAAGCTGCTAAGTGGGGCACCTCACAGAACGAGGGTGACAGGTGAGGATAGAGGGAAAGCTAACGATTGCCTCACTCTGCGTAACAAAGACAATCAGAGATGCTCAATTGTCCAGCTCACGGATTATTGTCATGGTCGCGGCTTCAATCTGTCACCTGTACCTCGTCCAGTCGGAGTCTGGTGGAAGCTTGTGCCAGTTTGGCTTTGGCCCAACTGAATATTTTCAAAAGAAAAAGAGTCACAAGTCAAGAAGGAGGTGTGGAGGAGCAAAGATCACTAAACACAAAGCATTTCATCAAGTGCTGAAAGCAAGCCATGTCACACACCATATTACTCCTTGCCACTAAATTAAAAAGTAAACCACTCCAGTATTCGATGCAAAGCACCTGGGTGGAATGTCCAATGTGGATACTTTGACAGCGGGAGCAGATTGCACTGGAATTTCCAGCCATGCTGCAGTTATTTAAAGGGCTGCAGTAACCAGTTAAATTGAAGTATGCTTTTGCCTGGAAGGATCGTGTTCAGCCTTCCTACTCCGACAACTGCCATTTATATAGTCATTGGCGATTTCCTCGTGGTTCTCCCGATTGGCCACCATAACTTGGGCGGAATCCCCAGATTCCGCCCAAAATGTGTTGTGATAAGCAGAAACTCCGCCAATCCTCCGCCGAAGTTACGGCAGCTGAGTGGGAGAATTCCCCGGGAAATTCCTGGCGAGCGACTAATGTATAAAAATGTCTTAAGCTGCTTCAAAGAGCATAAAGGAAAACTTAAACTTAAAGGAAAAGGAACAGTCCATAGTTGCAGCTGCCAAACAGCTGCTACAAAAAGTAACCAAACGAGGGTTGTCCTGTTGGCATTCGAGGGCGCACATCCCACAGTAGGCAGTGCAGAGGGGATAGGAAATAGCACAAAGGGTCAATGCTAACTCCGAGACCAGGAGATGGGAACAGAAGCAGAGTTTATCAACATGAGAAAATGTGTTGTGATAAGATACATGCCAGCACATTAGAAAGAATTGATAAGCAAGGTATGCATGCTACAAAGCACTTCCATACAATCTGTTGCACATGGACTGCTGCCCCATGTAAAGCACTCGGATAAATTTACAGCTCCTTGATTACTTAACATGCATGGCCATGTTACAGTAGGTCACACTTACATCCTTAAAGGTGTGCACACATAAAAATTCTTCCAAGAAAATTTAACTGCATGATACACATCCATTTCCTCACACACGCATACACACATACACACACTGACACACACACACAGACACATGCAGACAGGTACATGCACACACATACGCATACACAAGTGCACATACATACAAAAATGTACATACACATGTATATACACACACATACATGCACACACACACGTACACACACACGCAATAGTGTAAAACGGGTGATTGCGCATTTGCAGCCCATTTAAATCTCTCTCAGTGTTTATTTCTGTGTGTTATTCAGGTGGGCCCACTCTGTAAATAATATCATTGATCTAGAATGGTAGCAGGGATGAGGGACTTCAGTTATGTGGAGAGATTGGAGAAGTTGGGATTGTTCTCCTTAGAGCAGAGAAGATTGAGGGGAAATTTAATAGAGGTGTTCAAAATCAAGAAGGATTTTGATAGGGTAAATAAGGAGAAACTGTTTCCAGTGGTAGGAGGATCGGTAACCAGAGGACACAGATTTAAGGTAATTGGCAAAAAAAACAGTGGGGAGATGAGGAGAATTTTTTTATGCAGTGAGTTGTTATGATCTGAAATGCACTGCCTGAAAGGGCAGTTGTAGCAGATTCAATAATAACGTTCAAAAGGGAATTGAATAAATACTTGAAAAGGAATAATTTCCAGGGCTGTGGGGAAAGAACAGGGGGAGTGGGACTAATTGGTTAGCTCTTTCAAACAGCCGGCACAGGCACGATGGGCTGAATGGCCTCCTTCTGTGCTGTATGATTCTATGTTGGAGGGTAACCCCAGAAATTTTTCTCTCTCGATTATTCAATGGCAAGGAATAGCTTGGCCCAGCATCACACCAACCCTATACCCACCTGGTGAAGGACCAGTGGTCTCCTGCTAGTATGAGGATGAACTACTGTCAGAGTCTATAATCCGCTGCATTAGAGAAACGTGGCTGAGCCATCAGGATTATGACCAAAACAGCAACACCACAGAAGCTGATGCTTAAGGATGATCTAGGAAGGTGAGTACATAGGAACAGGAGGAGGCCATTCAGCCCCTCGAGCCTGTTCCGCCATTCAATTAGATCATGGCCGATCTGTATCTTAACTCCATCTACACACCTCGGTGCTGTAGCCCTCAATACCCTTGCCTAACAAACATCTACCAATCTCAGTTTTGAAATTTTCAATTGACCCCCAGCCTGAACAGCTTTTTGGGGGAAGAGTTCCAGATTTCAACTCCCCTTTGTGTGAAGAAGTGCTTCCTGACATCACCCTTGAACGGCCTAGCTCTAATTTTAAGGTTATGCCCCCTTATTCTGGATTTCCCTGCCAGAGGAAATAGTTTCTATCCACCCTATAAAATCCTTTAATCATCTTAAACACTTCAATTAGATCACCCCTTAATCTTCTATACTCAAGGGAATACAAGCCTAGTCTACACGATCTGTCCTCATAATTTAACCCTTTTAGCCCCGGTATCATTCTGGTGAATCTGCGCTGCACCCCCTCCAAGGCCAATATATCCTCCCTGAGGCGCGGTGCCCAGAAGTAAATTCGGTCTCCAGATTGCAGAGCTCTGTAGATCTGTAACATAAATTTCCACCTCTTTGTATTCCAGTCTCCTTGCGATAAAGGCCAACATTCCATTAGCCTTTTAAATTATTTTTTGTACCTGTCCACTAGCTTTTAGTGATTTCTGTACTTGGACCCATAAACCTCTCTGCTCATCCACAGCTCCAGCTTCTCACCATTTAGAAAATACTCTGATCTATCTTTTTTAGGTTCAAAGTGGATGCCCTCACACTTTACCACATTGAACTCCATCTGCCACAGTTTTGTCCACTCACTTAATCTGTCAATGTCCCTTTGCAACTTCCTGCTCCCATCTACATTATTTACTGTGCCACCTAATTTAGTGTCATCAGCAAACTTAGCTATAAGGCTCCCTTTTCCTTCATCAAAGTCATTTATAGATATAGTGAAAAGTTGTGGTCCTAGTAGAGATCCCTGGGGGACACCACTGGTCACATCCTGCTAATTTGAGAACATACCCAATTTCCCTACTCTCTCTCTCCTACCTCATAACCAATTCCCTATCCAAGCCAACAGGTTGCCTCCAGTTCCATGTGCTTTCATTTTTGCTAACAGTCTCTTATATGGAACCTTGTCGAATGCCTTCTGGAAGTCCATATAAATAACATCCATACTCACTCCCGTACCTACCCTGTTAGTTACCTCCTCAAAAAATTCAACTAGGTTCGTTCGACTTGACTTACCCTTTACAAATCCACGCTGGCTTTCTCTGATCAGCTCATATTTTTCCAAATCTCCACATTTAAACTCGGAAGAAATAAACCTACTGCAACAACAACTTGCTTTTGTATAGCGCCTTTAATGTAGTAAAAACGTCCCAAGGTGTTTCACAGGAGCGTTACCAAACAAATTTAACACTGAGCCACATAAAAAGATATTAGAACGGGTGATCAAAAGCTTGGTCAAAGTGTTGGTTTTAAGGACCATCTTAAAGGAGGAGAGAGAGGTAGAGAGTGGGAGAGGTTTAAACGGGAAATTCTAGAGCTTAGGGACTATAACTGAAGGCACGGCCGCTAATGGAGCGGCAAAGGAAATGGGGGATGTGCAAGAGACCAGAATTTGAGGAATGCAGAGATCTCGTAGGGCTGGAGGAGGTTACAGAGATAGGGAGGGGTGAGGCCATGGAGAAGTTTAAACACGGGGATGAGAATTTTAAAATCAAGGCTGCACTTCAATCCACATTGATTAAAATGTCTGAACCGAAGAATCTTGCCTGACAGTTTTCCCCACTGTGGACCCCTCCCTCAGACAAAGCTGCCACCTGAAACTCACTCCTGTGCAGAACTTCCAAGAGTTAGCTTACGGTGACTTGCTGCAGCCTGCCTTAGGACACGGGGCCTATCAAACCATTCACACTGCAGTGTATATGTTTTAGGTCTTCCCTACGACCCTTGGCAGCTTAAAGTCAGTTTCACAAACAGAGCCTTACATTCAGCTTACCAACGTACCAAGGCACTTCACAGAAGCGTGGAAAACACATGCCAAGACAAACGAGAGGGTAGGATGGTTGGCCAAAAGCTATGTCTAATGGGTGGGTTTAAACAGGTTGGTGGAGAAAAAGAAAGACTTGCATTTATACAGCACCTTTCACACTCTCAGGATGCCCCAAAGCACTTTACAATGAAGTACTTTTTGAAGTGTAGTCACTGTTGTAATGTAGGGAAACGCGGCAGCCAATTTGCTCACAGCAAGGTCCCACAAACATCAATGAGATAAATGGTCAGGTAACTGTTTTTTAATGATGTTGCTTGAGGGATAAATGTTGGCCAGGACACCGGGGGGAACTCCCCTGCTCTTCTTCAAAACGGTGCCATGGGATCATTATCATCCACCTGAGAGGGCAGATGGGGCCTTGGTTTAATATCTCATCTGAAAGACAGCACCTCCAACAGTGCAGCACTCCCTCAGTACTGCAGTGGAGTATCAGCCTGGATAAAGTGCTCAGGTCTCTGGAGTGGGACTTGAACCCATGACCTTCTGACTCAAGAGTGCTACCACTGAGCCATGGCTGGCACCGCAGAGGCAGAGAGGTTTAGGGAGGCAGGGCCTAGGCAGTAGAAGGCACAGCTGCTGATGTTGGGACAAAAGGTCGGGGATGATGCATGAAACTGGAGTCGGAGGAACAGAGAGATCAGAAAGGAGGTTGAAGGGCTGCAGGAGGTTACAGAGATAAAGAGGGGCGAGGCCACAGGGGGATTTCAACACAAAGACAAGAATTTTAAGTTTGGAACATTGGCAGACTGGAAGCTAATGTAGGTCAGCAAGGACAGGGGTGATGGGTGAGTGGGATAGGATTCGGGCAGCAGTGTTTCGGATGAGCTGAAGTTTGTGGAGTGTGCAAGGTGGGAGGCCGGCCAGGAGAGCATTGGAATAGTCGAATCTGAAGGTAACAAAGGTATGGAGGAGGGTTTCAGCAGCAGATGGGCTGAGGCAGGGGTGGGGGCGGGTGATATTATGGAGATGGAAGAAGGTGGTCTTGCAATGAAGAGAATATGTGGCCGTAAGATTAGCTCAGGATGAAATGGGACACCGAGGTTGTGAACAGTCTGCACAAAAGTGAGACATCTGTCCTTGCTACAATTGCATCAGGGTGGACTCTACTTCATCACCCACTATACAAAAAAAATCAGGTTGAGTTAGAAGCTGTGTAATTCACTTCACGTCTGAGGTTCAGTATTTGCAAATGCTTTGCACGAGACTTGCATCCCAGGGCGTCTGTCTATCGAAAATGGGAATGTGATTGTTTAGAAAGACTTTAGTTTTGATCTTTGGTGAAGAAGGTGCTTTGGTATATTTTAAATTAAGCAACTAGACAAAGACAACTGACAAGCTTTGAGACTTTTGTGTCATGGCCACTGATCACAGTGTGTTGAGTTGGAGCTGGGTATTAGAGACATTTTCAATGTGTTGTCAATGGCAGCTGGTCAGTGCTCTTTGTATTAATGTTATGCATCTGTTTGGAACGCACTCTTCCCCTCTATAAACTCCTTTACATATTTGACATCTAGGTGACTTTCTAGCAGTTACTAACAGACTGCACGTCACTGAAGTCCCTGTCCTTGTTATATTAAAAGACACTGTCTTCATGAAGGAGGGCAAGATGAACCTTTACTCAGCTGCTGTCAAAGTTATGATGCAAACTGTACTAAATGTGTCTTTGGGGCTGGATTCTCTTTTGGCTATCTACCCGATTTTGGGTGTTGTTGGGAGGAGAAGGGCTGTTAAATCTCCATCCCAAAAAAGTGCCTCGTTGATTTTCTTCTGCTTCCCCTATTGGCCTTGGCTAGACTCAGTAAAAGAACGCCTCATTGGAAGAGGTGCTAAGGCCTGGCCGGAGGCACTGCAGACCTGACGCGAACAAAAGACCCGCTGAGCCTCCCTCGCAAAACGGTAACTGAGTTTCCCAGCTGTCAAACAGCTAGGGGTACATCTCGTAAAGGGGACCTCTGGCTGACTAAGATCGGAAACCAACTGCTAAACGAGTCATTCCATCGTAGGCCCCCGCAGTCAACAAGCTCAACCCAGTCATTTGGTGACACCTAGTTCTCCACCACAACTATCTCCCGTTTGGAGATCATCCTGCTGCTCCTTTGCACAGGCATTCCCTCACTTCATCACAAACCATCCCTCATATATCCCGTCAGTAACAAAATCAGCACAGAAAGTAGCCATTCGGCCCATCGTGCCTGTGCCGGCTCTTTGATAGAGCTATCCAATTAGTCCCAATCCCCTGCTCTTGCCCTATAGCGCCACAAATTTTTCCTCTTCAAGTATTTATCCAATTCCCTTTTGAAAGTTATTATTGAATCTGCTTCCACTGCCTGCAGTGCATTCCAGATCATAACAACTCACTGTGTAAAAAAAATGTCCCTTCATCTCCCCTATGTTTTTTTTGCCAATTATTTTAAATCTGTGGCTCCTGGTTGTCGACTCTCCCACCAGTGGAAACAGTTTCTCCTTATTCACTCTATCAAAACCCCTCAAACCTGCCTGAAAATAAATCTGACAAATGTCCTATTGTTCAAGAGCACTGTGCCTCCACTTGGTGCCCTTTCAACTCGAGCCTCCTTCTCCTCTTACAGTGGGAGGGGGTTCTGAGGCAGCTTATTCAGTAGTTGGAGCTTTGGGGGATTGGTTTGGTCCACTCTTGTCTTTGGGTGTGAGATGTTTCCCCTCTAAGAAAAAAGTGGGGGGAAATTTTCACCCTCACTGATGGGCTGGTGAAGCAGACCCATTTTTTGATTCCATTATAAGGAACATTTTCTGAAACCTGTGCCTGCATTTTCAGCAGGTTTCCCAGGTGACAGGCAGTGTAATTGACAGATTGGCTGTGCCAGCCTGGTGATACTTGGTAGCTGCAGACAGCAGATGGCACAGCTATGCATCTGGCACTCGGATAAGTCAGGCCTTGTGAACACAGTTCCCCATGATCATTGCCAGGAGTGCCAGGGCCTGAAGATGTGGTTAAGTGACATCTTAGCAGATGTGGCCAATTCAAGTACTCTGGCTGTTGACCATCTTGGCATACGTTCTTTCACGCAGTGCCACTGCAAGGATAAACTGTGAGGTATGGGCTCCTAAGGAAGCATCGACCAGGCAGGCATTGATTTGAGATAGGTGCTTCTTATCTCATCCCTCCCTATCCCTGGAACCTCCTCCAAACCTAGGAACCTCCGAGACCTCTGTGATCCACCAATTCTGGCCTCTTGCGCATTCCCGATTTTTAATCGCACCACCATTGGCAGTCGTGCCTTCAGCTGACTAGGCCCAAAGCACTGGAATTCTGTCCCTAAACCTCTCCGCCTCTCTACCCCTCTCTCCTCCTTTAAGTCGCTCCTTAAAACCTCCCACTTTGACCAAGCTTTTGGTCACCTGTCCTAATATCTCCTGATGTGGCTCAATGTCAAATTTTGTCCGGTAACGGTCCTGTTTTATTATGTTGAAGGCACCATATGAATGCAAGTTGTTCTTCTTGTTGTTGTTGTATACATAAGAACATAAGAAATAGGAGCAGGAGTAGGCCATTCGGCCCCTCGAGCCTGCTTCGCAATTCAATCAGATCATGGCTGATCTTCGACCTCAACTCCACTTTCCCGCCCGATCCCCATGTCCCTTGATTCCACTAGAGTCCAAAAATCTATCGATCTCAGCCTTGAATATACTCAACAACTGAGTATTCACAGCCCCTTTGGGTAGAGAATTCCAAAGACTCACAACCCTCTGCGTGAAGAAATTTCTCCTAATCTCAGTCATGAATAGCTGACCCTGTATCCTGAGATTATGCCCCCTAGTTCTGGACTCTCTAGCCAGGGAAAATAATCTCTCAGCATCTACCCTGTCAAGCCTCATCATAATCTTATATGTTTCAATGAGATCACCTCTCATTCTTCTAAATTCCAGGGGAAAGGCCCATTCTACTCAACCTCTCTTCATAGGACAACCCTCTCATCCCAGGAATCAATCTAGTGAACCTTTGTTGCACCGCCTCTACGGCAAGTATATCCTTCCTTAGATAAGGAGACCAAAACTGTACACAATAATCCAGGTGAGGTCTCACCATTGCCCTGTACAATTGTAATAAGACTTCCCAACTCTTGTACTCCAACCCCCTTACAATAAAGGCCAACATGCCATTTGCTTTCCTAATTGCTTGCTGTACCTGCATACTAACTTTTTGTGTTTTTTGTACAAGGACACCCAAGTCTCTCTCAACACCAACATTTAATAGTTTCTCACCATTTAAAAAATATTATGTTTTTCTATTCTTCCTACCAAAGTGAATAACCTCACATCTCCCCACATTAGACTGCATCTGTCACCTTCTTGCCCACTCACTTAACCTGTCTATATCCTTTTGCAGACTCTTTGTGTCCTCCTCACAGCTTACTTTCCCACCTAGCTTTGTATTGTCAGCAAACTTGGATACATTACACCCAGTCCCTTCAGCTAAGTCATTAATATAGATTGTAAATAACTGAGGCCCAAGCACTGATCCTTGCGGCACCCCACTAGTTACAGCCTGCCGACCTGAAAATGATCCGTTTATCCCGACTCTCTGTTTTCTGTCCTTGGACCAATCCTCTATCCATGCTAATATATTACCCCCAACCCCATGAGCCCTTATCTTGTGTAACAACCTTATCTGGCACCTTATGTGGCACCATAATTTTCAAAATCCAAATACACTACATCCACTGGTTCCCCTTTATCTACCCTGTTAGTTACATCCTCAAAAAACTCTAATAAATTTGTCAAACATGATTTCCCTTCCATGTTGACTCTGCCTAATCATATTGTGATTTTCTAAGTGCCCTGTTACCACTTCCTTAATAATGAATTCCAGCAATTTCCCAACGACTGATGTCAGGCTAATTGGCCTGTAGGTCCTTGTTTTCTCTCTCCCTCCTTTCTTGAATAGCGGGGTTACATTTGCTACCTTCCAATCCACTGGGACCGTTCCAGAATCTAGAGAATTTTGGAAGATCAAAACCAATGCTTCCACTATCTCTGCAGCCACCTCTTTTAGAACCCTCGGATGTAGGCCATCAGGTCCAGGGGATTTGTCAGCTTTTAGTCCCATTAGTTTGTCCAGTACTTTTTCTTTAGTGATATTAATTGTTTTAAGTTCCTCACTCTTATTTACCCCTTGGTTCCCCATTATTTCTGGTATGCTTTTTGTGTCTTCTGCTGTGACGACAGATACAAAATATTTATTTAACATATCTGCCATTTCCTGATTCCCCATTATAATTTCTCCTGTCTCAGCCTCTAAGAGACCAACGTTTACTTTCGCTACTCTCTTCCTTTTTACATATTTGTAAAAACTCTTACAATCTGTTTTTATATTTCTTGCTAGTTTACTTTCATATTCAATTTTCTCCCTTGTAATCAATTTTTTGGTTGTCCTTTGTTGGTTTCTCCAACTCTCCCAATCCCCAGGCTTATTAGAGTCAGAGAAAATTTCCGGCGCAGAAGGAGGCCGTTCGGCCCATCGTGTCCGTGCCGGCTGAAGATGAGCCACCCAGTCTAATCCCACTTTCCTGCACTTGGTCCGTAGCCCTGTAGGTTACGGCACTTTAAGTGTACATCCAAGTACTTTTTAAATGAGTTGAGGGTTTCTGCCTCTTCCACCCTTTCAGGCAGTGAGTTCCAGACCCCCACCACCCTCTGGGTGAAAAAAATTCTCCTCAGCTTCCCTCTAATCCTTCTACCAATTACTTTAAATCTATGCCCTACAGTTATTGACCTCTCTGCTAAAGGAAGTAGGTCCTTCCTATCCACTCTATCTAGGCCCCTCATAATTTTATACACCTCAATTAAATCACCCCTCAGCCTCTCTGTTCCAAGGAAAACAACCCCAGCTTATCCAATCTGTCATCATAGCTAAAATTCTCCAGTCCTGGCTACATCCTTGTAAATCTCCTCTGTACCCTCTCTAGTGCAATTACATCTTTCCTGTAATGTGGTGAACAGAACTGCACGCAATACTCAAGCTGTGGCCGAACTAATGTTTTATACAGTTCCAGCATAACCTCCCTGCTTTTTTATTCTATGCCTCGGCTAATAAAGGAAAGTATTCCATATGTCTTCTTAACCACCTTATCTCCCTATCCTGCTACCTTCAGGGATCTGTGGACATGCACTCCAAGGTCCCTCACTTCCTTTACATCTCTCAGTATCCTCCCATTTATTGTGTACTCCCTTGCCTTGTTTGCCCTCCCCAAATGCATTACCTCACACTTCTCTGGATTGAATTCCATTTGCCACTTTTCTGCCCACCTGACCAGTCCATTGATATCTTCCTGCAGACTACTGCTTTCCTCCTCACTATCAACCACACAGCCAATTCTTGTATCATCTGTAAACTTCTTAATCATGCCCCCTACATTTAAGTCTAAATCATTAATATATATCACAAAAAGCAAGGGACTTCTTGGCAACATTATCGGTCTCTTCTTTCAATCTAATACTCTTGTTAACTTCTTTAGTTAGCCACGGGTGGATCACTTTTCCCATGGAGTTTTTATTTCTCAATGGAATGTATATTTGTTAAGAATATTGAAATATTTCTTTAAATGTTTGCCATTACTTTTCAACTGTCGAACCATTTAATTTAATTTCCAAATCTACCTTTGACAACTCGCCCCTCATACCTATGCAATTGGCTTTATTTAAGTTTATGACTCTAGTTTCTTAAGTACATTACTTTCAAACTCAATGTGAAATTCTATCATATTATGATCACTCTTCCCCAGAGGTTCTTTTACTGTGAGATTACTAATTAACCCTATCACATTACACATTACAATATCTAAAATAGCCTGTTCCCTGTTTGGTTCCATGACGTATTGCTCTAGGAAACCATTTCAATACATTCCATGAACTCGTCCTCCAGACTACCTTTGCCAATTTGATTTGCCCAGTCTATATGAAGATTAAAGTCCACCACGATTACTGCATTAGCTTTGTTACAAGCTCCTATTATTTCAGGATTATTACTCTGACCAATGGTATAGCTACTATTAGGGACCCTATAAACTACTCCCACCAGTGTTTTCTGCCCCTCGTTATTTCTTATTTCCTCCCATACTGGTTCTACTTCCTGATACCAGTGTTCTCTGTCTATGGGAAATTGTATGTGATACAAAATGAGTGGAGCATGAAGGACCTCCAGCCACTCTTCCAGTCTCGATCAGCCAATCTGCACTCACAAACTGTACGCGATTGCAAGAATTTTCACTTAGAATCCTTTCTTCCCAGTTCTCTCTTGCTTTTGCATCTTTCTTGTGCTCTGTTATATAACGACACAAAAAAAAAATTCCTTGAAGAATTATTTGCCAAAGTGTTAACAGTGACCCTGTCACAAGTTTGGAGCTGGGTCAGGATGACAGCTCAGGAGAAAATCTGTTCATCTCTCTAACCTCACAGCGAGCATACTTCAGGTTAGCTGAGTAGAACAGCGTGATCACTGAAAGGAATAGAGCAGGCCGGGCACTGAGGAGCAGGTGACCCATTTTACCTCAATAGCAACTGGAAGAGTTAAATGAAGGTGACTGTCCAGATAGGAAGGCAGAAGCAAAATTGATCAAATTAGATACAAGGAGCTGGACATTTTTGGCTTTGCTAATTTTGGCACAAATTAAACACAGGTAAATATTGGTGTAATGTTACCTGTGGTTCGTGCTGCTGTGAGGATTCCTACCACCAAAACATTGGCTAAAGTCGGTGACAAATCAGTTCCTTTGCCTTTTAAGGGCTTATTAATATCATTGATGAGGTGCTCAGCTTAGGGTCGCCAACTCTGGTTGGACATATCCCAGGAGGTTTCATCACGTGACCTCCTGTCTCCAACCGCCCCACCCCCTCATTCCCGCCATTGGTCGCCCAACGTGTCCATCCTCATGGTGCACCACCATCCTACACCAATTGGAAAGTGAACCCGATTGGATGATTCGTCACTGTCAATCATCAGCCTTTAGTCCCATGTCTGATATTTTTATAACTAATAAACAAAAGTGTTCAAAGAAAACTTAAAAAACACACAATTTTTTTTTAATGCCCGTATTATTTTTCTCCCGGGTTTTTGCTCACAGCAGTGTTCAGGAGATTAGTCTTCAATTCCTGGAGACTCCAGGGCAATCCTGGAGGGTTGGCAACCCTACTGTTCAGCTCGACAAATCAGAGTGAATATTGTACTTCAGGCCAGAGCTGGCATTAGTGAGTTTCAAAAGCCAATAATTTCAAATCATAGCCACAAAGTCTCGATCATCACAGGCACAACTGTACCTTGTGCACCACGGGAGAAGGGTGGCATGAAGTAGGTGCAGGGAATGATCCCTACGCTGGAACAGGCAGGCCTGAGGCCTATCACACGTCCCCAAGTAGTTCGCCAGTGAAGCGAGGGTGAATGTTGGGCCGGTCCAATGCCAGCCAGTGGCCCTCGGGTAGACCTTGAGGGGTGGGGGGTGGTGTGGTAGGGGAGGCGATCAGGAAGGGTGGAGGGTCTGAGCAGGGTCCAGCAGTGGCCCACAGTAATACTCCTCCCAGCTACATGTTAAGGTAAGTATTTTTTTAAACTTACCTTTTTGGTGGAGGCCCTTTAAGTACTGCTGGTTAGACCGCACCTAGACCCAAGTAATCCTAAGCGCAGCAGGCCTGGCGCCCTCTCCTCCCAGAGCAGATGAATTTCCAGGATTGAGCCTAAAACAGACATTGGGCCCTTTATTAGCTCATTCAAGGGAGCTAAGGTTTGTTTAAGGTGGCCGCCAAGGATGCCTCTACAGTGCCCAAACCATACGGCGTGAGACGTGTTTCTGATGCTGTTTGGTTATGAGAGATAGGCCCGCTAAATTGGACCTCAATCCCCCATTTTCCGGCCTGGAAAACAGGCACAACAAGGTTCAGTTTCGCCTCCATAATATCTCAGCTTTGGTTGAGCTTTTCTTACTGACAGTAATACAGAACTACATTTAGTGTCTGAGATTGCTGCACATCCTCGTCATACCCAATGGGTCACTGACAAGTTTCAGCATTCGGCTATTCCTCTGCGGTATGAAAATTATGCAGGTCGGGCTTAAATTCCACAGGGATTCCAGTGATCTCCTGCCATAACTCTGGAGGGAGATCAGTGGGAGTAGGGTGAATAAACAGGCACAGAAAAAGGTGAGACCCAGAATCTGTTTAAGGAGAAATATCCTGTTTGAATATATGGAAATGAAGGGCAGGAAAAGACCATCTGGTCCATCAAGCCTGCCCCACACTTCTGATCCCTGGAGCATCGCAACTAGACACAGTCAATCTGAAGCATAACTGGGAAGTTATTTGTGTCCTCTTCCGTGAAGACAGAACCAAAGTGTTTGTTTAATTGCTCCGCCATTTCCTTGTTCCCCATTATAAATTCTCCCATTTCTGACTGTAAGGGACCTACATTTGTCTTCACTAATCTTTTTCTTTTTACAAACTTGTAGAAGCTTTTATGTTCCTTGCAAGTTTACTCTCATACTCTATTTTTCCCCTCTTTATCAATCACTTGGTCCTTTTTTGCTGAATTCTAAACTGCTCCCAATCCTCAGGCTTGCTACTTTTTCTGGCAACTTTTTCTGACTCCTCTTTGGATCTAATACTATCCTTAATTTCTTTTGTTTGCCATTGTTGGGCCGCTTTTCCTTTTGTGTTTTTGCGCCAGAAAGGAATGTATAACTGTTGCAATTCATGCATTCGTTCATTAAATGTTTGCCATTGCCTATCCACCGTCATGCCTTTTAATGAAGCTCCCCAATCTATCATAGCCAACTCACTCCTCATACCTTCGTAGTTTCCTTTGTTTAGATTTAGGACTCTAGTTTCGGATTGGACTACTTCACTTTCCATCTTAATGAAGAATTCTATCATGTTATGGTCACTCTTCCCTAAAGCACCCCGCACAACAAGATTATTAATTGACCCTTCTCATTGCACAATACCCAATCTAGGATAGCCTGTTCCCTAGGTGGCTCCCTGGGAATCACCACTAGTGACCTACCCCAGGCTGATCCACAACCGTTGATTACAATCTTTTGGCTGCGGGATTGGAGCCAATTTCTAATCCAATGTGTCAAATTCCCATTGATACCACAAGATTATATCTTGTGGAGTAACCTAGTGTGAAGTAGCTTATCAAAGGCTTTCTGAAAATACAGGTAGACAATATCCCCTAATGGCCCTTCTCTTTCCCAGTGACCATAAAGGGCATCTCTTAAGATCCCTTCAAGCATCTTCTCAATGATGGATGTCAAGCTGATGAGCCTGTAGTTCCCAGGCTCTGACTTGTCCTTTTTTTTGAAAATTGGAACTACATGAGCGAGCTTCTAGTCTAAGGGAACTATCCCTGACTCTATTGACCTATTAAAGATACGGGCAAGGGGCACACAGGGCACCTATTCCATCTCTTTAATCACCCTTGGGTGGATGTCATCTTGATCTATAGTCAGATCTATTTTGCATTTTATGCCTCCCCTGCCACTCATTGACAGAAACCTCAGCACAGGGTTTATTGAAGTATTTTCAGAGTCTGTCCATCTCCAGTCTGCGTGAGGTTAGATACATACACTGCACATTCAAACAAGTGCAGGTAAGTTGCCCAGAAACATACGACTTGATTCCAGAGTTCCATAGGTGGACAGCAGCAGTCAAAGCTCTCGTCTGCCACCTGTGCACATTCATACAGGATCTGTAAATGAATAGTTTAATCCAAATGGATATTTTTGCAGCATTTTATACACATCCTTAATGCATAATATATGAACAACATCAATATAATTTACAAATATAATATATAACTGTGCCTCAATGAAGAGAGCTGAAAATGTTATCGGTTTAGATATCAGTTAGAAGGTTTCACAACACATTGCTAATAAAATGAAGATCAATGGGCCCAGGGAAATGAGTGATCACAGTTCATCATTTGAGAAATCTGACATACTTAATGCATTCCTCCTGACCATAGCCAGTTATTTTCATTACACCATGGCTCCCATTTAAAGTATCTCTACTTGCTAGCAAAATGACTTCCAAGCTCATTTGTCAAAGGCGGTATCTTTGTTAACTTGTGTCGGCAATGCATTTACTCTGCACGATCTGTATATATCTGTCAGTCCAGGTGAGATTAATTAAGAAAAATTAGATAGCTTCCACATTCACTGACAAAGCAACCTGCATTAATTACACCCCTGTCACTTGAAATCCAATGCATCATCCTGCAGTACAATTCTGCAAACATTGCTCCATGTCAACCCCCAGCAAACGCTTTTGCCTGTGGATCAGTTTGTCGAGTCACCTTACTGAACACGTTGTGTGGAATTACATAGAATGGTTACAGCACAGAAACAGGCCATTCGGCCCAACAGGTCTATGCCGGTATTTACGCTCCACATGAGCCTCCTCCCACCTTACTCCATCTCACCCAATCAGCATATTCTTCTTTTCCTTTCTCCCTCATGTGTTTATCTAGCTTCCCCTTAAATGTATCTATGTTATTCACCTCAACCACTACTTGTGGTAGAAAGTTCCACATTCTAACCACTCTCTGGGTAAAGAAGTTTCTCCTGAATTCCTTATTGGATTTATTAGTGACTATCTTATATTTATATATTGTTCTCCCCACAAGTGAAAACATCTTCTCTACATTTACGTTACTGAATCCTTTCATAATTTTAAAGACCTCTATCAGGTCACCTGTCTGTCTTCTCTTTTCTAGAGAAAAGAGCCCCAGCCTGTTCAGTCTTTCCTCTGGTATCATCCTTGTAAATCTTTTTTTGCACTTTCGCTAGTGCTTCTATATCCTTTTTGTTCATGTGGCTCCTGGGAGAGGGCCAGGAAGAGCACCCAAGTTCTCATTGGAGGCCTTGGACCAGGTGATGGGCAGAAGGAGGGAGAACCTGATTCCCCCAGGGGGCCCAGAAAGCCCTGCAGGCAACAACTCCACCACCAGTGGGAAGATGTTGCTGAGGAAGTCAACGCAAGGAGCTTTGCACCAAGGACATATATCCTCGCACGGAGATTTGCTAGTGCTGTTGGGGAGGGTTTAAACTAGCTTGGCAGGGGGATGGGAACCTGAGCATAGATTCTGAAGGGAGAGAAGCAGAGCTGGAAATGGAAGGCAGAAAATTAGTAAGTGAGTTTGAAAGGCAGAGGAAACCAAAGGTTAGAAAATAAACAACAAAGGAGTTTATAAGGCAGATGAACTGAGGGCACAGATAGACACGTGGAAGTACGATATCATAGCTATTACTGAAACATGGTTTAAACAAGGGCAGGAATGGCAGCTCAACATTCCTAGTTACAGGATTTTCAGACGAGATAGAGACGGGGATAAAAAAGGAGGGGGGATGGCAATATTGGTTAAAGAAACAATTACAGCCATGAGGAGGGATGATATGTCAGAAGGATCATCAAATGAGGCCATATGGGTTGAGCTAAACAATAAAAAGGGGCAATCACACTGTTGGGAGTGTACTATAGACCCCCAAACAGTCAGAGGGAGATCGAAGAGCAAATATGTAGGCAAATTTCTGAGAAGTGGATAAACAACAGGGCAGTAATAGTCGGGGATTTTAACTATCCTAATATTAACTGGGATACAATCAGTACAAAAGGTATAGCGGGAGCAGAATTCTTAAATTGCATTCAGGAGAACATTTTTAGCCAGTACGTAGCAAGCCCAACACGAGGGGGGGCAGTTCTGGACATGGTTTTAGGGAATGAGGCTGGGCAGGTGGAAGGAGTATCAGTGGGAGGACATTTTGGAGGTAGTGATCATAATTTAGTTAGATTTAGCATGGTTATGGAAAAGGACAAAGATAGAACAGGAGTAAAAGCTCTCAATTGGGGAAAGGCCAATTTTACTAAACTGAGAAGTGATTTAGCAAAAGTGGACTGGAAACAGCTATTTGAAGGTAAATCAGTGTTCGAGCAGTGGGAGGCATTCAAGGGGGAGATTCAAGGGGTTCAGAGTAAACATGTTCCCACAAAGAAAAAGGGTGGGACTGCCAAATCCAGAGCCCCCTGGATGACGAGGAGCATACAGGGTAAGATAAGGTAAAAAAGGGAAAGCTTATGTCAGACACCGAGAGCTCAATACTACAGAAAGCCTAGAGGAGTATAGAAAGTGCAGGGGTGAAATTAAAAAGGAAATTAGGAAAGCAAAGAGAGGGCATGAAGGAATATTAGCAAGTAAAATCAAGGGAAAACCCAAAATGTTTTATAAATACATAAAGAGCACGTGGATAACTAAGGAAAGAGTAGGGCCTGTTAGGGCGAAAAGGCAACCTATGTGTGGAGGTGGAAGATGTGGGTATGGTTCTTAATGAATACTTTGCGTCTGTCTTCACAAAAGAGGGGGACAATACAGAGATTGTAGTTAAGGAGGAGGAGTGTGAAATGTTGGATGGGATAAGCATAGTGAGAGAGGAAGTATTAAGGGGATTAGCATCTTTGAAAGTAGATAAATCGCCAGGCCCGGATGAAATGTATCCCAGGCTGTTAAAAGAAGCCAGCGAGGAAATAGCAGAGGTTCTGACCATCATTTTCCAATCCTCACTGGCTACAGGCGTGGTGCTGGAGGATTGGAGGACTGCTAATGTTGTACCGTTGTTCAAAAAGGGAGAAAGGGATAGACCGAGTAATTATAGGCCAGTCAGTCTAACCTCAGTGGTGGATAAATTATTGGAAAGAATTCTGAAGGACAGTCTTAATCGTCATTTATAAAGGCGTGGATTAATCAAGGACAGTCAGCATGGATTTGTTAAGGGAAGGTCGTGTCTGACTTGAATGAATTTTTTGAGGAGGTTACAAGGAGGGTCGATGAGGGTAGCACGTTTGATGTAGTCTACATGGATTTTAGCAAGGCTTTTGACAAGGTCCCACATGACAGACTGGTCAGAAAAGTAAAAGCCCATGGGATCCAAGGGAAAGTGGTAAATTGAATCCAAAATTGGCTCAGAGGCAGGAAGCAAAGAGTAATGGTGGACGGGTGTTTTTGCGACTAGAAGGCTGTTTCCAGTGGGGTTCCGCAGGGCTCAGTACCAGGTCCCTTGCTTTTTGTGTTATATTAGTAATTTAGACTTAAATGTAGGGGGCATAATTAATAAGTTTGCAGATGATACAAAAATTGGCCATGTGGTTGATAGTGAGGAGGAAAGCTGTAGACTGCAGGAAGATATCAATGGACTGGTCAGATGGGCAGAAAAGTGGCAAATGGAATTCAATCCAGAGAAGTGTGAGGTAATGCATTTGGGGAGGGCAAACAAGGCAAGGGAGTACACAATAAATGGGAGGATACTGAGAGATGTAGAGGAAGAGAGGTACATTGGAGTGAATGTCCACAGATCCCTGAAGGTAGCAGGATAGGTAGATAAGGTGGTTAAGAAGGCATAAGGGATACGTTCCTTTATTAACCGAGGCTTAGAATATAAGAGCAGGGAGGTTATGCTAGAACTGTATAAAACACTAGTTAGGCCACAGCTTGAGTACTGCGTATAGTTCTGGTCACCAAATTATAGGAAAGATGTGATTGCACTAGAGAGGGTACAGAGGAGATTTACGAGGATGTTGCCAGGACTGGAGAATTTTAGCTATGAGGAAAGATTGGATAGGTTGGGGTTGTTTTATTTGGAACAGAGGAGGCTGAGGGGAGATTTAATTGAGGTATATAAAATTATGAGGGGCCTAGATAGAGTGGATAGGAAGGACCTATTTCCCTTAGCAGAGAGGTCAATAACCAGGGGGCATAGATTTAATGTGATTTGTGAAAGGATTAGGGGGGAGTTCAGGAGAATTTTTTTCACCCAGAGGGTGGGGGGGGTCTGGAACTCACTGCCTGAAAGGGTGGTAGAGGCAGAAACCCTCAACTCATTTAAAAAGTACTTTGGTGTGCACCTGAAGTGTCATAACCTACAAGATAATGGATGAGTGTCCTTTTTATCAGGTCAATGTCAGGAATGGACAGAAATATCCACTGCAAAAATTTCTATTGAAATATACTTCTATTTACAACAAAAGTAACTTGATGCTCAACACACTATACTTACTAAACATCATTCAACTCTTAAGCTATCTCACCCCTTGATGACTGACATGAGCACTCGAATGAATTGCCTGGGGCCCGAAATTCCTGGGCTCAAGATCTGCCAGCATAGCTGTCAGAGTGGAATTCCGTCCCCCCTAATGATCTCTGACCTCCGTCCCCCCCATGACCTCTGACTGCATCCCAAATCCCAGGGAGGGGGGTCATATAAGTGGTTGGGGCGGGTTGCCCCAGAGCTTCAGAGGTGCCCTCCCCGATTGCCAGCAGCTGTGTCCAGTGGTGCCTAATTACTCCGATGGTGTAAGGGAGGCCCAGGAAGTGCCAGCCCCAAAAAGCAGGCTCCTCATTCCATTCCTCAGCTCCTCAGGGAGACTTTAGCGGCATTTTCTGTAGCTCATCGATCACCTGCTGCCGAGGTTTCGGGGCCTCTCCTGCGGCCTCGATGGGACTCATGTCTAATCAGCGCCCCCAATCCCTTGATGTGGGGAGGGGGGTGGACGGAAGTCTTGCTGTTCCTCCTCAAACTCATGGCCCTCCCCAGAAAAAAGACTCCTTCTTCGTCCTCCCAAAACCCAGCAGTTCCAGGCCCCAAGAATTTCAGCCACTGATGCTGAAGCTTTGCTAAAAGAGGCAGAAATCAAAATGAAGTGAGGAGTTTCACTTCAGGACGCAGGTGCTATTCAACAGGTAAAAACAAGAAAGAAAGAAAAAAGAAAGACTTGCATTTATATAGCGCCTTTCACATCCTTAGGATGTCCCAAAGCACTTACAGCTTACAGCCAATGAAGTAATTTTGAAGTGTCGTCACTGTTGCAATGTGGGAAACGTGGCAGCCAATTTGCGCTCAAACAGCAATGAGATAAATGACCAGATAATGTGTTTTAGTGGTGTTGGTTGAGGGATAAATATTGGCCAGGACACCAGGGAGAACTCCCCTACTCTTCTTCAAAATAGTCATAGAGTCATAGAGTTATCCAGCACGGATAGAGGCCCTTCGGCCCATCGTGTCCGCGCCGGCCATCAAGCCCTGTCTACTCGCTCGGGGGTCGCGTAACTATAGTGCCATGGGATCTTTTACATCCACCTGAGAGGGCAGAGAGGGGCCTTGGTTTAACATCTCATTTGAAAGACGGTACCTCCCACAGTGCAGCACTCCCTCAGTACTACACTGGATTTTGTGCCCTGGTGTCTGGAGTGCCACTTAAAGCCATGACCTTCTGACTCAGAGGTGAGAGTGCTGCCCACTGAGCCAGGGCTGACAATTAAACTAGAGCAGTAACGTTAGTAAAGGAAAGGCCCAAAGCACTTCACAAATAAGGGTAAGGAAAAGGATACTAGTCACAAGGGGAGAGGTTAGGAGAGGGGATTGAAAGCCTGAGTGTGAAAAGGATCATGAAAATAAGAGAAAACAGGGATATAACTGAGAAGCTGAATGATGTGTCAGACATCACTGCATTTACAAGTGCCCTTCGACCTGCACTCAGTATTCATTTACGCAGTTTGCAAATCCCACATAATGACTAAGCTATGGGAATCTTTCTTGATCAGAGAAAAGTCAACAAAATACACTGCAAATTTTCAAAGTTAGCCATGATAAATAAAGGAATCTATTTCAAAGCACCTTTCACCAAACAGGCAGACTCAATGGAACTTGCTCCGACCAGCGTGGCAAGGCTGTCCGCACATCCTGTGGACAAAGACTATGAAAACACTTACCTGGTGGCCTCCAACCTCCACTTGCTCCATTTGCAATCTTTGTTCACTTCAGTGCTGTGATTTCAGCGCCCCTTCCTCCGTACCCATAGAGCTCAATTTTCCCAGGAAATTGCGGGTGCGTTGGGGGCGAGGGGGCGAGGGGGCGAGGGGGCGAGGGGGCGAGGGGGCTCCGCAAACCGGGGCAATCCCATCCAGGTTCGGAACCCGGCTCCAAACTGCAGACTTCCAGATTCCCCATTGAAGCGTCTGGGTGCACGCCCGCCTCCCGAATGTGGAAGTCCCACCAGCAATTAAAGTCAGCGAGATGATGAATTAATATAGTTGTTTAGATAGTTTAAATAGTTGAACTAGTTAATTTTCTCCACTCCACATTGAGGCAGGGGTGTGATTTTGAAGGATCCTCAGCGTGTTTCCCGTGCTGTGGGAAACACTCCCTGTTGCAACAGACGTGTTTTACCCAGCAGCCAGTGGGACATTCAAATGCTTATTTGACAGATGAGGAGAAAACGTCATTTATTGCTGCAGGGCACTCTGTCACTTCAGACAAACTTTTGGCTGCAAGACCTTTGTGTTTTTACTAAAAATTCTTACTTTCCACTCACAATTCTTCTGTTCACACATATTTAACAACTTTTCGGAACCCGTCAAACTTACACAGTCAGGATGGGTGGTGCCATGGCTGCATTCACTAGTACATCTGAGGACGAGCAACATCACCAGCCTCGCCAGGCATGGTGTCCACCTCCGCTCCTTGGAGTTCCACAATACGGTGCTGTGCCACAGGGACCTGCACAAGAGCACAGAGGGCAACAACAGAGAGATCGACGTCGCAGGAGGCCCCATCCAAACTTGCTACCCACATGGAGGAGAAGGAGGAGGAAGACCAGCGCCTACACCAGGCCGCCCACCATTCCCTGCACAAAACAGTCCTGCAACTATGCATGTACCCACTGTAAAGTGACCTAATGGGTGGCATCAAGTGTCGCCATTCATGGCAAACCTCATGAAAGGGCCCGATCACAAAAGCCAGTCAAGGATGGGCAAGACATGGCAGCAGTGGTGACAAACATAAAATTTAATGTCACTTTAAGAAAAACTAAATATAAATGAAAAACATGAAAGTCTGTCAAACACCCTTGTGCATTCCCTTTGTGCTCACAAAACCTTCACCTTTCGCTTCTGACGACTCCTACGTGGTGCATCCCCTGTGACTGCAGCAGAGGTGGTGGCAGGCTGCTCTTGTTCATGCCCTCACCAATTAGATGCTTTGGGCCTACGCCCTCTGGGTTTTGAAGCCCATGAGGGCCCCTCCAAAGACTGCTCCACCTGCACCTGCACCTGTGCAGGGGCAAACTCGACCACCTGGAGAGGAGGCAGCATTGTGGGTACTGGTTGAGAGGGGGGGCAACGGATGAGACGTGGGAGCGCTTTGAGTGGTGGTTCCCACTTCCGTGTCCCCATTCGCCATCAACCCCCCGCACCACCCCCCCGCCCCCCCCCCACCCCGGGCCAGGGCCACATCACTTTTACCACTCTACTGGACAACAGTTTGGAGAACATGTGTGATGCCTTGTAAGGCCTGTGCTAGTGCAACTGTCTGCCTGTTTAAGGCGGCAGAATGTTGTTCAGCCTGGATGGCCATTGTCAGGGCCTGAATGGTGTCGAGCTTCTTGAGTGTTGTTGGAGCTGCACTCATCCAGGCAAGTGGAGAGTATTCCATCACACTCCTGACTTGTGCCTTGTGGGTGGTGGAAAGCCTCTGGGGAGTCAGGAGATGAGTCACTCGCCGCAGTATACCTAGCGTCTGACCTGCTGTTGTAGCCACAGTATTTATGTGGCTGGTCCAGTTAAGTTTCTGGTCAATGGTGACCCCCAGGATGTTGATGGTGGGAGATTTGGCGATGGTAATGCCGTTGAATGTCAAGGGGAGGTGGTTGGACTCTCGCTTGTTGGAGATGGTCATTGTCTGGCACTAGTCTGGTGCGAATGTTACTTGCCGCTTATCAGCCCAAGCCTGGATGTGGTCCAGGTCTTGCTGCATGCGGGCACGGACTGCTTCATTATCTGAGGGGTTGCGAATGGAACTGAACACTGTGCAATCATCAGCGAACATCCCCATTTCTGACCTTATGATGGAGGGAAGATCATTGATGAAGCAGCTGAAGATGGTTGGGCCCAGGACACTGCCCTGAGGAACTCCTGCAGCAATGTCCTGGGGCTGAGATGATTGGCCTCCAACAACCACTGCCATCTTCCTTTGTGCTGGGTATGACTCCAACCACTGGAGAGTTTTCCCCCTGATTCCCATTGACTTTAATTTTACTAGAGCTCCTTGGTGCCACATTCGGTCAAATGCTGCCTTGATGTCAAGGGCAGTCACTCTCACCTCACCTCTGGAATTCAGCTCTTTTGTCCACATTTGGACCAAGGCTGTAATGAGGTCTGGAGCCGAGTGGTCCTGATGGAACCCAAACTGAGCATCAGTGAGCAGGTTATTGGTGAGTAAGTGCCGCTTGATAGCACTGTCGACGACACCTTCCATCACTTTACTGATGATTGAGAGTAGACTGATGGAGCGGTAATTGGCCGGATTGGATTTGTCCTGCTTTTTGTGGACAGGACTTACCTGGGCAATTTTCCACATTGTCGGGTAGATGCCAGTGTTGTAGCTGTACTGGAACAGCTTGGCTAGAGGCACGGCTAGTTCTGGAGCACAAGTCTTCAGCACTACAGCCGGGATGTTGTCGGGGCCCATAGCCTTTGCTGTATCCAGAGCACTCAGCCGTTTCTTGATATCACGTGGAGTGAATTGAATTGGCTGAAGACTGGCTTCTGTGATGGTGGGGATATCGGGAGGAGGCCGAGATGGATCATCCACTCGGCACTTCTGGCTGAAGTTGGTTGCAAACGCTTCAGCCTTGTCTTTTGCGCTCACGTGCTGGACTCCGCCATCATTGAGGATGGGGATGTTCACAGAGCCTCCTCCTCCCTTTAGTTGTTTAATTGTCCACCACCATTCACGGCTGGATGTGGCAGGACTGCAGAGCTTTGATCTGATCCGTTGGTTGTGGAATCGCATACCTCTGTCTATAGCATGTTGCTTCCGCTGTTTAGCATGCATGTAGTCCTGAGTTGTAGCTTCACCAGGTTGGCACCTCATTTTTCGGTATGCCTGGTGCTGCTCCTGGCATGCTCTTCTACACTCCTCACTGAACCAGGGTTGATCCCCTGGCTTGTTATCGGTAGAATGAGGCATATGCCGTACTCACCTGGACAGTATCTCAGAGAGTTGTTCATGTTCCTGTGACACTATCTCAGAGATTCCCTCACATCCCTGTGCCACCATTCCACTCATGCAGGAGTGCGCTATTGTGGAGAGTGTGTGTGGCACCTGTTCCAGCACCTCGCAAATGTGCTGCTGTCCCTCGATCATTCTCCTTTTCATGGATGGCCCCCAGGGTTCAGTGTCTGTGTCCAGCTGAGCAGAGCCTGGAGAGGAGTGCTCCCACCGACACAGACTCTCCGCAGCTGCCCCTGCCACCAGTGTCTGCTCGTGCTCACATGTGTGTGGTGACTCAACAGGTGCCAACCCAACTGAGGACGAGGACCCACCGAGGTGTGAGTGTCTGCACTGGTGGATGGCTCACTAAGATGTGACGGTGCACCCTCAGAGGCCGTCAGTCCTCCGAGGAATCGCCCTCCTCCGTCACAGCGGTCACTGAAGGCCCTGTAAGGGAACAGAAGGCAATATTACACATCATCACAGATGTGTCAAGTTGTGATGAGCATACTGAGGTGCTGAAGATGGCGAGGCATGTTAACATCAATTCATATTGTGAGTGCTGAATGTTAAAGTTGTGTCACCAGATGTTTGTCGGGTGCCAGCCTCGGCGTCCCCCACAGACAGGCACTCGAGGGTTCAGCTCAGCTCCAGCGCCTCCTCCTCCGTGTCTGTGAGGATGACTATCTGTTGAGGCCCCCCCTCCAGTCCTCGCCCTCTCCCGTGCATTCTGAGTTCTCTTCTCCTATAAGGGGAGAAAGTACAGACGTGTGAGTGAGTGATGGTGACGTGGCCAACCGATGAATGCATTGGTTTGGGTGAGGCTGACCGTGAAAGAGATGCATCAGAGGGTGAGTATGAGACAGAGCCATGATATTGTATGAGGATTGGGTTGAGTGGTAGTGGTGGGGTGAGTACTGGGGAGGTGAGGAAGTGGTGAGGAAGTGCAGGTAAGTTGAGGATGAGCTTTGAGTGGGTGTGTGGAGTGATGTGATAGAGTCGTGTTGGCAGTGCAGAATGAATGGGGAGGCACGAGGTGATGTGGAAGACAGAGTGTAGGAGAATGAGTAAGTGTACTCACTTTGACTGACCTAGTTAGGCCATTGAAGCGCTTCCTGCACTGGATCCATGTGCGGGAGATGTTGCTGCTGCTGGTGACCTCCTCTGCCACCTCGAGCCAGGCCTTCTTGATGGTAGAGCAGGCCACGTCCTCCCGTCTGCCGGGTCGAACACATCCCTCCTCCTCCTCACCCCATCCAGTAGCACCTGGAGTGAGGCATCGTTGAACCTAAGAGCAGCCTTTCCCCTGGGCTGCTCCATTGTGGTGTGTGGGTGTTTGCTCCAGCAGCAGCCATTGGAGGACTGCCCCTTTAAATCGAGCTCCTCCAGCTGACAGCCTGTGATGCGAGTGCGCAGTCCGCCCGCTGCGCAGCTTTCGGACAGCAAACCTGGAAGCCATGTTAAGGGCCACCAATTGAATTGTGATTGCGTGGGAAACTGACATTTTGTATTGGGCGGGTTACCCACACGTCCATTCACCCCCTCGCTGCTATCCCACCTCTACTCTAATATCGGGGCCATCGACACTGTGGGAACGGAAGCCCCGCCCACAGAATCTGTCAAGAAGAGTAGCCACGCCCACAAGCAGCCAAGTACAACTCATTCATTTGAAGTGAACTTCTCTATGTCAGTGTAAATAAAAATTTATCATCCCTTATTATAAAAAGCCAAGCAAATGATTTAATTTAACGAAACTTACAGAAGTTAAAAGTTTAAAAAAATTAAACTTTTAAGTTTTAAATTTTTTTTTAATGATCAAAAAATACTAAAAGAGTAATTTGACATTCCACGTTTTTAAAACTAATTTTATTTTCGCAGGCATTAACAGTCACCGTGCTTTTAAAAAGTAGCGAAGAGCTGGCATTTTCCAGCGTACCTTTTGGTGGCGTAAGTATCTTCGATCCAGCTGGGCAGATGGGTAAGTTTACAAATGTTTCCTGATTTTATTGATTGTAGAGTAGGTGGCCCTTTAATTCATGCCTGTCAAACCGCCGGCGAACCAATGGGAGCAGGTTCCCGATTTCGAGGTTTTACTGCGCATGTGTGCATTCGCGAACTTGCACAATCGATTGGCCAGCGGTCGGAGAGGACGCCATTACAGACCAGCACCCTCAGGTGAGTAATTTCTGGCCCAATGACACCAGTGTTAAAGCCTGGGCTGTGTTGTGATGTTCGGTTTCCCTGCTGGATGCAGTTCACCCACAACTGGCGCCTCGATCGGTTTGATGTATATAGCACAGATTTAGGAAATGATCAATAAAAGTCTGGAAACATTGTTAAAACTGATGGTGGGCTTATTGTTATAGTGACATTGTTATGGTGACAGAGGGTAAATTATGTGATTGTGTGCTCCCAGATTGCAGCTGTACTCAAACGGAGATCATCAAACATCGGGTTACAACACTGAATGCTGATTCTCTAACTCAAGCTCCCTTCCAGCAATGCTCCTATCAGGAGAGTGGGAGTACTGAACATACACAGAAACAGGCCATTTGGCCCAACCACTCCATGTTGGTGTGTGTCAACTGTCACTCAGTGGGTAGCACTCTCTCCTCTTAATCAGAAGGCTGTGGGATCAAGCCCCACTCCAGAGACTTGAGCACAAAATCCAGGCTGACACTCCAGTGCAGTACTGAGGGAGTGCGGCATTGTCAGAGGTGCGTTTTCCAGATGAGACATTAAACCGAGGCCCAGTCTGCCCTCTCAGATGGATGTAAAAGATCCCATGGCACAGTTTCGAAGAAGAGCAGGGGAGTTCTCCCCAGTGACCTGGCCAATATTTAACCGTCAACCAACATCATTAAAAAAAAGCACAGATTATCTGGTCATTTATCAACATTGCTGTTTGTGGGATCTTGCTGTGCGCAAATTGGCTGTCGCGTTTCTTGCATTACAACAGCAGTGGCTACACTTCAAAAGTACTTCCTCAGCTGTAAAGCACTGAAGTCGTGAAAGGCGCTATATAAATGCAAATCTTTCTTTCTTTCTTTCTTATCCTCTACACGAGCAGTGTCCTAAATCCCTGTGCCCTTTAGTCACTCTACTCTGTCGCATCTCTTCATAATTTTAAACACCTCTATCAAATCACCCCTTATCTTCCTCTGTTCTAATGAAACAATGTGGTTTGAGATCTCCTGCAAACATTGGAAAAACTGTCTAAGTACTCAGCACTGTCTGAGAAACCTATAGAAGAAGCAAAACTAGTTCCTAAACATTCATTGCGAGTGGGATGAGTTACACGACTCTCAATTTAAAATATGCACATCACCAGAATAGGCAGGAGATCATTCTATATGAAGTTATTCAGGGCCCATCAACTGTAACGTTCACAGTCCGCGGTTTATTGGGGTTTGTTCTCATTGTGTTGGCTTTTTGAAAATCCTTTGAATAATTTTTAAATTATATTAATAAAAATACAGAACGGGAAAGGCTGGAGATTAGTGGGGGAAGGGGAATCAGGGCAAGTGGAACTAACACTTAAAGTTTTTTTAATTCTCATATTTCTTTTGTTGATTATAACAACAACAGCAACAGCTTACATTCATACTGTGCCTTTAAGGTAGAAAAACATCCCAAGCTGTAAAGAAAAATGGACACCAGGCCAAATAAGGAGATATTAGAAGGGATCAAAGAGGTGGGTTTTAAGGAGGATCTTAAAGGAGGAGAGTGAGGTGGAGAAGTGGTGGGGTTTAAGGACAGAATTCCAGAATGAAGGCACAGCCTCCAATGATGGGCTGAAAGGACGATGGATGTACAAGAGGCCGGAGTTGGAGGAGCGGAGAGTCCTGGAGGAGGTTACAGAGATTGAGAGGGGTGAGGTCAGCGAGAGGTTTAAACACAAGGATGAGAATTTTAATTTGCAGGTAGGGTGGAGGGTGAATGGGACTCGGTGCAAGTTAGGATGCGGGGCAGCAGGGTTTTGAATGAGCTCAAGTTTATGGAGGATGGAAGATGGGAGGCCGGCCAGGAGAACATTGGAATAGTCGAGTCTGGAAGATGGATGAGGGTTTTAGCACCAAATGGGCTGAGGTAGGGACAAAGGTGGGCAATGTTGCGGATTTGGAAGTAGGCGGACTTTTCGATGGAGAGGATATGGGGTCAGAAGCTCAGCTCAGGGTCAAATAGGATGCCAAGGTTTCAAACAGTCTGGTTCAGCTTGAACCAATGGCCAAGGAGGGGGAGAGAATCGGTGGCAAGGGAATGGAGATTGTGGCGGGGACTGAAGGCGATGGCTTTAATCTTCCCAATGTTTAACGGGAGGAAATTGCGACTCATCCAAGACTGGATATCAGACAAGCAGTCTGACAGCACAGAGGCAGTGGAAGAGTCAAGAGAGCTGGAGGTGAGGTAGAGCTGGGTGTCGTCAATATATATGTGGATGGTGACTCCGTGTATGTGGATGATTTTGCTGAGAGGCAGCATGTAGATGAGGAAGAGGAGGAGGCCATGAATAGATCCTTGAGGAACCCCAGAGGTAACGATGCTGAGGTGAAAATAGAAGCCATTGCAGGAGATTCGCTGTCTACGACTGGACAGAAAAGAATGGAACCAAGTGAGAGGAGTCCCACTGAGATGGACAATGGAGGAGGGGTGTTAAGGAGGATGATGTGGTCGACCATGTTAAAGACAGCAGAGAGGTCGCAGAGGATAAGGTAGGATACTGCACCATGGTCACAGTCACGGAGGATATCATTTGTAGTTTGATTAGGGCCATTTTAATGCGGGGTTGGGGGGCCTGAATGGAGAGATTCAAACATGGAGTTGCAGAAAGGATGTGAGTGGCAGCAACACGTTCAAGGAGTTTGAAGAGTTTGAGGAGGAATTGGCCCGGTTCTCAGGCTGTTTCACAGATGTGCTTCTGTGAATAGAACAGGTAAAGCAAGCTGATTCCTACCTAAAATCCCTGGGGCAGGGGTGCGAAGGGAGGGCTGTGGGTTCACTTCACCCCCAGTGCTCCCCAGAAGCCTCTCCAACAGCAAGAGAGTGATCAGTGTATCCCTCCCCCACTGCCAGTCTCGGCCAATGATTTGACTCCACTGCCCTGGGACTAGAACCCGTTGTCTCGAACCTGTTTACTGCAGCACTGTACCTCCTGGGAGGAGGAATTGCTGTGGGAATGGATCCCAGCTCCATGCTATGTATAAACAAACTAACATCAATAATAGTATAAACTATTCACGCCTTCCAGCTCCATTACTGGGACATTAGTGTAACACTAAACCCTGCTTCTCCAAACAAGAAGATTCTAAAGAAAGAGGATGGATTATCCCAGTCTTACAATTGGATAGCTTCAATCAAGGCAAACAGTTTCTAACCAGGGATCTGGTGGTACATCATCAAATGTTGTGAGGTACATCACCAAATGTTGTGAGGTACATCATCAAACATTGTGAGGTGCATCATCAAACATTGTAAGGACATTATCAAACATTGTGAGGTGCATCATCAAATGTTGTGAGGTACATCATCATCAAGGGGTGATGTATAGATTGGGCTATCAGAGGCACTTGTCACCTCTCAGCACTGGGAAATCAACCAACAGAAGAGTTGTCCCTCCCATGAGATCTGAACTGTCCAGGGACAGAGCCAACAACTGGGTCGACTAAAATTCATGGACAACGATCAGTGTGGATGTGGTGAGCAAAACATCTCAGAGCATTCTGCCAGAATGCAAGCAGCTGTCTGCCTGTAGTAACAAAGACCTAGTGACTAGCAATATGACTACAGACAAATGGTTGGCAACACACAATGAAGGAATTAGCAGCTGAGGAATAAAGCTGTTCTTTTCATATCTTCACACTCTTCCCTTGTGTGAAGTAGTGGATGGATTCACTGCCTGATTAACAGTCTGACAGGGTGGCACTGTTATTGTTTTCATATCTTTGCAGACTTTCCTTGGCGAATAGTGTAAAGTATTGGAAGGATTTACTGTCTGACAGGCCACAATGTGAGCACTCCTTCCATGGCCATAACCATCTTTATACCATCCTATACAGTGGGAGGGTTTTATGGGCTCCCACAATCCATACAATGAGGGGGTGGCCACTGATACCCACCGGACATGAGAATCCCACTGGATGTCAACCCAGAATTCAGAGCCGGAGCTCCAGTCTCCACTCACTGGGACTGTCTGGAGCACCGGTCTCCGCTCGCTGGGACTGTCTGGAGCTCCGGTCTCCACTCACCAGGACTGTCTGGAGCTCCGGTCTCCCCTCACTGGGACTGTCTGGAGCTCCGGTCTCCACTCACTGGGACTGTCTGGAGCTCCGGTCTCCACTCCCCGGGACTGTCTGGAGCTCCGGTCTCCACTCACCGGGACTGTCTGGAGCTCCGGTCTCCACTCACCGGGACTGTCTGGAGCTCCGGTCTCCACTCGCCAAGACTGTCTGGAGTGGGGTTATGAACCCTGTACCTTCTGACTCAGAGGTGGGAATGATAGCACTGAGCCAAAGGCTCGCTCTAGGATTGAAGTACTGGATGGCAAGAGGGCCCTTGTGCAAATTTCACCAAATCTATAAAACTCCCATCTTCTGAAATTATTTACGCAGTCAACAAATTGAGCTGCATAAAAGCAGATTGCACTGACAGCGAAGCTCGTCTGAGAATCCTTCACAAGGATGTTGATGCCTGTGTGGTGAAGAGGAATGTGTAGCTGCAGCTGTAGAAGGTTCTGTGCTGGATGATGTCCTTGAGCTCGCAATTAGATTGTTGTGTTGAATTTTCCAGCCTCAAGGTCCCAAACGCATTGAGAACCATTCACATGACTTGGAAACAAACAATATTTATTACAGCTATCTGAAGAGTTGGTTAAAGTGACAGTGAAGAATCAGAAACAACCGGAAGCTTAAAGGAGTTATGCCTTTTATCAATGTCTTTTAGATTTGGCCAGAATAAAAATCTTTAATGGTGACAGATAAATTACCTTTGACTGATTCGACTGCATTTGAAACGGTGTACAGCAGGTCTTTCCAGCTCGAAACTACCACAGAATTTCAAGGAAGAATGTCATCAGGATCTGGAAAGAGCTGGAATGATCCTGTAGCACACAAGTTAAGGGCCACGGTGACCTTGACAGCCACAGTGCTGCTCGTGCCCTGGTGCGAGGCTCGAGTTGTATCTGCAGCAGGTGACATAGCTCGGTGACAGACCCCTTGGTGAAGTCCAGGCACCTCAGACATTGCTCCTCAGTGAAGTTCATGTAGGAGACGTGCTCCCTGAATACCCACTGTGGGTGCGGCCTCCTGGGCAGTTCACTCCTCCTCCTCCTTGCTCTTCTAGCAGTTGTTCCTACTCTCTGGTGCCTTCCTTGCTGCTCACCCTCATCCTCCAGCCCCGAAGTCAGCCCTATAAGACTAGGGTGTCAGCCTTGGCTCAGTGGGTAACACTCTCACCTCTGAGTCAGAAGGTTGTGGGTTTAAGTTCCACTCCTTGAGCACATAATCCAGGCTGACACACCTAGTGCTGCACCGAGGGAGTGCAGCACTGTCAGAGGTGCCATCTTTTGGATGATCCGTTAAACCGAGGCCCCGTCTGGCCTCTCAGGTGGACATATAAGACCCCATGGCACTATTCGAAGAAGAGCAGGGGAGTTCTCCCTGGTGTCCTGGCCAATATTTGTCCCTCAACCAACATCATTAAAACAGATTACCTGGTTATTATTACATTTCTGTTTGTGGGATCTTGCTGTGTGTAAATTGGCTGCCGCGTTTCCTACATTACAACAATGTCTACACTGAAAAGTACTTCTTTGCCTGTAATGCACTTTGGGATGTCCTGAGGTTGAGAAAGGTGCAATATAAATATAATAAATATTCCTTAATAAATGTGTAAACTAAGGCCAGAATCAAAGCTTATGAAATGATAGGCATAGAGTCCCTGAGTATTCTTAATAAATTCGATGTAAGCTATTTATTAGGGGTACTTTGAATTCTAAACACTGCGGCTTTAAAAAGCTTTCCCTTCACACCACAAGCTACTGGGAAATCAATAGAAATGTGAACTTAACAAATATCCTGCACATATCTGTCAATAATGAAGCAGAGTTGGAGATCCAGGTACGGGTCATGGCGCTGAGGGTGTTTGTCATCTGGGTAGGGACTTCATTAAGTTCCAGCTTATTGCCAATCATAAATAGAACGTCCTTCACTGCTCATTCAAGCAGCGTCTCCAACGGCACAAGGCACCAACTGACACATTGCCATCCCAGAATAACAATGTTCTGCGACTTAATACCAAAGAGAGCGAAGAGCAGCCATTACTTGATCTTCAGAAACTGTGCCTCGCTTTGCAGGGTGAGGCAGAGTGCTCACTTATTGGACAGTACTGCTTGAAACCCAGCAGTGTTTCACAGGAGACCAATTCTTACAACATTGGAACTTGTTTCCTTTTGGTATTTTTCTAAGTGCTCCTCGTCTAGATGTAATAAATAAGCTGCAGTGCATTCTGCGACAGCACTGCCAACTAGGGATCAGCATTCACACCTCCTTGGACTAACTCAGGAGGGCTGCACACTTAGAGAATGGGGGGCCACATCTGGGTGCCAAGAGGGGCTGGGATCACAGTGAAACGTGCACTGGCCAAGCCTGCGTGCTTAAAGGGGCCGAGACCTGTAGCCAGACGTGACCTGGCCACACCTAAGTGTGGGCAAGGTGACAGTGAAGTGTGTCCAGGCCAAGCCTGGGAGCACAGAGTCCGATCTCACTGAATAAAGTGAGGTCAGCTAATAGCCCTCCCAGCGCATTGTGGGTGACCGCTGGGTGAATACCATTGGTGGGCCATGGGGGAATCATTTCAGCACAAGCAACCCACTTTGAAGGCTCCATTTCACCTCCAGGGGGGCGGGGTGGGGGGGGTGGGGGATAGAATGCTGAAGTGGTGGATGGTGCCAATTTCAAATTGGCCTTTTGAGGGCATAATCTCACCAGGTAAGCTGGGGGTTTATCGGAAGGTGAGGATCACCCAGGCACAATTTTTTTCTATAACACAGCGGCATGCCCTTGCAATGAGTGCTGAGCAATTGGGCATAAACCAGATTGTGGGGAGCTCCCTTAATTTGAACAAAATCTGGTCCCTTAATCAACCTTACACGGGTTCCGACCCTCCATATTTGGTGAACTCTGCACATCAGACGCCCATTACCTCACAGGCCTCTGTGTCTGATAAAATGTCTCGGACATAAGAACATAAGAAATAGGAGCAGGAGTAGGCCATGCGGCCCCTCGAGCCTGCTCCACCATTCAATCAGATCATGGCTGGTCTTCTACCTCAACTCCACTTTCCCGCCCGATCCTCATATCCCTTGATTCCCTTAGTGTCCAAATATCCATCAATCTCAGTCTTGAATATATTCAACGACTCAGCATCCACATCCTTTTGGGATAGAGAATTCCAAAGATTCACAACCCTCTGAGTGAAGAAATGTTTCCTCATCTCAGTCCTTAATAGCTGACCCCTTATCCTGAGACTATGCCCCCTAGTTTTAGACTCTCCAGCCAGGGGAAACAGCCTCTCAGCATCAACCCTATCAAGCCCTCTCAGAGTCTTATATGTTTCAATGAGATTACCTCTCATTCTTCTAAACTCCAGAGAGTATAGACCCGTTCTACTCAATCTCTCCTCATTGGACAACCCTCTCATCCCAGGAATCAATCTAGTGAACCTTCATTGCATCGCATCTAAGGCAAGTATATCCTTCCTTGACATTTGACATCGCCCAAAAATTTGGTTCCCTTCACCATAAATCCTAAATTTTCATTTATTTCATTTCCTCCACCATTACCCACCCCCTTCCCAAATAGACCCTCTTCTTCTAAAGGCACTGACTTGTGCCGAGCTGCGCTTCCTCAGCCACCAACCATTCTTCATGTGTCAATCTGGGCAGCAAGTGCGTGAATTTTTTTAAATTCGTTCATGGGATGTGGGCGTCGCTGGCGAGGCCAGCATTTATTGTCCATCCCTAATTGCCCTTGAGAAGGTGGTGGTGAGCCGCCTTCTTGAACCGCTGCAGTCTGTGTGGTGAAGGTTCTCCCACAGTGCTGTTAGGAAGGGAGTTCCAGGATTTTGACCCAGTGATGATGTAGGAACGGCGATATATTTCCAAGTCGGGATGGTGTGTGACTTGGAGGGGAACGTGCAGGTGGTGTTGTTCCCATGTACCTGCTGCTCTTGTCCTTCTAGGTGGTAGAGGTCGTGGGTTTGGGAGGTGTTGTCAAAGAAGCCTTGGCGAGTAGCACCGGATCACAGCGAGCTGTGACAAACAGTTCGTTCATAATTAGATTCAGAATAAAGTTCATATATTTAATTATCTATCGATGAGATTTGGTTGGTCACTTTAAATTTTGATACTGTCAACTGGTTTGACACCTATTAAAAAAAGAAAGATTTCTCCACCTTTACATGTTTATACAAGCATTTGGACAGCCCCTTTCATGACCTCAGGCCATCCCAAATTGCTTTACAGCCAATGAAGTACTTCTGAAGTGCTTTCACTGTTGTAATGTAGGAAATGCGATAGCCAATTTGCACACACGTCCTGAGGCCGTGAAAGGCGCTATATAAATGCAAATTGTTTTTTTCTTTCTTTCTTCAAAAGCTCCAAGATTAATATCCCATGCAGCATATTCCTGGTTTGTCGGTTGTTCTTATATCACTGTACTGCAGCTCATGTGGCGATGGTGTTGGGTAGCTCTGGGGGCCATCACAAAGCCTACTGTACAAGTATCACAGTCCAGATACTAGTTCAGGTTGCGTATCGTCAGTACAGTGGTGCATCTTACGTTTTGTACCCAAGGAGTAAGCGTAAGTTAAAGGTTCTATAAAAGCAGTGCGAACTGCTGTATTGTGTCTTGTTACTGCTTATCTGTTATATTTATTAAACCGATGATGTAGTTTATAGCCTAAACCACCGTCTGATACAATTCTTATTCTTCTGCTATCGAGGAGATCATGAGAGGGCCAGTTAGCTAAATGGCATTAATCTTATTCCATCTGTTTGATGCTGGCCAATGCTACGATGGCCAATATTATGCATGTTAGGTCAAATGTCAGTGCATAGAGAGCAAGGGCTTACTTACAGGAGTGCTCCTTGACCCTTCACCTGAGAGAGACATCTGGTAAAACCCCTGCAAAGGTAAGAGGGACATGACTGCTGAGCCTGGTGCTGTCTCTGCCTAATGCCCACAGCTCATGTATTTTAGAGTAGAAGTCACCGGATAATGATGGGGAGCAGGAACATTGGCTGATTTCTGACCCTGGCTTGGACATGAAGGCTAATTATATTGTCCCAGCTGGTGCCCTGACTGAGATTAGCAAAGTCAGCGTAGATCAGGGATTGGACCTGGGACCTGGGACTTTGTAGTTCAGCCTCACACTGGAACTAACGAGGCCATTTGGACGCTCGAATTTCAAATTTATTGCTGAGTGACGAACTATCTCCAACATGCTACCAGAAAATAAAACGTGTACACATGCCATGCACTGGGCGTTCTACTAACCACACACATTAGATGTAGGTCCCAATGGAAACAAACACTACGGTAAATAGACAGTGGGTTAGTCAGCGTCTGAGAAAAGGCAGGTTCCCAAGGAGTAAATGTGAGTTTGATGAGGCCTCAGCTGAGACTTTGGGGACAGATGTTGAGGGACTGTTGTGTATTTCTGGTATTTTCTGTTGTTATTTCAGATTTCCAGGATTTCCAGATTTGTCTCTTTATCTCTACACCCTCAGTCCCTCCAGGAATTTCAATTCCCACCTTAGACTGGAAGTGAGAGGATTTGTTCCTTCAGAAGATCATCAGACACGTTCCCTAAACATTACCAAGAGAACTAGACACAAAACTATCCAATCCTTTCACTACTCCTCTTCCATCCCTTGGCAATGAACCTTCATGGAGCTGAGGCACTGGGTTTCAAATTCATTCATTCACGACAACCACACAATTCAATTATAAAAGAAAGACTTGCATTTATATAGCGCCTTTCACAACCTCAGGATGTCCCAAAGTGCTTTACAGCCAATGAAGTGCTTTTGAAGTGTAGTCACTGTTGTAATGTAGGAAACGCAGCAGCCAATTTGTGCACAGCAAGATCCCACAAACAGCAATGTGATAATGATCAGATAATTTGTTTTAGGTGTTGGTTGAAGGATCGATATTGGCCAGGACTTTATAGAAATTGTGAAAGCTGAATTTCTTCACACACCAAATAAATGGTGCAGATTCACTTGACTTGATAATATTTTGGAATAAACCTCCTCAGACCAGTCTCAATATGGGCCTGAAGGAAAATTTGGTCATAATCAGGCTCCAGAAAGCAGTGATGATTTGAGCCAGGACTCATGGCCAGCCCCATATTCACCACAGTACATGGATTGAAATGCATTCTAACTGCAGCTGCCATAGGCTGGAGTTGGGACAAACAAGTGCAACTTTACATAAGAACATAAGAACATAAGAAATTGGAGCAGGAGTAGGCCAATCGGCCCCTCGAGCCTGCTCCGCCATTCAATAAGATCATGGCTGATCTGATCCCAACCACAAATCTAAAGAACACAAGAAGTCGGAGCAGGACCCGGCCACATAGCCCCTGGGCCCTCTCCGCCACCCACAGGGCATTGACCGATCCGAACTCAGCTTCATGTCCAATTTCCTGCCCGCTCCCCATAACCCCTAATTCCCTTCACTTCTAGGAAACTGTCTATTTCTGTTTTAAATTTATCTAATGATGTAGCTTCCACAGCTTCCTGGGGCAGCAAATTCCACAGACCTACCACCCTCTGAGTGAAGAAGTTTCTCCTCATCTCAGTTTTGAAAGAGCAGCCCCTTATTCTAAGATTATGCCCCCTAGTTCTAGTTTCACCCATCTTTGGGAACATCCTTACTGCATCCACCCGATCAAGACCCTTCACAATCTTATATGTTTCAATAAGATCGCCTCTCATTCTTCTGAACTCCAATGAGTAGAGTCCCAATCTACTCAACCTCTCCTCATATGTCCGCCCCCTCATCCCCGGGATTAACCGAGTGAACCTTCTTTGTACTGCCTCGAGAGCAAGTATGTCTTTTCTTAAGTATGGAGACCAAAACTGTATGCAGTATTCCAGGTGCGGTCTCACCAATACCTTATATAACTGCAGCAATACCTCCTTGTTTTTATATTCTATCCCCCTAGCACACCCATGTACTCAAACACTTGTACAGAGAGCTGACTATACACCCATGTACACAAACACATGTTTAGACAACTGGCTGTACACCCATGTACACAAACACATGTTTAGACAACTGGCTGTACACCCATGTACACAAACACATGTTTAGAGAGCTGGATGTACACCTATGTACTCAAACACATGTACAGAGAGCTGACTGTACATCCATGTACACAAACACATGTTTAGACAACTGGCTGTACACCCATATACTCAAACACATGTTTAGAGAGCTGGATGTACACCAATGTACTCAAACACATTTTCAGAGAGCTGAGAGTACACCCACATACTCAAACACATATAAAGAGCGCTAGCTGTACACCCGTGCACTCAAACACATGTACAGAGAACTGGCTGCATACCCATGTACTCAAACACACGTGCAGAATGATGAATGTACACCCATGAACTCACACACTTGTACACAGTACAGAATGTACACCTAGTTACTCAAACACAAGTAAAGAATGCTGACTGTGCACCAATGTACTCAAATATATGTACAGAGAGCTGGGTCTACACACATGTACTCAAACACATGTACAGACATCTGACTGTACACCCATGTACTCAAACACCTATACAGAGCACTGAATGTATAATCATGTACTCAAACACATGTACCAGATTACTGGCTGCATGTCCATGTACTCAAACATGGGTACAGAATGCTGACTGTACACCCATGTACTCACACACATGTACTGAGTACTGACTGTATGCCCACATGCTCAAACACATGTACCAGAGTACTGGCTGCATGCCCATGTACTCAAACATGGGTACAGAAAGCTGACTGTACACCCATGAAGGCACACACATGTACAGAGTTCTGGCTCCATGCCCATGTACTCAAACAAATGTAGCATGTATAGAGCATTGAATATATACCCATGCACTGGAATATATGTAGAGTACTGACTGTAAATCCATGTACTCCAGCACATGTACAGAGTACTGACTGCATGCCCATGTGCTCAAAAACACATACAATGTACACTCAGGTACTCAAGCACACATACAGAGTAATGGCTGCTTGCCCATGTACTCAAACAAAAATAAAGAATGCTGACTGTACACCCATGTATTCGAACACACGTACAGAATGCTGAATATACATCCATGTACTAACACACTTGTACAGAGTACAGAATGTACACTCAGGTACTCAAACACATGTACAGAGTAATGGCTGCATGCCCATATACACAAACAAAAGTAAAGAATGCTGACTGTACACCCATATACTCAAACACGGGTACAGTGTAATGGCTTCATGCTCATATACTCAAAAATAAGTTAAGAATACTGACTGTACACCCAAATACATGTATTGAGAGCTGGCTGTACACCTAGGTACTCAAACACATGTACAGAGTACTGGTTGCATGCTCATGCACTCAAACACAGCTACAGAAAGCTGATTGTACACCAATGCACTCACACAAGTTTACAGAGTACTGACTGTGCACCCATGTACCCACACACATGTACAGAGTACTGGCTGCATGCCAATTGTACTCAAACAATGTACAGAATGCTGGCTGTATACCCATGTACTCATACACAGGTACACAGTACTGACTGTACACCCATATACACAAACACATGTACAAAGTACTGACTATACACCAATTTTTTTAAAATTCATTCATGGAATGTGGGTGTCGCTGGCAAGGCCAGCATTTATTGCCCATCCTTAATTGCTCTTGAGAAGGTGGTGGTGAGCCGCCTTCTTGAACCGCTGCAGTCCGTGTGGTGAAGGTTCTCCCACAGTGCTGTTAGGAAGGGAGTTCCAGGATTCTGACCCAGCGACGATGAAGGAACGGCGATATATTTCCAAGTCGGGATGGTATGTGATTTGGAGGGGAACGTGCAGGTGGTGTTGTTCCCATGTGCCTGCTGCCCTTGTCCTTCTAGGTGGTAGAGGTCGCGGGTTTGGGAGGTACTGACGAAAAAGCCTTGGCGAGTTGCTGCAGTGCATCCTGTGGATGGTGCACACTGCAGCCACGGTGAGCCGGTGGTGAAGGGAGTGAATGTTTAGTGTGGTGGATGGGGTGCCAATCAAGCAGGCTGCTTTGTCCTGGATGGTGTCGAGCTTCTTGAGTGTTGTTGGAGCTGCACTCATCCAGGCAAGTGGAGAGTATTCCATTATACTCCTGACTAGTGCCTTGTCCATAGTGGAAAGGCATTGGGGAGTCAGGAAGTGAGTCACTCACCGCAGAATACCCAGCCTCTGACCTGCTCTTGTAGCCACAGTATTTATATGGCTAGTCCAGTTAAGTTTCTGGTCAATGGTGACCCCCAGGATGTTGATGGTGGGAGATTCGGCGATGGTAATGCCGTTGAATGTCAAGGGGAGGTGGTTAGGCTCTCTCTTGTTGGAGATGGTCATTGCCTGGCACTTGTCTGGCACGAATGTTACTTGCCACGTATAAGCCCAAGCCTGGATATTGTCCAGGTCTTGCTGCGTGCGGGCACAGACTGCTTCATTATCTGACGGGTTGCGAATGGAACTGAACACTGTGCAATCATCAGCGAACATCCCCATTTCTGAACTTATGATGGAGGGAATGTCATTGATGAAGCAGCTGAAGATGGTTGGGCCAAGGACACTGCCCTGAGGAACTCCTGCAGCAATGTCCTGGGGTTGAGATGATTGGCCTCCAACAACCACTACCATCTTCCTTTGTGCTAGGTATGACTCCAGCCACTGGCGAGTTTTCCCCCTGATTCCCATTGACTTCAATTTTACTCGGGTTCCTTGGTGCCACACTCGGTCAAATGCTGCCTTGATGTCAAGAACAGTCACTCTCATCTCACCTCTGGAATTCAGCTTTTTTGTCCATGTTTGGACCAAGGCTGTAATGAGGTCTAGAGCCAAGTGGTCCTGACGGAATCCAAACTGAGCATCGGTCAGCAGGTTATTGATGAGTAAGTGCCGCTTGATAGCACTGTCGATGACACCTTCCATCACTTTGCTGATGATTGAGAGTAGACTGATGTATTCATACACATGTATAGGGCATTGTATAGAATGCTGACTGTATACCTACGTACTCACACACATGCACAGAGAATACTGACTGTACATCCATGTACTCAAACATGCTTACAGAATGCTGACTATACACCCATGTACTTAAATACATATACAGAGAGCTGAGTGTACACCCATGTACTCAAATACATGTATAGAGTACTACAGCTGTACAGTCAGCACTCTGTTTGTCTGTTTGAGTACATGGGCATGCAGACAGAACTCTGTACATGTGTTTGAGTACATGTGTCTGCTGTATGTATGTCCATGTACTCAAACAGACATACAGAATGCTGAATATGCACCCATGTACAGAGTACATACAGTAGACACATGTAATCAAACTCATGTACAGAGTTCTGTCTGCACGCCCATGTACTCAAACACCCACACAGAGTGCTGACTGTACAGCTGTGTACTCAAACAAATGCACAGAAAGTTTGCTGTCCACCCATATACTTAAACACATGCACAGGGAGCTGACTGAACACCCATGTACTCAAACATATGTACAGAGAGCTGACTGTACATCCCTGTACCCAAGCATATGTACAGAGAGCTGACTATACACCCATGCACTCAAACACTTGTACAGAAATCTGGCTGTACATCCATATACTCAAACACATGTACAGAGAGCCAGATGTAGACCAAGGTATCCAAACATATGTATAGATTACTGACCAAACACCATGTACTCAAACACATTTACAGAGTACTGACTGTATAACCATGTACTCAAATGCATCCAAAGAGCACTGAATGTATACCCATGTGCTCAAACACATGTATTGTGAGCTGGCTGCATTCCCAGGTACTCAAATGCAGGTACAGAATGCTGACTGTACACCCATGTATTCAAACACATGTACAGAGTACTGATTGTACACCCATGTATTGATACTCATGTACAGAGCATTAAATATCTACCCATATGCTCAAACACATGTACAGTGCACTGGCTGCATGCCCATGTGCTCAAACACATGTACAGTGCACTGGCTGCATGCCCATGTGCTCAAACACATGTACTGTGCACTGGTTGCATGCCCATGTGCTCAAACACATGTACTGTGCACTGGCTGCATGCCCATATGCTCAAACACATGTACTGTGCACTGGCTGCATGCCCATGTACTCAAACACATGTACTGTGCACTGGCTGCATGCCCATGTGCTCAAACACATGTACTGTGCACTGGCTGCATGCCCATGTACTCAAACACATGTACTGTGCACTGGCTGCATGCCCATGTACTCAAACACATGTACAGTGAGCCGACTCTATAATTGTCTCTGGCTCCAGCCGGTTTCCATTTCTACCACTGGGAGAATCTGTCCCTAAGAGAATGCTGCTAATATGAAGCAAAGTGAAGTAAGGCCACCATTTGGAAAGGCCCTTGCTCTTTGCAGCAACTTAATAATGAAATTTAGCACTGCTGTATTGAAAATGGCATCAAAGGCGGAGTGTAAAACCACCATAAAACTCCCAATCTATCCCTTGCATTTTGATTACCAACAGGAACTTGCAAACTGAACGAGTTCCTATGGGAACTAACTAAACCTCCGCAGTGAACTGCTTTCCAAAGTGAATTAGAGACCTTAAATCATTCGACTATCTAGGATTCTATGAGATGTGTCTAAATCTCCACAGTTTGCCAATATTAAATCAATAGTTCAAGGACACAGCCAATAAACACCACCGGCTACACTAATTATATTTGATGCTGCAACTAAAGCATGCTACGTAAAATGAATAATCGCTGGAGGGACTACATTTTGGGTCTGGGTCCTAGGAGTCCAGAACAATGTCCTGTCTCCACCTACTGTTACAGATAGTTGATGGGGAGGTAATGGAATGGCACAAATTGAGCTCACAAGGGAAGTAGGCCAGAGAGATTTAAACAGAAAATTGCTAATAGCTTAAATGTAGCGTAAATAGATAATATCCAGTCAAACCTCAATGCAACCAAAGTTTAATGTATAAAATGTTGCCTTAATGGCATCCTCCCTCAATGCTGTGTTAATAGGGTAACATGCAGTGAGTACTAAATTACAAGGCAGCTATTCCAATGTTACAGCCTGTGAGCTGCTTCTGAACCCCTGAATTCTAAATTCTAAAGCCTTTAACTTCCTGGAGCATGGTCTCTTCTATTTTAATACCCGTGAGACTCAGTTGCACTCTCCGTGGCTTTGTCTGACTCAGTATCATGAAAATGATGTGGGTTTGAAGATACAACAGCCGTTGGTGACATTTAATGGAGTCCCAGCCTTGGTTCAGTGGTAGCACTCTCACCTCTGAGGCAGGTGGTTGTGGGTTTGAGTCCCTAATGACTTAGATGAATGGACCGAGTGTAATGAATCCAAGTTTGCTGACAGTACAAAGCTGGGTGGGAAAGAAAGCTGTGAGGAGGACACAAAGAGTCGGCAAAGGGATATGGACAGGTTAAGTGAGTGGGCAAGAAGGTGTCAGATGGAGTATAATGTGGGGAGATGTGGGGTTATTCACTTTGGTAGGAAGAATAGAAAAGCAGAATATTTTTTAAATGGTGAGAAACTATTAAATGTTGGTGTTCGGAGAGATTTGGGTGTCCTCGTACAAGAAACACAAAAAGTTAACATGCAGGTACAGCAAGCAATTAGGAAGGCGAATGGAATGTTGGCCTTTATTGCAAGAGGGTTGGAGTATAAGAGTAAGGAAGTCTTGATACAATTGTACAGGGCTTTGGTGAGACCACATCTGGAGTACTGCACACAGTTTTGGTCTCCTTATCTAAGGAAGGATATACTTGCCTTAGAGGCGGTGCAACGAAGGTTCACTAGATTGATTCCTGGGATGAAAGGGTTGTCCTATGAGGAGAGATTAACTAGAATGGGCAAATGCTATCTCGAGATTAGAAGAATGAGAGATGATCTCATTGAAACATATAAGATTCTGAGGGGGCTTGACAGGGTAGATACTGAGAGGTTGTTTCCCCTGGCTGGCGAGTCTGGAACTAGGGGGCATAGTCTCTGAATAAGGGGTCGGCCATTTAAGACAGAGATGAGGAGGAATTTCTTCACTTTGAGGGTTGTGAATCTTTGGAATTCTCTACCCCTGAGTCATTGAGTATATTCAAGACTGAGATGGATAGATTTTTGGACTCAAGGGAATCAAGTGATATGGGGATCGGGTGGGAAAGTGGAGTTGAGGCCAAAGATCAGCCATGACCTTATTGAATTGCGGAGCAGGCTCGAGGGGCTGTAGGGCCTACTCCTGCTCCTATTTCTTATGTTTTTATGTTTTTATTACTCCAGAGACTTGAGCATAAATCTAGGCTAACACTCTAGTGCAGTACTGAGGGCGTGCTTCACTGTCAGAGATGCTGTCTTTCAGATGAGACAATGAGGGTCTTGTCTACCCTCTCAGGTGGACATAAAAGATCCCATGACACTCTTTTCAGAAGAACAGGGAATCCTCCAGATGACATATCAACATTTATCCCTTGACCAACTGTAAAAAAGGTTAATTGGTCATTTATCTTATTGCTGATTGTGGGACCTTGCTGTGCACAAATTAACTACTGCATTTACAGTTCAAAACACTTCAAAAGTAATTCGTTGTCGGTGAAGTGCTTTGAGACATCCTCAGATGTTCTAGAAATGTAAGTCTTGCAGCCTTTTAGTGGGAGATCAGGACTGTAACCTCAAGAAATGCAACTAGTCAAAGATGTGCATAATGTATGATGAGAGGTTAAAGAGGAACTCTGACTAGAAGAGGTGACACTCCGCAAATAAAGTTTGCAGGACCTTTCCCCCGAAGACTAAATGAATTGGCTAGAGTCAAGGATACTGTCTTTACTGTGAAATCCATGTCAAGTGCCAAGGCCCAGAGCACAGGAGCCCACCAACACTGCAGAGTCAACTGATACACTGACGTTAACAGGAGGAATTTATTGCAATCCCCACAGGTGGAAAGACCAGGTAAATTAAGTAGTGATGCCAAGTTTAGATCATCAAATCCTGTAGGTTGTAGGAGGAAAACTGGGGGAGGGGTGGGGGGATAAGAAAGTCCATAGTTTTGAGGCCCTAGAAAAAAATGGATTAGAGTAGGAGACAACTGAATGAGTCCTGATATCAACACACTGAGAGTTCAAGGAGGAAGGAAAAGAGCATATGGAACGGTATCCATACTCTCTGGAAAGAGGTCGCTTGGTGGATCAAATGGCCAGGACACTAAGACCAGTATATACGATGCACAATGTGAGTATTTGAAACCGCGGTGGTCAGACTTTCCGGGCAGGGTTTTAGACATTGTTTTTTTTGGCAAATGGTGGATCCTTAGTTCAAAAATGAGAGACTGGGACATTAATGACCAGGAGTTTGTTTACTTACCTGCTGAGCTTCGAACAATCACACCTCAAAACCTCCACTCTACTGAGAATGAAAGACTATTTGAATTGTCTTGCATCCCTAACAGATTACTAGGGAGTAATATATACTATACATGTAACGAGAGGCTCCTCGTACCCTATTCTAAACACAAATGGACAGTTTGAATGTTGATTTTTTGGATGTTGATATTTATTTATAATTCATTGTACAACAACATAACCTTGTTCTTTGTCAGTGAGTACCAGTTGTTTTTATTGAGAAACAAATGAGAGGACAAGGCACAGCGCAGTGAACAATCGAGTAAGAGTTGGAGAGATGGGATAAATCAAGAGGTTATCTGATATTAAGCATAAATTTTAAAAGCTTGCAGATTGCAGAAAGAAGGGCAGACCAAGGGAAAGAAGGGGATCCATAGTTTTGAAAACCTGGGAAAGAATGAGTTAGAGGAGGAGATAAGCAGCGATAAGTCTTGATATCATCACTGAGAGATGTAGGAAGGAAGAAAATCATGCAATATTTGAAACTTTCAGAAGAAACAAGAGAGGAGCAATGACCATTGTACGAGTCACAGGACGGGTGGGAAAGATTTCAAAGGAGAGAGAGGCTGGAGACTGGTGATGGGACAAGGATCACCGAGACCAGCTGTTTCTTCTCTGCCGGTGCGTGGGCCTATCTCTGAATATAACTGATAAAACTGCTGTAGATAATATATCTGTTAATATAACAAAGAGTTTCTTTGTGGATACAGTCAAATTCTATATCTCCATACTTGTAAGAAACAATGGCAGTCTGATAACATCTGGCAAATACCATCTCCACAGCCCCACTCTAATAACATCTGGCAAACACCATCTCCAAAATCCCAGCCTGATAACATCTGGAAAATGCCATCCCCGGGGACCCAGTCTAATAACATCTGGATAATACCATTCCCGGGGACCCAGTCAAATAACATCTAGCAAACACTATTTCTGAAATCCCAGCCTGATAACATGTGGCAAACACCATCTCCTCAATCCCAGCACGGTAACAGCTGGAAAGCATCATCTACAAAATCCCAGCCTGCTCTCTCCAGCAGATCTCACCATTTTGATTTCCACATTAAGTATTTAAAGCTTTCATTCTGCAGTAACGGCGCTCTGTTGTTAGGAGAATGGTTGTGCTTATTTGAATGTTGCCCGTGTCTGAGATCAGGAGGTTTGAGGAGTTTCCAAGGCTGCAGTCCCAACTGCCTGAGTATTAACCACAAGCTCAGTGGAACGGGGATTGTTAAAAAGCAACTGCATCTTCAGAATGACAAACGCTAATGTGGCTCGATTGAAAATTCCCTTGTTAGGCCTCAGCTCAAAGGACATGAGCAAGTCAAGGTTGGCAGTTATACGAGCTCTGTACTGTGATGGTTACACAATATAGAGGCAGGTGGTTCCTCCACCCAAGCACATGGGTTTAGAGTTTGAGCAAAGCATCGGAAATAGGCCCAGCGTTAATGTTAAGACAAGGAACTACACCACGATCACATGACCAATACCAGCTCTGCACTGCATATATTAAACACACAAAATATTGATCATTCCCTTCGCTTATTTAATGTACTTGCAACTGGTAATCCCAAAGGTCACTGAGTACATTTTGTAAAAATAAAACTTTCTTTTCAACCTGTCATTTTTTGTTCTGTGTGATGTGACTGGTGCAAAAACATTGTGAACAGTAACCTCTTACCCAGCAATTCCATTACATTTAATCCATATGTTATTTTTTCTTAATGTTTCACAGTGCCTTCCATGAAATCAAGTGATCAGCAACTGGGGCAATGAGTGAGAAGAAATCCTGTTCACATGGAGAGAAGTCAAGGCAGATTGAAAAGTGGCATAGCTGAGAGTGAGACTGAAATAGGTTGAGACAAATTAAATGAAACATAGAGAACAATAATGGAAGGCACAGAAAGGGACTGAAGGATAGTGAAAGCAAGCTGGGATTGTTCCCCTTATGTGGAGATGCCGGTGATGGACTGGGGTTGACAATTGTAAACAATTTTACAACACCAAGTTATCGTCCAACAATTTTATTTGAAATTCACAAGCTTTCGGAGGCTTCCTCCTTCCTCAGGTGAGGAAGGAGGAAGCCTCCGAAAGCTTGTGAATTTCAAATAAAATTGTTGGATTATAACTTGGTGTTGTAAAATTGTTTACAATTGTTCCCCTTAGAGCAGAGGAGGTTAAGGGGAGATTTAACAGAGTTGTTCAAAATTATGAATGGTTTTGAAAGAGTAAATAAGGAGAAACTGTTTCCAGTGGCAGGAGGGTCGGTAACCAGAGGACACAGATTTAAGGTTATTGGCAAAAGAACCAGAGGGGAGATGGGGAAATGTTTTTTATGCAGTGAATTGTTATGATCTGGAATGCGTTGTCTGAAAGGGCGGTGGAAGCAGATTCAATAATAGCTTTCAAAAGGGAATTGGATAAATACTTGAAAAGGAAAGAAATTGCAGGGCTGTGGAGAAAGAGCAGGAGAGTGGGACTAATTGGATCGCTCTTTCAAAGAGCTGGCACAGGCATGATGGGTTGAATGGCCTCCTTCTGTGCTGTATGATACTATGATTGTAAGATTCTAAGACGTTCAGAGAAACAGTAAAAAAAGGAGAGAAGAAGCAGGAAGGAAGAGAGAGATGCTGAGAGATAAAGACAGAGACAGGGATACAGAAAGGGAGAGAAATACAGAGGGGGGAGAGAGAGAGGGGAGAGATGCAAAGAGGGAGACAGAGGTAGAGAGGGAGAGATCAATTATAAGGAAAGGTACATTAAACCAAGGATAAGAAATAGATACAGTAACAGAAAGATATAAAAAAAGACATTTGTGAATCTAGGGGACAGAACATTAAACTTACAGAATAAGGTCTACACTTTATGGTGACTTTTTCATTTCCTGCACCGAGGCTGCAGGATCCATTCACTATGAGCTTTGTGCTCAGACAAGTTGGAAATGGTGGACCCCGCCCGACCATATGAGGTCAATGCTCATTTAATATTCAGGGCAAATTCCCAGCGTGGATTGGACCTCACGCTGGGATCCCACCGAACGGTGAGGGGTGGGATATCTGGAACGTCAGTAGCCGTTAAAGGGCTGCAGCTGATATTTAAAGGGAGGCGGCCACTTAAAGGTAAATGGTTGCCTGTCGGGATAGAATTTGTCTAGAATATTTCGGGTTAGGGAGCAGTCCAGCACCCGAAGCCCCTGCCTGGAGTGGAGGTGCTGCTGCGGGAGGTGGCTGTGAGGCGGGTTGCCCTGTTTGGCATTACAAGGCACCCTCCTGAGGGAACTGCAATGTAGCAGACCTGGCAGGAGGTGGTGGCCAGGATGAATGGTGTGTATGCTAGAGGACCTAAGGGGCTAAGGGGAGCAAGAGGCTGCAATGCTGCCAAGATTACACAACAGTGCCATACACCAGGCAGATGGCTCAAGTCTGTATGCCACAAAGCGTTACCTGTCAACATGGTGAAAATTTACCGCTACCCAAGCCAAGCCTTCAGACAACCTTACAACTCTCATTGATTAATATGCCAATCCATTCAAGCTGCAACTTACAACTGAAACCCTTGGCATACTGACCTCTTAAAGGGGCTTCGCACAGCGAGTCGTCCCAACACAATCCAGCTGCACAATGCGTGGTGGGTTAGACACGAGGTTCTGCAAGGTGTGCACACGTATATCGCTGTTGATGCTTCTTGAACTTAATTAGGTCGCAGCCATGACTCAGTGGTAGTACTCTTGTCTTTGAGTTTAGAAGGTCATGGGTTCAAGCCCCACTCCCGAGACTTGAGCACATAATTTAGGCTGACAATCCAATGCAGTGCTGAGGGAGTGCCGCACAGTCGGAGGTTCTTGCTTTCGGATGAGATTTTAAACCGAGACCCTGTCTGCCCTCACAGGTGGATGCAAAAGATCCCATGGCAATATTTTGAAGAGCAGGGGAGTTCTCCCCAGTGTCCTGGCCAATAATTATCCCTCAACCAACACCTGAAGACAGATGATCTGGTCATTATCTCATTGCTGTTTGTGGGACCTTGCTGTGCGCAAATTGGCTGCTGCGTTTCACAAATTACAACATTGACAACACTTCAAAGTACTTGATTGGCTGTAAAGCACTATGGGATGTCCTAAGGTTGTGAAAGGCACTGTATCAATACAAGTCCTTCTTTTCTTTCAAGGGCTGAAGGTGTTGACTCGTCCTCCATTACTGTGAGGTGGGTAAAGGCTAAGAGATGGGATTAGAGTTAGTTGCTGCAGCATTAGGGTGCTTTAGGTTAAAGTTCAGTTCTGGCACTGAATTAGGTTTAAGGCTAGCTGGGCCCAATTCAAACCATGCCAAACAAATGAAGTTCATACTAGTGCTACTACTATTACTACGGCCATCATTATTACTACTATTATTACTACTACCATTACTACTATTATTACTACTACCATTACTTCTACTATGGCTACCATTATTACTACCATTATTACTACTACCATTACTTCTACTACCACCACCATTATTACTACTATTATTACTACTACCATTACTACTATTATTACTACTACTACCACCACCATTGTTACTACGACAACAACTTTCAGTTATGCAATGCCTTTAATATAGCAAAACGTCCCAAGGCGCTTTACAGAGGTGTGAGGTTAAAAAAAACAGATGCCAAATCAAAGAAGGAGATACTAGGAGAGGAAGCAAAAGCTTGGTCAAAGGCCTTGGTTTTAAGGAGGGACTTAAAGGAGGAGAAATTTAGGGAGAGAATTCAACAGTGTGCGACTTAAATGGCTGAAGGCATGGCCGCCATTGGTGGGGTGAAGGGAGGGGGGATACACAAAAGGCCAAAGTCAGAGGAATGGCAAGTTCAGTGGAGGGGGCTGGAGGAGGGGTGTAGGGCTGGAGGAGGGGTGTAGGGCTGGTGGAAGGGTGTAGGGCTGGTGGAGGGGTGTAGGGCTGGAGGAGGGGTGTAGGGCTGGAGGAGGGGTGTAGGGCTGGAGGAGGGGTGTGGGGCTGGAGGAGGGGTGTAGGGCTGGAGGAGGGGTGGGGGGTTGGAGGAGGGGTGTGGGGCTGGAGGAGGGGTGTGGGGCTGGAGGAGGGAGGGGTGTGGGGCTGGTGGAGGGGTGTGGGGCTGGAGGAGGGGTGTGGGGCTGGAGGAGGGGTGTGGGGCTGGAGGAGGGAGGGGTGTGGGGCTGGAGGAGGGGAGTGGGGCTGGAGGAGGGGTGTGGGGCTGGAGGAGGGGTGTGGGGCTGGAGGAGGGTTGTAGGGCTGGAGGAGGGTTGTAGGGCTGGAGGAGGGGTGTGGGGTTGGAGGAGGGGTGTGGGGCTGGAGGAGGGTTGTAGGGCTGGAGGTGGGGTGTAGGGCTGGAGGAGGGGTAATGGGCTGGAGGAGGGGTGTATGGCTGGAGGAGGGGTGTGGGGCTGGAGGAGGGGTGTGGGGCTCGTGGAGGGGTGTAGGGCTGGAGGAGGGGTAATGGGCTGGAGGAGGGGTGTGGGGTTGGAGGAGGTTGCAGAGATAAGGAGAGGCAAGGCCATGAAGGGATTTAAACATCAGGATGATCATTTTCACTTCCTGGCATTGCTGGACTGGGAGCCAATGCAGGTCAGCGAGTACAGGGGTGATGGGAGAACAGGACTTGGTGCGAGTTAGGATACGGGCAGCAGAGTTTTGGATGAGCTCAAGTTTATGGAGGGTGGAGGAAGGGAGGCCGGCCAGGAGACCATTGGAATAGCATTTGGAGGTGACAAAAGCATGGATGAGAGTTTCAGCAGCAGACGGGCTGAGGCGGGGGCAGAGAGGGACAATGCTGAGGTGGAAATTCAACTAACCCTATTCATAATGATAAGAAAGTTCTGCCACAGTGAATACGGCAACTCAAGTTCCTTTAAAGTAAATGTTAAATCTTTTAAATATAATTTGTAACTTAATTTGAATGCATCCCTATTACAGATGTCACCAGTCCCTTCTATCAGCTTGGACATCTTTTAATTTCAAAGCCGAGTTTAGTGGAGTGAATAACCAATGGTGAGACATGACCTCTAGTGCCCACGAAGGGTAGTGCAAGGATAATGGCAAGACAGTTACACGAATCTGCACAGAAAGGAAAGGCTCGACAATAAACATTCCAACAGTTCCGAATTAATTTTATCTCTGACCATTTTCTTTCATTCATTGATATTTTGATGTTGGTAACATTATAATACGCGCCGCAATAAAATTACATAATTGCCAGGATCAGAGACATTGCAAAGGTACACAGGATGGGGCAGTCATTAACTGAACAGTCCAATATTGGGCCTCAGCTAAGCATTTACATTGTCTCTTCACTTTTGTTGTTCATTTAACTGCTTTAATTGTTCTACAGATTCACCATATTGTGCAGATCTGACAGTGTAATGTGCAGTGCCTTACTGTAACTACACAACTTCCTTCATTTATATTTCCACTCCAACTCACAAAATAATCTGACAATGTCCAAATAATATAAGTCCCCCTGCAGTCAATCAATGTTCAGCTCACTCAAGTTTGACATCATTTAATCCAACTCCAAGTCTCAAGGCATCACAGAACTTCGAATAGTCTTCTCCAATTCTGGCTGGTCTTGCAGCATGACACATTCCGCAGCCTCGATGTTCCTGCTCTGCAATTGAAACTTAATGAACAATCTGCCACCAAATTAAAGGCATCTGCACTTCAAGTAGTTGTAGGAAGCAAAGCTAATGTCTCAGACTGCAGTCTGAAGTGGTTTCATCTGTGACACTGCTTTGGGGTGAACAGACAAATGATTTCAAATGAGTGTCTTGTGTTAGCAATGTAATAAATATTAACAATGACACAAAGCAGAGGTTGCGACGAGTGTAAAACTATCAAATTGCCAGTGCTGGAAATGTTGCATTTCCCGGGGCCCTGTTCAATCTGACAGTCTGTGGAAAATGTAACGGGGCTTTCTCCTGAATTGCTCTGGAGTTCTAAATATGTAACTCACTGACAGACTGCTACAACTCCAATAACATCCAATTCATTTATCTAACGTTTGTTCTTGCTAATATGTAAGTATCATGATTATTGCCCTTGGCAAGAATGCTTCAGTTACACAGTGCTCACTGGGGTCTAGATTTTTAACACCTTTGTGTCCATTGGATGGGCCTAAAACTGACCAATTATCAATTTAGCATGGTGTTTGGGCCACAGTGAAATTTGTCGGGACCTCTTTATTGGCAGCCCTGGCTTCCAGGGGTCCCAGAATGGACCAGTGTCACTCTGTGAAAACACTCTGTGAAAACACTCTTCCCAGGTGTTTGTCCTGGCTCAGTGGGCAGCACTCTTACCTCTGAATCAGAAGGTTGTGGGTTCCAAGCTCCACTCCAGACACTTGAGCATAAAATCTAGGTTACCACTTCAGTGCAGTACTGAGGGAGTGCAGCACTGTCAGAGGTGCTGTCTTTCAGATGCAATATTAAATCAAAGAAAGACCTTGGGGCCAATTTTCGGATGGCTGAGTGGGCTGGGGGGGGGGGTTCTGAAAATGGCAGAATCCTGGAGTTGGTTCAGAGCCCGGCTGCAACCTACTCATTCCTGGGTTCCCCAATGATGCGTTTGAGTGTGTGCACAGCTCCCGCATGCGGGACCCCCACCAGCAATTAAAGCTGGCGGGATGATAATTTCGGTAGTTGAGGTACTTGACAGACCTCATTGAGTGGAGGTTTTGGCAGGGGTACAATTTTGAAGGATCCCCAGCGTGTTTCCCGTGCTGTGGGAAACACTCCCTGTTGGAGCAGATGTGTTTCAGCCAGCAGCCAGTGGGAGATGCAAAGGATTATTTGACAGGTGGGGGGACACCTCATTTATTGCAGCAGGACACTCCGTCACTTCAGACAAAGTTTTGGCTGCAACACCTTTGTCTTTCCACTCAAAATTATTAATTTATACCCTAAACTCTGCTGTGCAAACACATTTACCTACTTTGCGGACCCCCTCAAACTCACACCGTCAGGATGGGGGGGCACCATGGCTGCATTCATCACTTCATCCGAGGACGAGCAACATCACCAGCCTCACCAGGCACGCCGACCACCTCTGCCACGTGGAGCTCCACAACACAGTGCTGCACCACAGGCACCTGCACAAAATAGTCGTGCAACTACACATACACCCACTGTAGGGTGACCCAATGGGTGGCATCAAGTGTGGGTGTTCATGGTGAACCTCATGAAAGGGACTTATGACACAAGCCAGTCAAGAATGGCCAAGACTTGGCAGTAGTGGTGACAATAATAATATTTAATGTGCCATTAACAAAAATCAAATATAAATAAAAAACATGACAAACCGTCAAACTCCATTGTGCATCCTCTCTGTGCTCACAAAACCTTCACCTTTCGCTTCCGACTACTCCTACGTGGTGCATCCCCTGTGGCTGCAGCAGAGGTAGTGACAGGTTGCTCTTGTTCATGCCCTGACCGATTAGATGCTTTGGGCCGATGCCCTCTGGGTTTCGGTGCCCGTGAGGGCCCCTCCAAAGACTGCTCCACCTGCACCTGTGCAGGGGCAGATTCGACCACATGGAGAGGAGGCGGCATTGCGGGTACTGATTGAGAGGGGGGCAAGGGGTGAGATGTGGGAGCGCTTTGAGTGGCATCCCCACTTCCAAGTCCCCATCCCTCTCCTGGGCCAGGCCCACATCACTCCTACCACCCTGCTGGATGACAGTTTGGAGGACATGTGTGAAGCCTTGTAAGGCCAGTGCTCATGTATCTGCCTGCCTGTTTAAGGCGGCAGAAAGTTGTTCACCCTGAGTCCGAAGGGCCGTTGTCAGGGCCTCAATGGACTCATTGTTGAGCCGTGCTTGAAGCTCCATGGAGGCTAGCCTTACCTCCATCGCAGACGTTCCCGCACTTACCCATGACACTATCTCAGAGATGCCCTCACATCCCTGTGACAGTATCTCAGAGATTTCCTCCTGTACCTGTGCCACCATTTCACTCATGCAGGAGTTGGACTCCTCCATCTTCTGCGCAATTGTGGAGAGTGCGTGTGGCACCTGTTCCAGGACCTCACAAACGTGCTGCTGCCCCTCGATCATTCTCCTTTTAAAGGATGGCCCCCAGGGTTCAGCATCTGTGTCCAGCTGAGCAGAGCCTGGAGAAGAGTGCTCCCACCGACGCAGACTCTCCACGGCTGCCCCGGCCACCAGTGTCTGCTCGTGCTCACATGTTTGTGGTGACTCACCATGTGCGACCCCAACTAAGTGAGGACGGGGACCCACCGAGGTGTGTGTATCTGCGCTGGTGGATGGCTCGCTCAGATGTGATGGTGTCCCCTCAGAGGCCGGCAGGTCCTCTGAGGAATTGTCCTCCGCCATCACGGAGGTCGCTGAAGGCCCTGTAAGAGAACAGAAGGCAATAATAAGCATGATACCAGATGTTGAGATGCTGAAGATGGCAAGGCATGTTAACATCATTTGCTATTGTATGTGCTGAATGTTAAAGTTCTGTCACCAGCCGTTTGTCGGGTGCCAGTCTCGGCATCCCCGATGGACAGGCACTTGAGGGTGCGGCTCAGTTCCAGGGTCTCCTGCTCCGCGTCCGTGAGGACGACCAGATGTTGCGGCCTCCCTCCGGTCTTCGCCCTCTCCCGTACATTCTGGGCTCTCTTCTCCTATAAGGGGAGAAAGTAGAGAGGCGTGAGTGAGGGATGGTGACGTGGCCAACCGATGAATGCATTGGTTTGGGTGAGGCTGACCGTGAAAGAGATGCATCAGAGGGTGAGTATGAGACAGAGCCATGACATTGTATGAGGATTGTGTTGAGTGGTCGTGGTGGGGTGAGTAATGGGGAGGTGAGGAAGTGCAGGTAAGTTGAGGATGAGCTTTGAGTGGGTGTGAGGAGTGATGTGATAGAGTAGTGTTGGCAGTGCTGAATGAATTGTGGGGTGGGGGCGGTGATGTGGAAGACGGAGTGTAGGAAAATGAGTAAGTGTGCTCACTTTGGCTGACCTGGTTAGGTCATTGAAGTGCTTCCTGCACTGGATCCAGGTGTGGGAGATGTTGCTGCTGCTGGTGACCTCCTCTGCCACCTCGAGCCAGGCCTTCGTGGCACAGACAGGCCACTTGCTCCCGTCCACCGGGTAGAAAATCTCCCTTCTCCTCCTCACCCCATCCAGTAGCACCTGGAGTGAGGCATCACGAAATCGTTAAAGGCCTGTTCAGCCTTTTCTGATAGGTATAACCTCTCAGTTCTGGTATCTTCCTAGTAAATCTTGTTTGCACCCTCTCTAGTGCCTCTATATCCTTTTTGTAATATGGAGACCCGATGAAGATGTGCAGAAACCCTGCAGGTTTGGTGTAAGTCCCATTCACACTGTTTTCCTGGGATGTTCGTGGGTCTGCTGCAGAAGTTACAATGGGTGATTGGGAGACTCCCTGTGGACATTCAACCCGACTATGAATGTATAAATACAGAGAGAAGAGAGAAGAATGGAGGGGAGAGGACAACAAAGGGAAGGAATAGAAAGGGAGCAGGATTACTGACTTCTGAGCTTTCAACAGTAAATAAAAGATTCAGCTCCTCTCAGTTGTCCTTAATGTTTGAATCCCACATTTGTCATTAAGGAGTTTAGAAAAAACACAAATAAAATGATAAAGGCGATGAGGGTAATGATGTGTTTCTCGAGCAATTATAAGTTATCACCGGGTGAAAACCTTTTAAAGCTGGTGAATTACTACACAGAGCTTTCTTTAATTTTATTCACTAAAACAAGTCTCCCTGACAGCAGTAGGAGAGTCATAGAGTCATAGAGTTATACAGCACGGATAGAGGCCCTTCGGCCCATCGTGTCCGCGCCGGCCATCAGCCCTGTCTACTCTAATCCCATATTCCAGCATTTGGTCCGTAGCTTGTGGGCTTCCAAATACAATAGGTTTATCTTTTAATTTCAAAACATTTTTCCCCACGTAGCCGGGAAGGGGGCGGGGGGTCAAATCGTGGACGGGAAACCCGGAAGTACAGGTGTCCCAGACTCCTTACGATTTCGATGTAAGGACACCTTTACTTTTGTTGGTTTGCGGTCCGACTGGCCGGCTGATTGACAGGCTGGTCTCAGTCTGATGGGAGCAGAGCAAGGATGAGGACGTGGAAAGGTGAGTGTTCAGGTAAGCCTTAGATTGTATGGATGGGGGCACCAATGGGCATGGGGGGTCACAGGGGGTGGGAGTCAGTCAACGGGGGGCATGGGGGACGTCAGTCATCGGAGCAGTCAGTCATGGCAGGAGGGATCGGGGGTCAGTCACCGGGGGGGGGAGGAGGGATCAAGGGTCATTGCAGTGGTCCGCGATCATTGTGGGGGGGGTCTGTGATCGTTGGGGTGGGGGTCCGTGATCGTTGGGGTGGGGGTCCGTGATCGTTGGGGTGGGGGTCCGTGATCGTTGGGGTGGGGGTCCGTGATTGTTGGGGTGGGGGTCCGTGATCGTTGCGGGGGGGGGGGGCCGCGATCAATGGGGGGTCGCTGCAGGTAGGCTTGTTGGGCTTGGGGGGAGCACTCCTGCTCCTCCGGGCCCACAAGCTGTGCCAGAAAGGCACTTACCTGCAGTTTCGGGCCTTCTCGCCTCCTCTCACAAGGCATGAAGGAGAAGGCCCGGGGGGTCCCGGCCCCCAGGGGGTGAAATCGCAAAACCTTTGAAAATGGAGGCCCGCAGCCTCCTCGTAAGGTTTTAGTGCCACCTGAGAGCGGGTTGGTTGGCCACTCCTCGACCCACCCTGGTGAAAACCGGAAATGGGCGGCTTGGAGACAGGTTTGGGGGCGGGTTTGTAATTGCTGCAATTTTCAATGGCCCCCCAACCCCAACCCACCCGTTTCTCACAGTTAAAATTCTGCCCTTTGTATTCAGAGGTTTACAATCCCTATTTGCCATATCATAGAATCATAGAAAGGTTATAGCACGGAAGGAGGCCATTCAGCCCATCGAGTCCATGCCGGCTCTCTGCAAGAGCAATCCAGCCGGTCCCACTCCCCCGCCCTTTCCCCAGAGCCCTGCAAATTTTTTCCCTTCATGTTGCGATTTTTTAAATTCAGAAGTTTAATCAACAAATTCTATTTTTCAAAAAAATGTACAAGTCAGATTTCAAACAGACTTCTTTTACTGTTCTTTTCTTTGAAAATGTTTTGCTTCAAAAAACCTTCCAAAAGGCAAAGTGTGATTCTATCCCTCATCTACTGGAACCAATTATGGCTTGTTGAGCAGCTCGTATAGTCATTAATTCTCAAGATATGTCTCATTCCACAGCTGCACAGTCAACTTCAAAAGTGAGTATTTTACTCTTTGTCAGACCTCGTGTTAGTCAGCTTAATGATGAGCGAGATTTTTGAAGTATCGTCACAGGCCCAGTCCTCGGCTTTGGCTCTGCTCAGGCTCGGGCCCAGGCTCAGGCTCAGACACAGGCCCAGTCCTAGGTTCAGGTTCAGGCCCGGGTCCAGGCCCAGTCTTAGGGTCTGGCTCAGGCTCAGGCCCAGGCTCAGGCCCAGGTCCAGGTCCAGTCCTAGGGTCAGGCTCAGGCCCAGGCCCTGACACAGTCCTAGATTCTGGCTCAGGCTCAGGCCTAGGCTCAGGGCCAGGCTCAGGCCCAGGTCCAGTCCTAGGTTCAGCCTCAGGCCCAGGCCCTGAAACAGTCCTATATTCTGGCTCAGGCTCAGGCCTAGGCTCAGGCTCAGGCCCTGGCTCAGCTCACAGATCCATTTTGTCAGCCAGAATTGAAGAATGGTGCATACTCTAGGGGAAGAGGAGAAGAAAAAAAACAAAGGAAAAATATCAAGAAATGTTGATTAGCATCCTAACAAGTTAGTAAGTTAATGAATATTCTATCTCATTTGAAAGCACAGAGCCAATATCTAGATATTTCATGAAGTAGGCTGCAAGCACTGGAGAGGTCAGGGTTTCTTTGGTTCAAGGGTTAGTTTTGTGTAAGATGCTGAAGAGATGTTGCTTTGGGAGTAAACTGATTGAGAAACGAATCACAATATGATCAACCCCAAATCCTCGACTCTGTTGGCGATCAAGATGTCAGCTACCTTTTAAAAAGTGAAGGCGTGGAATTTTCAAGGAGTTGCCCCAATTTCCCGTCGTAAATTCAGCGGGAAACCCCGAGGAAATGGAGTAAGTGGCCAGTTATGTCATTTCTCCAGGGTCTCCACCAATCTTCTGCCGAGGTTACTGACATAGAACATTTCCTGGTTCAAAGTGCAGCCCAAACTAGGCCGAGATATGATCCAGAAATGGAGGCTATCACGGAGAAACTGGCACATTTAGTTTAAACTTCAGCCTTGCACAACTCTTCATCCCTCCCTGAAATCCTCCTCCCCACTCCCAAAACATAGAAACAATAGACGTTCTGGACAATAATATCATCAAAATAAATCATGTATGGGGGGGGGAGAAGAAAAAAAATTGGAAAGGGCCTATTATCGGGCGCGGGTACCACGATCGACTATTAACCCGTGCCCAATGGTACTTACACAGCTGGCATGTGAATTTCGTGCTGCCTGCTACTTACCATGATAGCTCCGTGCAGCCAGTGCTCCCCGCACTGCTGAGAGGCCACACGGAGAATGAGGAAGCCCGAAACTGGGCGTGCTCAGCGCATGTCATCTGCAGCCTGCAGCTCTTAAAGGTGCAGGTGCACATTTTAAATGCGACATGCACAGTCCACTAGGAGGAGGGAAAGATGGCAGGACCGGCATGAGAGAGGGTCCCACGATTCTCCGATGATGCATTGGAGGCCCTGGTGGAGGGAATGGACGAAAGGAGGGCCAAGATGTACCCACAGGGAGGCAGGAGACCTTCCAGACTGCAGCTCCACAGGCATTGGCAGGCTATGGCGCAGGAAGTGAACACCAGGACATGGGCACCATGCACATTGGTGCAGTGCTGAAAGAAGTTCAATGATTTGACACGAGTGGTCAAGGTGAGTGAATGTAAGTGTCAAGTGGCACATCCAACCAACTGCACCACTGCTCCAGGCATCACACTCCCCGACACCCACCCACCAACAAACACTGCCCATCCATACGCAATGCTGCACTTGGCATGCTGCATCTCACCTGCACATAGTACCACACAACCACCACTCACAAGTCACACAAACTGGCAGCTATTCAACCATGACAGGCACATCACCCACACACCTTGCAGGACACTCACTGACACACTGTCCTCAGTCTTGTAGGAGAAGGTGGCGCATAACAGCCGGCAGCAGGAGGAACCTGAGGGTGGACGGGCACGTCTGCACTTCCTCACCCCCCTAGAGGAGACAGTGCTTAGGATCATTGGGCGGGGCGTCGCTGCAGCCGTCACAACGAGCCGTGCTGGAGGTCCCGGTGAAGGGGGTCTCTGCATATCTAATGCTCCTTCTCCTTTCCCACATCTCCCTCCTCCCATAATCTTTTCTGACTCACGTGCTGCAGATGCTGTCAGCACACACGTCTTACTTGCTCCTCTCCCCACTCCACAACTCAACCTGTTTCCCTTTGTCATTGCAGATACCCAGGAACACGTGGTGGGACCGTCCGAGGAGGAGGAGGGGGAGGGGGAGGAGGAGGAGGAGGAGGAGGAGGAGGGGGAGGAGGAGGAGGGGGAGGAGAGGAGGAGGAGGAGGAGGGGGAGAGGAGGGGGAGTGGGAGGAGGAGGAGGAGGGGGAGGAGGGGGAGGAGGAGGAGGGGGAGGAGGAGGGGGAAGGGGAGGAGAGGAGGGGGAGGAGGAGGAGGGGGAGGAGGAGGAGGAGGGGGAGGAGGAGGAGGAGGAGGGGGAGGAGGAGGAGGAGGAGGACGAGGAGGAGGACGAGGAGATGAGGGGGAGGAGGAGGAGGAGGAGGAGGAGGAGGAGGAGGAGAGGAGGAGGAGGAGGAGAGGAGGGGGAGGAGAGGAGGAGGGGGCGGAGGACACTGAAGCCACACCGTCACTCGATCTGACACTTGCTTCCAGCAGCTCAGAGACTGACACTGCACATCCTTTAGAGGTTAGGTTAGAGGAGGGATCGGCACGTGGTGAGACACCGAGCACAAGTGATCAGGAGCCGGGGCGGGGGGAACGGATATCACAGGTGTCAGCTCGCTGGAGGGCGAGGTCGCTCACTAGTTCTGCTGCAGAAGAGTCAGATGAGGACTTCGATGGGCCAGGCTACAGAAGACGGCTGATCGGCGTACACCAACAAATGCTTGGGGCACTGGAAAGCCTGTCAGAGAGCCTGCTCACAGTGAGAAGGGGCATGGAGGGGTCCAGCTCCAACTTGGCACAGGGCTTTGCCCAGAGCTTGGAGCCCATCCTTTCCAACATGGAACAGGTGGTCACCTCCATCAGCGCACCAGTGGAACCCACCATGATGCAGCGTCTGATGACTGATGTCACAGCTTCCACTGCAGCACAAACATCTGCCATCCGAGGTCTGACTGCTGAATTTGCAGCTCAGACTGCTGCTATCGTGGCTCTGTGGAATGGGGCTTCCAGGGCGTCACAGCACTCCAGCAATCCGTTCTCCAGCTGATCACCAGGATTGCTGAGGCGCCGCCCTGGGAGAGTGGCAGTGGCGCCATGGCAGTCGGACCTGCTGTCCTCTCTCAGGACAACAGCATTCCTGCTCCTACCCCTGCCACTCCGCCACTGCCCCTGTTGTTGCCTCTCGGCCAGCCAGACCAGACTGAAGCCGGGCCCTCCAGGCCCAGAGCTGCTCGAGATCGTCCTCCAAGGCCATCTGCACATTCCTCCATTGAAGGCAAGCAACCTCCCGCCACCCATTCTCCAGCCACCGGGGATGCGCCTCGTAGGAGCACTAGGATAGGTAAAGGCACACGAACAACAGGCACTAAGGGAATGCACAAGGGTGAATAGTTCAGTTATGTTTGCATAATTTCATTTATTCATTGATAAATGAGAGTTTGATTTTGCATTTGGTGGTAGTTTTTATTTATGCGATGAGCTGAAAGGGAAACCAATGTGTAATCAGATGGAGGGCGATTTGATTGTCTTGTGGGAGGGTTAAGGTGGGGAGTGTAGGACTGTTGGTGAGTTGGGGGATGTAGTTCACATTATTGATAGTGGGCACGGATCAGGCGAGCACGCACAGCCCTCGCAGACAAGGCGTGTGGTTCCTGCTGCACCCTTGCGTCTTCCTCCACTTTCTCTTCCGGCTCCACCCCCTCTTCCTCCTCCTCCTCAGCCTCTTCCTCCTCCTGCTCCTCCTCCTCCACCACCTCCGGCTCAGGGTCTTCTCTAATCATTAGAGGCAAAGACTCGTCCCTCATAATGGCGAGGTTGTGCAGTATGCAGCAGACCACCACGAATCTGCCCACCCGGTCAGGGGAGTACTGCAGGGCTCCTCCAGACCAGTCCAGGCAGCGGAAGCGTTGTTTGAGGAGGCCTATGGTGTGATCCACGATGTTGCGTGTGGCAGCACGGCTCTCATCATATGCCTGCTGTGCACGTGTGCAGGGATTCCTGACCGGTGTCATGAGCCATGGCGTGACGGTATAGCCCTTGTCGCCCAGTATCCAGCCTTTGACTTGCCGAGTCGGGTGAAAGATGGCTGGCACGTTGGACTGCCGCATGACAAAGGCATCGTGACTGCTCCCAGGGTAGCGGGCATCGATCTCCATGATTCGATGTGTGTGGTCGCACACCAGCTGCACGTTGAGGGAGTGGAAGCCCTTTCGGTTGATGAAGACGGCTGAGTTGATGTGTGGGGCACACAGGGCAATATGCCTGCAGTCCATGGCACCATGCACCATGGGGAAGCCAGCAATGTGGGCGAACCCCCGTGCTCACTCGTTCTGATTGTCTCTGTGGAGAGGGAAGGTGATGAACCTGTACCTCATGTGGTACAGTGCGTCTGTGACCTCCCTTATGCAGCAGTGCACTGCATACTGCGAGATGTTGCACGTGTCACCAGCAGAGGCCTGAAATGCTCCTGAGCCGTAGAAATTCAGCGCCATGGTGACCTTCACAGCCACAGGCAATGCCGTCCTCACCCTGCTCTGAGGCTGCAGTTGTGGCCGCACCAGTTGACAGATCTCGGTCACGACTTCCTTGGTGAACCTCAGGCGTCGGATTCAATCCTCCTCGGTCCTCGGAGGTAAGAGAATTGATCCCGGAAGGCCCTCATTGGGTAGGGCCTCCTGCTCAGTGCCATGCGCCTCCTCGACCTCTGTCTCCTCGCAGCTTGACCTGCTGGGTGTGGCCTCTCTGCATGCTCCCAGTCGTGCTCAATGCCCAGCGGGAGCCCGAGCAGACCGCCCATGGTTGGCAGGAATGTTGTTCAACCACAGTTTTAACTTTCTGAACCACAAGGCAGTACCTGCCAAAGCACTCTCAGGAGTAGTCTAGGACCTTTCAGTAAGAATAGGGAGCTTCAAAAAAAAAACACTTCCTACTCCTCCAGCAGCCAGAAGCAATAATCCAGTAGCTAACCTGCAATACCTGCATGGCCCCTTTAAATAGCATTGGTTGGGGGTCCTTCAGGCACTCTAAGACACGTTCAGGTGTGCGTAATTAAGACTGTGCATTGAGTTCAAGGTACAGAGGAGATTTACGAGGATGTTGCCAGGGCTGGAGAATTTTAGCTATGAGAAAAGATTGGATAGGCTGGGGTTGTTTTCTTTGGAACAAAGGAGGCTGAGGGGTGATTTACTTGAGGTGTATAAAATTATGAGGGGCCCAGATAGAGTGGATAGGGAGGACCTATTTCCCTAAGCAGAGGGGTCAGTGACCAGGGGGCATAAATTTAAAGTAATTGGCAGAAGGATTAGAGGGGAGTTGAGGAAAAATGTTTTCACCCAGAGGGTGGTGGGGGTCTGGAACTCACTGCCTGAAAGGGTGGTAGAGGCAGAAACCCTCAACTCATTTAAAAAGTACTTGGATGGGTACTTGAAGTGCCATAACCTACAGGGCTACGGACCAAGTGCTGGAAAGTGGGATTAAGCTGGCTAGCTCTTTTTCGGCCAGTATGGTCATGATGGGCCGATAGGTCTCCTTCTGTGCCATAACTTTCTATGATTCTACGATAAGGTCCAAAATGGTCTCTATCACTTTAAATCAGTGTTGCACACTGATCGAACACATTTTCTCCCTACTTTACAAGCTGCCGGTATTTGCACATGCGCTAATACCTATACCAAGATGGCGTCCGGTGCATGTCACGCTGGAAATGTGCATGTGCAGCCAAGATGCCATCTTGGATCTCTGAAAGGCTGCATAGCACTGAAACAACGGGCACTGGGTGGCCCAGTTTAGCACCCATAGGTTCTACAGCACAGAAACAGGCCATTCGGCTCAACAGGTCCATGTCGGTGTTTATGCTCCACACGAGCCTCCTCCCTCCCTACTTCATCCAATCCTATCTGCATAACTTTTTATTCCTTCCTCCCTCGTGTGCTTATCTAGTTTCCCCTTAAAGGCATCTGTTGTTCGCCTCATGTGGTAGCCAGTTCCACATTCCAACCACTCTCTGAGTAAAGAAGTTTCTTCTGAATTCCTATTTGGATTTATTAGAGACTATCTTGTAATAATGGCCTCTAGTTTTGGACTCCCTGATAAGTGGAAACATTTTCTCTATGTCTACCCTATCAAACCCTTTCATTATCTTAAAGACCTCTATCAGGTCACCCCTCAACCTTCTCTTTTCTGGAGAAAAAAGCCCCAGCCTGTTCAGCCTTTCCTGATAAGAATAAGAATATCCTCTCAGTTCTGGTATCATCCTTGAGAATCTTTATTGCACCTTTTCCAGTGCTTCTATATCCTTTTTATAATATGGAGACCAGAACTGTTTACAGTACTCCACGTGTGGTCTAACCCAAGGTTCTATACAAGTTTAACATAACTTCTCCGCTTTTCAATTCTATCCCTCTAGAAATGAACCCCAGTGTTTTGTTTGCCTTTTTAATTACCTTATTAACCTGTGTTGCTACTTTTAGTGATTTGTGTATCTGTACCCCCAGATCCCTCTGCTCCTCTACCCCATTTAGACTCTTATTTTTCAAGCAGTATGTGGCCTCCTTATTCTTCATACCAAAATGCACCACCTCACACTTATCTATATTGAAATTCATTTGCCAATTACATGCCCATAGTTGACGTAGAAAAATTAAATGAGCAATAGCAATTTGCAATGGTAAATGTTGGGGCTGATCAAAGAGGAATTATTGCAGCTTGCTGAAGTTGCTGAGTTTCTAATGGACACAGCTTTCCAAAATCAGTGAAAGCTTCAGCACAATCTCCGTGCAAGAATTGCTTCTTTAGTGGCCCAGGTTTGAGATGGTGTACAGGCACTAAATAGTGAAATAGTTGGAACGTGGGATGTTTTGAACTTCTGTCCAGAGGGTAACCTGCTGAAATCAGAGTGTTCATTCCACTGGTGACCTGCATACACAGCTGTATACAAGAAGGGAATCACTTCAATTTAATATACAAAAAAACATGAGTAGAAATGTTTTCGTTTGCAGGTTGAGTAGTTAGTGATCGTAGAATCATGAGCACAGGAAGAAACCATTCTGCCCAATGCACCTGTGCTGGCTCTTTGAAAGAGCTATCCGGTTAGTCCCATTCCCCTTCTCTTTCCCCATAGCCCTGCAATTTGTTCCCCTTCAAGTACATATCGAATTCCTTTTTGGAAGTTACCATTCAATCTTCTTCCACCGCCCTTTCAGGCAGTGCAGTCCAGATCATAACAACTCGTTGCATAAAAAAATGTTGTCTTTCTCTGACCTATGGTGGGCTGCAGGCGATGATAATTTTATAAAAGAGCAGAATGCAGGTTACATTTTGTAAGGTTTCCTCGATATTAAGATTTTATAAAGATGTCGTGCACATTAAACCAATACCCCTCCTGATCATTCCATCTTTAATGGTTGCAGTTTAGGATTGAGTAATACACACCGTACAAATATTCTGGTTGTTAAGACATCACCCTTCAAAGTTCCTGCTCAGTTTTAGTTTATCAATGGAACCGTTAGAGTGACTGGATGTCCAGCTACTTTTGTTATAATCCTGAACATTTAACCAGTTCTGGCTCTTGCTCTTCAGGCCATTCATATTTTTTTCCTATCCTGATTCATCCACAATCAGAAACGTGTTGGATATATGACCATTGAAAGCAGAGAACTATAGAGTCCCGCACATACCCTTCCCCCACAGTCTGACCCCATTACCAGGCCGTGTGTGATGGAGTGACAAGAGTCAATAAGGAATCTCAATCATTCCATTAGATTTTCTGCCTGCTCTGGAGTCAGCAGTGGTTGGGTTCCGATAGATGAGATGTTTGACCAAAAGCATTAAAGAAAATCTTTGACAGCCTGTAACCTCTAGAGGGATAAGGATCTATTAGACCCTCGTTCAAAAATAATAAAAGTCAGATTAATGCTGCCATTCTGAGCTTGGAAATGCAAATTTAATTGTTTATCTAAATGGACCATTCGAATATTTCATTATTAAATAACCATTAGCATTTAGCTACAGTTAACCTCTCCTAATGATGCTAACCTGCTACCTTATTCTAAATTGAATAGAATAGAATAGGAATCTTGTGCTACAGCACATTTTATTTTTATTTTTGTCCTGATTGTTAAACAGTGGAAAATTGGCAGTTGATTTGGAAGTTATATGCAGCACAGAAATACTTGCTTTCTGTCAATTGAAAAATTGCGGCTAATTGTGCATGTGGACAAATCTGCTGCTTTTCTCCTTTTGAAGCACATTATGCAAGTCTTAAAAGACTCTAATGAGAATGACGTAGAATGTTTGGATTAGCATCAAATTTGTAGTCAGCAAATGGGAATATTATGAACGATAAATGTTACATGGAAAGATGACCCGTGAATGTTACAGGGAGAGATGACCCGTGAATGTTACATGGAGAGATGACCCATGAATGTTGCATGGAGAGATGACCCATGAATGTTACATGGAAAGATGAGGTATCAATGTTACATGGAAAGATGAGGCATGAATGTTACATGGAAAGATGAGGCATGAATGTTACATGGAGAGATGACCCGTGAAAGTTACATGGAGAGATGACCCGTGAATGTTACATGGAGAGATGACCCGTGAATGTTACATGGAGAGATGACCCGTGAATGTTACATGGAAAGATGACCCATGAATGTTACATGGAGAGATGACCCATGAATGTTACATGGAGAGATGACCCGTGAATATTACATGGAGAGATGACCCATGAATATTACATGGAAAGATGACCCATGAATGTCACATGGAGAGATGACCCATGAATGTTACATGGAGAGATGAGGCATGAATGTTACATGGAGAGATGACCCATGAATGTTACATGGAGAGATGACCCATGAATGTTACATGGAGAGATGAGGCATGAATGTTACATGGAGAGATGACCCATGAATGTTACATGGAGAGATGACCCATGAATGTTACATGGAGAGATGACCCATGAATGTTACATGGAGAGATGACCCGTGAATATTACATGGAGAGATGACCCATGAATGTCACATGGAGAGATGAGGCATGAATGTTACATGGAGAGATGACTCATGAATGTTACATGGAGAGATGACCCATGAATGTTACATGGAGAGATGACCCATGAATGTTACATGGAGAGATGAGGCATGAATGTTACATGGAGAGATGAGGCATGAATGTTACATGGAGAGATGACCCATGAATGTTACATGGAGAGATGACCCATGAATGTTACATGGAGAGATGACCCATGAATGTTACATGGAGAGATGACCCATGAATGTTACATGGAGAGATGACCCATGAATGTTACATGGAGAGATGACCCATGAATGTTACATGGAGAGATGAGGCATGAATGTCACATGGAGAGATGAGGCGTGAATGTTACATGGAGAGATGACCCATGAATGTTACATGGAGAGATGACCCATGAATGTTACATGGAGAGATGACCCATGAATGTTACATGGAGAGATGACCCATGAATGTTACATGGAGAGATGACCCATGAATGTTACATGGAGAGATGACCCATGAATGTTACATGGAGAGATGACCCATGAATGTTACATGGAGAGATGAGGCATGAATTTTACATGGAGAGATGACCCGTGAATGTTACAGGGAGAGATGACCCGTGAATGTTAGATGGAGAGATGACCAGTGAATGTTACATGGAGGGATGACCCATGAATGTTACATGGAGAGATGACCCGTGAATGTTACATGGAGAGATGACCCGTGAATGTTACAGGGAGAGATGACCCATGAATGTTACATGGAGAGATGAGGCATGAATGTTACATGGAGAGATGACCCATGAATGTTATATGGAGAGATGACCCATGAATGTTACATGGAGAGATGACCCATGAATGTTACATGGAGAGATGAGGCATGAATGTTACATGGAGAGATGACCCATGAATGTTACATGGAGAGATGACCCATGAATGTTACATGGAGAGATGAGGCATGAATGTTACATGGAGAGATGACCCATGAATGTTACATGGAGAGATGACCCATGAATGTTACATGGAGAGATGACCCATGAATGTTACATGGAGAGATGACCCATGAATGTTACATGGAGAGATGACCCGTGAATATTACATGGAGAGATGACCCATGAATATTACATGGAAAGATGACCCATGAATGTCACATGGAGAGATGAGGCATGAATGTTACATGGAGAGATGACCCATGAATGTTACATGGAGAGATGACCCATGAATGTTACATGGAGAGATGACCCATGAATGTTACATGGAGAGATGACCCATGAATGTTACATGGAGAGATGACCCATGAATGTTACATGGAGAGATGAGGCATGAATGTTACATGGAGAGATGACCCATGAATGTTACATGGAGAGATGAGGCATGAATGTTACATGGAGAGATGACCCATGAATGTTACATGGAGAGATGACCCATGAATGTTACATGGAGAGATGACCCATGAATGTTACATGGAGAGATGACCCATGAATGTTACATGGAGAGATGACCCATGAATGTTACATGGAGAGATGAGGCATGAATGTCACATGGAGAGATGAGGCATGAATGTTACATGGAGAGATGACCCATGAATGTTATATGGAGAGATGACCCATGAATATTACATGGAGAGATGACCCATGAATGTTACATGGAGAGATGACCCATGAATGTTACATGGAGAGATGACCCATGAATGTTACATGGAGAGATGACCCATGAATGTTACATGGAGAGAAGATGACCCATGAATGTTACATGGAGAGATGAGGCATGAATTTTACATGGAGAGATGACCCGTGAATGTTACAGGGAGAGATGACCCGTGAATGTTAGATGGAGAGATGACCAGTGAATGTTACATGGAGGGATGACCCATGAATGTTACATGGAGAGATGACCCGTGAATGTTACATGGAGAGATGACCCGTGAATGTTACAGGGAGAGATGACCCATGAATGTTACATGGAGAGATGAGGCATGAATGTTACATGGAGAGATGACCCATGAATGTTACATGGAGAGATGACCCATGAATGTTACATGGAGAGATGACCCATGAATGTTACATGGAGAGATGAGGCATGAATGTTACATGGAGAGATGACCCATGAATGTTACATGGAGAGATGACCCATGAATGTTACATGGAGAGATGAGGCATGAATGTTACATGGAGAGATGACCCATGAATGTTACATGGAGAGATGACCCATGAATGTTACATGGAGAGATGACCCATGAATGTTACATGGAGAGATGACCCATGAATGTTACATGGAGAGATGACCCATGAATGTTACATGGAGAGATGACCCATGAATATTACATGGAAAGATGACCCATGAATGTCACATGGAGAGATGAGGCATGAATGTTACATGGTGAGATGACCCATGAATGTTACATGGAGAGATGACCCATGAATGTTACATGGAGAGATGACCCATGAATGTTACATGGAGAGATGACCCATGAATGTTACATGGAGAGATGAGGCATGAATGTTACATGGAGAGATGACCCGTGAATGTTACAGGGAGAGATGACCCGTGAATGTTACATGGAGAGATGACCCGTGAATGTTACATGGAGAGATGACCCGTGAATGTTACATGGAGAGATGACCCGTGAATGTTACAGGGAAAGATGACCCATGAATGTTACATGGAGAGATGAGGCATGAATGTTACATGGAGAGATGACCCATGAATGTTACATGGAGAGATGACCCATGAATGTTAACATGGAGAGATGACCCATGAATGTTACATGGAGAGATGAGGCATGAATGTTACATGGAGAGATGACCCATGAATGTTACATGGAGAGATGACCCATGAATGTTACATGTAGAGATGACCCATGAATGTTAAATGGAGAGATGACCCATGAATGTTACATGGAGAGATGACCCATGAATGTTACATGGAGAGATGACCCATGAATGTTACATGGAGAGATGAGGCATGAATGTTACATGGAGAGATGACCCATGAATGTTACATGGAGAGATGACCCATGAATGTTACATGGAGAGATGACCCATGAATGTTACATGGAGAGATGACCCATGAATGTTACATGGAGAGATGACCCATGAATGTTACATGGAGAGATGACCCATGAATATTACATGGAAAGATGACCCATGAATGTCACATGGAGAGATGAGGCATGAATGTTACATGGAGAGATGACCCATGAATGTTACATGGAGAGATGACCCATGAATGTTACATGGAGAGATGACCCATGAATGTTACATGGAGAGATGACCCATGAATGTTACATGGAGAGATGAGGCATGAATGTTACATGGAGAGATGACCCGTGAATGTTACAGGGAGAGATGACCCGTGAATGTTACATGGAGAGATGACCCGTGAATGTTACATGGAGAGATGACCCGTGAATGTTACATGGAGAGATGACCCGTGAATGTTACAGGGAAAGATGACCCATGAATGTTACATGGAGAGATGAGGCATGAATGTTACATGGAGAGATGACCCATGAATGTTACATGGAGAGATGACCCATGAATGTTAACATGGAGAGATGACCCATGAATGTTACATGGAGAGATGAGGCATGAATGTTACATGGAGAGATGACCCATGAATGTTACATGGAGAGATGACCCATGAATGTTACATGTAGAGATGACCCATGAATGTTAAATGGAGAGATGACCCATGAATGTTACATGGAGAGATGAGGCATGAATGTTACATGGAGAGATGACCCATGAATGTTACATGGAGAGATGACCCATGAATGTTACATGGAGAGATGAGGCATGAATGTTACATGGAGAGATGACCCATGAATGTTACATGGAGAGATGACCCATGAATGTTACATGGAGAGATGACCCATGAATGTTACATGGAGAGATGACCCATGAATGTTACATGGAGAGATGAGGCATGAATGTTACATGGAGAGATGACCCATGAATGTTACATGGAGAGATGACCCTTGAATGTTACAGGGAGAGATGACTCGTGAATGTTACATGGAGAGATGACCCATGAATGTTACAGGGAGAGATGACCCATGAATGTTACATGGAGAGATGACCCATGAATGTTACATGGAGAGATGAGATATCAATGTTACATGGAAAGATGAGGTATCAATGTGACATGGAAAGATGAGGCATGAATGTTACATGGAGTGATGACCCGTGAATGTTACCTGGAGATATGACCCATGAATGTTACATGGAAAGATTACCCGTGAATATTACATGGAGAGATGACCAAGACTGTTACATCGATGTTTGTGGGCTGGTCATGAACGTGGTACAGGCATTTTTCACAATGTCAATATGTTATTAAACAAAAATTATCCCAGGAATACAGAAAAATGTAAGCTATCACTTCTGCATGATGTGATTGCAATTGAACTCTTTCCCTCTCGTAAAAATCATTGATCCACCATATCCCTCTCTGGAGTGTGTTTGGAAAGAATGTTAAAGGGACACTGCGCATAGTTGAGGTTGACTTGAGCTGATCTTTCCTGTTCACAGACCAGGGCTAAAGGTTCAACTTCATTTATCCAAAGGGAAACTAACCAACCCTCCTTCAGGGAAGTGATGGGGCTGCAATGCTGTAAACCCAACTTTATTATTATTTCTTGTTGGGATGTGGGTTACATTTATTGCCCATGTACTGTTGCCATTCCCTGCAGCAATTGTTTTGAACAACTGAGCAGCTTGCTAGTGCAATTCAGAGGGCATTAAGAGTCAACCATGTTGTATGAATTGGATTCACATGGATGCCAGACCAGGTTTGTGTTAGTGAACCAGTTGGGTTTTTATCCAACAGTTTTCTGGTGCTAATGCACAAATAACCAGATTTATTCAATTCAATTTCAGAAATTGCCACAGTGGGATTTGAATGCCTGACCTTTGGATTGCTAGTCCAGTGCCATAACTACTACCCATCCTAATTCTCCAACCTATGTTCCTGCAGCTTCCTGCATGGAGCAGTAGATTGCAGAATTAGCCCTTAAATTCAATCTCAAGCAATGGAGAAACTTGAACAAAAGGCCGACTTTCCAGCAGATGGGAAATTTTGACAATGAGACTCAGGAGTCATTTTTACACTTGGTGCTGGTGGGCACGGGAGTGATGGGAGGGGGTTTCATATTCTAAAAACAACAGATATAGAATGTGAACATCTGGCCTGGTCCCAACCAGAAAGCCCCCTCTCTACACCCATTCACCTAATTAGCTTGCCTCTACACATACAAGGGAAAGGATAAAATTACCCAAATATTCACACAACTCAGCAGCTGGCAGTGACACGATTAAAGGATGTGCACAGGTCCATTTCTCCCTCCGCTCCCTCCTCAAGATAGCTGCCCTTCAATACCTCACCCAAATGGCCATCCTTCACGTGTGATCCTTCCTGTGTCCACTACAGGAGGCAACACAACCCACCTTATCCTGCCCTCACCCAATGTCTACACCAGTGTTGTTTACAGTCACTGGTTGGTGATCGAGTGCAAGAACCCTGGTTCAAATTTCACCCCCTCTATTCCAGGACCTCTAAAATCAACATGTTTTGGGTCGACAAACTCAACGCAGACCAGAGGTGGGAGCTGGGGAACGCCCTGTTCTGTACAGCTCACCTCACAGCTGAGCCTGGAGGATGCCACGTCTCAGTTCTAAACATATTTTGATATTGTACGTGCTTTATCATTTTGATTTTCTATTATACATCAAGACATACCTTCTCATTCAATTGTAAAATTATGAGTGTGGTAAGGTCAGTCAGCAGTCATTCCACTGAAGAAAGCTATATTTTTAAAAGAAGAATATAAACGATCATGACTGTGTGAGAATATCTATCACAATACAACCTGGTATCTTCTTTCCAGCGATACTCCTTTAATGACAGGATACCTACTTTAATGCCTATTTTTAGCACAATCTTGTGAGAGCACCAAAAGCAAAGATGCATATGTTCAGCTCAAATATAACTATGTTTTGGCATTCTCTTCTGTTTTAGGCTGTTTGGAATAAAGTGAAGGTATATCAGCCGAATTATGACAGATTGAGCTGATGCTTCATTAGCACGCTGACACACTCATTTATTTAATTCACCTGAATTATCTGCCAGGGTCGCAGTTAGATTCTGACCTTTCATTCATCAGAACAGTTCAATGAGGGTGAGAAAAATTTATAGTGATGAAGTGTCCATTTAAATTGGATGAAGTTCCCAAAGAGATGCTGGCCTAAATCCAAGGACAGTTCCGAGGCTTTATAGGTCTAGAAAAGGGAATGATAAATGAGACGTGGTTCGTGCTATTGAAAATAATTTCTTAACTTGCCATTAAAGGCTATAAATACATACTTTGCTTATTTGTTTGGGAGTGGTTCGAACTTGTGGTGCTCGGTCTGGAGGCCAATAGATTGTGTGAAGTTTCTAGTACCAGTTTTAATTCCATTTATAACATCTCTCTACCATGAAGTGAAACCTTTTCTAACTTGCTGTCACGATGTGTCTGACAGTGGCAATGATAAGTCTATTGCCTGTCCCTATAGCAATTGCTTGCTTAAGGTAAGTGGCTTGGTCGGCCAACTCTCTGGGTTTGAAGAGTGAACTCTGGGCTGGGGTAGCAGGTTCCCTCCCCTGAAGGGCATTAATGAATCGGTGGGATTTTTACCACAATCCACCAGGTTCGGGACAGAATTCAGGAAACACAGACAGTGATCAGTAACTGGAATGCTCTTACAGGTAGGGATATGAATGTACCCTTGTGTACACTGTAAAGGACAGACTATATCCTCCTGTATACCTTATGGCAAAGGCCATACCCTTCTGTACACTGTATGACACAGTCTATACTGTGCTGTACACTGAATGGCACAGTCTATACTGTTCTGTATACTGTATGGCATAGTCTATACTGTTCTGTACACTGAATGGCACAGTCTATACTGTTCTGTATACTGTATGGCACAGTCTATACTGTTCTGTATACTGTATGGCATAGTCTATACTGTCCTGTACACTGAATAGCACAGTCTATACAGTCCTTTACACTGTATGGCACAGTCTGTACTGTCCTGTACACTGAATAGCATAGTCTATACTGTTCTGTATACTGTATGGCACAGTCTATACTGTTCTGTACACTGAATGGCACAGTCTATACAGTCCTTTACACTGTATGGCACAGTCTGTACTGTCCTGTACACTGAATAGCATAGTCTATACTGTCCTGTACACTGTGTGGCATAGTCTATACTGTTCTGTACACTGAATAGCATAGTCTATACTGTTCTGTACACTGAATGGCACAGTCTATACGGTCCTTTACACTGTATGGCATAGTCTATACTGTCCTGTACACTGAATAGCATAGTCTATACTGTTCTGTACACTGAATGGCACAGTCTATACGGTCCTTTACACTGTATGGCATAGTCTATACTGTCCTGTACACTGAATAGCATAGTCTATACTGTCCTGTACACTGTATGGCATAGTCTATACTGTCCTGTACACTGTATGGCATAGTCTATACTGTCCTGTACACTGTATGGCATAGTCTATACTGTCCTGTACACTGTATGGCATAGTCTATACTGTCCTGTACACTGTATGGCATAGTCTATACTGTCCTGTACACTGTATGGCATAGTCTATACTGTCCTGTACACTGTATGGCATAGTCTATACTGTTCTGTACACTGTATGGCACGGTCTGTACTGTCCTGTACACTGAATAGCATAGTCTATACTGTTCTGTACACTGTATGGCATAGGCTATACTGTTCTGTACACTGTATGGCATAGTCTATACTGTCCTGTACACTGTATGGCACAGTCTATACTGTTCTGTACACTGAATGGCACAGTCTATACTGTTCTGTACACTGAATGGCACAGTCTATACTGTCCTGTACACTGTATGGCATAGTCTATACTGTCCTGTACACTGTATGGCATAGTCTATACTGTCCTGTACACTGAATAGCATAGTCTATACGGTCCTTTACACTGTATGGCATAGTCTATACTGTCCTGTACACTGTATGGCACAGTCTATACTGTTCTGTATACTGTATGGCATAGTCCATACTGTTCTGTATACTGTATGGCATAGTCTATACTGTCCTGTACACTGAATAGCATAGTCTATACTGTTCTGTACACTGAATGGCACAGTCTATACTGTCCTGTACACTGTATGGCATAGTCTATACTGTCCTGTACACTGTATGGCATAGTCTATACTGTCCTGTACACTGTATGGCACGGTCTGTACTGTCCTGTACACTGAATAGCATAGTCTATACTGTTCTGTACACTGTATGGCATAGGCTATACTGTTCTGTACACTGTATGGCATTGTCTATACTGTCCTGTACACTGTATGGCACAGTCTATACTGTTCTGTACACTGAATGGCACAGTCTATACTGTTCTGTACACTGAATGGCACAGTCTATACTGTCCTGTACACTGTATGGCATAGTCTATACTGTCCTGTACACTGTATGGCATAGTCTATACTGTCCTGTACACTGTATGGCATAGTCTATACTGTTCTGTACACTGTATGGCACAGTCTATACTGTCCTGTACACTGTATGGCACAGTCTATACTGTCCTGTATACTGTATGGCACAGTCTATACTGTCCTGTACACTGTATGGCACAGTCTATACTGTCCTGTATACTGTATGGCACAGTCTATACTGTCCTGTACACTGTATGGCACAGTCTATACTGTCCTGTATACTGTATGGCACAGTCTATACTGTCCTGTACACTGTATGGCACAGTCCATACTGCTCTGTACACTGTATGGCACAGTCTATACTGCTCTGTACACTGTATGGCACAGTCTATACTGTCCTGTACACTGTATGGCACAGTCTATACTGTCCTGTACACTGTATGGCACAGTCTATACTGCTCTGTACACTGTATGGCACAGTCTATACTGCTCTGTACACTGTATGGCACAGTCTATACTGTGCTGTACACTGTATGGCACAGTCTATACTGTCCTGTACACTGTATGGCACAGTCTATACTGTCCTGTACACTGTATGGCACAGTCTATACTGTCCTGTACACTGTATGGCACAGTCTATACTGTCCTGTACACTGTATGGCACAGTCTATACTGTCCTGTACACTGTATGGCACAGTCTAAACTGTCCTGTACACTGTATGGCACAGTCTATACTGCTCTGTACACTGTATGGCACAGTCTATACTGTTCTGTACACTGTATGGCACAGTTTATACTGTCCTGTACACTGTATGGCACAGTCTATACTGCTCTGTACACTGTATGGCACAGTCTATACTGTCCTGTACACTGAGGCTGAACCAGACCGTTCGCGACCATGGCATCCTATTTGGCCCTGAAATGAGCTTCGGAACACATATCCGCTCCATCACCAAGACCGCCTGCTTCCACCTCAGTAACATCGTCCATCTCTGCTCTGCCTCAGACCATCGGCTGTTGAAAGCCTCATCCATGCCTTTGTCACCACTAGGCTCGACTATTCCAATGCTCTCCTGGCTGGCTTCCCATCTTCCACTCTTCATAAACTTGAGCTAATCTAAAACTCTGCTGCCCATACCCTAACTTGCATCAAGTCCCGTTCACCCACCATGCCTGTGCTCACCGACCTACATTGCCTCCCAGTCCAACAATGCCTCGGTTTTAAAATTCTCATCCTTGTTTTCAAATCCCTCCATGGCCTCTTCCCTCCCTGTCTCTATAACCTCCTCCAGCCCTACAAATCTCCGCTATCTCTGCGCTCCTCCAATTCTTATCTCTTGCGCATCCCTAATTTTAATCGCTCCACCATTGGCGGCCGTGCCTTCTGCTGCCTCGGCCCTTAGCTCCGGAATTCCCCTTCCAAACCTTTCCGCCTCTCTACCTCTCTCCCCTCCTTTAAGACACTCCTTAAAACCTACCTCTTTGACCAAGCTTGTGGTCACTGTCCTAATATCTGCTTTTGTGGCTCAGTGTCAAATTTTGTTTGATAATACTCCTGTGAAGCGCCTTGGGATGTTTTACTACTTTAAAGGCGCTATATAAATGCAAGTTATTGTTGTTATTTTGATGTTTATATATCTGACCAACCTTATTCCCACAGTGATGTAATGGGTTGTGTGCAAGAAGCAGTGATCTTGATGATGGTGTGTTGGGTTTATGTTGTTGGTTTAGGGGGAGCTAGGCAGCTGGTCCATTAGTTTCCATGAATCACTGAAGAGATCCGTTCCTGGATTCAAGATCCTTAGTGGTCATTGGAGAGAGAGTGACACGGTGATCTGATCTTGCTGGTTCGAGGTGGAGTGGGCATTTATTTCCCTTGTGATACAACAGAGTTTATTCACAGGCAGGAAATGCTTCCAAGATGCTCCATTGGGTTTTGCATCAAAAGCAACGATTTTCTTTGTCAGTTTAAAGGTATATGTCCAAGGCATCGATTTAGCCAACGGCTTGGAGAAAATCTGTTGTTTTTTATAGCTCAAATTCACCCCATCCAAATTTTGTACTTTATAAAGTCTGACTCAGTCCAGTTGTGACATATTTTGTCTCCTATAATACTTAGCAATAATGCATAACAGCAATAAGGCAATAGCACAAAAGTTGTATTTTTATTCTGTTGCTAGTTTGTTATCCCATGCTGTGTTTAATGCAAGATTCCGTTGTAAATAATTGCTTATGCTGCTGTGAGTATGCAAAGTGTTTCTCCTGCCAGCGATTGCTGCAGTTATGTTGAAGATGAATATTGGGGTGGGTGGGTATGAGAAGCAGCAGAACCCACGCCTTACAGACACGATGGGCTCAATTTCAAAATGGTGGCGGGGTGACAGCGGGGGGGGGTCAAGGTGCGCGCGGCAAACCCGAATTAACAAAAACTTACCTATCCCCACGCGACCACGACTCAATTGATGCTCAGTGATCTTTGTTCCGGGTTTTGCACCTGGCAGGCAGACTGATTGACCAGCTGGCTGCTGACAGGAGCTGCAATGCCGAGATAGGGGGGAGAAAGAGAGAGAGACGTCATCCGGTGCTGGAACAGAGAGTCGGGGAGGGGGGTGGACAAAGATCGAGGAGGTGGGTGAACAAAGATTGGGGGGGGGACATTGCGGGGGGGGCAGGGAGACATCGGGGACTGAGAGATCGGAGAAGAGACATCAAAGCGGGGGGGGGTGGGTGCAGGTGACACTGTTGAAAAGGTAGATATATTTAATTTTTGACGTTCTGAAATGTAATTTTATTTAATCTATTTTGTTTATTTTTTACTGATCCGGAAACCAGGCATGAATCGGAAGCCGTGGGAAAGCTGCCCAGGTAAAATTGTTTTAACTACCTAATTTATCTTAAATAAAGTATCTTAAGTACCTCAAGGAGGTATATTTGCTTCTTTAAATACCGTCCCGCCGGCTTTAATTGCCAGCGGGACTTTCGGGTTCGGGAACGCTGCACACACCCAGATGACACTGGGTTGTGCCTGTTCCTCAGCGGGTTGGAGCCCCGAATCCTGCCGGCTCCAGAAAATCCCAATTTTCACTGCCCCTCCCGCCCCCAAATCACCCGCACTTCCATTTGAAAATCGAGCCTGATATGTCCCAGGCTCGGTCTCTGATCTACACTAAGTTATCTGGCCTCAGCTGAGAATTAGAGATGCTACAACGGGCTTCGGTACTTCTGTGTAAGGAGAGGGGCAATCCTCCAGAGTTCTCAATTCTTGCAAGCTACATATAGTGACACCACTATTCTCAGCCAGAATGGAAATAATTGGGTAATTCCGCTGTCAATCATGCCTGGAGACTGCACTGCTGTAAGTGACTGGGACTGTTTCATGCACATAGTTTGTATTATGTAATTATCCTCTACTCACTGCATTTTGTTGGAGAAATAATCCTACTTTTATCGGGAGGCTTTGCTATAGTTTCGGTCATGAGTTCTGTTTGCTGTAGTTGGTAGAGACTCTGTTTAAATAGATATTGTTTACTGTTTTCTGAGTAAATAGACTCTCTTTGCTGTAAAATAAATTGTTTGCTGTGAGTCCCGTCATAAGTCTCACCACGCCTCTAACTCATTGGCTGACACAGTGCTGTCAATACACACAGCGATCCTTGTATACTATCCAGGGAGCCCTGCTAGAACGTGGGGGGCATTAGCTGAGAACAGAGTTGGGCTTGGCTGTGATATTGTACCATGGTTCACAAATGGGCATTTGGATAAGGTAATGGAGGCGATTGGCAATGGAGCTGCGGGTGGACTCACTGTGGAGCATCCGCGATGCAGAGAAACTCGTGGATAGCACGTTTAGCGAGTTGGTCACACCGCAGGTAAAGGGTATACAGGCAGGAAGTGAATGGGTGACCACCAGGAAGAGTAAGAGGTGCAGGCAGGTAGTGCAGGGGTCCCCTGTGGCCATCCCCCTCTCAAACAGATATGCCACTTTGGATGCTGTTGTGGGGGATGACTTATCAGGGGAAGGCAGCAGCAGCCAACTTCCTGGCACCACGGGTAGCTCTGCTGCACAGGCTGGGAGGAAAAAGAGTGAAAGAGCTATAGTGATAGGGGACTCAATTGTAAGGGGAATAGACAGGCGTTTCTGCGGCCGCAACCGAGACTCCAGGATGGTGTGTTGCCTCCCTGGTGCAAGGATCAAGGACGTCTTGGAGCGGCTACAGAACATTTTGGAGGGGGAGGGCGAACAGCCAGCTGTCGTGGTGCACATAGGCACCAACGATATAGGTAAAAAAGGGGATGAGGTCCTAAAAGCAGAATATAGGGAGTTAGGAGGTAAATTAAAAAATAGGACCTCAAAGGTAGTAATCTCAGGATTGCTGCCAGTGCCACGTGCTAGTCAGAGTAGAAATAGGAGGATATTTCAAATGAATACGTGGCTAGAGGAATGGTGCAAGGGGGAGGGATTCAAATTCCTGGGACACTGGAAACGGTTCTGGGGGAGGTGGGACCAGTACAAACCGGATGGTCTGCACCTGGGCAGGGCCGGGACCGCTGTCCTAGGAGGAGTGTTTGCTAGTGCTGTTGGGGAGGGTTTAAACTAAAGTGGCAGGGGGTTGGGAACCTGAGCAGGGAGAGAGAGGAAAGCGTAACAGGAAGGGACAGAAGGTATGGAGTAATAGGTAAAGTGTTAAAAAAGGAAAAAGCAGGAACTAAGCGTCACAAAACAGATTTGAAAGTTCTTTATCTGAATGCACGTAGCATTCGTAACAAAATGGACGAGTTAACGGCACAAATAGCTACGTATGGGTATGATCTTGTGGCCATTACAGAAACATGGCTGCAGGGTGACAATGACTGGGAATTAAATATGCCAGGGTATTTAACAATCAGGAAGGACAGGCAGGAAGGAAGGGGAGGTGGGGTGGCTATGTTAATAAAGGAAGGAATCACTGTAATACAGATAAATGATATTGGGACAAAGCATCAAGATAATGAAACAGTTTGGGTGGAGATAAGGAATAATAAGGGGAAAAAAACATTAGTGGGCGTAGTATATAGGCCTCCTAATAGTTGCAACTCTGCTGGAAGAAGTATTAATCAGGAAATAGTCGGGGCATGTAATAAGGGAACAGCTATAATTATGGGGGATTTTAATTCTCATATTAACTGGACAAATCAAATTGGGCAGAGCAGCCTTGAGGACGAGTTCATTGAGTGCATCAGGGATGGATTTCTTGAGCAGTATGTAACTGATCCTACAAGGGGGCAGGCAACCTTGGACCTGGTCCTGTGTAATGAGTCAGGATTAATTAATAATGTCCTAGTTAAGGATCCCCTTGGAACGAGCGACCACAACATGGTTGAATTCCATATCCAATTAGAGGGTGAGAAGGTTGATTCTCAAACAAGCGTACTGAGCTTGAATAAAGGAGACTATGATGGTATGAGAGCGGAATTGATTAAAGTGGACTGGGAAAATAGATTAAAGGGTAAGACGGTACATGAGCAGTGGTGTTCATTTCGGGAGTTATTTTACAACTTTCAAAATAAATATATTCCACTGAGGAAAAAAGGGTGTAAAATAAATGACAGCCATCCGTGGCTAAGTAAAGAAATCAAGGATAGTATCCGACTAAAAACAAGGACATATAAGGTAGCCAAACTTAGTGGGAGGATAGAAGATTGGGAATTCTTCAAAAGACAGCAAAAAGTAACTGAAGGATTGATTAAGAAAGGGAAGATAGATTATGAAAAGAAATTAGCAAAAAATATAAAAACAGATAGCAAGAGTTTCTATAGTTATATAAAAAGAAAAAGGGTGGCTAAGGCAAACGTAGGTCCGTTAGAGGATGAGACCGGGAAATTAATGGTGGGAAACATGGAGATGGCAAAAATGCTGAACAAATATTTTGTTTCAGTCTTTACAGTAGAGGACACTAAGAATATCCCAACACTGGACAAACAGGGGACTCTACGGGGGGAGGAGCTAAATACGATTAAAATCACTCAGGAGATGGTACTCAGTAAAATAATGGGACTCAAAGCGGATAAATCCCCTGGACCTGATGGCTTACATCCTAGGGTCTTGAGGGAAGTGGCAGTAGGGATTGTGAATGCTTTGGTGATAGTTTTCCAAAATTCCCTGGACTCAGGAGAGGTCCCGGCAGATTGGAAAACTGCTAATGTAACACCCTTATTTAAAAAGGGTAGTAGGCAGAAGGCTGGAAATTATAGGCCAGTTAGCTTAACATCTGTGGTGGGTAAAATTTTGGAGTCTATTATTAAGGAGACAGTAACGGAACATTTAGATAAGCATAATTTAATAGGACAAAGTCAGCATGGCTTTATGAAGGGGAAGTCATGTCTGACAAATTTGCTTGAGTTCTTTGAGGATATAACGTACAGGGTGGATAAAGGGGAACCAGTGGACATAGTGTATTTAGACTTCCAGAAGGCATTCGACAAGGTGCCACATAAAAGATTATTACTTAAGATAAAAAATCACGGGATTGGGGGTAACATTCTGGCATGGGTGGAGGATTGGTTATCGAACAGGAAGCAGAGAGTTGGGATAAATGGTTCATTTTTGGACTGGCAACCAGTAACCAGTGGTGTTCCACAGGGGTCGGTGCTGGGTCCCCAACTCTTTACAATCTATATTAACGATTTGGAGGAGGGGACCGAGTGCAACATATCAAAATTTGCAGATGATACAAAGATGGGAGGGAAAGTAGAGAGTGAGGAGGACATAAAAAACCTGCAGGGGGATATAGACAAGCTGGGTGAGTGGGCGGAGATTTGGCAGATGCAATATAATATTGGAAAATGTGAGGTTATGCACTTTGGCAGGAAAAATCAGAGAGCAAGTTATTTTCTTAATGGCGAGAGACTGGAAAGTACTGCAGTACAAAGGGATCTGGGGGTCCTAGTGCAAGAAAATCAAAAAGTTAGTATGCAGGCGCAGCAGGTGATCAAGAAAGCCAACGGAATGTTGGCTTTTATTGCTAGGGGGATAGAATATAAAAACAGGGAAGTATTGCTGCAGTTATATAGGGCATTGGTGAGACCGCACCTGGAATACTGCATACAGTTTTGGTCTCCATACTTAAGAAAAGACATACTTGCTCTCGAGGCAGTACAAAGAAAGTTCACTCGGTTAATCCCGGGGATGAGGGGGTGGACATATGAGGAGAGGTTGAGTCGATTGGGACTCTACTCATTGGAGTTCAGAAGAATGAGAGGCGATCTTATTGAAACATATAAGATTGTGAAGGGGCTTGATCGGGTGGATGCAGTAACGATGTTCCCAAAGATGGGTGAAACTAGAACTAGGGGGCATAATCTTAGAATAAGGGGCTGCTCTTTCAAAACTGAGATGAGGAGAAACTTCTTCACTCAGAGGGTGGTAGGTCTGTGGAATTTGCTGCCCCAGGAAGCTGTGGAAGCTACATCATTAGATAAATTTAAAACAGAAATAGACAGTTTTCTAGAAGTAAAGGGAATTAGGGGTTATGGGGAGCGGGCAGGAAATTGGACATGAAGCTGAGTTCGGATCGGTCAATGCCCTGTGGGTGGCGGAGAGGGCCCAGGGGCTGTGTGGCCGGGTCCTGCTCCTACTTCTTGTGTTCTTTAGATTTGTGGTTGGGATCAGATCAGCCATGATCTTATTGAATGGCGGAGCAGGCTCGAGGGGCCGATTGGCCTACTCTTGCTCCAATTTCTTATGTTCTTATGTTCTTATGTTAGAACAGCACATGGCATGTGCCTGCTGTGTCAAGAGAGGAGTGAAGAAAAGAGAATGGCCTCAAAATTCTGGAGTCCCAGCTCTGCCACCGGAAGTGTGGTGCAACAAAACTCCCAGCCACTAGCTCTGCACATTGTCACCTTCATTTGACCATTTTTCCACAGAAAAGGTGCCAGCTGTGGCTCAGTTGGTAGCGCCATTGCTTTTGAGTTAGAAGGTTGTGGGTTCCAGTCCCACTTCAAAGACTTCAGCCCATAATCCAGGTTGACTCTCCAGTGTAGTACTGAGGGAGTGCTGCACTGTCGGAGGTGCCGTCTTTCAGAAGGAACGTTAAACTGAGGTGCTCTCTCAGGTGAATGTAGACGATGCCACGGCACTATTTTGAACAAGAGCAGGGGATTTCTCCCTGGTGTCCTGGCCAATATTGTTTAAAAAACAACAGAGTTTCTCCAAGCCATTGGCTAAATAGATGCCTTGGACATATACCTTTAAACTGACAAAGAAAATTGTTGCTTTTGATGCAAAACCCAATTGAGCATCTTGGAAGCATTTCTTGCCTGTGAATAAACTCTGTTGTATCACAAGGGAAATAAATGCCCACTCCACCTCGAACCAGCAAGATCAGATCACCGTGTCACTCTCTCTCCAATGACCACTAAGGATCTTGAATCCAGGAACGGATCTCTTCAGTGATTCATGGAAACTAATGGACCAGCTGCCTAGCTCCCCCTAAACCAACAACATAAACCCAAGACACCATCATCAAGATCACTGCTTCTTGCACACAACCCATTACATCACTGTGGGAATAAGGTTGGTCAGATATATAAACATCAAAATAACAACAATAACTTGCATTTATATAGCGCCTTTAAAGTAGTAAAACATCCCAAGGTGCTTCACAGGAGTATTATCAAACACAACTTGATACTAAGCCACACAAGGAGATATTAGGACAGGTGACCACAAGCTTGGTCAAAGAGTTAGGTTTTAAGGATCGTCTTAAAGGAGGAGAGAGAGGCGGAGAGGTTTAGGGAGGGAATTCCAGAGCTAAGGGCCTAGGCAGCTGAAGGCACGGCCGTCAATGGTGGAGCGATTAAAATTAGGGATGCGCAAGAGGCAAAAATTGGAGGAGCGCAGAGATCTCGGAGGGTCGTAAGGCTGGAGGAGGTTATAGAGATAGGGAGGGGCGAGGCCATGGAGGGATTTGAAAACAAGGATGAGAATTTTAAAATCGAGGCATTGCTGGACCGGGAGCCAATGTAGGTCAGCAAGCACAGGGGTGATGGGAGAACGGGACTTGGTTCGAGTTAGGATATGTGCAGCAGAGTTTTGAATGAGCTCAAGTTCACGGATGGTGGAAGATGGAAGGCCGGCCTGGACAGCATTGGAATTGCCAAGTCTGGAGGTAACAAAGGCAAACAAATGGATGAGGGTTTCAGCAACATCTATGATTAAAAAGAAAATTTCCTACCTGAACCTGAGATGCTTCATATAATTCTCTTACCCATGACCACCGGAGATATTGATATTTTAAACAAATGCATTCAAGACACACACCACACATACCACACAACATACAACACACACGCCACACACACATCACATACCACACAAGCACACACATAAACACACACCACACACATATCACACACCACACACATACACACACGCACATCACACACACCACACAACACACAAAACACACATCACACACACCACACAACACACAAAACACACACCATTCACGCACCACCCACCACAAGGCCCCAAATTTGAATTTTTGCTTTAACTACCTTTTCAACTGTGCAATTCTTACTTTCCATGTTATTTATTTGCCCACCCCTACTCACCCTGAGACGGTGGCGGTGGGCCTCTCCACGGACGCCTGGGGTTGAAGAAGTCCCAACAGCACTTTCTCAGGGCAACGAGGGATGGGTGATAAATGCTGGCCTTGCCAGCGACGCCCACATCCCGAGAATGAATAATAAAAAAACTCAATTGATCAGTCAGCATCTGTGGAGGAAAAGGGAACATTAACTGTTCTCTCCACAGATGCTGATTGACCTGCTGAGTGTTTTCAACATTTTCTCCTTTCGGTCTCTTGCCAGCTGTTACATAGAATAACATAGACTTTACAGCACAAAAGCAGGCCATTCGGCCCAACAGGTCTATCCCAGTGTTTATGCTCCACACGAACTTTCTCCCACTTTACTTCATCTAACCCTTCTATTCCTTTCTCCCTCCTGTGCTTATCTACCCCAAAGATTCGTAGCTACAGATATAAATATGGAAATGACCACTTATACGCACGGACTTACAACAACACCAACTTGCATTTATATAATGTCTTTACCGTAGTAAAACATCCCAAGGCACTTCACAGGACCATAATCAGACAAAATTTGACACCAAGCCGCATAAAGAGATATTAGATTAAAAGCAAAATACTGTGGATGCTGGAAATCTAAAATAAAAACAGAAAATGCTGGAAACACTCAGCAAGTGAGGCAGCCTCTGTGGAGAGAGAAACAGAGTTAGCGTTTCAGGTCGATGACCTTTCATCAGATGACAAAAGTTTTTCGACCTGAAACGTTATCTCTGTTTCTCTCTCCACAGATGCTGCCAAACTTGCTGAGCTTTCCCAGCATTTTCTGTTTTTATTAAAGAGATATTAGGACAGGTGACCAAAAGCTTGGTCAAAAAGGTAGGTTTTAAGATGCGTCTTAAAGGAGGAGAGAGAGGCAGAGAGGTTTAGGGAGGGAATTCCAGAGCTCAATCAAGGCCTAAGCAGCTGAAGGCACGGCCATCAATGGTGGAGCGATTAAAATCGGGGATGCGCAAAAGGCAAGATTTGGAGGAGCGCAGAGATCTCGGAGTGTTGTAGGGCAGGAGGACATTACAGAGATAGGGAGGGACGAGGACATGGAGAGATTGAAAACAAGCTGAGGTGGTGGTAAGGCGGAACTTAGTGTCCTCTAGACTTGACTGTTCCAAACTTTGCTCATCCAAAACTTTGCTGCCCGTATCCTAACTCGCACCCAAGTCCCGTTCTCCCATCACCCCTGTGCTCGCTGACCTACATTGGCTCCTGATTTGGGAACACCTTGATTTTAAAATTCTCATCCTTGTTTTCAAATCCCTCCATGGCCTCGTCCCTCCCTATCTCTGTAACCTCCTCCAGCCCTACAACCCTCCGAGATCTCTGCGCTCCTCCAATTCTTGCCTTTTGCGCATCCCCGATTTTAATCGCTCCACCATTGACGGCCGTGCCTTCAGCTGCCTCGGCCCTAAGCTCCGGAATTACCTCCTTAAACCTCTCCCCCCTCTCTACCCCTCTCTCCTTTAAGGCGCACCTTAAAACCTACCTCTTTGACCAAGCTTTTGGTCACCTGTCCTAATATCTCCTTCGCTCTGTGTCAAACTTTGTTTGGAAATCACTCATGTGAAACGCCTTGGGACATTTTACTACTTTAAAGGTGCTATATAAATGCTTGTTGTTGTTGTTGTTGTTGTTGTTCTTGCAACGGAATGGATGAGGGTTTCAGCAGCAGATGAACTGAGGCAGGGGCAGAGACAGGAGATGTTACGGAGGTGGAAGCAGGCCTTGGTGACAGAGCAAATATGTGCTCAGAAGCTTATCTCAGGGTCAAATAGAATGGCAAGGTTTTGAACGGTCTGGTTCAGCCTCAGACAGTGGCCCGGGAGAGGGATGGAGTCGGTGTCTGGGGAACGGAGTTTGTGGCAGGAACTGAAGACAATGGCTTCGGTCTTCCCGATATTTAGTTAAAGGAAATTTTTGCTCATCCAGTACTGGATGTCGGACAATCAGCGTGACAAATCAGAGACAGTGGAGGGGTCGAGGGAGGTGGTGGTGAGGTAGAGCTGGGTGTCATCATCGTACATGTAGAATCTGATGTGTTTTCGGATGATGTCGCCAAGGGGCAGCATGTAGATGAGAAATAGGAGGAGGCCAAAGAGAGGTCATTGGGGGACTCCAGAGGAAACTGTGTGGGGGTGGGGAGAGAAACCATTGCAGGAGATTCTCTGACTACGACTGGATAGATAGGAATGGAACCAGACAAGGGCAGTCCCACCCAGCTGGATAATGGAGGAGGATGGTGTGGTCAACTGTGTCAAAGACTGCAGACAGGTCAAGAAGGAGAGTTTACCACAGTCACAGTCTCATTGGATGTCATTAATGACTTTGATTGGGGCTGTTTCAGTGCTGTGGCAGGAGCAGAAACCTGATTGAAGGGGTTCAAACATGGAGTTACAGGAAAGATGGGCACAGATTTGGGAGGCGACAACTCGTTCAAGGACTTTGGAGAGTGAGGTTGGAGATAGGACGGTAGTTTGCAAGGACAGAGGGTCAAGGGTGGGCTTTTTAAGGAGGGGGGATGACGGCAGATTTAAAGGGGAGGGGGACAGTACCTGAGGTCAACAAAATCAGCTTACATGGGGGCCAGGAAGGGAAGTCGGGCGGTCAGCAGTTTGGTGGGAATAGGGTTGAGGGAGCAGGACGTGGGTCTCATGGTCAAGATGAGCTCGGAGAGGGCATGAGAGGAAATAGGAGAGAAACTAGAGAGAGATGCGAGGTAAGGCTAGGATAAGGGGTAACCTCAGGCGAAGTTTGGCTCGGTGGGCTAGGGGAAGGGAGGGAAGCAGCAGAAGCAGCTGAACGAATAGTCTCAATCTTAGTGACAAAGAAATCCATGAGCTCATCGCACTTGTTGGAGGTGAGGGTGGAGGGGGCAGGGGAGAGGGGTTTAAGAAGACGGTTTGTTGTGAAGAAGGGTTTATCTCTGCATTCCAGCTGAAGGCGGCCGCCAATGGGAGAGCGAAGAAAATCCAGGATGCTCAAGAGGCCAACCAAACAGCCTTTAATCCGACTTCTTTATAGTCCCTCCTAATTCATAACTTCTTGCATGCTTCTGTCCAAAACCAATCTCTCTGTAATGTACTGGTTGCGTGCTGTTTGTGGCTGTGTTTTGCAGGTTGAGTTAGTTACTGTACATCTGGTGTACACATGAATCAGTGAAGATCACAGAGGGTCCTCACATTCCTGTTTGTGCTGTTTGAAAGTTTACTGTATCCCTGCTAGGCTGTAAACCTCTGCCTGATGCAGCTGCTGCTGTGGGCAAACGCCAGCTGATAAATAGTCGAGTCTGGAAGATTAATACCTCAGACCCAGTCTTTGGTATGAGAATTTTGGCCTGGGGCATTCACAGTCTATTATACATAAACAGCTGCAAGAGACTATCTCATTACTTTTCACTGCCTCAGCCATATTATACTTCTCCCGAGGAGAATGTAGCCAAGTTGATACAAGTGCATTACAGGAATAAATCATTAAGCTGCTCTTCCATTGACTATTTTTTGTAAAGTGGGTTGTCACACAATAGGACCTTTACATGGGTTTTGGTCTTTTAAGTTACACCAGCAGCAGATGTTAAACTTGAAGTGATGAATTTACTGATGAAATGCACCATCTAGCAAGTGACAGATTCCTCATTATCTATTTGAACAGTAGCTGTGCATCAGTCTGATAAAAGGAGAGTCGAACCTCTGGAGGTTTGTTTTCTCTTGCACTAAAACCACCCATTGTTCCACTCGTAGGGTTTCTACCCATCATCTTACAGGTGCAGGACTGGTGGAGATCACCCCAAACTCTCCTCAGCCTCAGTGAAAACCCCGGTGTTTAAGGCAGCACAGTCAGCTTCCATTGAATACTCCACCCAGTGCTCCAGCTGAGAAATGACAGCACACCCGCCTGGTTTATTTAAGAGCCAAGCAAGATTTGAACTTAGTGACCACAAAGACATGAGACAAATATTCTTATTGGCTGGTGGGCTGGGTGGTGCAAGGAATTGGTTGTCAGCTTTAATATTAATCCTTTAATGCTTTAGATGTAATGATTACTAATGGAGATTTATGTATGTTGTAACTTGAGGTAAAGTTAAATGATTCAGTCAAGCTAGATGCAGATGGAGTGTTATCATCCTAGCTCAGGGCAATTTCAGATTTCATCTATGATCACAGTGCTTCTCAGGACACCCAAAGCCCAAATTGATGAAGGAATTTGGACTGCAGCCAAGATTTCACTCCTGCTGTTGATTTGGAGACAGCGATTTGTTTGGTTACACTGTTCAGACTGCAATGGACTCAGGTCAAATGGAACTAAAAATCAAGATCAATGCCAGTTTCCTCACTGCTTGTGATAAACAGAACAATCTCTGATTTCGTCCTCTGTGTCACATTAAATAATTCCCGTGTTCACTTTGTCACATTTTGAGACTGATATATTAATGCTTTGTGAAGTGAACAATCTTTTCTTGAATTTTAATGTTGAGTTTTAATTTCAAGTTTTTTCAAGCCGGCAAAACAGTAATTGAAGAGTGGGAGGCCTACAAGGAGGAGATGGTTCGGGTACAGAGTAGACACATTCCCACAAGGGGGAAAGGAAGGGCATCCAAAGCTAGAGCTCCCTGGATGACTAAAGATATCGAGATTAAAATGAAACAGAAAAAGCAGGTTAATGATAAGTGTAAGGTTCATAATACAGTAGAGAACCAGGCTGAATACAGAAAGTACAGAGGAGATCAAAAAAAGGGAATAAGAGTGGCAAAGTGTGACAAAGAGAATAGATTATTGGCTAACATAAATGGGAACCCAAAAGCCTTTTATAAATGCATAAATAGAAAAAAGATAGTCAAAGGAAGGGTGGGACCAATTGGAGACAAAAAAGGAGATCTTCTTGTGGAGGCAGAGGGCATGGCTGAGGCACTAAATGAATACTTCATATCGGTCTTCACTAGAGAAGAGGATGCTGCCATTGTAGCAGGAAAGGAGGAGATAGTAGTGATATTGGATAGGATAAAAATAGATAAAGAGGAGGTACTTAAAAGATTGGCAGTACTCAAAGTAGAAAAGTCACCCGGTCCAGATGGGATACATCCTCGGTTACTGAGGGAAGTAAGGGTGGAATTTGCAGAGGCTCTGGCCACAATCTTCCAATCCTCCTTAGATATGGGGATGGTGCCAGGGGACTGGAGGATTTTGAATGTTACACCCCTGTTCAAAAAGGGGAAGAGGGACAAACCCAACACTTACTGGCCAGTTAGCCTAATGTCGGTGGTGGGGAAACTTTTAGAGACAATAATCTGGAACAACATCAATTTGAATCATGGAATGGTTATGACACAGAAGGAGGCCATTCATCCCATTGAGCCTGCACCAGATCTCTGCAAGAGCAATCCAGCAATCCTGCCCTTTCCCCATAGCCCTGCAAATTTTTCAGGTACCTATCGAATTCCTTTTTGAAAGCCACAATTGACCCTGTTTCCACTTCCGCCTCTGGCAGCGCATTCCATATCATACCCACTCGCTAAGTAAAGAAGATTTTCCTCATATCGCCTTTGGTTCTTTTGCCAATCACCTTAAATCTATGTCCTCTGGTTCATGACCCTTCTGCCTGTGGGAGCAGTTTTTCTTTATTTACTCTGTCTAGACCATTCAAGATTTTGAACAATTCTATCAAATCTCCTCTCAACCTTCTCTGCTCTAAGGAGAACAATCCCAGCTTTTCCAGACTATCCATGTAACTGAGGTCCCTCATCCCTGGAATCATTCTAGTAAATCTTTTCTGCACCCTCTCTAAGGCCTTCACATCCTTCCTAAAGTGTGATGCCCCAGAACTGGACACAATACTCCAATTGTGGCCAAGTCAGTGTTTTATAAAGGTTCAACATAACTTCCTTGCTTCTGTACTCTATGCCTCTATTTATAAAGCCCAGGATCCCATTTGCTTTCTTAACCGATTTCCCAGCCTGTCCTGCCACCTTCAACGACCTGTGCATATATACCCCCAGATCTCTCTGTTCCTGCACCCCCTTTAGAATTGTACCCTTTAGTTTATACTGCCTTTCCTCGTTCTTCCTACTAAAATCTATCACTTCTCAGCATTAAATTTCATCTGCCACGTGTCCGCCCAGGCCACCAGCCTGTCTATATCCTCTTGAAGTCTATCACTATCCTCCTCACCATTTACTACACTTCCAAGTTTTGTGTCATCTGCAAATTTTGAAATTGTGCCCTGTACACCCAAGTCCAAGTCACACACCATCCCGACTTGGAAATATATCGCCGTTCCTTCATCATCGCTGGGTCAAAATCCTGGAACTCCCTTCCTAACAGCACTGTGGGAGATCCTTCACCACACGGACTGCAGCGGTTCAAGAAAGCTGTTCACCACCACCTTCTCAAGGGCAATTAGGGATGGGTAATAAATGCCGGCCTCGCCAGCGACACCGACATCTCATGAATGAATTAAAAAAAACTACCTCCTCTTTTACTGTGGCATTGCCATATCTTCTTTCTTGGTAAAGACAGATGCAAAGTATTCATTTAGTACCTCAGCCGTGCCCTCTGCCTCCATGAGTAGATCTCCTTTTAGGTCCCCAATCAGCCGCACCCCTCCTCTTACTATCCGTTTATTATTTATAAGCCTATAGAAGACTTTTGGATTCCCTTTTATGTTAGCTGCCAGTCTATTCTCATACTCTCTCTTTGCCCCTCTTATTTCCTTTTTTACTTCCCCTCTGAACTTTCAGCCTGTTTCTCACTTGTATTATCAACCTGGATTCTGTCATATGCCCCCTTTCTCTGCTTCATCTTACTCGCTATCTCTTTTGTCATCCAGGGAGCTCTGGCTTTAGTTGCCCTACCTTTCCCCCTCGTGGGAATGTACCTGGACTGTACCCGAACCATCTCCTCTTTAAAGGCCACCCATTGTTCAATTACAGTTTTGCCTGCCAATCTTTGAATCCAATTTACGCAGTCCAGATCCCTTCTCAACCCACTGAAATTGGCCCTCTTCCAATTAAGTATTTTTACTCTAGATTGCTCCTTGTCCTTTTCCATAGCTAACCTAAACTTTGATACCATGATCACTGTTCCTTAAATGTTCCCCCACTGACACTTGACCCACCTCATTCCCCAGAACCAGATCCAGAAATGTCTCCTTCCTTGTTGGGCCAGAAATGTACTGATCAAGAAAGTTCTCTTGAACACACGTCAGAAATTCTTCTCCCTCTTGGCTGTTTACGCTATTACTGTCCCAGTCTATATTAGGATAGTTGAAGTCCCCCATTATCACTACTTTATAGTTCTTGTACCTCTCTGTAATTTCCCTGCAAATTTGCTCCTCTATATCTTTCTCAGTAATTGGTGGCCTAGAGAATTGGCACTTGGGGAAAGCAAGGGCGAATAAATGTAAGTCAGCACGGATTTGTTAAAGGAAAATCATGTTTGACTAACTTGATTGAGTTCTTTGATGAAGTAACGGAGAGGGTTGATGAGGGTTGTGTGGTTGATGTTGTGTATATGGACTTTCAAAAGTCATTTGATAAAGAACCACACAATAGACTTATTAGCAAAATTAAAGCAAGATTAAAGGGACAGTGGCAGCGTGGATACAAAATTGGCTCAGGGACAGAAAGCAGAGAGTAGTTGGAAATTTTTCTTTTTCAGACTGGAGGGAAGTATACAGTGGTGTTCCCCAGGGGTCAGTATTAGGACCACTGCTCTTTTTGATATAGATTAATGACCTGAACTTGGGTATAGAGGGTATAATTTCAAAATTTGCAGATGATTCGGAAATGTAGTAAACAATGTGCAGGATAATAACAGACTTCAGGAGGACATAGAAAGACTGATGAAATAAGCAGACATATGGCAGATGAAATTGAATGCAGAGAATTGCAAAGTGAAACATTTTGATAGGAAGAATGAGGAGAGATTAAATGGTACAATTTTATAGGGGGAGCAGGAACAGAGAGGCCTGGGGGTGTAAAAGCAAGGAAGTTATGTTGAACCTTTATAAAACAGTGGTTAGGCCTCAGCTGGAGTATTGTGTTCAGTTCTGGGCACCACACTTTAGGAAGGATGTCAAGGCCTTAGAGAGGGTGTGGAAGAGATTTACTAGAATGGTACCAAGGATTAGGGACTTCAGTTATGTGGAGAGACTGGAGAAGCTGGGATTGTTCTCCTTAGAACAGAGAAGGTTAAGGGGAGATTTGATCGAGGTGTTCAAGATCATGAACGGTTTTGACAGAGTAAATATGGAGAAACTGTTTCCAATGGCAGAAGGGTTGGTAACCAAAAGTCACAGATTTAAAGTAATTTGCAAAAGGGCCAGAGGCAACATGAGGAAACATTTTTTCACGCAGCGAGTTGTTATGGTCTGGAATGCACTGCCTGAAAGGATGGTGGAAGCAGATTCAATAGTAAATTTCAAAAAGGAATTGGATAAATAATTGATGGGAAAAAATTTACATGGCTATGGGGAAAGAGCAGGGGAATGGGACTAATCAGATAGCTCTTTCAAAAAGCCGGTACAGGCACAATGGGCTGAATGGCCTCCTCCTGTGCTGTACCTCCTATGATACTATGATACAATGAAGTAAAGCATGCTTGTACCTTGGCTCCTCAGCTTGGAGTGAACTGAACTTGGAGTGTAAGATGCATTTCCTCTTACAAATATGTTTTACTGCTCACTGGGGATTTGTAAGAAGATCTTCCTCAGATCCTTTTCTCTTCTTTTTGACTTCAGCCTTATAAGGTGAATGACATCATCAGACAATGATCAACCGCAAAAGGTCAATCAGCCAATCAGCTGCCTGACCTGGAGCAACAGTGAGAGCAAGGCTTCAGAAAGGAAAGATCGAAACTCACACCAGGTCTAATCATTCTACTCAAATACTCAGTTCCAGCTGAGTGAATTGTTAATATATCAGGAGCCATTGCATGTGAAAGTATGAGTGATAATAAGCTTGTGTGTGTATTATTACTGACTGAAGTAATATTTAATCATAGTCAACACCATTAACCCTCTTCCACAAAGGGTGATTTGTTTGGACTTTTTATGGCTTTGTTAACCTGTGTTGCTACTTTAAAAGGTTTGTGAAACTGTACTCTTTGATCGCTCTGCTCCTCCACCCTATTTAGACTCTTATTTTCCAATGAGTATGTGGCCTCCTTATTCTTCCTACCAAAATGCACCACCTCACACTTACCTATATTGAAATTTATTTGCCAATTACACACCCATTCTGCAAGATTGTTAACGTCTTGTATTTTGTCGCAGTCCTCCTCAGTATTAACGACACCCCCAATTTGGCGTTATCTGTAAATGTTGAAACTGTACTTCCGATTCCCAAGTCCAAATCATTAATGTAAATAGTGAACAACAGTGGTCCCAGCACCGATCCTTGTGGAACACCACTTCCCACCTTCCATCAGTCTCAGTAACTACCTTTAACCCCTACGCTCTGTTTTCTGTTTTGTAGCCAGCTTGCTATCCATTCTGCTACTTGTCTCCTGACTCCACATGCTCTGACCTTAGTCATGAGTCTACTGTGCGGTACCTTATCGAAGGTCTTTTGAAAATCCAAATATATTACATCTACTACATTACCCTTGTGTACTCTTTCTGTTACTCTTCAAAGAATTCAATAAGGTTGGTCAAGCATGACCTTCCCTTTTGAAATCCGGGCTGGCTATTCTTAATTATATTTTGGTTTCTAGTTTCTATTACACCTTTGATTAAAGATTCCATTATCTTTCCTACTACCCACATTAAGCTAACTGGTCTATACTTCCCTGGTCTTGTTCTATCTCCCTTTTTGAATATAGGAATAACATTAATTATCCACCAGCCCTCTGGCACTATTCCCTTTTCTAATGAATTTTTATATATATGTAATAACGCCTCTGCTATCTCTTCTATAGCTTCTTTTAATATGCATGGTTACAATCCATCCAGACCAGGAGTTTTATCCTTTCTCAGTTTGTTAACTATATCCTTCATTTCTATCTTAAATGTCTTGATAACCTTTCTGATCTCTTCTTCTAATGTCATGTCTACCTTGTTAGTCTCCCTGGTAAAAACTGAGGAAAGGTGAATGCCATTTCACTGTCATCGCCTGTGAGTTGATCTTGTACATTCCTTAGTGAGGATATCTGAACAGAACTGCATCAACTTAAAGTGAAAGTGTTATATCAGAGCCGTCACCCTACAGATCAGTGGGATATGTCTTACAAAGCAAATTAAAATGGTGATACAAGGCAGACGGAATTCAATCTCTGTACTCTGTCTAAATATATTAATTGTGCTTTTTATTAAGAAAAGGTGTTAATTCCATTTCATCTACAGGAATCGTCAGCCGAAGACTGTAAGTTCTTTTTGTGCAATGTATCAGCTTTAGCGTTGGGAATGTTGTTCCAGTTCAGGCCTTCTCCACAACACTTTTGTCTTGTGTTCCTGGTGAAAAGGTGGTTTCCACAGTGAGACCAAGGCCTGGAATTTGCTTGGAACTGGTCTCGCTCCACCTCCAAAACATTGCCTGAAATGCAGCGTAAAACAGAGTTCCTGCCGCACCTCCAGAGAGGTTAAGGTGGAGGAGCTGGAGCAGCTTCGAGGAAATTCCCAGCCCAAGACTCCTATCAATTGAAACCTAGAATCTTACAGTGCAGAAGGGTGCCATTCGGCCCATTGTGCCTGTGCTGGCTCTATCCAATTAGTCCCACTCCTCCCTCTCTGTCCCTATAGCCCTGCAAATTTTTCCTTTTCAATTATTTATCCAATTCCCTTTTGAAAGTTACTATTGAATTTGCTTCCACCGCCCTTTCAGGCAGTGCATTCCAGATCATAACAACTCGCTGCGTAAAAAAATTTCTCCTCTTCTCCCCTCTGGCTCTTCTGCCAATTTTCTTAAATCTGTGTCCTCTGAGTACCGACCCTCCTGCCAGTGGAAATTGTTTCTCTTTATTTACTCTATCAAAACCACTCATAATTCTGAATAGCTCTATTAAATTTCCCCTTAACCTTCTCTGCTCTAAGGAGAACAACCCCAGCTTCTCTTGTCTCTCCACATAACTGAAGTCCCTCATTCCTGGTACCATTCTGGCAAATCTCCTCTGCACCCTTTCCAAGGCCTGTGCTCTTACCTGTGACATGCACAGTGTCTATACAGCATGCTCAGGACTATTACAGATCACATGAGATGCCTACTACTTTCTCATGGACTTTTGAAAAATGCAAACTCCATGCCATCAACCAAATAGATACAGGCTAAAAATAATAGTCAAATTTATTTACAGATGAAATAATACACAGATGAGGTGAGACACAGCAAGATGCCGAGAGTATAATACTTAAAAACAAAATAGATACAATCAGTCCGCAAGGGGTTAAAATGCCATTTATAGATCTTTTGCAGTTTGATTATCAATACAAGTTATGGATGAAACAGTCTTGCGTGGACCTTCATGGATGTGCGTGGATGATGTGACATTCTAGTACAGCTAGAAATGTCAGATCGACAGCCAGAACTAAAGCCTACGGGCGTATTCTTCACAATTTAAACATTCCATAGGCCTCTCAAGTCTGATCAGATCTTTCAATGGTGAGTGAAATTACAAATGATTGTTCAGGTTTCACATACTTGCGAATGCTTTTACCATGTATAATTTAATTATCACCTAGAACAAAGCACCTGAACCCGGACTCAGTTATAATTATCCATCAACCCGGCCTAATCATACACATTGCCCCCGATATTTACGGGGAGGGAGCGGGGGCGCGTGTTTGCGAGGGGAAATCCGGAGATGCCAGGAATGCAGAGGTTACCGGCAGGACCTCATTATCATTTTATTACTTCATTTCCCACCTGGCAGCCGGCCAGATTGAGAGGCTGACCAGCTGCCAGGCGGGCAAGTCTGCAGTAGAAGGCCGCAGGGAACAATCCCCAGCAATCGGAGAAGATCGAGGCATAGTTGATGGGGTGGTGTGGGAGGGGGTCGGCAGATCATGGGGGGAGAGATCATGGGAGGGGGTTCGGCAGATCGGGGGGGTCGGCAGGTCACAGAGGGAGAGATCACGAGCGAGGGGTCGGCAGATCGGGCGGTGGGGGGAGTCGGCAGGTCACGGAGGGGTTGGCAGACCCCAGCAGAAAATTTGCCTGAGGAGCACTCCTGCTCCTCCCGGCCCACAAGCAGTGCTGGAAAATCACTTACCTGCTGGACCCGGCAGCTCTCGCCTCCCTTTAGTTGTTGGGTTTCTTGAGCCCTGGGAAACCCGGCCGGCCAGCTTTCAATTCAAATGGCTGCCAAAATCTGAGGAGCGGAGCCTCATTAACATATTATAATGACTGACCTGCGTCTCCAGAGCGGGTTACTCGGACTCCCCCAGACTCGCTGCAGTTAAACCGGAAGTAAGCGCGTTTGTGGCGGGTTTCACATATTTACCAATTTAACCCTCTCCCATCTGTCGTGAGGGGTGGAGGGGGTGGTTTAAAATTCTCCCCCATTTGTCTTCAAGCTTTTTGAACATGGGTAAGGAAAGAGAGATTCGATTTTAACTCTAGCTATTCCAGAAGCATGTGAGACTAAACAGAGATATTTCTCCCTAATTGTCACAGGACGAAAACTCTGCTTTCTTCACAGCTGCTGGTTCAAGCTCAGTTTCTATTTCAATAACCACAATGTGATGATCAGTAACTTTCAGCAATGGCCACAGTTTGGTACATAGTCAGTGTCAAGACCGAATCCCACTAATTTCTCCATTTCAAACAGCCAACCAGTCAGACACATTCAGCCTCAGGTACATTTGGCCAAGGACAAATGGATTCCTGTTCCAAACCTAATTCCGCTACAAACGTACAATTCATACGGATGGAATCACTTCCATTTATTTCCACTGTACAGACATCCCGATTCAGGCATGAAGACCTCGTGATCAGCTCAATGAATATTATCATTTCACGTGGAAACAGCGACATTGTTTATAATTCTCATCACTTGTGCGTAAAATAGATTTGGGTTAAATGTTTTCTATTTGGTATAAATTAACTTGCTAAATACAATGAAATATAGGTGGTGCAAAAATTTGAAAGAAGGTAATTTTCAGCTGTAATTCCTAGCAATCCTGCTTCAGGTGCCTGATTTCTTGACAAACTAGTTACAGCTTTAGCAAGATTCCCAGGACTCCTCCAATTATGATAAGAATGCTCAAACATGGCTCAATCACCAACCTTCCACCACTCAACATTTGTCATAGCATAAGGCACTGCTGAATAGCCACCACTGATGTAGTAGTAATGGGAAATCATGGACAAAGGTTCAGTAAAGGAAACAAGCACTTACAAAGTGTTTATGGAGCACAGGTCAAGAGAACTGAGCTCTTTGCAGTGCCAAGGAAAGAACTGAAGAAAGGAAGCACAATTATACAAGAGAATGTTGGCTCTAGAGACTCTGGGTTACACAACTCCTTAATACAGTGGATCTTTGATGGTTCAAACTATTCATGCATCTGAACACTTACATCAATCGTTTCTCTTCCAAGCCGTGCTGAATTCTTTTTATTTGTTCATGGGATGTGGGCGTCGCTGACAAGGCCGGCATTTATTGCCCATCCCTAATTGCCCTTGAGAAGGTGGTGGTGAGCCGCCTTCTTGAACCGCTGCAGTCCGTGTGGTGAAGGTTCTCCACACAGTGCTGTTAGGAAGGGAGTTCCAGGATTTTGACCCAGCGACGATGAAGGAACAGCGATATATTTCCAAGTCGGGATGGTGTGTGACTTGGAGGGGAATGTGCAGGTGGTGTTGTTCCCATGTGCCTGCTGCCCTTGTCCTCCTAGGTGGTAGAGGTCGCGGGTTTGGGAGGTGCTGTCGAAGAAGCCTTGGCGAGTTGCTGCAGTGCATCCTGTGGATGGTACACACTGCAGCCACTGTGCGCCAGTGGTGAAGGGAGTGAATGTTTTGGGTGGTGGATGGGGTGCCAATCAAGCGGGCAGCTTTGTCCTGGATGGTGTCGAACTTCTTGAGTGTCGTTGGAGCTGCACTCATCCAAGCAAGTGGAGAGTATTCCATCACACTCCTGACTTGTGCCTTGTAGATGGTGGAAAGGATTTGGGGGAGTCAGGAGGTGAATCACTCACCGCAGAACACCCAGCCTCTGACCTGCTCTTGCAGCCATAGTACTTATGTGGCTGGTCCAGTTAAGTTTCTGGTCAGTAGTGACACCCAAGATGTTGATGGTGGGGGATTTGGTGATGGTGATGCCATTGAATGTCAAGGGGAGGTGGTTAGACTCTCTCTTGTTGGAGATGGTCATTGCCTGGCACTTGTCTGGTGTGAATGTTACTTGCCACTTATCAGCTCAAGCCTGGATGTTGTCCAGGTCTTGCTGCATGCGGGCATGGACTGCTTCATTATCTGAGGGGTTGTGAATGGAACTGAACACTGTGCAATCATCAGAGAACATTTCCATTTCTGACCTTATGATGGAGGGAAGGTCATTGATGAAGCAGCTGAAGATCATTGGGCCTAGGACACTTCCCTGATGAAGTCCTGCAGCAATGTCCTGGGGCTGAGATGATTGGCCTCCAGCAACCACTACCATCTTCCTTTGTGCTAGGTATGACTCCAGCCACTGGAGAGTTTTCTCCCTGATTCCCATTGACTTCAATTTTACTAGGGCTCCCCCCATTGTCTTCGAATGTAGTGTATGCTCTAACTTCAGGCACTTTGATGTATAAAGGTAACTTGGTCACGGTGACTGAGGTCAACTTACCAATCGGAAAATCAAACCCAAGATGATAAAAGGGTCAGCATCCTCCTCTCAGCTGGGCTTAGTGGCAGCACTCCTGGCTCTGGGTCAGAAGGTTGTGGGTTCAAGCCCCGGTATTAACTTGGGACTGGATTTGTCCGGCTGGAGGCAGAACCACCCTGACCTCGGCAGCGGGAGGCCTGGGAGATTTTAACCGTTGGGCCTCATCTGCATGCCCCTCCCCCCCGGTCAGTTTCCTGCCCGAAACTGGCGGGAAGCAGCAGCTGGCCGACCGGGGATGGGCGGAACAGGATGGCTGGAGGCCAATGCAGGAGGGCAGAAGGAACGGTTCCTCAGACTCAGGTAAGTTACAAGGAGGTTGGGGTGGACCTTACGATCAGGGGTGGGGTGGGGAGGGGGGGAGAACAGGTAAGGAGAGGCCTAAACTTTCCTGGTGGGGCCCAGAGGAGGACTCCTGGTCCTCCAGGCCCTACAAGGAAAGATAAAGGAAGTTAAAAAGACTTCAGTGGAAAAGAAAATTGAGAGAATTGCAAACCAGGCTGCAGATTTGGTATCGCCTGTTTAGCACAACCACCCGAGGTGAATTCATACCCCATTAAACTGACTGGTGGTCGAAGTGGATGTTAAAGAAAGAAAGACTTGCGTTTATACAGTGGCTTTCACGTGCTTCGGATGTCCTAAAGTACTTTAAAGACAATGAAGTACTTTTGAAATGTGGTCACTGTTGTAATGTAGGAAACACGGCAGCCAATTTGAGCACAGCAAGGTCCCACAAACAGCAAAATGGTAATAACCAGATAATCTGTTTTAGAGATGTTGGTTGAGGGATAAATATTGGCCAGGACACCAGGGAGAACTCCCCTACTCTTCTTCGAAATAGTGCCGTGGGGTCTTTAACATCCATGTGAGAGGGCAGTTGGGCCTCAGTCTGACATCTCACCTGATAAGTGAGCATCGCTGACAATGCAGCACTCCCTCAGTACTCCACTGGCATATCAGCCTGGATTATAGGCCCAAATCCCTGGAGTGGGACTTGAACCCATGACCTTCTGACTCAGAGGGTAGAGTGGTTCCCACTGAGCCACGGCTGGCCCCATCTCATGGCACTATTTGAAGAGGGTGAGCGAGTTCTCCGAATATCCTGGTCAACATTATTCCTGCAACGGACATTGCTAAAACATAGATTACCTGGCCATTTATCTCATTGTTGTATGTAGGACACAGCAGTGTGCAAATTGGCTGCTGTATGCATAACTGCACTTCTAAACAATTCATTGCATGTGAAACATGTGGTGAGGTTCGGGAGATGCGATTAGTCTCTGTATAAATGCAAGACTCTCTCCACTGAACTGCTGTGTAGCCTCAACGATATTAGTTTCGGAACAGAGAGAAGCCTTGTTACACGAGGAGAGAGCAGCTGTGAGCATACGATATGTATCAAGGGCCACGTAAAATAGGGACATATCTGGCGCGCTCACAGGAAAGCAACAGGGAGAAGCAGTACAGTGCAAGCCACAACAGGGCGAGCAACTGCAAGAATCTATAAATCAGCAGGCTGTTGAGCTTCTAACAATTAGTGCAGTGTAGCGTTCCCATGGCATCGCACTGCAGGTTGATCCGAGGATGGGATCAGAAGGCTTTGAAGGGAAAAAAAAAGACTTGAGATCATTAGCCAGATTCTGTTGTGACATCGCTCTGGGAGGAGAAGGAACTAATCGCAGTGACAGAAGGTTCTGGAGAAGTCACTTTCATTATTGCAATTTGGTTCACTTGGGATGTGGGATAATTGCAATAAAGCTCCATTTGTAAGTAGCATCGGCTGAGAAGTCAAGAGCTGGAGGACAAATAGATAAAGACACAGGCACTGTGCGGCACTCTGAATGTTGCAGTTTTATATGGTAGAGAGATCACCAACAGTCAATAATTTATTCAACAATAAGATCAAAGCTTTAGAATACTATGTACTGGGGGCTACCCTGCATAATACAGGCCCATAACATGAAACATTGAAATGTATTTTCATTCAACACCTGCTGTGCCTCTCTTGTTGCACACTGTGCTGTTCCAGGCATCTCTCACTGGAGACGTTGGCTTTTTCACAAGAAGGGTTAAAATAATGCTCCTTCTTCATACACTGCCACTGGCTCAATACTGAAATCAGGCCTGTCACCTCATTATCACCTATTTTCGTCCAGTGATAAAAGTTAAAATTACACCCCCTCCCTCATCCCCCAGAAAAACTGGCAAAGAGAGAGAGACAAACAGAGACAGAGACAAACATAGAGAGAGAGAGAGAGACGAAGAGAGCGATAGAGACTGAGAGGGGCAGATTTTGACTTTGTGCGATATTGAGAGCAAGACCCGAATTTTATTTCCATTGACTTCAATAAAAACGGTGAGATGTAAAATGGGTTGCCGACTCGCTATCACCCGTTTTACACTGTTGCACAAAGTCAAGATCTATCCCTTGGAGAGAGAGGCAGCAGACAGACAGACAGACATGGAGAATCAGACACAGTAAGACAGACATAAAGGGTTGCGAATTGGTTATGGTCCGTGTTTGGGTCCATAACTGACAGCGTGCACTGAAATGGGCCACATGCCTCACTTCAATAATTCAGGTGAGCCATTGGCACCTGTCCCACCTCCAGGGAAATTTCAAACAGCTGAATTTTGGGCCGTTTTGCCTCAGGTAAGAATCAGGATGGGGGAGCAGTGGACAACGGGAGGGGGCAGATCACAGTTGGCATTGGTCATCGGGAGTGCTGTGGAGCTGGGAGGAGCTCTCCTGCTCTGCCTGGATCCACGTCAACCTTAGAAACTAAACAAATGACCTACCTTTCCAATGGTGACCGATTCATGGCCACATCCATACCCGAAAACCTGTGCAGGACAGGCCAGAAGCCTGCTCTGCTCCGAGCAGCCCAATTCCTGGGAGCAGACCGAAAACAAGTGTAAGGCCCCTCATTAGCATATGCAAGAGGGCTAACGCCGATTTTAGGCGGCTGCTCCGGACGTTTGAAAATAGTCCGAAGCCAATATGGCAAAGCCCCGCAAATTTGTTGATCTTTTCCCCGTTTTCCATCTGGAAAAATTACCAATTTCTACCCGAGAGAGAGAGAGAGAGAGACAGACATAAAGCATGAAGCAGAGGGTCAGACATAGAGCAAGACAAAATGAGAGTGAGTGAATGAGAGAAAGAGAAATAGACAGTGAGAAGATACAAAGAGAAAGAGAGAGACCAGCGAGAGAGAGACAGACAGAGCAAGAGAAACAGAGAGAGAGAAACTAGGGAGAGGGACTAGAATGAGATAGCGAGAAAGAGAAACCAGAGAGAGACACACACACAGAGGAAGAGAGACAGAGAGAGGAAGAAAGAGAGATAAGGTGGAGAAGCCACAAACTCACTTCGATAAACTAGATAATTAATTTGATCAAATTGATTTCTGCTGGAGCCTGGCAGATGAGATTGTAGCTGGAGACCTGGAGATATGAGGTTGTACACAGACAAAAATCAGCTGTCACGTGTCAGACTGTAAACACCATTACTCAGTCTGGTGCTGTGGAGTGTTCTCAGCAACAAACACACATCGACCTGGTCCAAAAGCAAATGTCCATCGAAACACAGAATGTTAATTCTCCAAATCACTTTCCATTCACTTCTGATGTACAGAATTCCTGATCCATTTGGATGGAAACTCATTAACCAAGCTTGAACTGTACCCCAATTACCATCCTTTTAAACACTCAATTCACTAAATCCAGCAGGAATCAACCTATTACCAGAAGATGTTCTGAGAGCAGATCTTTTCTAACCACTTATGTGTAAAATATATTTCTGATAAATAGTCCAGAGCAAATTTCTGAAGGAAAGGACACGTGGTAACAAAGATTTACAAATTGATTTATCGGCAGTTGCTATCAAATCTTGATCCAAGGAAAGAAAGATCCTTAATATAGCATTTAAAGTAGCGACGCAGGTTAACATAGCAATAAAAAACGTAAACAAAACACTGGGGTTCATTTCTGGAGGAATAGAATTCAAAAGCAGGGAAGTTATATTAAACTTGTAAAGAACCTCAGTTAGACCACACTTGGAGTATTGTGCACAGTTCTACTCTCCATACTATAAAATGGATATAGAGACACTGGAGAAGGTGCAAAAAAGATTTACAAGGATGATACCAGAACTGAGAGGATACACTTATCAGGAAAGACTGAACAGGCTGGGGCTCTTTTCTCTAGAAAAGAGAAGACTGAGGGGTGACCCGATAGAGGTCTTTAAAATTATGAAGGGGTTTGATAGGATAGACATAGAGAGGATGTTTCCACTTGTGGGGGGAGTCCAAAACTAGAGGTCATAAATATACAATAGTCACTAATAAATCCAATAAGGAATTCAGGAGAAACTTCTTTACCCAGAGAGTGGATAGAATGTGAAACTCGCTCCCACACGAAGTGGTGAAGGCGATTATCATAGATTTATTTAAGGGGAAGCTAGAGAAATACATGACGGAAAATGGAATAGAAGGATATGTTGATGGGGTGAGATGAAGAAGGGTGGAAGGAGGCTCATGTGGAGCATAAACACCGACATAGACCTTTTGGACCCAATGGCCTGTTTCTGTGCTGCAAAATTCTATGTAATTCCTTCATATTCTCAGGATGTCCCAAAGTGCTTCACAATCAATGAAGTACTTTTGAAGTGTCGTCATTTAGGGAAATGTGGCGGCCAATTTGCGCATAGCAAGGTCTCAAAAACAGCAATGAGACAATGACCAGATAATTCGTTTTAGTGATGTTGGTTGAGGGATAAATATTGACCAGGACACCGGGGAGAACTCCCCTGCTCTTCTTCGAATAGTGCCCTGGGATCTCTTACGTCCACCTGAGAGGGCGTACAGAGCCTCGGTTTAACATCTCATTTAAAAGACAGCACCTCCGACAGTGCAGCATTCCCTCATCGGTGGACCGGTGCGCCAGCCTGGCTTACGTGCTCAAGTCTCCGGAGCAGGACTTGAAGCCATGCCCTATCTGACTCAGAAGTGAGAGTGATACCGACTGAGCCACAGCTAACACAGCAACAGATAGTGCCTTCAGTAAAGGAACAGAGAAACCTGGGGAAAGAAGGCCAACAGTAACTTAGAACGCACGTTGCATGTAGAAATCGCTCCACGGATCATTGGGCCTTAGCTGAGCTGACAAGTATCAGCACATGCTCCCAAACCTTAATGTGTCAAGGACGTATAGGAATTAGTGAAAGCAGGGCACACCGAGAAAAAAGAAAAGGCTATTGCATTTTTTAATGGGTATGATTTACTGGCTAAAAATCAATTGTGTTTTCCGGAATGTTCTGCTTTTCACATTTACCGGTCTGACAGATGCACTTAAGAAAAATCTACTGTATTTCCTCCAACATTTAGAATGTTCAGGCCATCCATTCACCAGTACATTAGTCATAATAAAAGATAAGGCTGTGGTAATGGCTTTCGCTGGCGACTATAATCATTTGGCCGTCATTTATCAAGACGCATCTGTTTTTTTTGTCATCAAAAGCAGCAAAAGTTTTAATAATTTAATGGAGAATTGCTTGGCTCATAAATCAAGGGACGAGGGCGGAGAGAGTCTAAATCCAATTTATTACAGTGACAATTGAGTGTATGTTTGTTTTTCTCTTATTTTGGAAACAATAACAAACCCGGTGAGGGGATAATTTCTGTCTGTTTGGTTTATGAAGAGTATTTAAAGGGACAGAGAAGTGGTGGCAAGCTGTCACTGTTGAATACTGAAGCCCCTCTGTGCAGGTTCCAATCTTTCTTTTTGATTTTCTCTTTTTTTAAATATTGGTTTTTATAATAATACACATTGTTTGTTAGTAACAACAACAACAGCTTTCATTTATATGGAGCCTTTAATGTATTTAAACATCCCAAGGTGCTTCACAGGAGCGATTATCAGACAAAATTTGACACCGAGCCACATAAGGAGATATTAGAACAGGTGACCAAAAGCTTAGTCAAAGAGGTAAGTTTTAAGGTGCGTCTTTGAGGAGGAGAGAGAGGTAGAGAGGCGGAGAGGTTTAGGGAGGGAATTCCAGAGCTTAGGGCCTAGGCAGCTGAAGGCACGGCCGCCAATGGTGAGGCAATGGAAATTGGGGATGTGCAAGAGGCCAGAATTGGAGGAATTGAATAGCGGAACAGGCTCAAGGGGTTGAATAGCCTACCCCTATTCCTATGTCGCAGCACAGAGCCCATCCAGTTACTGCCATTTTTTGTTCCATTCTGATTTTGTATAAGGCTCTCTCCCTGACCTACAGAAATCAAATACATTCTTCAAAACCTAGATGCTAGGTATCTTTCTGAATGATCAGACATGTTAGTGAATTGGCCATTGTTTGGTTGCCAAGAGAAACAGCTCCCCATCTTACATTTTAATCGTCTCTTGTCTGGCGATAGATCCACAACCCAATGTCGGCCCGCCTTGAGAAACGAGCCCCCTCAAAACACAGATTAAAAGAGCCCAGTGCTTTCCACGGGGAAATGGCCAGAGAAACCCCAACCAGAACTCAGGTGTGGAGCTGGCCAGGTCAGGCACCGAACAGAAAATGAGCAGTGGGTCAAAGAGAGAAGTGGGCGGAACCGAGGGATTCACCGAACTAAAAGACTGCCAAAAGGTCATCCCGATAACTGAAACTCAAGATAAGCATACCACACACAAACATCAGCTCCATACAGCGACCAACCAAATCAGCTTCCAACTCATCGGACAAAGCGATTCCGGCCTCCCAGTTTTACAGGGGCAGGTTTTTAACTTCCACCCAAAATGGGCAGGAAGTTTGGGGCGACCCCTATCTGATGCCAGAAACAGCAGGCCCGAATCAGTCTCACGATTGGGCCCACATCAGCATCATTCACACAACCTGCCAATGGGGGCAGCTTGCCACGGGAGAAGGGGGGGGCTGGTAATACAACACGAGCAAACCAAGCTGGAAGACAGTATTAGAAGGGGGAAAGGGGGCTAGGGACCCCACCCAGCAGCCATCAGTGAGCAGCAGTATCTTTGTGAGGCCAAGTGGGGCATTCTCAGCTCCTCTGGCCCTAAAAAATATCCTCCCAGAGTCTAAATGGGGTAGAGGAGCAGAGGGATCTGGGGGTACAGATACACAAATCACTAAAAGTAGCGACACAGATTAATAAGACCATAAAAAAGCAATGAACTGGGGTTCATTTCTAGAGGGATAGAATTGAAAAGCGGAGAAGTTGTGTTAAAATTGTGTAGAGCCTTGGTTAATCCACACTTGGAGTACTGTGAACAGTTCTGGTCTCCATATTATAAAAAAGGATGTAGAGACACTGGAGAAGGTGCAAAAAAGATTCACAAGGGTGATTCCAGAACTGAGAGGATACAACTATCAGGAAAGATTGTACAGGCTTGGGCTGTTTTCTCTAGAAAGAGAAGACTGAGAAGGGACCTGATAGAGGCCTTTAAAATTATGAAAGGATTTGATAGGATAGACGCAAAGAAGATGTTTCCACTTGTGGGGGAGACCAGAACTAGGGGCCATAAATATAAGATAGTCACTAATAAATCCAATAGGGAATTCAGGAGAAACTTCTTTACCCAGAGAGTGGTGAGAATGTGAAACTCGCTCCCACAAGGAGTAGTTGAGGCGAATAGCAAAGATACATTTAAGGGAAAGCTAGATAAACACATGGAGGAGAAAGGAATAGAAGGATATGCTGATAGGATGAGATGAAATAGGGAGGGAGGAGGCTTGTGTGGAGCATAAACACCAGCATGGACCTGTTGGGCCGAATGGCCTGTTTCTGTGCTGCACATTCTATATAATTCTCTATAAAAGTTCCGTGCCGTTTTTGGGAAGCTCAACTCCTGGTACAAACGGGTGGAGTGGTGTCCCACAACCAGTGTGCGATCCCAATCTACATCTTTTCTATGTTTCTAGTTATAACGTCCACATGCGGAAGTTAAAAGGATATAATTTGTATATCAAGATGTCCGCAATGGCATTGTGAGTAACTACACCACCTGGGATTTTTTTTTTATTTATCCATTCATTCATGGGATGTGGGCATCACTGGCAAGGCCGGCATTTATTGCCCATCCCTAATTGTCCTTCAGAAGGTGGTGGTGAGCCGCCTTCTTGACAACTGAGTGACTTGTTAGGCTGTTTCAGAGGGCTGTTAAGAATCAACCACATCGCTGTGAGACTGGAGTCACATATAGGGCCAGACCGGGTAAGGACGGCAGGTTTCCTTCCCTAAAGGATATTAGTGAACCAGGTGGGTTTTTAATGACAATCTGGTAGTTTCACAGTCACCATTACTGATATTAGCCTTTTAGTCCAGATTTTTTATTTTAATTAACTGAATTTAAATTCCCCAGCTGCCGTGGCGGGATTTTAAACTTATGGCTCTGGATTATTAGTCCAGTAATATAACCACTCTGCTACCGTCCCCATTACATTACAGGATGATACTGTGCCATACAGACTAACAGGTGTTGTGGTTGCACCTGCGCCACAGTTGGCTCAACAATCCTGGGGTGGTGAGGTATAAATTAGCCAGGGTCCACACTCCTGATTGTGACCCCGCAGGCCCGAGAGTGTGTGGGAATGTGGGCATCAGGTGAAATGAATGGGATTGGCAGTGATGCCCCCTGTCTGTGTACAGCCTAGTGCCACTCAATCTCCAGGTACATGTGTGCTGAGTACACAACTGGTGTGGTGTACCAGAGGGCAGGTGGTACCCAGTGGAATCGTGTCTCCAACCTGGCGGAGAGGGAGCGTGGAGGGAGCAGGGAGGGAGAGACCGCAGTGGGTGGCTGAAGATCGTGGGGGGGGGGTCTGAAGATCATGGGGGGGGTCTGAAGATCGTGGGGGGGGTCCGAAGATCGTGGGGGGGGTCTGAAGATCATGGGGGGTCTGAAGATCGTGGGGGGTTCTGAAGATTGCAGGGTGGGTGGTCGGCAGAGATCACGGCAGATGATAGAATTTATTGAGGAGGTAACAAGGAGGGTCGATGAGGGTAGTGCATTTGATGTAGTGTACATGGATTTTAGCAAGGCGTTTTGACAAGGTCCCACATGGCACACTGGTCAGAAAAGTAAAAGCCCATGGGATCCAAGGGAAAGTGACAAGTTGGATCCAGAAGTGGCTAAGTGGCAGGAAGCAAAGGGTAATGGTCGATGGGTGTTTTTGCGACTGGAAGGCTGTTTCCAGTGGGGTGCCACAGGGCTCAGTACGAGGTCCCTTGCTTTTTGTGGTATATATTATTGATTTAGACTTAAATGTAGGGAACATGATTAATGGTGGGAAACATGGAGATGGCAAAAATGCTGAACAAATATTTTGTTTCAGTCTTTACAGTAGAGGACACTAAGAATATCCCAACACTGGACAAACAGGGGACTCTCGGGGGGGAGGAGCTAAATACGATTAAAATCACTCAAGAGATGGTACTCAGTAAAATAATGGGACTCAAGGCGGATAAATCCCCTGGACCTGATGGCTTCCATCCTAGGGTCTTGAGGGAAGTGGCAGTAGGGATTGTGGATGCTTTGGTGATAGTTTTCCAAAATTCCCTGGACTCAGGAGAGGTCCCGGCAGATTGGAAAACTGCTAATGTAACACCGTTATTTAAAAAGGGTAGTAGGCAGAAGGCTGGAAATTATAGGCCAGTTAGCTTAACATCTGTGGTGGGTAAAATTTTGGAGTCTATTATTAAGGAGACAGTAACGGAACATTTAGATAAGCATAATTTAATAGGACAAAGTCAGCATGGCTTTATGAAGGGGAAGTCATGTCTGACAAATTTGCTTGAGTTCTTCGAGGATATAACGTATAGGGTGGATAAAGGGGAACCAGTGGACGTAGTGTATTTAGACTTCCAGAAGGCATTCGACAAGGTGCCACATAAAAGATTATTACTTAAGATAAAAAATCACGGGATTGGGGGTAATATTCTGGCATGGGTGGAGGATTGGTTATCAAACAGGAAGCAGAGAGTTGGGATAAATGGTTCATTTTCAGACTGGCAACCAGTAACCAGTGGTGTTCCACAGGGGTCGGTGCTGGGTCCCCAACTCTTTACAATCTATATTAACGATTTGGAGGAGGGGACCGAGTGCAACATATCAAAATTTGCAGATGATACAAAGATGGGAGGGAAAGTAGAGAGTGAGGAGGACATAAAAAACCTGCAAGGGGATATAGACAGGCTGGGTGAGTGGGCGGAGATTTGGCAGATGCAATATAATATTGGAAAATGTGAGGTTATGCACTTTGGCAGGAAAAATCAGAGAGCAAGTTATTTTCTTAATGGCGAGAGACTGGAAAGTACTGCAGTACAAAGGGATCTGGGGGTCCTAGTGCAAGAAAATCAAAAAGTTGGTATGCAGGTGCAGCAGGTGATCAAGAAAGCCAACGGAATGTTGGCTTTTATTGCAAGGGGGATTGAATATAAAAACAAGGAGGTATTGCTGCAGTTATATAAGGTATTGGTGAGACCGCACCTGGAATACTGCATACAGTTTTGGTCTCCATACTTAAGAAAAGACATACTTGCTCTCGAGGCAGTACAAAGAAGGTTCACTCGGTTAATCCCGGGGATGAGGGGGCGGACATATGAGGAGAGGTTGAGTAGATTGGGACTCTACTCATTGGAGTTCAGAAGAATGAGAGGCGATCTTATTGAAACATATAAGATTGTGAAGGGTCTTGATCGGGTGGATGCAGTAAGGATGTTCCCAAAGATGGGTGAAACTAGAACTAGGGGGCATAATCTTAGAATAAGGGGCTGCTCTTTCAAAACTGAGATGAGGAGAAACTTCTTCACTCAGAGGGTGGTAGGTCTGTGGAATTTGCTGCCCCAGGAAGCTGTGGAAGCTACATCATTAGATAAATTTAAAACAGAAATAGACAGTTTCCTAGAAGTAAAGGGAATTAGGGGTTATGGGGAGCGGGCAGGAAATTGGACATGAAGCTGAGTTCGGATCGGTCAATGCCCTGTGGGTGGCGGAGAGGGCCCAGGGGCTATGTGGCCGGGTCCTGCTCCGACTTCTTGTGTTCTTTAGATTTGTGGTTGGGATCAGATCAGCCATGATCTTATTGAATGGCGGAGCAGGCTCGAGGGGCCGATTGGCCTACTCCTGCTCCAATTTCTTATGTTCTTATGTTCTTATGTTCTTATGATACAAAAATTGGCCGCGTGGTTGATAGTGAGGAGGAAAGTTATAGACTGCAGGAAGACATCAATGGACTGGTCAGGTGGGCAGAAAAGTGGCAAATGGAATTCAATCCAGAGAAGTGTGAGGTAATGCATTTGGGGAGGGCAAACAAGGCAAGGGAATACACAATAAATGGGAGGATACTGAAAGGTGTAGAGGAAGTGAGGGACCTTGGAGTGCATGTCCACTGATCCCGGAAGGTAGCAGGACAGGTAGATCAGGTGGTTAAGAAGGCATATGGGATACTTTCCTTTATTAGCCGAGACATAGAATATAAGAGCAGGGAGGTTATGCTGGAACTGTATAAAACACTGGTTAGGCCACAGCTTGAGTACTGCATACAGTTCAGGTCACCACATTACAGGAAAGATGTGATTGCACTAGAGAGGCTACAGAGGAGATTTCCGAGGATGTTGCCAGGAATTTTAGTTATGAGGAAAGATTGGATAGGCTGGGGTTGTTTTCTTTGGAACAAAGGAGACTGAGGGGTGATTTAATTGACGTATATAACATTATGACGGGACTAGATAGAGTGAATAGGGAGGACCTATTTCCCTTAGCAGAGAGGTCAATACCCAAGGGCATAGATTTAAAGTAATTGGTAGAAGGATTAGAGGGGAGTTGAGGAGAAATTTTTTCACCCAGAGGGTGGTGAGGGTCTGGAACTCACTGCCTGAAAGGGTGGTAGAGGCAGAAACCCTCATCACATTTAAAAAATACTTGGATATGCATTTGGAGTGCTGTAACCTCCAGGGCTATGGACCAAGTGCCGGAAAGTGGGATTAGGGTAGCTCTGTTTCAACCGGCACAGACGATGGGCCGAATGGCCTCCTGTGCCGTCAATTTTTCTATGTTTCTAAGTTTCTTAGACTTGCTTAAGGGGCCCAGGGGGAAGCACTCCTGCTCCTCCCGGCCCACAAGCAGTGCTGGAAAATCACTTACCTGCTGGACCCGGCAGCTCTCGCCTCCCTTTAGTTGCCGGGTTTCCCCAGCCCTGGAAAACCCGGCCCACAGCCGTTAAATTCAAATGGCTGCCAAAATCTGAGGAACGGAGCCTCATTAACATATTATAATCACTGACCCGCCTCTCCAGAGCGGGTTACTCGGACTCCCCCAGACCCCCACGGTTAAACCAGAAGGAGGGGCTTTCGTGTCGGGATGGGGTCAGGTTTCACATATTTAACCACTGCCCCGACCCCGACCCTTTCCTGCCTGTCATGGGGGTTTTAAAATTCCCCCCTTGAAACTGTTTCTCAACATTTAGTCTGTCAAAACCCCTCATAAATAAATTTAAAACAGAAATAGACAGTTTCCTAGAAGTAAAGGGAATTAGGGGTTACGGGGAGCGGGCAGGAAATTGGACATGATTTTAGATTTGAGGTTAGGACCAGATCAGCCATGATCTTATTGAATGGCGGAGCAGGCTCGAGGGGCCGATTGGCCTACTCCTGCTCCTATTTCTTATGTTCTTATGTTCTTATAATTTTGGACACCTCTATTAAATCTCCTATTAATCCTCTATTAATATTGTGAAAACTGGTGGACCATCCATTCCTCATTGGCAGATAAAATGTTCCCAGCACCTCATGGAAAATGCCAGTCCAAACTGAAACTCATTGTCCTTGGCTTGACATCACAAAGCAGCTGTGACTGGTTTTCTTGCTGCAGACAAAAATTACTCATTTTGTTTTGTTGGGTTCAAAGCACTCTGCAGTTGTTCTAAATGGAATTTATCACTGGGGACAGCAAGACCCTGATAAACATCTCCACTTCACAAGACTGATCATACACCACTTATAACCTTGTTGCGCATGACTTACCCAATCAGCTTCACTTGTGCTGGTATTTATCACTGTGCAGGCCTCGACACAATCTCAAGCCTCCCGGTCTCATCAGAAAATTATAAATCGCAGCAACATCCCAACAGCTGTAGCACTCGAGAGAGCGAGAGAGAGAGAGAGAAAGAGAGAGAGTCCATACACTGCAACAAGCAGGGGACACGGGGAAAGTAGATTTGCCTCTTGGCATTGGATGGGGAGATTCTGGTCTGGAATGCACTGCCTGAAAGGGCAGAGGAAGAAGATTCAATCGTAGCTTTCAAAAGGGAATTGAATAAATACTTGAAGAGGAGAAATTTGTAGGACTATGGGGAAAGAGTGAGGGAGTGGGATTAATTGGATAGTTCTTTCAAAGAGCCAGCACAGACATGATGGGCCGAATGTGTTTCTTTTGTGCTGTATCATTCTATGATTCTATGATTTTCCCTGTGTACGATGTGTAACAACATTATAAACCTGTTCATTGGAAATGGGTGAACATTTTTGAAAAAAAAACTTTTTCTCCACATCCACCCTATCGAACCCCTTCATAATTTTAATAACCTCTATCAAATCTCCTCTTGGCCTTCGCTTTTTCAGAGAAAGAGTCCCAGACTGCTCAATCTTTCCTGACAGTTGTACCCTCGCAATTCTGGTAACATCCTTGTAAATCTTTTCTGAACTTTCTTAAGTTTCAATATCCTTTTTGTATTAGGGAGACCAGAACTGTGCTCAGTACACTAAAAGTGGTCTAACCAAAACTTTATATAAGTGCAATACTATCTCCCTGCTTGTGTATTCTGTTCATTCTAGAAATTGGGTGAAGACGACTGAAACATAATTAGACCCTTACAGCAGCAAAGAAAGAAGACCTTCACCCCCAGAAGTCTGGTCAGGATTGAACCTCCTGTCCCAGAGAGACAGTCCAATGTTCAATCCCCCTTCACCACCCTGTCCCAGAGAGACTATCCAATGTTCAATCCCCTTCACCACCCTGTCCCAGAGACAGTCCAATGTTCAATCCCCCTTCACCACCCTGTCCCAGAGACAGTCCAATGTTCAATCCCCCTTCACCGCCCTGTCCCTCTTCAGTTCATTCCCAGATTAGCAGATGATATTGGGTCAATCAACAATTTCAACTAATGGATAGGTAAGCTTGCTGTATGCCAGAATGAACACGTGTCCTTTACCTCAGAGAATCCTTTCGGTTGTTCAGGAAGGCTTAACAGACACCTTACAAAAGTCCTGACGAATGAAATCCTGGGGAAAAAACAACAAATTAGGAATGTTTGGCCCAAATTTCAGCTTCAGAATAAAATTACATCGAAACATCATGGAAATAGGCCTTTCACCCCAGTCAGTCCATGGTGGGTATCCTCCACTCCCGGTGCATGCTGGGAGCACATATCGTGAAACTAAACATCCCAACCAGTGATATTATGCCAATAACGGAAGGAAAATCATGGAAAGGGGCTATGTGACTTCCCAATAGCTGCTCCCGACAAGTGCCAGAGACCCCACCGCAGAAAATCTCCCCTCACATTCCCAATGTGTTTCTTTTTTCTGTAATTTACTCCTCAGTGCTCGAGTAAGTTAAGCCTTCCATAACTGGTTCCATATCGTCCATCTGCCCTCCATTGTTCCTTTGCCTCCTCATTATTGACATGCCGCCTAGATGGGACAAATCTTTATTGTCTGCATGCTTCTTGAGACATAATAGTACAGTTAACAATGTAAAACGCATGTTGAATGAGATAAATAAGAAAGAAAGGACTTGAATTTATATAGCGTCTTTCATGACCTCAGGACATCCCAAAGCGCTTTACAGCTAATGAAGTTCTTTTGAAGTCTAGTCACTATTGTAAAGTAGGAAACGTGGCAGCCAATTTGCACACAGCAAGGTCCCACAACTACAACAACAATAACTTGCATTTATATAGCGCCTTTAACATAGTAAAATGTCCCAAGGCCCTTCACAGGAGCGTAATCAAACAAAATTTGACACCGAGCCACATTATATCATGACAGATATTAGGACAGGTGACCAAAAGCTTGGTCAAAGAGGTAGGTTTTAAGGAGTGTCTTAGAGCAGGAGAGAAAGGTAGAGAGATGGAGAAGTTCAGGGAGGGAATTCCAGAGCTTAGGGTCTCGGCAGCTGAAGGCACGGCCGCTAATGGTGGAGCGATTAAAATTGAGGATGCACAAGAAGCAAGACTGGAGGATGGGAGAGATCTTGGCTGACTGCAAAAAACAATGAGATAACTGATCAGATAATCTGTTGTAGTGATGTTGGTTGAGAGATAAATATTGACCAGGACACCAGTGAGAACTCCCTTGCTCTTCTTCAAATAGTATCAAGGGATCTTTTATGTCCACCTGAGAGGGCAGAAGGGGCCTTGATTGAACATCTCATCCGAAAGACAGCACCTCCAACAATGCCATACACCCTCAGTACTACATTGGAGTATCAGCTGAGGTTTATGCTCTCAAGTGGGATTTAAACCCACAAACTTTTAACTGAGGTGAGAGCGTTACCACCAAGCCACAGCTAACATTAAGACGTGCTATAGAGAACACTGCCTCAGCAGGGCAGCCCTACCTGTGGTATTTATGTAATTTATTCTTCCCTCCAGACACAGTGAATTTTAAAACTTAAAACTTAATAAGTATATTATTAGCAAAACAAAATGATTCCTCTATTTAATACTGATCTGAACAGGCAGAAGAAAACTTCGCAAATTTGATTGATGTTCCTAGACAGTGATTTGATTCAGATTTGATTATTTTCAGCACCTTTCAAAACACATGCACTTTCCTTTATAGATATGCAAAAGTGACTCATTCTGACAAATTTCATTCTCAGGCCAAACCATTTAAGATTGTTCACTGACTCGAGACATCAGCTGTGCTGAATCAGTACAAACCTCAGTGGCAGTAGGAAGACAGTAGGCCGTTCTCCGTGTATGTATTTGACCACGTATGTGTGGCCTCGAACATTCCTTCCCTTCTCCCCACCATAACAATACAAGCAGGCAGTGCAAAAGTGACATCTTAGTCCTATCACTGCTGGGCGCTGGTACTGCTGCATCATTGCACATCCATTTACGTTGGAAGCTTTATTGCAAGGCAAATCCAAAATACCTTTCTTTGATCCCTTTACGTTTTATTTTGTTCTCCCTCTCTTTCATTCTCAGGTCTCCCACTTGAACATATCACTTCCTTGCCAAGAGGGATTCTGGTCACGCTCTCCCAAAACCTCTGCTAGTGACACTCGGTCGGCCTTGTGAGATTTGGGACTTATGTCGATGATTGTCGAGATGTGTCGAGATTGTCCAAGGTGACTTGACGTGTTATTTCACCTCCGCCCTTGTGGAGAATTGTCCGTCTTTCTCTGGGAGCCTTGTCATTGCAATTGGGAGTTTGCTATGTAGGAGATTACAAGCATGAACTCCAGGCTTATCACTCTGTGCAAAGCATGCTCAAGTATTGTCCCATCACACCACCCTATATCGTATCATTTTTAAAGTCTTCAATTGTTAATAAATGGTGCTTCATTGTAAACTAGAATAAAAATGCACCTCAAGAGGGATATCTCAGTCAAGGTCAAGGGTGGGGAAAACTGATGGGACAAGTATCTCAATGGGGCAAGTGTCAATGCATGATGTGTACACCATGAAATGTGGGCAGGAAGAGTGAAGAAGAGTGATGGGCATCTTCCCAGCCCTGGTCAGTTTTAAAGTAGACTAAAGGCCTGTAAATCGACTCATAAAAGGTGAGCTGAAAAGGACCAATCGGTCCATGGAATCCACTCCTGTCAAGGGTTTTCAGACCCTAAGGGATCAAGACTGCCCCCGCCACTGGACACTGACTACCAACACTCGCCAATTCCCAAATCCTCTGGCAACTGATTCCACCACATGCCAGAAAGAAGAAGTAGAGACCGAAATTAAACAAATAAACTCAAACAAGCCAGGAGTGTGATGGAATACTCTCCACTCGCTTGGATGGGTGCAGCCACAACAACACTCGAGAAGCTTGACACCATCCAGGACAAAGTAGGCTGTTTGATGGTCATCCCTACCACTGGACTCAATATCCACCCCGTCCACTCCCGGCACACTGTGCCTGCAGTGTGTACAATCTACAGGATGCACTGCAGCAAACCACCAACTTTACTTCAATCACACCTTCCATCCCCATGAACTCTATCAGCAACCAAGGTTGTGGTCACACAACATCCTAACTTGAATATATATTGCCGTTCCCTTATTGTCGCTGGGTTAATATCCTGGAATACCACTGTAGGAGCACCATCACCACATGGACTACAGCGATTCAACGAGAAGGCCCAGCATCACCTTCACAGGGCAACTGAGTATGGGCAATAAATGCCGGCCTTGCCTGAAAAAATTGTCTTCAAAAGTGAGATGGTTCTCAGTGGAAAAGAGATTTAAAAATGGGGAGAGGATAGGATACAATAAAATGTTTGTGAGTCTCTAGGTAGGGGCTGTGAAAGCTTTGTGGGATGGGAATTTTTAAAATACATACAAATGATGGAGGCATTGCAAAATGATATTTTATTTCAAAGCAATCTGCGGGCAGGGAGGGAAGTTAAATTTGTTTGTATTTTTAAACGGGTGAGGGGACATTGCCTGAATGTACACGTATGTCCTCGTACAAGTCTGATTCGCCCAATTTTATCTCCACCTGCACACAGTGCAGGCATCATTCTCCTCATTATCTCCACTCCCCATTGCGGAGGAGGTAAGGGAGAATCAGCTCAATGTCTTATCTCAGCAGTACCTGCAGTTACACGATGCTGGAGTTATTTCAGGCACCAGTGTACACTGAGGTATAATTACTTGTTCAAAGTAGTTCATCTTAATATGAAGAATATGCTAAGCACAATGTCATTATTGACTCGATGCTGATGCATTGTGTTCGCTTCTGATATCACATACGATACAGTAAACTGAAAGCTGTTTATTTTTTGTCTATAAATGGAATATATTAGAATCAAATCACACAGGCACTGTCAACCCCGGGGGAAAACAGGGAAAAATCAAATTGTCTCGTAGGAGGAATGTGGACTCAGATGAAGGAGTCAAAGCGTGGAAGAGACTGAGACGCAGAGAGTAAATTAGGGACCATCTAATGACAAGTAAGGATCCAACACTGGGTTATAAACGGATACAATTGTGATTCGCAAATAATTTCATGTGCGATACTGCAGGAAAACAGCTTCAAGTCCTCGTTACAGCTACAGCTTCTACTTTTATGTCTCTTAAAATTGATGTCAATTTGCACCAAATGTGGTCTGTCAGTGCCTGCGAGAATGCCATTGAAAGTGGTGCAGAGAATTGCCTCCTCCTGTTTCGATGGTTCTAATGATGTCTCTTGTACTCAGTAGGGTTTTTGCTACTCGCTGTTTCTTTATTCCTGGTATAAGCTTTACAGAGCACACAACCTAAACACGGTGACTTGGGACTGGGACGTAAAACACATGGCTGATCTATATGGCATCTATACAGAACGTGACAATACTAAAGCATAGTGATCTCTATTGCATATATTATACGATTCATTACAATCACTTTGCAAGTTCACTGGACATCGCATGAGAGCAAATTGCATTGAAAAGTGATCAGCACTGAGAAATATTGCACCACTGCACTCGGCATGAAAGGAAACAGAAACATCGGTTTGATCGACAGAAAGTAAATGAACTGATGCATCATCAGGACAATGTAGTGGGCACTTTCTCCCCACACCGTAATGTACCTGACTTGTGAGCACTCAGTGTCCTCAATGTGGCAATTAAACAAATGCCCAGCACTGGGGAGCTCTCAGATCCACTGAGGACAGCAGAGTGTGGTCCCCCCGCCCGGCTGTACATGGGAAGCAAGGTTTGCATTTACAGAATAAGGATGTAAAAAAAGCTCTGGAATTCCCTCCTTAAATCTCTCCGCCTCTCCGCCTCGCTCTCCTCCTTTAAGATGCTCCATATAACCGACCTCTTTGACCAAGCTTTTGGTCACCTGACCTAATATCTCCTCATGCGGCTCTGTGTCAAATTTTGTCTGATTATGATCCTGTGAAATGCCTTGGGACGTTTCACCACGTTAAAGACGCTATATAAATGCAAGTAGTTGTTGTTGTTATTGAGACACTAAAACCAATGCCACATGTCTTTTAATAGCTCGGGTGGAATTGAAAGGCCTAATGACAGTATTTAAAGAAGTGCAGGGAGTGCTCCTGTGTCGTCGTTCGTCACCCCCCAGCCATGTGCCACTAAAAAAACAGATTAAGCTCATTGCTATTTGTGGGATCTTGCTTTGCGTACAATGGTTGCTGTGCTTGCCTACTTCACAGGAGTTACTCTACTTCAAGGTAACTCATGGTAAGTGAAGAGGTTTAAGAGATGTGATAAAGTGCTTCATAAATGGCAACCTTTCTTTCCTGAAGAGCAACTTGCCATCCAATTTGCCGTCTGTATTTGTGGGGAATCGACCGGGCTCTGCTTAGCAACCTCATTAAGGGCACAGCAGAGAGCTGGAGCCTAAATATCACCACGATGCTGCAACTTGTTCTGTACGATCACAGACAATGGGGCCCCTTCCGAAAAATTATGTCTTTGATCCTAATGTCATGTTGCCCAGCTAATGCAAATTGATTTCGATTATCTCACCTGACTAGAAATATCCTGAGAATCTTAAACTCGGAATTTTTTAAAATTTCACAGTGAAGTGTGAAAAGCCAATATATAATATGTTTCAGAAGATTGAGAGTGCTTTTAGGTCCAGTAGAATGGAATTTAAAAGGTCAATAGATTTCTCCAAGGACTTGAGGGAGCCTGACCAATTAATCTTGCAGTAGGAGCTGAGCTTTGGATTATATAGTTTAGCAGAGTCTGCAGTGACCTTACCTCCCGAGCCCTCCCCAACCACACGCCTCCCCAAACCTCCCCGCCCCCCACCCTTCTAGCCCACAAACCCAACATCTTGATGAAACTACTTCTGGGTCAGCAACATTTTCCTTTGAAAGCCTTCGGAGGGTATATCTCAAACATGCTGAGAAACGGTTTCTTTAAAACATAATGAAAACTTAAGATAGCGTAAGGATTAATGTACAGATCACGTCTGTCATCAACCATAGCCCACCTTTATTTTAGACACGAAAGGGTGAGGTCGTGCTCCCGCATGACTGGTCAAATGTCACAGTTTTAGTTTAGTATCTCTGCTCGTGAACCTGCCCAGGTGTTGGGGAAAGTTACTTACAGACAGTAGCATCATCACCACCCTAATGCTCCCTGGCAAATCCTCCTCAGGAATAAAAAATGAAATGCTGGAAATACTCAGCAAGTCAGGCAGCATCTGTGGAGAAAGAAACAGAGTTAACGTTTCAGGTCGACGACCGTTCGTCAGAACTGGAAGAAGTTGAAGATTTAACAACTTTTAAGCAAGTACAGGGTCAGGGAAAGGGGGGGAGGAAAGAACAAAAGGGAAGGCCTCTGATAATGTAAAGGGCAGGAGTGGTTAAATGACAAAAGGGATGATGGTGCAAGGCAAAGGAGGGTGGTAATGGGACAAAAGATGGGTCTAGAGGAGCTGTAAATGGCAACAGCAGAAACATAACCAGCACCTGCTGATCGAAAAAATGGGAGCAGTGATTATGATCTGAAGTTATTGAAATCCATGTTGAGTCCAGAAGTTTGTAAAGTGCCTAATCAAAAGATGAGGTGCTGTTCCTCGAGCTTACGTTGAGCTTCATTGGAACAGTGTTAGAGGCAGAGGACAGAGAGGTCAGAGTGGGAGTGGGATGAAGAATTAAAATGGCAAACGACCGGCAGGTCAGGGTCACTCTTGCGGACTGAGCGGACGTGTTCAGCAAAGTGATCACCCAGTCTGCGTTTGGTCTCCCCAGTGTAGAGGAGACCGCATTGTGAGCAGCGAATACAGTATACTAAACCTGGAAGGAGTGTTTGGGGCCCTGGACGGTGGGAAGGGAGGAGGTGAAAGGGCAGGTATTGCATCTCCTGCGCTCGCACAGAAAGGTGCCGTGGGGAGGAGAGTGGGTGTTGGGGGTGAAGGAAGAGTGGACCAGGATGTCGGGGAGGGAGCAGTCTCTTCGGAATGCTGAAAGGGGAGGGGAGGGTAAGATGTGTTTGGTGGTGGGATCGTACTGGAGGTGGCGGAAATGGCGGAGGACGATACGTTGAAAGTGGAGGCTAGTGGGGTGGAAGGTGAGGACAAGGGGGACCCTATCATGGTTCTGGAACGGAAGGTAAGGAGTGAGAGCAAAAGTGCGGGAAATAGGACAGACGCGGTCGAGGGAATCCTCAGTTGAGGAAAAAGGAAGACCTATCGGAAGCATTGGTGTGGAAGGTGACATCGTCAGAACAGATGCAATGGAGACAGAGAAACTGGGAGAATAGAATAGAGTCCTTACAGGAAGCGAGGTGGGAGGAAATATAATCAAGATAGATGTGGGAGTCAGTGGGCTCATAATAGATATTGATTGACAGCCTATCCCCAGAAATGGAGATAGAGAAGTCAAGGAAGGGAAGGGAAGAGTCGGAGATGGACCATGTGAAGACCAGGGAAGGGTGGAAATTGGAAGCAAAGATGATGAAAGCAGGAAGCAACACTGCTACAGTCATCAATATACCTGAAGAAGAGCTGAGGGAGAACACAAGGACATAAGAAATGGGAGTAGAGTAGGTCATATGGACCCTCGAGACTGCTCCATCATTCAATCAGATCATGGGTGATCTTCAACCTCAACTCCACTTTCCTGCCCAATCCCCATATCCCTTGATTCACTTAAAGTCCAAAAATCTATCTACCTTAGCCTTGAATATATTCAATGACTCAGCACCCACAGCCCTCTGGGGTAGAGAATTCTAAAGATTCGCAACAATCTGAGTGAAGAAATTCCTCCTCATCTCAGTCTTAAATGGCCGACCCCTTATCCTGAGACTATGCCCCCTAGTTGTAGACTCTATAGCCATGGGAAACAATCTCTCAGCATCTACCCTGTCAAACCCCCTCAGTCTTATATGTTTCAATGAGATCATCTCTCATTCTTCTAAACTCCAGAGAGTATACACTCATTCTACTCAAACTCTCCTCATAGGACAACCCTCTCATCCCAGGAATTAATCTAGTGAACTTTCGTTGTACCGCCTCTAAGGCAAGTATATCCTTCCGTAGATGAGGAGACCAAAACTGTTTGCAGTACTCCAGGTGTGGTCTCACCAAAGCCCTGTACAATTGTAATAAGACTTCCTTACTCTTATACTCCAACCCTCTTGCAATAAAGGCCAACATGCCATTTGCTTTCCTAATTGCCTGCTGTACCTGTGTGTTAACTTTTTGTTTTTCTTGTATGAGGACATCCAAATCTCTCTGAACCCCAACATTTAACACTTTCTCACCATTTAAAAAAATTCTGTTTTTCTATTCTTCCTACCAAAGTGAATAACCTCACATTTCCCCACATGATAGTCCATCTGCCACCTTCTTGCCCACTCACTTAACCTGTCTATATCCTTTTGCAGACTCTTTGTGTCCTCCTCACAGCTTACTTTTCTACCTAGCTTTGTATCATCAGCAAACTTGGATACATTACACTCAGTCCCTTCATCTAAGTCATTGGTATAAATTGTTAGCAGCTGAGGCCCAAGCACTGATCCTTGCGGCACCCCACTAGTTACAGCCTGCCAACCTGAGAATGACCCGTTTATCCCTACTCTCTGTTTTCTGTCCGTTAACCAATCTTTTATCCATGCTGATATTTTACCCCCAACCCATGAGACCTTAATTTGCGTAACAACCTTTTATGTGGCACCTCATCGAATGCCTTTTGAAAATCCAAATGTACTACATCCATTGGTTCCCCTTTATCTACCCTGCGAGTTACATCCTCAAAAAACTCTAATAAATTTGTCAAACACGATTTTCCTTTCATAAAACCATGTTGACTCTGCCTAATCATATTATGATTTTCTAAGTGCCCTGTTACCACTTCCTTAATAATGGATTCCAGCATTTTCCCGATGACAGATGTCAGGCTAACTGGCCTGTAATTCCCTGTTTTCTCTCTCCTTCCTTTCTTGAATAGCAGGGTTACATTTGCTACCTTACAATCTGCTGGGATCATTCTAGAATCTAGGGAATTTTGGAAGGTCATAACCAATTTATCCGCCATCTCTGCAGCCACTTCTTTTAGAACCGTAGGATGTAGGCCTCAGGTCCAAGGGATTTATCGGCTTTTAGTCCCATTAGTTTCTCAAGTGTTTTTTCTCTACTGATATTAATTACTTTAAGTTCCTTATTTTCATTAGCCCCTTGGTTCCCCACTATTTCTGGTATGCTTTTTGTTTCTTCTACTGTGAAGACAGATACAAAATATTTGTTTAATGCATCTGCCATTTCCTGATTCCCCATTATAATTTATCCTGTCTCAGCCTTTAGGGGATCAACGTTTACTTTTGTTAATCTCTTCCTTTTTACATACTTATAGAAGCTCTTACAATCTGTTTTGATATTTCTTGCTCGTTTACTTTCATATTCTATTTTCTCCCTTTTAATCAATTTTTTGGTCGTCCTTTGCTGGTTTCTAAAACTCTCCCAATCCTCAGGCTGACTACGCTTCTTGGCAACATTATAGGCCTCTTCTTTCAATCTAATACTTTCTTTAACTTCTTTAGTTAGCCATGGGTGGATCACTTTTCCCGTGAAGTTTTTATTTCTCAATGGAATGTATATTCGTTGAGAATAGTGAAATATTTCTTTAAATGTTTGCCATTGCTTTTCAACCGTCAAACCCTTTAATCTAATTTCCCAATCTACCTTAGCCAACTCACCCCTCATACCTATGTAATTGGCTTTATTTAAGGTTAAGACTCTAGTTTCAGACTTAAGACCGTCACTCTCAAATTCAATGTGAAATTCTATCATATTATGATCACTCTTCCCCAGAGGATCCTTTACTGTGAGATTGCTAATTAATCCTGTCTCATTGCACAATACAAGATCTAAAATAGCCTGTTCCCTGGTTGGTTCCATTATGTATTGTTCTAGGAAACTGTCTCAAATGCATTCCATGAACTCGTCTTCCAAACTACCTTTGCCAATTTGATTGGCCCAGTCTATATGAAGATTAAAGTCCCCCACGATTACTGCATTACCTTTGTTACAAGCTCCTATTATTTCATGATTAAGATTCTGTCCAACAGTATAGCTACTATTAGGGGGCCGATAAACTCCTCCCACCAGTGTTTTCTGCCCCTTGTTATTTCTTATTTCCACCCAGACTGATTCTACTTCCTGATCTCCTGAGCCAAGATCCTTTCTCACCACTGTCCTTATGTCGTCCTTTATTATTAGGACTACACCCCCTCCTTTTCCACTCTGCTTGTCTTTTCTAAATGTTGTGTACCCTGGAATATTTAATTCCCAACTTTGGTCACTTTGCAACCATGGCCCCAATTTTAGAATCAAAGTGTGGGTGCATTGGGGGGGGGCTCCGAAAATCGGGGAAATCCCGAGTGGATTCGGTTGCTGGTGGGAAGACAGTTATGACAGTTATTTAGATCGTTTAAGTATTTGAAGTAGTTAATTTCATGGGGACCGATTTTCATTCAGCCTCAGCGTGTTTCCCGTGCTGTGGGAAAGACTCCATGTTGTCGGAGACGTGTTTCAGCCGGCAGCCATTTGGACATTGAAATCCCTGTTTGACAGATGGGGATAAAAGGTGAGTTATTGCAGCAGGGCACTCTGGTCTTTCAGACAAACTTTTGGCTGCGAGATCTTTGTGTTAACACTAAAAATTGTTAGTTTCCACTCAGAGTTGTTCTGTTGACACATATTTACCAACTTTTCGGACCTTCTCAAACTCACACCATCAGGATGGGGGGAGGGGCGTCGTGGCTGCATTCACCACTACATCCGAGGACGAGCAACATCACCAGCCTCACCAGGCACAGCGTCCACCTCCGCCACTTGGAGCTCCACACCACAGTGCTGCACCACAGGCACCTGCACAACAGCACAGAGGGGAACAACTGGCTAGGCCTCAGCTGGAGTATTGTGTACAATTCTGGGCACCACACTTTGGGAAGGATGTCAAGGCCTTAGAGAGGGTGCAGAAGAGATTTACTAGAATGGTGCCAGGGATGAGGGACTTCAGTTGTTTGGAGAGACTGGAGAAGCTGGGATTGTTCTACAGGGTCTACAGACTGAGGCTTAGCTTCCTGGACCTCTCTGAGGAGCAGTGCATACGGAGGCTCAGAGTCAGTCACCAGGTGCTCACAGACATCTGCAGCCTCCTTCATGCCGAGCTGCTCCCGACTGGGCCGAGCAGCATCTCATTACCAGTCGCAGTTAAAGTCACCACTGCCCTCAACTTCTTCACCTCTGGATCATTCCATGGTATCACCGGGGTCTCTCAGTCATCTGCACACAAGTGCATAAGGCAGGTCAGCGACGGCTTGTTTCGCAGGGCCTGGCAGATCAACTTCCCCATGGATGACCTCAGCCAGACGGAGAGGGCAGTGGGATTCCACGCTGTGGCTGGCTTCCCACGGGTGCAGGGTGTAATCGATTGCACCCATATAGCAATACGAGCACCTCCACACGAGCCAGGACTGTTCATCAACAGAAAGGGCTATCACTCCATCAACACTCAGCTCGTTTGTGACCACCGCAAGAGATTCCTTCACGTGTGCGCCAGATACCCCGGCAGCTGCCACGATTCCTTCATCCTCCGGGAGTCCAACATCCCGCCCCTCTTCCACGCACCGAACACCCGCAAGGGCTGGTTCCTCGGGGACAAGGGATACCCCCTGCACACGTGGCTCATGATACCTCTGAGGAACCCCATCACCGAGCAACAGCGTCGATATAACAACAGCCACATCACCACCAGGTCTACAATTGAGCATGTTATAGGGCTGCTCAAGATACACTTCAGGTGCCTTGATCGTTCTGGTGGAACGCTTCAATATGCACCAGACAGAGTGGGACGCGTTATAGTCGTGTGCTGTGCCCTGCACAACACGGCACAACAGAGAGGGGTGTCACTGGAGGAGGCCCCATCCACATCCGCCATCCACAGTGAGGAGGAGGAGGAGGAGGAGCAACCCATAGGCATAGCAGCAGCTTACCTGGCTGCTCGTGAGGCCAGGGAGTCACTGATATGTGAACGGTTCTCCTAACATCAGATAGTGTGAAGAGTCCAGTCCTCAGACCACCTGGACAGAGCAGTGCCCACACCAGGCCGCCCACCCCCCCTCCCTGCACAAAACAGTCCTACAATTACACACACACCCACTGTAGAGTGACCCAATCGGTGGCATCAAGTGTCGCCATTCATGGTAAAGCACATGAAAGGGCCCTATTACAGAAGCAAGTCAAGAATGGGCAAGACGTGGCAGCAATGGTGAGAAAGATAACATATAATGTTATTTAATATTTAACAAAAACCAAATATCAATGAAAAACATGACAGTCTGTCAGACCCCCTTATTCATACCTTTCATGATCGTAAATCCTTAGCCTTCCTCTTCCTACCGCTTCTACGTGGTGCATCCCCTGTGGCTTTAGCAGAGGTAGTGTCAGGTTGCTCTTGTTCATGCCCTGACTGTTTAGACACTTTGGGCCTACACCCTCTGGGTTTCGGTGCCCGTGAGGGCCCCTCCAAAGACTGCTCCACCTGCACCTGCACCTGTGCAACTGGAGAGGAGCAGCATTGAGAGGGGAGCAACGGGTGAGATGTGGGAGTGAATTGAGTGGCGTTCCCACTTCCATGTCCCCTTTCGCCATCATCCCTCCCCTGGGCCAGGCCTACACCACTCCTACCATTCTGCTGGACAACAGTTTGGAGGTCATGTGTGAAGCCTTGTAAGGCCAGTGCTAGTGTATCTGCCTGCCTGTTTAAGGTGGCAGAATATTGTTCACCCTGAGTCCAAACGACCATTGTCAGGGCCTGAATGGACTCATTTGTTAGCCGTGCTTGAAGCTCGATGGAGGCTAGCCTTCCCTCCATCGCAGACATTCCTGCACTTACCCACGATGCTATCTCAGAGATACTATTACGTCCCTGCAACGCTATCTCAGAGAAACCTTCACGTCCCTGCGACACTATCTCAGAGAAACCTTCACGTCCCTGTGACAGTATCTCAGAGATTCCCTCCTGTACCTGTGCCACCATTCCACTCATGCAGGAGTTGGACTCCTCCATCCTCTGCGCGATTGTGGAGAGTCCGTGTGGAACCTGTTCCAGCACCTCGCAAATGTGCTGCAGCCCCTCGATCATTCTCCTTTTAAAGGATGGCCCCCAGGGTTCAGCATCTGTGTCCAGCTGAGCAGAGCCTGGAGAGGAGTGTTCCCACCGACACAGACTCTCCACAGCTGCCCCTGCCACCAATGTCTGTTCGTGCTCACTTGTGTGTGGTGACTCACCAGGTGCCAACCCAACGAACTGACGACTAGGACCCACCGAGGTGTGAGTATCTGCACTGGTGGATGGCTCGCTCAGATGTGACGCTGCACCTTCAGAAGTCAGTAGCTCCTCTGAGGAATCACCCTCTGCCATCACTGCGGTCACTGGAGGCCCTGTAAGGGAACAGAAGGCAATATTAAACATCATCACAGATGTGTCATGTTGCGATGAGCATACTGAGGTGTTCAACATGCCAATCACTGTTAACATCAATTCCTATTGTGTGTGATGAATGTTAAAGTTGTGTCACCAGATGTTTGAGGGGTGCCAGTCTCGGGGACCCCGATGGACAGGCTGCGGCTGATCTTGAGCACCTCCTCCTCCGCGTCTGTGAGGACCACTAGTTGTTGTGGCCGCCCCCCCGCCCCCCCCCACTCCAGTCCTCTCGCATGCATTTTGTGCTCTCTTCTCCTAGGAGGGGAGAAAGTACAGACATGTGAGTGAGTGATGGTGACGTGGCCAACCGATGAATGCATTGGTTTGGGTGAGGCTGACCGTGAAAGAGATGCATCAGAGGGTGAGTATGAGACAGAGCCATGACATTGTATGAGGATTGGGTTGAGTGGTAGTGGTGGGGTGAGTAATGGGGAGGTGAGGAAGTGGTGAGTAAGTGCAGGTAAGTTGAGGATGAGCTTTGAGTGGGTGTGGGGAGTGATGTGACAGAGTAGTGTTGGCAGTGCAGAAGGAGTTGTGGGGTGGGGGTGGGGGTGTGGAAGACGGAATGTAGGGGAATGAGTACGTGTACTCACTTTGACTGACCTAGTTAGGTCATTGAAGCGCTTCCTGCACTGGATCCAGGTGTGGGAGACGTTGCTGCAGCTGGTGACCTCCTCCACCGCCTCAAGCCAGGCCTTCTTGGTGGCAGAGGCAGGCCACTTCCTCCCATCCGCAGGGTAAAATAATTCCCTCCTCCTCCTCATCCCAGCCGGTAGCTGCTGCAGTGAGGCATCGCTAAATCTTGGTGCAGCCTTGCCCCTTGTGCTGCTCCATATTGTGTGTTCTTGGTGTTTGCTCCAGCAAAAGCCTTTGGAGCAATGCCCCTTTAAATAGAGCCGTTCCAGCTGACAGCCTGTGATGCGGGTGCGCAGTCCGTCCACTGCTCAGCTTTCGGACGGCAAACCCAGAAGCTGCGTTAAGGGCCACCAAATAACTTGCGATCGCGTGGGAAACGGTAGGATTTTATTGGTCGGGTTACCCACGCGCCCATTGACCGCCCCCCCCACTGCCATCCCACCGCCATTTAAAAATCGAGCCCCATGTCTCTGTAATGGCTATTGGATCAAACCCATTTATTTCTATTTGTGCAATTAATTTGTCTATCTTGTCACAAATGCTCCGTGCATTCAGATAAAGAGCCTTTCATTTTGACTTCTTATCATTTTTTCCTGCTTTGACCTTATTTGTTGATGCTTTATTATTGGAAAACTTTCTGTCCCTTCCTGCCACACTCTGCTTATCTTTACCCAAATCACTACACTGCTCTGTTGCCTTGACTTTTCTCATTAGATTTCTGAAATTCCCCTCACCTCAGGAGGAGACCCGAGTAGGAACCCTCCTCAGGAGGAGACCCGAGTAGGGACCCTCCTCAGGAGGAGACCCGAGTAGGGACCCTCCTCAGGAGGAGACCCGAGTAGGGACCCTCCTCAGGAGGAGACCCGAGTAGGGACCCTCCTCAGGAGGAGACCCGAGTAGGGACCCTCCTCAGGAGGAGACCCGAGTAGGGACCCTCCTCAGGAGGAGACCCGAGTAGGGACCCTCCTCAGGAGGAGACCCGAGTAGGGACCCTCCTCAGGAGGAGACCCGAGTAGGGACCCTCCTCAGGAGGAGACCCGAGTAGGGACCCTCCTCAGGAGGAGACCCGAGTAGGGACCCTCCTCAGGAGGAGACCCGAGTAGGGACCCTCCTCAGGAGGAGACCCGAGTAGGGACCCTCCTCAGGAGGAGACCCGAGTAGGGACCCTCCTCAGGAGGAGACCCGAGTAGGGACCCTCCTCAGGAGGAGACCCGAGTAGGGACCCTCCTCAGGAGGAGACCCGAGTAGGGACCCTCCTCAGGAGGAGACCCGAGTAGGGACCCTCCTCAGGAGCTGGGTCTCGGTACCTCTGGAGGTCCGTTTTCTACAATACAGAACATGGTATGAGGACATATCTCACACCTCAGCCTCATACCAACTGCACAGCAGTTCCATGAACAGTTACAGCCGCCGGTAAGTAAAAGTAGCACATCCAATCCCATCGAGTTTCATTGCAAGTCAGTAGCTTCAGGTTGAAAGTTAACAAGCCATTTAGAAACAAAAAAAAAATCAAACCCAACAATGTTTTGTACACTTGTTACTAACAGGGCCATTGGTTCAAGATCAGAATAACATGCCACATGTCCAGTGAGCCCACATTACCCAGTATGGAGCACACCCTTGACCAGGTGTTATCCTGTCGGATGACACAGTGATCCATTGAAACCAAATTAGGACTACTTTAGATTACAAAGGTGCAGGCACTAAGCTATGTAGGAACAGACACAGCGCTACATGGAATTTACATCACAGAAACAAGATATTTGGCCCAACTGGTGTTTCTACTCAATCAGCCTCCTCCACTCTAATTACCTCTTCCCACCCTACCCCCCTGTCCCTCTATTCCCTTCTCCCTCATGTATGCATCAAACCTCCCCTAAAATGCACCAATACTATCTCCATGTGGCATTGAGTTCCACATTCTCACCACACTCTGTGTAAAGAAATTCCTCCTAAATGTTTGAATTGATCTGTTAGTGGCCATCTTGTATTGATGCCCTCCATGTTCTGGAATCACCCACAAGTGGAAACAGTTTCTCCACATTGATCCTATCGAACCCCTTCATAATTTTAAAGACCCCTATCAGGTCTCCTCTTAGTCTTCTCTTTTCCACAGCAAAGAGCTCCAGCCTGCTCTCTCCTATTAGTTGTACTCTCTCGATTCCGGTATCATCCTTGCGAATCATTTCTGCATTTTCTCCAGTGCTTCAGTATCTTTTCTGTAGTAAGGAGACCAGAACATTAAGTGTGGCCTAGCCAAGGTTCCATATACATTTAACATTACCTCCCTGCTTTTGTATTCTACTCCTCTAGAAATGAACCCCAGGACCCTGTTTGCATTCTTTAAGGCCTTATCAACGATGATATCTCAATCCTATATCCTGTATTTAACACACTCCTAGCTATGTGTAATACCATATATAACACCCTGTTACTGCTTTATAACAACTCCAGCCTATGTATTATGCATCTGGTATATTTGCACTCGTTTACCTCTTGACCTTTTCAATGCTACTTCAATAATACTTCAAATTATAAAACATATCACAATGGATGGCAAAGATAAGAGAAACTGATGGTAGAAAATCCGAAATGAAAACTTACAAAGCTCATTACATTCTCCAGCATCTGAAAGAGAAGAGAATGATAGCCCAGTATCTCAGATTGGATTCTTCATCAGTAATGTGTTCTGATTAAACTTTGGCTCAAAATGTTAACCAACTTTATCATTTACTAAACAACCTGCTGTGTATTTCCAAACTGTATGTCTTTATTACAAATATACTAGCCGATGTCCTATGCCATTGCTCACAGGTAGTCTGGGGTTTGGAGCACAGTTGTGATATTTAGCTTTGAGCCTGATCATCTCCTTCAAGACCGTGACTCCAGCTGACTGCAGTTGGTTGTAAACTGCTCATCGGTTGTAGCTGATTGTAAAGTTCAGGCTTCAGCTCAGTGACCGGCTTGCTTTCCCTTTTTTTAAAAAAGATTGTTTTGCAACTGTAACAAAGTGTGACACTTTGAAGTGTGACATCTGCTGTGTAACAGATGTGCAGTTATATATATCAGTGGCCACTCACCGCATTGCCCATGGTCAGTCAGAGAATTTGGTCTCTCTCACTTGCCTCTGCCATTCTCCTGTTGCTGTATCTGTCTGTCTCCCTCTCCCTCTGCTCCTATTTCCCTAACCTTTATTTTTGCTTTTGTTTCTTTGCCAAAACTTGGAAAGGTATTAAACAGTGAGGAGGATAGTGATAGACTTCAAGAGGATATAGACAGGCTGATGGCATGGGCGGACACGTGGCAGATGAAATTTAATGCAGAAAAATGCGAAGTGATATATTTCAGTAGGAAGAATGAGGAGTGGCAATATAAACTAGAGGGCACAACTCAAAAAGGGGTGCAGGAACAGAGAGATCTGGGGGCTATGTCCACAAATCGTTGAAGGTGGCAGGGCAGGTTGAGAAAGCTGTTAAAAAAGCATACGGGTTCCTGGTCTTTATAAATAGAGGCATAGAGTACAAAAGTATGGAAGTCGTGATGAACCTTTATAAAACACTGGTTCAGCCACAACTGGAGTATTGTGTCCAGTTCTGGGCACCGCACTTCAGGAAAGATGTGAAAGCCTTAGAAAGGGTGCAGAAGAGATTTATTAGAATGATTCCAGGGATGGGGGACTTTAGTTACGTGGATAGACTGGAGAAGCTGGGGTTGTTCTCCTTGGAACAAAGACAGTTTTGAGGAGATTTAATAGAGGTATTCAAAATCGTGACGGGGCTAGACAGAGTTATTAAAGGGAAACTGTTCCCATTGGCGGAAGGGCCAAGGACCAGAGGTCATAGATTTAAGGTGATTGGCAAAAAACCAAAGGTGACATGAGGAAAAACTTTTTTACACAACGAGAGGTTAGCATCTGGAATGCACTGCCCAAGGGGGTGATGGAGGCAGATTCAATCATGGTCTTCAAAATGGAACTGGATAAGTACTTGAAAGGAAAAAATTTGCAGGGCTACAGGGATAGGGTGCGGGAGTGGGACTCGCTGGATTGCTCTTGTAGAGAGCCGGCGTGGACCCGATGGGCTGAATGGCCTCCTTCCGTGCTGTAACCTTTCGATGATTCTATGATTCTTTCTGCCTCTTTCTCTGATCTTGATGTGAGCATTGCGCCAGTATTTATCTGTCATTGGTTGCCACATAGCAGCAGCCCAGAATAAGATGGTGATAGATGGTATTTGAAGAACTGAGGATGAACTGTAGGACCAGGTAGTTTGGGCATGGTTACTTAGCAGATGCAGCTTAGCTATTAAAGAAATAATGTAGGAGTGACACTCCTCAGAGAGTAGCTTCAGTCTTTGTTGCTGTACTTTGTTTGCAGGTTCACCCTCTTATGATGTCATGGCTTTGCCATACTGACCCTTGACCTGCTTGACAAGGCCTTTTTCCAAGGTGAAATTATAGGCCCATCGCACTTACGCAGAAATCATGCCGGTTTCTACGGCGATCTTGCCGACAGATACTTATGCTCAGATTTCCTGAGAATCGCATTAGCGTACGCCGGAATATAAAAAACGAGCGCAAAACAAGTGGAAACGAGCGTAACTTTGTTTGATTACACTCCTGTGAAGCGCCTCGGGATGTTTTCCTACGTTAAAGGCCCTATATAAATGCAAGTTGTTCTTGTTGTGAACAATCGGGGCCCAAGGAAAGCACAAAACAGATGCCAGCTTCCTTCTTTAAGCCCCTCTGTATCTTATTGACGTTATGACAATTGAAGTTTGAAGCCATCAAACAATCATTTATGTACACTAAACACAGCATGTTTGAGAAAATGCAGTTACGGAAGCTATTCTCTTTTTAATGCAACTGATTCTGTTGCCATAAAAAAACATTCAAAGATAGAAAATACAGCGTAGGGCTCAGGAAGGAGTTTAAAAATAAATCACTACAAAACAATCGCTATAAAACGCCAAAGTTGTGATTGTGAGCATAAATTTACATCCAATCCAAACTGGCATAAATTCAGGAAACTTTGTGGGCTTTTGCACGAGCGGGCAGAGTTATGTTAATGAGCCAACTGGGGCTGCAGCGGCTGTAACTCAGGAGCATGCAAAAGATTGAGGAAATTCACGTGTAGTGATATTTCAGCATAAATCCGACACAAATGCGTGAGTTTCCTCAGAAAGAAATTGGTGCGACTCAGCTCTTACGCTGTGGCTACGTCGAACCATACCAGGAAATTCTGGGCCTAGAGTATGCAGCACATGACAGTTATCCAGGAAACCCTGAGGAAGGGGGTTGTGCTGTCAGGCTGCCCCTGCTTGGTCCAGGTATATGCTGAACTGCTTTCAAATGCCAGTGGTATATTTGGTGGCAATTCTGGTTGTCGTATGAGCCACGTTGTACCTGCACTATACTCCTATCTGATACGTGATGTATGAGTGTCATGTGCCAATCGTGTATCGGGCTGCTTTGCTCTCTGGGGCCATCCTTCTGTTCTTCATTCTCCTTCAAAAGATTTCCTTAAAATGAAGGTACTGTGGGAGCCCCAGGGATGAGAGGTATTACCCTGTGTTTCCTACATTATAACAGTGTCTACACTTCAGTAGTACTTCATTGACTGTAAAGTGCTTTGGGATGTCCTGAGGTGGTGAAAGGCGCTATATAAATGCAAGTCGTTCTTTCTTCCTATTGTTCTGTGCTGCTGGTCACGAGCATTGTCCACAGAGATACAAAAAAATCCCTTTGAAGCAATTTAGGGAACAGCATTGGGCACAAAGATAATATGGGAGACCCAGCAGTTGTCTGGAAATGTGTGGCCCTCTCACGGTGCTGCTGGTAAGTGGTCCCTATCTGTGTAATATCCTCCAGCCCTACAATCCTACGAGATCTCTGCACTCACCCAATTCTGGCCTCTTGCGTGTGCTCGATTTCCTTCGCTCCACCATTGGCAGCCGTGCCTTCATCTGCTTAGGCCCTAAACTGAGGAATTCCCTCCCTAAACCTTTCTGCTTCTCCACCTCTCTCCTCCTTTAAGACAATCCTTAAAACTTACCTCTTTGACCAAGCTTTTGGTCACCTGTCCTAATATCTCCTTTTATGGCTTGGTGTCAGATTTTGTCTGATAACACTCATGTGAAGCACCTTGGGACGTTTTACTATGTGAAAGGTGTTATATAAATGCAAGTTGTTGTTGTAGTTGTTCACCCTGCTGAATAATGCTTTGCCTTGATCATTTTGGACAGCAAACTGGCCTATAGTGCAGATGTCCCCCGTGTCTGCCTGATTAGAGCCTGCCACATTAAGACTGAGGGACATGCTTATGGTCATTGCCAGTGTCGTACTGATGTTATGTGTTGTTTGGAAGTCTTCATAAAGGAGATGGTGAGGTCTGTCAATAACTCCTGGCTAAACCTCTCCTGTAGTTACCAGGTAACCATGCCTAATATGGGAGTCCCAGTGTGTAGCAGAGGAGTGGGACTTGACAGTACTCGCTGTGTGTGACCTGTCAGCACAGGTAGTCCTCTCCTGCTCTTACTAGTCCTCCTTTCCCAACACTAGTGCTGATGGAGCATTGACTATGGTCCCTATTGTTGCAAAAACTGGAACGAATATTAGAACCAGCTCACCCTTAAATGAAGACTCCAACATTCTCACTGCTGCCTCCCAGTAACGCTTTTCAGTTAAAAAGACCTTGCATTTATATAACGCCTCTCACGACCTCAGGACGTCCCAAAGCGCTTTACAGCCAATTAAGTACTTTTGAAGTGTAGTCACTGTTGTAATGTAGGAAACACGGCAGCCACATTGTGCACAGCAAGGTCCCACAAACAGCAATGGGATCATGACCAGATAATCTGTTTCATTGATGTTGGTTCAGGGATAAATATTGGCCTGTTGATTGGGAGAACCCCCAGCTCTTCTTTGAATAGTGCCATGGGATCTTCTATGTTCACCTGAGAGAGCAGATGGGGCCCCGGTTTAACATCTCATCTGAAAGACGGTACCTCCGACAGTGCAGCACTCCCTCGGTATTGTACTGACGTATCAGCCATGGCTCTAGTGGTAGCACTCTCGCCTCTGAGTCAGAAGGCTAAGGGTTCAAGTCCCACTCCAGAGACTTGAGCCCACAATCTAGGCTGACACTCCCAGTGCAGTACTGAGGGAGTGCTGCGCTGTTGGTGGTGCCATCTTTTGAATGAGATGTTAAAATGAGGCTCGATCTGTCCTTTCAGCTGGATGTAAAAATCCCATGTCACTATTTTGAAGAAAAGCAGGGGAGTTCTCCCAGAGTAACACAACAACGAGTTATTGCCACAATATGGGCCATGTCCCTCTTCTGTGCCCAACCTCTGGCCTCACTGCCCCCATGCACAGGTTGGCATGTGCCCTTCAAAAATCTCCATTCAGCAATCTTGTTGGTTTCAGAAACCAGTGGCAAACAAGCTCTGTACCACATACTCAACATTGCCAACTATAACATACCATCGTTGCCAGCGTAAGCTTTATGCGGGCTCTGATTTCTGGATTATAGACACATATTTACTGGCAGCCTGTTTCAAGTCAGTAAACGCATGGATCATTTCAAAGGGATATAACCTACTAGCTATTAACTCCTCATACGCTCAATGTCATTTGCTTCATTAAAGGATCTAATAAAAGGCACTTGTTGCTTGACATGGGGGTGGGTTTATTAAAGTGGTTTTGTTGAATTGATCCAGGTCCATTTACATTGCAATCAAGTGCATAACCTGGACTAAAACCAGAGAATGCTGGAAACACTCAACAGGTCAGACAGCATCTGTGAAGAGAGAAACAGAGTTAATGTTTCAGATCAAAGACCTTTCATCAGAAGTAAGCTTTACATACACTACAGTTTTAAAGTTACAATAAAGTATGAAATTAATCTCAAAACAAATTCTAATATTATGACTGTATATCTCTGTGTTATTTATGGAAAGTGCGATCAATATATTTTGAGAATCTAACAACCCTATCAAGCCCCTACAGCAAGTAAAGACAATGAAGGGTGGAACCATCTGTTCCATCCACTTGTCATGTTCACAGCGCTTGCTAGTTTAATCACACTGATATCATTTGTTATGGCCCTGGACTGAAGGATATGCTTCAGTCCCCACTATAGCTACAGGGCTTTTGTCCAAACTACGAATTATCTGCTGTCAGACAATACAAACATGAATCTTCAGACAGTCACGCTGTCTGAATAAGCAATAATTGACTGATCTGGACTGCTGTTCTTCACACCCTGCCTGCCGTATATCAATGTTGGAGGACTGATGATGCCAGTCAGAAATTCTCCTCAAGTGAGTGTTCAATGGAACCTCAGATGCAAGACTTATTTTTGATCACCTAGGTGCCTGTCACATGCAGAAAGCCAGCAGCCCATTTCAAATCTCCAATCAAACTACCAAGAAATCCACAGAAATTAAAATTACCAACTGCCTGAAATTAAGTGGATGCTCTGTCCCCATATGAATACTTCCATTTACAAAGACAGAGAGTTTAGATGCAGTTTGCCAGAAGTCAAGGGTTGTGGATCCACAAGTGTGTGTAGAGGTACTGCACAAAGTACTGGCCAACTTGCTGCAGTTCATCCAGCTAGGACAACCATACTGGTTACAGCATTGCTTTCCAAGGGTACTAGAAGCTGAGAGATCTCTGCACTCCTCCAATTCTATCTCTTGCGCATCCCCGATTTTAATCGCTCCACCACTGGCGGCCGTGCCTTCAGCTGCCTAGGTCCTAAGCTCTGGAATTCCCTCCCTAAACCTCTCCGCCCCTCTACCACTCTCTCCTCCCTTAAGATGTTCCTTAAAGCCTACCTCATGGACCAAGCTTTTGGTCACCTGTCCTAATATCTCCCTCTTTGGCTTGGCATCAAACTTTGTCTGCTAACACTCCTGTGAAGTGCCTTGGGACGTTGTACTACATTGCAGGCGCTATATAAATGCAAGTTTTTGTTGAGTGGGAAGGAAAATCAGCTGCCAGTGAAATATGACCCCTTCAGGTCCATCAAAGAGCCACTGGCTGGTTAGTCATCAACAGGGCTGTGGGGAAAGAGCAGGGAGGAGTGGGACTAATTGGATAGCTCTTTCAAAGAGCCGGCACAGGCACGATGGGCCGAATGGCTCCTTCTGTGCTGTATAATAGCATGAAGAGCACCGTGGAGTACTGCAGACTCGGCTGGCTCAGGTATCAGATTATGAATCTGTCTCAGACGATCAATCTCCCATTATTGTCATTAGAGTCAACTCAGCCCCTGAAAGACCCGACATACTCAGCCCCCACAGTGTTTTAGACACCCAGGTCCAATGCTGCCCACCAGGCTGGCTAGTCACCAGCTGTTTACTCCAAGTACTTAGTGAAAGGGGCTTTGGCCAATAGATGTGGCCAACAGGAGGAAAAGACCTCACCGAGGGTGTTGAGCTCAGGTCAGGGTTGTCTGGAGCCTTACCTCCTGCAACTGTTGTTCCTTTTTGTACCAAGTTTACTGTACAGAGTGGTGCTGAGTCATTCCTTCAGGGGTTAAAGGAAGCCCTCACCGTACTAGGACTCGGACCCATGGAGGAGAATTGTTTAGGCATATATCATATACAGTCCCCACCACATAATACGTCCATGTTTAAAACGGGTGGTCGTTTATATCAGCCAAAAGCGCTAACCATTAACCATTTGCATTCAAAGTTTCTGGTTATAGCGTTTTAATTGCTCTATTTTAGACAGAGACAGCTGTGTTTACTCATTAGTTCACAGATTTCACTTCCCTTCGGTTTCCACTTCTTCTGCAATTTAAAATCCAGATGTTTCAAAGCCTCATTCACAACACTAGAAATAGTAGGTTGAAGAAAGTGAATTACTCCTGTTCCTATGTTCCAAATGTAGATTGAATTTATAATGCAGTCCCCACCGTTTATAGTGGGCGTGTACGTGCAGATGCGATTTACCCGCTATACGCGATGGCCGGTAGAATCACAGAAACATAGAATTGTTACAGCACAGAAGGAGGCCATTCAGCCCATCGAGCTTTTGCCGGCTCTTTGTAAGAGCAATCCACTTAGTCCCATTCCCCCGCTCTTTCCCCGTAACCCTGCAAATTTTTTCCCTTCAAGTATTTATCCAATTCCTTTTTGAAAGCCATGATTGAATCTGCTTCCACCGCCCTTTCAGGCAACGCATTCCAGATCATAACAACTCGCTGTGTAAAAAAGTTTTGCCTTGTGTCGTCTTTGGTTCTTTTGCCAAATCACCTTAAATCTGTGTCCTCTGGTGCTCGACACTTCCGCAAATGGGAGCAGTTTCTCTTTATTTACTTTATTTAAACCCTTCATAATTTTGAACACCTCGATCAAATCTCCTCTCAACCTTCTCTGTTCCAAGCAGAACAACCACAGCTTCTATCCACGTAACTAAAGTCTTTCATCCCTGGAACCATTCGAGTAAATCTTTTCTGCACCCTCTCTAAGGCCTTCACATCCTTCCTAAAGTGTGGTGCCCAGAATTGGACACAATACTCCAGTTGTGGACGAGCCAGTGTTTTATAAAGGTTCAACATAACTTCCTTGCTTTTGTACTGTATGCCTCTATTTATGCTTTTTTAACCATTTTCTCAACCTGTTCTGCCACCGTCAAAGATTTGTGCACATATACCCCAAGGTCTCTCTGCTCCTGCACCCCCTTTAGAATTATACCATTTAGTTTATATTGCCTCTCCTCATTCTTCCTACCAAAATGTATCACTTTGCACTTCCCTACATTAAATTTCATCTGCCATGTGTCCGCCCATTCCACCACCCTGTCTATATCCTCTTGAAGTCTATCACTATCCTCCTCACTGTTTACTACACTTCCAAGTTTTGTGTCATCTGCAAATTTTGAAAGTGTTCCCAATACGCTCAAGTCCAAGTCATTAATAAATATCAAAAAAAGCAGTGATCTTAGTACCGACCCCTGGGGAACATCACTGTACACCTCACTCCAGTCCGAAAAACAACCGTTCAACACTACCCACTGTTTCCTGTCACTTAGCCAATTTCATATCCATGCTGCCACTGCCCCTTTTATTCCATGGGCTTCAATTTTGCTGACAAGCCTATTATGTGGCACTTTATCAAACGCCTTTTGAAAGTCCATATACACAGCATCAACCGCATTGTCCTCATCAACCCTTTCTGTTACATCATCAATGACCTTCCCTCCATCATAAGGTCAGAAATGGGGATGTTCGCTGATGATTGCACAGTGTTCAGTTCCATTCGCAACCCCTCAGATAATGAAGCAGTCCGTGCCCGCATGCAGCAAGACCTGGACAACATCCAGGCTTGGGCTCATAAGTGGCAAGTAACATTCATGCCAGACTAGTGCCAGGCAATGACCATCTCCAACAAGAGAGAGTCTAACCACCTCCCCTTGACATTCAACGGCATTACCATTGCCGAATCCTCCACCATCAACATCCTGGGCGTCACCATTGACCAGAAACTTAACTGAACCAGCCACATAAATACTGTGGCTACAAGAGCAGGTCAGAGGCTGGGTATTCTGCGGTGAGTGACTCACCTCCTGACTCCCCAAAGCTTTTCCACCATCTACAAGGCATAAGTCAGGAGTGTGATGGAATACTCTCCACTTGCCTGGATGAATGCAGCTCCAACAACACTCAAGAAGCTCGATGCCATCCAGGACAAAGCAGCCCGCTTGATTGGCACCCCATCCACCACCCTAAACATTCACTCCCTTCACCACCTGCGCACTGTGGTTGCAGTGTGTACCATCTACAGGATGCACTGCAGCAACTTGCCAAGGCTTCTTCGACAGCACTTCCCAAACCCACGACCTGTACCACCTAGAAGGACAAGGGCAGCAGGCACATGGGAACAACACCACCTGCACGTTCCCCTCCAAGTCACACACCATCCCGACTTGGAAATATATCGCCGTTCCTTCATCGTCGCTGGGTCAAAATCCTGGAACTCCCTTCCTAACAGCACTGTGGGAGAACCTTCACCACACGGACTGCAGCGGTTCAAGAAGGCGGCTCACCACCACCTTCTCAAGGGCAATTAGGAATGGGCAATAAATGCCGGCCTCGCCAGCGACACCCACATCCCATGAACGAATGAAAAAAAACTCAACCAAGTTAGTTAAACATGATTTGCCTTTAACAAGTCCGTGCTGGCTTTCCTTAATTAATCCACGCTTGTCCAAGTGACTGTTAATTTTGTCCCGGATTATTGTTTCTAAAAGCTTCCCCACTACCGAGGTTAAACTGACTGGCCTGTAGTTGCGGGTTTATCCTTACACTTTTTTTTGAACAAGGGTGTAATATTTACAATTTTCCAGCCCTCTGGCACCACTGTCATATCTAAGGAAGATTAAGGCCAGTACCTATGCAGTTTCCACCCTTACTTCCTTCAGCAACCTGGGATGCATCCCATCCGGACCGGGTGACTTAATTACTTTAAGTACAGCCAGCCTTTCTAGTACCTCCTCTTTATTAATTTATAGTCTATCCAGTATCACACCTACCTCCTCTTTTACTATGACTTCGGCAGCATCTTCTTCCTTAGGAAAGATAGATGCAAAGCTCTCATTTAATACCTCAGCCATGCCCTCTGCCTCCATGTGTAGGTCTCCTTTTTGGTCCCTGACTGACCCCACCCTGCCTCTTACTACACATTTACTATTTATAAGCCTTTGGAAGACTTTTGGATTCCTTTTTATGTTAGCCACCAATCTATTCTCATACTCTCTCTCTTTGCCCCTCTTATTTCCTTTTTCACTTCCCCTCTGAACTTTCCATATTCAGCCTGGTTCCCACTTGGGTTATCAACCTGACATCTGTCATATGCTGCCTTTCTCTGCTTCATCTTACTCTCTATCTCTTTCGCCATCCAGGGAGCTCTGGCTTTAGTTGCCCTCCCTTTCCCCCTCGTGGGAATGTACCCAGACTGTACCTGAACCATCTCCCCTTTAAAGGCCACCCATTGTTCGATTACAGTTTTGCCTGCCAATCTTTGATTCCAATTTACCCGGGCCGGATCCGTTCTCTACCCCTTGAAATTGGCCCTCCTCCAATTAAGTATTTTTCCTCTAGATTGCTCCTTGTCCTTTTCCATAACTAATCTAAACCTTATGATACTATGATCACTGTTGCCTAAATGTTCCCCCACTGACACTTGCTCCACTTGACCCACCTCATTCCCCAGAACCAGATCCAGCAATGTCTCCTTCCTCATTGGGCCAGAAACATACTGATCAAGAAAGTTCTCCCGAACACACTTCAGAAGTTCCTCCCCCTCTTCGCCCTTCACACTATTACTATCCCTGTGTATATTAGGATAGTTAAAGTCCCCCAGTATCACTACTCTATGGTTCTTGCACTTCTCTCTAATTTCCCTGCAAATTTGCTCCTCTATCTCCTTTCCACTAGTTGGTGGTCCAAAGAATACACCCAGTAGTGTAATGGCACCTCTATTGTTTCTTAACTCGAACCAAATAGATTCTGTCTTTGACCCCTCCGGGACATCCTCTCTCTCCAGCACTGCAATATTCTCCTTGATCAATACTGCCACCACCCCCTCCTTTCTTTCCTTCCCTATCTTTCCTGAACACCTTGTATCCAGGAATATTTAGTACCCAATCCTGCCCTTTTTTGAGCGAGGCCTGCATTATCGTATTCCCATGTGACTATTTGCGCCTGCAGCTCACCGTCCTTAATTATGATTCATGCATTTATACACATGCACTCTAAACCTATCTTAGACCGTTTCATAATCTTTCTTAGTCTGATCCCACCTAACACTGTACTATTTCTTACTCTAGTGCTATCCGTCTCTCCAATCCTTTGTGCACTTTGTTTCTCCTTTCTAATGTTACATCCTGGTGCCCATCCCCCGCCAAATTAGTTTAAACCCTCCCCCCGACCCCCCACACATCATTAGTGAACCTCCCCGTGAGGTCATTGGTCCCAGCTCCATTGAGGTGTAACCCGTCCGTCTTGAACAGGTCCCTCCCGCCCCAGAACTGGTCCCAATGCCCCAAGAATCTGAAGCCCTCCCTCCTGCACCATGTCTCTAGCCACGCATTAACCTACCTTATCTTCCTATTTCTGTACTCACTAGCACGTGGCACTGGGAGTAATCCAGAGATTACTTCCATTGAGGTCCTGCTTTTTAACTTCCTCCCTAGCTCCTGAAATTCTAACTGCAGGACCTCATCCCTTTTCTTTCCTATGTCGTCAGTACCCACATGGACCCTGACTTCTGGCTGTTCCCCTTCTCCCCGCAGAATGTTCTGCCCCCTCTCCGTGATGCCCTTTACCCTAGGGCTAGTTACAGGGAAGAATTGACACCCATCACCGTATAGGACTAGTTACAGGGAAGAATTGACACCCATCACTGTATAGGACCAGTTACAGGGAAGAATTGACACCCATCACTGTATAGGACTAGTTACAGGGAAGAATTGACACCCATCACTGTATAGGACCAGTTACAGGGAAGAATTGACACCCATCACTGTATAGGACTAGTTACAGGGAAGAATTGACACCCATCACTGTATAGGACCAGTTACAGGGAAGAATTGACACCCATCACTGTATAGGACTAGTTACAGGGAAGAATTGACACCCATCACCGTATAGGACTGTTTTATAGGGAAGAATTACCACTGCTAAACTGATATGCTTCGCGTCCATTTTATGACTGAATAACAGGTGCAACACATACCAATTTCTGCCCCAGGAAGTGCAAGGCTTTTAATATATAAATTGTAATATAGAAACACAACACATCGAACAAGGTATTAACATTGACGAATCTTCAACTATTCTTCACTTATTTGAAGGTTTGCACTCTGCACTGCCAATTGATATTGATTTTAATATCCCAACCACTCATTACTTGTCCTAAGTTGCATTATAGTTCCGTGACCAAGGATTAATTAATGCTGCAGGCAAACTCCAAGTGTTCAAGATAACTATAACCATTTTGTGTGAAAACATTTGTTCTTACAAATTAGAAATTAGTGTCCAATTATTGATTTGACAGAAGTGATTGGGAAGAGGGTCAGTATTTCACGAGTATGTGGTTAGCAGATAGGATGCAAGGAATTATTTCCAAGGCCTTTGTGCCTGTCCTGGGCATAAACCCTTATGTGATTCAACAGGTGCTCTTCAGTGAATACCCAGTTTCTTTTTTCTAAATTGAGAACCCAGATCAAAGTCCAGGATCTATACTGCTGGGCCCCACCAAGGTCGGTGAGAGTTAGAGAGAAGGTGAGACCAGGCCCACTGAGGAGGCTGGGAATCCCAGGAATGAGAAGCAAGTTCTTTGTCATCATTTATTGTTTATGGAGATGTTAATATTCTCTGTACTTTACCATCTTCACGGACATTGCTTCCACATTAAAGGCAACCGTTGTATAAATGTCAGGCACAGTTCCTATTCATTTGTTCAGTTCATCTTACTGATGTACAGTCAGAGATGGACTGAATTCATAAAGAGCTTCTCATATATTACGATGCAAGACTGGGCCTACAGATGTTGACCAACAAGTATTGAAGAAGCAGTGGACTCTTTTAAATCATCATCCAATCATATGTGTTTTGTAAACTCCAATTGCGCATATAGCATTTTGCTTGTGCTTTTGCTTCTGTGAATCATTTTAATTGCAAATAAATCCGGTCAGTAATTTAGCCTGTACAACATGATTCCGCATTGTGAATATTTTCCACCCTCCAGATTCAATGGAAAAATAGTAGGTATCCTAGCTGCTGTCCAGGATTAGGATTAGGATTAATGGTTAGACCTGGGCTAGGGTAAGTCAGTGCAGCAGATAGTAAAGGACGTCAGCTTCAGCCTACGCAAGGAAAAGGTTCTTGGGAAAACCCAAAACGTAACATCAAGAAGCAGAAGTTAACAAGAGAGATACAGAGAAAGAGAGAGAGAGAGAGAGAAAGAAAATGAAAAAGACAGAGGAAAAAAGAGAGGGTCAGAGAGACAGAGAAACCTGAAGTGCTGTGGAAGAATGACAAGGTAACTTTGGCAGACATTTTTTAACAGGCTTACAAGAACCAGTATCGAAAGCTGAGCAGGCGAGAGAGGTCAGAGGGTAAATTCACCAATCCCACGGCCCTGGTGGTAAGCGGAGCGGGTTGGAGAATTGGTGCTGAAGTCTGTAGTCCAATTTGAGCCTGTAGAGCCTTTGAATAGGCTCTGCTCTGAAAGAGCCGGATCTCTGAATTTACCCTTCGGAGAATTTCTTTTAACGTAATGGCGCCTGGCTGGAAAAAATTGGAGAACTGGCCTGCTGACCAGATGTGGAAATTGTAGTCTACCCTCGGGACAGATGTTATCAAGAATCAAGTGTTGTGGAGTGAAAGAGAATGGATATGGAATTAAATCTCCTAAGCTGGCAACAAATAAATCAAAAATTAGAAAGGACTTCCTTGCCAGTTTAAGCTAATTTTTTTGATATGTAAATCTCAAACGCCTTCGCTGGTTTTGCTGCAGTTTACACAAAGGATCTTTGGGGAATGGTGTTTTATTGCAAAATTGTCCTTCATTGAGTTTTGGTTAATTTACTGGTAATTTTAGCTAACATTCAAACCGGGTCCGTTTATGATTCACTTTGTGATCAAGAAACCTGCACATTTTGTCTTTTTACAGCTCATAAAGTCATAGAATCATTGAATCAAACAGCACAGAAGGGCACCATTCGGCCCATCGTGCCTGTGCTGGCTCTTTGAAAGAGCTATCCAATTAGTCCCACTCCCCTGCTCTTTCCCCGTAGCCCTGCAAATTTTTCAATTTCAAGTATTTATCCAATTCCCTTTTGAAAGTTATTATTGAATCGGCTTCCACCGCCCTGTCAGGCAGTGTGTTCCACATCATAACAACTCGCTGCTTAAAACAATTTATCTTCATCTCCCCTCTGCTTTTTTTGCCAATTATTTTAAATCTGAGTCCTTTGGTTACCGACCCTCCTGCCAGTGGAAACAATTTCTCCTTATTTACTCTATCAAAACACCTCACAATTTTGAACACCTCAATTAAATCTCCCCTTAACCTTCTCTGCTCTAAGGAGAACAATCCCAGCTTCTCCAGTCAAACTGCACGCAATTTTAGGTAAATGCCAGGAGGCATTTTACTGAAGATGAGTGTGGGGACCAGCCTACGGGTTAAGAGGCAATATCTAGAATTTTGAACATATCACAATTTATCCTACCAACTATCGTAAAATGGATTAATTGCTGAATTAATTGACTTCCCCTACTCTCTCCATTTGATACTCCAACCTTCTCCTGTGTGGAATATAACACGTTTCACCGAGTGATTCATACATGAACCACTTTGTTTTGTTTTCCCCTAAGAAAATTGAGGGCACAGTGGCTGATATCATCTGTTACAAGACACCGAGCGCAGCCCAATCCAAACAGCATTACACCTGGCTGGATATTCTCTTCCCTCATTCTCTGACTGCTTGACACTGCAGTTCATCAAACTTGTAGTGCCTCTTCCACACAATATGGCTCTTCTCTGTCGGACTTACTCCAATAACTCCTAAACCTGACTGCTGGCAAAATGTTCTTTTGGTCGGCACTTCTGACAACAAGGTTTCTTTGTCCATTGCTGCGTTTAATGCCTGAAGGTGAAATAATTGCTCCATTAAAATGGCTCATGTGAGGGGACTGGATAGTCCAGTGGGTTAAGTCACTGGCTTAGAGATTTGATGGCATCGTGCCTCTTTTTCAGGTGCAAAATGGGCACCTGAGCATCCAATATGGTGGGCAGGCAGGCGCACACACTCATTGCCTGCTGGGAGTGCATCATGCGCCATATTGGTAAAGGCAGCAAAAGAGGCGTCCAGGACCCGTACCTGAAACAGGCGTTAGACCCTTTGCATAGGCAAATAGGAAGCTAGGTGTTCTTAAAAGGATCAGTGCAGGCTGCCACCAAAAAGGTATAGTTGTTAAAAAATACTTACCTGAATGTGAAGTGCTCCACTGCAGTCCCACAGACCATTACCAGCTCCCTCTAGGCCCTCTCCTGATCACCCTCCCCTCTCTCCCGATCACCCCTCTCTCCCGATCGTCCCCCTCTCTCCTGATCACCCTCCGCTCTCTCCCAATCACCCTCCCCTCTCTCCCAATCACCCTCCCCTCTCTCCCAATCACCCTCCCCTCGCTCCCGATCACCCTCCCCCTCTCCTGATAACCCTCCCCTCTCTCCTGATAACCCTCCCCTCTCTCCTGATAACCCTCCCCTCTCTCCTGATAACCCTCCCCTCTCTCCTGATAACCCTCGCTCACTCCCGATTACCCTCCCCCTCTCCTGATAACCCTCCCCTCTCTCCTGATAACCCTCCCCTCTCTCCTGATAACCCTCCCCTCTCTCCTGATAACCCTCGCTCACTCCCGATTACCCTCCCCCTCTCCTGATAACCCTCCCCCTCTCCTGATAACCCTCCCCTCTCTCCTGATAACCCTCCCCTCTCTCCTGATAACCCTCGCTCACTCCCGATTACCCTCCCCCTCTCCTGATAACCCTCCCCTCTCTCCCGATCATCCTCCCCCTCTCCTGATCACCCTCCCCTCTCTCCCAATCACCCTCCCCTCGCTCCCGATCACCCTCCCCCTCTCCTGATAACCCTCCCCTCTCTCCTGATAACCCTCCCCTCTCTCCTGATAACCCTCCCCTCTCTCCTGATAACCCTCCCCCTCTCCTGATAACCCTCCCCTCTCTCCTGATAACCCTCCCCTCTCTCCCGATCATCCTCCCCCTCTCCTGATAATCCTCCCCTCTCCTGATAACCCTCCCCTCTCTCCCGATCATCCTCCCCCTCTCCTGATAACCCTCCCCTCTCTCCCGATCATCCTCCCCCTCTCCTGATAACCCTCCCCTCTCTCCTGATAACCCTCCCCTCTCTCCTGATAACGCTCGCTCACTCCCGATTACTCTCCCCCTCTCCTGATAACCCTCCCCTCTCTCCTGATAACCCTCCCCTCTCTCCTGATAACCCTCCCCTCTCTCCCGATCATCCTCCCCCTCTCCTGATAATCCTCCCCTCTCCTGATAACCCTCCCCTCTCTCCCGATCATCCTCCCCCTCTCCTGATAACCCTCCCCTCTCTCCCGATCGTCCCCCTCTCTCCCAATCACTCTCCCTTCTCTTCCGATCACCCTCCCCTCTCACCCGATCACCCTTCCCTCTCTCCCGGTCAACCCCGTCTCTCCCGATCGGCCCCCTCCCTCTCTGGAGAGAAGAGAGGAGGAGCAGCAGGAGGAAGCAGCAAACAGCTGCAGCTGGAGAGAGAACGAATAGGAGGCGAGCTTGGAGGAATCCTTCCCCTCCCAACAGAGATTATCGGCCCAGGACGACATGCTGAGGAGCACGGGGTAAGGAGGATTCAATCCTCTAGGGAGGCAGTGACAAAGTTGTGCCGCCTCCTGCAAGAAGACCTGCAGCTGACTACATTGCTTGTCAAGGTCACTGCAGCCGTCAACTACTTTACTCCATCCAGGGAATATCAGCATCGGTAAGTCTGCAGTCCATGCTTGTATTAAACAGGGGACCAGTTAATCTGTTCTTGGCGGTGTCGTTTGAGGGATTAATATTGGGCAAGACACTGGGGAGAACTCATCTGCTCCTTGAATTGTGTTGTGGTATCTCTACACCGACCTTAGCAGACAGAAGGGGCCTCGGTTTAACCTCTGATCTTCGGGACAGAATCTCAGACAGTGCAGCACCCCCTCAGTGCTGCAGTGAGGTGCCAGCCTAGATTATGGGCTCAACCCCTGGAGTTAACTTTGAACCATGACCTTCTGACTGGGAGGCGAGAGTTCTCCCACTGAGCCAAATACCGTATTGTCTCATTTTCTTTCCCTGCAGTTGGATGAACAGCTCACATCTTGTTCAAATAAAGGAACCGTGCAGCAGCTTGGAGACTTCTGTGTCCACAACGGAAAGCACAGTTCAGAGACCAACCAGGAGGGGGTGTACCAGGGAGGTGTACTGCCCGGGGAGGTGTACTGCCCGGGGAGGTGTACTGCCCGGGGAGGTGTACTGCCCGGGGAGGTGTACTGCCCGGGGAGGTGTACTGCCCGGGGAGGTGTACTGCCCGGGGAGGTGTACTGCCCGGGGAGGTGTACTGCCCGGGGAGGTGTACTGCCCGGGGAGGTGTACTGCCCGGGGAGGTGTACTGCCCGGGGAGGTGTATGCACTGTGCCAGTTCCTCTCCCTCCCCCAAAGCTCCATTTATCAACCCGTCCAAGGTTAATTGACTGCTTCTACTATCGCACTCTCATTTACAATAAAGATTAATGTTCTCTCCTGCCTTGTACTTGATGTGAATCTCATCTCGTTCGCTTTAGATTGGGGCTAGTTCACTCGTTTGCCTTCACATCACACTGTGGATAAATAGCCTGTGAAAGCACCAGAACTAAAAGACGTGGAAACGATGAGCAATAATTGGTCATTATTGGCAGATTGAGAACCCCCTAACCCCAGCCGATCAAATGAGCTGCTGTTCAGTTGCACATCAATGGCTCTGCTCGGCAGCTATCAAACAGGTGGGGTGGGGCTCCTGCTCCCTCAATAACCTCGCACCACAAGACCCGGCCAGAGCACATTCTTTGTTCAACCTCTTCGCTGTCACTAGGATCCGCGAGACGACGGTCTGTTCATTAAAGGGACCGTTGCTGAACTCTTTTGGGTAAAGCAATTTTCCGCTCGATTCTAACTAAATGGTGCAATGAAGTAAATGGTGTTGAACACATCACAATGACACATGTTCTCACCGTCATCGTGACGAAAATGGTGTCATGTTTTCAGCTCTTCTCCTTCTCCTTCCCGGTTTTCCAACCAGCGACGGCAGCACCTATCAAAACAACTGTTGTACTCGCACCCTCTCCTGAAGGCCGTGGATCAGGTCGGGGGATCACTTCCCGGGCATCTTACGCAAGTGGCCGTTCCAAATTTAGGAGCTTGGACAGGGGTTGCTGCTCACAAGCTTATCCGCTTTGGGAGCCATTCACCTGCAGCAACCGTGCAGCGTAGAGTCTGCACAAGTCGGGACATCCAGGAGGCACTGCATAACGTTCCGCACAAGAGGTTATTAGCAGAAATAAAAACACACGGGATTGGAGGTAACCTTGTAAGATGGGTTGATAATTGGTTGGGAGGTAGGAGACAGAGAGTAGGGATAAAGGGAACGTTCTCTGATTGACGGGATGTTCCCCAGGGATCGGGACTGGGGTCTCAGCTTTTCACCATTTACATCAATGACTTGGATGAAGAAATAGAGAGTTGTATATCCAAGTTTGCAGATAACATGAAGTTAGGACGCACAGTGAGTTATGCGGATTGGAGCAGAAAGCTACAAAGAGGCATAGACAGATTAAGGGGCAAAACTATGGCAGGTGGAGTTTAATGTGTGGAAGTGTGAGGTCATTCTCTTTGGGTCCAAGATTTACAAATCGGAATATTTTCTAAATGATGAGAGACTAGGAGCTGTGAAGGACCAATGGGATTTAAGTGTCCATGTACACAAATCATTAAAAACTAGTTACAGGTACAAAGAGTAATCAAAAAGACTAATGGAATGTTGGCCTTTATCTCAAGGGGGTTGAAATACAAAGGAGAAGAAGTGATGCTTCAGTTGTACAGAACCTTGGTTAGACCCCATCAGGAGACTGTGCTCAGTCTCAGCACCGCACCTCAGGAAGGATAAATTGGCCTTGGAGGGGGTGCATCGCAGATTCACCAGAATGATACCGGGGCTAAAAAGGGTTAAATAGTGAGCACAGGTTGTATTGACATGGCTTGTATTACCTGGAGTTTAGAAGGTTGAGGGGTGATCTGATTGAGGTGCTTAAAGTGATAAAAGGATTTGATAAGGGTACAAAATTCCTATTTCCTCTTGTAGGGGATCCAGAACAAAGGGGCACAGTGTTAAAATTAGAGCTGGGCCATTCAGGGGCAAAATTAGGAAGCACTTTTTCACAGAAAGGGTAGTGGAAATCTGGAACTCTCTCCCCCAAAAGGCTGTAGATGCTCGGGGTCAATTGGAGCTTTCAAGACTGAGATTGATAGATTTTTGTTAAGTAAGAGAATCAAGGAATATGTAACAATGGTGGTTAAATGAAATTGAGGTACAGATTAGCCATGATCTTATTGAATGGTGGAGCAGGCTCGAGGGGCCGTATGGCCTACTCCTGCTCCTATTTCTTGTGCTTTTATGTTCTATGTTGCTAACGGTCAGCTGTGGTCTGAAACTTGGCTGCACCTTCTTGCTGCCACGATGGTACCATGAGGGTAACCCTTTCTGCAAGCAGCTCATGGAGAACTAGCTCCCTTTCAGCAGCCGTCAAACAGGGTGCAGGGCTGTTCCTTCACTCATCTGCAGAATCAGGTCTGCATCTAGAGTTCTCTTTCCCTTCATTTCCTCCCTCTTCCTTCAGCCTTGACAAAGATAGCTTTTGAGCAGCCCAAAGGCTTTCAGAATTTTTGTTCCCCTACTGTAAAATTCCCCTTTAATTGGTCAAATCCTTTCAAATCTGATTTGCATGAAATTTTCTATCCCCAGTTTGAGTCTGCACCTGGAGCTTAGAATATTGATGCAAATGAGCTCACGTCACAGGATTCCAAGTCATTCGTATTGGGCCATTGAGGTGGGACTTGCACCATGTCTTAACCATTCACACCTGACACTCTCGGAGCCGAACATCGGCCCCACTCAGTGTTTGGGAAGTTGGGGCTTGTCATGGTGCTCCAGGCTTCACGAGTGGGGGGCAGGCTTGATGGACAGGCCGGTCTTTTCATACGTTCGTATAATCAAACTTTACTCTGTGAGTCCTTGATGAATGCAACTAATTCAGGAAGCCCAATTGTGAATTTTTCGAAAACTGAGGCCCGTCTGCCCACTCAGGTGGATGGAAAAGATCTCAGCACTATCGGAGGAGCAGCAGGGGTGTCCTGGCCAATATTTATCCCTCAACCAACATCACAAAAACAGATTATCTGGTTGCTGTTTGTGGGATCTTGCTGTGTACAAGTTGGTTCCCTACATTACAACAGTGACGACACTTCAAAAGTATTTCACTGGCTGAGATGAATGGGAAGTTCTGAGGTTGTGAAAGGCGATATATAAATGCAAGATCTTTCTTTCTATTCCTGATGCTTTATTAATGTAATATTGATATTAATTTCAGCTTGCCAGCATGCAAGTAAGAACAAGCAAACCTGTGAGACTCCCAGCTGCTTCAGATGGGAGCTATACTGCCCAGCCCACTGGGATCCACCGTGAAATCCCCACAGCTGGTGAACCTGGCAGAAGTTAAAAATACAAGTGGAAGCCTCACATCTTTGTGAACTTGTTCAGTAATTTGTTGGATGATACAATAGCAGTGAAGAGTCTGAAAGAATCAGAAGAGGGATGAAGGGTGACCAGCATTCCTCTCAATAACCTGACATGTTACTTTTAGCTGATTTCACTGTGATTATAAAACATGAAAAGATTGAACAAATGATTCATTTGAACAATGCAACTGTATTGATGACCCTGCAAAACGGATTCGAGGCAACAGAATAAATTGCCTTAATCAAGCTCCAATTTATTGTGAATTACAAGATACTTTGCAGAGACGATGTCGATACAGACATCCCCAGATTAACTGGACTATCTGCTGTTTGCCTAATGAACAAATTTCACTGAGCTGCCACCTTAGGTATATGAATTAATCATGTAATTAACATATTGTGCAGTGACAACCCTTCCCTAAACCTCCAAACGCTTCCTCTGATTTGCATATTGTGCAGCACACACCTCCCTCTCAACCTTAACATTCACTGCTAATTAGAATACACCAGACGACTCTTAATGAGCAAGGAAGGTGGCTCCTGAATCCGATCATTCCTATTAAGCAGACGGTGTAGGATGCATGGAGACAGGTATTGACACCTGGGCTAATGTGCCTTTTCGAGGGATATCACCACTGACAGATTACTCATTACAAAGCACCTCGACAACATTCACACATTGTTGATAGAGATAAACGACTGAAGTATATATTCCAGAAATATTCATGAAACGTTCATAAAATGGAAACTCACCAGGAATATGACCACCTGCTTTACTCTGTACCTTAGCTTACAGAACAACATGTCTCAGCTGTAAAGAACAAAGAAAACAACAATGGTAAAAATTAAACTTAAATAGTTGGGTTACCGAAGGGAGTGAGGGGATTACTGAAGGGAGTGAGGGGATTACTGAAGGGAGCGAGAGGATTTACTGAAGGGAGTGAGAGGATTACTGAAGGGTGTGAGGGGATTCCTGAAGGGAGTGAGGGGATTACTGAAGGGAGTGAGGGGATGACTGAAGTGAGTGAGGGGATGACTGAAGGGAGTGAGAGGATTACTGAAGGGAGTGAGAGGATTACTGAAGGGAGTGAGGGGATTACTGAAGGGAGTGAGGGGATTACTGAAGGGGGTGAGGGGATTACTGAAGGGAGTGAGGGGATTACTGAAGGGAGTGAGGGGATTATTGAAGGGTGTGAGAGGATTACTGAAGGGAGTGAGGGGATTACTGAAGGGAGTGAGGGGATTACTGAAGGGGGTGAGGGGATTACTGAAGGGAGTGAGGGGATTACTGAAGGGAGTGAGGGGATTACTGAAGAGTGCGAGGGGATTACTGAAGGGAGTGAGGGGATTACTGAAGGGAGTGAGGGGATTACTGAAGAATGCGAGGGGATTACTGAAGGGTGTGAGGGGATTACTGAAGGGAGTGAGGGGATTACTGAAGGGAGTGAGGGGATTACTGAAGAGTGCGAGGGGATTACTGAAGGGAGTGAGGGGATTACTGAAGAGTGTGAGGGGATTACTGAAGGGAGTGAGGAGATTACTGAAGGGAGTGAGGGGATTACTGAAGGGAGTGAGGGGATTAATGAAGGGAGTGAGGGGATTACTGAAGAGTGTGAGGGGATTACTGAAGGGAGTGAGAGGATTACTGAAGGGAGTGAGGAGATTACTGAAGGGAGTGAGGAGATTACTGAAGGGAGTGAGGGGATTACTGAAGGGAGTGAGGGGATTACTGAAGGGAGTGAGGGGATTACTGAAGAGTGTGAGGGGATTACTGAAGGGAGTGAGGGGATTACTGAAGGGAGTGAGGAGATTACTGAAGGGAGTGAGGGGATTACTGAAGGGAGTGAGGGGATTAATGAAGGGAGTGAGGGGATTACTGAAGAGTGTGAGGGGATTACTGAAGGGAGTGAGAGGATTACTGATGGGAGTGAGGAGATTACTGAAGGGAGTGAGGAGATTACTGAAGGGAGTGAGGAGATTACTGAAGGGAGTGAGGGGATTACAGAAGGGAGTGAGGGGATTCCTGAAGGGAGTGAGGGGATTACTGAAGAGTGTGAGGGGATTACTGAAGGGAGTGAGGGGATTACTGAATGGAGTGAGGGGATTACTGAAGGGAGTGAGAGGATTACTGAAGGGAGTGAGGGGATTACTGAAGGGTGTGAGAGGATTACTGAAGCGAGTGAGGGGATTACTGAACGGAGTGAGAGGATTACTGAAGCGAGTGAGGGGATTACTGAAGGGAGTGAGGGGATTACTGAAGGGTGTGAGAGCATTACTGAAGGGAGTGAGGGGATTACTGAATGGAGTGAGGGGATTACTGAAGGGAGTAAGGGGATTACTGAAGGGAGTGAAGGGATTACTGAAGGGAGTGAGGGGATTACTGAAGGGAGTGAGGGGATTACTGAAGGGAGTGAGGGGATTACTGAAGGGAGTGAGGAGATTACTGAAGGGAGTGAGAGGATTACTGAAGGGAGTGAGGGGATTAATGAAGGGAGTGAGGGGATTATTGAAGGGAGTGAGGGGATTATTGAAGGGTGTGAGGGGATTTACTGAATGGTGTGAGGGAATTATTGAAGGGAGTGAGAGGATTACTGAAGGGAGTGAGAGGATTATTGAAGGGTGTGAGGGGATTACTGAAGGGAGTGAGGGGATTACTGAAGGGAGTGAGAGGATTACTGAAGGGAGTGAGGGGATTACTGAAGGGAGTGAGAGGATTATTGAAGGGTGTGAGGGGATTACTGAAGGGAGTGAGGGGATTACTGAAGGGAGTGAGAGGATTACTGAAGGGAGTGAGAGGATTACTGAAGGGAGTGAGGGGATTACTGAAGGGAGTGAGAGGATTACTGAAGGGAGTGAGAGGATTACTGAAGGGAGTGAGGGGATTACTGAAGGGAGTGAGGGGATTATTGAAGGGTGTGAGGGGATTACTGAAGGGAGTGAGGGGATTATTGAAGGGTGTGAGGGGATTACTGAAGGGAGTGAGGGGATTACTGAAGGGAGTGAGAGGATTACTGAAGGGAGTGAGAGGATTACTGAAGGGAGTGAGAGGATTACTGAAGGGAGTGAGAGGATTACTGAAGGGAGTGAGGGGATTACTGAAGGGAGTGAGGGGATTATTGAAGGGTGTGAGGGGATTACTGAAGGGAGTGAGGGGATTACTGAAGGGAGTGAGAGGATTACTGAAGGGAGTGAGAGGATTACTGAAGGGAGTGAGGGGATTACTGAAGGGAGTGAGAGGATTTACTGAAGGGAGTGAGGGGATTACAGAAGGGAGTGAGGGGATTACTGAAGGGAGTGAGGGGATTACTGAAGAGTGTGAGGGGATTACTGAAGGGAGTGAGAGGATTACTGAAGGGAGTGAGGGGATTACTGAAGGGAGTGAGGGGATTACTGAAGGGAGTGAGAGGATTTACTGAAGGGAGTGAGGGGATTACTGAAGGGAGTGAGAGGATTACTGAAGGGAGTGAGAGGATTTACTGAAGGGAGTGAGGGGATTACTGAAGGGAGTGAGGGGATTACTGAAGGGAGTGAGTGGATTACTGAAGAGTGTGAGGGGATTACTGAAGGGAGTGAGAGGATTTACTGAAGGGAGTGAGGAGATTACTGAAGGGAGTGAGGAGATTACTGAAGGGAGTGAGGGGATTACTGAAGGGAGTGAGGGGATTACTGAAGAGTGTGAGGGGATTACTGAAGGGAGTGAGAGGATTACTGAAGGGAGTGAGGGGATTTACTGAAGGGAGTGAGGAGATTACTGAAGGGAGTGAGGGGATTACTGAAGGGAGTGAGGAGATTACTGAAGGGAGTGAGGAGATTACTGAAGGGAGTGAGGGGATTACTGAAGGGAGTGAGGGGATTACTGAAGGGAGTGAGGGGATTACTGAAGAGTGTGAGGGGATTACTGAAGGGAGTGAGAGGATTTACTGAAGGGAGTGAGGGGATTACTGAAGGGTGTGAGGAGATTACTGAAGGGAGTGAGAGGATTTACTGAAGGGAGTGAGGGGATTACTGAAGGGAGTGAGGAGATTACTGAAGGGAGTGAGAGGATTTACTGAAGGGAGTGAGGGGATTACTGAAGGGAGTGAGGGGATTACTGAAGGGAGTGAGGGGATTACTGAAGGGAGTGAGGGGATTACTGAAGAGTGTGAGGGGATTACTGAAGGGAGTGAGAGGATTTACTGAAGGGAGTGAGGAGATTACTGAAGGGAGTGAGAGGATTTACTGAAGGGAGTGAGGGGATTACTGAAGGGAGTGAGGGGATTACTGAAGGGAGTGAGGGGATTTACTGAAGGGAGTGAGGGGATGACTGAAGGGAGTGTGAGGATTTACTGAAGGGAGTGAGGGGATTACTGAAGGGAGTGAGGGGATTACTGAAGGGAGTGAGGGGATTACTGAAGGGAGTGAGAGGATTTACTGAAGGGAGTGAGGGGATTACTGAAGGGAGTGAGGGGATTACTGAAGGGAGTGAGGGGATTACTGAAGGGAGTGAGGGGATTTACTGAAGGGAGTGAGGGGATTTACTGAAGGGAGTGAGGGGATTACTGAAGGGAGTGAGGGGATTACTGAAGGGAGTGAGGGGATTACTGAAGGGAGTGAGGGGATTACTGAAGGGAGTGAGGGGATTACTGAAGAGAGTGAGGGGATTACTGAAGGGAGTGAGGGGATTACTGAAGGGAGTGAGGGGATTTACTGAAGGGAGTGTGAGGATTACTGAAGGGAGTGAGGGGATTTACTGAAGGGAGTGAGGGGATGACTGAAGGGAGTGAGGGGATTTACTGAAGGGAGTGAGGGGATTACTGAAGGGAGTGAGGGGATTTACTGAAGGGAGTGAGGGGATGACTGAAGGGAGTGTGGGGATTACTGAAGGGAGTGAGGGGATTACTGAAGGGAGTGAGGGGATTTACTGAAGGGAGTGAGGGGATTACTGAAGGGCCGAAGCCGAGTGGATGATCCATCTCAGCCTCCTCCCGATATCCCCACCATCACAGAAGCCAGTCTTCGGCCAATTCGATTCACTCCACGTGATATCAAGAAACGGCTGAGTGCACTGGATACAGCAAAGGCTATGGGCCCCGACAACATCCCAGCTGTAGTGCTGAAGACTTGTGCTCCAGAACTAGCTGCACCTCTAGCCAAGCTGTTCCAGTACAGCTACAACACTGGCATCTACCCGACAATGTGGAAAATTGCCCAGGTATGTCCTGTCCACAAAAATCAGGACAAATCCAATCCGGCCAATTACCGCCCCATCAGTCTACTCTCAATCATCAGCAAAGTGATGGAAGGTGTCGTCGACAGTGCTATCAAGCGGCACTTACTCACCAATAACCTGCTCACCGATGCTCAGTTTCGGTTCCGCCAGGACCACTCGGCTCCAGACCTGATTACAGCCTTGGTCCAAACATGGACAAAAGAGCTGAATTCCAGAGGTGAGGTGAGAGTGACTGCCCTTGACATCAAGGCAGCATTTGACCGAGTGTGGCACTAAGGAGATCGAGTAAAATTGAAGTCAATGGGAATCAGGGGGAAAACTCTCCAGTGGCTGGAGTCATACCTAGCACAAAGGAAGATGGTAGTGGTTATTGGAGGCCAATCATCTCAGCCCCAGGACATAGCTGCAGGAGTTCCTCAGGACAGTGTCCTCGGCCCAACCATCTTCAGCTGCTTCATCAATGACCTTCCCTCCATCATAAGGTCAGAAATGGGGACGTTCGCTGATGACTGCACAGTGTTCAGTTCCATTCGCAACCCCTCAAGTAATGAAGCAGTCCGAGCCCGCATGCAGCAAGACCTGGACAACAACCGGACTTGGGCTAATAAGTGGCAAGTAACTTTTGCGCCAGACAAGTGCCAGGCAATGACCATCTCCAACAAGAGAGAGTCTAACCACCTCGCGTTGACATTCAACGGCATTACCATCGCCGAATCCCCCACCATCAACATCCTAGGGGTCACCATTGACCAGAAACTTAACTGGACCAGCCACATAAATACTGTGACAACAAGAGCATATCAGAGGCTGGGTATTCTGCGGCGAGTGAGTCACCTCCAGACTCCCCAAAGCCTTTCCACCATCGACAAGGCACAAGTCAGGAGCTTGATGGAATACTCTCCACTTGTCCAGATGAGTGTAGCTCCAACAACACTCAAGAAGCTCGACGCCATCCAGGACAAAGCAACCCGCTTGATTGGCACCCCATCCACCACCCAAAACATTCACTCCCTTCACCACCAGCGCACAGTGGCTGCAGTGTGCACCATCCACAGGATGCACTGCAGCAACTCGCCAAGGCTTCTTCGACAGCACCTCCCAAACCCGCAACCTCTACCGTCTAGAAGGACAAGGGCAGCAGGCGCATGGGAACAACACCACCTGCAAGTTCCCATCCAAGTCACACACCATCCCGACTTGGAAATATATCGCCGTTCCTTCATCGTCGCTGGGTCAAAATCCTGGAAATCCCTTCCTAACAGCACTGTGGGAGAACCGTCACCACACGGACTGCAGCGGTTCAAGAAGGCGGCTCACCACCACCTTCTCAAGGGCTATTAGGGATGGGCAATAAATGCTGGCCTCACCAGCGACGCCCACATCCCATGAATGAATTAGAAAAAAATGACTGAAGGGAGTGAGAGGATGACTGAAGGGAGTGAGGGGATTACTGAAGGGAGTGAGAAGATTACTGAAGGGTGTGGGGGGATTACTGAAGGGAGTGAGGGGATTACTGAAGGGTGTGAGGGGATTACTGAAGGGAGTGAGGGGATTACTGAAGGGTGTGAGGGGATTACTGAAGGGTGTGAGGGGATAACTGAAGGGAGTGAGGGGATTACTGAAGGGAGTGAGGGGATTACTGAAGGGTGTGAGGGGATTACTGAAGGGTGTGAGGGGATTACTGAAGGGAGTGAGGGGATTACTGAAGGGAGTGAGGGGATGACTGAAGAGTGTGAGGGGATTACTGAAGGGAGTGAGGGGATTACTGAAGGGAGTGAGAGGATTACTGAAGGGAGTGAGGGGATTACTAAAGTGAGTGAGGGGATTACTGAAGGGAGTGAGGGGATTACTGAAGGGAGTGAGGGGATTACTGAAGTGTGTGAGGGGATTACTGAAGGGAGTGAGGGGATTACTAAAGTGAGTGAGGGGATTACTGAAGGGAGTGAGGGGATTACTGAAGTGAGTGAGGGGATTACTGAAGGGAGTGAGGGGATTACTGAAGGGAGTGAGGGGATGACTGAAGGGAGTGAGGTGATTAATGAAGGGAGTGAGGAGATCACTGAAGGGAGTGAGGGGATTTCTGAAGGGAGTGAGGTGATTACTGAAGGGAGTGAGGAGATCACTGAAGGGAGTGAGGGGATTTCTGAAGGGAGTGAGGTGATTACTGAAGGGAGTGAGGGGATGACTGAAGGGAGTGTGGGGATTACTGAAGGGAGTGAGGGGATTGCTGAAGTGAGTGAGGGGATTACTGAAGGGAGTGAGGGGATTACTGAAGGGTGTGAGGGGATTACTGAAGGGAGTGAGAGGATTACTGAAGGGTGTGAGGGGTTTACTGAAGGGAGTGAGAGGATTTACTGAAGGGAGTGAGGGGATTACTGAAGGGAGTGAGGGGATTACTGAAGGGAGTGAGGGGATTACTGAAGGGTGTGAGGGGATTACTGAAGGGAGTGAGGGGATTACTGAAGTGAGTGAGGGGATTACTGAAGGGAGTGAGGGGATTACTGAAGGGTGTGAGGGGATTACTGAAGGGAGTGAGAGGATTTACTGAAGGGAGTGAGGGGATTACTGAATGGAGTGAGGAGATTACTGAAGGGAGAGAGTGGATTACTGAAGGGAGTGAGAGGATTACTGAAGGGAGTGAGGGGATTACTGAATGGAGTGAGGGGATTACTGAAGGGAGTGAGGGGATTACCGAAGGGAGTGAGGGGATTACTGAAGGGAGTGAGGGGATGACTGAAGGGTGTGAGGGGATTACTGAAGGGTGTGAGGGGATTACTGAAGGGAGTGAGGGGATTTACTGAAGGGTGTGAGGGGATTACTGAAGGGAGTGAGAGGATTTACTGAAGGGAGTGAGGGGTTTACTGGAGGGAGTGAGGGGATTACTGAAGGCAGTGAGAGGATTTACTGAAGGGAGTGAGGGGTTTACTGAAGGGAGTGAGGGGATTACTGAAGGGAGTGAGAGGATTTACTGAAGGGAGTGAGGGGAATACTGAAGGGAGTGAGGGGATTACTGAAGGGAGTGAGGGGATTACTGAATGGAGTGAGGAGATTACTGAAGGGAGTGAGGGGATTACTGAATGGAGTGAGGAGATTACTGAAGGGAGTGAGGGGATTACTGAAGGGAGTGAGAGGATTACTGAAGGGAGTGAGGGGATTACTGAATGGAGTGAGGGGATTACTGAAGGGAGTGAGGGGATTACTGAATGGAGTGAGGAGATTACTGAAGGGAGTGAGAGGATTTACTGAAGGGAGTGAGGGGTTTACTGAAGGGAGTGAGAGGATTTACTGAAGGGAGTGAGGGGATTACTGAAGGGAGTGAGGGGATAACTGAAGGGAGTGAGGGGATAACTGAATGGAGTGAGGGGATTACTGAAGGGAGTGAGGGGATTACTGAAGGGAGTGAGAGGATTTACTGAAGGGAGTGAGGGGATTACTGAAGTGAGTGAGGGGATTACTGAAGGGAGTGAGGGGATTACTGAAGGGAGTGAGGAGATTACTGAAGGGAGTGAGAGGATTTACTGAAGGGAGTGAGGGGATTACTGAAGGGAGTGAGGGGATTACTGAAGGGAGTGAGAGGATTTACTGAAGGGAGTGAGGGGATTACTGAAGTGAGTGAGGGGATTACTGAAGGGAGTGAGGGGATTTACTGAAGGGAATGAGGGGATTTACTGAAGGGAGTGAGGGGATTACTGAAGGGAGTGAGAGGATTTACTGAAGGGAGTGAGAGGATTACTGAAGGGAGTGAGGGGATTTACTGAAGGGAGTGAGAGGATTTACTGAAGGGAGTGAGGAGATTACTGAAGGGAGTGAGAGGATTTACTGAAGGGAGTGAGAGGTTTACTGAAGGGAGTGAGAGGATTACTGAAGGGAGTGAGGGGATTACTGAAGGGAGTGAGGGGATTTACTGAAGGGAGTGAGGGGATTTACTGAAGGGAGTGAGGGGATTACTGAAGGGAGTCAGGGGATTTACTGAAGGGAGTGAGGGGATTACTGAAGGGAGTGAGGAGATTACTGAAGGGAGTGAGGGGATTTACTGAATGGAGTGAGGGGATTACTGAAGGGAGTGAGGGGATTACTGAAGGGAGTGAGGAGATTACTGAAGGGAGTGAGGGGATTTACTGAATGGAGTGAGGGGATTACTGAAGGGAGTGAGGAGATTACTGAAGGGAGTGAGGGGATTTACTGAATGGAGTGAGGGGATTACTGAAGGGAGTGAGGGGATTACTGAAGGGAGTGAGGGGATTACTGAAGAGTGTGAGAGGATTACTGAAGGGAGTGAGGGGATTACTGAAGGGTGTGAGGGGATTACTGAAGGGAGTGAGGGGATTACTGAAGGGAGTGAGGGAATGACTGAAGAGTGTGAGGGGATTACTGAAGGGAGTGAGGGGATTACTGAAGGGAGTGAGAGGATTACTGAAGGGAGTGAGGGGATTACTAAAGTGAGTGAGGGGATTACTGAAGGGAGTGAGGGGATTACTGAAGGGAGTGAGGGGATTACTGAAGTGTGTGAGGGGATTACTGAAGGGAGTGAGGGGATTACTAAAGTGAGTGAGGGGATTACTGAAGGGAGTGAGGGGATTACTGAAGTGAGTGAGGGGATTACTGAAGGGAGTGAGGGGATTACTGAAGGGAGTGAGGGGATGACTGAAGGGAGTGAGGTGATTACTGAAGGGAGTGAGGAGATCACTGAAGGGAGTGAGGGGATTTCTGAAGGGAGTGAGGTGATTACTGAAGGGAGTGAGGAGATCACTGAAGGGAGTGAGGGGATTTCTGAAGGGAGTGAGGTGATTACTGAAGGGAGTGAGGGGATGACTGAAGGGAGTGTGGGGATTACTGAAGGGAGTGAGGGGATTGCTGAAGTGAGTGAGGGGATTACTGAAGGGAGTGAGGGGATTACTGAAGGGTGTGAGGGGATTACTGAAGGGAGTGAGAGGATTACTGAAGGGTGTGAGGGGTTTACTGAAGGGAGTGAGAGGATTTACTGAAGGGAGTGAGGGGATTACTGAAGGGAGTGAGGGGATTACTGAAGGGAGTGAGGGGATAACTGAAGGGAGTGAGGGGATTACTGAAGGGTGTGAGGGGTTTACTGAAGGGAGTGAGAGGATTTACTGAAGGGAGTGAGGGGATTACTGAAGTGAGTGAGGGGATTACTGAAGGGAGTGAGGGGATTACTGAAGGGTGTGAGGGGATTACTGAAGGGAGTGAGAGGATTTACTGAAGGGAGTGAGGGGATTTACTGAAGGGAGTGAGGGGATTACTGAATGGAGTGAGGAGATTACTGAAGGGAGAGAGTGGATTACTGAAGGGAGTGAGAGGATTACTGAAGGGAGTGAGGGGATTACTGAATGGAGTGAGGGGATTACTGAAGGGAGTGAGGGGATGACTGAAGGGTGTGAGGGGATTACTGAAGGGTGTGAGGGGATTACTGAAGGGAGTGAGGGGATTTACTGAAGGGTGTGAGGGGATTACTGAAGGGAGTGAGAGGATTTACTGAAGGGAGTGAGGGGTTTACTGGAGGGAGTGAGGGGATTACTGAAGGGAGTGAGAGGATTTACTGAAGGGAGTGAGGGGTTTACTGAAGGGAGTGAGGGGATTACTGAAGGGAGTGAGAGGATTTACTGAAGGGAGTGAGGGGAATACTGAAGGGAGTGAGGGGATTACTGAAGGGAGTGAGGGGATTACTGAATGGAGTGAGGAGATTACTGAAGGGAGTGAGGGGATTACTGAAGGGAGTGAGAGGATTACTGAAGGGAGTGAGGGGATTACTGAATGGAGTGAGGGGATTACTGAAGGGAGTGAGGGGATTACTGAATGGAGTGAGGAGATTACTGAAGGGAGTGAGAGGATTTACTGAAGGGAGTGAGGGGATTACTGAATGGAGTGAGGGGATTACTGAAGGGAGTGAGAGGATTACTGAAGGGTGTGAGGGGTTTACTGAAGGGAGTGAGAGGATTTACTGAAGGGAGTGAGGGGATTACTGAAGGGAGTGAGGGGATAACTGAAGGGAGTGAGGGGATAACTGAATGGAGTGAGGGGATTAATGAAGGGTGTGAGGGGTTTACTGAAGGGAGTGAGAGGATTTACTGAAGGGAGTGAGGGGATTACTGAAGTGAGTGAGGGGATTACTGAAGGGAGTGAGGGGATTACTGAAGGGTGTGAGGGGATTACTGAAGGGAGTGAGAGGATTTACTGAAGGGAGTGAGAGGATTACTGAAGGGAGTGAGGGGATTTACTGAAGGGAGTGAGAGGATTTACTGAAGGGAGTGAGGAGATTACTGAAGGGAGTGAGAGGATTTACTGAAGGGAGTGAGAGGTTTACTGAAGGGAGTGAGAGGATTACTGAAGGGAGTGAGGGGATTACTGAAGGGAGTGAGGGGATTTACTGAAGGGAGTGAGGGGATTTACTGAAGGGAGTGAGGGGATTACTGAAGGGAGTCAGGGGATTTACTGAAGGGAGTGAGGGGATTACTGAAGGGAGTGAGGAGTTTACTGAAGGGAGTGAGGGGATTTACTGAATGGAGTGAGGGGATTACTGAAGGGAGTGAGGGGATTACTGAAGGGAGTGAGGAGATTACTGAAGGGAGTGAGGGGATTTACTGAATGGAGTGAGGGGATTACTGAAGGGAGTGAGGAGATTACTGAAGGGAGTGAGGGGATTTACTGAATGGAGTGAGGGGATTACTGAAGGGAGTGAGGGGATTACTGAAGGGAGTGAGGGGATTACTGAAGGGAGTGAGGAGATTACTGAAGGGAGTGAGAGGGTTTACTGAAGGGAGTGAGGGGATTTACTGAAGGGAGTGAGAGGATTTACAGAAGGGAGTGAGGGGATTACTGAAGGGAGTGAGAGGATTTACTGAAGGGAGTGAGAGGTTTACTGAAGGGAGTGAGGGGATTACTGAAGGGTGAGAGGGGATTACTGAAGGGAGTGAGGGGATTACTGAAGGGAGTGAGGGGATTACTGAAGGGAGTGAGGGGATTACTGAAGGGAGTGAGGGGATTTACTGAAGGGAGTGAGGGGATTTACTGAAGGGAGTGAGAGGTTTACTGAAGGGAGTGAGGAGATTACTGAAGGGAGTGAGGGGATTACTGAAGGGAGTGAGGGGATTACTGAAGGGAGTGAGGGGATTTACTGAAGGGAGTGAGGGGATTACTGAATGGAGTGAGGAGATTACTGAAGGGAGAGAGGGGATTACTGAAGGGAGTGAGAGGATTACTGAATGGAGTGAGGGGATTACTGAAGGGAGTGAGGGGATTACTGAATGGAGTGAGGAGATTACTGAAGGGAGTGAGGGGATTACTGAAGGGAGTGAGGGGATTACTGAAGGGTGTGAGGGGATTACTGAAGGGTGTGAGGGGATTACTGAAGGGAGTGAGGGGATTTACTGAAGGGTGTGAGGGGATTACTGAAGGGAGTGAGGGGATTACTGAAGGGAGTGAGGGGATTACTGAAGGGAGTGAGAGGATTTACTGAAGGGAGTGAGGGGTTTACTGGAGGGAGTGAGGGGATTAGTGAAGGGAGTGAGAGGATTTACTGAAGGGAGTGAGGGGTTTACTGAAGGGAGTGAGGGGATTACTGAAGGGTGTGAGAGGATTTACTGAAGGGAGTGAGGGGATTACTGAAGGGAGTGAGGGGATTACTGAATGGAGTGAGGAGATTACTGAAGGGAGTGAGGGGATTACTGAAGGGAGTGAGAGGATTACTGAAGGGAGTGAGGGGATTACTGAATGGAGTGAGGGGATTACTGAAGGGAGTGAGGGGATTACTGAATGGAGTGAGGAGATTACTGAAGGGAGTGAGAGGATTTACTGAAGGGAGTGAGGGGATTACTGAATGGAGTGAGGGGATTACTGAAGGGAGTGAGAGGATTAATGAAGGGTGTGAGGGGATTACTGAAGGGAGTGAGAGGATTTACTGAAGGGAGTGAGGGGATTACTGAAGGGAGTGAGGGGATTACTGAAGGGAGTGAGGGGATAACTGAAGGGAGTGAGGGGATTACTGAAGGGTGTGAGGGGTTTACTGAAGGGAGTGAGATGATTTACTGAAGGGAGTGAGGGGATTACTGAAGTGAGTGAGGGGATTACTGAAGGGAGTGAGGGGATTACTGAAGGGAGTGAGGGGATTACTGAAGGTTGTGAGGGGATTACTGAAGGGAGTGAGAGGATTTACTGAAGGGAGTGAGAGGATTACTGAAGGGAGTGAGGGGATTTACTGAAGGGAGTGAGAGGATTTACTGAAGGGAGTGAGGAGATTACTGAAGGGAGTGAGAGGTTCACTGAAGGGAGTGAGAGGATTACTGAAGGGAGTGAGGGGATTACTGAAGGGAGTGAGGGGATTTACTGAAGGGAGTGAGGGGATTTACTGAAGGGAGTGAGGGGATTACTGAAGGGAGTCAGGGGATTTACTGAAGGGAGTGAGGGGATTACTGAAGGGAGTGAGGAGATTACTGAAGGGAGTGAGGGGATTTACTGAATGGAGTGAGGGGATTATTGAAGGGAGTGAGGGGATTACTGAAGGGAGTGAGGGGATTACTGAAGGGAGTGAGGAGATTACTGAAGGGAGTGAGGGGATTTACTGAATGGAGTGAGGGGATTACTGAAGGGAGTGAGGGGATTACTGAAGGGAGTGAGAAGATTACTGAAGGGAGTGAGGGGATTTACTGAATGGAGTGAGGGGATTACTGAAGGGAGTGAGGGGATTACTGAAGGGAGTGAGGAGATTACTGAAGGGAGTGAGAGGTTCACTGAAGGGAGTGAGAGGATTACTGAAGGGAGTGAGGGGATTACTGAAGGGTGTGAGGGGATTACTGAAGGGAGTGAGAGGTTCACTGAAGGGAGTGAGAGGATTACTGAAGGGAGTGAGGGGATTACTGAAGGGAGTGAGGGGATTTACTGAAGGGAGTGAGGGGATTTACTGAAGGGAGTGAGGGGATTACTGAAGGGAGTCAGGGGATTTACTGAAGGGAGTGAGGGGATTACTGAAGGGAGTGAGGAGATTACTGAAGGGAGTGAGGGGATTTACTGAATGGAGTGAGGGGATTATTGAAGGGAGTGAGGGGATTACTGAAGGGAGTGAGGGGATTACTGAAGGGAGTGAGGAGATTACTGAAGGGAGTGAGGGGATTTACTGAATGGAGTGAGGGGATTACTGAAGGGAGTGAGGGGATTACTGAAGGGAGTGAGAAGATTACTGAAGGGAGTGAGGGGATTTACTGAATGGAGTGAGGGGATTACTGAAGGGAGTGAGGGGATTACTGAAGGGAGTGAGGAGATTACTGAAGGGAGTGAGGGGATTTACTGAATGGAGTGAGGGGATTACTGAAGGGAGTGAGGGGATTACTGAAGGGAGTGAGGGGATTACTGAAGGGAGTGAGGGGATTTACTGAATGGAGTGAGGGGATTACTGAAGGGAGTGAGGGGATTACTGAAGGGAGTGAGGGGATTTACTGAATGGAGTGAGGGGATTACTGAAGGGAGTGAGGGGATTACTGAAGGGAGTGAGGAGATTACTGAAGGGAGTGTGAGGATTTACTGAAGGGAGTGAGAGGATTACTGAAGGGAGTGAGGGGATTACTGAAGGGAGTGAGAGGATTTACTGAAGGGAGTGAGGGGATTACTGAAGGGAGTGAGAGGATTACTGAAGGGAGTGAGGGGATTACTGAAGGGAGTGAGAGGATTTACTGAAGGGAGTGAGGGGATTACTGAAGGGAGTGAGAGGATTTACTGAAGGGAGTGAGGGGATTTACTGAAGGGAGTGAGAGGATTCACTGAAGGGAGTGAGAGGTTTACTGAAGGGAGTGAGGGGATTACTGAAGGGAGTGAGAGGATTTACTGAAGGGAGTGAGGGGATTTACTGAAGGGAGTGAGAGGATTTACAGAAGGGAGTAAGGTGATTTACTGAAGGGAGTGAGAGGATTCACTGAAGGGAGTGAGAGGTTTACTGAAGGGAGTGAGAGGCTTACTGAAGGGAGTGAGGGGATTACTGAAGGGAGTGAGGGGATTTATGAAGGGAGTGAGGGGATTACTGAAGGGAGTGAGGGGATTTACTGAAGGGAGTGAGGGGATTACTGAAGGGAGTGAGGAGATTACTGAAGGGAGTGAGGGGATTACTGAAGGGAGTGAGGGGATTACTGAAGGGAGTGAGGGGATTTACTGAATGGAGTGAGGGGATTACTGAAGTGAGTGAGGGGATTACTGAAGGGAGTGAGGGGATTACTGAAGGGAGTGAGAGGATTACTGAATGGAGTGAGGGGATTTCTGAAGGGAGTGAGAGGATTACTGAAGGGAGTGAGGAGATTACTGAAGGGAGTGAGGGGATTACTGAAGGGAGTGAGGGGATTACTGAAGGGAGTGAGGGGATTACTGAATGGAGTGAGGAGATTACTGAAGGGAGTGAGAGGATTACTGAAGGGAGTGAGTGGATTACTGAAGGGAGTGAGGGGATTACTGAAGGGAGTGAGGGGATTACTGAACGGAGTGAGAGGATTTACTGAAGGGAGTGAGGGGATTACTGAACGGAGTGAGAGGATTTACTGAAGGGAGTGAGGGGATTACTGAAGGGAGTGAGGGGATTACTGAAAGGAGTGAGAGGATTTACTGAAGGGAGTGAGGGGATTACTGATGGGAGTGAGAGGATTTACTGAAGGGAGTGAGGGGATTACTGAAAGGAGTGAGAGGATTTACTGAAGGGAGTGAGGGGATTACTGATGGGAGTGAGAGGATTTACTGAAGGGAGTGAGGGGATTACTGAACGGAGTGAGAGGATTTACTGAAGGGAGTGAGGGGATTACTGAAGGGAGTGAGAGGATTGACTAAAGGGAGTGAGGGGATTACTGAAGGGAGTGAGGGGATTACTGAAGGGAGTGAGAGGATTTACTGAAGGGAGTGAGGGGATTACTGAAGGGAGTGAGGGTGTTACTGATGGGAGTGAGGGGATGACTGAAGGGAGTGAGGGGATTACTGAAGGGTGTGAGAGGATTACTGAAGGGAGTGAGGGGATTACTGAAGGGAGTGAGGGGATTTACTGAAGGGAGTGAGGGGATTACTGAAGGAAGTGAGAGGATTACTGAAGGGAGTGAGGGGATTACTGAAGGGAGTGAGAGGATTTACTGAAGGGAGTGAGGGGATTACTGAAGGGAGTGAGAGGATTTACTGAAGGGAGTGAGGGGATTACTGAAGGGAGTGAGGGGATTACTGAAGGGAGTGAGGGGATTACTGAAGGGAGTGACAGGATTTACTGAAGGGAGTGATGGGATTACTGAAGGGAGTGAGGGGATTACTGAAGGGAGTGAGAGGATTTACTGAAGGGAGTGAGGGGATTACTGAAGGGAGTGAGGGGATTACTGAAGGGAGTGACAGGATTTACTGAAGGGAGTGATGGGATTACTGAAGGGAGTGAGGGGATTACTGAAGGGAGTGAGAGGATTTACTGAAGAGAGTGAGGGGATTACTGAAGGGAGAGAGGGTGTTACTGACGGGAGTGAGAGGATTACTGAAGGGAGTTAGGGGATTACTGAAGGGAGTGAGGGTGTTACTGATGGGAGTGAGAGGATTACTGAAGGGAGTGAGGGGATTACTGAAGGGAGTGTGGAGATTACTGAAGGGAGTGAGGGGATTACTGAAGGGTGTGAGTGGATTACTGAAGGGAGTGAGGGGATTACTGAAGGGAGTGAGGGGATTACTGAAGGGAGTGAGAGGATTACTGAAGGGAGTGAGGGGATTACTGAAGGGAGTGAGGGGGTTACTGAAGGGAGTGAGAGGATTACTGAAGGGAGTGAGGGGATTACTGAAGGGAGTGAGAGGATTTACTGAAGGGAGTGAGGGGATTACTGAAGGAAGTGAGGGGGTTACTGAAGGGAGTGAGAGGATTACTGAAGGGAGTGAGGGGATTCCTGAATGGTGCGAGGGGATTACTGAAGGGAGTGAGGGGATTACTGAAGAGAGTGTGGGGATTACTGAAGGGAGCGAGGGGATTACTGAAGAGTGTGAGGGGATTACTGAAGAGAGTGTGGGGATTACTGAAGGGAGCGAGGGGATTACTGAAGAGTGTGAGGGGATTACTGAAGAGTGTGAGGGGATTACTGAAGGGAGTGAGAGGATTTACTGAAGGGAGCGAGGGGATTACTGAAGGGAGTGAGGGGATTACTGAAGGGAGTGAGGGGATTACTGAAGGGTGTGAGGGGATTACTGATGGGAGTGAGGGGATTACTGAAGGGAGTGAGAGGATTACTGAAGGGAGTGAGGGGATTACTGAAGGAAGTGAGGGGGTTACTGAAGGGAGTGAGAGGATTACTGAAGGGAGTGAGGGGATTCCTGAAGGAAGTGAGGGGGTTACTGAAGGGAGTGAGGGGATTACTGAAGAGTGTGTGGGGATTACTGAAGGGAGTGAGAGGATTACTGAAGGGAGTGAGGGGATTACTGAAGGGAGTGAGGGGATTACTGAAGGGAGTGAGGGGATTACTGAAGGGAGTGAGGGGATTACTGAAGGGAGTGAGGGGATTACTGAAGGAAGTGAGGGGGTTACTGAAGGGAGTGAGAGGATTACTGAAGGGAGTGAGGGGATTCCTGAAGGAAGTGAGGGGGTTACTGAAGGGAGTGAGGGGATTACTGAAGAGTGTGTGGGGATTACTGAAGGGAGTGAGAGGATTACTGAAGGGAGTGAGGGGATTACTGAAGGGAGTGAGGGGATTACTGAAGAGTGTGTGGGGATTACTGAAGGGAGTGAGAGGATTTACTGAAGGGAGCGAGGGGATTACTGAAGGGAGTGAGGGGATTACTGAAGGGAGTGAGGGGATTACTGAAGAGTGTGTGGGGATTACTGAAGGGAGTGAGGGGATTTACTGAAGGGAGCGAGGGGATTACTGAAGGGAGTGAGGGGATTACTGAAGGAAGTGAGAGGATTTACTGAAGGGAGTGAGGGGATTACTGAAGGGAGTGAGAGGATTTACTGAAGGGAGTGAGGGGATTACTGAAGGGAGTGAGGGGATTACTGAAGAGAGTGAGAGGATTACTGAAGGGAGTGAGGGGATTACTGAAGGAAGTGAGAGGATTTACTGAAGGGAGTGAGGGGATTACTGAAGGGAGTGAGAGGATTTACTGAAGGGAGTGAGGGGATTACTGAAGGGAGTGAGGGTATTACTGAAGGGAGTGACAGGATTACCTGAAGGGAGTGATGGGATTACTGAAGGGAGTGAGGGGATTACTGAAGGGAGTGAGAGGATTTACTGAAGAGAGTGAGGGGATTACTGAAGGGAGAGAGGGTGTTACTGACGGGAGTGAGAGGATTACTGAAGGGAGTGAGGGGATTACTGAAGGGAGTGAGGGTGTTACTGATGGGAGTGAGAGGATTACTGAAGGGAGTGAGGGGATTACTGAAGGGAGTGTGGAGATTACTGAAGGGAGTGAGGGGATTACTGAAGGGTGTGAGTGGATTACTGAAGGGAGTGAGGGGATTACTGAAGGGAGTGAGGGGATTACTGAAGGGAGTGAGAGGATTACTGAAGGGAGTGAGGGGATTACTGAAGGGAGTGAGGGGGTTTCTGAAGGGAGTGAGAGGATTTACTGAAGGGAGTGAGGGGATCACTGAAGGGAGTGAGGGGATTACTGAAGGGAGCGAGGGGATTACTGAAGAGTGTGAGGGGATTACTGAAGAGAGTGTGGGGATTACTGAAGGGAGCGAGGGGATTACTGAAGAGTGTGAGGGGATTACTGAAGGGAGTGAGAGGATTTACTGAAGGGAGTGAGGGGATTACTGAAGGGAGTGAGGGGATTACTGAAGGGAGTGAGGGGATTACTGAAGGGTGTGAGGGGATTACTGATGGGAGTGAGGGAATTACTGAAGGGAGTGAGAGGATTACTGAAGGGAGTGAGGGGATTACTGAAGGAAGTGAGGGGGTTACTGAAGGGAGTGAGAGGATTACTGAAGGGAGTGAGGGGATTACTGAAGGGAGTGAGGGGATTACTGAAGGGAGTGAGGGGATTACTGAAGGGAGTGAGGGGATTACTGAAGGGAGTGAGGGGGTTACTGAAGGGAGTGAGAGGATTACTGAAGGGAGTGAGGGGATTACTGAAGGGAGTGAGGGGATTTCTGAAGGGAGTGAGGGGGTTACTGAAGGGAGTGAGAGGATTACTGAAGGGAGTGAGGGGATTACTGAAGGGTGTGAGGGGATTACTGAAGGGTGTGAGGGGATTACTGAAGGGAGTGAGAGGATTACTGAAGAGTGTGAGGGGATTACTGATGGGAGTGAGGGGATTACTGAAGGGAGTGAGAGGATTACTGAAGGGAGTGAGGGGGTTACTGAAGGGAGTGAGAGGATTACTGAAGGGAGTGAGGGGGTTACTGAAGGGAGTGAGAGGATTACTGAAGGGAGTGAGGGGGTTCCTGAAGGGAGTGAGAGGATTACTGAAGTGAGTGAGGGGATTACTGAAGTGAGTGAGGGGATTACTGAAGGGAGTGAAGGGATTACTGAAGGGAGTGAGGGGATTACTGAAGGGTGTGAGGGGATTACTGAAGGGAGTGAGGGGATTACTGAAGGGAGTGAAGGGATTACTGAAGGGAGTGAGGGGATTTACTGAAGGGAGTGAGGGGATTACTGAATGGAGTGAGAGGATTTAATGAAGGGAGTGAGGGGATTACTGAAGGGAGTGAGAGGATCACTGAAGGGAGTGAGGGGATTACTGAAGGGAGTGAGAGGATTTACTGAAGGGAGTGAGGGGATTACTGAATGGAGTGAGAGGATTACTGAAGGGTGTGAGGGGATTACTGAAGGGAGTGAGGGGTTTACTGAAGGGAGTGAGGGGATTACTGAAGGGAGTGAGGGGATTACTGATGAGTGTGAGCGGATTACTGAAGGGAGTGAGGGGATTACTGAAGGGAGTGAGGGGATTACTGAAGGGAGCGAGTGGATTACTGAATGGAGTGAGAGGATTACTGAAGGGTGTGAGGGGATTACTGAAGGGAGTGAGGGGATTACTGAAGGGAGCGAGGGGATTACTGAAGGGAGTGAGAGGATTTACTGAAGGGAGTGAGGGGATTACTGAAGGGAGTGAGGGGATTACTGAAGGGAGTGAGGGGATTACTCTAGGGAGTGAGGGGATTACTGAAGGGAGTGAGGGGATTACTGAATGGAGTGAGAGGATCACTGAAGGTACTGAGGGGATTACTGAAGGGAGTGAGGGGATTACTGAATGGAGTGAGGGGATTACTGAAGGGAGTGAGGGGATTACTGAATTGAGTGAGGGGATTACTGAAGGGAGTGAGGTGATTACTGAAGGGAGTGAGGGGATGACTGAAGGGAGTGAGGGGATTACTGAAGGGAGTGAGGGGATTACTGGAGGGTGTGAGGGGATTACTGAAGGGAGTGAGAGGATTACTGAAGGGAGTGAGGGGATTACTGAAGGGAGTGAGAGGATTTACTGAAGGGAGTGAGGGGATTACTGAACGGAGTGAGAGGATTTACTGAAGGGAGTGAGGGGATTACTGAAGGGAGTGAGAGGATTTACTAAAGGGAGTGAGGGGATTACTGAAGGGAGTGAGGGGATTACTGAAGGGAGTGAGAGGATTTACTGAAGGGAGTGAGGGGATTACTGAAGGGAGTGAGAGGATTTACTGAAGGGAGTGAGGGGATTACTGAAGGGAGTGAGGGGATTACTGAAGGGAGTGAGAGGATTTACTAAAGGGAGTGAAGGGATTACTGAAGGGAGTGAGGGGATTTACTGAAGGGAGTGAGGGGATTACTGAATGGAGTGAGAGGATTACTGAAGGGAGTGAGGGGATTACTGAAGGGAGTGAGAGGATTTACTGAAGGGAGTGAGGGGATTACTGAACGGAGTGAGAGGATTTACTGAAGGGAGTGAGGGGATTACTGAAGGGAGTGAGAGGATTTACTAAAGGGAGTGAGGGGATTACTGAAGGGAGTGAGGGGATTACTGAAGGGAGTGAGAGGATTTACTGAAGGGAGTGAGGGGATTACTGAAGGGAGTGAGGGGATTACTGAAGGGAGTGACAGGATTTACTGAAGTGAGTGATGGGATTACTGAAGGGAGTGAGGGGATTACTGAAGGGAGTGAGAGGATTTACTGAAGGGAGTGAGGGGATTACTGAAGGGAGTGAGAGGATTACTGAAGGGAGTGAGGGGATTACTGAAGGGAGTGAGGAGATTACTGAAGGGAGTGAGAGGATTTACTGAAGGGAGTGAGGGGATTTACTGAAGGGAGTGAGAGGATTTATTGAAGGTAGTGAGGGGATTACTGAAGGGAGTGAGGGGATTACTGAAGGGAGTGAGGGGATTACTGAAGGGAGTGAGGGGATTACTGAAGAGAGTGAGGGGATTACTGAAGGGAGTGAGGGTGTTAGTGATGGGAGTGAGAGGATTACTGAAGGGAGTGAGGGGATTACTGAAGGGAGAGAGGGGATTACTGAAGGGAGAGAGGGGATTACTGAAGGGAGTGAGGGGATTACTGAAGGGAGTGAGGGGATTTACTGAAGGGAGTGAGAGGATTTACTGAAGGGAGTGAGGGGATCACTGAAGGGAGTGAGGGGATTACTGAATGGAGTGAGGGGATTACTGAAGGGAGTGAGGGGATTTACTGAAGGGAGTGAGAGGATTTACTGAAGGGAGTGAGGGGATCACTGAAGGGAGTGAGGGGATTACTGAATGGAGTGAGGGGATTACTGAAGGGAGTTAGGGGATTACTGAAGAGTGTGTGGGGATTACTGAAGGGAGTGAGGGGATTACTGAATGGAGTGAGGGGATTACTGAAGGGAGTGAGGGGATTACTGAAGGGAGTGAGGGGATTACTGAAGAGTGTGTGGGGATTACTGAAGGGAGTGAGGGGATTACTGAAGGGAGTGAGGAGATTACTGAAGGGAGTGAGGGTATTACTGAAGAGTGTGGGGATTACTGAAGGGAGCGAGGGGATTACTGAAGGGAGTGAGGGGATTACTGAAGGGAGTGAGGAGATAACTGAAGAGTGTGTGGGGATTACTGAAGGGAGTGAGAGGATTACTGAAGGGAGTGAGGGGATTACTGAAGGGAGCGAGGGGATTACTGAAGGGAGTGAGGGGATTACTGAAGGGAGTGAGGGGATTACTGAAGGGTGTGAGGGGATTACTGATGGGAGTGAGGGGATTACTGAAGGGAGTGAGGGGGTTACTGAAGGGAGTGAGAGGATTACTGAAGGGAGTGAGGGGATTACTGAAGAGTGTGAGGGGATTACTGAAGGGAGTGAGAGGATTACTGAAGGGAGCGAGGGGGTTACTGAAGGGAGTGAGAGGATTACTGAAGGGAGTGAGGGGATTACTGAAGAGTGTGAGGGGATTACTGAAGGGAGTGAGGGGGTTACTGAAGGGAGTGAGAGGATTACTGAAGGGTGTGAGGGGGTTACTGAAGGGAGTGAGGGGATTACTGAAGGGAGTGAGGGGATTACTGAAGGGAGTGAGGGGATTACTGAAGGGAGTGAGGGGATTACTGAAGGGAGTGTGGGGATTACTGAAGGGAGTGAGGGGATTACTGAAGGGAGTGAGGGGATTACTGAAGGGAGTGAGGGGATTACTGAAGGGAGTGAGGGTATTACTGAAGGGAGTGTGGGGATTACTGAAGGGAGTGAGGGGATTACTGAAGGGAGTGTGGGGATTACTGAAGGGAGTGAGGGGATTACTGAAGGGAGTGAGGGGATAACTGAATGGAGTGAGAGGATTACTGAAGGGTGTGAGGGGATTACTGAAGGGAGTGAGGGGTTCACTGAAGGGAGTGAGGGGATTACTGAAGGGAGTGAGGGGATTACTGATGAGTGTGAGGGGATTACTGAAGGGAGTGAGGGGATTACTGAATGGAGTGAGAGGATTACTGAAGGGTGTGAGGGGATTACTGAAGGGAGTGAGGGGTTTACTGAAGGGTGTGAGGGGATTACTGATGGGAGTGAGGGGTTTACTGAAGGGAGTGAGGGGTTTACTGAAGGGAGTGAGGGGATTACTGAAGGGAGTGAGGGGATTTACTGAAGGGAGTGAGCGGATTACTGAAGGGAGTGAGAGGACTACTGAAGGGTGTGAGGGGATTACTGAAGGGAGTGAGGGGATTACTGAAGGGAGTGAGAGGATTACTGAAGGGAGTGAGGGTGTTACTGAAGGGAGTGAGTGGATTACTGAAGGGTGTGAGGGGATTACTGAAGGGAGTGAGAGGATTACTGAAGGGAGTGAGGCGATTACTGAAGGGAGTGAGGGTGTTACTGAAGGGAGTGAGGGGATTACTGAAGGGTGTGAGGGGATTACTGAAGGGAGTGAGTGGATTACTGAAGGGAGTGAGGGGATTACTGAAGGGAGTGAGGGGATTACTGAAGGGAGTGAGGAGATTACTGAAGGGAGTGAGGGGATTTACTGAAGGTAGTGAGGGGATTACTGAAGGGAGTGAGAGGACTACTGAAGGGTGTGAGGGGATTACTGAAGGGAGTGAGGGGATTACTGAAGGGAGTGAGAGGATTACTGAAGGGAGTGAGGGGATTACTGAAGGGAGTGAGAGGATTACTGAAGGGAGTGAGGCGATTACTGAAGGGAGTGAGGGTGTTACTGAAGGGAGTGAGGGGATTACTGAAGGGAGTGAGTGGATTACTGAAGGGAGTGAGGGGATTACTGAAGGGAGTGAGTGGATTACTGAAGGGAGTGAGGGGATTACTGAAGGGAGTGAGGTGGTGACTGAAGGGAGTGAGAGGATTACTGAAGGGAGTGAGGGGATTACTGAAGGGAGTGAGTGGATTACTGAAGGGAGTGAGGGGATTACTGAAGGGAGTGAGGTGGTGACTGAAGGGTGTGAGGGGATTACTGAAGGGAGTGAGTGGATGACTGAAGGGAGTGAGGGGATTACTGAAGGGAGTGAGGTGGTGACTGAAGGGAGTGAGAGGATTACTGAAGGGAGTGAGGGGATTACTGAAGGGAGTGAGGGGATTACTGAAGGGAGTGAGGGGATTACTGAAGGGAGTGAGAGGATTACTGAAGGGAGTGAGGTGGTTACTGAAGGGAGTGAGGGGATTACTGAAGGGAGTGAGGGGATTACTGAAGGGAGTGAGGGGATTACTGAATGGAGTGAGAGGATTACTGAAGGGTGTGAGGGGATTACTGAAGGGAATGAGGGAATTACTGAAGGTACTGAGGGGATTACTGAATGGAATGAGGGGATTACTGAATGGAGTGAGGGGATTACTGAAGGGAGTGAGGGGATTACTGAATTGAGTGAGGGGATTACTGAAGGGAGTGAGGGGATTACTGAAGGGAGTGAGGGGATGACTGAAGGGAGAGAGGGGATTCCTGAAGGGAGTGAGGGGATTACTGAAGGGAGTGAGGGGATTACTGATGAGTGTGAGGGGATTACTGAAGGGAGTGAGGGGATTACTGAAGGGAGTGAGGGGTTTACTGAAGGGAGTGAGGCGATTACTGAAGGGAGTGAGGGGATTACTGAAGGGAGTGAGGTGGTGACTGAAGGGAGTGAGAGGATTACTGAAGGGAGTGAGGGGATTACTGAAGGGAGTGAGGGGATTACTGAAGGGAGTGAGAGGATTACTGAAGGGAGTGAGAGGATTACTGAAGGGAGTGAGGTGGTTACTGAAGGGAGTGAGGGGATTACTGAAGGGAGTGAGGGGATTACTGAAGGGAGTGAGGGGATTACTGAATGGAGTGAGAGGATTACTGAAGGGTGTGAGGGGATTACTGAAGGGAATGAGGGGATTACTGAAGGTACTGAGGGGATTACTGAAGGGAATGAGGGGATTACTGAATGGAGTGAGGGGATTACTGAAGGGAGTGAGGGGATTACTGAATTGAGTGAGGGGATTACTGAAGGGAGTGAGGGGATTACTGAAGGGAGTGAGGGGATGACTGAAGGGAGAGAGGGGATTCCTGAAGGGAGTGAGGGGATTACTGAAGGGAGTGAGGGGATTACTGATGAGTGTGAGGGGATTACTGAAGGGAGTGAGGGGATTACTGAAGGGAGTGAGGGGTTTACTGAAGGGAGTGAGGGGATTACTGAAGGGAGTGAGGGGATTACTGATGAGTGTGAGGGGATTACTGAAGGGAGTGAGGGGATTTACTGAAGGGAGTGAGGGGATTACTGAAGGGAGTGAGAGGATTACTGAAGGGAGTGAGGGGATCACTGGAGGGTGTGAGGGGATTACTGAAGGGAGTGAGAGGATTACTGAAGGGAGTGAGGCGATTACTGAAGGGAGTGAGAGGATTACTGAAGGGAGTGAGGGGATCACTGGAGGGTGTGAGGGGATTACTGAAGGGAGTGAGAGGATTACTGAAAGGAGTGAGGTGATTCCTGAAGGGAGTGAGGGGATTACTGAAGGGAGTGAGGGGATTACTGAAGGGAGTGAGAGGATTACTGAAGGGAGTGAGAGGATTACTGAAGGGAGTGAGGGGATTACTGAAGGGAGTGAGGGGATTACTGAAGGGAGTGAGGGGGTTACTGAAGGCAGTGAGGGGATTACTGAAGGGAGTGAGGGGATTACTGAAGGGAGTGAGGGAATTACTGAAGAGTGTGTAGGGATTACTGAAGGGAGTGAGGGGATTACTGAAGGGAGTGAGGGGATTACTGAAGAGTGTGTGGGGATTACTGAAGGGAGTGTGGGGATTACTGAAGGGAGTGAGGGGATTACTGAAGGGAGTGACGGGATTACTGAAGGGAGTGAGGGGATTACTGAAGGGAGTGAGAGGATTACTGAAGGGATTGAGGGGCTGACTGACGGGAGTGAGAGGATTTACTGAAGAGTGTGAGAGGATTTACTGAAGGGAGTGAGTGGATTACTGAAGGGAGTGAGGGGATTACTGAAGGGAGTGAGGGGATTTACTGAAGGCAGTGAGGGAATTACTGACGGGAGTGAGAGGATTTACTGAAGGGAGTGAGAGGATTTACTGAAGGGAGTGAGGGGATTACTGAAGGGAGTGAGGGGATTTACTGAAGGGAGTGAGCGGATTTACTGAAGGGAATGAGGGGATTTACTGAAGGGAGTGAGGGGATTACTGAAGGGAGTGAGGGGATTTACTGAAGGGAGTGAGGGGATTACTGAAGGGAGTGAGGGTATTACTGAATGGTGTGAGGGGATTACTGAAGGGAGTGAGGGGATTTACTGAAGGGAGTGAGGGGATTTACTGAAGGGAGTGAGGGGATTACTGAAGGGAGTGAGGGGATTACTGAAGGGAGTGAGGAGATTACTGAAGGGAGTGAGAGGATTTACTGAAGGGAGTGAGGGGATTTACTGAAGGGAGTGAGAGGATTTATTGAAGGTAGTGAGGGGATTACTGAAGGGAGTGAGGGGATTACTGAAGGGAGTGAGGGGATTACTGAAGGGAGTGAGGGGATTACTGAAGAGAGTGAGAGGATTTACTGAAGGGAGTGAGGGGATTTACTGAAGGGAGTGAGAGGATTTACTAAAGGGAGTGAGGGGATTACTGAAGGGAGTGAGGAGATTACTGAAGGGAGTGAGAGGATTCACTGAAGGGAGTGAGGGGATTACTGAAGGGAGTGAGGGGATTACTGAAGGGAGTGAGGAGATTTACTGAAGGGAGTGAGGGGATTTACTGAAGGGAGTGAGGGGATTACTGAAGGGAGTGAGGGGATTACTGAAGGGAGTGAGAGGATTTACTGAAGGGAGTGAGGGGATTTACTGAAGAGATTGTGGGGATGACTGAAGGGAGTGAGGGGATTACTGAAGGGAGTGAGGGGATTACTGAAGGGAGTGAGGGGATTACTGAAGGTAGTGAGAGGATTACTGAAGTGAGTGAGGGGATTACTGAAGGGAGTGAGGGGATTACTGAAGGGAGTGAGGGGATTACTGAAGAGATTGTGGGGTTTACTGAAGGGAGTGAGGGAATTACTGAAGGGAGTGAGGGGATGACTGAAGGGAGTGAGGGTATTACTGAAGGGAGTGAGGGGATTACTGAAGAGATTGTGGGGATTACTGAAGGGAGTGAGGGGATTACTGAAGGGAGTGAGGGGATTACTGAAGGGAGTGAGAGGATTACTGAAGGGAGTGAGGGGATTACTGAAGGGAGTGAGGGTGTTACTGAAGGGAGTGAGGGGATTACTGAAGGGAGTGAGGGGGTTACTGAAGGCAGTGAGGGGATTACTGAAGGGAGTGAGGGGATTACTGAAGGGAGTGAGGGAATTACTGAAGAGTGTGTAGGGATTACTGAAGGGAGTGAGGGGATTACTGAAGGGAGTGAGGGGATTACTGAAGAGTGTGTGGGGATTACTGAAGGGAGTCTGGGGATTACTGAAGGGAGTGAGGGGATTACTGAAGGGAGTGACGGGATTACTGAAGGGAGTGAGGAGATTACTGAAGGGAGTGAGAGGATTTACTGAAGGGAGTGAGGGGATTACTGAAGGGAGTGAGAGGATTTACTGAAGGGAGTGAGAGGATTACTGAAGGGAGTGAGGGGCTGACTGAAGGGAGTGAGGAGATTACTGAAGAGTGTGAGAGGATTTACTGAAGGGAGTGAGGGGATTACTGAAGGGAGTGAGGGGATTACTGAAGGGAGTGAGGGGATTTACTGAAGGCAGTGAGGGAATTACTGACGGGAGTGAGAGGATTTACTGAAGGGAGTGAGAGGATTTACTGAAGGGAGTGAGGGGATTACTGAAGGGAGTGAGGGGATTTACTGAAGGGAGTGAGCGGATTTACTGAAGGGAGTGAGGGGATTTACTGAAGGGAGTGAGGGGATTTACTGAAGGGAGTGAGGGGATTACTGAAGGGAGTGAGGGTATTACTGAATGGTGTGACGGGATTACTGAAGGGAGTGAGGGGATTTACTGAAGGGAGTGAGGGGATTTACTGAAGGGAGTGAGGGGATTCCTGAAGGGAGTGAGGGTATTACTGAAGGGTGTGAGGGGATTACTGAAGGGAGTGAGAGGATTTACTGAAAGGAGTGAGGGGATTACTGAAGGGAGTGAGGGGATTACTGAAGGGAGTGAGGGGATTACTGAAGGGAGTGAGGAGATTACTGAAGAGAGTGAGAGGATTTACTGAAGGGAGTGAGGGGATTTACTGAAGGGAGTGAGAGGATTTATTGAAGGTAGTGAGGGGATTACTGAAGGGAGTGAGGGGATTACTGAAGGGAGTGAGGGGATTACTGAAGGGAGTGAGGGGATTACTGAAGGGAGTGAGGGGATTACTGAAGAGAGTGAGAGGATTTACTGAAGGGAGTGAGGGGATTTACTGAAGGGATCGAGAGGATTTACTGAAGGGAGTGAGGGGATTACTGAAGGGAGTGAGGAGATTACTGAAGGGAGTGAGAGGATTCACTGAAGGGAGTGAGGGGATTACTGAAGGGAGTGAGGGGATTACTGAAGGGAGTGAGGAGATTTACTGAAGGGAGTGAGGGGATTTACTGAAGGGAGTGAGAGGATTTACTGAAGGGAGTGAGGGGATTACTGAAGGGAGTGAGGAGATTACTGAAGGGAGTGAGAGGATTTACTGAAGGGAGTGAGGGGATTACTGAAGGGAGTGAGGGGATTACTGAAGGGATTGAGGGGATTACTGAAGGGAGTGAGGAGATTACTGAAGAGAGTGAGAGGATTTACTGAAGGGAGTGAGGGGATTTACTGAAGGGAGTGAGAGGATTTACTGAAGGGAGTGAGGGGATTACTGAAGGGAGTGAGGGGATTACTGAAGGGAGTGAGAGGATTTACTGAAGGGAGTGAGGGTTTTACTGAAGGGAGTGAGGGGATTACTGAAGGGAGTGAGGGGATTACTGAAGGGAGTGAGGGGATTACTGAAGAGATTGTGGGGTTTACTGAAGGGAGTGAGGGAATTACTGAAGGGAGTGAGGGGATGACTGAAGGGAGTGAGGGGATTACTGAAGAGATTGTGGGGATTACTGAAGGGAGTGAGGGGATTACTGAAGGGAGTGAGAGGATTACTGAAGGGAGTGAGGGGATTACTGAAGGGAGTGAGGGTGTTACTGAAGGGAGTGAGGGGATTACTGAAGGGAGTGAGGGGGTTACTGAAGGCAGTGAGGGGATTACTGAAGGGAGTGAGGGGATTACTGAAGGGAGTGAGGGGATTACTGAAGGGAGTGAGGGGATTACTGAAGAGTGTGTGGGGATTACTGAAGGGAGTGTGGGGATTACTGAAGGGAGTGAGGGGATTACTGAAGGGAGTGACGGGATTACTGAAGGGAGTGAGGAGATTACTGCAGGGAGTGAGAGGAGTTACTGAAGGGAGTGAGGGGATTACTGAAGGGAGTGAGAGGATTTACTGAAGGGAGTGAGAGGATTACTGAAGGGAGTTAGGGGCTGACTGAAGGGAGTGAGGAGATTACTGAAGAGTGTGAGAGGATTTACTGAAGGGAGTGAGGGGATTACTGAAGGGAGTGAGGGGATTACTGAAGGGAGTGAGGAGATTACTGAAAGGTGTGAGAGGATTTACTGAAGGGAGAGGATTTACTGAAGGGAGTGAGGGGATTACTGACGGGAGTGAGAGGATTTACTGAAGGGAGTGAGAGGATTTACTGAAGGGAGTGAGGGGATTACTGAAGGGAGTGAGGGGATTTACTGAAGGGAGTGAGCGGATTTACTGAAGGGAATGAGGGGATTTACTGAAGGGAGTGAGGGGATTTACTGAAGGGAGTGAGGGGATTTACTGAAGGGAGTGAGGGGATTACTGAAGGGAGTGAGGGTATTACTGAATGGTGTGAGGGGATTACTGAAGGGAGTGAGAGGATTTACTGAAGGGAGTGAGGGGATTTACTGAAGGGAGTGAGGGGATTTACTGAAGGGAGTGAGGGGATTCCTGAAGGGAGTGAGGGTATTACTGAAGGGTGTGAGGGGATTACTGAAGGGAGTGAGAGGATTTACTGAAGGGAGTGAGGGGATTACTGAAGGGAGTGAGGGGATTACTGAAGGGAGTGAGGGGATTACTGAAAGGAATGAGGAGATTAATGAAGAGAGTGAGAGGATTTACTGAAGGGAGTGAGGGGATTTACTGAAGGGAGTGAGAGGATTCACTGAAGGGAGTGAGGGGATTACTGAAGGGAGTGAGGGGATTACTGAAGGGAGTGAGGAGATTTACTGAAGGGAGTGAGGGGATTTACTGAAGGGAGTGAGAGGATTTACTGAAGGGAGTGAGGGGATTACTGAAGGGAGTGAGGAGATTACTGAAGGGAGTGAGAGGATTTACTGAAGGGAGTGAGGGGATTACTGAAGGGAGTGAGGGGATTACTGAAGGGAGTGAGGGGATTACTGAAGGGATTGAGGGGATTACTGAAGGGAGTGAGGAGATTAGTGAAGAGAGTGAGAGGATTTACTGAAGGGAGTGAGGGGATTTACTGAAGGGAGTGAGAGGATTTACTGAAGGGAGTGAGGGGATTACTGAAGGGAGTGAGGGGATTACTGAAGGGAGTGAGAGGATTTACTGAAGGGAGTGAGGGTTTTACTGAAGGGAGTGAGGGGATTACTGAAGGGAGTGAGGGGATTACTGAAGGGAGTGAGGGGATTACTGAAGAGATTGTGGGGTTTACTGAAGGGAGTGAGGGAATTACTGAAGGGAGTGAGGGGATGACTGAAGGGAGTGAGGGTATTACTGAAGGGAGTGAGGGGATTACTGAAGAGATTGTGGGGATTACTGAAGGGAGTGAGGGGATTACTGAAGGGAGTGAGGGGATTACTGAAGGGAGTGAGAGGATTACTGAAGGGAGTGAGGGGATTACTGAAGGGAGTGAGGGTGTTACTGAAGGGAGTGAGGGGATTACTGAAGGGAGTGAGGGGGTTACTGAAGGCAGTGAGGGGATTACTGAAGGGAGTGAGGGGATTACTGAAGGGAGTGAGGGGATTACTGAAGGGAGTGAGGGGATTACTGAAGGGAGTGAGGGGATTACTGAAGGGAGTGACGGGATTACTGAAGGGAGTGAGGGGATTACTGAAGGGAGTGACGGGATTACTGAAGGGAGTGAGGAGATTACTGCAGGGAGTGAGAGGAGTTACTGAAGGGAGTGAGGGGATTACTGAAGGGAGTGAGAGGATTACTGAAGGGAGTGAGGGGCTGACTGAAGGGAGTGAGGAGATTACTGAAGAGTGTGAGAGGATTTACTGAAGGGAGTGAGAGGATTTACTGAAGGGAGTGAGGGGATTTACTGAAGGGAGTGAGGGGATTACTGACGGGAGTGAGAGGATTTACTGAAGGGAGTGAGAGGATTTACTGAAGGGAGTGAGGGGATTACTGAAGGGAGTGAGGGGATTTACTGAAGGGAGTGAGCGGATTTACTGAAGGGAATGAGGGGATTTACTGAAGGGAGTGAGGGTATTTACTGAAGGGAGTGAGGGGATTTACTGAAGGGAGTGAGGGGATTACTGAAGGGAGTGAGGGTATTACTGAATGGTGTGAGGGGATTACTGAAGGGAGTGAGAGGATTTACTGAAGGGAGTGAGGGGATTTACTGAAGGGAGTGAGGGGATTTACTGAAGGGAGTGAGGGGATTCCTGAAGGGAGTGAGGGTATTACTGAAGGGTGTGAGGGGATTACTGAAGGGAGTGAGAGGATTTACTGAAGGGAGTGAGGGGATTACTGAAGGGAGTGAGGGGATTACTGAAGGGAGTGAGGGGATTACTGAAGGGAATGAGGAGATTACTGAAGAGAGTGAGAGGATTTACTGAAGGGAGTGAGGGGATTTACTGAAGGGAGTGAGGGGATTTACTGAAGGGAGTGAGAGGATTTATTGAAGGGAGTGAGGGGATTACTGAAGGGAGTGAGGGGATTACTGAAGGGAGTGAGGGGATTACTGAAGGGAGTGAGGGGATTTACTGAAGGGAGTGAAGGGATTTACTGAAGGGAGTGAGAGGATTTACTGAAGGGAGTGAGGGGATTACTGAAGGGAGTGAGGAGATTACTGAAGGGAGTGAGAGGATTTACTGAAGGGAGTGAGGGGATTACTGAAGGGAGTGAGGGGATTACTGAAGGGAGTGAGGGGATTACTGAAGGCAGTGAGGAGATTTACTGAAGGGAGTGAGGGGATTTACTGAAGGGAGTGAGAGGATTTACTGAAGGGAGTGAGGGGATTACTGAAGGGAGTGAGGAGATTACTGAAGGGAGTGAGGGGATTACTGAAGGGAGTGAGGGGATTACTGAAGAGATTGTGGGGATTACTGAAGGGAGTGAGGGGATGACTGAAGGGAGTGAGGGTATTACTGAAGGGAGTGAGGGGATTACTGAAGGGAGTGAGGGGATTACTGAAGGGAGTGAGGGGATGACTGAAGAGTGTGCAGGGATTACTGAAGGGAGTGAGGGGATTACTGAAGGTAGTGAGAGGATTACTGAAGTGAGTGAGGGGATGACTGAAGGGAGTGAGGGTATTACTGAAGGGAGTGAGGGGATTACTGAAGGGAGTGAGGGGATTACTGAAGGGAGTGAGGGGATGACTGAAGAGTGTGCAGGGATTACTGAAGGGAGTGAGGGGATTACTGAAGGTAGTCAGAGGATTACTGAAGTGAGTGAGGGGATTACTGAAGGGAGTGAGGGGATTACTGAAGGGAGTGAGGGGATTACTGAAGAGATTGTGGGGTTTACTGAAGGGAGTGAGGGAATTACTGAAGGGAGTGAGGGGATGACTGAAGGGAGTGAGGGTATTACTGAAGGGAGTGAGGGGATTACTGAAGAGATTGAGGGGATTACTGAAGGGAGTGAGGGGATTACTGAAGGGAGTGAGGGGATTACTGAAGGGAGTGAGGGTGTTACTGAAGGGAGTGAGGGGATTACTGAAGGGAGTGAGGGGGTTACTGAAGGCAGTGAGGGGATTACTGAAGGGAGTGAGGGGATTACTGAAGGGAGTGAGGGAATTACTGAAGAGTGTGTAGGGATTACTGAAGGGAGTGAGGGGATTACTGAAGGGAGTGAGGGGATTACTGAAGGGAGTGAGGGGATTACTGAAGGGAGTGACGGGATTACTGAAGGGAGTGAGGAGATTACTGAAGGGAGTGAGAGGATTTACTGAAGGGAGTGAGGGGATTACTGAAGGGAGTGTGGGGATTACTGAAGGGAGTGAGGGGATTACTGAAGGGAGTGACGGGATTACTGAAGGGAGTGAGGAGATTACTGAAGGGAGTGAGAGGATTTACTGAAGGGAGTGAGGGGATTACTGAAGGGAGTGAGAGGATTTACTGAAGGGAGTGAGAGGATTACTGAAGGGAGTGAGGGGCTGACTGAAGGGAGTGAGGAGATTACTGAAGAGTGTGAGAGGATTTACTGAAGGGAGTGAGGGGATTACTGAAGGGAGTGAGGAGATTACTGAAGGGTGTGAGAGGATTTACTGAAGGGAGAGGATTTACTGAAGGGAGTGAGGGGATTTACTGAAGGGAGTGAGGGGATTACTGACGGGAGTGAGGGGATTTACTGAAGGGAGTGAGGGGATTCCTGAAGGGAGTGAGGGTATTACTGAAGGGTGTGAGGGGATTACTGAAGGGAGTGAGAGGATTTACTGAAGGGAGTGAGGGGATTACTGAAGGCAGTGAGGGGATTACTGAAGGGAGTGAGGGGATTACTGAAGGGAATGAGGAGATTACTGAAGAGAGTGAGAGGATTTACTGAAGGGAGTGAGGGGATTTACTGAAGGGAGTGAGAGGATTTATTGAAGGGAGTGAGGGGATTACTGAAGGGAGTGAGGGGATTACTGAAGGGAGTGAGGGGATTACTGAAGAGAGTGAGAGGATTTACTGAAGGGATTGAAGGGATTTACTGAAGGGAGTGAGAGGATTTACTGAAGGGAGTGAGGGGATTACTGAAGGGAGTGAGAGGATTTACTGAAGGGAGTGAGGGGATTACTGAAGGGAGTGAGGGGATTACTGAAGGGAGTGAGGGGATTACTGAAGGCAGTGAGGAGATTTACTGAAGGGAGTGAGGGGATTTACTGAAGGGAGTGAGAGTATTTACTGAAGGGAGTGAGGGGATTACTGAAGGGAGTGAGGAGATTACTGAAGGGAGTGAGGGGATTACTGAAGGGAGTGAGGGGATTACTGAAGAGATTGTGGGGATTACTGAAGGGAGTGAGGGGATGACTGAAGGGAGTGAGGGTATTACTGAAGGGAGTGAGGGGATTACTGAAGGGAGTGAGGGGATTACTGAAGGGAGTGAGGTGATGACTGAAGAGTGTGCAGGGATTACTGAAGGGAGTGAGGGGATTACTGAAGGTAGTGAGAGGATTACTGAAGTGAGTGAGGGGATGACTGAAGGGAGTGAGGGTATTACTGAAGGGAGTGAGGGGATTACTGAAGGGAGTGAGGGGATTACTGAAGGGAGTGAGGGGATGACTGAAGAGTGTGCAGGGATTACTGAAGGGAGTGAGGGGATTACTGAAGGAAGTCAGAGGATTACTGAAGTGAGTGAGGGGATTACTGAAGGGAGTGAGGGGATTACTGAAGGGAGTGAGGGGATTACTGAAGAGATTGTGGGGTTTACTGAAGGGAGTGAGGGAATTACTGAAGGGAGTGAGGGGATGACTGAAGGGAGTGAGGGTATTACTGAAGGGAGTGAGGGGATTACTGAAGAGATTGAGGGGATTACTGAAGGGAGTGAGGGGATTACTGAAGGGAGTGAGGGGATTACTGAAGGGAGTGAGGGGATTACTGAAGGGAGTGAGGGGATTACTGAAGGGAGTGAGGGGGTTACTGAAGGCAGTGAGGGGATTACTGAAGGGAGTGAGGGGATTACTGAAGGGAGTGAGGGAATTACTGAAGAGTGTGAGAGGATTTACTGAAGGGAGTGAGGGGATTACTGAAGGGAGTGAGAGGATTTACTGAAGGGAGTGAGGAGATTACTGAAGGGAGTGAGAGGATTTACTGAAGGGAGTGAGGGGATTACTGAAGGGAGTGAGAGGATTTACTGAAGGGAGTGAGAGGATTACTGAAGGGAGTGAGGGGCTGACTGAAGGGAGTGAGGAGATTACTGAAGAGTGTGAGAGGATTTACTGAAGGGAGTGAGGGGATTACTGAAGGGAGTGAGAGGATTTACTGAAGGGAGTGAGAGGATTTACTGAAGAGTGTGAGAGGATTTACTGAAGGGAGTGAGGGGATTACTGAAGGGAGTGAGGGGATTACTGAAGGGAGTGAGGGGCTGACTGAAGGGAGTGAGGAGATTACTGAAGAGTGTGAGAGGATTTACTGAAGGGAGTGAGGAGATTACTGAAGGGTGTGAGAGGATTTACTGAAGGGAGAGGATTTACTGAAGGGAGTGAGGGGATTTACTGAAGGGAGTGAGGGGATTACTGACGGGAGTGAGAGGATTTACTGAAGGGAGTGAGAGGATTTACTGAAGGGAGTGAGGGGATTACTGAAGGGAGTGAGGGGATTTACTGAAGGGAGTGAGCGGATTTACTGAAGGGAATGAGGGGATTTACTGAAGGGAGTGAGGGGATTTACTGAAGGGAGTGAGGGGATTACTGAAGGGAGTGAGGGTATTACTGAAGGGAGTGAGAGGGTTTACTGAAGGGAGTGAGGGGATTTACTGAAGGGAGTGAGGGGATTTACTGAAGGGAGTGAGGGGATTCCTGAAGGGAGCGAGGGGATTACTGAAGGGAGTGAGGAGATTACTGAAGGGAGTGAGGGGATTACTGAAGGGAGTGAGAGGATTTACTGAAAGGAGTGAGGGGATTACTGAAGGGAGTGAGGAGATTACTGAAGAGAGTGAGAGGATTTACTGAAGGGAGTGAGGGGATTACTGAAGGGAGTGAGAGGATTTACTGAATGGAGTGAGAGGATTACTGAAGGGAGTGAGGGGATGACTGAAGGGAGTGAGGGGATTACTGAAGGGAGTGAGGAGATTACTGAAGAGAGTGAGAGGATTTACTGAAGGGAGTGAGGGGATTACTGAAGGGTGTGAGGAGATTACTGAAGGGAGTGAGAGGATTTACTGAAGAGAGTGAGAGGATTTACTGAAGGGAGTGAGGGGATTACTGAAGGGAGTGAGGGGATGACTGAAGGGAGTGAGGGGATTACTGAAGGGAGTGAGGGAATTACTGAAGGGAGTGAGGGGATTACTGAAGAGAGTAAGAGGATTTACTGAAGGGAGTGAGGGGATTTACTGAAGGGAGTGAGAGGATTTACTGAAGGGAGTGAGGGGATTACTGAAGGGAGTGAGGCGATTACTGAAGGGAGTGAGGGGATTACTGAAGAGAGTGAGAGGATTTACTGAAGGGAGTGAGGGGATTTACTGAAGGGAGTGAGGGGATTACTGAAGGGAGTGAGAGGATTCACTGAAGGGAGTGAGGGGATTACTGAAGGGAGTGAGGGGATTACTGAAGGGAGTGAGGGGATTACTGAAGGGAGTGAGGAGATTTACTGAAGGGAGTGAGGGGATTTACTGAAGGGAGTGAGAGGATTTACTGAAGGGAGTGAGGGGATTACTGAAGGGAGTGAGGAGATTACTGAAGGGAGTGAGAGGTTTTACTGAAGGGAGTGAGGGGATTACTGAAGGGAGTGAGGGGATTACTGACGGGAGTGAGGGGATTACTGAAGGGAGTGAGGGGATTACTGAAGGGAGTGAGGAGATTACTGAAGAGAGTGAGAGGATTTACTGAAGGGAGTGAGGGGATTTACTGAAGGGAGTGAGAGGATTTACTGAAGGGAGTGAGGGGATTACTGAAGGGAGTGAGAGGATTTACTGAAGGGAGTGAGGGGATTACTGAAGGGAGTGAGAGGATTTACTGAAGGGAGTGAGGGTTTTACTGAAGGGAGTGAGGGGATTACTGAAGGGAGTGAGGGGATTACTGAAGAGATTGTGGGGTTTACTGAAGGGAGTGAGGGAATTACTGAAGGGAGTGAGGGGATGACTGAAGGGAGTGAGGGTATTACTGAAGGGAGTGAGGGGATTACTGAAGAGATTGTGGGGATTACTGAAGGGAGTGAGGGGATTACTGAAGGGAGTGAGGGGATTACTGAAGGGAGTGAGAGGATTACTGAAGGGAGTGAGGGGATTACTGAAGGGAGTGAGGGTGTTACTGAAGGGAGTGAGGGGATTACTGAAGGGAGTGAGGGGGTTACTGAAGGGAGTGAGGGGATTACTGAAGGGAGTGAGGGGATTACTAAAGGAGTGACGGGATTACTGAAGGGAGTGAGAGGATTACTGAAGGGAGTGAGGGGATTACTGAAGGGATTGAGGGGATTACTGAAGGGAGTGAGGAGATTAGTGAAGAGAGTGAGAGGATTTACTGAAGGGAGTGAGGGGATTTACTGAAGGGAGTGAGAGGATTTACTGAAGGGAGTGAGGGGATTACTGAAGGGAGTGAGGGGATTACTGAAGGGAGTGAGAGGATTTACTGAAGGGAGTGAGGGTTTTACTGAAGGGAGTGAGGGGATTACTGAAGGGAGTGAGGGGATTACTGAAGGGAGTGAGGGGATTACTGAAGAGATTGTGGGGTTTACTGAAGGGAGTGAGGGAATTACTGAAGGGAGTGAGGGGATGACTGAAGGGAGTGAGGGTATTACTGAAGGGAGTGAGGGGATTACTGAAGAGATTGTGGGGATTACTGAAGGGAGTGAGGGGATTACTGAAGGGAGTGAGGGGATTACTGAAGGGAGTGAGGGGATTACTGAAGGGAGTGAGGGGGTTACTGAAGGGAGTGAGGAGATTACTGCAGGGAGTGAGAGGCTTTACTGAAGGGAGTGAGGGGATTACTGAAGGGAGTGAGAGGATTTACTGAAGGGAGTGAGGGGATTACTGAAGGGAGTGAGGGGCTGACTGAAGGGAGTGAGGAGATTACTGAAGAGTGTGAGAGGATTTACTGAAGGGAGTGAGGGGATTACTGAAGGGAGTGAGGGGATTACTGAAGTGAGTGAGGGGATTGACTGAAGGGAGTGAGGGGATTACTGAATGGTGTGAGGGGATTACTGAAGGGAGTGAGGGGATTACTGACGGGAGTGAGAGGATTTACTGAAGGGAGTGAGAGGATTTACTGCAGTGAGTGAGGGGATTTACTGAAGGGAGTGAGGGGATTTACTGAAGGGAGTGAGGGGATTTACTGAAGGGAGTGAGGGTATTACTGAAGGGTGTGAGGGGATTACTGAAGGGAGTGAGAGGATTTACTGAAGGGAGTGAGGGGATTACTGAAGGGAGTGAGGGGATTACTAAAGGTAGTGAGGGGATTACTGAAGGGAGTGAGGGGATTACTGAAGGGAATGAGGAGATTACTGAAGAGAGTGAGAGGATTTACTGAAGGGAGTGAGGGGATTTACTGAAGGGAGTGAGAGGATTTATTGAAGGGAGTGAGGGGATTAGTGAAGGGAGTGAGGGGATTACTGAAGGGAGTGAGGGGATTACTGAAGGGAGTGAGGGGATTACTGAAGAGAGTGAGAGGATTACTGAAGGGAGTGAGGGGCTGACTGAAGGGAGTGAGGAGATTACTGAAGAGTGTGAGAGGATTTACTGAAGGGAGTGAGGGGATTACTGAAGGGAGTGAGGGGATTACTGAAGTGAGTGAGGGGATTTACTGAAGGGAGTGAGGGGATTACTGAATGGTGTGAGGGGATTACTGAAGGGAGTGAGGGGATTACTGACGGGAGTGAGAGGATTTACTGAAGGGAGTGAGAGGATTTACTGCAGTGAGTGAGGGGATTTACTGAAGGGAGTGAGGGGATTTACTGAAGGGAGTGAGCGGATTTACTGAAGGGAGTGAGGGGATTTACTGAAGGGAGTGAGGGGATTTACTGAAGGGAGTGAGGGTATTACTGAAGGGAATGAGGGGATTTACTGAAGGGAGTGAGGGGATTACTGAAGGGAATGAGGGGATTTACTGAAGGGAGTGAGGGGATTTACTGAAGGGAGTGAGGGTATTACTGAAGGGTGTGAGGGGATTACTGAAGGGAGTGAGAGGATTTACTGAAGGGAGTGAGGGGATTACTGAAGGGAGTGAGGGGATTACTAAAGGTAGTGAGGGGATTACTGAAGGGAGTGAGGGGATTACTGAAGGGAATGAGGAGATTACTGAAGAGAGTGAGAGGATTTATTGAAGGGAGTGAGGGGATTAGTGAAGGGAGTGAGAGGATTTATTGAAGGGAGTGAGGGGATTAGTGAAGGGAGTGAGGGGATTACTGAAGGGAGTGAGGGGATTACTGAAGGGAGTGAGGGGATTACTGAAGGGAGTGAGGGGATTACTGAAGAGAGTGAGAGGATTTACTGAAGGGAGTGAGGGGATTTACTGAAGGGAGTGAGAGGATTTACTGAAGGGAGTGAGGGGATTACTGAAGGGAGTGAGGAGATTACTGAAGGGAGTGAGAGGATTTACTGAAGGGAGTGAGGGGATTACTGAAGGGAGTGAGGGGATTACTGAAGGGAGTGAGGGGATTACTGAAGGCAGTGAGGAGATTTACTGAAGGGAGTGAGGGGATTTACTGAAGGGAGTGAGAGGATTTACTGAAGGGAGTGAGGGGATTACTGAAGGGAGTGAGGAGATTACTGACGGGAGTGAGAGGATTTACTGAAGGGAGTGAGGGGATTACAGAAGGGAGTGAGGGGATTACTGAAGGGAGTGAGGGGATTACTGAAGGGAGTGAGTGGATTACTGAAGGGAGTGAGCAGATTACTGAAGAGAGTGAGAGGATTTACTGAAGGGAGTGAGGGGATTTACTGAAGGGAGTGAGGGGATTACTGAAGGGAGTGAGAGGATTTACTGAAGGGAGTGAGGGGATTACTGAAGGGAGTGAGAGGATTTACTGAAGGGAGTGAGGGTTTTACTGAATGGAGTGAGGAGATTACTGAAGGGAGTGAGAGGATTTACTGATGGGAGTGAGGGTTTTACTGAAGGGAGTGAGGAGATTACTGAAGAGAGTGAGAGTATTTACTGAAGGGAGTGAGGGTTTTACTGAAGGGAGTGAGGGGATTACTGAAGGGAGTGAGAGGATTTACTGAAGGGAGTGAGGGGATTTACTGAAGGGAGTGAGGGGATTTACTGAAGGGAGTGAGGGGATTACTGAAGGGAGTGAGGGTATTACTGAAGGGTGTGAGGAGATTACTGAAGAGAGTGAGCGTATTTACTGAAGGGAGTGAGGGTTTTACTGAAGGGAGTGAGAGGATTTACTGAAGGGAGTGAGGGGATTACTGAAGGGAGTGAGAGGATTTACTGAAGGGAGTGAGGGGATTACTGAAGGGAGTGAGAGGATTTACTGAAGGGAGTGAGGGTTTTACTGAAGGGAGTGAGGAGATTACTGAAGGGAGTGAGAAGATTGACTGAAGGGAGTGAGGAGATTACTGAAGGGAGTGAGAGGATTTACTGATGGGAGTGTGGGTTTTACTGAAGGGAGTGAGGAGATTACTGAAGAGAGTGAGAGTATTTACTGAAGGGAGTGAGGAGATTACTGAAGGGAGTGAGAGGAATTACTGAAGGGAGTGAGGGGATTTACTGAAGGGAGTGAGTGGATTTATTGAAGGGAGTGAGGGGATTACTGAAGGGAGTGAGGGGATTACTGAAGGGAGTGAGGGGATTACTGAACGGAGTGAGTGGATTTACTGAAGGGAGTGAGGGGATATACTGAAGGGAGTGAGGGGATTTACTGAAGGGAGTGAGGGGATTACTGAAGGGAGTGAGGGGATTACTGAAGGGAGTGAGGGGATTACTGAACGGAGTGAGTGGATTTACTGAAGGGAGTGAGGGGATTTACTGAAGGGAGTGAGGGGATTACTGAACGGAGTGAGTGGATTTACTGAAGGGAGTGAGGGGATTACTGAAGGGAGTGAGGGGATTACTGAAGGGAGTGAGGAGATTACTGAAGGGTGTGAGAGGATTTACTGAAGGGAGTGAGAGGATTTACTGAAGGGAGTGAGGGGATTACTGAAGGGAGTGAGGGGATTTACTGAAGGGAGTGAGAGGATTTACTGAAGGGAGTGAGGGGATTTACTGAAGGGAGTGAGGGGATTACTGACGGGAGTGAGAGGATTTACTGAAGGGAGTGAGGAAATTACTGAAGGGAGTGAGGGGATTTACTGAAGGGAGTGAGAGGATTTACTGAAGGGAATGAGGGGATTTACTGAAGGGAGTGAGGGGATTTACTGAAGGGAGTGAGGGGATTTACTGAAGGGAGTGAGGGGATTACTGAAGGGAGTGAGGGTATTACTGAATGGTGTGAGGGGATTACGGAAGGGAGTGAGAGAATTTACTGAAGGGAGTGAGGGGATTTACTGAAGGGAGTGAGGGGATTTACTGAAGGGAGTGAGGGGATTCCTGAAGGGAGTGACGGTATTACTGAAGGGTGTGACGGGATTACTGAAGGGAGTGAGAGGATTTACTGAAGGGAGTGAGGGGATTACTGAAGGGAGTGAGGGGATTACTGAAGGGAGTGAGGGGATTACTCAAGGGAGTGAGAGGATTTACTGAAGGGAGTGAGGGGATTTACTGAAGGGAGTGAGAGGATTTATTGAAGGGAGTGAGGGGATTACTGAAGGGAGTGAGGGGATTACTGAAGGGAGTGAGGGGATTACTGAAGGGAGTGAGGGGATTACGGAAGAGAGTGAGAGGATTTACTGAAGGGAGTGAGGGGATTTACTGAAGGGAGTGAGAGGATTTACTGAAGGGAGTGAGTGGATTACTGAAGGGAGTGAGGAGATTACTGAAGGGAGTGAGAGGATTTACTGAAGGGAGTGAGGGGATTACTGAAGGGAGTGAGGGGATGACTGAAGGGAGTGAGGGGATTACTGAAGGGAGTGAGGGGATTACTGAAGGGAGTGAGAGGATTTACTGAAGGGAGTGAGGGGATTTACTGAAGGGAGTGAGAGGATTTACTGAAGGGAGTGAGGGGATTACTGAAGGGAGTGAGGAGATTACTGAAGGGAGTGAGAGGATTTACTGAAGGGAGTGAGGGGATTACTGAAGGGAGTGAGGGGATTACTGAAGGGAGTGAGGGGATTACTGAAGGGAGTGAGGGGATTACTGAAGGGAGTGAGGAGATTACTGAAGAGAGTGAGAGGATTTAATGAAGGGAGTGAGGGGATTTACTGAAGGGAGTGAGAGGATTTACTGAAGGGAGTGAGGGTATTACTGAAGGGAGAGAGAGGATTTACTGAAGGGAGTGAGGGGATTACTGAAGGGAGTGAGAGGATTTACTGAAGGGAGTGAGGGTTTTACTGAAGGGAGTGAGGAGATTACTGAAGGGAGTGAGAGGATTTACTGAAGGGAGTGAGGGGATTACTGAAGGGAGTGAGGGGATTACTGAAGGGAGTGAGGGGATTACTGAAGGGAGTGAGGAGATTACTGAAGGGAGTGAGGGGATTACTGACGGGAGTGAGGGGATTACTGAAGGGAGTGAGGGGATTACTGAAGGGAGTGAGGAGATTACTGAAGAGAGTGAGAGGATTTACTGAAGGGAGTGAGGGGATTTACTGAAGGGAGTGAGAGGATTTACTGAAGGGAGTGAGGGGATTACTGAAGGGAGTGAGAGGATTTACTGAAGGGAGTGAGGGGATTACTGAAGGGAGTGAGAGGATTTACTGAAGGGAGTGAGGGTTTTACTGAAGGGAGTGAGGGGATTACTGAAGGGAGTGAGGGGATTACTGAAGAGATTGTGGGGTTTACTGAAGGGAGTGAGGGAATTACTGAAGGGAGTGAGGGGATGACTGAAGGGAGTGAGGGTATTACTGAAGGGAGTGAGGGGATTACTGAAGAGATTGTGGGGATTACTGAAGGGAGTGAGGGGATTACTGAAGGGAGTGAGGGGATTACTGAAGGGAGTGAGAGGATTACTGAAGGGAGTGAGGGGATTACTGAAGGGAGTGAGGGTGTTACTGAAGGGAGTGAGGGGATTACTGAAGGGAGTGAGGGGGTTACTGAAGGGAGTGAGGGGATTACTGAAGGGAGTGAGGGGATTACTAAAGGAGTGACGGGATTACTGAAGGGAGTGAGAGGATTACTGAAGGGAGTGAGGGGATTACTGAAGGGATTGAGGGGATTACTGAAGGGAGTGAGGAGATTAGTGAAGAGAGTGAGAGGATTTACTGAAGGGAGTGAGGGGATTTACTGAAGGGAGTGAGAGGATTTACTGAAGGGAGTGAGGGGATTACTGAAGGGAGTGAGGGGATTACTGAAGGGAGTGAGAGGATTTACTGAAGGGAGTGAGGGTTTTACTGAAGGGAGTGAGGGGATTACTGAAGGGAGTGAGGGGATTACTGAAGGGAGTGAGGGGATTACTGAAGAGATTTTGGGGTTTACTGAAGGGAGTGAGGGAATTACTGAAGGGAGTGAGGGGATGACTGAAGGGAGTGAGGGTATTACTGAAGGGAGTGAGGGGATTACTGAAGAGATTGTGGGGATTACTGAAGGGAGTGAGGGGATTACTGAAGGGAGTGAGGGGATTACTGAAGGGAGTGAGGGGATTACTGAAGGGAGTGAGGGGGTTACTGAAGGGAGTGAGGAGATTACTGCAGGGAGTGAGAGGATTTACTGAAGGGAGTGAGGGGATTACTGAAGGGAGTGAGAGGATTTACTGAAGGGAGTGAGAGGATTACTGAAGGGAGTGAGGGGCTGACTGAAGGGAGTGAGGAGATTACTGAAGAGTGTGAGAGGATTTACTGAAGGGAGTGAGGGGATTACTGAAGGGAGTGAGGGGATTACTGAAGTGAGTGAGGGGATTGACTGAAGGGAGTGAGGGGATTACTGAATGGTGTGAGGGGATTACTGAAGGGAGTGAGGGGATTACTGACGGGAGTGAGAGGATTTACTGAATGGTGTGAGGGGATTACTGAAGGGAGTGAGGGGATTACTGACGGGAGTGAGAGGATTTACTGAAGGGAGTGAGAGGATTACTGAAGGGAGTGAGGGGCTGACTGAAGGGAGTGAGGAGATTACTGAAGAGTGTGAGAGGATTTACTGAAGGGAGTGAGGGGATTACTGACGGGAGTGAGAGGATTTACTGAAGGGAGTGAGAGGATTTACTGCAGTGAGTGAGGGGATTTACTGAAGGGAGTGAGGGGATTTACTGAAGGGAGTGAGCGGATTTACTGAAGGGAATGAGGGGATTTACTGAAGGGAGTGAGGGGATTTACTGAAGGGAGTGAGGGGATTACTGAAGGGAGTGAGGGGATTACTGAAGGGAGTGAGAGGATTTACTGAAGGGAGTGAGGGGATTACTGAAGGGAGTGAGGGGATTACTAAAGGTAGTGAGGGGATTACTGAAGGGAGTGAGGGGATTACTGAAGGGAATGAGGAGATTACTGAAGAGAGTGAGAGGATTTACTGAAGGGAGTGAGGGGATTTACTGAAGGGAGTGAGAGGATTTATTGAAGGGAGTGAGGGGATTAGTGAAGGGAGTGAGGGGATTACTGAAGGGAGTGAGGGGATTACTGAAGGGAGTGAGAGGATTTACTGAAGGGAGTGAGGGGATTACTGAAGGGAGTGAGAGGATTACTGAAGAGAGTGAGAGGATTTACTGAAGGGAGTGAGGGGATTACTGAAGGGAGTGAGAGGATTTACTGAAGGGAGTGAGAGGATTACTGAAGGGAGTGAGGGGCTGACTGAAGGGAGTGAGGAGATTACTGAAGAGTGTGAGAGGATTTACTGAAGGGAGTGAGGGGATTACTGAAGGGAGTGAGGGGATTTACTGAAGGGAGTGAGGGGATTAGTGAAGGGAGTGAGGGGATTACTGAAGTGAGTGAGGGGATTTACTGAAGGGAGTGAGGGGATTACTGAATGGTGTGAGGGGATTACTGAAGGGAGTGAGGGGATTACTGACGGGAGTGAGAGGATTTACTGAAGGGAGTGAGAGGATTTACTGCAGTGAGTGAGGGGATTTACTGAAGGGAGTGAGCGGATTTACTGAAGGGAATGAGGGGATTTACTGAAGGGAGTGAGGGGATTTACTGAAGGGAGTGAGGGTATTACTGAAGGGTGTGAGGGGATTACTGAAGGGAGTGAGGGGATTACTGAAGGGAATGAGGAGATTACTGAAGAGAGTGAGAGGATTTACTGAAGGGAGTGAGGGGATTACTGAAGGGAGTGAGGGGATTACTAAAGGTAGTGAGGGGATTACTGAAGGGAGTGAGGGGATTACTGAAGGGAATGAGGAGATTACTGAAGAGAGTGAGAGGATTTACTGAAGGGAGTGAGGGGATTTACTGAAGGGAGTGAGAGGATTTATTGAAGGGAGTGAGGGGATTAGTGAAGGGAGTGAGGGGATTACTGAAGGGAGTGAGGGGATTACTGAAGGGAGTGAGGGGATTACTGAAGAGAGTGAGAGGATTTACTGAAGGGAGTGAGGGGATTTACTGAAGGGAGTGAGAGGATTTACTGAAGGGAGTGAGGGGATTACTGAAGGGAGTGAGGGGATTACTGAAGGGAGTGAGGGGATTACTGAAGGGAGTGAGGGGATTACTGAAGGCAGTGAGGAGATTTACTGAAGGGAGTGAGGGGATTTACTGAAGGGAGTGAGAGGATTTACTGAAGGGAGTGAGGGGATTACTGAAGGGAGTGAGGAGATTACTGACGGGAGTGAGAGGATTTACTGAAGGGAGTGAGGGGATTACAGAAGGGAGTGAGGGGATTACTGAAGGGAGTGAGGGGATTACTGAAGGGAGTGAGTGGATTACTGAAGGGAGTGAGCAGATTACTGAAGAGAGTGAGAGGATTTACTGAAGGGAGTGAGGGGATTTACTGAAGGGAGTGAGGGGATTACTGAAGGGAGTGAGAGGATTTACTGAAGGGAGTGAGGGGATTACTGAAGGGAGTGAGAGGATTTACTGAAGGGAGTGAGGGTTTTACTGAATGGAGTGAGGAGATTACTGAAGGGAGTGAGAGGATTTACTGAAGGGAGTGAGGAGATTACTGAAGGGAGTGAGAGGAATTACTGAAGGGAGTGAGGGGATTTACTGAAGGGAGTGAGTGGATTTATTGAAGGGAGTGAGGGGATTACTGAAGGGAGTGAGGGGATTACTGAAGGGAGTGAGGGGATTACTGAACGGAGTGAGTGGATTTACTGAAGGGAGTGAGGGGATATACTGAAGGGAGTGAGGGGATTTACTGAAGGGAGTGAGGGGATTACTGAAGGGAGTGAGGGGATTACTGAAGGGAGTGAGGGGATTACTGAACGGAGTGAGTGGATTTACTGAAGGGAGTGAGGGGATTTACTGAAGGGAGTGAGGGGATTACTGAACGGAGTGAGTGGATTTACTGAAGGGAGTGAGGGGATTACTGAAGGGAGTGAGGGGATTACTGAAGGGAGTGAGGAGATTACTGAAGGGTGTGAGAGGATTTACTGAAGGGAGTGAGAGGATTTACTGAAGGGAGTGAGGGGATTACTGAAGGGAGTGAGGGGATTTACTGAAGGGAGTGAGAGGATTTACTGAAGGGAGTGAGGGGATTTACTGAAGGGAGTGAGGGGATTACTGACGGGAGTGAGAGGATTTACTGAAGGGAGTGAGGAAATTACTGAAGGGAGTGAGGGGATTTACTGAAGGGAGTGAGAGGATTTACTGAAGGGAATGAGGGGATTTACTGAAGGGAGTGAGGGGATTTACTGAAGGGAGTGAGGGGATTTACTGAAGGGAGTGAGGGGATTACTGAAGGGAGTGAGGGTATTACTGAATGGTGTGAGGGGATTACGGAAGGGAGTGAGAGAATTTACTGAAGGGAGTGAGGGGATTTACTGAAGGGAGTGAGGGGATTTACTGAAGGGAGTGAGGGGATTCCTGAAGGGAGTGACGGTATTACTGAAGGGTGTGACGGGATTACTGAAGGGAGTGAGAGGATTTACTGAAGGGAGTGAGGGGATTACTGAAGGGAGTGAGGGGATTACTGAAGGGAGTGAGGGGATTACTCAAGGGAGTGAGAGGATTTACTGAAGGGAGTGAGGGGATTTACTGAAGGGAGTGAGAGGATTTATTGAAGGGAGTGAGGGGATTACTGAAGGGAGTGAGGGGATTACTGAAGGGAGTGAGGGGATTACTGAAGGGAGTGAGGGGATTACGGAAGAGAGTGAGAGGATTTACTGAAGGGAGTGAGGGGATTTACTGAAGGGAGTGAGAGGATTTACTGAAGGGAGTGAGTGGATTACTGAAGGGAGTGAGGAGATTACTGAAGGGAGTGAGAGGATTTACTGAAGGGAGTGAGGGGATTACTGAAGGGAGTGAGGGGATGACTGAAGGGAGTGAGGGGATTACTGAAGGGAGTGAGGGGATTACTGAAGGGAGTGAGAGGATTTACTGAAGGGAGTGAGGGGATTTACTGAAGGGAGTGAGAGGATTTACTGAAGGGAGTGAGGGGATTACTGAAGGGAGTGAGGAGATTACTGAAGGGAGTGAGAGGATTTACTGAAGGGAGTGAGGGGATTACTGAAGGGAGTGAGGGGATTACTGAAGGGAGTGAGGGGATTACTGAAGGGAGTGAGGGGATTACTGAAGGGAGTGAGGAGATTACTGAAGAGAGTGAGAGGATTTAATGAAGGGAGTGAGGGGATTTACTGAAGGGAGTGAGAGGATTTACTGAAGGGAGTGAGGGTATTACTGAAGGGAGAGAGAGGATTTACTGAAGGGAGTGAGGGGATTACTGAAGGGAGTGAGAGGATTTACTGAAGGGAGTGAGGGTTTTACTGAAGGGAGTGAGGAGATTACTGAAGGGAGTGAGAGGATTTACTGAAGGGAGTGAGGGGATTACTGAAGGGAGTGAGGGGATTACTGAAGGGAGTGAGGGGATTACTGAAGGGAGTGAGGAGATTACTGAAGGGAGTGAGGGGATTACTGACGGGAGTGAGGGGATTACTGAAGGGAGTGAGGGGATTACTGAAGGGAGTGAGGAGATTACTGAAGAGAGTGAGAGGATTTACTGAAGGGAGTGAGGGGATTTACTGAAGGGAGTGAGAGGATTTACTGAAGGGAGTGAGGGGATTACTGAAGGGAGTGAGAGGATTTACTGAAGGGAGTGAGGGGATTACTGAAGGGAGTGAGAGGATTTACTGAAGGGAGTGAGGGTTTTACTGAAGGGAGTGAGGGGATTACTGAAGGGAGTGAGGGGATTACTGAAGAGATTGTGGGGTTTACTGAAGGGAGTGAGGGAATTACTGAAGGGAGTGAGGGGATGACTGAAGGGAGTGAGGGTATTACTGAAGGGAGTGAGGGGATTACTGAAGAGATTGTGGGGATTACTGAAGGGAGTGAGGGGATTACTGAAGGGAGTGAGGGGATTACTGAAGGGAGTGAGAGGATTACTGAAGGGAGTGAGGGGATTACTGAAGGGAGTGAGGGTGTTACTGAAGGGAGTGAGGGGATTACTGAAGGGAGTGAGGGGGTTACTGAAGGGAGTGAGGGGATTACTGAAGGGAGTGAGGGGATTACTAAAGGAGTGACGGGATTACTGAAGGGAGTGAGAGGATTACTGAAGGGAGTGAGGGGATTACTGAAGGGATTGAGGGGATTACTGAAGGGAGTGAGGAGATTAGTGAAGAGAGTGAGAGGATTTACTGAAGGGAGTGAGGGGATTTACTGAAGGGAGTGAGAGGATTTACTGAAGGGAGTGAGGGGATTACTGAAGGGAGTGAGGGGATTACTGAAGGGAGTGAGAGGATTTACTGAAGGGAGTGAGGGTTTTACTGAAGGGAGTGAGGGGATTACTGAAGGGAGTGAGGGGATTACTGAAGGGAGTGAGGGGATTACTGAAGAGATTTTGGGGTTTACTGAAGGGAGTGAGGGAATTACTGAAGGGAGTGAGGGGATGACTGAAGGGAGTGAGGGTATTACTGAAGGGAGTGAGGGGATTACTGAAGAGATTGTGGGGATTACTGAAGGGAGTGAGGGGATTACTGAAGGGAGTGAGGGGATTACTGAAGGGAGTGAGGGGATTACTGAAGGGAGTGAGGGGGTTACTGAAGGGAGTGAGGAGATTACTGCAGGGAGTGAGAGGATTTACTGAAGGGAGTGAGGGGATTACTGAAGGGAGTGAGAGGATTTACTGAAGGGAGTGAGAGGATTACTGAAGGGAGTGAGGGGCTGACTGAAGGGAGTGAGGAGATTACTGAAGAGTGTGAGAGGATTTACTGAAGGGAGTGAGGGGATTACTGAAGGGAGTGAGGGGATTACTGAAGTGAGTGAGGGGATTGACTGAAGGGAGTGAGGGGATTACTGAATGGTGTGAGGGGATTACTGAAGGGAGTGAGGGGATTACTGACGGGAGTGAGAGGATTTACTGAATGGTGTGAGGGGATTACTGAAGGGAGTGAGGGGATTACTGACGGGAGTGAGAGGATTTACTGAAGGGAGTGAGAGGATTACTGAAGGGAGTGAGGGGCTGACTGAAGGGAGTGAGGAGATTACTGAAGAGTGTGAGAGGATTTACTGAAGGGAGTGAGGGGATTACTGACGGGAGTGAGAGGATTTACTGAAGGGAGTGAGAGGATTTACTGCAGTGAGTGAGGGGATTTACTGAAGGGAGTGAGGGGATTTACTGAAGGGAGTGAGCGGATTTACTGAAGGGAATGAGGGGATTTACTGAAGGGAGTGAGGGGATTTACTGAAGGGAGTGAGGGGATTACTGAAGGGAGTGAGGGGATTACTGAAGGGAGTGAGAGGATTTACTGAAGGGAGTGAGGGGATTACTGAAGGGAGTGAGGGGATTACTAAAGGTAGTGAGGGGATTACTGAAGGGAGTGAGGGGATTACTGAAGGGAATGAGGAGATTACTGAAGAGAGTGAGAGGATTTACTGAAGGGAGTGAGGGGATTTACTGAAGGGAGTGAGAGGATTTATTGAAGGGAGTGAGGGGATTAGTGAAGGGAGTGAGGGGATTACTGAAGGGAGTGAGGGGATTACTGAAGGGAGTGAGAGGATTTACTGAAGGGAGTGAGGGGATTACTGAAGGGAGTGAGAGGATTACTGAAGAGAGTGAGAGGATTTACTGAAGGGAGTGAGGGGATTACTGAAGGGAGTGAGAGGATTTACTGAAGGGAGTGAGAGGATTACTGAAGGGAGTGAGGGGCTGACTGAAGGGAGTGAGGAGATTACTGAAGAGTGTGAGAGGATTTACTGAAGGGAGTGAGGGGATTACTGAAGGGAGTGAGGGGATTTACTGAAGGGAGTGAGGGGATTAGTGAAGGGAGTGAGGGGATTACTGAAGTGAGTGAGGGGATTTACTGAAGGGAGTGAGGGGATTACTGAATGGTGTGAGGGGATTACTGAAGGGAGTGAGGGGATTACTGACGGGAGTGAGAGGATTTACTGAAGGGAGTGAGAGGATTTACTGCAGTGAGTGAGGGGATTTACTGAAGGGAGTGAGCGGATTTACTGAAGGGAATGAGGGGATTTACTGAAGGGAGTGAGGGGATTTACTGAAGGGAGTGAGGGTATTACTGAAGGGTGTGAGGGGATTACTGAAGGGAGTGAGGGGATTACTGAAGGGAATGAGGAGATTACTGAAGAGAGTGAGAGGATTTACTGAAGGGAGTGAGGGGATTACTGAAGGGAGTGAGGGGATTACTAAAGGTAGTGAGGGGATTACTGAAGGGAGTGAGGGGATTACTGAAGGGAATGAGGAGATTACTGAAGAGAGTGAGAGGATTTACTGAAGGGAGTGAGGGGATTTACTGAAGGGAGTGAGAGGATTTATTGAAGGGAGTGAGGGGATTAGTGAAGGGAGTGAGGGGATTACTGAAGGGAGTGAGGGGATTACTGAAGGGAGTGAGGGGATTACTGAAGAGAGTGAGAGGATTTACTGAAGGGAGTGAGGGGATTTACTGAAGGGAGTGAGAGGATTTACTGAAGGGAGTGAGGGGATTACTGAAGGGAGTGAGGGGATTACTGAAGGGAGTGAGGGGATTACTGAAGGGAGTGAGGGGATTACTGAAGGCAGTGAGGAGATTTACTGAAGGGAGTGAGGGGATTTACTGAAGGGAGTGAGAGGATTTACTGAAGGGAGTGAGGGGATTACTGAAGGGAGTGAGGAGATTACTGACGGGAGTGAGAGGATTTACTGAAGGGAGTGAGGGGATTACAGAAGGGAGTGAGGGGATTACTGAAGGGAGTGAGGGGATTACTGAAGGGAGTGAGTGGATTACTGAAGGGAGTGAGCAGATTACTGAAGAGAGTGAGAGGATTTACTGAAGGGAGTGAGGGGATTTACTGAAGGGAGTGAGGGGATTACTGAAGGGAGTGAGAGGATTTACTGAAGGGAGTGAGGGGATTACTGAAGGGAGTGAGAGGATTTACTGAAGGGAGTGAGGGTTTTACTGAATGGAGTGAGGAGATTACTGAAGGGAGTGAGAGGATTTACTGATGGGAGTGAGGGTTTTACTGAAGGGAGTGAGGAGATTACTGAAGAGAGTGAGAGTATTTACTGAAGGGAGTGAGGGTTTTACTGAAGGGAGTGAGGGGATTACTGAAGGGAGTGAGAGGATTTACTGAAGGGAGTGAGGGGATTTACTGAAGGGAGTGAGGGGATTTACTGAAGGGAGTGAGGGGATTACTGAAGGGAGTGAGGGTATTACTGAAGGGTGTGAGGAGATTACTGAAGAGAGTGAGCGTATTTACTGAAGGGAGTGAGGGTTTTACTGAAGGGAGTGAGAGGATTTACTGAAGGGAGTGAGGGGATTACTGAAGGGAGTGAGAGGATTTACTGAAGGGAGTGAGGGGATTACTGAAGGGAGTGAGAGGATTTACTGAAGGGAGTGAGGGTTTTACTGAAGGGAGTGAGGAGATTACTGAAGGGAGTGAGAAGATTGACTGAAGGGAGTGAGGAGATTACTGAAGGGAGTGAGAGGATTTACTGAAGGGAGTGAGGGGATTACTGAAGGGAGTGTGGGTTTTACTGAAGGGAGTGAGGAGATTACTGAAGAGAGTGAGAGTATTTACTGAAGGGAGTGAGGGGATTTACTGAAGGGAGTGAGTGGATTTATTGAAGGGAGTGAGGGGATTACTGAAGGGAGTGAGGGGATTACTGAAGGGAGTGAGGGGATTACTGAACGGAGTGAGTGGATTTACTGAAGGGAGTGAGGGGATTACTGAAGGGTGTGAGGGGATTACTGAAGGGAGTGAGGGGATTACTGAACGGAGTGAGTGGATTTACTGAAGGGAGTGAGGGGATTTACTGAAGGGAGTGAGGGGATTACTGAAGGGAGTGAGGGGATTACTGAAGGGAGTGAGGGGATTACTGAACGGAGTGAGTGGATTTACTGAAGGGAGTGAGGGGATTACTGAAGGGTGTGAGGGGATTACTGAAGGGAGTGAGGGGATTACTGAACGGAGTGAGTGGATTTACTGAAGGGAGTGAGGGGATTTACTGAAGGGAGTGAGGGGATATACTGAAGGGAGTGAGGGGATTTACTGAAGGGAGTGAGGGGATTACTGAAGGGAGTGAGGGGATTACTGAAGGGAGTGAGGGGATTACTGAACGGAGTGAGTGGATTTACTGAAGGGAGTGAGGGGATTTACTGAAGGGAGTGAGGGGATTACTGAACGGAGTGAGTGGATTTACTGAAGGGAGTGAGGGGATTACTGAAGGGACTGAGGGGATTACTGAAGGGAGTGAGGGGATTACTGAAGGGAGTGAGGGGATTACTGAAGGGAGTGAGGGGATTACGGAAGAGAGTGAGAGGATTTACTGAAGGGAGTGAGGGGATTACTGAAGGGAGTGAGGAGATTACTGAAGGGAGTGAGAGGATTTACTGAAGGGAGTGAGGGGATTACTGAAGGGAGTGAGGGGATGACTGAAGGGAGTGAGGGGATTACTGAAGGGAGTGAGGGGATTACTGAAGGGAGTGAGGGGATTACTGAAGGGAGTGAGAGGATTTACTGAAGGGAGTGAGGGGATTTACTGAAGGGAGTGAGAGGATTTACTGAAGGGAGTGAGGGGATTACTGAAGGGAGTGAGGAGATTACTGAAGGGAGTGAGAGGATTTACTGAAGGGAGTGAGGGGATTACTGAAGGGAGTGAGGGGATTACTGAAGGGAGTGAGGGGATTACTGAAGGGAGTGAGGGGATTACTGAAGGGAGTGAGGAGATTACTGAAGAGAGTGAGAGGATTTACTGAAGGGAGTGAGGGTATTACTGAAGGGAGAGAGAGGATTTACTGAAGGGAGTGAGGGGATTACTGAAGGGAGTGAGAGGATTTACTGAAGGGAGTGAGTGTTTTACTGAAGGGAGTGAGGAGATTACTGAAGAGAGTGAGAGGATTTACTGAAGGGAGTGAGGGGATTACTGAAGGGAGTGAGGGGATTACTCAAGGGAGTGAGGGGATTACTGAAGGGAGTGAGGAGATTACTGAAGAGAGTGAGAGGATTTACTGAAGGGAGTGAGGGGATTTACTGAAGGGAGTGAGAGGATTTATTGAAGGGAGTGAGGGGATTACTGAAGGGAGTGAGGGGATTACTGAAGGGAGTGAGGGGATTACTGAAGGGAGTGAGGGGATTACTGAAGAGAGTGAGAGGATTTACTGAAGGGAGTGAGGGGATTTACTGAAGGGAGTGAGAGGATTTATTGAAGGGAGTGAGGGGATTACTGAAGGGAGTGAGGGGATTTACTGAAGGGAGTGAGAGGATTTACTGAAGGGAGTGAGGGGATTACTGAAGGGAGTGAGGGGATTACTGAAGGGAGTGAGGGGATTACTGAAGGGAGTGAGGGGATTACTGAAGAGAGTGAGAGGATTTACTGAAGGGAGTGAGGGGATTTACTGAAGGGAGTGAGAGGATTTACTGAAGGGAGTGAGGGGATTAATGAAGGGAGTGAGGAGATTACTGAAGGGAGTGAGAGGATTTACTGAAGGGAGTGAGGGGATTACTGAAGGGAGTGAGGGGATTACTGAAGGGAGTGAGGGGATTACTGAACGGAGTGAGTGGATTTACTGAAGGGAGTGAGGGGATTTACTGAAGGGAGTGAGGGGATTACTGAACGGAGTGAGTGGATTTACTGAAGGGAGTGAGGGGATTACTGAACGGAGTGAGTGGATTTACTGAAGGGAGTGAGGGGATTTACTGAAGGGAGTGAGGGGATTTACTGAAGGGAGTGAGGGGATGACTGAACGGAGTGAGTGGATTTACTGAAGGGAGTGAGGGGATTACTGAAGGGACTGAGGGGATTACTGAAGGGAGTGAGGGGATTACTGAAGGGAGTGAGGGGATTACTGAACGGAGTGAGAGGATTTACTGAAGGGAGTGAGAGGATTTACTGAAGGGAGTGAGGGGATTACTGAAGGGAGTGAGGGGATTTACTGAAGGGAGTGAGAGGATTTACTGAAGGGAGTGAGGGGATTTACTGAAGGGAGTGAGGGGATTACTGACGGGAGTGAGAGGATTTACTGAAGGGAGTGAGAGGATTTACTGAAGGGAGTGAGAGGATTTACTGAAGGGAGTGAGAGGATTTACTGAAGGGAGTGAGGGGATTACTGAAGGGAGTGAGGGGATTTACTGAAGGGAGTGAGAGGATTTACTGAAGGGAATGAGGGGATTTACTGAAGGGAGTGAGGGGATTTACTGAAGGGAGTGAGGGGATTACTGAAGGGAGTGAGGGGATTACTGAAGGGAGTGAGAGAATTTACTGAAGGGAGTGAGGGGATTTACTGAAGGGAGTGAGGGGATTTACTGAAGGGAGTGAGGGCATTCCTGAAGGGAGTGAGGGTATTACTGAAGGGTGTGACGGGATTACTGAAGGGAGTGAGAGGATTTACTGAAGGGAGTGAGGGGATTACTGAAGGGAGTGAGGGGATTACTGAAGGGAGTGAGGGGATTACTCAAGGGAGTGAGGGGATTACTGAAGGGAGTGAGGAGATTACTGAAGAGAGTGAGAGGATTTACTGAAGGGAGTGAGGGGATTTACTGAAGGGAGTGAGAGGATTTATTGAAGGGAGTGAGGGGATTACTGAAGGGAGTGAGGGGATTACTGAAGGGAGTGAGGGGATTACTGAAGGGAGTGAGGGGATTACTGAAGGGAGTGAGGGGATTACGGAAGAGAGTGAGAGGATTTACTGAAGGGAGTGAGGGGATTTACTGAAGGGAGTGAGAGGATTTACTGAAGGGAGTGAGGGGATTACTGAAGGGAGTGAGGAGATTACTGAAGGGAGTGAGAGGATTTACTGAAGGGAGTGAGGGGATTACTGAAGGGAGTGAGGGGATGACTGAAGGGAGTGAGGGGATTACTGAAGGGAGTGAGGGGATTACTGAAGGGAGTGAGGGGATTACTGAAGGGAGTGAGAGGATTTACTGAAGGGAGTGAGGGGATTTACTGAAGGGAGTGAGAGGATTTACTGAAGGGAGTGAGGGGATTACTGAAGGGAGTGAGGAGATTACTGAAGGGAGTGAGAGGATTTACTGAAGGGAGTGAGGGGATTACTGAAGGGAGTGAGGGGATTACTGAAGGGAGTGAGGGGATTACTGAAGGGAGTGAGGGGATTACTGAAGGGAATGAGGAGATTACTGAAGAGAGTGAGAGGATTTACTGAAGGGAGTGAGGGTATTACTGAAGGGAGAGAGAGGATTTACTGAAGGGAGTGAGGGGATTACTGAAGGGAGTGAGAGGATTTACTGAAGGGAGTGAGTGTTTTACTGAAGGGAGTGAGGAGATTACTGAAGGGAGTGAGAGGATTTACTGAAGGGAGTGAGGGGATTACTGAAGGGAGTGAGGGGATTACTCAAGGGAGTGAGGGGATTACTGAAGGGAGTGAGGAGATTACTGAAGAGAGTGAGAGGATTTACTGAAGGGAGTGAGGGGATTTACTGAAGGGAGTGAGAGGATTTATTGAAGGGAGTGAGGGGATTACTGAAGGGAGTGAGGGGATTACTGAAGGGAGTGAGGGGATTACTGAAGGGAGTGAGGGGATTACTGAAGAGAGTGAGAGGATTTACTGAAGGGAGTGAGGGGATTTACTGAAGGGAGTGAGAGGATTTACTGAAGGGAGTGAGGGGATTAATGAAGGGAGTGAGGAGATTACTGAAGGGAGTGAGAGGATTTACTGAAGGGAGTGAGGGGATTACTGAAGGGAGTGAGGGGATTACTGAATAGAGTGAGAGGATTTACTGAAGGGAGTGAGGGGATTTACTGAAGGGAGTGAGAGGATTTACTGAAGGGAGTGAGGGGATTACTGAAGGGAGTGAGGAGATTACTGAAGGGAGTGAGAGGATTTACTGAAGAGAGTGAGGGGATTACTGAAGGGAGTGAGGGGATTACTGAAGGGAGTGAGGGGATTACTGAAGGGAGTGAGGGGATTACTGAAGGGAGTGAGGAGATTACTGAAGAGAGTGAGAGGATTTACTGAAGGGAGTGAGGGGATTTACTGAAGGGAGTGAGAGGATTTACTGAAGGGAGTGAGGGGATTACTGAAGGGAGAGAGAGGATTTACTGAAGGGAGTGAGGGGATTTACTGAAGGGAGTGAGAGGATTTACTGAAGGGAGTGAGGGGATTACTGAAGGGAGTGAGAGGATTTACTGAAGGGAGTGAGAGTATTTACTGAAGGGAGTGAGGGTTTTACTGAAGGGAGTGAGGAGATTACTGAAGGGAGTGAGTGGATTTACTGATGGGAGTGAGGGTTTTACTGAAGGGAGTGAGGAGATTACTGAAGAGAGTGAGAGTATTTACTGAAGGGAGTGAGGGTTTTACTGAAGGGAGTGAGGGGATTACTGAAGGGAGTGAGAGGATTTACTGAAGGGAGTGAGGGGATTTACTGAAGGGAGTGAGGGGATTTACTGAAGGGAGTGAGGGGATTACTGAAGGGAGTGAGGGTATTACTGAAGGGAGTGAGGGTATTACTGAAGGGTGTGAGGAGATTACTGAAGAGAGTGAGAGTATTTACTGAAGGGAGTGAGGGTTTTACTGAAGGGAGTGAGAGGATTTACTGAAGGGAGTGAGGGGATTACTGAAGGGAGTGAGAGGATTTACTGAAGGGAGTGAGGGGATTACTGAAGGGAGTGAGAGGATTTACTGAAGGGAGTGAGGGTTTTACTGAAGGGAGTGAGGAGATTACTGAAGGGAGTGGAGGATTTACTGATGGGAGTGAGGGTTTTACTGAAGGGAGTGAGGAGATTACTGAAGAGAGTGAGAGTATTTACTGAAGCGAGTGAGGGTTTTACTGAAGGGAGTGAGGGGATTACTGAAGGGAGTGAGGGGATTTACTGAAGGGAGTGAGGGGATTTACTGAAGGGAGTGAGGGTATTACTGAAGGGTGTGAGGGGATTACTGAAGGGAGTGAGAGGATTTACTGAAGGGAGTGAGGAGATTTACTGAAGGGAGTGAGGGTATTACTGAAGGGAGTGAGGGGATTACTGAAGGGTGTGAGGGGATTACTGAAGGGAGTGAGAGGATTTACTGAAGGGAGTGAGGGGATTTACTGAAGGGAGTGAGGGTATTACTGAAGGGAGTGAGGGGATTACTGAAGGGTGTGAGGGGATTACTGAAGGGAGTGAGAGGATTTACTGAAGGGAGTGAGGGGATTACTGAAGGGAGTGAGAGGATTTACTGAAGGGAGTGAGGGGATCACTGAAGGGAGTGAGGGGATTACTGAAGGGAGTGAGGGGATTACTGAAGGGAGTGAGGGGATTACTGAAGGGAGTGAGGAGATTACTGAAGAGAGTGAGAGGATTTACTGAAGGGAGTGAGGGGATTTACTGAAAGGAGTGAGAGGATTTATTGAAGGGAGTGAGGGGATTACTGAAGGGAGTGAGGGGATTACTGAAGGGAGTGAGGGGATTACTGAAGGGAGTGAGGGGATTACTGAAGGGAGTGAGGAGATTACTGAAGGGTGTGAGAGGATTTACTGAAGGGAGTGAGAGGATTTACTGAAGGGAGTGAGGGGATTACTGAAGGGAGTGAGGGGATTTACTGAAGGGAGTGAGAGGATTTACTGAAGGGAGTGAGGGGATTTACTGAAGGGAGTGAGGGGATTACTGACGGGAGTGAGAGGATTTACTGAAGGGAGTGAGAGGATTTACTGAAGGGAGTGAGGGGATTACTGAAGGGAGTGAGTGGATTTACTGATGGGAGTGAGGGTTTTACTGAAGGGAGTGAGGAGATTACTGAAGAGAGTGAGAGTATTTACTGAAGGGAGTGAGGGTTTTACTGAAGGGAGTGAGGGGATTACTGAAGGGAGTGAGAGGATTTACTGAAGGGAGTGAGGGGATTTACTGAAGGGAGTGAGGGGATTTACTGAAGGGAGTGAGGGGATTACTGAAGGGAGTGAGGGTATTACTGAAGGGTGTGAGGAGATTACTGAAGAGAGTGAGAGTATTTACTGAAGGGAGTGAGGGTTTTACTGAAGGGAGTGAGAGGATTTACTGAAGGGAGTGAGGGGATTACTGAAGGGAGTGAGAGGATTTACTGAAGGGAGTGAGGGGATTACTGAAGGGAGTGAGAGGATTTACTGAAGGGAGTGAGGGTTTTACTGAAGGGAGTGAGGAGATTACTGAAGGGAGTGGAGGATTTACTGATGGGAGTGAGGGTTTTACTGAAGGGAGTGAGGAGATTACTGAAGAGAGTGAGAGTATTTACTGAAGCGAGTGAGGGTTTTACTGAAGGGAGTGAGGGGATTACTGAAGGGAGTGAGGGGATTTACTGAAGGGAGTGAGGGGATTTACTGAAGGGAGTGAGGGTATTACTGAAGGGTGTGAGGGGATTACTGAAGGGAGTGAGAGGATTTACTGAAGGGAGTGAGGGGATTACTGAAGGGAGTGAGGGGATTCCTGAAGGGAGTGAGAGGATTTACTGAAGGGAGTGAGGGGATTACTGAAGGGAGTGAGAGGATTTACTGAAGGGAGTGAGGGGATTACTGAAGGGAGTGAGGGGATTACTGAAGGGAGTGAGAGGATTTACTGAAGGGAGTGAGGGGATTACTGAAGGGAGTGAGAGGATTTACTGAAGGGAGTGAGGGGATTACTGAAGGGAGTGAGGGGATTACTGAAGGGAGTGAGGGGATTACTGAAGGGAGTGAGGGGATTACTGAAGGGAGTGAGGAGATTACTGAAGAGAGTGAGAGGATTTACTGAAGGGAGTGAGGGGATTTACTGAAAGGAGTGAGAGGATTTATTGAAGGGAGTGAGGGGATTACTGAAGGGAGTGAGGGGATTACTGAAGGGAGTGAGGAGATTACTGAAGGGTGTGAGAGGATTTACTGAAGGGAGTGAGAGGATTTACTGAAGGGAGTGAGGGGATTACTGAAGGGAGTGAGGGGATTTACTGAAGGGAGTGAGAGGATTTACTGAAGGGAGTGAGGGGATTTACTGAAGGGAGTGAGGGGATTACTGACGGGAGTGAGAGGATTTACTGAAGGGAGTGAGAGGATTTACTGAAGGGAGTGAGGGGATTACTGAAGGGAGTGAGGGGATTTACTGAAGGGAGTGAGAGGATTTACTGAAGGGAATGAGGGGATTTACTGAAGGGAGTGAGGGGATTTACTGAAGGGAGTGAGGGGATTACTGAAGGGAGTGAGGGTATTACTGAATGGTGTGAGGGGATTACTGAAGGGAGTGAGAGGATTTACTGAAGGGAGTGAGGGGATTTACTGAAGGGAGTGAGGGGATTTACTGAAGGGAGTGAGGGGATTCCTGAAGGGAGTGAGGGTATTACTGAATGGTGTGAGGGGATTACTGAAGGGAGTGAGAGGATTTACTGAAGGGAGTGAGAGGATTTACTGAAGGGAGTGAGGGGATTTACTGAAGGGAGTGAGGGGATTTACTGAAGGGAGTGAGGGGATTACTGAAGGGAGTGAGGGGATTTACTGAAGGGAGTGAGGGGATTTACTGAAGGGAGTGAGGGGATTTACTGAAGGGAGTGAGGGGATTACTGAAGGGAGTGAGGGGATTACTGAAGGGAGTGAGGGGATTACTCAAGGGAGTGAGGGGATTACTGAAGGGAGTGAGGAGATTACTGAAGAGAGTGAGAGGATTTACTGAAGGGAGTGAGGGGATTTACTGAAGGGAGTGAGAGGATTTATTGAAGGGAATGAGGGGATTACTGAAGGGAGTGAGGGGATTACTGAAGGGAGTGAGGGGATTACTGAAGGGAGTGAGGGGATTACTGAAGAGAGTGAGAGGATTTACTGAAGGGAGTGAGGGGATTTACTGAAGGGAGTGAGAGGATTTACTGAAGGGAGTGAGGGGATTACTGAAGGGAGTGAAAGGATTTACTGAAGGGAGTGAGAGGATTTACTGAAGGGAGTGAGGGGATTACTGAAGGGAGTGAGGAGATTACTGAAGGGAGTGAGAGGATTTACTGAAGGGAGTGAGGGGATTACTGAAGGGAGTGAGGGGATTACTGAAGGGAGTGAGGGGATTACTGAAGGGAGTGAGGAGATTACTGAAGAGAGTGAGAGGATTTACTGAAGGGAGTGAGGGGATTTACTGAAGGGAGTGAGAGGATTTACTGAAGGGAGTGAGGGGATTACTGAAGGGAGTGAGAGGATTTACTGAAGGGAGTGAGGGTTTTACTGAAGGGAGTGAGGAGATTACTGAAGGGAGTGAGAGGATTTACTGAAGGGAGTGAGGGTATTACTGAAGGGAGAGAGAGGATTTACTGAAGGGAGTGAGGGGATTACTGAAGGGAGTGAGAGGATTTACTGAAGGGAGTGAGGGTTTTACTGAAGGGAGTGAGGAGATTACTGAAGGGAGTGAGAGGATTTACTGAAGGGAGTGAGGGGATTACTGAAGGGAGTGAGGGGATTACTCAAGGGAGTGAGGGGATTATTGAAGGGAGTGAGGAGATTACTGAAGAGAGTGAGAGGATTTACTGAAGGGAGTGAGGGGATTTACTGAAGGGAGTGAGAGGATTTATTGAAGGGAGTGAGGGCATTACTGAAGGGAGTGAGGGGATTACTGAAGGGAGTGAGGGGATTACTGAAGGGAGTGAGGGGATTACTCAAGGGAGTGAGGGGATTACTGAAGGGAGTGAGAGGATTTACTGAAGGGAGTGAGGAGATTTACTGAAGGGAGTGAGAGGATTTATTGAAGGGAGTGAGGGGATTACTGAAGGGAGTGAGGGGATTACTGAAGGGAGTGAGAGGATTTACTGAAGGGAGTGAGGGGATTTACTGAAGGGAGTGAGAGGATTTACTGAAGGGAGTGAGGGGATTACTGAAGGGAGTGAGAGGATTTACTGAAGGGAGTGAGGGGATTTACTGAAGGGAGTGAGAGGATTTACTGAAGGGAGTGAGGGGATTACTGAAGGGAGTGAGAGGATTTACTGAAGGGAGTGAGGGGATTACTGAAGGGAGTGAGGGGATTACTGAAGGGAGTGAGGGGATTACTGAAGGGAGTGAGGTAATTACTGAAGGGAGTGAGGAGATTACTGAAGGGAGTGAGGGGATTACTGAAGGGAGTGAGGAGATTACTGAAGGGAGTGAGAGGATTTACTGAAGGGAGTGAGGGGATTACTGAAGGGAGTGAGGAGATTACTGAAGGGAGTGAGAGGATTTACTGAAGGGAGTGAGGGGATTACTGAAGGGAGTGAGGAGATGACTGAAGGGAGTGACGGGATTACTGAAGGGAGTGAGGAGATTACTGAAGGGAGTGGGAGGATTTACTGAAGGGAGTGACGGGATTACTGAAGGGAGTGAGATGATTTACTGAAGGGAGTGAGGGGATTACTGAAGGGAGTGAGGGGATGACTGAAGGGAGTGAGGAGATTACTGAAGAGTGTGAGAGGATTTACTGAAGGGAGTGAGGGGATTACTGAAGGGAGTGAGGGGATTACTGAGGGGAGTGAGGAGATTACTGAAGGGTGTGAGAGGATTTACTGAAGGGAGTGAGGTGATTACTGAAGGGAGTGAGGAGATTACTGAAGGGAGTGAGAGGATTTACTGAAGGGAGTGAGGGGATTACTGAAGGGAGTGAGGAGATTACTGAAGAGAGTGAGAGGATTTACAGAAGGGAGTGAGGGGATTTACTGAAGGGAGTGAGGGGATTTACTGAAGGGAGTGAGGGTATTACTGAAGGGTGTGAGGGGATTACTGAAGGGAGTGAGAGGATTTACTGAAGGGAGTGAGGGGATTACTGAAGGGAGTGAGGGGATTAGTGAAGAGAGTGAGAGGATTTACTGAAGGGAGTGAGGGGATTTATTGAAGGGAGTGAGGGGATTACTGAAGGGAGTGAGGGGATTACTGAAGGGAGTGAGGGGATTACTGAAGGGAGTGAGGGGATTACTGAAGAGAGTGAGAGGATTTACTGAAGGGAGTGAGGGGATTTACTGAAGGGAGTGAGAGGATTTACTGAAGGGAGTGAGGGGATTACTGAAGGGAGTGAGGAGATTACTGAAGGGAGTGAGAGGATTTACTGAAGGGAGTGAGGGGATTTACTGAAGGGAGTGAGAGGATTTACTGAAGGGAGTGAGGGGATTACTGAAGGGAGTGAGGGGATTACTGAAGGGAGTGAGGGGATTACTGAAGAGAGTGAGAGGATTTACTGAAGGGAGTGAGGGGATTTACTGAAGGGAGTGAGGGGATTACTGAAGGGAGTGAGGGGATTTACTGAAGGGAGTGAGAGGATTTACTGAAGGGAGTGAGGGGATTACTGAAGGGAGTGAGGAGATTACTGAAGGGAGTGAGAGGATTTACTGAAGGGAGTGAGAGGATTTACTGAAGGGAGTGAGGGGATTACTGAAGGGAGTGAGGGGATTACTGAAGGGAGTGAGGGGATTACTGAAGGGAGTGAGGAGATTACTGAAGGGTGTGAGGGGATTTACTGAAGGGAGTGAGAGGATTTACTGAAGGGAGTGAGGGGATTACTGAAGGGAGTGAGGAGATTACTGAAGGGAGTGAGAGGATTTACTGAAGGGAGTGAGGCGATTACTGAAGGGAGTGAGGGGATTACTGAAGGGTGTGAGGGTTTTACTGAAGGGAGTGAGGGGATTACTGAAGGGAGTGAGAGGATTTACTGAAGGGAGTGAGGGGATTTATTGAAGGGAGTGAGGGGATTACTGAAGGGAGTCAGGGGATTACTGAAGGGAGTGAGGAGATTACTGAAGAGAGTGAGAGGATTTACTGAAGGGAGTGAGGGGATTTACTGAAGGGAGTGAGAGGATTTACTGAAGGGAGTGAGGGGATTACTGAAGGGAGTGAGAGGATTTACTGAAGGGTGTGAGGGTTTTACTGAAGGGAGTGAGGGGATTACTGAAGGGAGTGAGAGGATTTACTGAAGGGAGTGAGGGGATTACTGAAGGGAGTGAGAGTATTTACTGAAGGGAGTGAGGTTTTTACTGAAGGGAGTGAGAGGATTTACTGAAGGGAGTGAGGGGATTACTGAAGGGAGTGAGAGGATTTACTGATGGGAGTGAGGGTTTTACTGAAGGGAGTGAGGGGATTACTGAAGGGAGTGAGAGGATTTACTGAAGGGAGTGAGGGGATTTATTGAAGGGAGTGAGGGGATTACTGAAGGGAGTGAGGGGATTACTGAAGGGAGTGAGGGGATTACTGAAGGGAGTGAGGGGATTACTGAAGGGAGTGAGAGGACTTACTGAAGGGAGTGAGGGGATTTACTGAAGGGAGTGAGGGGATTACTGAAGGGAGTAAGGAGATTACTGAAGGGAGTGAGAGGATTTACTGAAGGGAGTGAGGGGATTACTGAAGGGAGTGAGGGGATTACTGAAGGGAGTGAGGAGATTACTGAAGAGAGTGAGAGGATTTACTGAAGGGAGTGAGGGGATTTACTGAAGGGAGTGAGAGGATTTACTGAAGGGAGTGAGGGGATTACTGAAGGGTTGAGGGGATTACTGAAGGGATTGAGGAGATTACTGAAGAGAGTGAGAGGATTGACTGAAGGGAGTGAGGGGATTTACTGAAGTGAGTGAGAGGATTTATTGAAGGGAGTGAGGGGATTACTGAAGGGAGTGAGGGGATTACTGAAGGGAGTGAGGGGATTACTGAAGGGAGTGAGGGGATGACTGAAGAGAGTGAGAGGATTTACTGAAGGGAGTGAGGGGATTTACTGAAGGGAGTGAGAGGATTTACTGAAGGGAGTGAGGGGATTACTGAAGGGAGTGAGAGGATTTACTGAAGGGAGTGAGGGGATTACTGAAGGGAGTGAGGGGATTACTGAAGGGAGTGAGGGGATTACTGAAGGGAGTGAGGAGATTACTGAAGGGAGTGAGAGGATTTACTGAAGGGAGTGAGGGGATTACTGAAGGGAGTGAGAGGATTTACTGAAGGGAGTGAGGGTTTTACTGAAGGGAGTGAGGAGATTACTGAAGGGAGTGAGAGGATTTACTGATGGGAGTGAGGGTTTTACTGAAGGGAGTGAGGAGATTACTGAAGAGAGTGAGAGTATTTACTGAAGGGAGTGAGGGTTTTACTGAAGGGAGTGAGGGGATTACTGAAGGGAGTGAGAGGATTTACTGAAGGGAGTGAGGGGATTTACTGAAGGGAGTGAGGGTATTACTGAAGGGTGTGAGGGGATTACTGAAGGGAGTGAGAGGATTTACTGAAGGGAGTGAGGGGATTACTGAAGGGAGTGAGGGGATTACTGAAGGGAGTGAGGGGATTACTGAAGAGAGTGAGAGGATTTACTGAAGGGAGTGAGGGGATTTATTGAAGGGAGTGAGGGGATTACTGAAGGGAGTGAGGGGATTCCTGAAGGGAGTGAGGGGATTACTGAAGGGAGTGAGGGGATTACTGAAGGGAGTGAGGGGATTACTGAAGAGAGTGAGAGGATTTACTGAAGGGAGTGAGGGGATTTACTGAAGGGATTGAGAGGATTTACTGAAGGGAGTGAGGGGATTACTGAAGGGAGTGAGGAGATTACTGAAGGGAGTGAGAGGATTTACTGAAGGGAGTGAGAGGATTACTGAAGGGAGTGAGGGGATTACTGAAGGGAGTGAGGGGATTACTGAAGGGAGTGAGGAGATTACTGAAGAGAGTGAGAGGATTTACTGAAGGGAGTGAGGGGATTTACTGAAGGGAGTGAGAGGATTTACTGAAGGGAGTGAGGGGATTACTGAAGGGAGTGAGGGGATTACTGAAGGGAGTGAGAGGATTTACTGAAGGGAGTGAGGGTTTTACTGAAGGGAGTGAGGGTTTTACTGAAGGGAGTGAGGAGATTACTGAAGGGAGTGAGAGGATTTACTGATGGGAGTGAGGGTTTTACTGAAGGGAGTGAGGAGATTACTGAAGGGAGTGAGAGGATTTACTGAAGGGAGTGAGGGTTTTACTGAAGGGAGTGAGGGTTTTACTGAAGGGAGTGAGGAGATTACTGAAGGGAGTGAGAGGATTTACTGATGGGAGTGAGGGTTTTACTGAAGGGAGTGAGGAGATTACTGAAGAGAGTGAGAGTATTTACTGAAGGGAGTGAGGGTTATACTGAAGGGAGTGAGGGGATTACTGATCGGAGTGAGGGGATTACTGAAGGGAGTGAGGAGATTACTGAAGGGAGTGAGGGGATTACTGATGGGAGTGAGGGGATTACTGAAGGGAGTGAGGAGATTACTGAAGGGAGTGAGGGGATTTACTGAAGGGAGTGAGGGGATTTACTGAAGGGAGTGAGGGGATTACTGAAGGGAGTGAGGGGATTTACTGAAGGGAGTGAGGGGATTACTGAAGGGAGTGAGGTGATTACTGAATGGAGTGAGGGGATTTACTGAAGGGAGTGAGGGGATTTACTGAAGGGAGTGAGGGGATTTACTGAAGGGAGTGAGGGGATTACTGAAGGGAGTGAGGTGATTACTGAATGGAGTGAGGGGATTTGCTGAAGGGAGTGAGGGGATTACTGAAGGGAGTGAGGGGATTTGCTGAAGGGAGTGAGGGGATTACTGAAGGGAGTCAGGAGATTACTGAAGGGAGTGAGGGGATTACTGAAGGGTGTGAAGGGATTACTGAAGGGAGTGAGGGGATTACTGAAGGGAGTGAGGGGATTACTGAAGGGAGTGAGGGGATTACTGAAGGGAGTGAGAGGATTTACTGAAGGGAGTGAGAGGATTCACTGAAGGGAGTGAGGGGATTTACTGAAGGGAGTGAGAGGATTCACTGAAGGGAGTGAGGGGATTACTGAAGGGAGTGAGGGGATTACTGAAGGGAGTGAGGGGATTACTGAAGGGAGTGAGAGGATTTACTGAAGGGAGTGAGAGGATTCACTGAAGGGAGTGAGGGGATTACTGAAGGGTGTGAGGGGATTACTGAAGGGAGTGAGGGGATTACTGAAGGGAGTGAGGGGATTACTGAAGGGAGTGAGGGGATTACTGAAGGGAGTGAGAGGATTTACTGAAGGGAGTGCGGGGATTTACTGAAGGGAGTGAGGGGATTACTGAAGGGAGTGAGGGGATTACTGAAGGGAGTGAGGGGATTACTGAAGGGAGTGAGAGGATTTACTGAAGGGAGTGAGGGGATTACTGAAGGGAGTGAGGAGATTACTGAAGGGAGTGAGAGGATTTACTGAAGGGAGTGAGGGGATTACTGAAGGGAGTGAGGAGATTACTGAAGGGAGTGAGAGGATTTACTGAAGGGAGTGAGGTGATGACTGAAGGGAGTGAGGAGATTACTGAAGGGAGTGAGGGGATTACTGAAGGGAGTGAGAGGATTTACTGAAGGGAGTGAGGTGATGACTGAAGGGAGTGAGGGGTTTTACTGCAGAGTGTGAGAGGATTTACTGAAGGGAGTGAGGGGATTACTGAAGGGAGTGAGAGGATTTACTGAAGGGAGTGAGGGGATTACTGAAGGGAGTGAGAGGATTTACTGAAGGGAGTGAGGGGATTTACTGAAGGGAGTGAGGGGATTATTGAAGGGAGTGAGGGGATTACTGAAGGGAGTGAGGGGATTACTGAAGGGAGTGAGAGGATTTACTGAAGGGAGTGAGAGGATTTACTGAAGGGAGTGAGGGGATTACTGAAGGGAGTGAGTGGATTACTGAAGGGAGTGAGATGATTTACTGAAGGGAGTGAGAGGATTTACTGAAGGGAGTGAGGGGATTACTGAAGGGAGTGAGTGGATTACTGAAGGGAGTGAGAGGATTTACTGAAGGGAGTGAGAGGATTTACTGAAGGGAGTGAGGGGATTACTGAAGGGAGTGAGAGGATTTACTGAAGGGAGTGAGGGGATTACTGAAGGGAGTGAGGGGATTACTGAAGGGAGTGAGAGGATTTACTGAAGGGAGTGAGGAGATTTACTGAAGGGAGTGAGAGGATTTACTGAAGGGAGTGAGAGGATTTACTGAAGGGAGTGAGAGGATTACTGAAGGGAGTGAGGAGATTACTGAAGGGAGTGAGGGGATTACTGAAGGGAGTGAGAGGATTTACTGAAGGGAGTGAGGGGATTTACTGAAGGGAGTGAGAGGATTTACTGAAGGGAGTGAGAGGATTACTGAAGGGAGTGAGGGGATTACTGAAGGGAGTGAGAGGATTTACTGAAGGGAGTGAGAGGATTTACTGAAGGGAGTGAGAGGATTACTGAAGGGAGTGAGGAGATTACTGAAGGGAGTGAGGGGATTACTGAAGGGAGTGAGAGGATTTACTGAAGGGAGTGAGGGGATTTACTGAAGGGAGTGAGAGGATTTACTGAAGGGAGTGAGAGGATTACTGAAGGGAGTGAGGGGATTACTGAAGGGAGTGAGAGGATTTACTGAAGGGAGTGAGGGGATTACTGAAGGGAGTGAGGGGATTACTGAAGGGAGTGAGAGGATTTACTGAAGGGAGTGAGAGGATTTACTGAAGGGAGTGAGAGGATTACTGAAGGGAGTGAGAGGATTTACTGAAGGGAGTGAGGGGATTACTGAAGGGAGTGAGGGGATTACTGAAGGGAGTGAGAGGATTTACTGAAGGGAGTGAGGGGATTTACTGAAGGGAGTGAGAGGATTTACTGAAGGGAGTGAGAGGATTACTGAAGGGAGTGAGGAGATTACTGAAGGGAGTGAGGGGATTACTGAAGGGAGTGAGAGGATTTACTGAAGGGAGTGAGGGGATTTACTGAAGGGAGTGAGAGGATTTACTGAAGGGAGTGAGAGGATTACTGAAGGGAGTGAGGAGATTACTGAAGGGAGTGAGGGGATTACTGAAGGGAGTGAGAGGATTTACTGAAGGGAGTGAGGGGATTACTGAAGGGAGTGAGAGGATTTACTGAAGGGAGTGACGGGATTACTGAAGGGAGTGAGGGGATTACTGAAGGGAGTGAGAGGATTTACTGAAGGGAGTGACGGGATTACTGAAGGGAGTGAGGGGATTACTGAAGGGAGTGAGAGGATTTACTGAAGGGAGTGAGGGGATTACTGATGGGAGTGAGAGGATTACTGAAGGGAGTGAGGGGATTACTGAAGGGAGTGAGGGGATTACTGAAGGGAGTGAGAGGATTTACTGAAGGGAGTGAGGGGATTACTGAAGGGAGTGAGAGGATTTACTGAAGGGAGTGAGAGGATTTACTGAAGGGAGTGAGGGGATTACTGATGGGAGTGAGAGGATTTACTGAAGGGAGTGAGGGGATTACTGATGGGAGTGAGAGGATTTACTGAAGGGAGTGAGAGGATTTACTGAAGGGAGTGAGGGGATTACTGAAGGGAGTGAGAGGATTTACTGAAGGGAGTGAGGGGATTACTGAAGGGAGTGAGATGATTTACTGAAGGGAGTGAGAGGATTTACTGAAGGGAGTGAGGGGATTACTGAAGGGAGTGAGAGGATTTACTGAAGGGAGTGAGGGGATTTACTGAAGGGAGTGAGGGGATTACTGAACGGTGTGAGGGGATTACTGATGGGAGTGAGGGGATTACTGAAGGGAGTGAGAGGATTTACTGAAGGGAGTGAGATGATTTACTGAAGGGAGTGAGGGGATTACTGAAGGGAGTGAGAGGATTTACTGAAGGGAGTGAGGGGATTACTGAAGGGAGTGAGAGGATTTACTGAAGGGAGTGAGATGATTTACTGAAGGGAGTGAGGGGATTACTGAAGGGAGTGAGAGGATTTACTGAAGGGAGTGAGATGATTTACTGAAGGGAGTGAGGGGATTACTGAAGGGAGTGAGAGGATTTACTGAAGGGAGTGAGAGGATTTACTGAAGGGAGTGAGAGGATTTACTGAAGGGAGTGAGATGATTTACTGAAGGGAGTGAGGGGATTACTGAAGGGAGTGAGAGGATTTACTGAAGGGAGTGAGATGATTTACTGAAGGGAGTGAGGGGATTACTGAAGGGAGTGAGATGATTTACTGAAGGGAGTGAGGGGATTACTGAAGGGAGTGAGAGGATTTACTGAACGGTGTGAGGGGATTACTGATGGGAGTGAGAGGATTTACTGAAGGGAGTGAGATGATTTACTGAAGGGAGTGAGGGGATTACTGAAGGGAGTGAGAGGATTTACTGAAGGGAGTGAGGGGATTACTGAAGGGAGTGAGAGGATTTACTGAAGGGAGTGAGGAGATTACAGAAGGGAGTGAGGAGATTACTGAAGGGAGTGAGAGGATTTACTGAAGGGAGTGAGGGGATTACTGAAGGGAGTGAGGGGATTACTGAAGGGTGTGAGGGGATTACTGAAGGGAGTGAGAGGATTTACTGAAGGGAGTGAGGGGATTACTGAAGGGAGTGAGAGGATTTACTGAAGGGAGTGAGGAGATTACAGAATGGAGTGAGAGGATTTACTGAAGGGAGTGAGGAGTTTACAGAAGGGAGTGAGGAGATTACTGAAGGGAGTGAGGGGATTTACTGAAGGGAGTGAGGGGATTACTGAAGGGAGTGAGAGGATTACTGAAGGGAGTGAGGGGATTACTGAAGGGAGTGAGAGGATTTACTGAAGGGAGTGAGGGGATTACTGAAGGGAGTGAGATGATTTACTGAAGGGAGTGAGAGGATTTACTGAAGGGAGTGAGGGGATTACTGAAGGGAGTGAGAGGATTACTGAAGGGAGTGAGGAGATTACTGAATGGAGTGAGGGGATTTGCTGAAGGGAGTGAGGGGATTACTGAAGGGAGTGAGGGGATTTACTGAAGGGAGTGAGGGGATTACGGAAGGGAGTGAGGAGATTACTGAATGGAGTGAGGGGATCACTGAAGGGTGTGAGGGGATTACTAAAGGGAGTGAGGGTATTTACTGAAGGGTGTGAGGGGATTTACTGAAGGGAGTGAGGGGATTACTGAAGGGAGTGAGGAGATTACTGAATGGAGTGAGGGGATTTGCTGAAGGGAGTGAGGGGATTACTGAAGGGAGTGAGGGGATTTACTGAAGGGAGTGAGGGGATTACGGAAGGGAGTGAGGAGATTACTGAATGGAGTGAGGGGATTTGCTGAAGGGAGTGAGGAGATTACTGAAGGGAGTGAGAGGATTACTGAAGGGAGTGAGGGGATTACTGAAGGGAGTGAGGGGATTACTGAAGGGAGTGAGGGGATTACTGAAGGGTGTGGGGTGATTACTGAAGGGAGTGAGGGGATTACTGAAGGGTGTGAGGGGATTACTGAAGGGAATGAGGGGATTTACTGAAGGGAGTGAGGGGATTTACTGAAGGGAGTGAGGGTATTACTGAATGGTGTGAGGGGATTACTGAAGGGAGTGAGAGGATTTACTGAAGGGAGTGAGGGGATTACTGAAGGGAGTGAGGGTATTACTGAATGGTGTGAGGGGATTACTGAAGGGAGTGAGAGGATTTACTGAAGGGAGTGAGGGGATTTAATGAAGGGAGTGAGGGGATTTACTGAATGGAGTGAGGGGATTACTGAAGGGAGTGACGGTATTACTGAAGGGTGTGAGAGGATTTACTGAAGAGAGTGAGAGGATTTACTGAAGGGAGTGAGGGGATTACTGAAGGGAGTGAGGAGATTACTGAAGGGAGTGAGGGGATTACTGAAGGGAGTGAGGGGATTACTGAAGGGAGTGAGGAGATTACTGAAGAGAGTGAGAGGATTTACTGAAGGGAGTGAGGGGATTTACTGAAGGGAGTGAGAGGATTTACTGAAGGGAGTGAGGGGATTACTGAAGGGAGTGAGAGGATTTACTGATGGGAGTGAGGGGATTACTGAAGGGAGTGAGGAGATTACTGAAGGGAGTGAGAGGATTTACTGATGGGAGTGAGGGTTTTACTGAAGGGAGTGAGGAGATTACTGAAGAGAGTGAGAGGATTTACTGAAGGGAGTGAGGGTTTTACTGAAGGGAGTGTGGGGATTACTGAAGGGAGTGAGAGGATTTACTGAAGGGAGTGAGTGTTTTACTGAAGGGAGTGAGGAGATTACTGAAGAGAGTGAGAGGATTTACTAAAGGGAGTGAGGGGATTACTGAAGGGAGTGAGGAGATTACTGAAGGGAGTGAGAGGATTTACTGAAGGGAGTGAGGGGATTACTGAAGGGAGTGAGGGGATTACTGAAGGGAGTGAGGAGATTACTGAACGGTGTGAGGGGGTTACTGAAGGGAGTGAGGGGGTTACTGAAGGGAGTGAAGGGATTACTGAAGGGAGTGAGGAGATTACTGAAGAGAGTGAGGGGATTTACTGAAGGGAGTGAGGGAATTCATAAAGATCGTGAGGGGATTACTGAAGGGTGTGAGGGGATTTACTGAAGGGAGTGAGGGGATTACTGAAGGGAGTGAGGCGATTACTGAATGGAGTGAGGGGATTTGCTGAAGGGAGTGAGGGGATTACTGAAGGGAGTGAGGGGATTTACTGAAGGGAGTGAGGGGATTACTGAAGGGAGTGAGGAGATTACTGAATGGAGTGAGGGGATTTGCTGAAGGGAGTGAGGAGATTTACTGAAGGGAGTGAGGGGATTACTGAAGGGAGTGAGGAGATTACTGAATGGAGTGAGGGGATTTGCTGAAGGGAGTGAGGGGATTACTGAAGGGAGTGAGGGGATTTACTGAAGGGAGTGAGGAGATTACTGAAGGGAGTGAGGGGATTACTGAAGGGTGTGGGGGGATTACTGAAGGGAGTGAGGGGATTTGCTGAAGGGAGTGAGGAGATTACTGAAGGGAGTGAGGAGATTACTGAAGGGAGTGAGGGGATTACTGAAGGGTGTGGGGGGATTACTGAAGGGAGTGAGGGGATTTGCTGAAGGGAGTGAGGAGATTACTGAAGGGAGTGAGGGGATTACTGAAGGGAGTGAGGGGCTGACTGAAGGGAGTGAGGGGATTACTGAAGGGTGTGAGGGGATTACTGAAGGGAATGAGGGGATTTACTGAAGGGAGTGAGGGGATTACTGAAGGGAGTGAGGGGATTCCTGAAGGGAGTGAGGGGATTTACTGAAGGGAGTGAGGGGATCACTGAAGGGAGTGAGGGGATTTACTGAAGGGAGTGAGGGGATTTACTGAATGGAGTGAGGGGATTACTGAAGGGAGTGAGGGGATTTACTGAAGGGAGTGAGGGGATTACTGAAGTGAGTGAGAGGATTTACTGAAGGGAGTGAGGGGATTACTGAAGGGAGTGAGGGTATTACTGAATGGTGTGAGGGGATTACTGAAGGGAGTGAGAGGATTTACTGAAGGGAGTGAGGGGATTTACTGAAGGGAGTGAGAGGATTACTGAAGGGAGTGAGGAGATTACTGAAGGGAGTCAGGGGATTTACTGAATGGAGTGAGGGGATTACTGAAGGGAGTGACGGTATTACTGAAGGGTGTGAGGGGATTACTGAAGGGAGTGAGAGGATTTACTGAAGGGAGTGAGGGGATTTACTGAAGGGAGTGAGGGGATTACTGAATGGAGTGAGGAGATTACTGAAGGGAGTGAGAGGATTTACTGAAGGGAGTGAGGGGATTACTGAAGGGAGTGAGGGGATTACTGAAGGGAGTGAGGAGATTACTGAAGAGAGTGAGAGGATTTACTGAAGGGAGTGAGGGGATTTACTGAAGGGAGTGAGAGGATTACTGAAGGGAGTGAGGAGATTACTGAAGAGAGTGAGAGGATTTACTGAAGGGAGTGAGGGGATTTACTGAAGGGAGTGAGAGGATTTACTGAAGGGAGTGAGGGGATTACTGAAGGGAGTGAGAGGATTTACTGAAGGGAGTGAGGGGATTACTGAAGGGAGTGAGAGGATTTACTGAAGGGAGTGAGGGTTTTACTGAAGGGAGTGAGGAGATTACTGAAGGGAGTGAGAGGATTTACTGATGGGAGTGAGGGTTTTACTGAAGGGAGTGAGGGGATTACTGAAGGGAGTGAGAGGATTTACTGAAGGGAGTGAGGGTTTTACTGAAGGGAGTGAGGGGATTACTGAAGGGAGTGAGAGGATTTACTGAAGGGAGTGAGGGTTTTACTGAAGGGAGTGAGGAGATTACTGAAGAGAGTGAGAGGATTTACTGAAGGGAGTGAGGGGATTACTGAAGGGAGTGAGAGGATTTACTGAAGGGAGTGAGGGGATTACTGAAGGGAGTGAGGAGATTACTGAAGGGAGTGAGGAGATTACTGAAGGGAGTGAGGAGATTACTGAAGGGTGTGAGGGTATTACTGAAGGGAGTGAGGAGATTACTGAAGGGTGTGAGGGGGTTACTGAAGGGAGTGAGGGGATTACTGAAGGGAGTGAAGGGATTACTGAAGAGAGTGAGGGGATTACTGAATGGAGTGAGAGGATTTACTGAAGGGTGTGAGGGGGTTACTGAAGGGAGTGAAGGGATTACTGAAGGGAGTGAAGGGATTACTGAAGGGAGTGAGGAGATTACTGAAGGGAGTGAGGGGATTTACTGAAGGGAGTGAGGGGATTCATAAAGATCGTGAGGGGATTACTGAAGGGTGTGAGGGGATTTACTGAAGGGAGTGAGGGGATTACTGAAGGGAGTGAGGTGATTACTGAATGGAGTGAGGGGATTTGCTGATGGGAGTGAGGGGATTACTGAAGGGAGTGAGGGGATTACTGAAGGGAGTGAGGGGATTACTGAAGGGTGTGAGGGGATTACTGAAGGGAGTGAGGGGATTTACTGAAGGGAGTGAGGGGATTACTGAAGGGAGTGAGGAGATTACTGAATGGAGTGAGGGGATTTGCTGAAGGGAGTGAGGGGATTACTGAAGGGAGTGAGGGGATTACTGAAGGGAGCGAGGGGATTACTGAAGGGAGTGAGGGGATTACTGAAGGGTGTGGGGGGATTACTGAAGGGAATGAGGGGATTACTGAAGGGAGTGAGGAGATTACTGAAGGGAGTGAGGGGATTACTGAAGGGAGTGAGGAGATTACTGAAGAGAGTGAGAGGATTTACTGAAGGGAGTGAGTGGATTACTGAAGGGAGTGAGGAGATTACTGAAGGGAGTGAGGGGATTACTGAAGGGTGTGGGGGGATTACTGAAGGATGTGAGGGGATTACTGAAGGGAGTGAGGGGATTTACTGAAGGGAGTGAGGGGATTACTGAAGGGAGTGAGGAGATTACTGAAGGGAGTGAGGAGATTACCGAAGGGAGTGAGGGGATTACCGAAGGGAGTGAGGGGATTACTGAAGGGAGTGAGGGGATTACTGAAGGGTGTGAGGGGATTACTGAAGGGAGTGAGGGGATCTCCGAAGGGAGTGAGGGGATTACTGAAGGGAGTGAGGGGATTACTGAAGGGTGTGAGGGGATTACTGAAGGGAGTGAGGGGATTACTGAAGGGAGTGAGGGGATTACTGAAGGGAGTGAGGGGATTTACTGAAGGGAGTGAGGGGATTACTGAAGGGAGTGAGGGGATTACTGAAGGGAGTGAGGGGTTACTGAATGTTGAGGAGGTCACTGAAGTGCCAGATTCTACATCCCTGTTCTGATATTGCAGCACTCACCTAAATCTGATTATTGTAAACAATTTTACAACACCAAGTTATAGTCCAGCAATTTTATTTTAAATTCACAAGCTTTCGGAGGCTTTCTCCTTCCTCAGGTGAACGTTTTTTTCCAACATCGTTCACCTGAGGAAGGAGGAAGCCTCCGAAAGCTTGTGAATTTAAAATAAAATTGCTGGACTATAACTTGGTGTTGTAAAATTGTTTACAATTGTCAACCCCAGTCCATCACCGGCATCTCCACATCATAAATCTGATTAGAATCCATTCCCTCAGAGGGACACACTGCTCAGGACTGAACAATGAGAGCAGGCTGAGGTATCGGAGGGGAGGGGGCCATGATTGTAGCACTCGTACCATAACGAGACACAGCACCTTCATCGGAGGAGGGGAGAACATTTGAAGTGGGGGTGTCGACCGATGTGAATCTCATTTTGATGCCTCGAGCCTCCAGCTGGATCATTCTCTCAGATAGCAATCACCCGATGGAAAAGGTGAGAGGTTCAAACTGTGGGAAGCAGAGAGACAATAACAAAGGAATGTGGAATGAGGTGAATCGAACAATCTTAATGTCTGACTGACATTGCGTCAGTTAACTGATGGTGTGTGTCCAACTGAATGGATTAACATCATTTTATGGATAAGGTGATGAAATCTCAGACCTGTGTAAATGGGTCAGGGATCATTATCAAGGGGAAAAAATGGAGAAATCATTAATTATAATTATTTATTGGTTGCAAAATGTTAATTGGAGAACCTGAAAAATGGGAGCTGGTTAACTTTGATTAACTCTTCAAGTGCTGCCCCTTCCTAAAATTAAAATTAAATTTAAAATTAGCGTGCAGTGATTGGGAGAGAGTGGGGTCAATTCTGGTACGTACATCACTCAGATTCTTATCAGCTGCAAAACCGACAGTGCAACTTTTGCATCGGTGGGATTCCATGTTTGTCATGTGTGCCATTATAACGTTTTGGTTAGACCCCATCTGGAGACTGCATTCAGTTCTGGGCACCTCCGGAAGGATATATTGGCCTTGGAGGGGGTGCAGCACAGATTCACCAGAATTATACGGGGCTGAAAGGGTTAAATTATGAGGACAGGTTGCATAGATTAGGCTCGTATTCACTTAAATGCAGAAGATTAAGGGGTGTTTAATTGAGGTGTTTAAATTGATTAAAAGATTTGATAGGCTAGATAGAGAGAAACTATTTCCTCTGGTGGGGGAGTCCAGAACACGGGGACATAATCTTAAAATTAGAGCTGGGCCGTTCAGGGGTGATGTCAGGAAGCACTTCTTCACACAAAGGGGAGTGGAAATCTGGAACTCTCTCCCCCAAAAAGCTGTTGAGGCTGGGGGTCAATTGAAAATGTCAAAACTGTGATTGAAAGATTTTTGTTGGGTCAGGGTATTAAGGGTTACTGAACCAAGGCGGGTAGATGGAGTTACGATACAGATCAGCCGTGATCTAATCGAATGGTGGAACAAGCTCGAGGGGCTGAATGGCCTCCTCCTGTTCTAATGTTCCTGTTTTCCCGTTAAGTTCTGTTGTTCCCTCGCCTCCGGCTACCTGAATCTACTCCTCCTTCTGCCAACTCTTTCGAGGAACTATCAAGGGTGAATGTGACACAGCTCCCCATTCCCTCCACCTCGATTGTATTAAAGGGCATGACTGTGCCGTCAGATTTAGTGTACCAGGGCACGTTCTTATAAGGACTGTGTGAACAAAATGTACAACCAATATTTAAAGCTGCGTCCCATTATTTTAAACTGCAAAAAAGTACAATAGCTTACATTACATACAGTACAGTCAAAATAAGAGTCAGAGAGGGAACTAAGAGGAGAAAATGGGGAAGTCAAGACAAGTTGAAGAAAAATGTTTAAAGTGTTATTTTTATTTTTTTAATTTATTTTTATTTTATTTTAGTCATGTGAGCCTTGGCCCAGTGGGTAGCACTCATTGCCTCTGAGTTCGAAGGTCATGGATTCAAGTCCCACTCCAGAGACTTGGGCACATAATCTAGGCTAACACTTCAGTGTAGTACTGAGGGAGTGCTGCACTGTCAGAGGTGCTGTCTTTTGGTTGAGATGTTAAACCGAGGCCCGATCTGCCCTCTCAGCTGGATGTAAAAGATCCCACGGCCACTATTCGAAAAAGAACACAGGAGGTCTCCTTGATGTCCTGACCAAAATTTATCCCTCAACCAAAACCAAAAGATTATCTGGTCATTTATTTAATCGCTGTTTGTGGGACATTGCTGTGAACATAAGAACATAAGAAATAGGAGCAGGAGTAGGCCATACGGCCCCTCGAGCCTGGTCCGCCATTCAATAAGATCATGGCCGATCTTCAACCTCAACTCCACTTTTCTGCCCGATCCCCATATTCCTTCATTCCCTTGGCTGCCACATTTCCTATATTAAAGTAGTAACTACACTTCAAAAGTACTTGATTGGCTGTAAAGCGCATTGGGTCGTTCTGAGGTCCTGAAAGGCGCTATATAAATGCAAGTTCTTTCTTTCTTTCTTACTTTTAAATTATAACCCATGGCTCTATAAGGCAGTAGTAAGGTTACTGCTGACATTTAAGTAGTTTATCAGTGCAATGCACCAGTGCAGACACCAGACTCAGACCAGTATCAGTGAAGTGTAATGCACTGCCTGGAGTTATACTGCCAACTGTGCATCACCCTGGGTTGCACTGAGATCGGTGACAAAGAAGCTGTGTGTGTGTGTGTGTGTGCATGTTCTCAAGCAACTTTTCTCGGTGAGCAGCTAGTCATTAATGTCGGGAGAGGGAGTGCAAGCCACTGCTTGCTACGAACGGTGAAATGTAAGTTTGTAAGGTGCAATGGACCAGCTGGGGGGCTCTTGGAACGTCGCAGTGTAACTCGGCATTGATGAGGAGTGAGGCCTCCAGTTGGAGGTCTCACTAGGTCTCACTCCTCATCAATGCCGAGTTACACTGTGACGTTCACATCAATGTCCACTGTGTGTCAATGTGAAAGTGACAGCATGACTCCACCCTCAGTGTTCGATTAGCCTCACAATGCAGGAGCTGAAAATATTTTTTAAATGCACTGCTCACAGAGGCTGGACCATCTCCCACAACCAAATTATTTCACCATCAAAATGTATGAGGGTGGATTGCACAACCCGACACATCACCCAAAAATCTATACACGACACTCCACTGCAGTACTGAGGGAGTGCTGCACTGTTGGAGGTGCCGTCTTTCGGAAGAGACGTTAAACTGAGGTCCTGCCTGGCCTCTCAGGTGGATGTAAAAGATCCCACGGCATTATTTGAAGAAGAGCAGGGGAGTTCTCCCCGTTGTCCAGGCAAATATTTATCCCTCAACCAACATCATCAAAACTTATTATCTGGTCATTATCACACTGCTGTTTGTGGGATCTTGCTGTGAGCAAATTGCCTGCCGCATTTCCTACATCACAACAGTGACTACACTTCAAAAGCACTTCATTGGGGATGTCCTGTGGTTGTGAAAGGTGCTATGGAAATGTAAGTCTTCATTTTTCTTTTCTTGGCCCGATTTCCAGGCCTCGATCCGGTGTGCTGTCCCGGGAGGCCCATTTGGCGCCTCTCCCGCTGGCCTGACGAATGTAAATGAGGCCAGACCCTCGAAACGATGGAGCCACCTTCACCGAAGGAACGGGCGGCCAATGAATGTGCCCCGCCCGTCAGAATCGACCCCTGTGTGTGATAACTTCTACACCTGCTAATACAATCCGATCGCCACCCCACAAAAAAAACTACCTTCTGCATGGCGGTTAGCACTGAAGTGGGATTTTGTTTAAAACAAGCAGACGTAGGGAAAGCAGACACATTTTGAAAGTTTTAGTGATATTGGAACGGATGCTTTGTTTGGATGGTGTCGGTCTCTGTGCAGCGAGGCCTCCTCTGATGTCTGCTTACATCTGCAATCTGCCCAGAGACAGTCTGTATCAGAGCTTGCCAAGGCATTTGATGAAGAATGGAATAATCCATTCTCAGCTCTCCAAGATATCTAAAGATCAATTTTGCATTGACAAATCTTGATCAAACACCAGCTAAAGATCAGACTGGCAACAGACACCGAGATTGGCTTGAGAACATGTGCTAAAGAGGAAGGAAAGTCTCAAGGTAGACTCGCTGTACAAATTACTCACCCAATGTCAGGCGAAAATATAATTATAAAACCGTCCATTACTCGTTTAAAAACTTCAAATGGTGACTCAAGGGTAAAGTTCAGTCTCTGAGCAATAGACCCGGAAAGTTCCAGGTTCAATCCCCAGTCTGTACTGAGTTACACAGGAACAGGAGGAGACCATTCAGCCCCTTGAGTCTGTTCCACCATTCAATTAGATCATGCTGATTTACTCAACTCCATTTACCTGCCTTTGCTCCATATCCCCTGGTACACTGACCTAACAAAAATCTATCCATCTCAGTCTTGAAAATTTCAATTGACCCCCAGCCTTTTCGGGGAGAGAGTTCCAAATTTCCCCTACTCTTTGTGTGAAAAAGTGCTTCCTGATTTCGCTCCTTAATGGCCTGGCTCTAATTTTAAGATTATGCCTCCTTGTTCTGGATTCCTCCACCAGAGAATATAATTTCTCCGTCTCTACTCTTTTATGAATCGTTTTATCATTTTAAACACCTCGATTGGATCACCTCTCAATCTTCTAAACTCAAGGGAATACAAACCAAGTTTATTCAACCCAGCCTCAAAATTTAACCCTTCCAGCCCCAATATCATTCTGGTGAATCTGTGCTGCACCCCCTCCAAGGCCAATGTAAATATATCCTACCTGAGTTGCCCAGAACTGAACACAATACTCCAGATGGGGCCTGTGCAAGACTTTGTATAACTGAAGCATAACTTCCTCCCCTTTGTATTCCAGCTCCCTTGAGATATGAACCAACACTCCATTTGCCTTTTTGATTACTTTTGTACCCGTCCAGTAGCGTTTAATGATTTGAGTACCTGGACGCCTAAATCTCTTTGTTGCTCCACACTTTATAGTTTCATGCCATTACAAAAATATTCCAATTTGTCTTTCTCAGATCCAAAGTGGATGACCTCACACTTCCCCACATTGAACTCCATCTGCCATTGTTGTGCACTCACTTAGCCTATTCCTTTAGAACTTACTGCTTCCATCAGTTAGTTGATCGCAGGCAAGGTGACAGAAGGGGAAGTACAGTTAACTGTCCCTGTGATATGAAGGGGTTCAGAGTCCTGATCACCATACAGCAATCCTTACTGGAAGCACGTATATCTTGTCACTGGATGAGGAAAGAAATAAGCTCAGTTGTGATGCTCCCGCAATAGAATAGGCAGCCAAAGCCCACCGTCAAGGCTTATACACGAAAAATGGCCTGCATTATGTCATGCCCCTCCCCATCACTGAGTAGCCCAGGAAACATATATGACTGACAAAGTGTCCAGTAGTGCCCAGCTGGTAGTGTCTTAGCCTGGGATCAGGTGATCACAGATCTGCTCCCAGGTCCATTGAAATGAATGGAGCTGCTCTAGTGAAGGTCACATCAGCACAGGAAATTGAAGTCTTTTATTTAATAATCAGGCAACAAGTATTTTTATAATTGTACTTTTTTCAGACATCCTACAGAAAGTCTCATCTGTCCGTCCATGGTGTTCTGCCCCAGGGCAGGTCCTAACCTAAGTCTCATACGTGAGATTCTTGAGCCACTTACTAGGGGAAGAGTGGCTGAGGTGGTTTCCCGTTGCCTTCCTCACGGTTCTTATCTTCGGTGTACCTTCTCCTAGATGGGCTGCACCTAAGGCTAAAGAGCCCCACCCACCCTTTACAATGGAGGGCCACCCACACCCATTCCCCATTGGACATCAACCCAGTATTCAGAGTCTCCGCTCACCGGGACTGTCTGGAGTGGGTCCCAAAACCAATCTTTCTGACTCAGAGGCAGGAATACTACCCTTGAGCCTGTGGTCACTCCATCCAGACCCAAGTCCCCCACTGGATCTGAACACAGTATTTAGACACCATATCTGAGTCTCCACTCACCAGTTCTGTCTGGAGTGGGTCGCAACCCTTCACCTTCTAGACTTCAGAGGCAGGAACGCTACCACTGAGCCAAAAGCTTGCACTGTACAGAAAGTATCCCCTCTTTATACAGAGAGTGATGCATCACTCATGATGTGGGTCCCAAAGATCATACAAACATTTGAAAAGAAGGGTGAGAAAGATTATTGGTCACATCAAGCCTGTCCCATCAGTAAACAGTGCAGTCTCCACCCTCCAGCAACACTGTTTCCCGGGAGAGGCAAAATAAACAGACGTAGAGAGGCACAAAGCACCCTGGCACTGAGAGTGCTGGCCTATATCACAGCATTGAGCCAAGTGATGTGCATTTAACAGCCTACTGCCCTGGATTTCCTCAGACCTTTTGCTGCTCAAGTAACATGGCCAGATGATCCGTTGACCCCCGCAAGTGGGGTTTCTGCCGTACTTCCGATGAAGTTACGGTAGACAGTCCAAGGAAATTCAGGGCCTGCACTGCCTCTTTGTTAAATACGGTGTCAGCCTTGGCTCAATTGGTAGCACTTTCACTTCAATAAGAAGTTCCTGGGCTCAAGCCCCACTGCAGAGACTTGAGCCCATAATCCAGGCTGACGCTCCCAGTGCAGGCTTTCTGATGACATGTTAAACCGAGGCCTCGTCTACCCCATTAGGTGGATGTAAAATATCCCATGCCACTATTTCAAAGAAGAGCAGGGGAGTGTCCTGGCCAATACTTAACCCTCAACCAACACCTAAAACAGATTATCCGCTCATTATTTCATCGCTGTTTGTGGGATCTTACTATGCACAAATTGTCTGCTGCATTTCCCACTGTCCTACAGCAGTGACTACACTTCAAAAGTACTTCATTGTCTGTAAAGCGCTTTGGGGCATCCTGAGGTTGTGAAAGGTATTATAGAAATGCAAATTTTTTTTCTTTCGATGACTTTCGCTTGCATAGGTTTTAGTGTAAATTGGAGATTATTCTCTAACCTGGAGGAATGAGACGGAGAACATGTATAATTAAGATTGCAAGAAAGTTCCAGGACATGATACTGGAACTCATCCCGTTAGTTCATTAGCTCTCCCATTACACAATGCAACCTCTTTTTAATTTACATTCATGCTCAAACACATGTTTTTGTTTTGTGCAAATGGTAATAAATATCTTGGAGACAGACCTATCCTTCTGGTAAAAACTGATAATAAAATCCCCCTACTGAGTATTTCTCCAGATATCCAATTAATTAATAAAGAAAGCAGCGCCCAAACTGTCACATCGAACAGCAGGGTGCTGCAACGGTTGGCTGGGCCAGGGCAAGGTTTGAATTCTAATTTACTTTTGGGATGGAAATAAATTTTCACGTGCACACAAACACACACAGGTACAAAAAATGGGGCCGTGGTCTCTCAGACGACTCATTTCTGATTTCAATAGCATGTGAAAACCAATCTAAAAAACAAAAACTTGAAGCAGGGTTTGAAATAATCAGTGTGCGCAGACAGAGATTAGCACTCTGTGATTACATCCACAGCTTCCATTGATCTGTCAGGTTCTATTGTTCTTTACAGGCTAAACAGCAGAGACCCACTCTGCTTTTCATTACAAAGAGGCAGTCGTTTCATTCTTAAGGGCATGTTGACTCATCCTTCAAAGGAGCAATGTGCTGCCATGCAGCTGTGGGAGGCAGATTCAATTCTCTGAGTTCCTGCCCCATACTACCCTCCACAGGGGAGGTTACAGAATGGAACTGAGTCAGAGGGGAAGCAAGAGAGAGAATTCTCCATCGACCATGCTTGTGGCAACCCTTGTGACTCGACCCTCCTAGAAGGACAAGGGCAGCAGCTGCATGAGAACACCATCAGCTCCAAGTTCCCCTCCAAGTCACACATCATCCTGACTTGGACATATATCGCTGTTCTTTCACTGTCGCTGGGTCACAATCCTGGAGCACCTTCACCAGACGGGCTGCAGCGGTTCAAGAAGAAGGCTCCTTCTCAAGGGTAACTAGTGATGGGTAATAAATGCCAGCCTTGCCAGCGACGACCACATCCCCAGAATGAATGAAAAAAGTGAGATCTTCCTAGTGCTGCCAATTTACTGGCACAAAGAATAAAATCAGTTAGACCAGTACCGATTAGATCTGGTACCTTGTTTGTACAGATACAGAGTGGTCACAATAAGCAAAGCTCAGTGTGGGCATAAGGCTCCAAGGAAGCTAAATCAATGAGAGGGATTGGGAATACAGTTGGGAGTCAAGTCAATGGCAACATGGTATGGCTTTCAATTTTTACTGAAGGGCATTTAAACTCCGTAACAGCTTACTTCAGGACTAATCTTTAAAGAGAGGACTGAAGAGATGTCGTCAAAACATTGACAAATAAAACAGTCTGTATGCACACTCTCCATCGATTTCAGATGATCATATTTGCACTGGACAGTGTACACTGTTAAGTGCCTCCTGGATTACAGATGCAGATGATGCTGACTTTCTTCACACATACGATATTCTGCAGCATTTAACCTCCTCTGGGACAGTAAGCATCTTACACTGAGTGCTATTTGCTTTAAATTGATACAGGAGCCACTTGGAAATTGCAATTGAATTTCTGTTTACTCCCCACAGTATTTTGCATCTATGATAAGCCCAAATTTTTCTAGCTAGCTCAAGTCTTTATCTGCAGCATTTAAAATGAATAGTTTTAGTCTAAAAACAACTAGTTAATCCAGAGAAAATGAATCCACCTTATATAACAAAAGTATTGCAGGTGGTCCACCATAGGACATGGGGAAGTGTCAATCACACATGCAAAACAACCAATGAACAGCCAGCAAAGGCCAAACACCTACCAATCAACAAGTAAAAAGCATCACAAAACCTACCAAATCCCTCAAACTCAATTTGGAACTTCCTTGATTTTTCTGCTCCTAGGATTTGAGATAAAACTTATAACTTAACAATCACATATAAGATCACTACTAAACAACAACTTGCATCAATATAGCACTTTTAACACAGGAAAAATAGGAACATAGGAACAGGAGGAGGCCATTCAGCCCCTTGAGCCTGTTCCACCATTCAATGAGGTCATGCTGATCCGTATCTTAACTCCATTTACCCACCTTGGTTCCATAACCCTTAATACCCTTTCCTAACAAAAATCTATCTCTTTTTTGAAATTTTGAATTGACCCCCCAGCCTCAATAGCTTTAAGTTATAGTCCAGCAATTTTATTTTAAATTCACAAGCTTTCGGAGGCTTCCCCCTTCCTCAGGTAAATGTTCAGGAGCTCCTCGAAGCCTACGCATTTATACATATAGAACAATACATGGTGTATACAGAATGCCCCTGCAACTGCCCGTTGCCAAGGCCCATCAAAGACGGGCACCTCAGCACCTCACTCTACCGCAAGCCCACAGACAACCTCACGATGCTCCACTTTTCCAGCTTCCACCCTAACCACGTCAAAGAGGCCATCCCCTATGGACAGGCCCTGCGAAACACAGGGTCTGCTCAGACGAGGAGGAACGCGATGGACACCTACAGACGCTGAAAGACGCCCTAGTAAGAACGGGATATGATGCTCGACTCATCGATCGACATTTCCGACGGGCCACAGCAAAAAATCGCATAGACCTCCTCAGGAGACTAACACGGGACGCAACCAACAGAGTACCCTTTGTCGTCCAGTACTTCCCCGGAGCGGAGAAACTACGCCATGTTCTCCGCAGCCTTCAACATGTCATCAATGAGGACAAACACCTCGCTATGGCCATCCCCACACCTCCACTACTCGCCTTTAAACAGCCACCCAACCTCAAACAGACCATCGTTCGCAGCAAATTACCTAGCTTTCAAGAGAACAGCGTCCACGACACCACACAACCCTGCCACGGTAACCTCTGCAAGACATGCCAGATCATCGACACAGATACCACCATCACACGAGAGGACACCACCCACCAGGTGCATGGTTCATACTCCTGTGACTCGGCCAACGTTGTCTACCTCATACGTTGCAGGAAAGGATGCCCCAGAGCATGGTACATTGGCGAGACCATGCAGACGCTGCGACAACGGATGAACGGACACCGCGCAACAATCGCCAAACAGGAGGGTTCCCTCCCAGTCGGGGAACACTTCAGCAGTCATGGACATTCATCCACCGACCTTCGGGTAAGCGTACTCCAAGGCGGCCTTCGAGACACACGACAACGCAAAATCGTCGAGCAGAAATTGATAGCCAAGTTCCGCACCCATGAGGACGGCCTCAACCGGGATCTTGGGTTCATGTCACGCTACACGTTACCCCACCAGCGAACAAATGTTATCTGTTTTTAATATAATGGGTCATTTGCTGGCTTTCTCTGCCTTCCGGATGTTTCTGCCTCTCTCTGTTTTTTTTCCTGTTTGTTTTTTTGTTGAATGTGTATTCGGGGGTTCTGCAGGTGACACCTCTCTGTCTGAACACGGTGATTGCCTTGGCAACGGGCAGTTGCAGGGGCATTCTGTATACACCATGTATTGTTCTATATGTATAAATGCGTAGGCTTCGAGGAGCTCCTGAACATTTACCTGAGGAAGGGGGAAGCCTCCGAAAGTTTGTGAATTTAAAATAAAATTGCTGGACTATAACTTGGTGTTGTAAAATTGTTTACAATTGTCAACCCCAGTCCATCACCGGCATCTCCACATCATCAATAGCTTTATGGAGGAGAGAGTTCCAGATTTCCACTCCCCTTTTGTGTGAAGAAGTGCTTCCTGACATGACCCCTGAACGGCCTAGCTCGAATTTTAAGGCTTTGTCCCCTTGTTCTGGACTCCCTCACCAGAGGAAATAGTTTCTCTCTATCTACCCCATCAACTCCTTTAATCATCTTAAACACCTCAATTAGATCAGCCCTTAATCTTCTGTATTCGAGGGAATAAGGGAAAAACATCCCAAATCACTTCACAGAGGTGTAATGAGACAAAAATAGACCCTCAGCCAAAGAAGGAGATGTTAGGAGGGGTGATTAAAAGCTTCATTAAAGTGATGAGTTTAAGTAGGATCTTAAAAGAGGAGAGGGAGGTGGAGAGGCAGAGAGATTTAGGGAGGGAATTGCAGAACTTAGGGCCGAGGCAGCTGTATGGCTTGAGAAGGCTACAGAGAAATGGATTTAAACACAAGGAAGCAAATTTTAAATTGGAGATATTGGGGGATCGGGAGTCAATGTAGATCTGTAAGGACATGAGCGATGGTTGAGAGGGACTTAGTGTAGAATAGGATACAGGCAGCAGAGTTTTGGATGAACTGAAGTTTATTAAGGTAGGAGGTTGGCCAGGAGAGCATTGGATTGGTTGGGTCTGGAGGTGACAAAGGCATGAAGGGGGGCGGTTTCAGCAGCAGATGGGCTGATGCAGGGCGGAGATAGGCAATATTACAGAGGTGGAAGTAGACGGTCTTGGTGATGGAAAGGATATGGGATCGGAAGCACAGCTCAGGATCGAATAGGATGCCAAGGTTGTGAGCAGTCTAGTTTATTCTGAGACTGTGGCCAGGGAGAGGGATGGAATCAGTGGCAAGGGAACGGAGTTTGTGGCAGGGGCCGAAGACAATGGCTTCAGTCTTCCCAATGTTTAACTGGAGGAAATTGGAGACCATCCAAGAGTGGATATTGGACAAACAGTCTGACAGCACGGGAGGCGTGGAGGAGTCAAAAGAAATGGTAGAGAAGTAGACCTAGGTGTCATCAGTGTTCATGTGGAAGCTGACCCAATATCTTTGGATGATATCGCCAAGGGGCAGCGTGTAGATGAGGAAGAGGGGGAGGCCTAGGGTAAATGCTTGAGGGGCTCCAGATGTAACGGTAATGAGGCAAGAAGAAAAGCCATTGCCAAAGTTGGTTTGGCTATGATTCAATAGGTAAGAGTGGAACCAGGCAAGGACAGTCCCATGAGCTGGACAATGGGAGGGAGGTGTTGGAGGAGGATGGTGTGGTCAACTGTGTAAATGGTTGCAGACCAAGGAGGATGAGGAAGAATAATGCACTATGGTCAAAATCACAGAGACACCTTTTGGGACTTTAATAAGAGCCATCTCAGTGCTGTGGCAGTCATGGAAATCTGATTGAAGAGGGGAAACATAGGGTTCCAGGAAAGATGGGCACAGACTTGGGAGACGAGAGCATGTTCAATGAGTTTGGAGAAAAAAGGGAGGTTGGAGATGGGCCAGAGTAGTCAAGGCTGGGTCTTTGAGGAGAGTATGATGACAGCAATTTTGAAAGGGAGGTGACAGGGAGGAAATTTAGGGGGTCAACTGTTTAGTGGAAATGAGGTCAAGGAAGCAGAAAGTGGGTCTCATGGACAAGGCGAGCTTGGAGAGGCTATGGGGGGAAATTGGAGAGAACTAGAAAAAGGTGTGGGTTGAGGGCAAGGGCATAGGGGAGCCTGGGGGAGGTTTGGTTTGGTGGGCAGGGGAATGCTGAACAGATGGTCACGTTCTTAGTGACAAAGTAGTCCATGAGCTCCTTGTATTTGTTGTTGGAGGTGAGGGTGGAGGGGGCAGGGGAGAGGGGTTTAAGGAGAAGGTAGGTGATATGTATAGTATTTGCATAGTGTTAACTGAACACTAGATGGAGCCCTAAAGGGAATTAGCGCATTGTAACAATTGCACTCGGCGGTCTCCCTTGTATTGCTTTTGTTATTCTTTGACGAGAATGTTCTAGACGTTCTGGAAATAAAAGCATAAAAACATGTGTTTATTCAGATGTAATAATTTGTTCTCCAGGATGATCATCGAGTAGTGGACAGTTCTGGCAGAGGAGAGTGAGGCCCGATAGTGCTTGATGTGATCCAGCCACATCTGGTGATGGAGAGCTAAACCATCTGTGCACCAGATGTGCTCATGTCTGTGCCCCTTGGACGGAGACAATGAAGATAGGGATCAAAGCAGGGGCAATGACCAGGGTGAGGGAGAGGAAGGGTTTTACTGGGGAAAAGGCATCAAAGGTGCGGGTTAGGGAGTGGTTGAGCAGATTGACAGTTGCAGAAATATCATGGCAAATAGAAGGTCAAAGGCTAGACAGTCAGTAATTTGACCGTGCTGTTGTAAGTGAATTGGGGGAGAGTTTTTTTTCCAGTGATGAGATTTTCCAGGCGCAGAAGGAAGTGGGGTTGGGAGGAGCTAGAGGGAAGTGGATAATGAGGGATACAAGGAAGTGGTCAGAGTTGGCCTTGCCTGTGATTGAGACCATGGGAGTAGAAAGGCCAGGTGAGAGAGCAAGGTCAAGGGTTAGCTGTGAATATTGGTAGAAGTTATTTAAAATAATCGTTGAACTTAGGCACAGCTTGTGCAGTGTTGTAAATCCATCCAACAGTTTTCTTCACATGTCTAACACCTGGGACTTGAGTTCTGTTCAATCTCCAGAGTTCCTGGGCCTTTCCTTGGATGAAGAGTCTTGACCAGGTACCAGACTACAATTCCCACCATGCACCAGTGTCACCCTGAGCAAGTTCTGTGCTTGACCAAAACTCCCAGATTGCAGCTCGGGGCTGCCACTGATGCCGAGTGGGGTAAGCATGGGCTGAATTCCTCTTTCCTTCTACATTCTCTCAATTTACAAACAGGAAACACAGCAGGCTTTGCAAAGGCTCAATCTTGCTGTCAATTATTGAAAAAAATAATGGATGATGGTCATTTAATAACTCAGGCTATTTTTATATATACAACACATTTTGGTGGGTGAATTAAAACATCAAGATTTCTTTTTATGATTGATAACAAACCTAGGCATTCATTGAGCATGCCCAGTTCCCTGATCTAGTGCCCTGTGCCCCGCCCTCCGGCCCCTGTGCCCCGCCCTCCGGCCCCTGTGCCCCGCCCTCCGGCCCCTGTGCCCCGCCCTCCGGCCCCTGTGCCCCGCCCTCCGGCCCCTGTGCCCCGCCCTCCGGCCCCTGTCTCCCGTTCTTCTGCCCTGTGCCCAATTCCCCAGCCCTGTGCCCAATTCCCCAGCCCGGTGCCCAATTCCCCAGCCCTGTGCCCAATTCCCCAGCCCTGTGCCCAATTCCCCAGCCCTGTGGTTAGTTCCCTGACCCTCTGCTCCAAATGAAAATCTTTTGGATTGTCCAATGGGCGGGCGATCCGCTCTGTCATATTGTCGCCCAAGCGGTGATGGGGAAAATTGCTCAATGTGGGCACAGGAGATCAGCAAACTTCACCTTCTGCACTTGGCTCGATTACTGCTAACTGTTCCTATAACCCTTCATCCTGTGCCGAACCAGATATTGATACAGCTCTTGTTAATTGTCTCAGCACTGACCGCTTGGATTCGATGTTTATTCCAAGTATCCACCAGTCTGGTGCGAATGTTCATCCTGGCCTCGAAATCTCAAGGATACTGAAGCCTTAAACCATCTGATTGACAAACTGAAGGTTACAAAATACATACACAGTCTGAGCAGTTACTTCACATCGCTCTTAGGTCACGCTAGAGGTGACAAGAAGGATAGAAGGTAATCAAATTTGAGCCGTCTCCACCAAGCCCTCGAGTGGTGTCCTCAGCTCCTGTTGCCAGGGCTCAGGGGCACACACAGAGCTGCTGCATTATGTTACACACTGCATTCGGCATAAGCTTTGCCTTCAGTTACAAGGAGCCCGACAGTTGACAGCTTTAATTCCTGGCCCAAAGCCAACTGTGGAACCTGCCACGATCTGTTCCTGTTGAGGTTATTGTGGTCATCAGTGATTTGAACAGCAGTCAAATACTTTTGCAGGAGAATACTGATCAGAACTTGATGAGACTGGACTGAGATTCAATTAATGGTTATTGGGATAGCAACTGGTCAGCAGGAGCATATTGTTCAAGATAATTAAGGTTTTATAACTTGTTACTGTACACCAATATGTGCGTATATATCTCATTTATCTATCTGACTTTAAAGGCTGTTGCCTTTTTCCAATTTCCTCTAACTATTCATTGGCTAGGAGTATGTTCTGTTAGTTTATTTATCTCACTGTATTAGTGAGTCTGGGAATTGCAGTTTGGCTCCCATGAACATTACAGGATTAAAGGTAAACATTAAATGAAGGACAACTGTTGGGATTTTCTTGTTGCTCCTGATCAGAACCTTTCTTCGACCTTCTGCCCATTGGTGAATATCTGACCCTGGGGGGAGGCGTCCCCAACCTCCGCTGAAGAGCCACGTCAAAACTGAGGCAGGAGACTGTGGCAGCGGCATTTGCACAGGTTACTCTGTGTCGTAAAAATACATGTGGGCCCGGAATTTGCTTCAAAAATAACTGAAAGGCGCTCACTGTTATTTCAGGGCAAATGGAAGAACAACTTCCAGCGAGGGCACGCAAATCCAGAACTTGCTCTCCGAGGTGCCCTGCTGGTTTGAAAGCTGCCCGGGAGGGACAGCTCGTCGGTGAAATGAATGGACCAATGTGAAGTTGCTGCATTGGCCAGCTGGAAATGAATTAATCTCTCCATAAAAAATGTACGCTGGGTTTTTTAGGTCTAAATTAACTTTTAATGGTGTGGTAAGTCTTAATGACTGCCGAACAACCTCTGTGGCACTAAAAATTAACCTTTATAAAGGTGGAGTCTGATTACTTCCGATTTTAATTGTTGGACTTTTAAAAACATTTTTCTCTCTGTCTCTTTTATCTCTGACTTTTAATTTGATATTTCTTACCCTCTCTATATTTCACTTTCTTTAACTGAATTCACTGTTGTAGCTTTCACTTCCTGGTTTTGACTCTGCTGCGGCTTGTCAAGGATGCTTCAAGTTGATTGGTTGAAGGGAGAGAATGATCCTTTCCCCACTCACACAGCTCAGGGATGCCCGGGAGAGGTCCCTGCACCTTTTGCAGCTCAGAGATGCCCGGGAGAGGTCCCTGCACCTTTTGCAGCTCAGAGATGCCCGGGAGAGGTCCCTGCACCTTTTGCAGCTCAGAGATGCCCGGGAGAGGTCCCTGCACCTTTTGCAGCTCAGAGATGCCCGGGAGAGGTCCCTGCACCTTTTGCAGCTCAGAGATGCCCGGGAGAGGTCCCTGCCCTTTTTGCAGCTCAGAGATGCCCGGGAGAGGTCCCTGCACCTTTTGCAGCTCAGGGATGCCCGGGAGAGGACCCTGCACGTTTTGCAGCTCAGAGATGCCCGGGAGAGGACCCTGCACCTTTTGCAGCTCAGAGATGCCCGGGAGAGGTCCCTGCCCTTTTTGCAGCTCAGAGATGCCCGGGAGAGGTCCCTGCCCTTTTTGCAGCTCAGGGATGCCCGGGAGAGGTCCCTGCACCTTTTGCAGCTCAGAGATGCCCGGGAGAGGTCCCTGCACCTTTTGCAGCTCAGGGATGCCCGGGAGATGCCCGGGAGAGGTCCCTGCACCTTTTTGCAGCTCAGAGATGCCCGGGCGAGGTCCCTGCCCTTTTTGCAGCTCAGGGATGCCCGGGAGAGGTCCCTGCACCTTTTGCAGCTCAGAGATGCCCGGGAGAGGTCCCTGCACCTTTTGCAGCTCACCGTTGAAGCAAGCTGCCACCCAAAAGCCTGCAAAAAGTTTGTGGGCGAGTTTATAACTAACGAGCGGCAGGCGACATCCGTTCAATTTCCAGGCGATTAGAAAGAAAAGTTAGGTCGATGGGAAAATCGTCCGATGCAGGCTAAAGAAAGAATGGGCTGTTTAAGTTACACATGGTTAAGGACACAAAGAAGAGCAGATCACCATAGCAACTTGCAGAACCTGGCTCCAGATCGGCTGACGGCCTACATAATTTGGCTACATTAAAAACAGTGGAAAGAAAACAAATGGTGTGTCAATCGATCCTGGGGATTGTTACTTGAAGAAGCCAATTATTGACCAGCAACCGCCACAGAGTTGTGGATCAAAGTTAAAAGGACTAAACACCCAACCGTGTAAAGGAAGGGTTTTATTTCCCCACTGCTCTGCTGACCGGCTGCAGGTTCACAGATTGTTTGTGGAACGAGTGACCCGACCACGAGAGAAAACCACCTGCTCCACCACAACTCGTGTCCATCGAGACATTTAGAGGGCCTCGACACGCCTGAACAAGACCATGAGTCTATATGAACTTTCGTTAAAGCGTTAGTCTATGGTAGACCTTTGTTTTCCAAAAGGGTTTGCACTTTGGAAAGTCAGAAGGTGGTTTTTATTGTTATTAAAGCAATCCTAAATCGTCCATGAACTGAAGATATTGTTTGATTCTAATGACGATTTTCTAGTATATAATAAATGATTGTTTTCTTTACAAAGCCATGGTTTATGCCTGAAGTTTCTTTAGGAAAAAGAGCCCATTAAAGTAAATATAAAATTACATTGTGTGAAGATGAAAAGACATTTTCCAATATGAAAGAATAACATCACATTGCACCTTTTGTCCCTACATCAGCCAACTTCCAAAACACTGGGCTTAACAGGCTGCCCTCCAGACCAGCCCTCTAATCCCACAAATGCCAAGGGATATGGCGAGGCCATATTTCCCTCATTTGAATGTTATTAACAAACACTGTCCATATCTGTGCTGCCAAGAGCAGTCCCTGGGAAATGGTGGTGGGAGGGCGGGGAACAGTTGGGGGTTGGAACAATTTTGTACAATCTTTTGGGAAGATTGTTTGAAGTTGTAATTTTGTTTTTCCCTCTGTCTATAATGGTTGGATGCTGAGATAAGATCAATAGAACGTGTGCATGGAAGGCTGCCACCAGGTTTTGTCAATGAAAGAAAGCAGGGATAGAGGCAGATGGGGGAGGGGGTCACTCATGGACATATTGTGCCTGCAACACTCAGATAGTAGACAAACAGTCAGACAGGTAGACGGATAGACAGGTGAATAAGTAAGTGGGGCACATATTTTATCGAAAGCTTTCAACATCAATTTTCATTTATATAATACCTTAAACATAGTAAAACACCCCATAGCACTTCATAGAGTGTCATGAAAAAATGGACACTGTGCCGAAGAATATTAGGAGGGGTGACCAAAAGCTTGGTCAAAGAGGTGTGTTTTAAGGAGGAGATAGAGGTGGAGGGGTTTAGGGAGGGAATTCCAGATCATGAGACCTAGGCAGCCAGGCATGGCCGCAATACACAAAAAGCCAAAGTCGCAGGATCGGAGAATTCAAAGAGGTGGTTGTAGGGCTGGAGGAGGTTACACAGGTAGGGAGAAGCAGGGCCGTGAAGGGATTTAAACACAACAATGAGAATTTTGAAATCGAGACATTGCTGGACCGGGAGCCAATGTAGGTCAGCAAGCACAGGGGTGATGGGTGAACAGGACTCAGTGCCAGTTAGGCTACAATTGTAAACAATTTTACAACACCAAGTTATAGTCCAGCAATTTTATTTTAAAATAAAATTGCTGGACTATAACTTGGTGTTGTAAAATTGTTTACAATTGTCAACCCCAGTCCATCACCGGCATCTCCACATCACAGTTAGGCTACAGGCAGCAGAGTTTTGGATGAGCCGAAGTTTATGGGGGATAGAGGATGGGGAGCTGACTCAGGACAATATTGGAATAGTTGAGTCTGGAGGCGAGAAAGGCACGGGTTAGGGTTTCAGCCGCAGGTGGACTGAAGCAGGGGTGGATATCATACATTAAATTTTAGTTTTTGTGGTCTTCAGGCCCTGGAAGATTTATTTAAACCCCAAACCCTTCTCTACCTTCCCCCTCCTCCCACCACCTTGCCATCTCCCCGTCCCAACCCATTCCTTCTCTACCTTCCCCCACTCTCTTCTTGCCTCCAGTGTTGCATTCCTCCCTTGGCTCCAGTATGATTATGACCACAACCTTTACTCCCGCTACATCTGGCCTTGACTCAGTCTGTGCAAGGTAACAGGAAAGATATAGGTGAGTAATAGATAGACACACTAGTCAATCTCCTGTTAGCGCACACCAGGACTCAAGGCCAAGTGTAGTCTTCAGGCGAACTACGGCTAGAGAGTGGGGGGATAATTCAAATACGGTGCAAAGACGTAATTAAGTCCCCATTGTAAAGTCACACATTATGTCCTTATTTTGATATTATACTTTGATTTTATGTCATCATTTATTGTTAAATAGTGAAGCTTACAGCAATTTGGGAAGCGGAGAAGTGGAGTTGTTTGGAGGGGAACAAGCTGAGATACTACAGTGTTATCACTGAGAGGAGGGGTCATCTTCCATCTCCCCGCCCGGGCCGTGACCTGGTGGAACAGATCGCTTACACCGATTGCAAATATCTCAAGTTACTGATACTAACCAATCCGTGAACTAGTACACAGCCGGTGGGATGGTCCACACTCCCGTGATCTACTGTAATAAACTGGATAGCCCAGTGGTGAAGGATCGAATACCAGAGCCTGATCTTCAGTTGCTTCCAAGCCTTTATTCACAGAGATCAACATTACACACTGCGCATCCCCTAGATAAACTCTCATATAAATGGATAAAAGAGAGTTCCCAATTGATACGCACCACCTGAATACAATTAACACTAATTGATATAAATCACATGGATATAATTAACACCTACCCTCCTTTCTCCACCACATTCCTGGGTCACGGGAGATTTCTCTGCTTTACCAGATTTCCCATGCTTCTCTCCTCTGCTATCCTGCAGTAACCATTCACACATCCTCTGGACACATCTTTTGTTTTTCTAATTTCTCTAATTATCACCTCCTTTTGCCTCGCACCATCATCACTTCTGGCATAAGACCATAAGAGATAGGAGCAGGAGTAGGCCATTCGGCCCCTCAAGTCTGCTCTACCATTTAATAAGATCATGGCTGATCTGATTTTTACCTCAACTCCACTTTCCCGCCCTTTCCCCATATCCTTTGACTCCCTTGTTGATCAAAAATTTGTCTAACTCAGCCTTGAATGTATTCAATGACTCAGCCTCCACAGCTTTATGGGATAAAGAATTCCAAAGATTCACGACCCTCTGGGAGAAGAAATTCCTCCTCATTTCCGTCTTAAACGGGCGACCCCTTATTCTGAGACTATGCCCCTAGTTTTAGATTCCCCCATGAGGGGTAACATCCTCCCAGCATCGACCCTATCGAGTCCCCTCAGAATCTTATATGTTTCAATAAGATCTCCTCTCATTCTTCTAAACTCCAATGAGTATAGACCCAACCTGTTCAATCTTTCCTCATAAGGCAACCCTTCCATACCTGGAATCAACCTGGTGAACCTTCTCTGAACTGCCTCCAATGCAAGTATGTCCTTCCTTAAATAAGGGCACCAGAACTGGACGCAGTACTCCAGGTGTGGTCTCACCAGCACCCTGTACAGTTGTAGCATGACGTCCCTCCATCTCCCTAGAAATAAAGGCCAATATTGCATTTGCATTCTTGAATAGGGGTGTTACGTTTGCGGTTTTCCAATCCGCTGGGACCTTTCTAGAATCTAGTAAATTCTGGAAGATTACAACCAATTCATCCACTATCTCTGTAGCCACTTCCATTAAGACCCTCGGATGCAAGCCATCAGGTCCAAGGGATTTGTCAGCCTTTAGACCCATTAGTTTACCTAGTTATTTTTCTCTAGTGCTAGAGATTGTTTTTAGTTCCTCCCTCCCCTTTGCCCCTTGATTTTCTACTATTATTGGTATGTTATTAGTGTCTTCTACTGTGAAGACAGATACAAAATATCTGTTCAATTCCTCTGCCATTTCCTTGTTTTCCATTATTATTTCCCCAGTCTCATCCTCTAAGGGACCAATGTTTACTTTAGCTACCCTCTTCCTTTTTATATACCTGTAGAAGCTTTTACTGTCAGTTTTTATATTTCTTGCTAGTTTACTCTCAATTTATTTTCTCCCTCTTTATTATTCTTTTAGTCATCCTTTGCTGGTTTTTAAAGTTTTCCCAATTTTCAGGCTTACCAGTAATCTTTGCCATGTTGTATGCTTTTTCTTTTAACCTGATACCATCCTTTACTTCCTTAGTTAGCCATGGTTGGTTCACCCTTTTTGTGGAGTCTTTCCTCCTCACAGGGATATATTTTTGTGGCGAGTCATAAAATATCTTTTTAAATGTTTGCCACTGCTTATCCACCATCATACCATCTAATCTGTTTACCCAGTCCACTTTAGCCAATTCCACCCTCATTCCTTTGTAATTGCCCTTATTTAAGTTTAATACAGTAGTTTCAGACCCGAGAACCTTGCTCATTCAATCATTTCCTGCTCTCCACCCAATCATTTTTTCTTTTCTTGCTCTCTTTCTCTGGCTCTGTACCTGATTATGACCATAGATGGGAGGCCATTCAGCCCCTCGAGCCTGTTCCACTATTCAATCAGATCATGGCTGATCTGTATCCTCAACTCCATACACCCGCCTTGACTCCATATCCCTTAATACCCTTGGCTCGCAAAATTATTAATTGAGCTAGCATCTACTGCTTTTTGTGGGAGAGAGTGTTCCACACTTCTAACACTCTTTGCTTGAAGAAGTGTTTCCTAACTTCTCCCCTGAATGTCCTGGCTCTGATTTTAAGGTTATGTCCCCTTGTCCTAGACTCCCCCAGCAGCAGAAAAAGTTTCTCTCTAGAAGCTGTTCACCAGTAACATCTTCCAGTTCTGACGTGAAGTCATCGACCTGAATTGTTAACTCTGTTTCTCTCTCCACAGATACTGCCTGACTCGCTGAGTGTTTCCAGTATTTTCTGTTTTTATTTCAGATTTTCCAACATCTGCAGGATTTTGCTTTTTTGTTTTATTGTTTTGAACTAGGATGGATCCAGCAATGATGCAACAATGCTAAGATCAGCCCTTTCCAGAACTTATTTCAAGCAGGATGAGAAATTTGAGCACAAATAGTAAGTGAGTTACGTCGGACTTCATGGGTTCATGAGTTCCAGATGGCCCACAGGCTGTAGTTTGGACACCTTTGCTGTCTTTACTTCAGACGGTGTTTTACAATAGCTAAAATAAAATGAATGTTGTATTTCCTGACGTGGAATCCGGTTGTTTGTTCCACAAATTAATCAGGATGCAGCGTATTTATTCCCTTTGATTGGAATTGTGGGGTTGGTGAATTTACCACAGTGGAGGAGTGATGGTGAATCCTGGGCACTCTATCTCAGACATTGTGGGTGGAAGGCCACAGGTTTCGGTTCATAGGCGAGTCGGTCTGCTCTTGGAATTGCCTCTTAGCTGCAAACATAGGATAGAAGTGTTGGTAAAAAGTTGGAATTGGAAGGAGGCCCTTTGTGTGATATTCTTCAGGTCCTGATGGAAATCTTTGAAAAGCTTAAAATAATAATTCCATTTACTGTGAGATGGTTCTGTCCTCTGGCCTTTTTAATAATTCATCCTCCTTCCTGAGGGGGATGAGAAACAGTTCATCTTCCACACTTCCTGCACTCTTCTCTCTCCTTCTTATTGTTCTCTCTCTTCCTATGTCCCCCCCCCACCACCCCATCCCCCCACCACCCACCCTCACCTGATCCTCATACCGTTATCTTTGAGCATTTATCCTTTATCACATTGTATAATATACCCCAACCGTGAATACCAAACGATCTCTGCGGTCTATATTTATTGAAGAATAGAAAATGAGTAAATTTATTAATTTTGTTGTAAAGCTGGCCTGTTACAGAACCAGTGAATAATTTCCAAATCGTTTTTAGGAGCAGAGATGTTCCATTCTTCAACCCATTGTGTGTTGCTATTGTAAAGTGCCTGTTTGTTAATCTGAAGCTTTGTTTGGGACCATTGCTGTCCTTGATGAGAAAGTGTCATTTGTTGAGGAGGGACAGGTGTTGGCACTCTGCACCGCTGCAGGATAATAACCATTGATTGCTTGTAAGGAAAGAAGATAGAAAAGGAGGAATTGGCCCATTTATACTGCAGCTTTTGGAAAGTTGCTTTGACAGCAACGTAGGAAGGGAACAAAGCCACAGATGATGAGGAAAGTATCGGTACAAAAGAAGTGTCCCTGATGGAACCTATAAAATGTACAGGGATCGCTGTGATACTGAGTACACGGCAATTATGCTCAAGCCTTTAGTGTTGCAGTTTTAAGTGTGCATATTAAACCTTTGGGCCCAGAAATTGGTTACTGGCTTAAAATGGGTGCCAAATCCTCCAATATGGCAGGTGGAGCGCGCAAGCATTCCACGCCTTAAGTGCTCCGACCACCATATTGGTAACGGCAGAAAAAGAGGCGCCCAGGGTCCACGCCTGAAATGCGTTAGTCCCTTTGCATATTCAAATAGGGGCCTTATGCCTGTTTGAGGCTCCATTTGCTAAATTGGACAGCCCTGAATGCAGCCGGAGGCGGGACTGGGCCTGCTGCATTCAGGAAAACCAGGTCTACATGTGACCGAATCAAAGGTCCTTAAAGGGACCACTGGAGTCCGCCACCAAAAAGGTAACATTTTAAAAATAATTTAAAAATACGGCTTCCCCCAACTCCACTGCAGTGCCGAAGACCATTGCTGGCCCCCACCCGATCGCGGCCCTCCCACTCCCGATCACCCCATCCCACTCCCGATCAACCCCCTCCCACTCCTGATCACCCCATCCCATTCCCAATCAGCCCCTCCACCACCCGATCACCCCCTCCCACTCCCGATCAGCCCCTCCACCACCCGATCACCCCCTACCATTCCCGATCACCCCCTCCCACTCCCGATCACCCCCTACCACTCCTGATCACCCCATCCCATTCCTGATCAGCCCCTCCACCACCCGATCACCCCCTCCCATTCCCGATCACCCCCCCACTCCCGATCACCCCCTACCACTCCTGATCACCCCATCCCATTCCCGATCACCCCCTCCCACTCCCGATCACCCCCTACCACTCCTGATCACCCCATCCCATTCCTGATCAGCCCCTCCACCACCCGATCACCCCCTCCCATTCCCGATCACCCCCCCACTCCCGATCACCCCCTACCACTCCTGATCACCCCATCCCATTCCCGATCACCCCCTCCCACTCCCGATCACCCCCTACCACTCCTGATCACCCCATCCCATTCCTGATCAGCCCCTCCACCACCCGATCACCCCCTCCCATTCCCGATCACCCCCCCACTCCCGATCACCCCCTACCACTCCTGATCACCCCATCCCATTCCCGATCACCCCCTCCCACTCCCGATCACCCCCTACCACTCCTGATCACCCCATCCCATTCCTGATCAGCCCCTCCACCACCCGATCACCCCCTACCACTCCCGATCAGCCCCTCCCACTCCCGATCACCCCATCCCACTCCCGATCAACCCCCTCCCACTCCCGATCACCCCATCCCACTCCCGATCACCCCCTACCACTCCTGATCACCCCCTCCCACTCCCGATCAGCCCCTCCACCACCCGATCACCCCCATCCCACTCCCGATCATCTCCCTCCCACTCTCGATCACCCCCTCCCACTCTCGATCACCCCCTCCCACTCTCGATCACCCCCTCCCACTACCGATCGCCCCCTCCCACTCCCGCTCGCTCCCTCCCCCACCCAGGACCTACCTGAGAGTCGCTACCGACGATGCAGAGGCCCAAAATGCAATGTCAATTTTCCAGCGAACTGCCTGGTTTAGTCACCTGATGTTTACTCAATAGTTGTAGGTTCGAGTCCCATAATCCAGACTGACACTCCCAGCGTAGTACTGAGGGAGTGCTGAACTGTCGGAGGTGCCGTTTTTCAGATGAGACATTAAACCGAGGTCCCCTCTACCCTTTCAGGTAAATGTAAAAGATCCCATGGCACTATTCGAAGAAGAGCAGGTGAGTTCTCCCAGTGTCCTGGTCAACATTTATCCCTCAACCAACATCCCTAAAACAGATTACCTGGTCATTATCTCACTGCTGTTTGTGGGACATTGCTGTGCGCAAATTGGTTGCTGCGATTCCTTCAAAAGTACTTCATTGGCTGTAAAGCTCTTTGGGACATCCTGAGGTCATGAAAGGCGCTGTATAAATGCAAGTTCTTTCTTCACAGTGACGTAAGGTTAGAGGGCAGGTGACCAGGGTACACTTGATGTAATTCAGTCACTATTTCAAAGTCATACATCTTTCCTTATTTTTATATGAAACATTGATTTTATAATATTATTTATAGGTGATAGTAAAATGTAGGGCAATTTGGGAGGCAGAGAAGTTGGAGCGTTGGGTGTTCTTGACCGTACAAGCTGAGGGGCTGGGAGATTCAAAAGGCAGGGGTTACATTGCCACTACTGCTGGGATGGTGTAATCACAGTGTGACAAGTTTACATTGGCAGTTTCCATTATAAATGTGGAACTAGGAACAGGGCTAAGGATTACACTCCACATAACACCCATAAAATCCCACCAGGATCCCTCCAACAGCAACCAATAATAATCTTACAATACAGCTCAAAGCATTAACCAGAATTGGCATACACTTAGTGTTTAATTACTTCTATTCCAAAACTAATTACATCGGGGCTACAGGGTTAACCGCATGAGAACAAAAACAATTTTGGTAAGAGCCCTGAGAAAGAGCCCTGGTCATAGACTCCATTGCTCTGAGCAGATCCGACTCCCCTCGTGTATAAGGGAGCCCTATCTGTGCTCTAATCACATCGCAAGAATGCTGAATATTGTTTAATATTACAAGATATGATTTAAATGCATCAAAGATCAGCTCTTACTTTTCCACTCTTCAAGATGATGGACAGCCATGCTGGGGAATGGAACAAATTCCATTTTACTCCCTAATTTGTACAGCATTCCTAGATCATGTAACAAGGGGGTTTGATACAGACCAGAGATCTATATACACTGCCTAACAAGGTGCCTTAATCCCAACCTCCAAACTATTTCTAATAATCCTAGTGTGAACTATCTTTGCTATTATTCCGAGCCACTAGATGTGAGCTCAGGCTTCACTTCACTTAAAGCTGGCCAAGAGAGAGAAAAAAATTCATCCCATCACTCTGTGTTGGATTCAAACTCATGTCCCAGAGAGTGATAACTCAGCGCCTAGCAAGTCCCCCAGGTTCTAGGAACAGGAGCATGCCATTCAGTCCCTCGAGCCTGTTCCACCATTCAATTAGGATTCAAAAAGGACAAATTACCCCAAACCCACAATGTTCCTAGTTCCCACGATTTGGGAGTTTGGATTAGGCTGTCATTTTAAAACAGCAGAATACAAACTGGGTCAATCTGTTGGACTTCTGGTTGATGTGTGTATGTATTTGTCAGCAGAATAGTTAAAAGATCTCAGAATAGACAGCTAACAGCTGAATCCTCCTTGAAGCTGACAGAAAGATGCATTTGTAATTTCTCCTAGAAGACAGCCAGCTTGTCAACTCCACTCAGACAGAAGATGAGTGGATTTAAAGTGAAACCACTACAAGGGTCAGGTCATGTGGTGCGAATGTCTGATGAACAAATCCCCAAGATCTTTTATGGCACATTGACAACTGGGAAATGATTTTGTGGTGGTCAGCAAAAGAGATATACATACTGCTTAAAAGCCACTCTGATACTGTGCAAAATAGACATTGATAAGTGGGAACAATTTGCTCCAGATAAAGAAAGCACGGCAATAAACCGACCATGCAGGCACCTCCTACTATGAAGCCCGTCACATTGCTGATGCTGAATGTAATCGTCAGCTGAGGAAATCTCATCTGAAAAATCAAGATTTCCAAGCCTGGTGTATCCGGGATCTACTGTTCAATCTTTCCCAGCAAAAAATAGGTCTCAACAGTCAAAGAACTGACTGCAGAGAATGAGATGATATTCTGGTCATCTTCTTCCATATCGAAAGACAAACGACCTTTGTGAAAAGTATTCAGGAAATGTACTTTTTTTTTATTTGGAACAGGGTGACGAGTCTTTTCCTGTTTTATCATCCGAAAGCTCATGTGAAATTGATACAATTTACGTGATTACAAACTAAAAAAAAGTTTGCCCGTTTTTCATGAAGGAACGGCACGGACATGATGGGCTGAATAGCCTCCTTCTGTGCCATAACTTTCTATGATTGTATGACACCAAAATCAAAGCATCCTTCTAAAGGGTTTAAGTTTATCTAAAACTTTCAATGGAAAGTCTCAATCTGTTCATCTGACCTTGTGTGGGCCCAGATCAGATTCCTAACACGTATGTGTGCTGATTGCCTGTGTAAAGTCGTGCACTCCCACTACAGTACACAGGGCTGAAGGAAATAATGCAAGCTAATACCCGGGAGGACTGGCTTTATAATCAGAGTAAATTCCATTGCTGAGAGGGAATCTAATTCTGTTTCATGAGGAACCCTTGGCAATGTACCGAGCCCTACCTCAAGATACACAGGGACCTGAACCTCTGAATAATTTGTCACTTGTAATTTTCATAATGCCAATTTACGAGATTGGCTTGGTTTCCAAACCTCATCAACATTCGATTAACACTGCCTATTGCATACTAAAGGAAAGATCCGCCTTCCTCATTTACCACCAAAAAAACATTTTGACAAAAGATTGCTGAAAAAAAAGGAATATCCACTCCAAAAAGACTATTAGAAAATGTAAGTCTTCTGGGATCTTTTGTGATTACATTAGAAGCATAGTATGAGGTGCTTTCTTCACCAAGTCCCATCCACACTTAATCAGTATCCAAGGCTGGAGGCACTCACACAATACTGCCGATAGCTCTCTTTTCGAAACATTGTTATCTTTCATCTCAACTCTAAACGGGACAGATAGTTTCAACAAATATCAGGTCCCAGCTAAGCTTAGGGCTCATTTCTCACTAGTTCTTACCATCCTTCAGATGAGACGTTAAACAGAGGCCCCGTCTGCCCTCTCAGGTGGATGTAAAAGATCCCACGCACCATTTCGAAGAAGAGCATGGAAGTTCTTCCTGGTGTCCAGGCCAACATTTATCCCTCAACCAACACCAAAATCAGATGGTCTGGTCATTTATTTCATTGCTGTTTGTGGGATCTTGCTGTGTGCAAATTCTCAGCCGCGTTTTCTACATTACAACAGTGACTACACTTCAAAAAGTACTTCATTGGCTGTAAAGAGCTTTGGGATGTCCTGAGGTCGTGAAAGGTGCTATATAAATGCAAATTCTTTCTTTCTTTCTTTAATTTGCTTCTGACTCCTGGTTAGGTAGTTGACTCTATTTTTGTTGCTAGTTTAGCTTGCAGTAAACAATAAACCATATCTCAAAGGCTTGGCTTGGCTTTAATTTTCCACATGATCTGGATCATTCAAGTTGTATTTAAACAGGTGAACGAGCTGACTCAGTCCAGTGGTGAGTCCACAGCACAAAACTATCCACAATTCTGCTCAAATCGGTTCTAAAAGAATGAAGTAGAGTGGAAGAGTTTGCGATGAAGCTTGACCAACACAATGGGATGTGAGGAGGAGGAACAGCTTGTGGGGCAGTAGGTTTGCAGCTTAGAAGGAACATGAAAGGAAGAGTCAAAGCAACATTGACCACAGTAGTATCAACAAAATAGAAAAAGACAAGAAAGATTGTAACAGAAGCTGGGGGCTAGAGGGGAGAGACTGGTCACCCATCACATGTCAAGTTATCCTGTCCAGGAGTGCAATGCAGGTGTCACCAGATCCTTCCGAGAAATGGGACAGACTGGGGCTTTATAAAGAGTAACATTTCAGCTGACCCTAAGGGGCGGAAGAATTGCGATGGGGCAAGATGTCCACCTGCCACTTTGACCCCACCTTGACCACGTCCCAAATTAACGCGGCCAGAATTCCCCACACCGCTCCCCCCACATCAGTGACATAGTTTCTGGGCTGCAGGGCAGCTTAATGCAGCGGAAATCATTACATACATTAAAACTAAACCAAATCAAAACTGACCTCTCTGCCTACCCACCTCAGTTAACCTGTCTGACGGAATTCCATTCCGCTTTCTAGCCAACTGGGAGACCGATTATTGCAGATTGACTCAATCTCCTCCTTTTTTTGTGCCTTGTTTTGGCTGATTTTAGTTGCTCCCAGAAACAGAAACTGTTTCGTCGGGAAAATGCTTGAAATAGAGGCCTCGATTTTAACCCCCGCTCCCACACGATGTTCGGTAAAGAGTCGGGCGAGGGGTTAAAATCCTAACAGTCGAGATCTCGCCTCCAAGCACCCACATTCCCGGTCACTGTAATATTAAGGCCGGCGATTCAGACCCTGGACGAGGCTCCTGCTAAAAGCAGGCGGGAACCTACTTAAGATTCAAAAGTCGCAATGTCATCGGCACCACAACATAATCTTAAAGTCCAGGCAGGGGGAGTCCTGCACTATCTGCTGCCCGGTAGTGGTCAGTAGAGGCCCAAGTTACGTTTTAAAACTTTGCCTCTCTTTGAATTCCTTGTGGGCCAGAAGGATTAGGAGTGCTCTCCCTAGACTCCTCAAGGAATCCTTGGGCCTCCCCATCACCAACATTCACTCAATTTTCTGGGAATCCCCAACAATGACATCCCCACGATCTCTCTGCAAGTGGAAACCCCAGCCTATCCCTCTCACCATGAAGCCAGGGAATCCCCTCCATCCGCTGACCACCAGGGATGGTTCCCTCAGGTCCCCCGCTGCGGCCCCCTGCCGCCAAATATCCACTCCCGCCGGCCGGCCAGCTGGTCAATCTAACCGGGTGTCGGGCAGTACTCTGCAAATATTTATTCAAATGAGGCCCTGCCGTTAAGTTTGGCAGTGCCTCCCCGTCCCTGACCTTGCCGGGTTCATCGCCCGCTACCGGGCTCACCCTCACCATTCCCGCCCGCTCGTGAAAATCCAGGCCAGAGTGACTCCAAAAATTGCTCATTTCCCCAATCCTAAAAGTAACAGGGGAAGACGGAGGGTGGGGGGAATGAATAAGAGTGTTTCTACGGTGGCAAGTGAAATCACCCTCTGCTCCAGGAATCTGAAGAAGCTATTGAAAATTGTGGCTCAGAATTTACAAGCCCTGCTGCGGAATGCTCTTGTTTCTGCCCCTGAACCTTCTCTGCTCTGAGGAGAACAACCCCAGCTTCTCCAGTCTCTCCACGAAACTGAAGTCCCTCATCCCTGGCACCACTCTAGTAAATCTCTTCTGTACCCTGTCCAAGGCCTTGACATCCTTCCTAAAGTGTGGTGCCCAGAATTGAAAACAACACTCCAGCTGAGGCCTAATCAGTGTTTTATAAAGGTTTAGCATAACTTCCTTGCTGTTGTACTCAGTGCCTCTACTAATAAAGTACAGGATCACAAATGTTTTTATAACAGCCTTCTCAACTTGTTCTGCCATCTTCAAAGATTTGTGTACACACACCCCCAGGTCTCTGTGTTCCTGGACCCCCTTTAAAATTGTACCATTTACTTTACATTGCCTCTCCTCATCCTTCCTACCAAAAAGTATCACTTCACACTTTTCTTTGTTAAATTTCATCTGCCACATTTCACCAGTCTGTCTATGTCCTACTGAAGTCTGCTACTATCCTCCACATTGTTTACTACATTTCCAAGTTTCATATCATCTGCAAACTTTGAAATTGTACCCTCTATAAGTCAGGATGGTGTGTGACTTGGAGGGGAACGTGCAGGTGGTGTTGTTCCCATGCACCTGTTGCCCTTGTCCTTCTAGGTGATAGAGGTCGTGGGTTTGGGAGGTGCTGCAGAAAAAGCCTTGGCGAGTTGCTGCAGTGCATCCTGTGGATGGTACACACTGCAGCCACAGTGCGCCGGTGGTGAAGGGAGTGAATGTTTAGGGTGATGGATGGGGTGCCAATCAAGCGGGCTGCTTTGTCCTGGATGGTGTCGAGCTTCTTGAGTGTTGTTGGAGCTACACTCATCTGGACAAGTGGAGAGTATTCCATCACACTCCTGACTTGTGCCTTGTAGATGGTAGAAAGGCTTTGGGGAGTCAGGAGGTGAGTCATACACTTTTATTTATCTGACTCCCTTTATTTGAGAACAAACCTTTCATTTGGAGATACTTCTCATTTTCCAGCACCAGTGCTTATTTTTCAACATCCAATTCCATGTGTGATTTATCACCAAGTGACTAGGTTTCTAGAGATGCTTCTTAAGTTTAATATCCCTTTTACTTTATCAACCTGGTGCAGGAAAATGATGCAAAGTGACCCCCTGGATGTCGCTCCATTAGGTTTACACTGCCATTTACCTCTGCTCTCCAAAGCACTTTGGGGATTACCTCAGAAAGTGGAGAGCCATCTGGAGAGCATTCACAGAACTTCAACACTTATGCACTTCCTTGTTTTCATCCTCGTGTTCAAATCCCTCCATGGCCTCGCCCCTCCCTATCTCTGTAACCTCCTCTAGCCCTACAACCCTCTGAGATCTCTGCACTCCTCCAATTCTGGCCTCTTGTGTATCCCCGATTTTAATCGCTCCACCATTGGCGGCCGTGCCTTCAGCTGCCTAGGCCCTATGCTCTGGAATTCCCTCCCTACAACTCTCCTCCTCTTTCTTCTCCTTTAACACTCTGCTTAAAACCTACCTCTTTGATCAAGCTTTTAGTCACTGTCCTTAACATCTCCTTATGTGGCTCGGTGTCAAATTTTGCCTGATAACACTCTTGTGAAGCGCCTTGGGACATTTTACTACCTTAAAGGCTCTATATAAATGCAAGTTGTTGTTCCACCACAGTTGGACCAGGAGATTCTTGCTGTCCCAGATGCGTGTGTCCGCATGCTCTCTGTGCTTCTCCGTATCATGATACAAGCACCCTCATGCATTGCACCAGCTCTGAGCACTTAAGGGGCCAGACTTGGGGCTAGATTTTCAACCTGCCGTCCCGGCCTTGTGGATCGTCTGCCCGTTATAGAAACCGCCCGATTCTACTTTCGATCAATTGAAATGGAAGTGGAAATGGGAGAGTTTCTATAGGGGGGTGGCCATTCCACAGCACCAGTCTTACAACCGGGCTACACGTTGAAACTCGAACTCATGGTGTTGATGGTGCTCCAAGATAAAATGGCTGGTAATCCCCTCTAACCCCACATTCTGCTGGGAGATATTTTACTTTTTCTATTGATCCAGGTGAGCATGTGAGCCAGCATCAATCTCTGGGAGACTCTGCTGTTGGATCTAATCGAATTGTGACTGTTGCCAGGGATCTCCACCCTTTGTTTCCTACCCTTTAGCCAATTTACAGATGCCTCCTCTAAAGAAAACGACGTTCCCTTTAACAAGAAGTTTAAATCTCCAGTTGGGAACTTTATTAAGGGTCTACTGAAAGCTCAGACATCTAACATCTGCTAGATTAGGTTTATCCACCAATTCCATTGCACGTTCAAAGAATTCCAGTAAATTAAAGCTTGAATTGCCTTTGATGTTCTGCATAAATATTCAAATGAGAAACGCATTCAAATGGTAATTCTTTCCTTTGATCAGAGCCAGCACAGAATGAGCTTTCAGCTCAGTACCAAGCCCAACACAGTTCCAAGGTTCTGATGATAGTGCACTCCACAAATTCATAGCTTAAAGTTTATTGAATCAACACCATCCCTGTAATTACAGCCTGGAACACACTGATAGCCCATTGTAATTTCACTCACTGTTGATACCTGCCTTAGAGCAATCAGCAAATCGTAGGTGTGAGATCTTCAGATATCAACTCATGCATTCTAATTACTGGATGTTTGTTTTATATTTCATCACGGAGACAAGAACAGATGAGGGAGGTTGTTCATCTCAACTCTCCATAGAAACCTACAATCCATCCATCTCAACAGCTCTGCCTCTTTTTTCACTCTCACACACACAGACACACTCACACAAATACACATACTCGCACAAATACACACAGACACACACAAATGTACACACACACATGCAAATGCACACACACAGACTCACTCTCAAATATATACACACACTCACAGGCAAATGCACACAGACATACATACACACAGATACACAGACTTACATACACAAATACACTCACACAAATATACACATATGCACAAACACACACTCACATGCAAATGCACATAAACAGACACACACACAGATACACACTCACACTCAAATACACACATGCACACAAACACACACACACACACACACACACATAGGACAATTTTGGAGTGGAATAGAGGCCCAGCCATTTAGATGCTTGATCCTGCACTGAGTGCAGCTAACTATTCATGGGGGAGCAGTGGGAAGGGGGGAATCCAGCAGCCCACCAAAAGAGCTGAGTTGCTGGGACTGAGTTGGTCCTGAGGCTGGGCCTCGGTGCACAATAAGGTTGAAGTGTGGCAGCGTTTCCAGCGATGTTAAGGAAGAGCCTTTTTTTTTTCAAAAAATATACTTTATTCATAAAATTTGCAGCAATACATACAATACAGTTCTCATATCACATTCCAAACGTACACAATACAGATTATACAATTTGCAGGTTACGTCAAGTACAGTTCAATGAACACATTGGACATAATTACAGTTCATGACACTCTATGGTGTCTCATTGCATCAGACTCAACACAGATTATTGCTTACAGATTCATTTCAGATTGATTACAGATACATTACAGCAATTTGAATTTTACATTCTGCCCGAGGGGGTTTTTCCCTGATTGCAGCCCCTCGGTTTACAATGGCGGGAAGGCTCTAAACGGTTGCCTTTCCCCACAGAGCCTTTGCGGCGGCCGCACCCAGCCTCAGTGCATCCCTCAGCACGTAGTCCTGGACCTTGGAATGTGCCAGTCTGCAACACTCGGTCGAGGACAGCTCCTTGTACTGGAAGACCAGCAAGTTTCGGGCAGACCAAAGGGCGTCTTTCACCGAGTTGATGGTCTTCCAGCAGCAGCTGATGTCCGTCTTGGTGTGCGTCCCCGGGAACAGCCCGTAGAGCACAGAAACCTGTGTTACGGAACTGCTCGGGACGAACCTGGACAGATACCACTGCACCTCTCTCCAGACCTTCTTTGCAAAGGCACATTCCATAAGGAGATGGGTGACGGTCTCGTCTCCACCGCAGCCTCCTCGGGGACAGCGCGCGGTGGCGCTGAGAGTCCGGGCGTACATGAAGGATCTGACGGGAAGGACCCTTCTCACCACCAGCCAAGCTAGGTCTTGGTGCTTGTTTGAAAGCTCTGGTGATGAGGCGTTCTGCCAAATGACATTGACAGTCTGCTCGGGGAACCAACCGACAGGATCCACCATCTCCTTTTCCTGCAGGGTCTCGAGGACGTTACGTGCGGACCACTTGCTGATCGCCTTGTGGTCAAAGGTGTTTTTCTGCACAAACTTTTCCACGCAGGACAGGTGGGGCGGAACGGTCCAACTGGACGGAGCGTTCCGTGGCAGCGTGGCCAGGCCCATCCTTCTCAACACCGGGGACAGGTAGAACCTCAGCACGTAGTGACACTTTGTGTTTGCGTACTGAGGGTCTACGCACAGCTTGATGCAGCCGCACACAAAGGTGGCCATCAGGATGAGGGCCACGTTGGGCACGCCTTTCCCCCCTTTCTCTGGAGATTTGTACATCGTGACCCTGCGGACACGGTCCATTTTTGATCTCCAGACAAAGTGGAAGATGGCTCGGGTGACTGTCGCGGCGCAGGAGCGAGGTATGGGCCAGACCTGCGCCACGTACAGCAACACCGAGAGCACCTCGCACCTGATGACCAGGTTCTTGCCCACGATCGAGAGGGATCGTTGATCCCACAGTCCCAGTTTCTGCTTAACCTTGGAGATACGCTCCTCCCAGTTTTTGGTGCACGCCCCGGCCCCCCCGAACCAGATCCCCAGCACCTTCAGGTAATCCGACCTGACGGTGAAGGGGACAAAGGATCGGTCGGTCCAGTTCCCAAAGAACATGGCCTCGCTCTTGCTACGATTTACCCTGGCCCCCGAGGCCAGTTCGAAACGGTCGCAGATGCTCATCAATCTGCGGACCGACAGCTGATCCGAGCAAAAGACGGCGACGTCATCCATGTACAGGGAGGCCTTGACCTGAGTGCCTCCGCTGCCTGGGATCGTCACCCCTCTTATGCCCGCATCCCTCCTGATGGACTCGGCAAAGGGTTCGATGCAACACACGAACAAGACGGAGGAGAGAGGACAGCCCTGCCTGACTCCAGATTTGATCGGAAAGCTTTCTGATTCCCACCCGTTGATTGAAACTGCGCGACTGATGTTTGTGTAGAGCAGTTGGATCCAATTGCGGATTCCCTCCCCAAACCCCATTTTGGAGAGCACGTCCATCATGTACGTGTGGGATATTCTGTCAAAGGCCTTCTCCTGGTCCAGGCTGATCAGGCAGGTGTTCACCCCCCTGTCCTGTACGTAGGCAATCGTATCCCTGAGTAGCGCCAGGCTATCAAAGATCTTCCTGCCGGGTACGGCGCAGGTCTGATCGGGGTGGATCACCACCTCCAGGGCTGACTTGACCCGATTGGCGATGACCTTGGACAGAATTTTGTAGTCCACGTTAAGTAGTGAGATGGGTCGCCAATTTTTGATTTCTTCCCTCTCCCCCTTCCGTTTGTAGATGAGGGTGATGGCGCCTTTCCTCATGGAGTCTGACATGCTGCCTGCCAGGAGCATACCCCCGTACACTTCCAGCAGGTCTGGGCCTATCCAGTCCCACAGAGCCGAGTACAACTCCATCGGTAAGCCGTCGCTTCCGGGAGTCTTACTCTTCTCGAAGGATCGGACGGCCTTTGTCAGTTCGTCGAGAGTTAGCGGGTGATCCAGACTCTCCCGCTTGCTGTCATCTAGAACCTCCGTGATAGACGACAAGAAGGAGTGGGAGGCCGCGCTGTCTGTGGGCTTCGCGTCGTACAGTCCGGCATAAAAGGATTTGCAGATCCTCAGTATGTCGGGCTGCGAGGACGTGACCGAGCCGTCCTCTTCCTTCAGGCTGCTGATCACAGAGCTCTCTCTGTGCACCTTTCGGAAGAAGAAGCGCGAGCAAGTCTCGTCCTGCTCCACGGAGCGGACTCTGGACCGGAAGATGATCTTGGAGGCCTCGGAGGCAAAGAGCGAGGCTTGCTGGTCCTTCACCTCTCTGAGTTCCTCCCCGACATCGATCCCCATCGACTGCAGCAGGAGAAGATTCTGCATGCTTTTCTGGAGTCGGGACGTTTCCCTCTGCCTCTCTCTCGCCTTCTGAACACCTTTGAGGATGAAGAACCTCTTGATGTTCGCCTTGATGGCTTCCCACCAGTGCACTGGGGAATCAAAGAGGGGCTTTACGGTTCTCCAACCTTTGTAATCCCTCGTCAGTTCCTCAATGTTTCCCGGGGTCAACAGTTTCACGTTCAGCTTCCATGTCCCCCTGCCCACTCTCTGATCGTCCTGTAGGTGACAGTCGGCCAGGAGGAGGCAGTGGTCAGAGAAGAACACCGGTGTGACCTTGGTGGATCTGACCTTGAGCTTCGGGGATACAAACAGGAAGTCTATCCTGGAACGGACGGACCAGGGTTGCTGAAGACGTCGCACAGCTTGGCGTCTTTCACCGCTTCCATCAGGAGTTTGGACGTGGAGTCCAGTTTGCTGTCGGCTCTGCCGGATCGGCCAGCCGCATCGATGATGCAGTTGAAGTCACCGCCGAGAATGACCGGCTTGGACGTCGCCAGCAGCAGTGGGAGCTGCTGGAAGACGGCCAGCCGCTCGTCCTTCAGAGCCGGGGCGTACACGTTGATCAGCCGGAGCGGAGCGTTTTTGTACATTACGTCTGCTACGAGGAGACGGCCCCCCACCACCTCCTTTACTTCGGTGATGGTGTAGTTTCCCCCCCCGCAGCAGAATCCCCAGGCCGGTTTTCGTTGCCTCCCGACCAGATAGACGGCCCGTGGGCCCAGCGCTGCGACCATTGCCTGTAATTGCTGAGATGCGGCAGGCCGCACTCCTGTAAGAACAGCAGGTCGCTCTTGACCTTGGCCAGGTAGTCCAAGGTCGACACACATCGCGTAGTGCATTTAACGCTACGCACGTTAATGGATGCGACTTTCAGACCCATTTTAACAACTGTTTAAAGTCTCACCCGTCAGTCCGTTTGCTGTTTCCAGCTCTTGGCCGTGTTTCTGCATCCCGGTGACCTGAGTAAAGTGTTCCACGATCCCTGAGCTGAGGTACGAGTTCTGTTCTGCCTCAGAGAGGGGGTCGTCGTTCCGCCGGGGTGACATCGGCGGCCTGGTGTCGGGTGAAGAGTCCGTGCGATCCTCGATCGGTTGGGGCTCCTCGTTGTCGCTTCTCCCGGTTTCCCGGAGCTGGTCTTCGCTCTCTGCGGTGCTGCTCCCGGTGTCCCGGAGCTGGTGTGCGCTGGGCACTGTGCTGCTGCCGGCTTCCCGGAGCTGGAGGGTACTGGAGGCGTTGTCGCTCCCAGTGTTCTGGAGATGGGGGCTGCCGATCGCATCGGGGTCACCTTGGGTATTTTGCCGCTTTCGGTGGGACGGCTGACCACTTCGCTCCTGTCGTCCCTCCTCGTCAGACTCGGGGTAGTTGCTGCAGTCCGACTGCGACTCGAGTGCTCTTTTAACCCCTGGTGTAGTGTCGGCAGGGGCTTGTTTCCTTTCCTCTGGCTTCTTCTTTTTGGTTTTTTTGACCACCAGCTGCCATCCTCCCTCTACTGCCTCCTCGTCCATGGACTCTGTCGTCTGGTGGGGAGGCTCGGAGCTGGGTGTCGGGGTCTGGCAGTTTTCGGCTTGACCCTTTCCTCGTTCATTGTTTTCCTGGGCTAGGGGCTTCTTGGAGGAGGTCGCGGCCGGGCGCTGACTCTTGGCCTTCTTTGGGGCATCCTTGCTTGTTGCCCCCTCCTCCTCCGCTGTGTTGTCCCTATAAACAGAACATGACCCTATAAATAGAACATGGTGCTATAAATAGAACATGGCCCTATAAATAGAACGTGGTGCTATAAATAGAACATGGCCCTATAAATAGAACGTGGCCCTATAAATAGAACGTGGCCCTATAAATAGAACGTGGCCCTATAAATAGAACATGGCCCTATAAACAGAACATGGCCCTATAAATAGAACGTGGCCCTATAAATAGAACATGGCCCTATAAACAGAACATGGCCCTATAAATAGAACGTGGTGCTATAAATAGAACATGGCCCTATAAATAGAACATGACACTATAAATAGAACATGGCCCTACAAATAGAACGTGGCCCTATAAATAGAACGTGGCCCTATAAATAGAACATGGCTCTATAAATAGAACATGGCCCTATAAATAGAACATGGCCCCATAAATAGAACGTGTTGCTATAAATAGAACATGGCCCTATAAATAGAACATGGCCCTATAAATAGAACGTGGTGCTATAAATAGAACGTGGTGCTATAAATAGAACATGGCCCTATAAATAGAACATGGCCCTATAAATAGAACATGGCCCTATAAATAGAACGTGGTGCTATAAATAGAACATGGCCCTATAAATAGAACATGACCCTATAAATAGAACGTGTTGCTATAAATAGAACATGGCACTATAAATAGAACATGACCCTATAAATAGAACGTGGTGCTATAAATAGAACATGGCCCTATAAATAGAACATGGCCCTATAAATAGAACATGGCACTATAAATAGAACATGGCCCTATAAATAGAACGTGGCCCTATAAATAGAACATGGCCCTATAAATAGAACGTGGTGCTATAAATAGAACATGGCCCTATAAATAGAACATGGCCCTATAAATAGAACGTGGTGCTATAAATAGAACATGGCCCTATAAATAGAACATGGCCCTATAAATAGAACGTGGCCCTATAAATAGAACATGGCCCTATAAACAGAACATGGCCCTATAAATAGAACATGGCCCTATAAATAGAACGTGGCCCTATAAATAGAACATGGCCCTATAAACAGAACATGGCCCTATAAATAGAACGTGGTGCTATAAATAGAACATGGCCCTATAAATAGAACATGGCCCTATAAATAGAACGTGGCCCTATAAATAGAACATGGCCCTATAAATAGAACGTGGTGCTATAAATAGAACGTGGCCCTATAAATAGAACATGGCCCTATAAATAGAACGTGGCCCTATAAATAGAACATGGCCCTATAAATAGAACGTGTTGCTATAAATAGAACATGGCCCTATAAATAGAACGTGGTGCTATAAATAGAACATGGCCCTATAAATAGAACATGGCCCTATAAATAGAACGTGGCCCTATAAATAGAACGTGGCCCTATAAATAGAACATGGCCCTATAAATAGAACGTGGTGCTATAAATAGAACATGGCCCTATAAATAGAACATGGCCCTATAAATAGAACGTGGTGCTATAAATAGAACATGGCCCTATAAATAGAACATGACCCTATAAATAGAACATGACCCTATAAATAGAACATGGCCCTATAAATAGAACATGGCCCTATAAACAGAACATGGCCCTATAAATAGAACATGGCCCTATAAACAGAACATGGCCCTATAAACAGAACATGGCCCTATAAATAGAACATGGCCCTATAAATAGAACATGGCCCTATAAACAGAACATGGCCCTATAAATAGAACATGGCCCTATGAATAGAACATGGCCCTATAAACAGAACATGGCCCCATAAATAGAACATGGCCCTATAAACAGAACATGGCCCTATAAATAGAACATGGCCCTATAAATAGAACATGGCCCTATAAACAGAACATGGCCCTATAAACAGAACATGGCCCTATAAATAGAACATGGCCCTATAAACAGAACATGGCCCTATAAATAGAACATGGCCCTATAAATAGAACGTGGTGCTATAAATAGAACATGGCCCTATAAATAGAACATGGCCATATAAATAGAACATGGCCCTATAAATAGAACATGGCCCTATAAACAGAACATGGCCCTATAAATAGAACATGGCCCTATAAATAGAACATGGCCCTATAAATAGAACATGGCCCTATAAACAGAACATGGCCCTATAAATAGAACATGGCCCTATAAACAGAACATGGCCCTATAAATAGAACATGGCCCTATAAATAGAACGTGGTGCTATAAATAGAACATGGCCCTATAAATAGAACATGGCCCTATAAATAGAACATGGCCCTATAAATAGAACATGGCCCTATAAACAGAACATGGCCCGATAAATAGAACATGACCCTATAAATAGAACATGGCCCTATAAATAGAACATGGCCCTATGAATAGAACATGGCCCTATAAATAGAACGTGGCCCTATAAACAGAACATGGCCCTATAAATAGAACATGGCCCTATAAATAGAACATGGCCCTATAAATAGAACATGGCCCTATAAATAGAACATGGCCCTATAAATAGAACATGACCCTATAAATAGAACATGGCCCTATAAATAGAACGTGGCCCTATAAACAGAACATGGCCCTATAAATAGAACGTGGTGCTATAAATAGAACATGGCCCTATAAACAGAACATGGCCCTATAAATAGAACGTGTTGCTATAAATAGAACATGGCCCTATAAATAGAACATGGCCCTATAAATAGAACGTGGTGCTATAAATAGAACATGGCCCTATAAATAGAACGTGGCCCTATAAATAGAACATGGCCCTATAAATAGAACATGGCCCTATAAATAGAACATGGCCCTATAAATAGAACGTGGCCCTATAAATAGAACATGGCCCTATAAATAGAACATGGCCCTATAAATAGAACATGACCCTATAAATAGAACGTGGCCCTATAAATAGAACGTGGCCCTATAAATAGAACATGGCCCTATAAATAGAACGTGGTGCTATAAATAGAACATGGCCCTATAAATAGAACATGACCCTATAAATAGAACGTGTTGCTATAAATAGAACATGGCCCTATAAATAGAACATGGCCCTATAAATAGAACGTGGTGCTATTAATAGAACGTGGTGCTATAAATAGAACATGGCCCTATAAATAGAACATGGCCCTATAAATAGAACATGGCCCTATAAATAGAACGTGGTGCTATAAATAGAACATGGCCCTATAAATAGAACATGACCCTATAAATAGAACGTGTTGCTATAAATAGAACATGGCCCTATAAATAGAACATGACCCTATAAATAGAACGTGGTGCTATAAATAGAACATGGCCCTATAAATAGAACATGGCCCTATAAATAGAACATGGCCCGATAAATAGAACGTGGCCCTATAAATAGAACGTGGCCCTATAAATAGAACGTGGCCCTATAAATAGAACGTGGTGCTATAAATAGAACATGGCCCTATAAATAGAACATGGCCCTATAAATAGAACGTGGTGCTATAAATAGAACATGGCCCTATAAATAGAACATGGCCCTATAAATAGAACGTGGCCCTATAAATAGAACATGGCCCTATAAACAGAACATGGCCCTATAAATAGAACGTGGTGCTATAAATAGAACATGGCCCTATAAATAGAACATGGCCCTATAAATAGAACGTGGCCCTATAAATAGAACATGGCCCTATAAAGAGAACGTGGTGCTATAAATAGAACGTGGCCCTATAAATAGAACATGGCCCTATAAATCGAACGTGGCCCTATAAATAGAACATGGCCCTATAAATAGAACGTGTTGCTATAAATAGAACATGACCCTATAAATAGAACATGAACCTATAAATAGAACATGGCCCTATAAATAGAACATGGCCCTATAAACAGAACATGGCCCTATAAATAGAACGTGGTGCTATAAATAGAACATGGCCCTATAAATAGAACATGGCCCTATAAATAGAACATGGCCCTATAAATAGAACGTGGCCCTATAAATAGAATGTGGCCCTATAAATAGAACATGGCCCTATAAATAGATCATGGCCCTATAAATAGAACATGACCCTATAAATAGAACATGGCCCTCTAAACAGAACATGGCCCTATAAACAGAACATGGCCCTATAAATAGAACATGGCCCTATAAACAGAACATGGCCCTATAAATAGAACATGGCCCTATAAATAGAACATGGCCCTATAAACAGAACATGGCCCTATAAATAGAACATGGCCCTATAAATAGAACATGGCCCTATAAACAGAACATGGCCCTATAAATAGAACATGGCCCTATAAACAGAACATGGCCCTATAAACAGAACATGGCCCTATAAATAGAACATGGCCCTATAAATAGAACGTGGTGCTATAAATAGAACATGGCCCTATAAATAGAACATGGCCCTATAAATAGAACATGGCCCTATAAACAGAACATGGCCCTATAAATAGACCATGGCCCTATAAATAGAACATGGCCCTATAAATAGAACATGGCCCTATAAATAGAACATGGCCCTATAAACAGAACATGGCCCTATAAATAGAACATGGCCCTATAAATAGAACATGGCCCTATAAATAGAACATGGCCCTATGAATAGAACATGGCCCTATAAATAGAACATGGCCCTATAAACAGAACATGGCCCTATAAATAGAACATGACCCTATAAATAGAACATGGCCCTATAAATAGAACATGGCCCTATAAATAGAATGTGGCCCTATAAACAGAACATGGCCCTATAAATAGAACGTGGTGCTATTAATAGAACATGGCCCTATAAATAGAACATGGCCCTATAAATAGAACATGGCCCTATAAACAGAACATGGCCCTATAAATAGAACATGGCCCTATAAATAGAACATGGCCCTATAAATAGAACATGGCCCTATAAATAGAACGTGGCCCTATAAACAGAACATGGCCCTATAAATAGAACGTGGTGCTATAAATAGAACATGGCCCTATAAACAGAACATGGCCCTATAAATAGAACGTGTTGCTATAAATAGAACATGGCCCTATAAATAGAACATGGCCCTATAAATAGAACGTGGTGCTATAAATAGAACATGGCCCTATAAATAGAACGTGTTGCTATAAATAGAACATGGCCCTATAAATAGAACGTGGTGCTATAAATAGAACGTGGCCCTATAAATAGAACGTGGTGCTATAAATAGAACATGGCCCTATAAATAGAACATGGCACTATAAACAGAACATGGCCCTATAAACAGAACATGGCCCTATAAACAGAACATGGCCCTATAAACAGAACATGGCCCTATAAACAGAACATGGCCCTATAAACAGAACATGGCCCTATGAACAGAACGTGGTGCTATAGATAGAACATGACCCTATAAATAGAACGTGGCCCTATAAACAGAACATGGTCCTATAAATAGAACATGGCCCTATAAATAGAACGTGGTGCTATAAATAGAACATGGCCCTATAAACAGAACATGGCCCTATAAACAGAACGTGGTGCTATAAATAGAACATGACCCTATAAATAGAACGTGGCCCTATAAACAGAACATGGCCCTATAAACAGAACATGGCCCTATAAATAGAACATAACGGTGTAATTACACTGTAAATAATACATAGTGCTATAAATGTAATGTTTTATTCATAGTGTCCTGTTGTATTTATAATGTTTCATATAAATAGAACATAACTCCAGAAAAGCAATATAATAGTTAAATAGAACATTAATATAAATAGAACAAAATGATGTATATAACTCATAGAACGATAAATAAAACAAAGCCCCATAAATAGAACATAGAGCTGTAACTACAACATGGAGCTACAAATAGAATGTAGCCCCTCAAATCGAATATAACTTTATAAATTGAATAGAGCACTACAGAGCTTTCATCTGTGAATAAATCTTTGTATTATATAGGACAAAGATCTATATAAATAAGATATAACTCTAGAAATAGAAGATAGCACTCTAAATAGGATATTACGCCATATGTAAAACATCGCACTATAAATACACCACAGTTGCCAGGGCATGTCGAATTATAATCTTTTGATCCATAATTACAATGTCTGAAAACCACCTGAAACTCTCCATTTGAGAAGTGCCTTTTCTTTGAGTCCAAGCTCTCCGTTATTCTCCACATGAACCATTTGGCTCCCTCCCCACGCCCCTAATTTGATTGGAACCGTATAATCTCTGCCAGATAGCTGATACTCTCTTTGTTTCCAACAATTCCCATTGTTGCTGAGAAACTTAGTAAGTTGACTTTGTCCCATTGCGTTCCTGAGCTTGTGAATCTAGTATTTTGGAGGTGATATATAATAGCTACTTGACAGAATTCCCTTTGGTGTCCTCGGTGTCAATGAACAGCTCTCCAAAAATGCCAGCACTTCTTCATGCTGTGTGACAGGACAGAAATTGTGATGGGAAATGAAGACACCTGTCTCAAAAGAATATTACTGGGAATTTATTTTTGTACTGCATTCATTACAAATTAGTTGTTGAGTTCTACTGATGAGTCACAGTAGACTAAGGTATCAGCTGTGGCTCAGTGCGGAGCACTGTCACATCTGAATCAGAAGGTTGTGGATTCAAGTCCCACTCCAAAGCACATAATCCAGGCGGACACTCTAATGAAGTACTGAGGGAGTTCTGCACTGTCGGTGGTGACGTCTCTCAGATGAGATGTTAAACTGTGGCCCAGCCTACCTTCTCAGGTGGACGTAAAAGATCTCACGACCACTATTTTGAAGAAGAGCAGGCCCCGGTGTCCTGGCCAATATTTATCCCTCAACCAACATCACCGAAATAAATAGATGATCCGATTAATATCTCATTCGTGGGACTTTGCTGTGTGCAAATTGGCTGCTGCATTCCTTACATTACAACAGTTCAAAAGTGCTTCATTGGCTGTAAAGTGCTTTAGGATGTCCTGAGGTCATGAAAGGTGCTCTATAAATGCAAGTCTTTCTTTCAGTTGATAAATATACACAACACAGAACTGAGCCATGGAGACCAGGCTGGACATCTCGGAACAGCAGAATAGTGCTCTGGGGTTCACACCGATTACAGGGTTCCCCCACTGACTTCAGACAACATGACTGTCTTCCTGAATCACAAGGGCGTCACTCCATTAATGTACAACTGGTGTGTGATGACCATCAGCAAATCACATCGCTCTGTCCCCACTTTCCTGACAGCTGCCATGATGTTTTTATCTTGTTCCAATCCTCCATTCCTCCATCCTCCTCCACTCTTTGTCCCTGCACAGGGAGTGAGAGTCCGACTGCTTAGAGACACACTTAGCTTATGACTCTTGTCAGGAGCCCAAGCCTAGATGCAGAACTCCACTACAGTCAGATTCCTGGATCAACTAGAGCCCTCATCGAGCAGACCATAGGAGTCCTCAAACCACACTTCTGATGCCTGGACAGATCTGGTGGCTTCCTGCAGTACAGCCGACAGTGTCTCGTGTGAATGTGGTTTGCGGTATCCAGCATAACTTTGCTCTGAATGGGGACAGCACATGCGGCAGAATTTTCACTTTGAGCCGGGAAGGGAGCAGGGGGTAAGATTTTCGGGTGCGAAACCTGGTAAGTTGGCGATGAGGCCAATAAATTTTACTTCTGGGTTTCACGCCGGGCAGCCAGCCTGATTGACAGGTTGGCTGGCTGTTGAGCAGGAAGGCCAGAGGCAGCTGGGGATCGGAGGGAGGGAGGGAGGGTGGGGGGCCGGGGAGGAGATCGGGAGAGCCGGGAAAATGATCGGGGGGGTCGGGGAGGAGGTTGGATGGGTCGGGACTTGAAAATCGGCGGGGGGGGGGGGCGGGACTTGGTCGTTGAAGGTGGGTGAAGAGTTGGAGGTAGGTGGGGGTCGGTTGATCGCGGGGGTAATGTCGGCCAGGTGGGCTTGTTGGGCCTGGATGAAGCACTCCTGCTCCTCCGGGCCCACAAGCAGTGCAATAAAGACCCTCACCTCATGGATCCGGCCCTTCCCGCCTGCTTTCACCTGACGTGAATCAGAAGCGATGGGAAACCCGAACAGGTAAGGTTAAATTCATTTTAATTGTCCAACACACAGAATATTAAGTACTTCAAGTATCTCAATGAGGTACATTGCCCCTTTAAGTATCGGCCCGTCGGTTTTAAGTGGGAGTGGGACTTCCTAGTGGCTGCTGTCCACACGTATACAAACCTGCCCGGGCTAAACCCAAAAGTGGGCGAGTTGGAACCAGGATGTGATCCCGCTCCAAAAAGCTGTTATTTTAACATCCCACTCACCGCCAACCCACTCGTTCCTGGGTTAAAATTTACCCCATGGAGCCGCCATTGGAGGAGGATCTCCAGCAAAATGGAGGTGAGGACAGGGAGGAAGCAAGATGTCTAGGAAGCAGGAAGACTCCCAGCAGCAGTTGCCTGTCGCCAGAGCTGTTTGGCAGTACCTCACTGTAGGGAACTTCAGTTGAACAATCCCTCGTGCCCCGCCTCCTCACCCCAAACCCCCACCTCCCCCTCCGCACTTCCCTCCCCCCAACCCCGTCCCCCACCTCCCTCCTCCGCCCTCCAACGCCCCCCACCCCCGCCCCCTCTCCACACCTCCCCCTCCCCCGCCTACCCCACCCCACCTCCCCCCCGTCCCCCACCTCCCTCCTCCGCCCTCCAATTCCCCCCACCCCCGCCCCCTCTCCACACCTCTCCCTCCCCCGCCTACCCCACCCCACCTCCCCCCGTCCCCCACCTCCCTCCTCCGCCCTCCAATTCCCCCCACCCCCGCCCCCTCTCCACACCTCCCCCTCCCCCGCCTACCCCACCCCACCTCCCCCCCGTCCCCCACTTCCCCCTCCGCCGTTAACAGTCAAGTCCAATATCTGCCACAGTTCATCCATCCTCAAATCCACAGAATCTGCACAGAGACCGAAAATGATATTGATATGAACTAACACTGTGGGATCAGCAGTTACCACAGGAACACTGTCTGCACACTAAAGGCCCGATTCTAACTTGGGGCATGAGTTGGGGGTGGAGGGGTGAGGGTCAAGCCCACATAGCTCTGTTGCCTGACCTGCTGAGTGTTTCCAGCATTTCCTGTCTTTATTTCAGATTTCCAGCATCCGCAGTATTTTGCTTTTGTCTTCACATTCATTTAGTGTTGGGTTCAAAGGGCAGTGAGTTAGAGTTCACTGAACAAGCAATCAAACTAAACAGAGGTTATATATATATCAATATATATAGATAGATAGAGAGAGAGAGACATGTTCCACATATTACAGGAAATCAAATACAATTGGAATAAAACATTAAAATAATAACCTGCAACAAAGGGAACGTGTATTGCTAATACCTGCGAGTGACATCAGCCAAAGATACATGGTTTTAGCAAACAGAGTACAGTGAATGAAAGACCATTGGGCAGATTTTGCCAGAGCGGGGCATCTCACAGCGAGCCCTGTTAGTTAGACTTGTTCTTGCACGTTTAGGCTTTAACATTTTTTGCCCACAAGATTGCTGGAAGTGCGAGCTAATAACAGCACAGCGAGGGAAACAGGGAATCTGGGACATTGGTGAACAATGGGACAAACTTAACCTATGAGATTTAAACATTGAGAAATAAACAGAGGAAGGATTGAGAAGGATGGTGAATACAATGTCAAATCAGGTACAGAAAGAGAAATAAAGAATGGGAAAGAAAGATTGGATGAAGAGAGAGAAAAAAGAGACAGAAAGGAAAAGTAAGAAAAAAACTAAAAGTTTAAAGTTTTACTTTTTTAAAATTCCCTAAAACAATTCACAACCTGAAGGAATGAGACTCCACACTTATAATTGTTCACTTTCTGGGCCAGAGAGGTTGATTGACAGTCAGTGACAATTATCACATCATTAAAAGAGTGCTTACGCTGTTAATTACCAGGCTTAACTTCCTGTTGTGAATTTATTGGGCAATTAAGGCGCGAATGCAGCGACTTCATGAAAATCACGGGGAGGTTGAGGGCGAGGTGCTGTTTTCGTGAAGCTAACGACGGGAGCTGCGCAAAATAGGCCAGCAACTTGTGGCGATTCGCAATTCACGGGGCATCTCTTCCTTGTTACAACTTGCTGGCCGATTTGCGCATTAATAACGGCATGCGTCGTTCATAAGCTGTTATTTTCTCAGCAAAATCTGGCCCATTGTAACTGACTCTCAGGTAATGCTGCTGATTCATCAGCCTGAGAAGGTTAATTCACGATTGAGTTCAGTGTAATACAAGGTGGCGGCACGTTATTAAATGTTGTCGTCCTGGTTCTCCTTGAAGTAACAGACGGGTGGGCTATAATCAGCATTAACACCTTCAGTGTTATTTACTGACTTTAGTTGTCCTGCATTTTTTTTTCAATTGAAGGGTATCATTACAGCTTCAGAAAAATTGCAGTTCTAACCAGAGAGAGTTCAGTCAGTGGGAACAAAGCAGAAGTGCTTTCAGCATTCGATCAGCACCATGCTGTGGCCTTTGGGTATGATAATGGCTGGTATTTGGGGTAACTTAGTATTTATTTTCCAAGCAGGTAACTAATAGATCTGTCATATTCTATTGATGCATAGCTATTCCAAAGAACAAAGTAGACATTATATTAGATAAGATTCCCCCGAGTCCTCATTACAGTATACTTTAATGGCCATTTACCGTGATTTAACTTTTGTAGGTCATGCTGGATTGTTAAGTAAAATTGTTTTAGGATAAGTAGTTTGAACAAGTAATAATATTTCTCCATGTTCTGCCTTTGCAATTGATTTTGCCTCCAGAAAAGTACCGGCAGAATTACCTTCAACAACCATGCTGCAAGGCTGTGAGCCTCAACAATCCCACGGCAAACACAACTACAGACCTTAACGTATCAAATACTGTTCTACACCCTACTGTCTCCAGATTGCAATGGAGGAGGAAATAAGATTAGGTGCAGAGGTAGTGTCAAAGTATGCTTCTCTCAGCACTTTTTCATTGCATTTAGCCACAAATTCCGTTCCCTAGCGACCAATTCCATCCCCCTCCCTGGCCACTGTTTGAGGCAGTTCGCAACCTCGGCATCCAATTTAACTCTGAGCTGAGCTTCCGACCCCATATCCTCTCCATCACCAAGATTGGCTACTGCCACCTCCGCAATATTGTCTATCTCCATTCCTGCCTCAGCCCATCTGCTGCTGAAACCCCCATCCATGCTTTTGTTACCTCCAGACTTGACTATTCCAGATGGCTGGCCTCCCATCTTCCAAGCTCTGCAAACTTCAGTTCATCTAAAATTCTGCCACCCATATCTCAATTCGCACCAAGCCTCGTTCATCCATCACCCCTGTGCTCGCTGACCTACATTGGCTCCCGGTCCATCAATGCCTCAAACTTAAAATTTTCATCCTTGTGTTCAAATCCCACCATGGCCTCGCCCCTCCCTATCTCTGTAACCTCCTCCAGCCCTACAACCCTCCGAGATCTCTGCGCTCCTCCAATTCTGGGCCTCTTGCACATCCCTGATTTTAATCACTCCACCATTGGCGGCCGTGCCTTCAGCTGCCTAGGCCCTAAGCTCTGGAATTCCCTTCCTAAACCTCTCCGCCTCTCTACCTCTCTCCTCCTTTAAGGCGCTCCTTTAAACCTACCTCTTTGACTAAGCTTTTGGTCACCTGTCCTAATACCTCCTTATGTGGCTCAGAGTCAAATTTTGTCTGATAATCCCTCCTGTGAAGTGCCTTGGGACGTTTTACTACACGAAAGGTGCTGTATAAATGCAGGTTATTGTTGTGGTTGCTGATTTGGACCACCAACACCAACTCAAATTATCAAAGAACGATACATAGTATTAAAAGTGTATGCCTTAATACAGGAATGAGAGCAATGCAATGTCTCGAGCAGAATATGTGTCCAAATCACTAACTATTTCCAATGGACTGCAAATGATGAAGCCTGATATCGGGTCCAGCATCAACACCTGCTTTAGGTCTCTCGTTAAGTAATGGGCACCTATTACCTTTATGAAGTTGCTTGTACATCCATCAGTTCCTTTGTTGTTGTCACGGATCTTTTCATTTTATCTCCAGGAGGTTGAAATTTCCCATGATTATTACACCCTTGTTGCCTCCATTTGTTCTAACAACTTGTTATTTGCCATTTGCCTTGAGCTGGGAGTCAATTGCAGCTTCAAGCTATTACTTTGTTATCTCGACCATTACTGAATTCATCATGAAATACCTGCCATCTCCACTTCTGCTGTTCCATCTACCCTTTCATTGCATCCTCTCTCAGCAATAATATTACTCCTAACATTATTAATAATATTAACTAGCCAATCAGACCAATCCTTACCAATGCCTCATGCCCTCCCAGCTCAACCTCTTGCTCACTGTATGCTCAGTACTATATTTCCATGGTCTCAATAACATTTAGGTTTGACTCACTTTATTCCTGATATTCTGTGCATGAAAATAATAAAGCAGTTTCACTTACTTGCATCAAAACAAACAATGTTAATGCTAAGGAACTGAACACTTTCCTATTTTCAGCACCAAATGTTAGCATTAAACGCTCCTAGCCAACTGTGGCACAGCTAACAGTGGAGTAAATTTTCTTCTACTGTGCTCAAGCTTCAGGAGTGGGTACATGTGAACAGTCAGTGTGCACACTGACAGTCAGTGTTTTGGGCCAAGTCAGTGGGTCAGCATTTGTTCAGTGTGGAACAAGGGCCTCTCCCCTCAGTCCCAATCCTACCTGAGTCCGGCTGTTAATAGAACCAGGCCCCACTCCCCACAATGTACTCCTGCTGCCAATGGAAAGGGATACTATTGACAGGAAGAGGAATTCCTGCCTGCTGCATACAGTGACCAGAATCAGGAGTGGCTTTGATGGGTGATGGGTCCTAGGTTCAATGGCAGCCAGACTCCAGTAGGGAAGAGCGGAAACAGATGGTAATAAAGACAATAGGGCAGGGGGCAGAAACTGGGAGCAGTATTTTGAGGAAGAAAGAGAGTGTCAGCAATAACTGCGGGGGTGGGGAAGAGTGCCAGCTTTAACTGAGTTTGTAGGGAATTGCCAGCTTTAACTGAGAGGCACAGGGAGGAATGCCAACTTGATCTGAATAGGTTAGAGGCATAAATAGAGTGCCAGCTACAACGGGGAGAGGGAAGGAAGGCTCCCAGCTTGGACACAGTTGGAGGGAGAGACAAGTGCTAGATTGAATTGAGAGGGGAGAGGCAAATGATTGGCCGTGTGAGGGTGGGTTGGAGGAGTAATTGTGCAAAATGGGGGGGGGCGTTGTTGGATGGGGTCAAGTGTCTGTGTGAAAGGGTGGGGTGCAGTGTCTGTGTGAAAGGGAGGGGAGTTGGACGGGGAGTGATGACTCTGTGAAGGAGGGTGGAGTGATGGACAGGGAGTGGTGACTCTGTGAAGGAGGGTGGAGTGATGGACGGGGAGTGGTGACTCTGTGAAGGAGGGTGGAGTGATGGACGGGGAGTGGTGACTCTGTGAGGGAGGGTTGGGAGTTGGACGGGGAGTGATGACTCTGTGAAGGAGGGTGGAGTGATGGACGGGGAGTGGTGACTCTGTTAAGGAGGGAGGGGAGATGGACGGGGAGTGGTGACTCTGTGAAGGAGGGTGGAGTGATGGACAGGGAGTGGTGACTCTGTGAAGGAGGGTGGAGTGATGGACAGGGAGTGGTGACTCTGTGAAGGAGGGTGGAGTGATGGACGGGGAGTGGTGACTCTGTGAAGGAGGGTGGAGTGACGGACAGGGAATGGTGACTCTGTGAAGGAGGGTGGGGAGATGGACAGGGAGTGGTGACTCTGTGAAGGAGGGTGGGGAGTTGGACGGGGAGTGGTGACTCTGTGAAGGAGGGTGGAGTGATGGACGGGGAGTGGTGACTCTGCGAAGGAGGGTGGAGTGATGGACGGGGAGTGGTGACTCTGTGAAGGAGGGTGGGGAGTTGGACGGGGAGTGGTGACTCTGCGAAGGAGGGTGGAGTGATGGACGGGGAGTGGTGACTCTGTGAAGGAGGGTGGGGAGTTGGAAAGGGGAGTGGTGACTCTGTGAAGGAGGGTGGAGTGATGGACGGGGAGTGATGACTCTGTGAAGGAGGGTGGAGTGATGGACGGGGAGTGGTGACTCTGTGAAGGAGGGAGGGGAGATGGACGGGGAGTGATGACTCTGTGAAGGAGGGTGGGGAGTTGGACGGGGAGTGGTGACTCTGTGAAGGAGGGTGGGGAGATGGACGGGGAGTGGTGACTCTGTGAAGGAGGGAGGGGAGATGGACGGGGAGTGGTGACTCTGTGAAGGAGGGTGGAGTGATGGACGGGGAGTGGTGACTCTGTGAAGGAGGGAGGGGAGATGGACGGGGAGTGGTGACTCTGTGAAGGAGGGTGGAGTGATGGACGGGGAGTGATGACTCTGTGAAGGAGGGTGGAGTGATGGACGGGGAGTGGTGACTCTGTGAAGGAGGGAGGGGAGATGGACGGGGAGTGGTGACTCTGTGAAGGAGGGAGGGGAGATGGACGGGGAGTGGTGACTCTGTGAAGGAGGGAGGGGAGTTGGACGGGGAGTGGTGACTCTGTGAAGGAGGGTGGAGTGATGGACGGGGAGTGATGACTCTGTGAAGGAGGGTGGGGAGATGGACGGGGAGTGATGACTCTGTGAAGGAGGGTGGGGAGTTGGACGGGGAGTGGTGACTCTGTGAAGGAGGGTGGAGTGATGGACGGGGAGTGGTGACTCTGTGAAGGAGGGAGGGGAGATGGACGGGGAGTGATGACTCTGTGAAGGAGGGTGGAGTGATGGACGGGGAGTGGTGACTCTGTGAAGGAGGGAGGAGTGATGGACGGGGAGTGGTGACTCTGTGAAGGAGGGTGGAGTGATGGACGGGGAGTGGTGACTCTGTGAAGGAGGGAGGGGAGTTGGACGGGGAGTGGTGACTCTGTGAAGGAGGGTGGAGTGATGGATGGGGAGTGATGACTCTGAAGGAGGGTGGAGTGATGGACGGGGAGTGGTGACTCTGTGAAGGAGGGTGGAGTGATGGACGGGGAGTGGTGACTCTGCGAAGGAGGGTGGAGTGATGGACAGGGAGTGGTGACTCTGTGAAGGAGGGTGGAGTGATGTACAGGGAGTGGTGACTCTGTGAAGGAGGGTGGAGTGATGGACGGGGAGTGGTGACTCTGCGAAGGAGGGTGGAGTGATGGACAGGGAGTGGTGACTCTGTGATGGAGGGTGGGAGTTGGACGGGGAGTGATGACTCTGCGAAGGAGGGTGGAGTGATGGACGGGGAGTGGTGACTCTGTGAAGGAGGGTGGAGTGATGGACGGGGAGTGGTGACTCTGTGATGGAGGGTGGGAGTTGGACGGGGAGTGATGACTCTGCGAAGGAGGGTGGAGTGATGGACGGGGAGTTGTGACTCTGTGAAGGAGGGTGGAGTGATGGACGGGGAGTGGTGACTCTGTGAAGGAGGGTGGAGTGATGGACGGGGAGTGGTGACTCTGTGAAGGAGGGTGGAGTGATGGACAGGGAGTGGTGACTCTGCGAAGGAGGGTGGAGTGATGGACGGGGAGTGGTGACTCTGTGAAGGAGGGTGGAGTGATGGACGGGGAGTGGTGACTCTGTGAAGGAGGGTGGAGTGATGGACGGGGAGTGGTGACTCTGTGAAGGAGGGTGGAGTGATGGACGGGGAGTGGTGACTCTGTGAAGGAGGGTGGAGTGATGGACGGGGAGTGATGACTCTGAAGGAGGGTGGAGTGATGGACGGGGAGTGGTGACTCTGCGAAGGAGGGTGGAGTGATGGACGGGGAGTGGTGACTCTGTGAAGGAGGGTGGAGTGATGGACGGGGAGTGGTGACTCTGTGAAGGAGGGTGGAGTGATGGACGGGGAGTGGTGACTCTGTGAAGGAGGGTGGAGTGATGGACGGGGAGTGGTGACTCTGTGAAGGAGGGTGGAGTGATGGACGGGGAGTGATGACTCTGTGAAGGAGGGTGGAGTGATGGACGGGGAGTGGTGACTCTGTGAAGGAGGGTGGAGTGATGGACAGGGAGTGGTGACTCTGTGAAGGAGGGTGGAGTGATGGACAGGGAATGGTGACTCTGTGAAGGAGGGTGGAGTGATGGACAGGGAGTGGTGACTCTGTGAAGGAGGGTGGAGTGATGGACAGGGAGTGGTGACTCTGTGAAGGAGGGTGGAGTGATGGACAGGGAGTGGTGACTCTGTGAAGGAGGGTGGAGTGATGGACGGGGAGTGGTGTCTCTGTGAAGGAGGGTGGAGTGATGGACGGGGAGTGGTGACTCCGTGATGGAGGGTGGGAGTTGGACGGGGAGTGATGACTCTGTGAAGGAGGGTGGAGTGATGGACGGGGAATGGTAACTCTGCAAAAAGGCTGGAGTGATGGACAGGGATTGGTGACTCTGCGAAGGAGGGTGGAGTGATGGACGGGGAGTGGTGACTCTGTGAAGGAGGGTGGAGTGATGGACGGGGAGTGGTGACTCTGCGAAGGAGGGTGGAGTGATGGACGGGGAGTGGTGACTCTGTGAAGGAGGGTGAAGTGATGGACGGGGAGTGGTGACTCTGTGAAGGAGGGTGGAGTGATGGACGGGGAGTGGTGACTCTGTGAAGGAGGGTGGAGTGATGGACGGGGAGTGGTGACTCTGTTAAGGAGGGTGAAGTGATGGACGGAGAGTGGTGACTCTGTGAAGGAGGGTGGAGTGATGGACGGGGAGTGGTGACTCTGTGAAGGAGGGTGGAGTGATGGACGGGGAGTGGTGACTCTGTTAAGGAGGGTGAAGTGATGGACGGGGAGTGGTGACTCTGTGAAGGAGGGTGGAGTGATGGACAGGGAGTGGTGACTCTGTGAAGGAGGGTGGAGTGATGGACGGGGAGTGGTGACTCTGTTAAGGAGGGTGGAGTGATGGACAGGGAGTGGTGACTCTGTGAAGGAGGGTGGAGTGATGGACAGGGAGTGGTGACTCTGTGAAGGAGGGTGAAGTGATGGACGGGGAGTGGTGACTCTGTGAAGGAGGGTGGAGTGATGGACAGGGAGTGGTGACTCTGTGAAGGAGGGTGGAGTGATGTACAGGGAGTGGTGACTCTGTGAAGGAGGGTGGAGTGATGGACGGGGAGTGGTGACTCTGTGAAGGAGGGTGGAGTGATGGACGGGGAGTGGTGACTCTGTGAAGGAGGGTGGAGTGATGGACGGGGAGTGGTGACTCTGTTAAGGAGGGTGGAGTGATGGACGGGGAGTGATGACTCTGTGAAGGAGGGTGGAGTGATGGACGGGGAATGGTAACTCTGCAAAAAGGCTGGAGTGATGGACAGGGAGTGGTGACTCTGCGAAGGAGGGTGGTGTGATGGACGGGGAGTGGTGACTCTGTGAAGGAGGGTGGAGTGATGGACGGGGAGTGGTGACTCTGTGAAGGAGGGTGGAGTGATGGACGGGGAGTGGTGACTCTGCGAAGGAGGGTGGAGTGATGGACGGGGAGTGGTGACTCTGTGAAGGAGGGTGGAGTGATGGACGGGGAGTGGTGACTCTGCGAAGGAGGGTGGAGTGATGGACGGGGAGTGGTGACTCTGTGAAGGAGGGTGGAGTGATGGACAGGGAGTGGTGACTCTGTGAAGGAGGGTGGAGTGATGGACGGGGAGTGATGACTCTGTGAAGGAGGGTGGAGTGATGGACGGGGAATGGTAACTCTGCAAAAAGGCTGGAGTGATGGACGGGGAGTGATGACTCTGAAGGAGGGTGGAGTGATGGACGGGGAGTGGTGACTCTGTGAAGGAGGGTGGAGTGATGGATGGGGAGTGATGACTCTGAAGGAGGGTCGGAGTTGGATGGGGAGTGATGACTCTGAAGGAGGGTGGAGTGATGGACGGGGAGTGGTGACTCTGTGAAGGAGGGTGGAGTGATGGACAGGGAGTGATGACTCTGTGAAGGAGGGTGGAGTGATGGACGGGGAGTGGTGACTCTGTGAAGGAGGGTGGGGAGTTGGACGGGGAGTGGTGACTCTGTGAAGGAGGGAGGGGAGTTGGACGGGGAGTGATGACTCTGTGAAGGAGGGTGGAGTGATGGACGGGGAGTGGTGACTCTGTAAAGGAGGGTGGAGTGATGGACGGGGAGTGGTGACTCTGTGAAGGAGGGTGGGGAGTTGGAAGGGGAGTGGTGACTCTGTGAAGGAGGGTGGAGTGATGGACGGGGAGTGGTGACTCTGTGAAGGAGGGTGGGGAGTTGGACGGGGAGTGGTGACTCTGTGAAGGAGGGAGGGGAGTTGGACGGGGAGTGATGACTCTGTGAAGGAGGGTGGAGTGATGGACGGGGAGTGGTGACTCTGTGACGGAGGGTGGAGTGATGGACGGGGAGTGGTGACTCTGTGATGGAGGGTGGAGTGATTGACGGGGAGTGGTGACTCTGTGAAGGAGGGTGGAGTGATGGACGGGGAGTGATGACTCTGTTAAGGAGGGTGGGGAGTTGGACGGGGAGTGGTGACTCTGTGAAGGAGGGTGGGGAGTTGGACGGGGAGTGGTGACTCTGTGAAGGAGGGAGGGGAGTTGGACGGGGAGTGATGACTCTGTGAAGGAGGGTGGAGTGATGGACGGGGAGTGGTGACTCTGTGACGGAGGGTGGAGTGATGGACGGGGAGTGGTGACTCTGTGAAGGAGGGTGGAGTGATTGACGGTGAGTGGTGACTCTGTGAAGGAGGGTGGAGTGATGGACGGGGAGTGGTGACTCTGTGAAGGAGGGTGGAGTGATGGACGGGGAGTGGTGACTCTGTGAAGGAGGGTGGAGTGATGGACAGGGAGTGGTGACTCTGTGAAGGAGGGTGGAGTGATGGACAGGGAGTGGTGACTCTGTGAAGGAGGGTGGAGTGATGGACAGGGAGTGGTGACTCTGTGAAGGAGGGTGGAGTGACGGACAGGGAATGGTGACTCTGTGAAGGAGGGTGGAGTGATGGACGGGGAGTGGTGACTCTGTGAAGGAGGGTGGAGTGATGGACGGGGAGTGGTGACTCTGTGATGGAGGATGGGAGTTGGACGGGGAGTGATGACTCTGTGAAGGAGGGTGGAGTGATGGACGGGGAGTGGTGACTCTGTGAAGGAGGGTGGAGTGATGGACAAGGAATGGTAACTCTGCAAAAAGGCTGGAGTGATGGACGGGGAGTGGTGACTCTGTGAAGGAGGGTGGAGTGATGGACAGGGAGTGGTGACTCTGTGAAGGAGGGTGGAGTGACGGACAGGGAATGGTGACTCTGTGAAGGAGGGTGGAGTGATGGACAGGGAATGGTGACTCTGTGAAGGAGGGTGGAGTGACGGACAGGGAATGGTGACTCTGTGAAGGAGGGTGGAGTGATGGACGGCGAGTGGTGACTCTGTGATGGAGGATGGGAGTTGGACGGGGAGTGATGACTCTGTGAAGGAGGGTGGAGTGATGGACGGGGAGTGGTGACTCTGTGAAGGAGGGTGGAGTGATGGACGGGGAGTGGTGACTCTGTGAAGGAGGGTGGAGTGATGGACAGGGAGTGGTGACTCTGTGAAGGAGGGTGGAGTGATGTACAGGGAGTGGTGACTCTGTGAAGGAGGGTGGAGTGATGTACAGGGAGTGGTGACTCTGTGAAGGAGGGTGGAGTGATGTACAGGGAGTGGTGACTCTGTGAAGGAGGGTGGAGTGATGTACAGGGAGTGGTGACTCTGTGAAGGAGGGTGGAGTGATGGACAGGGAGTGGTGACTCTGTGAAGGAGGGTGGAGTGATGGACAGGGAGTGATGACTCTGTGAAGGAGGGTGGAGTGATGGACGGGGAGTGGTGACTCTGTGAAGGAGGGTGGAGTGATGGACGGGGAGTGGTGACTCTGTGAAGGAGGGTGGAGTGATGGACAGGGAGTGGTGACTCTGCGAAGGAGGGTGGAGTGATGGACGGGGAGTGGTGACTCTGTGAAGGAGGGTGGAGTGATGGACGGGGAGTGGTGACTCTGTGAAGGAGGGTGGAGTGATGGACGGGGAGTGGTGACTCTGTGAAGGAGGGTGGAGTGATGGACGGGGAGTGGTGACTCTGTGAAGGAGGGTGGAGTGATGGACGGGGAGTGGTGACTCTGCGAAGGAGGGTGGAGTGATGGACGGGGAGTGATGACTCTGAAGGAGGTTGGAGTGATGGACGGGGAGTGGTGACTCTGTGAAGGAGGGTGGAGTGATGGACGGGGAGTGGTGACTCTGTGAAGGAGGGTGGAGTGATGGACGGGGAGTGGTGACTCTGTGAAGGAGGGTGGAGTGATGGACGGGGAGTGGTGACTCTGTGAAGGAGGGTGGAGTGATGGACGGGGAGTGGTGACTCTGTGAAGGAGGGTGGAGTGATGGACGGGGAGTGATGACTCTGAAGGAGGTTGGAGTGATGGACGGGGAGTGGTGACTCTGTGAAGGAGGGTGGAGTGATGGATGGGGAGTGATGACTCTGAAGGAGGGTCGGAGTTGGATGGGGAGTGATGACTCTGAAGGAGGGTGGAGTGATGGACGGGGATTGGTGACTCTGTGAAGGAGGGTGGAGTGATGGACGGGGAGTGATGACTCTGTGAAGGAGGGTGGAGTGATGGACGGGGAGTGGTGACTCTGTGACGGAGGGTGGAGTGATGGACGGGGAGTGGTGACTCTGTGAAGGAGGGTGGAGTGATGGACAGGGAGTGGTGACTCTGTGAAGGAGGGTGGAGTGACGGACAGGGAATGGTGACTCTGTGAAGGAGGGTGGAGTGATGGACAGGGAGTGGTGACTCTGTGAAGGAGGGTGGAGTGATGGACAGGGAGTGGTGACTCTGTGAAGGAGGGTGGAGTGATGGACAGGGAGTGGTGACTCTGTGAAGGAGGGTGGAGTGATGGACAGGGAGTGGTGACTCTGTGAAGGAGGGTGGAGTGATGGACGGGGAGTGGTGACTCTGTGAAGGAGGGTGGAGTGATGGACGGGGAGTGGTGACTCTGTGAAGGAGGGTGGAGTGATGGACGGGGAGTGGTGACTCTGTGAAGGAGGGTGGAGTGATGGACGGGGAGTGGTGACTCTGCGAAGGAGGGTGGAGTGATGGACGGGGAGTGGTGACTCTGTGAAGGAGGGTGGAGTGATGGACGGGGACTGATGACTCTGTGAAGGAGGGTGGAGTGATGGACGGGGAATGGTGACTCTGTTAAGGAGGGTGGAGTGATGGACGGGGAGTGGTGACTCTGTGAAGGAGGGTGGAGTGATGGACAGGGAGTGGTGACTCTGTGAAGGAGGGTGGAGTGATGTACAGGGAGTGGTGACTCTGTGAAGGAGAGTGGAGTGATGGACAGGGAGTGGTGACTCTGTGAAGGAGGGTGGAGTGATGGACGGGGAGTGGTGACTCTGTGATGGAGGGTGGGAGTTGGACGGGGAGTGATGACTCTGTGAAGGAGGGTGGAGTGATGGACAGGGAGTGGTGACTCTGTGAAGGAGGGTGGAGTGATGGACAGGGAGTGGTGACTCTGTGAAGGAGGGTGGAGTGACGGACAGGGAGTGGTGACTCTGTTAAGGAGGGTGGAGTGATGGACGGGGAGTGGTGACTCTGTGATGGAGGATGGGAGTTGGACGGGGAGTGATGACTCTGTGAAGGAGGGTGGAGTGATGGACGGGGAGTGGTGACTCTGTGAAGGAGGGTGGAGTGACGGACGGGGAATGGTAACTCTGCAAAAAGGCTGGAGTGATGGACAGGGAGTGGTGACTCTGCGAAGGAGGGTGGAGTGATGGACGGGGAGTGGTGACTCTGTGAAGGAGGGTGGAGTGATGGACAGGGAGTGGTGACTCTGTGAAGGAGGGTGGAGTGACGGACAGGGAATGGTGACTCTGCGAAGGAGGGTGGAGTGATGGACGGGGAGTGGTGACTCTGTGAAGGAGGGTGGAGTGATGGACGGGGAGTGGTGACTCTGTGAAGGAGGGTGGAGTGATGGACGGGGAGTGGTGACTCTGCGAAGGAGGGTGGAGTGATGGACAGGGAGTGGTGACTCTGTGAAGGAGGGTGGAGTGACGGACAGGGAATGGTGACTCTGTGATGGAGGGTGGGAGTTGGACGGGGAGTGATGACTCTGTGAAGGAGGGTGGAGTGATGGACGGGGAGTGGTGACTCTGTGAAGGAGGGTGGAGTGATGGACGGGGAGTGGTGACTCTGTGAAGGAGGGTGGAGTGATGGACAGGGAGTGGTGACTCTGTGAAGGAGGGTGGAGTGATGGACAGGGAGTGGTGACTCTGTGAAGGAGGGTGGAGTGATGGACAGGGAGTGGTGACTCTGTGAAGGAGGGTGGAGTGATGGACAGGGAGTGGTGACTCTGTGAAGGAGGGTGGAGTGATGTACAGGGAGTGGTGACTCTGTGAAGGAGGGTGGAGTGATGGACAGGGAGTGGTGACTCTGTGAAGGAGGGTGGAGTGATGGACGGGGAGTGGTGACTCTGTGATGGAGGGTGGGAGTGATGGACGGGGAATGGTAACTCTGCAAAAAGGCTGGAGTGATGGACAGGGAGTGGTGACTCTGCGAAGGAGGGTGGAGTGATGGACGGGGAGTGGTAACTCTGCAAAAAGGCTGGAGTGATGGACAGGGAGTGGTGACTCTGCGAAGGAGGGTGGAGTGATGGACGGGGAGTGGTGACTCTGTGAAGGAGGGTGGAGTGATGGACGGGGAGTGGTGACTCTGTGAAGGAGGGTGGAGTGATGGACGGGGAGTGGTGACTCTGTGAAGGAGGGTGGAGTGATGGACGGGGAGTGGTGACTCTGTGAAGGAGGGTGGAGTGATGGATGGGGAGTGATGACTCTGAAGGAGGGTGGAGTGATGGACGGGGAATGGTAACTCTGCAAAAAGGCTGGAGTGATGGACAGGGAGTGGTGACTCTGCGAAGGAGGGTGGAGTGATGGACGGGGAGTGGTGACTCTGTGAAGGAGGGTGGAGTGATGGACGGGGAGTGGTGACTCTGTGAAGGAGGGTGGAGTGATGGACGGGGAGTGGTGACTCTGTGAAGGAGGGTGGAGTGATGGACAGGGAGTGGTGACTCTGCGAAGGAGGGTGGAGTGATGGACGGGGAGTGGTGACTCTGTGAAGGAGGGTGGAGTGATGGACGGGGAGTGGTGACTCTGTGAAGGAGGGTGGAGTGATGGACAGGGAGTGGTGACTCTGCGAAGGAGGGTGGAGTGATGGACGGGGAGTGGTGACTCTGTGAAGGAGGGTGGAGTGATGGACGGGGAGTGGTGACTCTGTGAAGGAGGGTGGAGTGATGGACGGGGAGTGGTGACTCTGTGAAGGAGGGTGGAGTGATGGACGGGGAGTGGTGACTCTGTGAAGGAGGGTGGAGTGATGGACGGGGAGTGATGACTCTGAAGGAGGGTGGAGTGATGGACGGGGAGTGGTGACTCTGTGAAGGAGGGTGGAGTGATGGATGGGGAGTGATGACTCTGAAGGAGGGTCGGAGTTGGATGGGGAGTGATGACTCTGAAGGAGGGTGGAGTGATGGACGGGGAGTGGTGACTCTGTGAAGGAGGGTGGAGTGATGGACGGGGAGTGATGACTCTGTGAAGGAGGGTGGAGTGATGGACGGGGAGTGGTGACTCTGTGAAGGAGGGTGGGGAGTTGGACGGGGAGTGGTGACTCTGTGAAGGAGGGAGGGGAGTTGGATGGGGAGTGGTGACTCTGTAAAGGAGGATTGGGAGATGGATGGGGAGTGGTGACTCTGCGAAGGAGGGTGGAGTGATGGACGGGGAGTGGTGACTCTGTGAAGGAGGGTGGAGTGATGGACGGGGAGTGTTGACTCTGCGAAGGAGGGTGGAGTGATGGACGGGGAGTGGTGACTCTGTGAAGGAGGGTGGAGTGATGGACAGGGAGTGGTGACTCTGCGAAGGAGGGTGGAGTGATGGACGGGGAGTGGTGACTCTGTGAAGGAGGGTGGAGTGATGTACAGGGAGTGGTGACTCTGTGAAGGAGGGTGGAGTGATGGACAGGGAGTGGTGACTCTGTGAAGGAGGGTGGAGTGATGGACAGGGAGTGGTGACTCTGTGAAGGAGGGTGGAGTGATGGACGGGGAGTGGTGACTCTGTGATGGAGGGTGGGAGTTGGACGGGGAGTGATGACTCTGTGAAGGAGGGTGGAGTGATGGACGGGGAGTGGTGACTCTGTGAAGGAGGGTGGAGTGATTGACGGGGAGTGGTGACTCTGTGAAGGAGGGTGGAGTGATGGACGGGGAGTGGTGACTCTGTGAAGGAGGGTGGAGTGATGGACGGGGAGTGGTGACTCTGTGAAGGAGGGTGGAGTGATGGACAGGGAGTGGTGACTCTGTGAAGGAGGGTGGAGTGATGGACAGGGAGTGGTGACTCTGTGAAGGAGGGTGGAGTGACGGACAGGGAATGGTGACTCTGTGAAGGAGGGTGGAGTGATGGACGGGGAGTGGTGACTCTGTGAAGGAGGGTGGAGTGATGGACGGGGAATGGTAACTCTGCAAAAAGGCTCGAGTGATGGACAGGGAGTGGTGACTCTGCGAAGGAGGGTGGAGTGATGGACGGGGAGTGGTGACTCTGTGAAGGAGGGTGGAGTGATGGACGGGGAGTGGTGACTCTGTGAAGGAGGGTGGAGTGATGGACGGGGAGTGGTGACTCTGTGAAGGAGGGTGGAGTGATGGATGGGGAGTGATGACTCTGAAGGAGTGTGGACTGATGGACGGGGAGTGGTGACTCTGTGAAGGAGGGTGGAGTGATGGACGGGGAGTGATGACTCTGTGAAGGAGGGTGGAGTGATGGATGGGGAGTGATGACTCTGAAGGAGTGTGGAGTGATGGACGGGGAGTGGTGACTCTGTGAAGGAGGGTGGAGTGATGGACGGGGAGTGATGACTCTGTGAAGGAGGGTGGAGTGATGGACGGGGAGTGGTGACTCTGTGAAGGAGGGTGGAGTGATGGACAGGGAGTGGTGACTCTGTGAAGGAGGGTGGAGTGATGGACGGGGAGTGATGACTCTGTGAAGGAGGGTGGAGTGATGGACGGGGAATGGTAACTCTGCAAAAAGGCTGGAGTGATGGACAGGGAGTGGTGACTCTGCGAAGGAGGGTGGAATGATGGACGGGGAGTGGTGACTCTGTGAAGGAGGGTGGAGTGATGGACGGGGAGTGGTGACTCTGTGAAGGAGGGTGGAGTGATGGACGGGGAGTGGTGACTCTGTGAAGGAGGGTGGAGTGATGGACGGGGAGTGGTGACTCTGTGAAGGAGGGTGGAGTGATGGACGGGGAGTGGTGACTCTGTGAAGGAGGGTGGAGTGATGGACGGGGAGTGGAGACTCTGTGAAGGAGGGTGGAGTGATGGACGGGGAGTGGTGACTCTGTGAAGGAGGGTGGAGTGATGGATGGGGAGTGATGACTCTGAAGGAGGGTCGGAGTTGGATGGGGAGTGATGACTCTGAAGGAGGGTGGAGTGATGGACGGGGAGTGGTGACTCTGTGAAGGAGGGTTGAGTGATGGACGGGGAGTGATGACTCTGTGAAGGAGGGTGGAGTGATGGACAGGGAGTGGTGACTCTGTGAAGGAGGGTGGAGTGATGGACGGGGAGTGGTGACTCTGTGAAGGAGGGTGAAGTGATGGACGGGGAGTGGTGACTCTGTGAAGGAGGGTGGAGTGATGGACAGGGAGTGGTGACTCTGTGAAGGAGGGTGGAGTGATGGACAGGGAGTGGTGACTCTGTGAAGGAGGGTGGAGTGATGGACGGGGAGTGGTGACTCTGTGAAGGAGGGTGGAGTGATGGACGGGGAGTGGTGACTCTGTGAAGGAGGGTTGAGTGATGGACGGGGAGTGATGACTCTGTGAAGGAGGGTGGAGTGATGGACAGGGAGTGGTGACTCTGTGAAGGAGGGTGGAGTGATGGACGGGGAGTGGTGACTCTGTGAAGGAGGGTGGAGTGATGGACGGGGAGTGGTGACTCTGTGAAGGAGGGTGGAGTGATGGACGGGGAGTGATGACTCTGTGAAGGAGGGTGGAGTGATGGACGGGGAGTGATGACTCTGTGAAGGAGGGTGGGGAGATGGACGGGGAGTGGTGACTCTGTGAAGGAGGGTGGAGTGATGGACGGGGAGTGGTGACTCTGTGAAGGAGGGTGGAGTGATGGACGGGGAGTGGTGACTCTGTGAAGGAGGGTGGAGTGATGGACGGGGAGTGATGACTCTGTGAAGGAGGGTGGAGTGATGGACGGGGAGTGGTGACTCTGTGAAGGAGGGTGGAGTGATGGACAGGGAGTGGTGACTCTGTGAAGGAGGGTGGAGTGACGGACAGGGAATGGTGACTCTGTGAAGGAGGGTGGAGTGATGGACGGGGAGTGGTGACTCTGTGAAGGAGGGTGGAGTGATGGACGGGGAGTGATGACTCTGTGAAGGAGGGTTGGTCTGATACAGTACATGAATGTAAACTCGTGTTGGAGGTTCCATCTGGGACAGTGACTGCTGAGGTGAATTTTAAGGAAGTGATCTTCTGATTGGTCTGTTGAAAATGCAAATTTCCCTGTTCATTTAAGATGAAAAAATGTTCTTTGTGAAAATTAAACGTGCTTAAAGTTAACCCAGAATGGTTCATTTTAATGTAAAAATTCAAATCTTTCCAGAATCCCTGGAAATATAAACCACCAATTTTTTGCCATTCACACTTGGTTTCCTCCTTCAAGCTTCTCATAGATTTTCGTTCCTTTTCCTTTCATACAAGTGAAGGATTATTGGGTATTTTTAAAGTGCGCAACCCATGGAACTGCTCCTTTTCACGTGTGCTAGTTTGATATTGTTCTTGTGATGTCACCTGTTTTGGGGCCTGTATTAGCTTTCCTGAAGCTCTGGGTCAGCTCTTGGTCAGTCCGGGAAAGCTGTCTCGAGTTTCAATATTTTTATTGCTCACACCAGCTGTGTTTGCAGACTCACTGAATCAGATGGCTAACTTTAGCCTCAACCACAGCCAGATTAGGTGTAAGTTAAGTGTTGGGATCACGTCCAAACAGTATGAAAACTTACAGCCTACAAAGAGAGGACAGTCCCATCACATCGGACGGCAGACGTGGATCGACAATGAGCTAATCCCCTGCAGCAAGTAATGCCCCAGCTGAAACTTCTTACCCTGGTTTGTAACTGTTGTCCTGTGTGACTGCCAGATGAGCCAGTATGTAAACTGTCACCACTCAGAGTCTATTTCAAACTGATAGAGTGCGGTTCAGTTGTTTCATCCGAGGTCCATTAAACCAGGATGGCTCAATTCATTTTGAGAATAGCAGGAAATGTTTCCTTCAAACCCAAACTCCAAGGAGGAGGAGAGGTTGCTGTTTTTATTGACAGGCCTACCGGCCAATCACTGATTGGGAAGAAAGGTCAGGGGAACAGCCCTCCCACTGGCTGGGAAGGCCGAGGATAAGACAAAGAAACACGGAGAGTCAGCCTGCCAGCTCGGTCTGGTGAGGAGGCCTGGTCAAGTGAGAGAAAACTCACTCACCTCAAGCCCAGACCCAATCAGAGCCAGATGGCTAACCAGGAAATGTTAAGTGAGCTCACTAATAGTGAGCTGTACTTTTATTATTTTTCTTGTTCTCAAGCAGAGGTGAAAGACATGATATTCAGTTCGGATCACAAAAATGAAAGACTTGCATTTATATAGCGCCTTTCACAACCTCAGCACATCCCAAAGCGCTTTACAGCCAATGAAGTACTTTTCAAAGTGTGGTCACTGTTGTAATCTAGGAAACGGGCAGTCAATTTGTGCACAGCAAGATCCCACAGCAGCAGAGATAAATGACCAGATCATCAGTTTTAGTGATGTTGGTTGAAGGATAAATATTGGTCACAACGCCAGGGAGAACTCCCCTGCTCTTGGTGCCATGGCATCTTTTACGTCCACCTGAGAGGGCAGACAGGGCCTCAGTTTAATGTCTCATCCAAAGGCGGCACCTCTGCCAGTGCAGCACTCCTTCATTACTGCACTGGAGTGTCAGCCTAGATTTTGTGCTCAAGTCTCTGGAGTAAACCCACAACCATCTGACTCAGAGGTGAGAGTGCTGCCACTGAGCCAAGGCTGACACCTAGGGGTCCTACTGTTACATACTGGGATCTGCTATCATTTAATTATATATTGGGCAGTAAGGGCGCACTCCTGAATGTAAGATGCACAGACCGCTTATGGGAGTGACCAGCACCATTGTACCTGAGAGAATATGTAAGGCAGACCCGAAATTTATGACATTCCTTACATTACCCACATTATTTGGTTACCAATACCCAGTTGTGCATATATGTTGCACAGTCCTCTAAACCTTCTCCTTGTGAAATCTAGTTTAAATATTTTCCAATTGCCCATTTCATGTTGTGAGCCAAGAACTTTGCCGATTGTCTGATTACGTATAGAGCAGCCTTCAGTACAGGCTTTATTTATCACCAAAAGCTTCCTGGGTCTCTCTGTCTCTCTCTCACACACGCACACATCATTTTACAAACTACCCAAAGCCAGTTATTCTGTTTGTCTCTCACTAGAAATAACCCAGACAACTTTGCATCTTTCACTTGAATCTTACCAAGCCTTCCTTTCAGTTCTTCCTTTGATATCTTGCATATAATCCCTGTCCTCACAAGGGAAAAACCTACTTGACCGCGTCCTCACCAATCGATCTGTCACAGATGCATCAGTCCATGACAGTATTGGTAGTCCTTGTGGAGACAAAGTCCTGTTTTCACACTAAGGACATCATCCAACGTGTTGTGTGGCACTATCACTGTGCTAAATGGGATAGATTCAGAACAGATCGAGCAGCTCAAAACTGGGCATCCATGAGGCGCTGTGGGCCATCAGCAGCAGCAGAATTGTATTCCAGCACAATCTGTAACCTCATGGCCCGGCATATTCCTCACTCTACCATTACCAACAAGCCAGGGGTTCAATGAGGAGTGTAGAAGAGCATGCCAGGAGCAGCACCAGGCGTACCTAAAAATGAGGTGCCAACCTCGTGAAGCTACAACTCAGGACTACATGCATGCTAAACAGCGGAAGCAACATGCTATAGACAGAGCTAGGCAATTCCACAACCAATGGTAGTGGTTGTTGGAGGCCAATCATCTCAGCCCCAGGAGTTCCTCAGGGCAGTGTCCTAGGCCCAACCATCTTCAGCTGCTTCATCAATGACCTTCCCTCCATCATAAGGTCAGTAATGGGTATGTTCCCTGATGATTGCACAGTGTTCAGAACAAAAGAGCACAGGACTGAGCTAAGCGATTCCACAACCAACGGATCAGATCAAAGCTCTGAAGTCCTGCCACATCCAGTCATGAATGGTGGTGGACAATTAAACAACTAAAGTGAGGAAGAGGCTCTGTAAACATCCCCATCCTCAATGATGGCAGAGTTGAGCAAGTGAGTGCAAAAGACAAGGCTGAAGCGTTTGCGACCATCTTCAGCCAGAAGTGCCGAGTGGATGATCCATCTCAGCCTCCTCCCGATATCCCCACCATCACAGAAGCCAGTCTTCAGCCAATTCAATTCACTCCACGTGATATCAAGAAACAGCTGAGTGCACTGGATACAGCAAAGGCTATGGGCCCCGACAACATCCTGGCTGTAGTGCTGAAGACTTGTGCTCCAGAACTAGCCGCACCTCCAGCCATACTGTTCCAGTACAGCTGCAACACTGGCATCTACCCGACAATGTGGAAAATTGCCCAGGTATGTCCTGTCCACAAAATGCAGGACAAATCCAATCCGGCCAATTACCACCCCATCAGTCTACTCTCATTCATCAGCAAAGTGATGGAAGGTGTCGTCGACAGTGCTATCAAGCAGCACTTACTTACCAATAACAACATGCTCACCGATGCTCAGTTTGGGTTCCGCCAGGACCACTAGGCTCGAGACCTCATTACAGCCTTGGTCCAAACATGGACAAAAGAGCTGAATTCCAGAGGTGAAGTGAGAGTGACTGCCCTTGACATCAAGGCAGCATTTGACCGAGTGTGGCACCAAGGAGCCCTAGTAAAATTGAAGTCAATGGGAATCAGGGGGAAAACGCTCCAGTGGCTGGAGTCATACCTAGCACAAAGGAAGATGGTAGTGGTTGTTGGAGGCCAATCATCTCAGCCCCAGGACATTGCTGCAGGAGTTCCTCAGGGCAGTGTCCTAGCCCCAACCATCTTCAGCTGCTTCATCAATGACCTTCCCTCCACCATAAGATCAGAAATGGGAATGTTCGCTGATGATTGCACAGTGTTCAGTTCCATTCGCAACCCCTCAGATAATGAAGCAGTCCGTGCCCGCATGCAGCAAGACCTGGACAACATCCACCTCCCCATGACATTCAACGGCATTACCATAGCCGAATTCCCCACCATCAACTTCCTGGGGGTCACCATTGACCAGAAACTTAACTGGACCAGCCACATAAATACTGTGGCTACAAGAGCAGGTCAGAGGCTGGGTATTCTGCGGCGAGTGACTCACCTCCTGACTCCCCAAAGCCTTTCCACCATCTACAAAGCACAAGTCAGGAGTGTGATGGAATACTCTCCACTTGCAGCTCCAACAACATTCAAGAAGCTCAACACCATCCAGGACAAAGCAGCCCACTTGATTGGCACCCCATCCACCACCCTAAACATTCACTCCCTTCATCACCGGTGCACCATGGCTGCAGTGTGTAGCATCTACAGGATGCATTGCAGCAAGTCACCAAGGCTTCTTCGACAGCACCTCCCAAACCTGTGACCTCTACCACCTAGAAGGACAAGGGCAGCAGGTACATGGGAACAACACCACCTGCACGTTCCCCTCCAAGTCACACACCATCCCGACTTGGAAATATATCGCCGTTCCTTCATCGTCACTGGGTCAAAATCCTGGAACTCCCTTCCTAACAGCACTGTGGGAGAACCGTCACCACACGGACTGCAGCGGTTCAAGAAGACGGCTCACCACCACCTTCTCAAGGGCAATTAGGGATGGGCAATAAATGCTGGCATTGCCAGCGATGCCCACATCCCATGAACTAATTTTTAAAAAGTATTTAACGAGCTCATTCACTCACTCCCTACCTATTCTATATCTTACATTTGCACTTTCCAGCAGGGTTACGATGGATAAGTTCAGGAGCAGGGACCTTGGCCAATTTTGCCTCTTGAGATCAGCTAACTCAGCACAAACCAAGTATCAAACCTGGAATCGTCCTGGGTTACACGCCTATACCTCACCACGAGGTGCATTTACTCAATGAGGCAGCTGGGGCTGTAACAGGTTGTCTTTATCAATGCAACCGTGTGTATTTTCCACCCTTCAAGCTGGTTTGTACTTTGTACAATACTCTTATTCGTTTTCTTCACTGCTTTCCTTGATACTGTTAAAGGACCTCAAATCCTTTCATAGAATCATGGAATCATACAGCACAGAAGGAGGCCTTTCAGCCCATCGTTTCTGTGTCGGCTCTTTGAAGAGCTTTCCCTTTCTTTCCTCGGATAATTTTATGCAGGAGATTTATTCATTTCAGAGAATTTCCAAGAGAGAAGGTTTGGAATTTATCTCAATGCTGAAAAACACAAAGGGAAGAAAAAGTTCTTGGGTAAATTGCTTTGAATCTGCTGCTGGAGGATTTACCAATCCAATCTACAACGGCTTATTAAAGCATTTTGCTAAACCGCTCGTTCAGTGCTGTGAATTTCAATCACAGTCTCGCACTCTGCCATTGATTACCCCGCCCCTGTCACTGACAGTAAATTGCAAAATCTCCCAATTAATATTTCTGTATTCATAAAAGCTTTCATTCATTCTTTAATTTCCTCTTGGTAACAGATTGGATTGTTCGATGCTCAAGGCACTTGAATAGAAAATGGTACTTTAGCCATTTCATTGTGTCATTTTCTTTCCTTATACTTCCCCAGCAGCTGTTACAATATCAAATCCATCCCTGTGTTCATATTAATGCTTTTCGAGGGCTGACCCTGTGAAGGACTGATGCACAATGCCCTCAGATGACAGAATACCCTGAAGGTAAATCCGTTTATGCAGAAAACCTAATGGAATATTGGCTTTTATCTCAAGAGGACTGGAATACAAAGGGGTGGAAGTTATGTTACACTTGTACAGGGCTCTGGTTGGATCCCATTTAGAATATTGCGTTCAGTTCTGGGCACCGGTCCTCAGGAAGGATATATCGGCCTTGGAGGGGGTGCAGCGCAGATTCACCACAATGACACCGGGCTAAAAGGGTTAATTTATGAGGACAGGTTGCAGAGACTGGGCTTGTATTCCCTTGAGTATAGCAGATTAAGGGATGATTTAATTGAGGTGTTTCAGATGATTAAAGGATTTGATAGGGTAGATACAGAGAAACTATTTCCTCTGGTGGGAGAGTCCAGAACAAGGGGGCAAAACCTTAAAATTAGAGCTAGGCCATTCAGGGGTGATGTCAGGAATCACTTCTTCACACAAAGGGGAGTGGAAATTTGGAACTTTCTCCCCCAAAATGCTGTTGAGTCTGGGGGTCAATTGAAAATTTCAAAACTGAGAGTGATAGATTTTTGTTAAGCAAGTGTATTAAGGGTTAGGGTACCAAGATGGGTAGATGGAATTAAGTTACAGATCAGCCATGATCTAATTGAATGGCGAAACAGGATTGAGGGGCTGAATGGTCTATTCCTGTTACTATGTTACTAATGGGATTGAGTTCTCTAAAGAAGTGTGGACAGGGTTTGTTGAATACTGTGCAGGACCTCAGCGTGCTCTAGCACGGAACTATCGTTCCAAAGATGAATAACGTAGAGAACCTGGCTCTGGAGATTTGCGAGGGGGTACAAACAGAGTAGAACCTTGTCCAACAGGTATGAGGACTGCAGGGAGGATGGGCAAACTGACCACGGCACTGTGGTACAGGAGGCCATTCAAGTGGGTGGAGCAAGAAGGAATGTGGTAGTCGTAGGGGACAATATAGTTAGGGGGCAGACGCTGTTCTCTGCAAAATGTCCAAGGTTGGGAATTAAATATTCCAGGGTATATGACATTTAGAAAAGACAAGCAGAATGGAAAAGGAGGGGGTATAGCCCTAATAAGAAAGGATGACATAAGGACAGTGGTGAGAAAGGATCTTGGCTCAGGAGATCAGGAAGTAGAATCAATATGGGTGGAAATTAGAAGTAACAAGGGGCAGAAAACACTGGTGGGAGTAGTTTATAGGCCCCCCCCAATAGTAGCTGTACCATTGGACAGAGTATTAATCATGAAGTAATAAGAGCTTGTAACAAACAAATGCAGTCATCATGGGGGACATTAATCTTCATACAGACTGGGCAAATCAAATTGGCAAAGGTAGTTTGGAAGACGAGTTCATGGAATGCATTTTAAATGGTTTCCAAGAGCAATACATCATGGAACCAACCAGGGAACAGACTATTTTAGATATTATTTTATGTAATGAGACAGGGTTAATTAATAATCTCACAATAAAAGAACCTCTGGGGAAGAGTGATCATAATATGATAGAATTTCAGGTTGAGTTTGAAACTAACGTACTTTAGTCAGAAACTAGACTCTTAAACTTAAATCGAGCCAATTACATAGGTATGAGGGGTAAGTTATCAAAGGTAGATTGGGAAACTAAATTGAAAGGTTTGATAGTTGAAAAGCAATGGCAAACATTTAAAGAAATATTTCAATATTCTTAACAAATATACATTCCATTGAGAAATAAAAACTCCACGGGAAAAGTGATCCACCCGTGGCGAACTAAAGAAGTTAAGGATAGTATTAGATTAAAAGAAGAGGCCTATTATGTTGCCAAGAAGAGTAATAAGCCTGAGGATTGGGAGAGTTTTAGAAACCAACAAAGGATGACCAAAAAATTGATTAAAAGGGAGAAAATAGAATATGAAAGTAAACTAGCAAGAAATATAAAAATGGATTGTAAGAGCTTATACATGTATGTAAAAAGGAAGAGAGTAGCAAAAGTAAACTTTGGTCCCTTAGAGGCTGAGACAGGAGAAATTATAATGGGGAATCAGGAAATAGCAGATGCGTTAAACAAATATTTTTTATCTGTCTTTGCAGTAGAAGAAACAAAAAGCATACCAGAAATAATGGGGAACGAAGGGGTAAATGAGAGTAAGGAACTTAAAACAATTAATATCACTAAAGAAAAAGTACTGGACAAACTAATGGGACTAAAAGCCAACAAATCCCCTGGACCTGACGGCCTACATCCTAGGGTTCTAAAAGAGGTGACTGCAGAGATAGTGGATGCATTGGTTAGGATCTTCCAAAATTCTCTCGATTCTGGAACGGTCCCAGTGGACTGATAGCAAATGTTACCCCGCTATTCAAGAAGGGAGGGAGAGAGAAAACTGGGAATTACAGGCCAGTTAGCCTGACATCAGTCATCGGGAAAATGCTGGAATCCATTATTAAGGAAGTGGTAACAGGGCACTTAGAAAATCATAATATGATTAGGCAGAGTCAACATGGTTTTATGAAAGGGAAACCGTGTTTGATAAATTTATTAGAGTTTTTTGAGGATGTAACTAGGAAGGTAGATAAAGGGGAACCAATGGATGTAGTACATTTGGATTTTGAAAAGGCATTCGATAAGGTGCCACATCAAAGGCTGTTACACAAGATAAGGGCTAATGGGGTTGGGGGTAAAATAGTATCATGGATAGAGGATTGGTAAACAGACAGAAAACAGAGAGTAGTGATAAATGGGTCATTTTCAGGTTGGCAGGCTGTAACTAGTGGGGTGCCACAAGGATTGGTGCTTGGGCCTCAGCTATTTACAATATATATTAATGACTTGGATGAAGAGACCGAGTGTAATGTATCCAAGTTTGCTGACAATACAAAGCTGGGTGGGAAAGTAAACTGTGAGGAGGACACAAAGAGTCTGCAAAGGGATATAGACAGGTTAAGTGAGAGGGCAAGAAGGTGGCAGATGGAATATAATGAGGGGAAATGTGAGGTTATTCACTTTGGTAGGAAGAATAGAAAAACAGAATATTTTTTAAATGGTGAGAAACTATTAAATGTTGGTATTCAGAGAGTCTAGGGTGTCCTCGTACAAGAAACACAAAAAGCTAGTATGCAGGTACAGCAAGCAATTTGGAAAGCAAATGGCATGTTGCACTTTATTGCAAGGGGATTGGAGTACAAGAATAGGGAAGTCTTACTACAGTTGTACAGGACTTTAGTGAGACCTCACCTGGAGTATTGCGTACAGTTTTGGTCTCCTTATCTAAGGAAGGATATACTTGCCTTAGAGGCGGTGCAATGAAGGTTCACTAGATTAATTCCTGGGATGAGAGGGTTGTCCTTTGAGGAGAGATTGAGTAGAATGGGCCTATACTCTCTGGAGTTTAGAAGAATGAGAGGTGATCTCTTTTTTTTTTATTCGTTCATGGGATGTGGGTGTCGCTGGCAAGGCCAGCATTTATTGCCCATCTCTAATTGCCCTTGAGAAGGTGGCGGTGAGCTGCCTTCTTGAAATGCTGCAGTCTGTGTGGTGAAGGTTCTCCCACAGTGCTATTAAGTAGGGAGTTCCAGGAATTTGACCCATTGACCTCACTGAAACACATAAGATTATGAGGGGGCTTGACAGGGTAGATGCTGAGAGATTGTTTCTGCTGGCTAGAGAGTCTAGAACTAGGGGGCATAGTCGCAGGATAAGGGGTCGGCCATTCAAGACTGAGATGAGGAGGAATTTCTTCATGCAGAGGGTTGTGAATCTTTGGAATTCTCTACCCCAGAGGGCTGTGGATGCTCAGTCATTGAATATATTCAAGGCTGAGATAGATAGATTTTTGGATTCTAGGGGAATCAAGGGATATGGGGATTGGGCGGGAAAGTGGAGTTGAGGTCGAAGATCAGCCATGATCTTATTGAATGGCGGAGCAGGCTCGAGGGGCCATATGGCCTACTCCTGCTCCTATTTCTTATGATCTTATATTCTAACCTTTCCACAGGAGAATATGTGGGCTGGGCAGTGTAGGTGATAAGTTGATTTGTACATGGGAATCAGTTTGATACGTGAATTGGCCTCTTCTATGCTTCCTTATGTTCTAAAAGATTCCTGCACTGTAAAGGAAATAAACTTTCCTTGTTCTCAAACAGAGAGGTCGTATCATTGGTTTGTGTGCATGGGCGATACCGGAATAAGGGTCTGACGTTCACAGTGATCCAGCAGGGCCCTGGTTACATGAGTCAATCTATCAAATTTTAAAAACACACAGCCCAGAAGTCATCAGAAATCCAAGTGTAACCATCAGTATCTGCTCCAGATGTTATCTGCGGAAAATGTGCTGAATCATTTGTGCCTCTTTAGCCACTGTTCAGTGGTGCTGATCTCAGAAAACATGTAGACAAAACACCTGTGGGGCATTTAATAAACCAAATGTGCCAGCAGATAGGAAAGAATCAAGAGATTTGGGCCTCCTTCTTGCAGACATAAGCCATTCAGGCCCCACAGGACCTCCCCAAAACCAAAGGCCAAAGACCAACCAAGGACTGATGAGTCCAGCACCTTTCCATCCTCATAAGGACCCATCAGCACCATGTAACAACGACCCAAGTTGGCTGCCAAGGCTTGATCTTGACCTTGCAAATAAATGGTGCCACAATAACAACTTGCATTTATATGGCACCTTTTAACGTAGTAAAACGTCCCAAGGCGCTTCACAAGTGCGATTATCAGTCAAAATGTGACACCGAGCCACATAAGGAGATATTAGGACAGGTGACCAAAAGCTTGGTCGAAGAGGTAGGTTTTGAGGAGCATCTTAAAGGAGGAGAGGGGGTAGAGAGCTGGAGAGGTTTAGGGAGGGAATTCCAGAGCTTAGGGCCCAAACAGCTGAAGGCACGGCTGCCAATGGTGGAGCGAAGAAAATCAGGAATACGCAAGAGGCCAGAATTGGAGGAGTGCAGAGATCTCGGAGGTTTGTAGGGCTGGAGGAGGTTACACTGTTAATAATTATACATATCTGTAGGTGCCACCACACAGATAATGATGTTGTATGATCCGAGAAAGCGTCCAGTTTAATTTATTCTTTTTTTTCCAGAAAAATATATCACTTCCATGAGGACCGGGACTAAATTCAGTCATCAGCAGGACTTGGAGCATGGATTACACCAGATTATTCAGACAATGCAACCTAAGAACCAATTTTTTTAAAAAATCAATGAGTTTCGAGCCTCTAAAAATCCCAATTTGTTCATAACACCCTTCGGAGATTTTTTTTTTAAAAAGTAATTTTCAGATTGCTTCTCCTCACATTCTTAAACATCCTTCAAAACAGAACTACGAAAATAACTTGAGGTTTTGCTCGTGGCCCATGGAAGCAGTGCTGGGGCTCAGTCTTGCTCCAGTACCAACAGGAGCAATGCAGGATCTGTTCACACTGCCAGTTTGAATCAGGTGACTGACATTCAAACCCATATGCACTGATGAGTTTTATTACTTCCCAGCTAGGCCCCGAAGGCTGAGAGCAAAGCTATTGAAATTCAGGTTTATCTGAAATAAAAACCAGAGAATGCTGGAGAAGCTCAGCAAGTCAGACAGCATCTGTGGAGAAAGAAACAGAGTTAACGTTTCAGGTCGAAGACTTTTCGTCAGAACTAATGAAGGTGAACAAGGTTATCTGAACTTGGACTTCAGGTAAAAGCTGAGGCACAGTCAGGCTCTCCTGGATGTCCCTCCGATAAGCCGGTATTTAGTTCCAGTAGCAAGATGAAAAGCTGGAGCTGAGCTTCATTTCTTAATTTCACACTGAGCTGGATGAGGGAATTTCGATTTTAATGGGTCGGATTTGACACGGATTTGATGGAAGGCTGTCTGCTCATCCCTGCTAAGTAGGACATTTCATGGGGGAAAACTGATTCAATTTGGCCCCCTGAAATCCATGTGTTCTGTCTGTGTGGAACAGCACGCACCACTTTATGGGACGATCTGTGACCTGCTCACTCACACAGCTGGCAGGCTGTGCTTAGGGAGTGGGGGTGGTTTAGGGGGTTACAGAAGTAGACAATTGAAAAGCATTAACTGCATTACGAAAAAAAAAACCTCTGTCATGGAGTGAGACAAACAGCTGCATCTGAGTTGTCCATTTACAGTGTTTGAATGGTCTGAAGTAAAGCAGCAAGTGCTGGCTCACACAAAGGGTGCTCAGGACAGTAGCGTGACCAGACGCTGTATGGTCAGTATTGGTTACATTGTGAGGACAATGTGCATAAATGGCTTGTATTCCCTTAATTATACAGATTGAGGGCTGATCTGATCGAGGTGTTTAAAATGTTAAAATGATTTGTTCGAGTAGATACAGAGAAACTATTTCCTCAGGTGGGGGAAATCAAGAACAAGGGGGCACAATATTAAAGTTAGAGCCAGGCTGTTCAGAAGTGAAATCAGGAAGTATTTTTTCACTCAGAGGGGAGTGGAAATCTGGAACTCACTCCCCTAAAAGGTTGTAGATCCTGGAGGACAATTGGAGCTTTCAAGACTGAGATTGATAGATTTTTGTTGGGTAAGGGTATCAAGGGTTATGGAGCAAAGGTGGGTAAATGGAGTTGAGATACAGATCAGCCATCTAATTGAATGGCAGAGCAGGTCCGAGGGGCTGAATGGCCTCCTCCTGTTCCTAATGTTCATATGGCAGCAGACCTCCTGTGACGTTGACCTTGAAGAGGTGGGTTACACTGTTGGCGCCACAGTTGGGAATATCCCGGGAGCTGCTCCCATCCCTGTGACCTCACCGGAAGTGCCACCGGAAGCCCCGCTGACAAAAGGTAAACGGGGTCTCCGCCGCGATGCCGGTGAAGTCATGGCAACGGAGTGGCAGCAGCTCCGAGGAAAATCGGTATCCGATTCTGCCGCTCGCCATTAGGCCCAGGATTCAGCTGGCTGTGACGGATACACTTCTATTCAGCCTATTGAGGGGTTTCCCTCATGGCCAGTCCAACCTTTAAATAGGCGCACAGGAACGGCCCAGGGAACTGCAGGCCAGAGGCTCTGGAATCGATTGTGAGCAGAGTGTTGAAGGCAGTGAAACATTTAAATAGGAACTGCACAGCAAGAAGCAGTCAGCATTGACTTATGGAAGGCAGATCTTATCTACCAAGTTCACTGGAGCTCTGTGAGGAACAGGCAGGCCGTGTGGAAAGTCTGTGAAGCTGATATATTTAGATTTTAACGTGGCTTTTGATACGCTGTCATACAAGGGATCAGCCCACAAGGAAGGGGGCACGAGACAGGAGGCTCAGAGGGACGGGAAATTGGCTAAACCAATGGCTGGGCCTGTGAATGGAGATGTGTCAAAGTGACAAAAGGTCACTAGTGGGGTATCACAGGGATCAGTACAGGGGTCACTAGTGGGGTATCACAGGGATCAGTACAGGGGTCACTAGTGGGGTATCACAGGGATCAGTACTGGAGTCACTAGTGGGGTATCACAGGGATCAGTACTGGGGTCACTAGTGGGGTATCACTGGGATCAGTACTGGGGTCACTAGTGGGGTATCACTGGGATCAGTACTGGGGTCACTAGTGGGGTATCACAGGGATCAGTACTGGGGTCACTAGTGGGGTATCACAGGGATCAGTACTGGGGTCACTAGTGGGGTATCACAGGGATCAGTACTGGGGTCACTAGTGGGGTATCACAGGGATCAGTACTGGGGTCACTAGTGGGGTATCACAGGGATCAGTACTGGGGTCACTAGTGGGTTATCACAGGGATCAGTACTGGGGTCACTAGTGGGTTATCACAGGGATCAGTACTGGGGTCACTAGTGGGGTATCACAGGGATCAGTACTGGGGTCACTAGTGGGTTATCACAGGGATCAGTACTGGGGTCACTAGTGGGTTATCACAGGGATCAGTACTGGGGTCACTAGTGGGTTATCACAGGGATCAGTACTGGGGTCACTAGTGGGGTATCACAGGGATCAGTACTGGGGTCACTAGTGGGGTCCCTCAGGGATCAGTACAGGGGTCACTAGTGGGTTATCACAGGGATCAGTACTGGGGTCACTAGTGGGGTCCCTCAGTGGTCAGTATTGGGTTACCAGTGGGTCCCTCAGCGATCAGTTTTGGGTTACTAGTGGGGTCCCTCATGGGTCAGTACTGGGTCACTAGTGGGGTCCCTCATGGGTCAGTACTGGGTCATTAGTGGGGTCCCTCATGGGTCACTATTGGGTTACTATTGGGGTCCCTCAGGGGTCAGTACTGGGTCATTAGTGGGGTCCCTCATGGGTCGGTATTGGGTTACTATTGGGGTCCCTCATGGGTCAGTACTGGGTCATTAGTGGGGTCCCTCATGGGTCAGTACTGGGTCATTAGTGGGGACCCTCAGGGGTCAGTACTGGGTCATTAGTGGGGACCCTCAGGGGTCAGTACTGGGTCATTAGTGGGGACCCTCAGGGGTCAGTACTGGGGTCACTAGTGGGCTGTGAAGTATGAGTATGAACTAAAGCACACAAACCTGTTTATAACCAACAGTTTTTTTCTAAACTCAGCCAACCTCGCCCAAAGCTCTGGAATTCCCTCCCTAAACCTCTCTGTCTCTCTACCTCCCTTTCTCCTTTAAGAAGCTCCATAAAACCTACCTTTTTGTCCGAGCTTTTAGCCACCCGTCCTAATATTCTAATGTCTCCTTCTTTGGATCGGTGTCAATTTTTGTCTGATTACACTTCTGTGGAGCACCTTGGGACGTTTCCTACGTTAAAGGTGCTTTGTAAATGCAAGTTGTTGTTGTAACCCTGCCGTTCCTTTATCGTTGGAGGTAAAAATTACAAAGTTTTGAGTGAAAATTACAAAATTCATCATTCCTTCAGAAACAGCCCTTGCCTACAATATCGAATAGGCGGATAACACCGTTGGCTTTAGTCTGTGAGATTTTACAATTAGAACCAAGTTGTGGAACTGGATGAAAATGTTAAGAGAAGGAGGAATGTCCAATTACATCGCACTTTATCAAATCTCTTACAACATCCCAAAGTGCTTCACATTTAATGTGCACCCACTGATAACCTAATTTTCATCTTCCTTCCTGTACCCAATATATCCGGCCACAGTAATTAGTGTTATTAAAAAGGTCTTGCTTAAATATACATATTAAAAATTCAGATCTTTTTATTCAGAACCTTCCTCCAAATTTCTAGCAGTTGCCATTCTTTCTGCAATAGTTTGAGTTCTCTCAGAAATAAATTGCTAAAAGAAATCCTGATGTCCCAATATATTTAAATGTATTTGGAAAATATACGAAAATTAAATAACACCAAAATTTCTAAGTACAAAGTTTCAGTTGTCACATAAACCACCTGCTGCATTTTCTAAATAAGGAATCACTTGAATATAGTAACATACATCAAGTGCTTCTGAAAGTTAACATAGATAAAATTCCAAATTTCAAACTTCATGCTCTTTTGATGATTTTATAAAAAGAAACAAATTTAAATTATGTCGACTGCCTCCAATAATGGCTCCCCCTCGGATTTTAATCACCTGTGTTTGACTGTTCCACATTTTTGTCAAATCATGTTTGAGGAGATCAGTTAATATATAATACATCATGATAAAGTTACCTCAGGAAAAGTTGAAGTTTATATTTTTCACTTTTTTTATTTCTACTTTTGGAGCCCAAAAATGATTTCATATCTTCATGCGACCAATAATTTTCATTAATTGTAAAGGAAGGGATTAAGGAGTTGAGGCTTATGAACAGCAAGTTCTGGCATGCTCCATGAATGGCCAGTCTTATTGTCAAACAAAATTAAAAATACTGGAAGATGGAAACAAAATGGTACGCTGGGAGCTGTATCTTGCTACCTTGCTGAGCCCTTTCAGCTAAGTGTGATTTCTGTAGAATTAACCATGAACTCGAGACTCAGGCTTTTTGATTAGGCATAGGTCTCTGATGGAAACTTTTGTTGGAGATATTCCCAATATACAAAATGCTACTGGACAGGTATATCTATGATATCTTATTGTAAAAGTTGTGAGTGAATGTTTTTGTAATGTTAGAAGTTTATTTCCAGTTGTGAGGCCTTAGTTTATTGGAGAAACCAAGGTGGTGACTGAAAAAGAGAATTTGTAGCAATATCATTAATTTTCTGGGCGCTTGATTTCGATTAGTAGTTTTCATTCCCACTTCCTACATGTTGATTAGTACATTCAGTACCTGTTCAGTTGTATGTATATAGTCCACACAATCAACATAAATTTCACCCCACTGTACCAGACAATTACTGGTGGCTCCACAAGCAAAACTTGTTGTTTGTTGCCAATTTTATGAATATGAAATTGCAGCCAATTAATTGAAAGTGTGACCTAGAAATCTGCACAAATAGCACAGTATCACGTCAAACTGTGACACAGGGATTCCAGTAGATGGATGCAAGACTTTGACTTCATCAGATGAATTTGTGCTGAACAAACAAAAGATACGAGCTCTGGTAACAGAATAATTTCCAATTTCAGGCACCCAGCAATTCCAGCTCCCTCTTCTCTGTCAGCAATATGCTTCAGTCTGTCTCAGAAGGCCATCTTCTACAGGACTAGTGTGACATTTCAAATTCCCAGACATCCCATAGCCTGAGCAAGATTGCCAATTTAATTCCAAATTAGTGTGTGTGTGTGTGTGTGTGTGAAAATGATAAGAAGAATTGAATGAATTGGAAAACCAGATTCAAGATATCAGGCTTTGCTTTACAAGTCTGCATTACTTTCAATCCTTAAGTGGAAAAATTTAATTTTTCCCAAGTTATCTGGTGATAACACGATTAAGATGCCTGTTGTAATAATCTGGAACTCACTGCCTGAAAGGGTGTTGGAAGCAATTTCAATAGTAACTTTCAAAGAGGAATTCGATGAATACTTGAAGAGAAAATATTTACAGGGCTATGGAGGAAAAGAGCAGGGGAACGGGACTAATTGGATAGCTCTTTCAAAGAGGTTCGATGGGCCGAATGGCCACTTTCTTTGCTGCATGGTTCTATGGATGGTCAGCTGCATTCAGGTGAGTCTCTGCTTAGTCGGGTCAGCCCACTAGTCGGCCTTCGTTTCTATGTCTGGCCGTGTTGGTCAAATTTGCAAACTGCCATGGTGAGATTTGAACTCATTATTAGTCCAAGCCTCTCGATAGATAGAAAGGAAGGAAGGAAGGGAGGGAAAGAAGGAAGGGAGGGAGGAAAGGAAGGAAGGAAGGGAGGGAAGGAAGGAAGGGAAGGAAGGAAGGGAAGGAAGGAAGGAGGGAAGGAAGGAAGGAAGGAAGGGAAGGAAGGAAAGAAAGGAAGGGAAGGAGGAAAGGAAGGAAGGAGGGGAGGGAAGGGAAAGAAGGACAGAAAGGAAGGGAGGGAAGGAAGGAAAGGAAGGAAAGGAAGGAAGGAAGGAAGGGAAGGAAGGTAGGGAAGGAAATAAGGGAGAGAAGGGAGGGAAGGAAGGAAGCAAAGGAAAGGAGGAAGGGAAGGAAGGAAGGTAAGGAAGGAAATAAGGGAGAGAAGGGAAGGAAGGAAGGGAAGGAAGGAAGGGAGAGAAGGAAGGGAGGGAAGGAAGGAAGCAAAGGAAGGAAGAAGGGGAGGGAAGGAAGGAAGGTAGGGAAGGAAAGAAGTGAAGGAAGGAAGGTAGGGAGGGAGGGAAGGAAGGAGGGGAGGGAAGTAGGACAATTTAGGCATAGCAAGATCCCACAAATAGCAATGAGATAAGTGTTTTAGTAACCACTGCTCCCATTTTTTTCAGACAGCTTATGCTGGTAATGGTTCTGTTGTTGCCATTTACAGCTCCTCTAGGCCCATCTTTGGTTTCTTTACTTGTCCCATTACCACCCCCTTTTGCCTTGTACCATCATCCCTTTTGTCATTAAACACCCCTGCCCTCCACTCTATCACAGACCTTCCGCTGCTTGGATAGTTCTGGAGGCATCCTGCAATATAGCCCTGAAGGAGTCTCCAGAGTCATTGACATTTGCTGCAGGCTCTATAACTTTGCCCTGTTAAAGGGGGGCAACCCTGAGAGCGAGTGGAGGAAGAAGTGAAGAGCAGGAAGAACAGCAGTAAGCTAAGGTAGAGCAAGGGTCACGATCCTGCCAGCTGCCAGAGCTGTACGGCAGCAGGTCATCGAGGAATACTTTGGTTGAATTGTCCCTCCTCCCCTCAGATCCAGTCCTTACACTGAATGCCCTCAACTTTACCCCAACATCGGTATCGCTATCAACATCCCTGGATGTGGTCAAACCAACACCAATCCAAAGAAACTCTAGAACATGAAACTGGCTCATTCTGCAGGTTCATTTTACAGTTGGAAACAAGCAAATTGGGAAACTAGAGGTCACTATAATGTAAACCACTCATGCTCCTTTGCCTAATCTGGTGCTCCTATGAGGTGCTACCCCAATGGCTACAATTTGGGAGGCTGTTGATCATCCTCTGGAGGCACTCAAGATGGCCGTGGTGCTGTCTGACACCAGTGTGGGCGCTGGCAGGGGGGAGCAGGCATGTTGTCATCCTGAGAGAGGACAGCATGTGCCTCTCCCATGGCGCCATTGCCACTCTCCTGGGGCTGCACCTCAGCAGTCCCGCTGCTCTGCATGAGAACAGAGTCCAGGAGTGATTTGACGGTTTGGGAGCCCCCATCTAAGTTTTCCGTCGTGCTTTGCAAGCTGGAGGAGATGTTGTAACCCAGAGCCAGAATCGCAGCAGTCTGAGCTGCCATCAAAGCTTCAGAGCTGTCACCAAAGACACCATAACTGAGGCCCCCACTGCAGTGCCCAGAGGTGACCGCACCCTCCCTGGTGGACTGCATTGTTTCAATGTCCTGCAGGAATACCTTACACAAGTTGGAGCCGGGCTCCTCCTTACCCTCTGACATTGTGCGCAGGCTGCCTGGCAGGCGGTCCAATGCTCTGAGCAGTTGGTGCTGCCCAGGCATCAGCCTTGTTCTATAGGCTGGGCCCTTCAAGTCAGCATCCATGTCCTCTGCAGCAGGGCCAGGCTCCCCCTCCCCTTTAAGAGGTGCAGGCTGCCTTTAAATGTGTCACTGACGCCCGATTTCCTGCCACCCCAATCGGTGATCTGCCAATTAACAGAGCGAGTAACGCAGAGAGCCCACCAATCACAATCAAATGACACTCGAGCAACAATTTGGCTTGTGTCTCTCGCCAATGTCAGGGAGTGCACACGGAGCCAATCACATGATGGGGGGATGGAAGGAGGACCTAATCACATGAGGGGGGGATGGAAGGAGGGCCCAATCACATGAGGGGAGGATCGAAGGAGGACCCAATCACATGAGGGGGGGAATGGAAGGAGGACCCAATCAGATGGGGGGAGGAATGGAAGGAGGACCCAATCACATGAGGGGAGGATCGAAGGAGGACCCAATCACATGAGGGGGGGAATGGAAGGACGACCCAATCACATGAGGGGGGGGGGGAATGGAAGGACGACCCAATCACATGAGGGGGGGGAATGGAAAGATGACCCAATCACATGAGGGGGGAATGGAAGGAGGACCCAATCACATGAGGCAGGGAATGGAAGGAGGACCCAGTCACATGAGGGGGGAATGGAAGGACGACCCAATCACATGAGGGGGGGAAATGGAAGGATGACCCAATCACATGAGGGGGGGATGGAAGGAGGACCCAATCACATGAGGAGGGAATGGAAGGAGGACCCAATCACATGAGGGGGGGAATGGAAGGAGGACCCAATCACATGAGGGGGGAATGGAAGGAGGACCCAGTCACATGAGGGGGGAATGGAGGAAGGACCCAGTCACATGAGGGGGGAATGGAAGGACAACCCAATCACATGAGGGGGGAATGGAAGGAGGACCCAATCACATGAGGGGGGAATGGAAGGATGACCCAATCACATTGTGGGGGGTGGGGCAGTGGAAGGACGACCCAATCACATGAGGGGGGAATGGAAGGACGACCCAATCACATGAGGGGGGGAATGGAAGGACGACCCAATCATATGAGGGGGGGAAATGGAAGGATGACCCAATCGCATGAGGGGGGAATGGAAGGACGACCCAATCGCATGGTGGGGGGGAGGAAGGAGGACCCAATCACATGAAGGGGGGGGGTGGGGGGAAATGGAGGAAAATCACACAAGTGGCCAATCGTCCAAGCAGCAGCATGTGTCCCTCGTGTTGCCTCCCTGGTGGAGTTTGCCATCTCTCACCACTGAGCAAGGCATTGGGCAGCATCACCGACCCTGGTAAAATAACATTATTCACATTACCATGGTTAAAGCGTGGATTTTGAGTGCTGATAATAGAGGAACATTAACACAAAGTCCACAGAGCAAAGCACCCTATAGACCTTGGTAGAGAAGGGAGCAGTGGGAAAATTAAAGAACCTGGAGCAGGAATGAAATAAAATGTCTGTAATGTAGCTGCAATCTGTAGTCATAGACTGAGGGAGAGTACTGGGCACTCACTCTGGCCCTGGTTAGCAGATGTACCTTCCCACTGCGGGCAGGCAGCTAAACATCCAATTATATATTCTGAAACCATCAGTCACGGGCCCTTACACAATCTGGAACAATCACATTGGCATTAATTTAGCAGGAACATCATTCTGTAATCAATTATGCTTTTAAAAAAAAAACGATTTATCTGATCAACAAAGAGCACTGTCAAAGGTTCACATCCAATTCTTTCCACATGGGCTGGAGTAGAGAAAGTGCTCAGAGGGTCAGAAAAGCTCATTAAATACTCTGCTGATCTACAATCACAACCATATTCTCAGTGCACCTCACAAAGAGAAATTATACTGCAGCTGGGTACCTGCTAGTGGCTTGTTTTTTTTTCCAGTTAGACCAAGTGTTTTGGCTGTTACCAGTCGACGAGACCTCAGTACAGAAAGTAAACGTCAGTATTGAACAGTAATATTAACAATTAAATAGTGTCAGCCGTGCCTCAGTGGGTAGCACTCAAACAGATTATCTGGTCATTATCATATTGCTGTTTGTGGGATCCTGCTGTGCACAAATTGGCTGCCGCGTTTCCTACATTACAACAGTGACTACACTTCAAAAAAGTACTTAATTGGCTGTGAAGCATTTTGGGACGTCCTGAGGTCATGAAAGGTGCTATATAAATGCAAGCCTTTCTTTTTGAGTGCTGTGTCCAGTTTACTTGTGTTTACCTACATAACAACAATCACTGCACTTCAAAGTAATTCATTGCTTGAGTATATATTTCTGATAAGTTATATAAACATTCCTTTCTAACTCAAAAAATAACCTTGGGTTTTAATATTATGGCCCTCAAGTGTTGGCGCCCTATATTTCCTGGAAATGTTTATTACAGTCTTAAAAAGCAAAGATGGGTTTAACAGTACAAGTTACTGCACACCTGCGGTTGAAATGAAAACACAGTGGCCTAGAAATTTGGCCACGCAGTGCCTATGTTTCGGGTGCTATATGTCCTCCTGAACCTCCAACATGGCAGACAGAAAGTGCACCCTCATTATGAGCCAGAAGTGAGCCGCCCGCCATATTGGTAAAGATTTTTAAAAATCAGGAAATGCAGCGCCCATGCCTGAAACAGATGTTAGGCCCCTTATTTGCATATGCAAAGGGGGCAACGCCTGTTTGAGGCCCCCACTGCACGATTGGTTTGCCCTGAGGCAGCCAGGGCCAGCTGCACTCAGGAAAACCAGGTCTACATGCAGCCTAGCAGGCCCGGCCTTAAAGGGACCACTGCAGGCCGCAACCAACAAGGTAAGTTTTTCAAATATACTTACCTGAATGTGGAGCCGGGAGGAGCAGGAGTGCTCCCCCTGACCCCACAATCAAGAAAAGGGCCTGCTGTGTTCTTCAGAAGGGAGCCGTCTCTGCTTTTTGTACAATTTTTATCGCCATGGGGTAGATTGTGACTTTGTGCGAGAGTGTCAAATGGGTGATAGTGAATCAGCAGCACGTTTTACATCTCTCCTGTTTAACTTCAATGGAAATAAAAAATGAGGAGAGGTGTAAAACGGGCCGTCGACTCGCTATCACCCGTTTTACACCATCGTACAAAGGCAAGATGTGCCCCCATTAGTGATTTATGAAGCCAAAGAAGTAACTTTATCGAAAGCAACCATTAGGAGTATATATTAGCTGATGTGAAATGTTTGAGTTTAACTGTATATTTATTGCCGTTGTTTAATTAAAGTGTCAGCTTAGCTCAGCTGATATCACTCTTACCTCTGAATCTGCAGGTTCAAACCTGCTCTGGAACTTGAGCTAATAAACTAGACCGTCTAGATCAATCTTTCAGAAGTGCTGCATGAGAAGTTAAACTGAGGCCCAGATAATTTGCTCCAGTGGTTCATCTGCACATGAAAGATTCCGTGATACTATTGAAGCTCTCCCGGTGCCCTGGCCAACACTTCTCCCTCAACCAACACCGCTAAAGAATACATTAACTGGTCATTCATCTAATGCTACATGTGGGATCTTGCCATGTGCAAAATAGCTGACTACATAGAGTCATAGAATCATACAGCATAGAAAGAGACCGCTCAGCCCATCGTGCCTGTGCCAGCTCCTTGAAAGAGCTATCCAATTAGTCCGATTCCCGCGCTCTTTCCCCGCAGCCCTGCAAATTTCTCCTTTTCAAGTATTTACCCAAGTCCCCTTTGAAAGTTACTGTTGAATCTGCTTCCACCAAACTTTAAGGCAGTGCATAACTGCAGCCAATGGACTTCAAAACAATTCAGTGTACATGAAGCACTTTCAGCTATGTTCAGGGGCTGTACAAGTCCAGATGTTTTATTTGTTGCTGAACTCTCCTCTTCTGATGAACAGTACATTCAGTAAAAAGTGACAGCCTTCTCCTCAGGAAGCTGAAGTAGTTCGAGGCTGCAGGGCTTCCTTCCCCCCCCCCCCCCCCTCTGTAGGCCGATCCCTACCCCCTCCCGACACGCTGGCCGGGCTTGGTCCCACTTCTGCTCTCCGCAACCCCCCATTCCTCTCCCGTTCACTTGCTTTAGTCGGTGGAAAGGCGCGGGCTGACAAACACTGAGGCCGGATATCCCCGGGCCAGGATCAGTGCTGTTGGGTTTCAACATTGAAAAAGAAATGGGAAAATAATCACTGTTATCCATGGTAACAGAAAGGTGCCCAGTTATAAACAGTATTTATTAACACAGCGAGCTGTGATGATCTGGAATGTGCTGCCTGAAAGGGCGGTGGAAGCAGATTCAATAATAACTTTCAAAAGGGAATTGGATAAATACTTGAAGGGGCAAAATTGCATTACAACAGTGAATACACTTCAAAATAATTCAATTGGCTGTGAAGCGCTTTGGGACATCCAGAGGTGGTGAAAGGTGCTATATAAATGCAAGTCTTTCTTTCTTTGGGCTGCCACTCTCAGTAGAATGGATGAAATGTCACGTCTTTCGATATTTTTTGTGCCTGAAGAAGAAGCAAGTTAAGCATTCTGTTTAAAAAGTGTGTGCTGCTGTATTGACTCTTGTTACTGCTTACCCATTACACTTAATAAACCTGCTCTGTGGTTTATAGCCTAAACCACAGTCTGATCGACTGTTTATTCTTCCACTGTCCAAAGTGTAGAAGATCATGAGGGGCCTTGTGTTATATCCCGTGAGCCAAGTACAATTGGCAAGGGTTCAACTACTGAGCAATCTACATTACCTGATATCGTAAGGCATACTACAACAACAACAACCTGCATTTATATAGCGCCTTTAACATAATAAAGCATCCCAAGGCGCTTCACAAGAGCAATTATCGAACAAAATTTCACACTGAGCCACATAAGGAGATATTAGGACAGGTGACCAAAAGCTTGGTCAAAGAGGTAGGTTTTAAGGAGCGTCTTAAAGGAGGGAGAGAGGTGGAGAGGTTTAGGGAAGGAATTCCAGAGCCTAGGGCCGAGGCAGCTGAAGGCAAGGCCGCCAATGGTGGAGCGATGAAAATTGGGGATGCGCCAGAGGCCAGAATTGGAGGAGCGCAGAGAAACCTAAAACTATAATAAGCAGCCTGGGAGCAGAGATCTTGTGCAGACCCCAGGCTCCAGTGACACATGTTCTCTCGTGTATATAGGTATTTCCCTCTGGAGCATTTATAACCCTGTGCAGCACATTTTAAAGGCAGTAATCCTTTGCGTAAATTTTCATTTTTAAATGCTACCACATCTCGTTCCCGAGGGTGTTCTCTCACCCTGAAGGCAGTGACTCACACTGGGGCACAATTCACTGCAGGAGCCAGGAGTCCTCCAGAACCTTTTAAAAAAAATTATTTGCAGGATGAGGGCAATGTGAACAGGACACATTTATTGCCCATTTCGAACTGTCCAGGATACAGTACCTGGGACATTGCCCATAGGTCCATTCTTGTGGCAACTGTTTTTAACACCTGAGTGTCTTGCTAGGCAACTTCACGGGATAATTAATGGGAGTATTTAACCATCTGGACAGATTGTCCATGGAACACACGGTCTGATATCCCGGGAGGTGCAGTGAGAGGCCCGGAATCATGTTTCGATTGAGATAGAGATAAAGAGAAAGAAAGAACTTGTATTCATGGAGCGGCTTGCACTACCTCAGGACCTCCTAAAGCACTTTACAACCAATGAGGTTCTTTTGAAGTGTAGTCACTCTTGTAATATAGGAAATACAGCAGCAAATTTGTGCACAGCAAGATCCCACAAACAGCGATGAGATAAATGACCAGATCATCTGTTCTTAGGTGTTGGTTGAGGTGATAAATATTGGGCAGGACACCAGGGAGAACTCCCCTGCCCTTCTTCAAATAATGCCGTGGGATCTTTTACGTTCATCTGAGAGGACAGACCAGGCCTTAGTTTAATGTCTCATCGGGAAGACGGCACCTCCGACAATGCAGCACTCCATCAATACTGCAGTGGAGTGTCAGCATGGATTATGTACTCAAGTCTCTGGAGTGGGAGTTGAACCCACAAGCTTCTGACTCAGAGGCAAGAGTGCCAACCCACTGAACCAAGGCTGACACCAAGGAGAAATAGAACCAATGAGCTGCAAACTCCAAGCAGGCGTCATGGTGCTACCTGCTGGATATAGGCTGGTGAAACTTATGTCCTGGGCTCTGGAGGGGGTTTGTGATTGCAAAGGGAGGAGGGGGTTTGCGATCACGGAGGGAGGGGGGGTTTGCGATTGCGAAGGGAGGAGGGGGGGTTTGCGATCACGGAGGGAGGGGGGGTTTGTGATTGCGAAGGGAGGAGGGGGTTTGCGATCACGGAGGGAGGGGGAGTTTGCGATTGCGGAAGGAGAGGGGGTTTGCGATCGTGGAGGGAGGAGGGTTTGGGGGTCCTGGGGTGGTAACAGCTCTGATTATTTTGGTGGGCACTCCTGTTCCTCCTGGCCCCACAAGAATCATTTCGTCACCTGCCTTGGAGGGTCTCCCGCTTCTTACCCGTCAGGCTCAACCGAGCGGAGTGTCTACGGCCGACGCTCTGGCAAGGGCTTCCAGGTCCTATCTACATGATAGGACCCCGATTTCAATGGATTCATGAGGCTCCCGTGTGAGTCAGGCAGGCACCTCAGACACCTATTAAACCAGGGCTAAGTGCTGACCAGCGGAGGGAGTTAAAATCCCTCAAGAGTCAGCCAGATAGTGGAGGATATGGGAGTGTCTCGTAGGCCAGGCTGTGTTCCTTTCCCTGAAAGGACATCGGTGAATCACTTGAGTTTTTACAATAACCCAGCAACTTTCATGGTCTCAAAACTGTCAGGTTTAATGAATTTAATTGCTTACCTTGCCTTAATGGGATTTGAACTCACAACTTCTAGGTCTGCAGCTCCAGCATGATAACCTCTACACTACCATACCTGATTGCCCAAGCGATCATTCAACACATGGGATCCTAGATAAGAGAGTGTCAGTGGGGTATCGTATCCTTGCCCAACCCGGTCTTCACCCAACGTCCAACATGCGGACTTTCCAGACGGGGGCGGCTGGATCGTGATCAGCAACAGGAACCCCAGCTCACGTTTCTCCTCCCCAAGCTGAAGCTTGAGCCCAAAATGCTACCGGTTGCTGTCGGGTCAGTGTGGCTCAGTACCACCGGCTGGAGTATTTCACCTACCACGGTGGTCAGCAAATTTCTCTGTATTTGATTTTTATTAACACAGCAAGATTTCTTCATTGATGAGTTTATTTTTGTGGAAAGTACTTTTAACTGTTTCCAGTAGTATCCTTTGATGTAATTACTTGGCTTCCAGCATTGGTTAAGATGGACACTGTGCAGAACCAATGTTGTTTTACAGATAGGGATATTTAACTTGAAGAAAAGCGTTGTTTGTAGCCAGTATGGCCTCCAATGGTGTAATGTTCTCAGTGGGTGACTGCAGTGTGAGATTTATTTTTAATATGTATTTCACAGTTTAACTTGGTAGAACGGGTTATATATGGACAGCAGCTTGCATTTATGTAACGCCTTTAACGTAGAGATTCAAAGAGGAGACATTAACAGAAGTGACCAAATGCATGGTCAAAAAGGTGAGTTATTAAGAGGGTCTTAAAGAAGGAGAGGGAGATGGAGCACAGGGGGATTTAGGAGAGAATTCCAAAGCATGGGGCTTAGACAGCTAAAGGTACGGTCACCAATGGTGAGGCGAAGGGAGGGGGGGATGCACAAGAGGCCAGAGTTGGAGGAACGGATAATTCAGAACAGGCTTGGAGCGCTACAAGAGGTAACAGAGATAGGGAGGGCCCAACCTCCAAAGCTGAAGGAAGTTCTTGTATTAACTCAATATCCAGTCCTCCTAAGAAATAGCGGCCTAGAAATTCGGGCATGCCGGGGAGGACAAGGGAACAATCCCTGCACTTGAATAGTGAGGCGCCCCTGATATCGGGCCTTTAGGCCTCATTCCCGGCGAGCAGCGCATGGTAACAGGCAGCTCGCCAGTGAAGTGGGATTGAAGATCGGGCCGCTGCGATGCCAGCAGTAGCCCTCAGGTAAGTGAGGAAAGGGGATGACTGGAAAGGGTTGGGGGGGTGTGGGTGACGAGCAGGTCGGGGAGTGGAGGTGGGGGTGGCGACCAGCCTGGGAGGTAGCAGTGGCCGGAGGGTAAGTGACTGTGGCTGGTGGGGGGGGCGGGGGGGCGATAACGGTCAGGGGAGGGGAAATGGCTGGCAGCAGCCCGCGTCCTTTTAATGTGGGGTCGGGAGGAGCAGAAGTTCTTTAAGTACATGTCTGTTAGGCAGCGTGTATGCAGCCAGCGCTGGCTGTTTCAGGGCAATCCAATCTAGCAATGGGGGCCTTAAACATGCGATATGCCCCTTATATGTAAAGGGAATAATGCCTATTTCAGGCGTGGGCAGTGCACCCCGATGTTTTGGCCTTTACTAATATGGCGGTTGCCGCACTTCCAGCTTCGTAATAAGAGTGCACCTTATTGGGAGTATTAGGAGGCCATTTAGCGCCCGAAATTTTAGGCCACTATATCCGCCTGAGGATTTCTTTTTAATTTAAAAAGTTAGTTGAAAAATAATGTGTCATTATCGTAGTCTGTAATCCTATGGGTAATGATGTGGAGATACCGGTGATGGACTGGGGTTGACAAATGTAAAGAATCTTACAACACCAAGTTATAGTCCAACAATTTTATTTGAAAATCACAAGCTTTCGGAGGCTTCCTCCTTCGTCAAGTGAATGTGGAAATCCTTGAAAGTTTCACATTTATATTCAGAGAACAATACCTGGTGATTACAGATAATCTTTCCTATGGTTAGGTTGAGAGTCGAGGCACGACTCCACTGCTGATGGTGACATGTAACAAATACTTGCAAGGACCAAATGTGTTCTTTAATATTACCCTTTATTCTGCAAAAGAATTACTTTGCCTTCTCTCTTTAACTTAAGAATTAATTAGTGCCTCTGAGTCAGAAGGTTATGGTTCCAGTCACACTGCAGAGACTTGAGCACAAAATCCAGGCTGACACTCCAGTGCAGTACTGAGGGAGTGCTGCACTGTCAGAGGTGCTGTCTTTCGGATGAGACGTTAAACCAAAGTCCTGTCTGCCCTCTCAGGTGAACGTAAAAAATCCAATGGTACTGTTTCGAAGAAAAGCCGGGGAGTTCTCCCCGATGTCCTGGCCAATATTTATCCCTCAACCAACATCACCAGAACAGATTATTTGGTCATTACCTCACTACTATTTGTGGGATCTTGCTGTGCACAAATTGGCTGCCGCGTTTCCTGCATTACAATGATGACTACACTTCAAAAAGTACTCTATTGGCTGTAAAGCGCTTTGAGAAGTCGTGAAAGGTGCTGTATAAATGCAAGTTATTTCTTTTTAAAGCCGAAAGCTCTGTGTGTAGGGATTCGTGTGAACAGACATCCTCGCACCCTGTTGTGTATGGAATAAAAATGTCACTGATCTGAGAAACATTACACATCACTGCTTTCACTGTCAGCTGTGAGGTGTGAACTCTGATACTACAATGACACATCAAAGCTAATTGTTCACCTTTCCCCCTGCTCTGTCATCCACACACTGTCTGGGCTGGATAATAAAAGCAAAAGCTTTTAGTTTCTGTCTCTGAAGTCCATCTCCCTTAATTACCACCAAAAAATAAATACATTCCCTCCACCAGCACTGAGAACATTACCTTCATCGATCTGGTCAGCAAAACATTTAGATCCTGACACCTCCAATGCCAACTCTACTCCTGATAATCCTAAACCCAGTAGGAGCAGTCAGACCCAGCAAAGGCAATGGAAGGCAGTGGGACTCCTGTCCTGGCCCTCTCTTATCATGAATGCTGCTGCTGTCTCCTTCGCTCCACTGAGGTTAGTGTTAGTGATGCTTACTCTCGGCCTATCACAATCTACAGCTGTCCCTTCTGATATCATCTTCCTCACTGCACATTGAAATTGGGGTAAATTCAGTATCAACAAGGGCAGCAGCACAAAGTAAACTTCAAAGAACACACCAGGCTCCAAACTCAGCTCGAATACACACAGAACCAGGATCAATGGGAATTTTAAGCTCACTAAAAGTAATTTATTAGCACTGAGAAATTATGTGTAGAATTTTATTTTTCCCTTCTAGTTTTCTCCCAACCTGAAGGCATTGACTGATTGCTGGGGAACAGATCTGGAGGCAGCAGTAGCCCAAGTGGCTATCATTCACGTGTGGTCAGGGGCAGTGACAGCAGGCTATTTGACTGCGGGAGCATCACAGTTAAGCTCAATTCTTTCCCCAATCGATATCCACAGGCGTACTTCCAGCCGGGGTTGCCAATAGCAACCAGGGGAACAAGCTTTGCTGCATCCCTCCCCCGCTAACTCTGTGGAGATGACCCTAATTGAACTGCCATGGCCGAGGTCAGCAGAGACTGGGACGCTCGTGGTCAGTGTGGCTCAACTGCTCACTCGATTAACTTTCCAAACCTTGGGCGAAGCCACCAGACCAAACTACTTCCTAGTGATGGCGGAAATAAACTGGGCAAAAAATAAACACACAAAAAAATTAGCAATAAAGATGATTTAATGCTAGAACCAGATGTCAGACATTAAGGCCCGGATTTTAACTGCCCTCGGGTCAAGGGGGTGGGAGGGCAGTTAAAATAAGGCCAGCCACCGACTCCCTCTGATCCCGCTACCTTCCTGCCACGTTCCAATCTTAACCTGTTCTTTTGGCACTCGCAGGAAGGAAACGCAATCAGCTTCAGATAATAAAAAAAACCACGCAAGAATTCCGATAGACCAAAACAGCATCCCGTTCACTCACCTTGTCTAGAATTCCTGATTTAAATTTTTGCATCCAAACCCCGAATCCAAACCGAAACTTTTGCAAATGATTCAAATTTTAATGCTAAGTACAGAAAATATAATCAGTTCACGGTCAGTTTTTAGCATAATATGGGTCTGTTCAATTGTGAATAAGTTGATTGGTTAAATGACCTGTGGTACAGAGATTTGGAAATTGGACATTTTAAATGGGAATCTTAATCCATGCATAAGCCACTTGTATTTTTGTTTGTCAAGTTATACATCAAAATTCAAATTTTCAATGCGTCTGTGATTTTTTAAAGAAAGTTTCACTGTTGTTGGAATAACATCCACAATGGTAAACAAGTTAAACAGTGGACCCCATTCTATGTAATGGCTAGAAAGTTGCATGGTCAAGGCTCTCCGAGTAGCCCAGTGGGTAAAGGCACTTGTGCTTGTCACGTGTCTGGGTTTTCTGAACAATCCTCCACAGAAAAGAGTTGGGGAAAAAAGTGTTACTTTTAAGGCTGCATATAGTGAGACCATGATTCCCAGCCAGAACGGAGATGATTGGGTAATTCCCCCGTCAATCATGCCTGGAAACCGCATTGCTGTAAGTGAGTGGGGTTGATTTTACAAACATTATATAACTATCTTCCACTCGCTGCACTTTACTGGAGAAATAATCCTGCTTTTATTGGGAGACTCTGCTGTGGTTTCGGTCATGAGTTCTGTTTGTGTAGCTCATAGAGACTATTTAGATGGACTCTGTTTGCTGTAAAATAAACTGTTTGCTGTTTGCTGAGCCAATGGACTCTGTTTGCTGAATAAATGGACTCTGTTTGCTGAGCCAATAGACTCTGTTTGCCTTAAGTCCTGTCCCGCCTCCAACTCATTGACTGATATTGTGGTGTCAATACTCACCCCATATTTTTAACGTTGGGTTTTAAAAGCAGAGTTTTAAAAAAGCACCCAAACAAAAGATGGCTAATATGCTAATTGGAAGTTGTTTCTCCCAGAGAATAGTTTGTCCAGGTATTCAGAAAGACACTGGGGGAAAAATTCGATAGGGCTTATTATTGGGCACAGGTAGCATGATCTGCTAATAACCCGCGCCCAATGGCCCCTGTGCAGGCAGGACGAGAACTTCATTCGGCCTCAGTACTCATCCTCAATCTGTGTTGAAATCCAGGCCTTGTACATCGATTCAATGCAGTTCACACTTTCCACCAGCAGGGGAGCCTAACTCTCTTACAGGGAGGATGTCTCTTCAAATCTCTTAAAGGTAGCTGGTACCTGTTATTTGCTAAAAATAACAGTCTGCTGTCTGCACGAAATCTGAACAGAGATCAGACATTGTACATGTAAAACACAGATGCCTATGTTTACACACTGTTGAGTTATGTTAAAACATTGAATAAAGGTTGCGCACTACTAAATCCCACATCCTCCAATCTGCACACCAGACCTCACCAATCTGCCGATCTGAGTTGCTACCCGGCCTGCGAGAGTGCATGCACCAAGGTTCTCTGCTGATGCAAAGGGGGCTTAGTGCAAGAGGTGGACAGAAGGAGGGACATCCTATATCCGCAGCGGGGGGATGTAGAAGCATTGCCTAACTTCACTCCTGCACGTCCTGGCTCTAAATGTTAGGCTATGTCCCCGCATCCTGGTATTCAAGTATAGGAGACCTCCAAAAACAGTTACAAATGTCTCAGCAGCCAGAAGCAATAATCCAGCCACTAACCTGTAAATCTTGCATGGTCCCTTTAAATAGCGCTGGTTGGGGTCCTCCAGGCACTCTAAGGCATGTTCAGATGGTCGGGGTTAAGACTGTGCGTTGAGTTGAGCGTTAAGTCCCAAAATGGTGTCTATCACTTTAAATCAGCGTTGCACACTGATTGAAGCCATTTTCTCCCCACTTTACATGCTTTCAGCGTTTGGTATTTGTTCATGCACTAACTCCTATACCAAGATGGCGTCCAGCGCACGTCACGCTGGAATCGTGCGTGCGCAGCCAAGACGCATCTTGGTTGTTCAAGAGGGGCGTAGCGCCGTAGGGACAGGCGCTACATGGCCCAATTTAGCACCCATATTGCGTTGGAAAACCCTTTGATCACTGTCGGTTTGTGAGAAGGACAGGCTTTTTAACGCAAATCTTTTAAAATCAGAACACAGATACTGGAAATTTGGGCAGTGAATTGCTGCAAGGAAGTTAGTAAAAATAGACAGGAGACTGCAGGGAGAGAGGTTCTGCCTTGGGCTGTAGAACAGGAAGCAGAGGAATTAGTCTGTTAAGTCAAGCAAGATGACCCAACAAAGTGGGGTGGTGAATATACAAGCAGATATAAGGCAGTGTGAGCCAACTCCCATGAAAGATGTTCAGACCAGTCTAGGGTTGCCAACTCTGGCTGCGTGTATTCCTGGAGGCTTCATCACATGACTTCTCGCCACCATCTGGCCCACCCCCACACTCCCGCCATTGGTCGCCTGTCACACCCATCCTCGCATTGCACCGTCTTTCCGTGCCAATCGGAAAGCAAACTTACTTCTTGTTACTCGATTGGATGATTCTTGACTGTCAGTCAAACAGCCTTTTTTCCTATCTCCAATATTTTTATAATTAATAAACAAAAGTGTTCAAAGAAGATTTTTTTTTAGCGATCCGAAGATTTTTGTCCCGGTTTGCTCGTCTTGGAGGTTAATCTTTCATTCCCGGAGACTCCAGGGCAATCCAGGAGGGTTGGCGACCCGAAACCAGTCATGGGAGTGATTGATGCGACTGGACCCCAGAAGGTATAGACGGCAGTCAGACTTTGTAACAATAGCGCCGAAATCTGCAAGTTCCACGTCTGATTCTCGATTCGTGCTGAGTTGGCCGATCTCAGTCCGGTGGGATTAAGAGATGTTACAATTCGCCTTAGTGTTTTCCAGCTAGGGAAGTGAAAAGACTAAAATCAGCCTTGGTTCTCATTCTGGGGGGTAGACATTAGCCTGGGCCCGTTGTCGCACTTCCACTCTCAATCATCAGCAAAGTGATGGAAGGTGTCGTCGACAGTGCTATCAAGCGGCACTTACTCACCAATAACCTGCTCACCGATGCTCAGTTTGGGTTCCGCCAGAACCACTCTGCTCCGGACCTCATTACAGCCTTGGTCCAAACATGGACAAAAGAGCTGAATTCCAGAGGTGAGTTGAGAGTGACTGCCCTTGACATCAAGGCAGCATTTGACTGAATGTGGCAACAAGGAGCCCTAGTAAAATTAAAGTCAATGGGAATCAGGGGGAAACTCTCCAGTGGCTGGAGTCATACCTAGCACAAAGGAAGATGGTAGTGGTTGTTGGAGGTCAATCATCTCAGCCTCAGGACATTGCTGCAGGAGTTCCTCAGGGCAGTGTCCTAGGCCCAACCATCTTCAGCTGCTTCATCAATGACCTTCCCTCCATCATAAGGTCAGAAATGGGGATGTTCGCTGATGATTGCACAGTGTTCAGTTCCATTCGCAACCCCTCAAATAATGAAGCAGTCCTTGCCCGCATGCAGCAAGACCTGGACAACATTCAGGCTTGGGCTCATAAGTGGCAAGTAACATTCACGCCAGACAAGTGCCAGGCAATGATTATCTCCAACAAGAGAGAGTCTAACCACCTCCCCTTGACATTCAACGGCATTACCATCGCCGAATCCCCCACCATCAACATCCTGGGGGTCACCATTGACCAGAAACTTAACTGGACCAGCCACATAAATACTGTGGCTACAAGAGCAGGTCAGAGGCTGGGTATTCTGCGGCGAGTGACTCACCTCCTGACTCCCCAAAGCCTTTCCACCATCTACAAGGCACAAGTCAGGAGTGTGATGGAATACTCTCCACTTGCCTGGATGAGTGCAGCTCCAACAACACTCAAGAAGCTCGATACCATCCAGGACAAATCAGCCCGCTTGATTGGCACCCAATCCACCACCCTAAACCTTCACTCCCTTCACCACCGGTGCACAGTGGCTGTAGTGTGTACCATCCACAGGATGCACTGCAGCAACTCGCCAAGGTTTCTTCGACAGCACCTCCCAAACGCGCGACCTCTACCACCTAGAAGGACAAGAGCAGCAGGTACATGGGAACAACACCACCTGCACATTCCCCTCCAAATTACACACACCATCCCAACTTGGAAATATATCGCCGTTCCTTCGTCATCGCTGGGTCAAAATCCTGGAACTCCCTTCCTAACAGCACTGTGGGAGAACCTTCACCACACGGACTGCAGCGGTTCAAGAAGGCGGCTCACCACCACCTTCTCAAGGGCAATTAGGGATGGGCAATAAATGCCGGCCTCGCCAGCGACACCCACGTCCCATGAACGAATAAAAAAAAAGGCAGCTCGCCCCACGAGAGTAATAATTTCAGGCCACTAGCGGTGACCCGCAGGTAAGTTCCAGGAGGGGGGGAGGTGGTTGGATCGGGTAACGAGAGTGGGGGGAGCATTCCTGCTGAAGAATCAGGCCCGAGTTATTCCCCACTCATCGAGAACTCATTTCTCCAAGGGAACTAACATCCTCTGGGCACCTAAAATATTGGTCCCCATGAATTTAGCCATGGGACCAACCTCTGCGCTAATTGGGCGCAGACCGTCCCACTGCTAAATTTGTCTGCTCTGCATCTGTTTTATACCCAAAAACACAGGCTCAACACAATATCTAGCCCTGGATCTCCATCTAGTGCCTTATGCAGACAACGAGCATGGGTAGGATCAGAATTGCCTGTGACTGCCCCCATAGTCAAATAGCCTGAGACAGGTCTCAGATACCATCAGCTCATCTTAAAACTCTTACGCCACAAAACGATACTTAACAGTGGGAGAAAGCAACCTCTGATTAATTGTTTGCTGCAAGCTCCAGGATCCAACAGATCGAAAAACCTTCAGACTTGCCCTTGGAATGGTCAACCTCCTAGCTGATCTGACTGGTTTAAACTGGCAAATTCTGGTCCCAATGAAAATGTTGTTTTTTCTGGTGGAATGCCAGGGTTGAAATGCTGATGTCAGTTTACAAAGCTGAGAGCTGGTGTGTGCCTCTGTATATATCAATTGAGCTGTACAGCTATGGTTTCCTTTGCCATTTATTTATTAGCCTCACCTGCTCTCACTTTCAATGTTTCAAACCACACAAACTCCTCTCATTTTAAGAAGGCTGCATATCATAACTAATCCCAACCAGAACGAAGATGATTGGGTAATTTCCCCCATCAATCATGCCTGGAGATCACACTGCTGAAAGTGACTGGGATTGATTTTACACACACAATTTGTATTATGTAACTATCCTCCACTCACTGCGTTTTGCTGGAAAAATAATCCTGCTTTTATCGGGAGACTTTGCTGTAGTTTCTGTCATGAGTTCTGTTTGCAGTAGTTCGTAGAGACTCTGTTTAAATAGACTCTTTGCTGTAAGTCCTGCCTTAAGTCCCACCCGACTCCATCTCATTGGCTGATGCAGTGGTGTCAATCCTCACTCCATTTTTAGAATTCTCATATTAAATTTTAACCCAATCCTCTCTTGTTAGATCTACCCTTAATTTTACTACATTGTTCACCTGCTATTCAGTTTATGGATTGATAAAATGTTTATCTCTACATCACTGCTCTTTTGATTTAAATATCAGTTTAAAGTTTAAAAACAGAGAACGTAATAAAAAGTGACCCATTAATTGGAGTCCCCGATTGATGGAGAGTCATTCTAATGTTGGACTCGAATTTTTGGAGGGTGAGGGGAGGTTGGAGGTTTTGGATTTCTGTTCACAAGCCTATTTTTCCAGTCCAACACTAACATTTAACAAAAACTCTGTGCCAATTTTGATCATGCCCTAAAGAACATTGCTGCCAATTCTTGTGACATTTCTACCCAAAAGGGGCAGTGGGACACAGAAAGCCGATTAATTCTCCATCACAGAGATGAAGGTCGAGAGAGTAAGAGTGTAAAAAGCACAAAATAAGAAAAGGCTCTCTCTCGATCAGTCTGTCCCTTCCATAATGGAGTCAATCACAGAGTTAACCCCAAGCCACTTCACCCCTCTCTCTGTCACAAAAATAAAAGATAAAGCTTCAAAATACTTGTCCAATTTTGTATCCTACTTTATATGTCCAAGACGTGATATTTTTATGCTTCCAGCCTGCCAGAATCCTTATGTTCTATGTGGCATTTGATGGTCTCCACCCATTATCCAAAGGTCTGGCCGATAATTTGCCATTGCTGTCTTTAATGACTAAGAAGTGTAGCTCCTTTAACTCGGTCAGTGGCGATTTATTTATTCTATCAAGTGTCATTAAACAACATCTGCATAACTTTTGCTGCAGTGTCTATACCATTGACCTGGTCTGGAACATGGAGAAGAGAACCAGATGACTTGGACAGGGAGTAAGGAATTTATTGTTGCACCTCACTCCACTAATACCGATACATACTGTACGAAACATGACAGGAAAATACCACTTGGTGCATCGAACGCCCCCCACCCACCACACCTCCTCCCCCACCCCCCAACCCCTGTCAGCTCTTCAGTGGTTCCTGCCTGGCTAGATCCCCCCTTACTATACTCTTTCTCTCTAGAACTAAGTATGTGCCGCTGTAGCTGGAGTTTAACTAAAACCACACAGCTAACCAGCACAGAGTATTGGTAAGTCTGCCCTATTAGGAGTACACTACCCCACATGGGCATTGGCTTGCAGAGTTCTCTGGAGCTGACAGTTAATGCTATGGTTCCTTTCTGCCAAGCAGCTGATCAAAAACAATGACAAATGCATCACAGATACACAGTGCAACTGTATCCCGTACCTGGCAAAGCCAAGCTTTGGAGGAATGTTACACAGAGGACAGATCTAATTCCTGCTTTCAATTTACATTTTCTCTCATTGAGTCAGCGCTTCTGCCTGTCTTTTTCTAGATGTTTTGTCAGACATTTCCAGCCTTCTGCCAGTTGCTGAGCGAGTACATTCCCAATCACCCCAACCATCCCACACTGGAAACCATAATGTCCAAGGGATAGACTTCTGACAACCTCCAAAGTGGGGTTAACTTCAAGGATGCAAACAGTTGCATTGATTATCTGCAGAATCTGCTTGGAAGTGATATAAAACTGTAACAGGATTAGCGTCAGCTGCCACTGCGTGTATACAGCTCTCTGCCGTCTGGCTGACGCTGATATGATACAGTGTTAGCAGCCTCACTTCCCCAATCTGTGGACACTGCACATTTTCCTGAGCTTTGAATAACTCGGTCAGTCATGTCTGAAATGGATAAGCAACGACAGAAAAGATAAAGGAGTGCTCTAATGTAAAATACTACTTTAAGGATTTTTTAAAAATGGTTTGCAATTTCTTCCAATACTCCACTGCGTCTCCTATCAACTGAAACTTGCAGCTCCATGAATAATGTGAATGGGGTGGCAGCTGCGCGATTAACAATTTAGCTTTTGTTCCCACTCCTGCCCCCCCTGGGCTCACAAGGAACCCTTAATAAAGTAAAAGAAAGTTAAACTTACCTGGGCCACCTGTGGCCAGGATCCTGGCGATCCCAAGCTTTCACTGGTGGGTTTGAGGACATCTGGTTCACGGGTCAAATGGACGTGTGAACTTTGACAACATTATCGGGACATGAAGTTGTCATTTAAATTAGGCCCCCGCTCCTCTGGGGCTGGTGGCTTTTCTGTGCCTGATGTCAGACAAGTTCAAATTGCTGGGGGTAGGAATGGATCGGGAGCTCGATGTGAACTCCCCCACCATCTTAACCCGCACCGTTCTCACTGGACGGGGTTACAATTCTCCCTATGATGTGGGATTCTATTCCAAGCCCTTTCCTAAGTGTAATAAAAGGGACTGACAGGATGACGGGGATCTGTTCTTCCCATAAGCAAAATCTGTCGTTAAAGAACGAGGCCAACATAGCGTAGCAAACTTATAATGAAGATCATTCCCTTTCTTTTCTCTAGCCAAGTGTCAGCCTTTGCCCAGTGGGTAGCACACTTGCCTCTGAGTCAGACGGTTGTAGGTTCAAGTCCCACTCCAGAGATTTAGGCACAAAATCCAGGCTGACTCTACAGTGCAGTACTGAGGGTGTGCTGCATTGTCAGAGGTGCCGTCTTTCGGATGAGATGTTAAACCGAGGCCCCTTCTGCCCTCTCAGGTGGACATAAAAGATCCCATGGCATTATTTGAAGAAGAGCAGGGGAGTTGTGTCCTGGTTAATATTTATCCTTCAACCAACACCTAAGAACAGATTATCTGGTCATTTATCTCATTGCTGTGCACAAATTAGATACAGCAAAGGCTATGGGCCCCGACAACATCCCAGCTGTAGTGCTGAAGACTTGTGCTCCAGAAGTAGCTGCGCCTCTAGCCAAGCTGTTCCAGTACAGCTACAACACTGGCATCTACCCGACAATGTGGAAAATTGCCCAGGTATGTCCTGTCCACAAAAAGCAGGACAAATCCAATCCGGCCAATTACCGCCCCATCAGTCTACTCTCAATCATCAGTAAAGTGATGGAAGGTGCCGTCGACAGTGCTATCAAGTGGCACTTACTCACCAATAACCTGCTCACCGATGCTCAGTTTGGGTTCTGCCAGGACCACTCGGCTCCAGACCTCATTACAGCCTTGGCCTAAACATGGACAAAAGAGCTGAATTCCAGAGGTGAGTGTGACTGCCCTTGACATCAAGGCAGCATTTGACCGAGTGTGGCACCAAGGAGTCCGAGTAAAATTGAAGTCAATGGGAATCGGGGAAAACTCTCCAGTGGCTGGAGTCATACCTAGCACAAAGGAAGATGGTAGTGGTTGTTGAAGGCCAATCATCTGAGCCTCAGGACATTGCTGCAGGAGTTCCTCAGGGCAGTGTCCTGGGCCCAACCATCTTCAGCTGCTTCATCAATGACCTTCCCTCCATCATAAGGTCAGAAATGGGGATGTTCGCTGATGACTGCACAGTGTTCAGTTCCATTCGCAACCCCTCAAATAATGAAGCAGTCCGAGCCCGCATGCAGCAAGACCTGGACAACATCCAGGCTTGGGCTCATAAGTGGCAAGTAACATTCGCGCCAGATAAGTGCCAGGCAATGACCATCTCCAACAAGAGAGAGTCTAACCACCTCCCCTTGACATTCAACGGCATTACCATCGCCGAATCTCCCACCATCAACATCCTGGGGGTCGCCATTGACCAGAAACTTAACTGGACCAGCCATATAAATACTGTGGCTACAAGAGCAGGTCAGAGGCTGGGTATTCTGCGGCAAGTGACTCACCTCCTGAATCCCCAAAGCCTTTCCACCATCTACAAGACACAAGTCAGGAGTGTGATGGAATACTTTCCACTTGCTTGGATGAGTGCAGCTCCAACAACACTCAAGAAGCTCAACACCATCCAAGATAAAGCAGCCTGCTTGATTGGCACCCAATCCACCACCCTAAACATTCACTCCCTTCACCACCGGCGCACTGTGGCTGCAGTGTGTACCATCCACAGGATGCACTGCAGCAACTCGCCAAGGCTTCTTCGACAGCACCTCCCAAACCCGTGACCTCCACCATCTAGAAAGACAAGAGCAGCAGGCACATGGGAACAACACCACCTGCACATTCCCCTCCAAGTCACACACCATCCTGACTTGGAAATATATCGCCGTTCCTTCATCGGCGCTGGGTCAAAATCCTGGAACTCCCTTCCTAACAGCACTGTGGGAGAACCTTCACCACACGGACTGCAGCGGTTCAAGAAGGCGGCTCACCACCACCTTCTCAAGGGCAATTAGGGATGGGCAATAAATGCCAGCCTCGCCAGCGACGCCCACATCCTGTGAACGAATAAAAAAATTTTAAAAATTGGCTAATGTTACAGCAGTAACTGCAAGTCAACGTTATTTATTTGGCTGTGAAGCGCTTTGGGACAACCTGAGGTCATGAAAGGTGCAATATAAATGCAAGTCCTTTTTTCCTGACTATTACTCATGGTCTGACATTTTCTGATTGGGACAGATTCCTCCTATCGGAAGCCAGACATGGTTTTCTAACAGGCATTGCACTGTGGTTAGTGAGAAACTGCAGCATCTCAAATAATCACAAGCGCACTGAATTTTTTCACTGGCATCAGTAAAAGATTTGAAGGATTTTGTTGAATCAGTTCTGATCCTGTCGCTATCACAACAACAACAACTTGCATTTAAACAGCACCTTTAACATAGTAAAATGTCCCAAGGCACTTCACAGGAACGATTATCAGACAAAGTTTAACACTGAGCCACATAAAGGGATATTAGGACAGGTGACCACAAGCTTGGTCACAGAGGTAGGTTTTAAGGAGTTTCTTAAAGGAGGAGAGAGAGGTAGAGGGGCGGAGAGGTTTAGGGAGGGAATTCCAGAGCTTAGGGCCTAGGCAGCTGAAGGCACGGCCGCCAATACAGTACAGAACCCCACTGCAACCTCAGCTTTTTGGGGGAGAGAGTTCCAGATTTCCACTCCCCTTTGTGTGAAAAAGTGCTTCCTGACACATGCAAGGTGACACTGTGTAACCCTAACCCCAACCTTAAAACTAACCTAAACCAAACCTAACCCTAACCCTAATGCAGTGACACGGTGTAAACCTAACCCTAACCCCAACCCCAACAACACTGTGTAAACCTAACCCCAGTGCAGTGACATGCTCTAACTCTAGCCCTAGCTTTAACCAGTGCCTTTACATCACATACAATAAGATTAGTTCTCGGCTTTTCCCGTTTCCTAGATTAGACCAGTTAACAGATGGCACTGTGGCAGAGAATCCCTTTCAGGAACGTCGCTGGACCCAATTAGTAAACTGTAGATTTACTTAGTGCCTATTCTTATACGGCTTTTGATATTTTGGTATTTTGATATCTAAAAAGAACAGAATGGTGCAGATATTGCTGCCAAAATAACAGCGAATTTAATGTGCTCACCGTTATTAATGTGTAAATCGTCCAGCAATTTGTGGCGAGGAAGAGTTACACCGTGAATAGGGAATCGCCACAAATTACTGGACAATTTGCGCCATTCCTCCGTTAGCCTCGCGAAAACGGCATCTCGTCCTCAACCTCCCCCTGAGTTTCATTAAGTTGCTGCATTCACGCATTAATTGCCCATTAAACTCGCCACAGAGATGTTAGGGTTCCTACCTAACAGCGTAAATACCTTATTAATGAGGATATTTATGTTTCTGCAAAGCCACTCAACCTCTTCGGCTAAGAAAGGGAACAATTGAAACGGTGGAGTCTCATTCCTGCAGGTAGTAAATTTTGGTTAGAGATTTTTAAAATTTAAAATTTTAATTGTTTTAATTTTTTTCTTATTTTTCCTTTCTGTCTCTGTTTTCTCTCTCTTAATCCAAGCTTTCCCTCTCTTTCTGTGCCTGATTTGACTCTAATTCACCCTATTTCCTTCTCTGTTGTTCCTCTGTTTCTTTCTCAATCCTTAAATCACACTGGTTAAGGAGATAGATTGGTCCCGTCGTTCACTGAGGGTCCAGGTACCCCGCTCCCCTCGCTGCCGTTATCAGCTCGCACTTCCAGCAAATTGCAGAGCAACATTTTTTCGAGCTGAAGGGTGAGGGAAAAAGTAACTAACGGGGCATGTCGCGAGATATCCCACTCCAGCAAAATCTGGGCCAGTATATGACGAGGAGTTTGTAGGATTCAAATTATATCCCACCTCATCGAACCGACTATAACTCATCACTCCGTCGTCAGTGAGTTATCAACGTGCAGCTAACACACACAGCACCTGTTCTCTTTTCAGTTTTGTGTGTGGGATTAAGGAAATAATTGCTATATGACATTGGCTGGGTGCAACTAGCCTACAAACCAATATTATTCTGCAGCGTTTGGCTAACACAAAGCAAAGTTTAAGCGAAGGCAGGAACAAGCATTTTGTACACAGGGAATGGAAAACAAATTGACATCACTAATGTAATTCAAAGCCCAGTATTTGAACTTCTGAATTTACACAAACCAGCACTGGGATTTGAAGGTGAAAATGGAGGACAGCAATTATCCATTCTGACTGTCAGTGATAAGAGAAGCCAGTGAATGGAGGTATTATATGTTTATTATGCTTTCGGTCATTTTTTTTTCCAGTACATAATCCATTCAGATAAATGGGGCTCAATTTTAAAATCAAATTGCGGTGTGTTGGGAGCAGGGGGGGCTGTGAAAATGGTGAAAATCCCGAGCGGGTTCAGAAGCCGGCTCCAACCCATCGACTTCCGGTGTTACCAGAGACGCGCCTGTGTGTTCACATGCTTCACGACTTTGGAAGTCCCGTCGGCAATTAAAGCCAGCGGGATGATAGTTGAAGAACCAAATGTACCTCATTGAGGTACTTTATTTCTGATGTAGTAGATAGTTAAAACAATTTTAAACTTACCTGGGTGGCTTTCCCATGGCTTCTGATTCACGCCTGATGAAACCAGGGCTGGATCAGGCACAAATAAACAAAATAAATTAAATGAAAAACCATTGTACTAAGTTAAAAAACAAAATTATCCTACCTTTCCACCCTGCTCCGATGTCCGATGTCTCCCTCTCCGATCTCCCCCGACCCCCTTTCCCCCCCTCCTCCCCTCCCGATGTCCCTCTCCGATTTCCTCCTCCTCCCCCGATTTCCCCCCACCCCGATCTCCCTATCTCACCCTCGATCTTCCACTCTCCCCCTACCGATTTCCCACTCTCCCCCCCGTTCTTCCTCTCCCCCCCCCGATCTTCCACTCTCCCCCCCCGATCTTCCACTCTCTCCCACCCCGATTTCCCACTCTTCCCCTGATCTTCCACTCTCCCCCCTGATCTTCCTCTCTCCCCCCCGATCTTCCACTCTCCCCCCCGTTCTTCCTCTCCCCCCCCCGATCTTCCACTCTCCCCCCCCGATCTTCCACTCTCTCCCACCCCGATTTCCCACTCTTCCCCTGATCTTCCACTCTCCCCCCTGATCTTCCTCTCTCCCCCCCGATCTTCCACTCTCCCCCCCGATCTTCCACTCTCCCCCCCCGATCTTCCACTCTCTCCCACCCCGATTTCCCACTCTTCCCCTGATCTTCCACTCTCCCCCCTGATCTTCCACTCTCCCCCCTGATCTTCCTCTCTCCCCCCCGATCTTCCACTCTCCCCCCCGATCTTCCACTCTCCCCCCCCCGATCTTCCTCTCTCCCCCCCGATCTTCCACTCTCCCCCCCGATCTTCCACTCTCCCCCCCCGATCTTCCACTCTCTCCCACCCCGATTTCCCACTCTTCCCCTGATCTTCCACTCTCCCCCCTGATCTTCCACTCTCCCCCCCCCCGATTTTCCACTCTTCCCCCGATCTTCCACTCTCTCCCCGATTTCCCCCTCTCCCCCCCCCGATTTCCCACTCTCCCCCCCTGATCTTCCAATCTCCCCCCCATCTTCCACTCTCCCCCCCTGATTTCCCACTCTCTCCCCGATCTTCCACTCTCCACCCTCCGATTTCCCACTCTTCCCCTGATCTTCCACTCTCCCCCCTGATCTTCCTCTCTCCCCCCCGATCTTCCACTCTCCCCCCCGTTCTTCCTCTCCCCCCCCCGATCTTCCACTCTCCCCCCCCGATCTTCCACTCTCTCCCCCCCTGATTTCCCACTCTCTCCCCGATCTTCCACTCTCCACCCTCCGATTTCCCACTCTCCCCCCCGATCTTCCAATCTCCCCCCCATCTTCCACTCTCCCCCCCTGATTTCCCACTCTCTCCCCGATCTTCCACTCTCCACCCCCCGATTTCCCACTCTCCCCCCCGATCTTCCACTCTCTCCTGATCTTCCAATCTCCCCCCCCCATCTTCCCCATTTCACCCCCCCCGATCTTCCCCTCTCCCCCCTCCAATCTTCCCCTCTCCCCCCCCGATCTTCCCCTCTCCCCCCCGATCTTCCCCTCTCCCCCCCGATCTTCCCCTCTCCCCCATGATCTTCCCCTCTCCCCCACGATCTTCCACTCTCTCCTGATCTTCCAATCTCTCCCCCCACCGATCTTCCCCTCTCCCCTACGATCTTCCCCTCTCCCCCCCGATCTTCCACTCTCCCCCCCCCCGATTTTCCCCTCTCCCCCCCCGATCTTCCACTCTCCCCCCCCAATCTTCTCCTCTCCCCCCCGATCTTCCACTCTCCCCCCCCGATCTTCCCCTCTCCCCCCCAATCTTCCCCTCTCCCCCCCGATCTTCCACTCTCCCCCCGATCTTCCACTCTCCCCCCCCGATCTTCCCCTCTCCCCCCGATCTTCCACTCTCTCCTGATCTTCCAATCTCCCCCCCCCCCCGATTTCCCACTCTCCCCCCCCGATCTTCCAATCTCCCCCCCACCCCCGATTTTCCACTCTTCCCCTGATCTTCCACTCTCTCCCCGATCTTCCACTCTCCCCCCCACCTTCCCCGATTTCCCACTCTTCCCCCGATGTCCCACTCTCCCCCCGAACTTCAATGCCCTCCACTGTCAATCAGGCTGGATGCCGGGCGTGAAACCTGGAAACAACTTTAATCACCATCAATTACATCGCGATCGCATCGGAAATGGTAAGTTTTCTTTATTTGTGTTTGCCACGCGCACCTTCATTCTAACAAGGAAAGGAGAGACTTTAGGGTGTATTTATATCAAAATTCTTCAACCTTTCTTCCTGTCTTTAATCTTCTTTCACTATTTATTCTGTTTATTTTTGGTTATTTATTTATTCTGCCTCTGGAAGTCTCTGACTACGTATTGTGTCTTTCACACTTGCTCCAATTTACTTACTTGCCTTTTCTTTGTTGTTCCAAGCTTATCCTTATCGTTTTCTGGTTTCCTGATTGATGAGGTGCTGGTTGGGGATGACTGGTCACCCGATACAATCAGGTATTCACAACATGTGATTCTCTACACTCGTCTGATCTGCTCCAAATTAAATGTGCCAGTCAGTCAGTTCATGTCATCTCCTGGTGCCTCATCTTCTGCAAGACCAAACCAGCAGAACAAGAGGAGTACAGAACTGATCTCATCGAATATATTGACCAGTTATCACACAACAAACTAAATTGGTTGCAAATCTATAACCACAATTTACTTACAGATGTAACTTTTAATCTAGGAGTCCAGAATAATGGCTGCAGGTTCCTTGCGTGTGCCGGTTAAGGATTAGGGAATGGGTAAAATGGCCTCAGGCAAACAGAGTTTAAAATGAATGATAACAGAACTGAATGATAAAATAGGACTTACCTGGAATGTGTTGGTGAGAACACGGAGAGCAAGGTTCCCTATATCTGGTGCATTGTCCATCCTCTGCGGTATCCTCCAAATAGGGTTTCCAACTCTGGTTAGACGTATTCCTGGAGGTTTCACCACATGACCTGCTGTCTCCAACCGCCCGCCCAGTCAAACAGCCTCTTTCTTATCTCCAATATGACAACTAATAAATGAAAATGTTCAATAAAAAAACAATTTTTTTAGTGGCCCAATGATTTTTCTCCTGGGTTTGCTTACAGCAGTGTCCAGAAGATTAAGCTTTAACTCCTGGAGGGTTGGCAACCCTACCTCCAAAGAAGCTCTCCTGATGGCCTGCACAGCAAGAGTCCTTAGTTCAGGTAACAATAAGCCCGCTCAATTCATGTTTCTCATTGTACTGAGCGATCCAGTCCTAGGCCTCCCCTCCTCACTCCACCTACATACACCCCTTCATCCCATTCGCTGCAGAGGAACCCAGACTCATGCTTGGGCTACCGTTCCCATTCCCAGTCATGGCACAGCAACACAAAGATAGACACAGGATCGGACCATTTCACTAAAGAAGACCCCAGAACTGAAGATTACAACATTTAGCCGGCAATGATTAATTTCAGCGCTCACCAATACTCATCTGTAGCTGGAACTTTTCATATTTTATGTTCAATGCACCATGAAATCCCGAGGTATCACTCTCTTTAATGGGGCTTCCATTGTGCCTGCTCCTTTAAGGTTACTGATGCTTTGAAGGTCCAGAAAGGCCTCAGCCTTTCTCTGAGGCTGGGGTCAGTACTGCGCCCGAGTGCACCCAGTTTACACTGCTTCCTGCTAATAAGCCTTGAGATGAAGGTCGGGCTCTCGACCCCAATGGCAGAGCCCTAGCCACAGGTGGGCTGGGTAGGCCTCGGCCCACCCAATTAGCACCCAGGCCCACCCAAATCAGAGCCCGCTTTCCTGCCCAGAATCAGGTATAATGCAGCAGCAGAAGCCGAGGAATGTAGCGGAGACTCCCACCCCACCCCCACACAACCCACCACCTCCGCCCCCAGTCAGCATTCGGGCACAAGCACAGCAGCCTCAAAACACACGCTACGAGGGGGATCAACCCCCATAAATAATGGCAAGAGATGGATAACACGAGCTGGTGTGGGGTGCACCTCAAAATGTACCATCCTGTTTTAACCTTGTGCCCATGGGGGTGATTGGAAGGGAGCAGCACCTAAAACTAAGTGGCGAGCTGAATTATTGGTACAATATATTGGAAATGGTTTGCCGTGACCTCAGACATTTGGTCATTGCCCGTCCACTATGAGTTGGGGCCTGCCCAAATTCCCATTCCTAGCTACGCAATTGCCCAAATTGCGCGCCCCCCCCCCCCCAACCCCAGGAGAGGAAATTCAGAGCGAGACAGTCTCAAGTGCCTCCATCAACTCACAGGCACGTTACAATGTTGACTAGTCGCATGTTCTAGTAATGGACAGGTCCGCTTACTGACCCGTTCAGAGAGCTCCTGTTAAGCTTCGTGTCCAGCCAGACCCTCCTGTTCATTCATCCAGCCATGAAGGGAGACAAACAGAGAGGGAGGTGTGGAGGCTGGAGGCCTCAGCAATCTGACCTCACTCAGGAAAAAAGAAAAAGAAAGACTTACATTTATGTAGCGCCTTTCACAACAGGATGTCCTGAAGCATTTTAAAGCCGATGAAGTACTTTTGAAGTGTAGTCACTGTTGCAATGTAGGAAATGCGGCAGCTAATTTGCGCACAGCAAGATCCCACAAACAGCAATGTGATAATGACCAGATAAGCTGTTTTCTAGTGATGTTGATTGAGGGATAAATAATGGCCAGCACATTGCGGAGAACTCCCCTGCTCTTCTTTGAATAGTGGCCATGGGATCGTTTACATCCACCTGAGAGGGCAGACAAGGCCTCAGTTTAATGTCTCATCCGAAAGGCAGCATCCAGTGGAGATACATGATTAGCCGCTCAGTCACGTAGAGCAGGTTCTGTAGAATCTCTCGCTGCTCTGATTATGGGGGAATATCATTCATAAGAAAAGCAGAATGAATTTTGTTTTTCAATGCACTTTATCTGAAATAGAAAACGAATTGGAGTTTAGGGATGACTAATAACAAACAACTGCTAAAATTGAAAGGGATAGCTACAGTAAATTGGGATTATTGGTTCACAGTGCATGAGATTGGTTGATTTGATAATGGCTGGTGTGCACTAGTCTGCCGTTGTCTTAGTGATTTTTGTTTTGTGAAGGGACGAAGGTAGTTATGATTACCAGGTGATAAGTTTCATGTACTGACATTTTATTTTATGAGAGTACGAGCAGTTTAAATTATTGGATGATATAAACCGGTCCCTTGTAAGATAGGGGTGAAATGAAACCCAATATCACTGCAGTCAAAGTCACGTAACACTGGTAACTTTGTGAGATTTTAACTCCTGGACCTCGTCGCCAGGCCCCGACACTGACTCCCGGTGGGTGCAGGCAGTTCACAAATTCAACCCACCTGGGGTCCCCCCTGATTCCCGGCCCGAGTTAAAATCATCCCTTCGCGTGTTAGAAAGAAAGGAAGAAGTTGTATTTATAATAGCACCTTTCATGGTCTCGGGATGTCCCAAAGTGGTTCACAGCCAATGATGTGCTTTTGAAGTGTAGCCACTGTTGTAATGTAGGAAACACGGCAGCCAAATGATACAAAAGTCCCACCAACAGTAGCGTGATAATGACCAGATCATTTGCTTTTTTGGTGATGTTGGTTGAGGGATAAATATTGGCCCAGGACACGGGGGAGAACTCCCCTGCTCTTCTTCAAATAGTGCCGTGGGATCTTTTATATCCACCTGAGAGGGCAGGTGGGGCCTCAGTTTAACATCTGATCTAAGAGACGGCATCTCCGACAGTGCAGCACTGGAGTATCAGCCGAGATTATGTGCTCAAGCCTCTGGAGTAGGTCTTGAACCCACGACCTTGTCACTCAGAGGCGAGAGTGCTGCCACGAGTGGCACTTAAAGACATAGGGCCAGAACTTGCACAGATCGGGGTGGCAGCTCCTGCGAATTAAATTAACAAATGTACTTACTACGGGCTCTGTGGCGTCGAACATAAGAACATAAGAAACAGGAGCAGGAGTAGGCCATCCGGCCCCTCGAGCCTGCTCCACCATTCAATCAGATCATGGCTGGTCTTCGACCTCAACTCCAATTTCTTGCTCGATCCCCATATCCCTTGATTCTCCTTGGGGAGTTGACTTGCTTGATATTGAACTTTTAAAAATTGTGTTTTATCAATTCAGCCTCTGAGCAGGGTAAGTCGATTCACCTGGAACAGTCTGTGAGAATACAAGGCACGCCCACAAAATCTGTCAGGAATAGAAGTCCCGCCCACAAGCAGGCAAGCAGACTTCATTCATTTAAAGTTTGTATTCTGGAAGTCATTGTAAATAAAAGTTTCAATTTTTTTATATAAAAAGTCAAAGAAATAGTTGAATTAAATTACAGAGACAGAAGGGAAAAGTTAAAACAAAATGTAATTTTTTAATTTTTATTTTTTGTTAATAACCAAAAACTATTAAACTAAGGAGTAATATGAGACTCCACATTTTTAAAAGTTAATTTTAGTTGTTTGACATACATTAAGACTAACCATGCCTTTAAAACTTAGTTTAGACCTGGTATTTTTAAGTGTACCTTTTGGTGGTGATATTAGTTACTTCCCAGCTGGGTGAATGAGCAAGTTTGTGATTTTTCGGTGATTTCTCTGATTGCAGCGTGCGATGGCCCTTTAATTCGCAGCTGTCAAATCGCTGGTGAACCAATCGGAGCATGTTCATGATTTCCACCTTTTAGTGCCGATGTGCAAACACGGGAACTTGCTCCTCAATTCACCACTAAAAGCTGAGAGTGCTGGAGAGATCCTCCATTGTTTCAGCAGCAAGTTCTGCCCCAGTAATAGAGGAGGTCAGATATCATAAACCACAAAACCCAAATGGAGGTGGTTCCATCCATGCTCTGGATGTTACGGGACTTTGACTGCAGTGATATTGGGTTTTAGTTCACCCCTATCTTACAAGGGACCGGTTTATATCATCCAATAATTTAAACTACTCGTACTCTCATAAAATAAAATGTCAGTACATGAAACTTATCACCTGGTAATCATCAGTCCCTTCACAAAACAAAATAACCAAGACAACGGCAGACTAGCGCACACCAGCCATTAACAAATCAACCCAATCTCATGCACTGTGTACCAATAATCCCAATTTATTGCAAATAGCCTTTTCAATTTTAGCATTTTAAGCCTTTCTAAACAAGGAATTCAGTTAAAAAAGTTTTTCAAACAGTAAAAGCTCCTCCAACTTCAATCTGAGTCCAAAGCCCGAGGCCACAAGTTTCCTACTCTGTCACATCTCCAAACATAGAACTCACTTCTATCTCTCAAGTGTAGATGCTTCACTTTCATGATATTAGGAAAAAGAGGCTGGTCAAGAGCAATGTGGGCCCCTTAAAAACTGATAATGGGGATACTGTAAATGAAAATAAGGAAATGGCGGACAATTACTTTGCGTCAGTATTTGCAGCAGAGGAAGAGGATAGCATGCCGGACACCCCGAGGAAACTAATATTGAATCAGGGACAGGTACTCACCATAAGCAAATTAACAGTAATGAAGAAAATAATGGCACTAAAGAGCGACAAATCCCCAGGACCAGATGGTTTCCATCCCAGGGTTTTAATGGAAGTAGGTGAGAACAGTGCAGAAGCCCTAACTATAATCTTCCAAAGTTCTCTCGATTCAGAAACCATTCCTTTAGATTGGAAAAATGCACATGTCACTCCGCTATTTAAGAAAGGTGAGAGAGGGAAACCAAGGAATTATAGACCAGTTAACCTAACATCTGCTGTTGGGAAATTACTAGAGTCTATAATTAAGGATCGAGTCACTGAACACCTTGAAAATTTTCAGCTAATCAGAGAGAGCCAGCATGGATTTGTAAAGTGTAGGTCATGTCTCACGAACCTGATTAAATTTTTTGAGGCGGTGACTAAAGTAGTGGGCAGGGGAATGTCAATGAATGTTGTTAATATGGACTTCAAGAAGGCATTCGATAAAGTCCCTCATAAGAGATTGTTAGCTAAAGTTGAAGCTCGTTGAATTGAGGGCAAATTATTGACCTGGTTAGGAAATTGGCTGAGTGGCAGGAGACAGAGAGTAGGGATAATGGGCAGGGACTCAAATTGGCAGGATGTGACTCGTGGTGTCCCACAGGGACCTGTGTTGGGGCTTCAACTATTCACTGTATTTATTAACGACTTAGATGACGGGATAGAGAGCCAGGTGGCCAGGTTTGCCAATGACACAAAGATAAGCAGCATTGTAAACATTGTAGATGGAAACATAAAATTACAGAGATATTAATAGACTAAGTGAATGGGCAAAACTGTGGCAAATGAATTTCATTGTAGGCAAGTGTGACCACTTTGGTCTATGGACCTAAAAAGGATAGATCAGAGTATTTTCTAAATGGTGAAAAGTTCAAAGCAGTGGAGGTCCAAAGAGACTTAGGGGGTTCATGTACATAGATCATTAAAATGTCATGGACAGGTACAGAAAATAATCAAAAAGGCTAATGGAATGCTGGTCTTTATATCTAGAGGACTAGAGTACAAGGGGGTAGAAGTTATGCTACAGCTATACAAAGCCCTGGTTAGACCACACCTGGAGTACTGTGTTCAGTTCTGGGCACCGGACCTTAGGAAGGATATATTGGCCCTGGAGGGAGTGCAGCATAGATTTACTAGAATGATACCTGGACTCCAAGGGTTAAATTGTGAGGAGAGATTATACAAACTAGGGTTGTATTCCCTGGAATTTAGAATATTAAGAGGTGATTTGATTGAAGTTTTCAAGATATTAAGGACAACTGATAGGGTGGATCGAGAGAAACTATTTCCACTGGTTGGGGAGTCTAGGACTGGGGGACACAGCCTAAAAATTAGAGCCAGGAATTTCTGGAGTGAAGTTGGGAAACACTTCTACACACAAAGGGTGGTAGAAGTTTGGAACTCTCTTCCGCAAACAGCAGTTGATGCTAGCTCAATTGCTAATTTTAAATCTGAGACTGATAGATTTTTGTTAACCGAAGGTATTAAGGGATATGGGGCTAAGGCGGGTAAATGGAGTTAGGTCAAATATCAGCCATGATCTCATTGAATGGCAGAACAGGCTCGAGGGGCTAAACGGCCTACTCCTGTTCCTATGTTCCTATGTCATTAAATGACTGAAAGGATAAAAAAGCCTCAAAAATAAACTGAAATCAGGAACCATAACCAGAATTACAAACATGAATTAAATGAAGTGCATCTTAGCTGGAAAATGGATTGTTTACGATGATTAATGAGACCAACAGAAGACGTTCATTACTTGTGTCACTTGTGAGCTGTTAAGTCGGCCTCACAAGTGAAATCAACTTTGCCTTACCTCATTTCCTCTACATATGATGAAAATCAAAGCAAAAACAGAAGTTAGAGGAAAAATACAAGCCCTAAATGAAGACTGCAAAATGTGCATTATAAATTTACATCTAAACAGCAAAATGGCTCATTAAATCAAAGGGACATGATTGTACTTTTCGATTCATCTAGAATTTAAATTATATAAAATTCTTTGTTCATTAGGAGCAGTTACTCACAGTGAAAATCATGCACCAAAGCCAGAAACACACCATGCTGAAGGAAGCCCAAACCCAATCCTAAAACAGGTCCGCTTTTCTGTTCAGCTTGGACTTCCAGTAAGTAAGGCCCAATCTTGCCATAAGCCCCCTTAAATTAAGATATTTAAAAAGATGCTTGCAAACACAACACACAAAACATTGTTGGAGAAATATTTGGTAATGTTCTAAAACAATTCATAACAATTACCTGGAAATGTTGTTTGTCATGAGGAATGTTTCTCTTGCTGAGATTCTGACACACCCTGTAACCCATCCCTCGTACCTGAGTCGCCAAACCAAGCGACTGAGAAATCCACGCAGATAGAGGGCCCGATATTAGGAGGGAGGCGGGTCGGCAGCGGGGGGTCGACTGGGCACGTGGGTAACGCGCCCAGTGAATTCGGGGTGCTCCGCACGCGATCGCAGGCTAATTGAACGCACTTACAGTGGCTTCCGGGTTTCCCATTCCAGACCTGCGCAACGGGCGCACTGCGCACCCGCATCACAGGCTGTCAGCAGGAGGAGCCCTATTTAAAGGGGCAGTCCTCCAATGCTCCTCCTGCAGCAAACAACCAATTTTGGGTCATGGAGCAGGCCAGAGGGAAGGCTGCTCCAAGGTTCTCTGACTCCTCACTCCAGGTGCTGCTCGATGGGGTGAGGAGGAGGAGGGAAATTTTTTTTCCATCAGATGGGTGGAGGTGTCCTCCCTCCACCAGCAAGAAGGCCTGGCTGGAGGTGGCCGAGGAGGTCACCAGCAGTGGCAATGTGTCCAGAACCTGGGTCCAGTGCAGGAAGTGATTTAATGACCTAACCAGGTCAGTCAAAGTGAGTATCCTTACACATTCTCCCACACTCCGTCTTCCACATCACCTCCACCACCACACAACCCCTTCTGCATTGCCACCACAACACTCTCACATCACTCCTCACATCCACTCAACCATCATCCTCACCTTGCCTGCACTTACTCACTGCCCCAGTTCCCATTCGAACACTACCACGCAACCCAATCCTCATACAATCTCATGGCTGTGTCTCACACGCACCCTCCCAAGCATCTCCCTCACGGTCACCCCCACCCACACCAATGCATGCAGCGAGTCACTATGCAACCATCACTCAATCACACCTCTCTGTGTTTTGCCTTGATAGGAGAAGTGATGCCAGAATGCCCGGGAGAGGGCAAGGACTGGAGGGGGCCCGCTACACCAGGTGGTCTTAACAGATGCGGAGCAGCAGGCACTCGAAATAAGCCAGATGCTGGAGTGCCTGTCCGTGGCAGACGCCGAGACTGGGAGTGCACAAGCAGCTGGTGACAGAAATCTAACACTCAGCACTCATGATAGCGAATGATCTTAGCATCACTTGGCATCTGCAGCACCTCAACATCTGTCCACATGCTTAATATTGCTTTCTGTTCTCTTGCAGGGCCATCTGCGAGTGCCATGACGGCGGAGGGCGATTCCTCAGAGGATCTGCCGGCCTCTGAGGGTGCATCGTCACATCTGAGCCAGCCATCCACCAGAGCAGATACACACACCTCGGTGGGTCCCCGTCCTCACTTAGTTGGGCTTGCACACGGTGAGTCACCACGCACATGTGAGCACGAGCAGAACCTGGTGGCAGGGGCAATTGTGGAGAGTCCGCATCAGTGGGGGCGCTCTTCTCCAGGCTCTGCTCAGCTGGACCCAGATGCTGAACCCTGGGGGCCAGCCGTGAAAAGGAGAGTCATCGAGGGCCAGCAGCACTTTGCCGAGGTACTGGAACAGGTGCCACGCGCACTCTCCACAATCGCGCAGAGGATGGAGGAGTCCAACTCCTGCATGAGTGGAATACTGTCACAGGGACATGAAGGCATCTTTGAGATAGTGTCGCGGGTTGGTGCGGGAACGTCTGCGATGGAGGAAAGGCTAGCTTCCATCGAGCTTCAAGCACGGGTCAACAATGAGTCCATTCAGGCCCTGACAACGGCCGTTCAGATTCAGGGTGAGCAACATTCTGCCGCCTTAAACAGGCTGACAGATAGCTTACAACTGGCCTTCCAAGGCTTCACACAAGTCCTCCAAACTGTCGTCCAGCGGGGTGGAATGAGTGTTGTGGGCCTGGGCCAGGAGAGGGATGGTGGTAAAAGGGGACATTGAAGTGGGGACGCCCCTCAAAGCGCTCCCACATCTCACCCGTTGCCCCCCTCTCAACCAGTACGCCAATGCTGCCCCCTCTCCAGGTGGCCGAGTCTGCCCCTGCACAATGCAGGTGGAACAGTCTTTGGAGGGGTCCTCACGGGCTCCGAAACTCAGAAGGCGTCCGTGCAAAGTATTTCATCGGTCAGGGCATGAACAAGAGCAACCTGCCACCAGCTCTGCTAAAGCCACAGGGGTAGCACTACGTAGGGGTTCCCGTAAACGTAAGGCGAAGGGTTTGTGAGCACAAAGGGGATGCATAAGGTGGTAAGACAAAATGTCATGTTTTTGATTTACTTTTGTTTGTTTTGCAAAAAATCATTAAAAATTGTTATCACCACTACTGCCACGTCTTTGCAAATCTTGTCTGGTCTGTGCAATAATGCCCTTTCCTGAGGATCACCATGAAGACCCACAACTGATGCCACCCATTGTGTCACTGCAGAGTGGGTGTAGGTGTATTTGCAGGGCTCTTTTGTGGAGACGGCTGAGAGACATCGGCGATGTCCCCGGTGGCACTCTGGAAGGATGCGGAGGAGAAGTTGTTGAGGGCAGTGGTGACTTTGACAGCGACAGGTAAGAAGATGGTGCTCGGGCCAGCCGGGAGCAGCTTGGCATGAAGGAGGCTGCAGATGTCCACGGCTACATGTCGAGTGACTCTGAGCCTCCATGTGCACTGCTGCTCAGAGAGGTCCAGGAAGCTGAGCCTCAGTCTGTGGACCCTGTGGCGAGGGTAGAGCCCTCTGCAATGCATCTCTCTCTGCGGTTGCCCTCCCTCCTGCTGTGCAGGTGGATGTGTCACAGCACTGTGTTGTGGAGCTCCACGTGTCAGAGGTGGATGGCGTGGCTGGCGAGGCTGGTGATGCTGTTCGCCCTCCGAGGAGGTCATGACTGCAGCTACAGCAGCCCCCATCCGGAAGATGTACATCTGAGGGGGTCCGCAAGGTAGGTAAATGTGTCTGGACACCGGGGTTGAGGTTGTAAGTTGGTGAATTTTTGTGTTAGGAGGAGGGTGGTGGAGGCCAAACTTTGTCCAAAGTGACAGAGTGGCCTCCTGCAATGAGTGAGGGTCTCCCCCCACCACCTGTCAAATGGACCTTCGCAGGTGCCACAGGCTGATGGCTGCAACACGTCCATTTCCAGTACAGGAAACACTCTCAGTTTAGATGAAAATCCCACCTCTCCTAAAATATCCTACAAATCAGGTCTGCTAATGACCTGAAGTATCAAAATAATTGCCTTAAGTGGGGTCCCACCGGCTTTAATTGCCGGTGGGAGTCCCGCATGCGGGGGCTGCACGAGCATCTAAGTGTGTCATTGGGGAACCCGGAAGTGGGCGGGTTGGAGCCGGGATCCGGACCCGCCCCGGGAATCCCAAATTTTAGCAGCCCCCCCGCTATAAACGCACCTGCTCGGCCATCCGAAAATCAACCCCATCGTCTCTGAACGACCGAGCTCTAATTTTAAGGTTTGCTCCCTTGTTCTGGACTCTCCCACCAGAGGAAATAGTTTCTCTCTATCTCCCCTATCAAATCCTTTAATCATCTTAAACACCTCAATTAGATTATCTCTTAATCTTCTATACTCAAGGGAATATAAGCCTAGTCTATGCAACCTGGTCTTGTAATTTAACCCTTTTAGCTCCGGTATCATTCTGGTGAATCTGCACTGCACCCCCACCAAGGCCAATATATCCTTCCTGAGGTGCAGTGCCCAGAACTGAACCCAGTCTCCAGACAGGGTCTGATAAAGACTCTGTACAACTAGAACATAATTTCTGCCTCTTTGTATTGCAGCCACTTACAGATAAAGACCAACATTCTATTAGCCTTTTTGATTACTTTTTGTTCCTGTCCACTAGATTTTAGTGATTTCTGTACATGGACACCTAAATCTCTCTGCTACTCCACAGTTCCTAGTCTTCCCCTTCTTGAAAATACTCTAATCTATCTTTCTTAGGTCCAAAGTAGGTGACTTCACACTTCCTCACATTGAACTCCATCTGCCCCAGTTTTGCCCACTCACTTTTAATCTATCAATGTCCCTTTGCAACTTTCAGCTTAGGCACAGATTGAGAACAGCCAAAGGACCTCTGAGTGAGCACAGTGGTAGTACAGGAGTTTAACCAATTTAAACCGCACAGCTCACCACCATAGTCCATCAGTAAACTTTAACTTACTTGTCTAGGTGGGACCACCCTACCCAAGGGCACTGACTTGCAAGTTATCTGGAGTAGAACATGAAAAATCCTAGCTTCATGTGACCAGTCTACCCCTCCAGGCCCTATTAATGAGCCAGCCTGGCTCATCCATCATCAACAGTGCCCTGGAGGATTGTAGGCCTGCCTGGTTCACATAGCAGATTGCCGGACCTGACTCGGATAGTTTACTCAGTTCTAATCTTCATCGGAAGGCCAAGACTGATGCTGAGGGGGAGGAGTCAGTGAGAGCTAAGGGGAGGAGCTAGGAGTTGGTCTGAGAGGGATTTGCTGGGAGTGGGGCTGAGGAGAACAGTTAGGAGTAGGGTTGATGGGGAGGAACTGGGAGAGGGATGAAAGAAGGAACTGGGAGGGGGATGAGAGGGAGGAGCCAGAGACAAGACTGAGAGGGATAAACTGGGAATGGAGTTGAGAGGAGAGACTTGGAGCAGGATTGAGGAGGTTGAGCTGGGAGCAGTGCTGAATTTCATCCATGTGGGCAAACAGATGAAAGAAAGAGAGAAAGAAAGACTTGCATTTATATAGTGTCTTTATTGACCTCAGGACGTCCTAAAGCACTTTCCAACCAATGAAGTATTTTTGAAGTGTAGTCACTGTTGTAATGTAGGAAATGCGGCAGCCAATTTGCGCGCTGCAAGGTCCCACAACCAACAATGAGATAATGTCCAGATAACCTGTTTTAATGATGTTGGTTGAGGGATAAATGTTGGCCAGGACACCGGGAAGAACTCCCCTGCTCTTTTTTAAATAGTGCAGCGGGATCTTTTACATCCACCTGAGAGGGCAGATGGAACCTCGGTTTAATGTCTGGTCCAAAAGACGAAATCTCTGACAGTGCAGCACTCCCTCGGTACTGCACTGGAGTGTCAGCTGAGACCATGGCTGGTTGCCCAGCTCAATGTTGCGTTGGAAATTACATTTCTGATTCTTTTTTAAAAGTGAGAATTACAAATTTGCTGAAATCCACAGCACACCTACAATCTCAAGAATGCTTCCTGATAACAGATTCTTCATTCAAACAATCCCCATTCAAACAATAACATCTGTCAGTAGCAATCATCTACACCGATGTGCCTCACGTCCACTTAGCATTGAAATTAAATGCTTATTACAGAGAAAACCTCTACCGAGTGCAACGAAAGGTTACGGTCTCAGACAGGAAGTGATGTGAAAAGTTTCTTTGTTCAAGTCTTGGTGTCATAAATGCATTTCTCCCAGGCTTCAGAATTCAAACGGGAGATAATGTTCCCAACGTCAGGTGAGAATGTAAAACAAAAACAGAAAGTGCCATTCTGATGAAGGATGCCCCAAACATTAAGGTGCCTTGTCTCTTACAGATACTGACTGACCTGCAGTGAAGTTCCAGCATTTTCTGCTTCACTTCACAAATCATTAAAAGTAACTCAAGTTAACAAGACAAGTTAGCAAGTCCATAAAAAATGCAAACATATCACTGGGGTTCATTTCTAGGGGAATAGAATCGAAAAGCAGGGATGTTATGTCAAACTTGTCCAGCACCTTGGTCAGACCACACTTGGAGCACTGTGCACGGTTCTGGACTCCATATGACAAAAAGGATATAGACGCACTGGAGAAGGTGCAAAAAGGATTTACAAGAATGTTACCAGAACTGAGAGGATATAACTATCAGGAAAGACTGAACATTCTGGGCTCTTTTCTCGAGAAAAGAGAAGGCTGAGGGCTGACCTAATAGAGGACTTTAAAATTAGGATCGACATCGAAAAGATGTTTCCATTTGTGGGGGAGTCCAAAACTAGGGGCAATAAATATTAGATATTCACTAATAAATCAATTAAGAATTCAGGAGAAGCTTCTTTACCCAGACAGTGGTGAGAATGTGGAACTCGCTACCACAAGGATAGTTGAGGCGAATAGCAAAGATGCCATTTCGGGAAGCCAGATAAGTACATGAGGGAGAGAGGAATAGAAAGCTACACCGATAGGATTGGATGAAGTAGGGTGAGAGGAGGCTCATGTGGAGAATAAACAAGAGCACAGACCAGTTAGGCTGAATGGCCTGTTTCTGTGCTGTAAATTCTATGTAAATTTTCAGCATTTGCTTTTATTTTCTTTTTAATTGAGAACTTATTTGTCTTTAATATCTATTACGTAATAGAACACTGGTGAATTCTGACCACCCCTCTCCCCGAGGTCTTCAACAACTATGGGCTCTATTTTAGCACCCGTTCCTGGCTGGGCCAACCCGCCCACTTCCGGGTTTCCCACAGACGCGCTGACATGTGCGTGCAGCCCCCGCATGTGGGACTCCCGCAGGCAATTTAAGCCAGCGGGGTGCCACTTAACAATATTTATCTAGCTATTTCAGGTCATTAACAGACCTGATTAAGGGATTATGGCAGGAGGGGTGGGATTTTAGAAACAACTGGGACTGTTTACCGTACTGGGGGAAACACTCCCAGTTGAAATGGACGTGTTGCAGCTATCAGCCTGTGGCAGCTGCAAAGGTCCATTTGACAGGTGAGGGGGGAGACCCTCACTCATTGCAGGAGGTCACTCTGTCACTTGGGACAAAGTTTGGCCTCCACCACCCTCCTCCTGACAATCAAATTCACCAACTTGCACACTTACCCCGGGGTCCAGAGGCATGTACCTACCTTGTGGGCCCCCTCAGATGTACATCTTCCGGATGGGGGCCGCCGTAGCTGCAGTCATGACCTCCTCGGAGGGCGAACAGCATCACCAGCCTCGCCATCCACGCCGTCCACCTCTGACACGTGGAGCTCCACAACACAGTGCTGTGACACATCCACCTGCACAGCAGGAGGGAGGGCAACCGCAGAGAGAGATGCGTCGCAGGGGGCACTACCCTCGCCACAGGGTCCACAGACCGAGGCTCAGCTTCCTGGACCTCTCTGAGCAGCAGTGCACACGGAGGCTCAGAGTCACTCGACATGTAGTTGTGGACATCTGCAGCCTCCTTCATGCCGAGCTGCTCCCGGCTGGCCCGAGCACCATCTTCTTACCTGTCGCTGTCAAAGTCACCACTGCCCTCAACAACTTCTCCTCCGCATCCTTCCAGGGTGCCACCGGGGACATCGCCGACATCTCTCAGTCGTCTGCACAAAAGAGCCCTGCAAATACACCTACACCCACTCTGCAGTGACACAATGGGTGTCATCAGTTGTGGGTCTTCATTGTGATCCTCAGGAAAGGGCATTATTGCACAAACCAGACAAGATTCGCAAAGACATGGCAGTAGTGGTGCCAATATAATATGTGATGTGAGTTTCTCAGAAATTAAATATAAGTAAAAACCATGACAAACCCTCAAACACCCTTGTGCATCCCCTTCATGCTCACAACACGTTTGCCTTACGCTTCCTACTGCACATATGTGATGCATGCCCTGTGGCTGCAGCACAGGTAGTGGCAGGTTGAGTGAGGCTGACTGTGAAAGAGATGCACGAGAGGGTGAGTACGAGATAGAGCCATGAGATTGTATGAGGATTGGGTTGAGTGGTAGTGGTGGGATGAGTACTGGCGAGGTGAGTAAGTGCAGGTACGATGAGGATGAGGTTTGAGTGGGTGTGAGGGGTGATGTGACAGAGTAGTGTTGGCAGTGCAGAAGGAGATGTGGGGTGGGGGCGGTGATGTGACAGACAGAGTGTAGGGGAATGAGTAAGTGTACTCACTTTGGCTGACCTACTGAGATCATTGCAGCGCCTCGTGCACTGTATGCAGGTGGGCGATATGTTGGTGGTGCAGGTGACCTCCTCTGCCACCTCGAGCCAGGCCTCCTTGGTGGCAGAGGCAGGCCGCTTCCTCCCGCCCGCGGGGGGGATGATCTCTGTCCTCCCCCTCCTCCTCACCCCATCTAATGATACCTGGAGTGAGGCATCATTAAATTGGGAGCAGCCTTCCCCCTGGGCTGCTCCATGCTGTAATTTTTCCTATTTGTTGCAGCATCTGTCAGTGGAGGACTGCCCCTTTAAATAGAGCTCCTCCAGCTGACAGACCTTACTGCACATGCGCAGCCCGCCCGACGCGCAGATCAGCAGCGGGGAACCCGGAAGACCAGGTAAGTGCATCCAATTAGCCTGCGATTGCGCGCGGGGCAGACTGATTTCGCCGGGCGCGTTACCCACGCGCCCAATAGCCCCCCTGCCACGAACCCACAGCCCTGGCAATATCGAGCCCCATGTTACGCAGTATTAGTCTCACCTCTGAGACAGAAGGTCATACATTCAAACCCCACTCCATAAATTGAGCACTCGGTCTAGGACAATGAGGAGCACTGTCCTGCTCGTCTTTGATTAATGCTGTCGGATATGTTACGTCCAACTGAGGGGGTAGACCGGCCTTCGGTTTAACATCTCATCCCTCAGTATCAGTCTAGTTTATGGGCTCAAGTCGCTGGAGTGGGAATTGAACCCGTGACCTCCTGACTCAGGGGTGTGAATGCTGCCACTGAGCCAAGGCTGAAATTGCCCATCCCAAGGTGCCATGAGGACATTAAGGATCAACCGTATAGTGTGGGATTGGAGTCACATGCAGACCAGAACAGATAGAGGTGGCAGGGTCCATTCCCTAAAGAACGTTATTGAATCAATTGGGTATTTTTTACAACAGCTTTCATGGTCATTTTTCTGGTGTCAGCCTGCAAATTACCAAATTTCAATTTCACAACTTGTTGTGGTTATTTGAAGTCACAGCCTCTGAATTGCTAGCCTTGAGGGATGTGTAATAACCATATATGTTGAAAAGAAACTGTAACCTGTGTGCAATCTGCATTGAGCAGAAAATAAACCCTGTTTCTGAGAGCGTGGATTATTGGTGAAAATACATATTTATTTATTGCTCCTCCATACTGTCAGGTGCCAGGCAAATAACTAGTTGTCAAGTCATCGTGGACTGCTTGTGGGCCTGGCACACCTCACTGTCCTTCAATAAATGTTTCTGGCTCTTATGGTGCATCCTGATCATGATTATCAACTTTACACATGTCTTCAAACCATGCTCCAATGGATTATGTAAAGTTCTGCAGACTAATCTGGAGCTGTAATGCAGATTTCCACATGCTCGATTGGTTAAGTCAACGGAAACACAATTTAAACAAGATACCATTTGTTCAGTGATATCACGTGTAAGCTAAAAGCTGGCACCATAGCATGTGCTGGCAGCTGTTTATACTTTGAGGGGTGATATCTTCAGTCAAGGGTTTAACCTACATTCACTGTTACCTGTAAGTCAAATAAATGTTGCTGTAACTTTCAGTGCGACTCTCAGAGTGGCAGAAGCTAGCAATCTCACTGTTTACTGATGTATTAACTTTGAGTGAGACTCTCAGAGTGGCAGAAGCTAGCAATCACACTGTTTACTGATGTATTAACTTTGAGTGAGACTCTCAGAGAGGCAGAAGCTAGCAATCACACTGTTTACTGATGTATTAACTTTGAGTGAGACTCTCAGAGTGGCAGAAGCTAGCAATCACACTGTTTACTGATGTATTAACTTTGAGTGTGACTCTCAGAGAGGCAGAAGCTAGCAATCACACTGTTTACTGATGTATTAACTTTGAGTGCGACTCTCAGAGAGGCAGAAGCTAGCAATCACACTGTTTACTGATGTATTAACTTTGAGTGTGACTCTCAGAGAGGCAGAAGCTAGCAATCACACTGTTTACTGATGTATTAACTTTGAGTGTGACTCTCAGAGTGGCAGAAGCTAGCAATCACACTGTTTACTGATGTATTAACTTTGAGTGTGACTCTCAGAGTGGCAGAAGCTAGCAATCACACTGTTTACTGATGTATTAACTTTGAGTGTGACTCTCAGAGTGGCAGAAGCAAGCAATCACACTGTTTACTGATGTATTAACTTTGAGTGCGACTCTCAGAGAGGCAGAAGCTAGCAATCACACTGTTTACTGATGTATTAACTTTGAGTGTGACTCTCAGAGTGGCAGAAGCTAGCAATCACACTGTTTACTGATGTATTAACTTTGAGTGCGACTCTCAGAGAGGCAGAAGCTAGCAATCACACTGTTTACTGATGTATTAACTTTGAGTGCGACTCTCAGAGTGGCAGAAGCTAGCAATCACACTGTTTACTGATGTATTAACTTTGAGTGCGACTCTCAGAGAGGCAGAAGCTAGCAATCACACTGTTTACTGATGTATTAAGTCACCTTGCGACATATGGCCCTTCATTCCTAGCCCAATACTGAATTGTATACGATGGAGTCAAGGTGACAGCTGCCGGGGAATATAATGGCCACATTTATTTCATTGTTGGCACCACAGCACATGTAGACTTGGAAAAAACTTGTGTTTTTGATTCGAGGGAACAGTCTTACTGTCAGCACGGGTGTATCTGACAGCCCTTAGCGCATATTAGTGATTGCATGGAATGTACTGATATGCAGGTATGAGATGTGGGAGGGAATTGACTGTAATTGGTATAATGTTGCACCACAGCATCTGCAGAAAACTCATGGATATTGGCCAAGCCTGTCAATTGGCAGATAGCCGTGATGCCATCTGTGGGCGTCTGGAGTGCTCCAGGGCAGGACTGCCTCACTGGTACCAGCAGGGCCGTGCCTATGCTGCCCTGTCCCCTCCTGGAGTGCTCCAGGGCAGGACTGCCTCACTGGTACCAGCAGGGCCGTGCCTATGCTGCCCTGTCCCCTCCTGGAGTGCTCCAGGGCAGGACTGCCTCACTGGTACCAGCAGGGCCGTGCCTATGCTGCCCTGTCCCCTCCTGGAGTGCTCCAGGGCAGGACTGCCTCACTGGTACCAGCAGGGCCGTGCCTATGCTGCCATGTCCCCTCCTGGAGTGTCACTCAGCAGTGGATAGGAACGCAGGAACAGGAGGAGGCCATTCAGCCCCTCGAGCCTGTTCCGCCACACAATTAGATCATGGCTGATCTGTAACTTAACTCCATCTACCTGCTTTGGTTCCGTAAACTTTTCATACCCTTGCCAAAAATCTATCAATCTCAGTTTTGAAATTTTCAATTGACCCCCAGCCTCAACATGTTTTTGGGGGGAGAGAGTTCCAGATTTCCACTCCCCTTTGTGTGAAGAAGTGCTTTCTGACATCACTTCTGAACAGCCTAGCTCTAATTTTAAGGTTTTGCCCCCTTTGTTCTGGTCACCCCCACCAGAGGAAATAGTTTCTCTCTATCTACCCCATCAAATCCTTTTAATCATCCGAAACACCTCAATTAGATCACCCCTTAATCTTCTATATTCAAGATTACGGCACATATACTCGATATAGGGCACATTGCATGGGGATTACTGTGATCCAATGTGTGATGGACTATAAGCATTCTTCTACCTTCCCAACATTCAACGGTTCATTTGCTGTTGTGTGTGAAGAAGCTTATCTATTCTCCACTTTAAATGTATCTTATATGTATGAGTGGCCTCCTGCTTTAAAAACCCCACATCATCTCCAGATAGATATGTCCTCCGCGCTCTTCACTTTTTGAACACAGACCATTCTTTGCAATGCACCAAACTGGAACAACACCCAATCTGTTACATATCCGGACCATCAGGGATTTCAGACAATGCTGGGTGGGGGGGTAGGAGCAGGGGGTGCATTAACCTCCCCCAGCCCAGCAAAAACCATGTGGGGGAGTTAAAATGAAACAGGAGATTTACCCATTGGCCTCCCACCCGGATCATAAATTGCAGTTACCAAGGATACCTGGCCGAAGCCGATGGAGTCCATGTTTAAATATGCAGCCAGGTCCCAGCAATGTTATTGGGACCTGACTGCAATATTAAACCTAGGCCTGGGCGGTGAAGCCCTCGTGGTTTCTCCGACAGGCCAAACCTGCCTGGAATAGGAACCAAAAGAGGCACAGCAAAGTTGGTGTGTTTAAAAAAATGTTCTGTCTCCTTGTGGGCCAGAAGGAGCAGGATTGCTTCTCCGGACTCCACAGGGAAACCTCGTGCTTCCCCACTCCTTCCGAAGATCCGAATATCATCTCAAAGACTTGCCTTAGTGCCGAGGACCATTCGATCGTGTGCCTGGGCAGTGCCCAAAACCCTGCTCCCGCCTGAAGGTCACATAACTCTTCCTGCGGCTTCAGGTTCCCCATGGAAATTCCAACAGCAAAAGTCCATCACATCATCATATCCCTTTCAACTCTGACTTTTCCAGTCTTGTCGTTCCCAAGTTACAAATCTGCCAGCTGTTTTTTTAATTCATTCTCAGGATATGGCCGTCGTTAGCAAGGCCGGCATCTATTGCCTTTCCCTAGTTGCCCTGGGAAGGTGGTGGTGAGCCTACAAGTTCATTCTCAGGCTTCCTTTCCTCTTACAATCTATGGGCTTATAAATGCATAACGTCATCTGACCAGCACTTCGTGATTTACCTCATCTTCTCTACCCTTGCTTTCAACCTTACTGGAAATCCTGCACAGTGAGCTTTCGTCTTTCACTGAGTTTTTCAATTTAAAGAAATCTAAATGTTTCACTTGCTAAATGATACGTCTTCACACATATGGGCCCAACATCTACCCAGTCCATGTTTCCACTTGTGTACACAAAGGTCAGCATGGACGAGGCCTCTCCTTCCAGCCCATTCCTGAATCCATTGCAGCGGTAAGTGATCCCAGCTACTACATTCCGTGGGTGGGGTTCATCACGGGATGAGGAATTCCTGACCACAATGCGAAGCAGCTGCGGCAATAGGAATCAGGAAGGAGCTCCGAAGACGGGGGTGTAGGCAGAAGAAGTGTTTCTGGAGGAGGAAGTGATGCCAGGAGCAATACTTAGGAGTGGTGGAAAGGCTACAGGTATTCAGGAAAGATAGCAAAGGTAAAAAAGGAGGGTTGGGGGGGGGGGGAGGGGTAACAGTATTGATCAAAGATGCTGTTACAGCACTGGAAAGGGATGATGTACTTGAAGGATCAAAGACAGAATCTATTTGGTTAGAATTAAGGAACAATAGAGGAGCTATTACCCTGCTGGGTGTATACTATAGGCAACCAAATAGTGGGACGGGGATAGAGGAGCAAATTTGCAGGTAAATTTCAGAAAGATGTAGGAACTATAGAGTGGACTGCAGTGATAATGGGGGACTTCAATTATCTTAATGTAGACTGGGAAAATAACAGTGTTAAGAGCAAAGAGAGGGAGGAATTCCTGAAATGTGTACAAGAGAACTTTCTTGATCAGTATGTTTCCAGCCCAATGAGGAAGGAAGCAGTGCTGGATCTGGTCCTGGGTGATGAAATGGGGCAGGTGGAGCATGTTTATGTGGGGGAGCATTTGGGAAACAGTGATCACAATATCATTAGTTTTTGAGCAGTTATGTAAAAGGACAAGGAACAATCAAAGATGAAAATACTCAACTGGAGGAGGGCTAATTTCAGTGAGTTGAAAGAGGGTCTGGCCCAGGTGGATTGGAATCAAAGATTAGCAGGGAAAACAGTAAATTAGCAATGGGAGGCCTTCAAAGAGGAGATAGTTTAGGTACAGACTAGACACGTTCCCATGAGGGGGAAAGGAAAGGCATCCAAAACTACAGCTCCCTGGCCAATTAGGGAAAAAAGGAAATCTTCTTGTGGAAGCAAAGGACATGGCTGAGGTACTAAATGAATACTTTGCATCTTTCTTCACTAAAGAAGAGGATGCTACCAATGTCACAGTAAAGGCGGAGGTAGTAGAGAAATAGGATAGGATAAAAATAGAAGAAGAGGAGGTACTTAAAAAGTTAGCTCCATGTAGAAAAGTCACCCGGTCTGGATGGGATGCATCCTAGGTTGCTGAGGGAATTATGGGTGGTGATAGCTGAGGTTCTGGCCACAATCTTCCAATTCTCCTTAGATATGGGAGAGGAGCCAGAAGACTGGAGGATTGCAAATGTTACACCCCTGTTCAATAAAGGGAAGAGGGGTAAACCCGGCAATTACAGGCCAGTCAGCCTAACATCAGTGGTGGGGAAACATTTAAAGACAATAAACTGAGACAAAATTAATTGTCACGTGGAAAAATATGGGTTAATAAATGACAGACAGCATGGATTTGATAAAGGCAAATCGCATTTGACTAATTTGATTGAGTTCTTTGGTGAAGTAACGGAGAGGGTTGATGAGGGCAGCACGGTTGATGTTGTGTATCTGGACTTTCAAAAGGTATTGATAAAGTACCACATAATAGACTTATTAGCAAAATTAAAGCTCATGGGATTAAAAGATCAGTGGCAGCGTGGATATGAAATTGGCTAAGAGACAGAAAGCAGAGAGTAGTGGTGAACGGTTCTTTTTCAGACTGAAGGGAAGTATACAGTGGTGTTACCCTGCAGCGAGTATTAGGACCACTGCTCTTTTTGATATATATTAATGGCCTGGACTTGGGTGTACAGGGGTACTTTCAAAGTTTGCAGATGACACAAAACTCGGAAACGGAGTAAACAGTGAGGAGGATAGTAACAGACTTCAGGAGGACATGGACAAACTGATGAAATGGGCAGACACATGGCAGATGCAATTTAACGAAGATAATTGCATAGAATTACATGGAAGGTACAGCACAGAAACAGGCCATTCGGCCCAACAGGTCCATGCTGGTGTTTATGCTCCACATAAGCCTCCACCCACCCTTCTTCATCTAACCCCATCAACATATCCTTCTATTCCTTTCTCTCTTATGTGTTTACCTATCTTCCCCCTAAATACATCTATGCTATTCGCCTCAACTACTCCCTGTGGTGGTGAGTTCCACATTCTAACCAATCTCAGGGTAAAGAAGTTTCTCCTGAATTCCCTGTTGGATTTATTAGTGACTATCTTATATTTATGGCCCCTAGTTCTGGTCTCCCCCACAAGTGGAAACATTTTCTCCAAATCTACCCTATCAAACCTTTTCATAATCTTAAAGACCTCTATCAGGTCACCCCTCAGTCTTTTTTCTAGAGAAAAGAGCCCCAGCCTGTTCAGTCTTTCCTGATAGGTATAACCTCTCAGTTCTGGTATCATCCTAGTAAATCTTTTTTGCACCTTCTCCAGTGTCTGTCTATCTTTTTTATGATGTGGAGATGCCGGTGATGGACTGGGGTTGACAATTGTAAACAATTTTACAACACCAAGTTATAGTCCAGCAATTTTATTTTAAATTCACAAGCTTTCGGAGATTTTCTCCTTCCTCAGGCAAATGTTTCAAGAGCTCCTTGAAGCCTACGCATTTATACATATTGAACAATACATGGTGTTTACAGACTGCCCCTGCAACTGCCCGTTGCCAAGGCAATCACCGTGTTCAGACAGAGAGGTGTCACCTGCAGAACCCCCGAATACACATTCAACAAAAAAACAAACAGGGAAAAAAAACAGACATGTGTTTTTTTTCTCTGTTTTTTTTCCCTGTTTGTTTTTTTGTTGAATGTGTATTCGGGGGTTCTGCAGGTGACACCTCTCTGTCTGAACACGGTGATTGCCTTGGCAACGGGCAGTTGCAGGGGCAGTCTGTAAACACCATGTATTGTTCAATATGTATAAATGCGTAGGCTTCAAGGAGCTCTTGAAACATTTGCCTGAGGAAGGAGAAAATCTCCGAAAGCTTGTGAATTTAAAATAAAATTGCTGGACTATAACTTGGTGTTGTAAAATTGTTTACAATTATCTTTTTTATAATATGGAGATGTGAATTGTTCACAATACTCCAAGTGTGGTCTAACCAAGGTTCTATACCAAGTTTAACATAACTTCTCTGCTTTTCAATTCTATCCCTCTAGAAATGAACCCCAGTGCTTTATTTGTTTTTTTATGGTTTTATTAACCTGCATTGCTACTTTTAGTGATTTGTGTATCTGGAACCCCCAGATCCCTCTGCTCCTTTACCCCATTTAGACTCTTATTTTCCAAGAAGTATGTGGCCTCCTTACTCTTCCTACCAAAATGCACCACCTCACACTCACCAATTGAAATTCATTTGCCAATTACATGCCCTATCTGCAAGTTTATCAATATTTTCCTGTATTTTGTCACAGTCCTCCTCAGTATTAACTATACCTCCCATTTTGGTGTCATCCGGAAATTTTGAAAATGTACTTCCAATTCTTGAGTCTAAATCATTTATGTAAATGGTGAACAACAGTGGTCCCAGCACCGATCCTTGTGGAACACCACTTCCCACCTTTTGCCAGTCTGAGTAACTACCTTTAACCCCTATTGCTCTGTTTTCTGTTTTGTAGCCAGCTTGCTTTCCATTCTGCTACTTGTCCCCTGACTCCACATGCTCTGACCTTAGTCATGAGTCTACAATGCGGTACCTTATGGAAGACCTTTTGAAAATCCAAATATATTACATCTACTACATTATCTTTGTCTACCCTTTCTGCTACCTCTTCAAAGAATTTAGTAAGGTTGGTCAAGCATGATCTTCCCTTCTGAAATCCGTGCTGACTGTTCTTTATTATATTTTCAGTTTCTAAATGCTTTTCTATTACATCTTTGTGTAAGTATCTCATTATCTTTCCTACCACCTACATTAAAGCTAATTGGTCTATAGTTTCCTGGACTTGTTCTATCTCCCTTTTAAATATAGGATTCACATTGACTGTCCGCCAGTCCTCTGGCACTATTCCCTTTTCTAATGAATTTATATATAGATGTAATAATGCCTCTGCTATTTCTTCATTAGCTTCTTTTAATAAAACCTTTGGTCCGGATGCAATCCATCTGGACCAAAGGTTTTATCCTCTCTAAGTTTGATTGGTTTATCAATTATCTCCCCCCTTTCTATCTCAAATGTCTTTATATCTGTTTTGATCTCTTCTTCTAATGTCATGCCTGTCATGTTAGTCTTCCTGGTAAATACAGAGGCAAAATAATTATTTAATATTTCTGCCATTTCACTGTCATTACCTGTGAGTTTATCGTGTGAATCCGTTAGAGGCCCTATCCCTATCCTGATTTTTCTTTTGTTATTTATGTGTCTGCAGAACACTTCACAATTTCTTTTTACATTCCTTGATAATTTAATTTCATAGTTTCTCTTTGCCTTCCTAAGTGTTTTTTTGACTTCTTTCCTAACCTTTTCATATTCCCTTTTGTCATCCTTTCCTTTATTGTCTATGTACTTAGTGTGTGCCTTTTTCTTTAGTTTCAATTTTGCTCTTATTTATCATCACTGGCTAGTTTGTTCTTGCTTTTTAGTGGGATATATTTCTCCTGGACTATTGATCACCATTTTAAATGGTTCTCACTGCTGTTCTCTTTTTCTGTTTGTCAGTAAATTTTTCCAGTTTACTTTCCCTAGTTCCATTCTCATCCTCTTAAAATCAGCTTTTTTCCAATTTATTACTTTGGCCTTTGTCTTATTTATGTGCTTCTCAATCTTTACCTTAAACCTTATTATGTTGTGATCACTATTGCCTAGATGTTCCCCTACACTTACTTCCATTATCTGTCCTGGTTCATTTCCTATTACTAGATCCAGCAGTGTTTCCTCTCTTGTTGAGTTTTTCACATACTGGGTAAGAAAGGAGTCCTGCACACATTGTGAAAACTCCATTCCCTGTATCCCTTTACCTACCTCTTCTTGCCAGTTTATTTGGGGATAGTTAAAATATCCCATGAATATTATTCTTGGTCCTTTACTCATTTCACATATTTGCTTACATATTTCTTCCTCCACCTCCTTTCCACTATTAGGTGGTCTGTAGTATACCCCTATTAGTGTGATCGATCCCTTCTTACCTTTTATTTCAATCTATATGGATTCTGTTTCTATTCTTCTGTTAGTGATGTCCCTTTTTCCACTGCCATTATGTTATCTCCAGTTAATGCAGTTACTCCACCCCCTTTCTTCCCTATCCTCTCTGATTATGTTATAACCTGCAATATTTAGTTGCCGGCCCTGTTCTTTATGTAGCCATGTTTCAGTTATTCCTACTACATCTGGCTCCTCGCTATGGATTATTGCCTCCAGTTCCCCTGTTTTATTTTGGACGCTGTGTACATTGCTGTACAGGCTGCTTAATTCATGTTCAATAGTTGTTCCTTTTAGTTTATTTTTAGCAGTCCTTTTAAACTTCTGTTTTATAACTGTATTTGTTCCTTGATTGTTTATGTTATCTTTATTCCTTACACTGGTCTGACCTTCACACTCATTTCCTGTTTCTTTTATCTTTAAGCTTTTGTTTTTGCTACAAGATCCCTCCCCCCACGTTGCTAGTTTAAAGCCTTCTGCACAGCCCTATTTATCCTTTCTGTAAGTGTTTTGCCTGGGTGGTTCAAATCACAACCCCCCACCCCTTGCACAGTTCTAGACGACGGGAATTACGGTGAACAGGATTGACTCATGGACAAGTTTTTTCAGACTCAATTGCACAGTGTTTATTACGGTTAACGCACACCGCTATCTTCAATATATCAAAAAAAAACAGTGGTGTAAGACAATACAGTACACTACGTCACTCCCCAGAGTAGCGTATATGCTATACCTCACCCACTAAACCCCTATGGCTTGGTTGGAAACACACAACACCCCTTCACACATTCCCGGTGGTCTTAAGGATGTGGACTTGGACAATGCTCACCCCGATTGTCCCTTGACTTTCTCGCTGCTTCCCCTTGTAGAAAACGTGTCTCCTGATTCCGTACTGCTGCGCAGTATTCAAGTCTCAGTTTGAGGTTCGTCCATACAGTTGGAGAACGAGGCTCTGCTTCTCATGGTGGTTTCTTCTCTCCGCCTCAGGCGGAGTTCTCGGTTCTTATTGTGAAGGTGAGGACAAGCAAAGACGAGAGCAGGAGAAGAAGCAAGAGAGTGAAAAGTCCCAAAACTGCCTCCTCTTATACCCCCCAAAGTTCCAAACTTCTTTGCGCCAAAAAAATGAAACATTCCTTTTCCTGCGGTGCTGTTTTTGCAGCCTGCTGGTTTTGTGTACTCAGTAATCTTACTGTGATGTCCTTTTGCTTCCAATCAGTCTGGGATTTTGATGGCCCTCCTTTGTTTGGTTTCCTGCCCTTCAGGGTTACCTCATCTAGGCAATGGTGGTAATGGCTGGGTTAAATGGTTTAACATGAACGTTCATGTCACACTACACGTAACCCCACCAGCGAACAAAAGTTATCTGTTTTTAATATAACAGGTCATTTGCTGTCTTTCTCTTCCTTCCGGATGTTTCTATGTTTCTGCCTCTCTCTGTCTGTTTTTTTTTGGTTGTTTGTATATTCGGTGGCCCTGTAGGTAACACCTGTCTGTCTGCACACTGTGATTGCCTATCACAGTGGAAAGACTATCTGCAATCACCAGGTATTGTTCTGTGATTTATAAATGCGAAGGGTTCGAGGATTTCATTTCCACATTCACCTGAGGAAGGAGGAAGCCTCCGAAAGCTTATGAATTTCAAATAAAATTGTTGGACTATAACTTGGTGTTGTAAAATTGTTTACAATTGTCAACCCCAGTCCATCACCGGCATCTCCACATCATGGTTTAACATTGATTAACAATGGTGTCTCCATCTCCTGCATATGCATTGCCCTTCCTGGCTCATTGTGTTCCCAGAGAAACTCTGTCTGGTCATTCATTTCCCTTAATTGGCTTAGGGGTCTGGTCAGAATCCCTTGTCCATTACACACACCTGGGCCACACCCACTTTTCAAATGGGTTGCTGTTTTTTTTCCAGCAGAAAAATCTTAAAACACAAAAGTCTACAAAATGTTTGTTTGTAAATCCCTGGGGCCTGCGCCGATGTTACATTTCCTCTAGGACACTGGTCCCATTCCGTCCCAGTGATACGGCTCCTTCCTCTCCCAGTACTGGTGCCAGTGTCCCATGAAATGGAACCCCTCCTTCACACACCACTCTTTCAGCCACCCGTTCACCTTCCTGATCTGTCTATCCTTACACCAATTAACACATGGCTCAGATAGTAATTCTGAGATTACCACCCTTGAGGTCCTGCTTTTTAATTTAGTTCCTAGCTTCTGATATTCTCTTAACAGGACCTCCTCTTTATTCTTCCTTATGTCATTGGTGCTGACATGGGTCATGACAACTGGATCCTCCTCCTCCCTTTCCAAGTTCCTCTCCAGTTGTTCCAAGATGTCCTTTACCTTTGCACCAAGTAGGCAACACACCCTCCTGGACTCTCGGTCGTGAATGCGGAGGACGCTATCTATCCTCCTGATTATAGAATCCCCAATGACTACAACCTTTCTATTCTGATCCTCTCCCCTTTTGACTGTCTCCTGCTCCACGTTGCCATGGTTAACATTCTGGGCATCCTCCCTGCAGCCTTCATCCTTATCCTCGCAGGTACAAAGTATGTTGCGCCTCGTACCTGTTGGATAGGACTAGTGCCTGTGGGACTTCCTTCTCTACCTCTCCTAGGTTCCCACTACCCTGCTGACTAACAGTCATGTACTTCCCTTCCTGCACCTGTGCTTTCCTCTGAGGTGTGACTGTACTCTGGAGAAAACTATCTAGATATTCCCCCCTTTCTCTTACATGTCAGAGTGTCTCTAACTCGCACTCCAGCTCAAACACTCTGAGCCGGAGTGTCTCAAGCCAGAGACAAATACTGCAGATGAGGCAATAGAGGGCAGTCTTGCTGTCCACAAACTCCCACATATTACAGTCCCGACACACAGCCTGTACTGCCATTTCTACTTTTTATTTATTTATTTACTTATTTATTATCAGTAGTTTATCTCAAGACTAATAGAATCACTTGAGATCCACATTATATTTAGTACATGGATTTAGCTTGATTTCAAAATAATTAGTAATTACTTAGTCTTTTTTTATTTTATGTATTTTTTAATTTAAGCTTTAAAAGTTGATAGATTTGTTTACAGTCCCTTGGTTTAAATCGCATAGCATCTCCTTCCCCCTCTGCACCTAATTCCCAAACTCACCAAATTCCCAGTTGAAAGTCCTCACGCTGTTAGCAATTCACTGCATTAGAGGCTCACTCTCTGTCCTTATCAAACTCTGTGCTCAAGCTCTGAGAAGTGTGAAGTGTTGCATTTTGGAACAACAAATGAGGAGAAGCAATATAAACCAAATGGTACAATTTTAAAGGGGGTGCAGGAACAGAGAGTCCTGGGGGTGCACATACACAAATCTTTGAATGGCAGGACAGATTGAGGCTGTTAAAAAAGCATATGGCATCCTTGGCTTTATAAATAAAGGCAGACAGGAGTTCGGTAAGTGTGGGAGTTTGGTGAAGTGGGGGAAGGAGGTGCTGCTTTTCCAAACTTTTCCTGCAGAGCGGTAGTGGACCTGAGAGTAGAAGACTGAGATTGTGGAATAAAAGCAGCAGCAGACCTGCATCAAGAGACAACTACTGTGCGACATCACAGGGACTTAACTCCTGGACCGAAGATAAATAAGAAGCAAAAAGTAATCCAAGTGGGACGTCACCAAGGAAGAGGTAAGTGATTGGCTGGTGAGTATTTTCCTGCTGAATTTGTCTAAGGTTAGAGTTTGTGGATTCTCGGGTCTCTGTTGTGTCGTGGGGGACTGCTGTTCAGCAAGGGCCCTTGAGTATACCTTTTAATTGAAGTGAAATTGGTGGGATTCATTTAATTTGAATTAATTAGTGAAAGGGTAAGTCATGTCAGGACAGCCCAGCCCCGTGTTATGCTCTTCCTGCTCTATGTGGGAAATCAGGGACCCTTCCGGTGTCCCTGACGACCATGTGTGCGGGAAATGTATCCAGCTGCAGCTACTGACAAACCGCATTGCGGCGCTGGAGCTGCGGATGGATTCATTAAGGAGCATTCGCGATGCTGAGAACGTCGTGGATAGCACGTTTAGTGAGATGGTCACACCGCAGGTAAAGGTTGTACTGGCAGGAAGTAATTGGGTGACCACCAGGCAGAGTAAGAGGAGCAGGCAGGCAGTGCAGGGGTCCCCTGTGGCCGTCCCCCTCTCAAACAAATATACCACTTTGGATATTGTTGAGGGGGATGACTTATCAGGGGAAGGCAGCAGCAGCAATCTTCCTGGCACCAGGGGTAGCTCTGCTGCACAGGCTGGGAGGAAAAAGAGTGGAAGAGCTATAGTGGTAGGGGATTCTATCGTAAGGGGAACAGACAGGCGTTTCCGTGGCCGTAAACGTGACTCCAGGATGGTTTGTTGCCTCCCTGGTGCCAGGGTCATGGATGTCACTGAGCGGCTACAGGGCATTCTCAAGGGGGAGGGTGAGCAGGCAGAGGTCGTGGTCCACATTGGGACCAACGACATAGGTAGGAAGGGAGATGAGGTCCTGCATCAAGAATTTAGGGAGCTAGGTAGCAGATTAAAGAGCAGGACCTCAAAGGTTGTAATCTCTGGATTACTCCCAGTGCCACGGGCTAGTGAGTATAGAAATAGGAGGATAGAACAGATGAATGCGTGGCTAAAGAGTTGGTGCAGGAGGGAGGGTTTCATTTTCCTGGATCACTGGGCCTGCTTCTGGGGAAGGTGGGACTTGTACAAGTCAGACGGGTTGCACCTGAACCAGAGCGGGACAAATATCCTTGCGGGGAGGTTTGCTAGCACTGTTGGGGGGGGTTTAAACTAACTTGGCAGGGGGATGGGATACAGAGTGGAGCTACAATAGGGGGTGATGTGCAGCCAAATATAGAGAAAAACAAGTCAGCTTGGAAGACAGGGCAAATATGTGAGGGCAAGGCTGGATGGCATCTATTTTAATGCAAGGAGTCTTGCGAATAAGGTGGATGAACTGAAGGTGTTGATAAACACATGGGAGTATGATATTGTTGCTGCCACAGAGACATGGTTGAGGGAGGGGCAAGACTGGCAGCTCAATATTCCAGGGTACAGAATCTTCAGGCGAGACAGAGGGGGAGGTATAAGAGGAGGGGGGGGTCGCAATATTAATTAAAGAATCAATTACTGCCATAAGGAGGGATGATATATTAGCAGGTTCCTCTAATGAGGCCATATGGGTGGAGCTTAAAAACAAAAAGGGGGCAAGCACTTTGATGGGAGTGTACTATAGGCCCCCAAACAGTCAGGGGGAGATAGAGGAACAGATATGTAGGCAAATCTCAGAAAATTGTGCAAATAATAGGGTAATAATAGTGGGGGATTTCAACTTCCCCAATATTAACTGGGATACTCAGAGTGTAAAAGGCTTAGAGGGTACAAAATTCTTAACGTGCATCCAGGAGAGCTTTTTGAACCAGCATGTAGAAAGTCCTACAAGAGAGGGGGCGGTACTGGACCTAATTCTAGGGAATGTGGCCGGCCAAGTGGAAGAAGTGCTAGTAGGTGAGCACTTTGGTGACAGTGACCATAATTCGGTGAGATTTAAGGTGGTCATGATAAAGGATAGGGAGGGGCCGGAAATAAAGGTTCTAAATTGGGGGAAGGCCGATTTTAATAGGATAAGGCAGGATCTGGCCAAAATGGACTGGGATCAGCTGCTTGTAGGAAAATCCGTATCGGAGCAATGGGAGTCTTTCAGAAGGGAGATTGAGACCATACAATGGCAACATCTTTCCGTAAAGGTCAAGGGTGGTTCCAAGAACTCCAGGGAACCTTGGATGTCAGGGGATATACGAGAATGGATTAGGAAAAAAAGGAGGGCTTTTGGCAGATACAAAAGGCTAAAGACGGAGGAAGCCCTAGAGGAGTACAAAAAGTGCAGGGGGATACTTAAAAAAGAAATTAGGAGATCAAGGAGGGGCCATGAAATAACACTGGCGAGCAAAATAAAGGAAAATCCTAAGATGTTTTATAAGTATATTAAGGGTAAGAGGATGACTAGGGAAAAAAATAGGGCCCATTAGGGACAAAAATGGCAATCTGTGTGTGGAGCCGGCAGATGTAGGAGGGGATCTAAATGAATTTTTTGCATCTGCCTTCGTTCACCTGACGAAGGGGGAAGCCTCCGAAAGCTTGTGAATTTAAAATAAAATTGCTGGACTATAACTTGGTGTTGTAAAATTGTTTACACTATGGAGAAGGACGATGTAGACATAGAAATACGGCAGGGGGACTGTGATATACTCGAACATATTAACATCGAGTGGGAGGAGGTATTGGCGGTTTTAGCAGGCCTAAAAATGGATAAATCCCCAGGCCCGGACGAAATGTATCCCAGGCTACTGTGTGAGGCAAAGGAGGAGATTGCGGTGGCTCTAATACATATATTCAGAACCTCTCTGGCCACAGGGGATGTGCCAGAGGACTGGAGAACCGCTAATGTAGTACGATTATTCAAGAAGGAGAGTAGGGAAAAACCGGGGAACTACAGGCCAGTGAGCCTAACATCAGTGGTAGGAAAATTATTGGAAAAAATTCTGAAGGACAAAATTAGTCTCCACTTGGAGAAGCAAGGATTAATCAGGGATAGTCAACATGGCTTTGTCAAGGGAAGATCATGTCTGACTAATTTGATTGAATTTTTTGAGGGGGTGACTAGGCGTGTGGATGAGGGTAACGCAGTGGATGTGGTATACATGGATTTCAGTAAGGCCTTCGATAAAGTCCCCCACAGGAGACTGGTCGAGAAGGTACGAGCCCATGGAATCCAGGGTGCCTTGGCACTTTGGATACAAAACTGGCTTAGTGGCAGAAGGCAGAGGGTGATGGTCGAAGGTTGTTTTTGTGACTGGAAGCCTGTGGCCAGTGGGGTACCACAGGGATCTGTGCTGGGTCCCTTGCTGTTTGTGGTCTACATTAATGACTTGGATATGAATGTAAAAGGTATGATAAGTAAGTTCGCTGATGATACAAAAATTGGTAGGGTGGTAAATAGCGAGGAGGATAGCCTCAGTCTGCAGGACGATATAGATGGGTTGGTCAGATGGGCGGAACAGTGGCAAATGGAATTTAACCCGGAAAAGTGCGAGGTGATGCACTTTGGAGGGACTAACAAGGCAAGGGAATACACAATGAATGGGAGGACCCTAGGCAAGACAGAGGGTCAGAGGGATCTTGGTGTGCAAGTTCACAGATCCCTGAAGGCGGCGGAACAGGTAGATAAGGTGGTAAAGAAGGCATATGGGACACTTGCCTTTATTAGCCGAGGCATAGAATATAAGAGCAAGGAGGTTATGATGGAGCTGTATAAAACACTGGTTAGGCCACAGCTGGAGTACTGTGTGCAGTTCTGGTCGCCACACTACAGGAAGGATGTGATCGCTTTGGAGAGGGTGCAGAGGAGATTCACCAGGATGTTACCAGGGCTGGAGCGCTTCAGCTATGAAGAGAGACTGGGAAGATTGGGTTTGTTTTCCTTGGAGCAGAGGAGGCTGAGGGGGGACATGATTGAGGTGTACAAAATTATGAGGGGCACAGATAGGATGGATACTAAGGAGCTTTTTCCCTTCGTTGAGGGTTCGATAACAAGGGGACATAGATTCAAGGTAAAAGGCGGGAGGTTTCGAGGGGATTTGAGAAAGAACTTTTTCACCCAGAGGGTGGTTGGAGTCTGGAACTCACTGCCTGAAAGGGTTGTGGAGGCAGGAACCCTCACATCATTCAAGAAGCATTTGGATGAGCACTTGAAATGCCATAGCATACAAGGCTACGGACCAAATGCTGGAATATGGGATTAGAGTAGACAGGGCTTTATGGCCGGCGTGGACACGATGGGCCGAAGGGCCTCTATCCGTGCTGTATAACTCTATGACTCTATGACTCTAAAAGCAAGGAAGTTATGCTAAACCTTTATAAATCACTGGTTAGACCCCAGCTGGAAAGTTGGGCTCAATTTTAAAAGTAAAAAATGGGTGGGTTGGGCGCAGGGGGTGCATTGAAAATTGCCGCCATTTCAGACCCACCCCCCAACCCGCCTCCAGCCCGCCCATTTTCGGTTTTCATGGGGACGGGACGAGGGGCGGGCAGCCAACCTGCTCCCAGGAGGCTGATCGGTCCTTAAAACCTTTCAAGGAGGCTTCAGGCCCCCATTTCTCACTGATTCCCGATTTCAGCCCCAGGAGACCGGGATTCCCGGTCCTTCTGTTTTATGTCTCGTGGAGGAGGTGAGAAGGCTCGAGGCTAACTGGTAGAAAGGCACAGTTTGTGCAGGAGTGCTTCCCCTAGGCCCAACAAACCTACCTGCACCGACACCCCCCTCACACCGATCCCGGGCCACCCCCCCCCCCCGATCGCAAACCCCCACGATGACCCCCAATCCGTCCCCCCCGTGACTGACCCCTGATCCCATCCCCTATGACTCGCGATACCCATGCCCACCTATGCCCCATGCCCACCAATGCCCCCATGCCCACCAATGCCCATTCCCTTGCCCACCCATGCCCCTTGCCCAACCATGTCCCCTCGTGCCCCCCCCCTCTCAAATCCATACAAACAAAGACTTACCTGCAGACTTACCCAAACACGTCCTCTCCCTGGCTGGTCTCCCGTCCGACTGAGACCAGCCTGACAAACAGCCGGTCAGTGGGACGGGAAACCGACAAAATAAAGACATCCTTACATCAAAATCGTAAGGACGTCCAGGAAACCCGCACTAATGGGTTTCCCGACCTCAAATTGACCCCCCCGCTCCCCTTCCCGGCTCCGTTTCAAAATTGAGCCCATTGTGTCCAATTCTGGGCATCACACTTTAGGAAGGATGTCAAGGCCCCAGGGAGGTTGCAGAGAGTTCCTAGAATGGTACCAGGGATACGGGATTTCAGTTGCATGGAGAGGCTGGAGAAGCTGGGATTGTGCTTCTTAGAGCAGAGAAGGTTATGCGGAGATTTAATAGAGGTGTCCAAAATTATGAAGGATTTTGATAGAGTAAATAAGGAGAAACTGTTTCCCGTGGCAGAAGGGTCGGTAACCAGAGGACACAGATTTAAGATAATTGGCAAAAGAACCAGAGGTAACATAAGGAGAAAGTTTTTTACGCAGCGAGTTGTGATGATCTGGAATGCACTGCCTGAAAGGGCGGTGGAAGCAGATTCAATAATAACTTTCAAAAGGGAATTAGACAAATACTTGAAGGAGAATAATTTGCAGGGCTACGTGGAAAGGGCAGGGGAATGGGACTAATTGGATAGCTCTTTCAAAGAGCCAGCACAGGCATAATGAACCGATTCTATGATGTCCTCCCACAGCATCGATTATCAAGCACTGCACCCAAAGACCAGAGATTAACAGTGAGTGCTAGACTCAAAGAAAGAGATCTGTTGACACGGCAACGTCACAGTTACTGTAGTCACATCCCAGTATGAAAATATTGTTCCCTAACAATGACCTCCTACCTGAATACCTCAAGCCTAGACTGATGGAGCTGTCACTTTAATAAACTTAACATTGTTTCTGATATGATTTGCCAATAAAAGCAAAGCCAGTTTTCAGGTAAGAGTGAGCCCTGGGACACAGAAATCATACAGAATAATGGGAGTGGGAAGACATGAAACGGAAAAAATATTCCCAGTCCCGTCTGACCTTTAATTAAAGTGAGGTTGGCTCTTCTCCAACCAACCGACATCTCCGTTTAAACTCAACTGCATGAACCGAGGGTCAGTAAGTCAGTGACCATTGACTAAAGCAAGTCTTTAATAGCCGCAGTCCTGCTTCAAGTATTTACCGGCTCCATTTTTTGTTTGATCACTGTAGCATCAACTGACAGAGACCTGTACAATAGCTCAGATACGTTATTGAAACTCCTGTGCTGTAAACTTGTGTGGTTCTAACTCAGCAATGCAGTAAGGACACTGCAAGGTTGCTCAGACTTTTCAGACTGCAATATAAACTGCCGAGCTGTCGTTGCAGAGAGCTTATAATCGAGGTGTCTGAGTAAGTTAAATTTTATTTTTAAGGTACTGGATTTTGGGGTTTTATTCATGTTCTAGGATCATATTCCACAGTCTCGTTTGTCTTTCTGGGAAAACTGAAAGCCGATGGCCTCACACATGACGTACAGAAGGAAATAGTTACAGTGGGAGTGCAGTGGGACATGAACTTGTCATGACTCAAGTTGCATTTACACTCAATATTCCATCAGTTGTTCACAGAGAGAAAAAAAGTACACAAAACGGTGGGTTGTAGGGCTGGAGAAGGTTACTGAGATAGGGACTTCGATAGCATCTCGCATCCCCATGACCTCCATCAGCAAGAAGGACAACAGCAGCAATAACACAAGAGAACCAACAGCTCCAAGTTTCTCTCAAAGGATATACATAATACATTTCACACCCTCAGGACATCCCAAAGCACTTCGTGGTCGCAGTATGTGGGTAAATGCAGCAGCCAATTTGCACAAAGCAAGGTCTCACAAACAAGCAATGAGATAAGTGACCAGATAGTATGTTCTGATGGTGTTGATTGACAGATAAATACTGGGCAGGCTCTTCTTTGAATAGTGCTATGGGAACTTTTACCGGTAGTTGGGGCCTTCGTTTGACATCACATCTGATAAACAGCACCTTTTTTAAAATTCGTTCACGGGATGTGGGCGTCGCTGGCGAGGCCGGCATTTATTACCCATCCCTAATTGCCCTTGAGAAGGTGGTGGTGAGCCGCCTTCTTGAACCGCTGCTGTCCGTGTGGTGACGGTTCTCCCACAGTGCTGTTAGGAAGGGAGTTCCAGGATTTTGACCCAGCGACGATGAAGGAACGGCGATATATTTCCAAGTCGGGATGGTGTGTGACTTGGAGGGGAACGTGCAGGTGGTGTTGTTCCCATGTGCCTGCTGCCCTTGTCCTTCTAGGTGGTAGAGTGACAAGTTGGTTTAAGTTCCATAGGTGCAATTACTAGGCATAAATGGTCAATTCTGATTCACTGACATCTTCAACTAATGCATGTTGGGGGTTATTTTGGCGTTGGGCAATGTTGTAAAATGAGTGGTATTGATTTAAGCGCTCATTATACACCACACCCAATTCAATATTGACCATTTTACACTACCTCTCAATGTTAAAATGACCCCCCGGTTGGATTGTGAGATTGTGAATTTACTTTCCCCATATATGGAATACCGGCGATTTGTGATTTTCTGATTTGAAAGTTCCTACATAATATGGGAGTAATATTAATGTAAAACAGCCAATATCGGATCCATCGTCCGTTCTACATCTCTCCTGATTTTAATTTCTGTTGACTTCAATGGGCGGCTGATTGTATATCGCCCGTTTTACACTATCGCCAAAAGTCAAAGTTACCTCTTATGGGTATGGATAAGAGTGTAGCATTCGAATTTCTTATATCATCTGCCTGATGCTATCCTTACCACAGGATAACTGGCACCTAGAAGCCTAGGGCTCACAGTGACATTGTTCTATGCACCTTCCATATCACTTCTTTCTATTGTAAAGAAGGATTCTTCACTCACTGGATGATTCACTTAATGATACTGAATATTAGTCAGGAAACAAGTTAATTTTGCTCTACTGGTGCTGCATCGTGGCTGTAGCTCTATCCAAGGTTAATGTCCTGTTGTTCCCAGTTCCCAGTCTAACTCATATATCACATGATGTGGAGATGCCGGTGATGGACTGGGGTGGACAAATGTAAGGAATCTTACAACACCAGGTTATAGTCCAACAGTTTTATTTGAAAATCACAAGCTTTCAGAGGCTTTCTCCTTCGTCAGGTGAGTGACTGAGAAAGCTGTCCTTGATTATTACATTCTCACACAGAGTTTTATTTCCTTTGAGTGATTTATTCTCAGTATGGCTGTGCTCAATAACGTCACTCGTATCTTAATCATGGATGTTCTCAGGGAGTGTCATGAACGGCATATTTTACAGCATAATAATCTCTGAGTGGTTCAGCAGATTGTAGAGACAAAAAACAAATGGAAAACTTGTGAGCCATATAATCAGAATATTAATCCAATGATTCAACAAGTGCTGGTAACTGAGGGTTACAGTCAGAAGTGGACTGAAGCAGTAACGGACAGTAATGGTGGTGTACAGGCTTATTCTGCAGCTATGTAGCTCTGTGTGAATAGAAAGAGTGCAAAACTCATTAAAACGAGTCTCTAGCGCACTAATGCCTGTTTCATTCTTTGAGAGGATGGATGTTCCTCAAAATAATAGGGTTCACAGCAGTACAGGTAGATATTCACAGATTTATTAAGTATATGATAATAACTATTATTGACAATAATTAAACATATACTTAACAACAGCACTTACGAGTTTTTAACCCAGAGAATCCACACGTAAACAGCGAAATGGTCGTCTGATCAGGCCCCATCGAGTTCTGAGGTCTCTCTTTCCACAACTGTTTTGTATCGTTTTTCCCCAATCCTGTTAAGTCTTAGTATTACCTATTGTTCCTTTCATGTCTTTCATGTCCCCTGTCAATGACTTACTCATCCTGATTGATCTGTCAATCAAATCCTTAGGATAAAGTCAGTTACAGAATGAATCAAAGGCCTTCGAACGCTCATGTGCACGTGTTACTTTTGCATCACCCTAGGCCGCATTCCTGTCGACAAATGACACCTTTCAGGGGGGGCCTTTGCATACAACTATTGTATCAATACAACCACCTTCAACCTTACAGACACCCAACCACAATGAAATTTTTATATCTCTTGTGTCCCTGTGAAGTTGAAAGACGAATAATGTGTAAGATGGTGTTCCGTCTACATACCCAGTCACTTCTACAACCACACAAGATCTTGTTGCAGGGTCTGTCCATATCAAAGGGATAATCAAACTGCTTGTGAGATCGGTTCTAATTGAAAAGTTACGGACACATTTAAATTAATATAAAGAGAAATCAAGAGCAGTTCCCTTTGATTAACCCTTCGCTAACAATTCCAACTTAGGAACATAGGAACAGGAGTAGGCCATTCAGCCCCTCGTGCCTGCTCCGCCATTTGATAAGATCATGGCTGATCTGTGATCTAACTCCATATACCCGCCTTTGGCAGGTATTCACCTGAATGAAAAAGGTTAAGAAACCAAGCGAGATACTGTAGCTATTTTCCAACTTTAAAGAATTTAATTTGACACACAACACAACAGTTTGAACCAGAAAGAAAGTAGTAATTTCTCATACAACCTTTTCTTTCCAGTGAATACAACTCGAGACAAAGAACTGATCAGATTTTGGGCCCCGTTATTTGGAGGGAGGGTGCGGGGGAGGCTGGAAACGACCAGGGAATGACTCGAGGCCGAGGACACGGAGGTCCTGTCAGATTTAACGGCAGGATCTCATTATCATTTATTCCTCCTGTTTCCCGCCTGGCAGCCGGCCAAATTGACAGGCTGGCCGGCAGCCGGGGACCCTTGGGGACAGACCTCAGCAAACAGGAGGTGGGGGGGGAAGGCCAGTGATCAGGGATTGGAGGGAGCGAGAGATCTGGGCTGGAGGAGGGAGGGAGGTCGGAGATTGTGGCAGCGGGGAGAGGGAGGCCACGATCTGCAGGGGCAAGGCCGAAGGTTTCCTTGCAGGGCTGGAGGGAAGCACTCCTGCTCTTCCTGGCCCACAAGGAGTGCCGGAGAAGGCACTTACCTTCTTGAGCCGGAAGCTCCCACCTCCCTTTCACTGCCCTGGGAAACTGTTAAATTTGAATCAGGCAATTGCACTGTGAGAGCTTGATTTAAATATGTTAATGAAGTGCCACACCTTCCCACGATGGGACAACGGCATGCCTCGCTACCTGCCACCGTAAAAAATGGCGACTGGCACGTACACGGCGGGTTGGGGTTGCGTTCCCCGTTTTATCATTTTTAACCCCCACCCCGACCCGTCCAGCCCGTCATGGTGGTGGGGGGGGGGGGTAATATTGAGGCCTTTGTCTTGGGGAGAAATCGAAGGCTCCTCTCCTACGGTTTCTTGTTCTGATGTTGTCTGTGGTTCTCCTCCAAACCCTTGTAGAATGAGTTGTTTTATCTGGTTTCCGTTCCAAAATCTGCTGTTTAATTATCAAACATCAAAGAATCGCTTATCAGTTTGCAGGCCTCGCAATTGTCTGCATTGTTTCTTCTTGCCAATTACTTCAGGTAAAATCTTATGAAAGCCCCTTCTAGTCCTGGCTAAAACATACGTTTCTCTCTCTCAGCATCCTGGACAATACACATCCTGACTTGAGTCAATCTGACAGCTGTGGTCTTTACCTGGAAAGCGAGGGGTTTTCAAATCCATTATTTAATCTTCTTTAAAATAAGTATCAAAAGTCCAAAATCCTTCAGGCCTTTCCGGAAGATTCCTGCCAGAAAATTCCCGCTGAAAGGGCTGTGGAATTTTAGTCCCAATCTCTCCGCTGTGGGAGCTCCAAGCATTCCCACAATTCATGGCAGCATTCAAGCCTTTAGGGAAAAAGAAAAAAGATACAAAGAGCAACCAGGTCAATATGGAGATGTTGGTGTCGATATTTCTCAGAATGTTCTTCACTACCCTTGGACTATCGGACTGCATCCAAGATAAGAATTAACACATTGCAGCTAGAATTAAACATTCGGTACTTTTGTACATTTTTTAAAAATATATTTTTACTATTTGTTTTTTTCAATTCTACTTCATAATGTAATATTCATAATTTAAATTTGGGACTCTGTGCTTGAATGATACCTGTGCTGTTTGCTAAAACATTGTATTAAGGCAAGAAAGCTGGGGCACTGTTCTTTAGCAAAGAGGAGGCTGACAGGTGGCCTGATAGAGGGCTTTAAAATTATGAAGAGGTTCAATAGGGTAGTCACCGAGAACGTAGGGGGTTATATTGGATAACCCTCGAAAACGGGCGTTGGGATCGCGGTGTGTGATTAACCCATACCCATTGGGAGCGATGTTATGTGCAGGCTGCACATAACATTCATGCTGCCTGATGATTTCTATGATTGCTGCGTGCAGCCAGCGCTACCTGCGCTGTTGACTGGCTGCTCACCAGCAGGGGGCCCTGATATCAGGAGGGGCTGGCACCACTTAAAGGTAGCCTGCACCTCTTAAAGGGGAAGTGCACTGTGGCTGCAGGAAGTGGCGTGAGAAGTGATTCCTGGGCTGTGATAGTTGGAAGAATGGCTGGGCCTGCCAGAGTGCATGCACCACGGTTCTCTGATGATGCACTAGAGGCCTTGGTGCAAGAGGTGGAGAGAAGGATGAACATCCTATATCCGCAGTGGGGCAAGAGGCCCTCCAGACATATAATCAAGAGGCAGTGGGGGGAAGTAACGGACGAGGTCAATGTCAGGAGCATAGCGCCAAGAACGTGGATCCAGTGCAGAAAGAAGTCCAATGATTCGACACGCACGATCAAGGTAAGTGAGTTCAAGTTTCAAATGGCATATCGTACCAACTGCACCACAAGCCTCATCCACTGCTTCACACCCCCAAGATTCAATCGTGGCTTTCAAAAAGGAATTGGATAAATACTTGAGGGGAAAACATTTGCAGGGCTACGGGGAAAGAGCGGGGGAATGGGACTAATTGGATTGCTCTTACTAAGAGCTGGCACAGGCTCGATGGGCTGAATGGGCTCCTCCTCTGCTGTAACGAGCATGCTGCCAGTGATAAATAACCGGTGGTCCCTCCCACAGGCGCACGAAGCGGCTTGGTCTGTTCCAAACTAAAACCCACAACAAACCACTAGAAACTTCCGCAAAGCAGCCAACCCACCAACAATCTCTTACAATCAGTAGTCAACCCTTCAAATCAGATGCTTCATCTCACCCTCATACATTACCACTGTTGCAAGCCACCCACCCACAACTCACAGGTCGCACACACTGGCAGCTATTCAACCATGATAGCCACATCACCCAAACACCTTGCAGGACACTCACTGACACACTTCCCTCTGTCTTGCCGGAGAAGGTGGCGCCTTTCGGCAGGCAGTAGGAAAGAACTGGAGGAGGACAGGCGCGCCTACACGTCCTCACCCCCATGGAGGAGGTAGTGCTGGCCATCATGGGAAGGGCCAACGCTGTGGCTGTTGCCACTGGCGGTGCTGGAGGTATCGATGATGAGGGTCTCTGCATACCTAATCCCCCTTCTTGCTTCCCACATCTCCCCCGTCCCACAATCTTTTCTGACTCACGTGCTGCACATGGTGTGAGCATGCACATCTTACTGTCTCCTCTCCCCTCACCACAACTCAACCCGTCTCCCTTTGTCATTACACATACACAAGAACTGGAACCTGCCCAGTCAGAGGAGGCAGAGGAAGACGACAGTGATGATGAAGAGACACCATCACTTGATCTTACACTCACAGCCACCAGCTCAGAGACTGACACTGCGTATAGTGTAGAGGCTAGGATAGAGGAGGGATCGGCACGTGGTGAAACACCGGTCACAAGTGTGCAGGTGTCAGGGTGAGGGGAACGGATACCGCAGGTGCCAGCCTGACAGAGGGTGAGGTCACTCACTAGTTCTGCTGCAGAGGAGTCAGATGAGGACTTCAATGGGCCAGGCTACAGAAGACGGCTGATGGGCGTACACCAACAAATGCTTGGGGCACTGGAAAGCCTGCCAGAAAGCCTGCGCGCAATGAGAAGGGGCATGGAGGTATCCAGCTCCAACTTGGCACAGGGCTTTGCCCAGAGCTTGGAGCCCATCCTTTCCAACATGGAACGGGTGGTCACCTCCATCAGCGCACCTGTGGAACCCACCATGATGCAATGTCTGATGACTGACGTCACAGCTTCCATTGCAGTACAAACATCTGCCATCCGAGGTCTGACTGCTGCATTTGGAGCTCAGACTGCTGCCTTGGACGCTCAGACTGCTGCTATTGTGGCTCTGGGCACCACTGTGGAATGGGGCTTCCAAGGCATCATAGCACTCCAGCAAACCCTTCTCCTCCTGATCAGCAGGATTGCTGAGGCGCCGCCCTGGGATAGTGGCAGTGGCGCCATGGCAGTCGAGCATGCTGTCCTCTCTCAGGATGACAGCCTTCCTGCTCCCACCCCTGACACTCCGCCACTGCCCTTGCTGTTGCCTGTGAGCCAGCCAGGTCAGACTGCTGCAGCCCAGGCCAAGATGGTGCAGTCTGAAGCTGGGCTCTCTCAGCCCAGAGCTGCTCGAGGTTGTCTTCCAAGGCTAATCTGCAGTCTCCTCAATGAAGGCCAGCAGCCTCCCACCACCCATTCTCCAGCCACTGGGGATGCACCTCGTAGGAGCACCAGGATTGGTAAAGGCACACGAACAACAGGCACTAAGGGAATGCACAAGGGTGAATAATGTAATTTGTTTGCATCATTTCATGTATTACTTTGCGGCGAGTGACTCATCTCCTGACTCCCCAAAGCCTTTCCACCAACTACAAGGCACAAGTCAGGAGTGTGATGGAATACTCTCCACTTGCCTGGATGAGTGCAGCTCCAACAACACTCAAGAAGCTCGACACCATTCAGGACAAAGCAGCCCACTTGATTGGCACCCCATCCACCACCCTAAACATTCATTCCCTTCACCACCGGCGCACTGTGGCTGCAGTGTGTACCATCCACAGGATGCACTGCAGCAACTCGCCAAGGCTTCTTCGACAGCACCTCCCAAACCCGCGACCTCTACCAACTAGAAGGACAAGGGCAGCAGGTACATGGGAACACCACCACCTGCACGTTCCCCTCCAAGTCACACACCATCCCGACTTGGAAATATATCGCAGTTCCTTCATCGTCGCTGGGTCAAAATCCTGGAACTCCCTTCCTAACAGCACTGTGGGAGAACCGTCACCACACGGACTGCAGCGGTTCATGAAGGCGGCTCACCACCACCTTCTCAAGGGCAATTAGGGATGGGGAATAAATGCCGGCCTCGCCAGCGACGCCCACATCCCACGAACGAATAAAAAAAAATTTTATAAATGTGGATTTGAATTTGTATTTGGTGTTGGTTTTCATTTCTGCAATGGGCTGAGGGAGGAAGCAATGTGTAATCATAAGGAGGACGATTTGATGATCATGTGGGAGAGAAAGGTGAGGAGTGTGTGGCTGTTGGTGAATGGGGAGATGTCGTTGAGGTTACTGGTATCGCTCATTAATAAGGTGAGCATGTAGGGTCCTGGCAGACACGGCCTGTGCACCTTTTAGCCTCCCTGCCTCTTCCTCCACTTTCTGTTGCACTTCCTCCACCTCCCCCTCTACTTCCTCCTCCTCCTCTTCCTCCACCTCTTCCTCCTCTGCCTCTTCCTCTTACTCAGATTCTCGCCTGATCGGCTCTGGCAACGGCTATTCCCTCATGATGACGAAGTTGTGCAGCATGCAGCATACAATGACAAATCTTGATACCAGCTCAGCTGAGTACTGCAGGGCTCGTCCAGAGCGGTCTAGGGCATAGAAGCATTGCTTGAGGAAGCCTATGGTGTGCTTCATGATGTTCCGTGTGGCAGCACGGCTCTCGTTGTAGGCCTGCTCTGCACGTGTGCATGGGTTCCTGACCGGAGTCATGAGCTATTTCATGAGGGGATAGCCCTTGTCGGCCAGTAGCCAGCCTTTGACTTGCCGCGCTGGTTGAAATACGGGTGGAACAGAGGACTGCCGCAGGATGAACGAATCATGACTGTTACCAGGGTAACGGGCATTGACCTGCATGATGCACTACGTGTGGTCACACATCAGCTGCACATTGAGGGAGTGGAATCCCTTTTCGTGAATATAGCCGAGTTCAGATGTGGAGCAATGTGTGTGCAGTCAATGGCACCCTGCATCATGGGGAAGGCTGCAATACGAGCAAACCCTTGTGCCCTCTCCCCCTGCTTGTCTCTGTCAAGAGAGAATGAGATGAATCTGCTTCTCATTGTATAGAGAGCCTCAGTGACCTCCCTTATACAGCAGTGCACTGCAAACTGTGAGATGTTGCTTATATCTCCAGCAGCAGCCTGAAAGGAGCCAGAGGCATCAAAATTAAGAGCCACAGTCACCTTGACAGCCACAGGCAATGCTGTCCTTGCCCCGCTCTGAGGCTGCAGTTGTGGCTGCAGCAGTTGACAAATTTCAGTCACAACTTCTTTCGTCAACCAAAGACATCTGATGAACTGGTCGTCGCTGAAGTTGAGGTAGGAGAATTGGTCCCTGAAGACCTACCTTGGATATGGCCTCCTGCTAAGTGCCCATCTCCTCCTCCTCCTCCTCCCTCTTCCCTGCGTGGCCTCTCTTCATGCTCCCAGTCATGTTCAATTCCCAGAGGAAGCCGTAGCAGGCCACCCATGTCTGGAAGCAACTTTTTTTCAGCACAATATTTTAAATGCCACTAAAAGTATTGCAAGACTAGCCAGACCGCTCTCTATAGAATAATGAAACTTTATCCAAGTAGAGGAAACTTCCAAAAACACGTACAATTGCACCAGCAGCCAGAAGATATAATCCAGAACTAACCTGTAAGTACTCCATGCTCCCTTTAAATAGCGCTGGTGGGGGTCCTTCAAGCCTGTTCAGCTGTGCGAGGTTAAGAAAATGCATTGGCCGGAGCGTGGAGTTCCAAAATTTCACTGGCTGCTTCAGATCAGCGTTGCACACTGATTTTCATCATCATCTCCCTACTCTACATGCTGCCGGCGTTCATTAGGTGCCCGTGCGCAAACCCCTTTACCAAGATGGCGTCCTGCGCACTTCCTGCGCGTGCATCTCAGACACTGTTTTCGGGACTTAGGTGTCCGTGTAGCGCCTACAAAACGGGCACTAAATGGCCCAATTGCACCCCGTATTTTTCCACTTGTGGACGAGTCCAAAACTAGGGGCCATAAATATAAGATAGTCACTAATAAATCCAATAGGGAATTCAGGAGAAACCTCTGACCTGTTTCTGTGCTTTAAAATTCTATATAATTCTATGTAAGAATTTCTAACTTAATATTGTGGATTAGTGCAAATGCCATGTTGGCAAAGTTTATAGCCCAGACAGAGCCGTTATCATAACATCACCAATAATTACTTCTCTTCCCAACCCTGCACTGTAACCTCTGGAGTCTGGGGATTTCGATCAATGTTGTGGGAATAACATTCCACAATGTAGTACATATTTCTGTATAATTAAACATGTGAAAACAAGCAGTTATATTGAGAGTGCAGTGGGGCTGCATTCAGTTATGTATGTGTTCAGTTTTGGCCACCGCACCCCAGGAACTATATATTGGCCTTGAAAGGGGTGCAGTGCAGATTCACCAGAATGATACTGGGACAAAAAGGGTTAAATTATGAGGACAGGTTGCATAGACTAGGATTGTTTTCCCATGAATATAGAATAATAAGGGGGTGATCTAATTGAGGTGTTTAAGATGATCAAAGGATTTGATAGGTTAGTTAGAGAGAAACCATTTCCTCTGGTGGGGGAGTCAAGAACAAGGGGGCATAACCTTGAAATTAGAGCTAGGCCATTCAGGGGTGATGTCAGGAAGCACTTCTTCATACAAAGGGGAGTGGAAATCTGGAACTCTCTCCCCCCAAAAAGCTGTTGAGGCTGGGGGTCAATTGAAAATGTCAAAACTGAGATTGATAGATTTTTGTTGGGTAGGGGTATTAAGGGTTACGGAACCAAGGTGGGTAAATGGAGTTAAGATACAGATCAGCTGTGATCTAATTGAATGGCAGAACAGGCTCAAGGGGCTGAATGGCCTACTCCTGATTCTAAGTTTCCTATGGGATATCAACCATGGACCTGTACCCATCATGGGAGTTAAAGACTACAGGAGAAGAGGAAAGAGGAGTCAAACATAAGGGCAATAAATGCTGGCCTTGCCAGCGACGCCCGCATCCCATGAACGAATAAAAAAAACAAGGATGAAGAAAACAACAGCAACCATTACAATACTGTCCTTTGAGGAGGGATCTTTGATACTGTTACAAAAATTTAAATAATAGTGTTAACAAACTTGTAAAGTATATCGGTGACCTGAGTGTGTACACTTACGAGATTATGGAATTATAAGTACATTTTTTTCAGGAATTCCCAGCAGTGAGCCTGTGTGTTGCTTTGATCCCCATTCTAAATGACTGTTGAGGCATTGGGATGATTTCCATCCTTACTGCTGGCCTGGAGCACAGCGAGGAAGTCAGGAAGAACTGCATTGTCCTAACCGCACCTTCCTGGTTTTCCTTCCATTTCAATGAATAGATGGAAAATCGGGCGGTTTCTGTAAGAAGCGTGCACTATTCCTCTCACCTGATTTTCCGCTCTGCGCTCTGGCCATGTGAAGCTTCGATTTGGCTCCCTCAACCGTCCTTTCCTTAATTTACTTCATCTCATTCCTGAACTCCCTCTGCTGCTGCCACAGCTGCCTCCTGAACTTCCCCACACCCTATCCATATTCATCACAACCTTTCCGTTCTAAGATCTGAGTATTCTTCCTTGTAGGCTCCCTCTCTTTAAGATCTCACTCAGATGGTAAGGGTTGGATTTGCCACAAAGAACATTCTCCCAGGAGTTATCTGCTGAGTGGCAGTCAACAGGACTCATGCCTTGGGATACCCTCGAAGTCAATAGTTCCTCAGTTAATTCCCTGGGGACATTGGTAGGGCAACCAGCTCCTTACCTGATGTACTAAGGATATGGGTGCAGTCAGCTGTCCTTATTTCATGTGGTGATGCATTCAACGGCTCCATGTTATAGATGTTGGAGACACAGCTATCTTCAACAGCTGCATATAAGATGTGCTAGGGACAATATAAAGGTCAACAGTTCCACAACTCAGGGTCCCCTGTAGAAACGTCAGCCCTTTGCGATTGCCACCCCCTTTTGCCTTGCACCATTATCCCATTTGTCACTAATCACTCCTACCCTCCACCCTTTGGCAGACCCCCCCCCCCCTTTGTTCTACCCTCCCCCCTCTTTCCCTGGCTCTGTACTTCCTTTAAACTGTTAACTTTTTAAGATCTTGCAGTCCTGATGAAAGGTCATCAATCTGAAACGTTAACTCTGTTTCTCTCTCCACAGATGCTGCCTCACCTGCTGAGTGCTTCCAGCATTTTCTGTTTTTATTTCAGATTCTCAGCATCCACAGTATTTTGATTTTGTCCTCATCCTGTGCATTGGGAACAGAGGTATTGGTGGAGGAGAAGAATAATAATAAAACTGTGTATGGGGTGGTTTTCTCTTTTAGTTTTTACAGAAAATCCACAAGAACCTATAAACAAAATAAACTAATGAAAAACATTTGTACCAAACATACAAGCTAAAATAAAGCTCACAGATATCTAAATGAATATGACTCCATTGTGCAACAAATATAACTCCCATTCTCCTGCATTTAAATGTCTGATTAAATTGCAATGGTAGAATACTGGTTAGTACATATTTAAGGTGCATGAGGGATGAATCCCAACATAAATTGGAAGAACATTGCATGAAAGATCATTAACTCTAAGTGTGAATCTTAGAGACAAAGGATGTTCTCTCCTTTGAACATTGTAGGAAAACATGAAAGACAAACAGAATATTCCTGAGGTCCTGGGATCTCTCTGGGCAAATCTATGCACATTGAGAGAGCAGGAGTTTTCAAACACAAGTCTCCATGGCTTGTGTTATTGTACAGATTAAAGGTAACCTTTAACTTCAAACGGGCAGTGGCAACGGGCAGTTGCAGGGGCAGTCTGTAAACACCATGTATTGTTCTATATGTATAAATGCGTAGGCTTCAAGGAGCTCTTGAACATTTACCTGAGGAAGGAGGAAGTCTCCGAAAGCTTGTGAATTTAAAATAAAATTGCTGGACTATAACTTGGTGTTGTAAAATTGTTTACAATTTAACTTCAAAGCAGTGGGGTCTTTCCGACAGATAAAAAGCTGAGAACAGGCAGGCCCACTGCTCAGTTTTTTTATATTGGAGGACAGAATTACATAGAATTTTACAGCACAGTAACAGGCCATTCGGCACAACAGGTCTATGCCGGCGTTTATGCTCCACTTGAGCCTCCTCCCACCCCACTTCATCTAATCCTATCAGGATATCCTTCTATTCCTTTCTCCCTCATGTACTTATCTAGCTTCCCCTTAAATGCATCCGAGCTAATCACCTCAACTATTCCATGTGGTAGCAAGTTCCAAACTCTCTCCACTCTCTGAGTAAAGAAGTTATTGGATTTATTGGATTTATTAGTGACTATCTTATATCTAAGCCCCCTAGTTTTGGACTCCCTCACAAATGGAAAAATCCTCGACCCTATCGAACCCCTTCATAATTTTAAAGACCTCTATCTGGTCACCCCTCAGTCTTCTTTTTTCCAGAGAAAAGAGCCCCAGCCTGCTCAATCTTTCCTGATAGTTATATCCTCTCAATTCTGGTCTCATCCTTGTCAATCTTTTTTGTACCTTCTCCAGTGCCTCTATGTCTTTTTTGCAATATGGAGACCAGAGAGATAGAAAAAGATAGCTCGATACATAGATGGGGCGGGAAATTCCTCAGTGTTGCTCCCATTCCCGCTCCGCCAGCGTTACTTCACCGGACGGGGCGACTTGCATTTATAAAGCAACTTTCACAACCTCAGGAAGGCCCACGGCACTTTACAGCCAATGACATACATTTGAAGTGTAATCGTTGTTGTAATGTAGGAAACGTGGCAGCCAATTTGCACACAGCAAGGTCCCACTATGTGAAAATGACCAGATAAACTGTTTGAGTGATGTTGGTTGAGGGATAAATATTGGCCAGGACACCAGGGAGAACTCCCCTGCTCTTCTTCAAAATAATATCATGGGATCTTTTGCCTCCACCTGAGAAGAAAGATCCATGAATAGGAGTGAGACAGCTGAAATCTCTCTGCAACTGATGCTAGAGTGGAGGGAAAGGAAGGAACAGGATATCAGGGTTCGAGGGTCAGGACAGGGCACAAAGGTGGAGGTGCCTGTGGAGGAGTTTGAAATTGATGCACTGAGTGTCAGGGAGCCAATGTAGGGCAAACGGGACTCAGTGCAAGGCAGGACATGGACAGCAGACGTTTGGATGAGTTGGAGTTTCAAAGACATGGAGCATAGAAGGGGAGTGAGGACAACATTAGAGAAATCAAGTCTGGAGGGGACAAAAGCACGGATTAGAGTTCCATCTGTGGTGAGAGTATGTTGGGGCGAAGGGGCAAGTTAGTGAATGATCTTCATCCCTCAGCTTTGGACCATGAGATAGATTAATTTTATCAAAGCTCAAATTCAACACACCAAAACTGTGCTCAAAAACGCTATTTCTCATTGTGGGTTTGTAACAGCCAGACAAACATGAAGGTAAGTCGTGCAGATCATCACACTGATTAAACAGATACACTCCACGGGCTCTCATCATGGGCTGCTTTGGATCCACTTGAATCAATTATGGTGAGAAACTCAGAACTCAGTAAACATGGTGAACACAACCCAATTTCAGTCGGGATTGTAATATGACCTATGAGGACTTATAAAGGGATCAATAACTAATTAAAGAAGGAACGCAGGTAATACAGCTCACCGGAAAAGCTCACCGATGATCTAATTTTCTCTTCAGGAGTCTATCATCACTCGAAGCTGTGGTAATAAATAAGCACACGGTCAACGCAATTTACTTTCATTATTGAGTTTTGTTGTTGGGATTTTTTTTCCATTTGGTTCTGGAGATGTGGGCACCACTGGCAAGGCTGGCATTTATTGCTCATCCCTGATTGCCCTTGAGAAGGTGGTGGTGAGCCTTCTTCTTGAACCACAGAACTCCACATGGTGATGATGCCATGATGGGTCAGGAATTTAAGGATGCTGACTAGCCGACGATGAGGGAACAGTGATATATGTCCAAGTCAGGGTGAAGGGAATAGAGGAGGGTGAAGCTGGAACACTCCAAACTCAGGATTGGTACTATCCTGTATTTATCATGTCATGTTCAATACTCAATCACTGACACACAGACATACATTCAACCACACACAGACACACACACACACATAGACACACACACACACACACATAGACACACACACACAGACACACACACACACATAGACACACACACACAGACACACACATAGACACACACACACAGACACACACACACATGACACACACACAGACACACACACATTCCACACACACAGACACACACCCCACAGACACACGCGCACACACAGACACACACACACACACAGACACACACACACAGACATGCACACAGATGCACAGACACACATCCCCGACACACACACATTCACACACACAGACAGACACACACCCCACAGACACACGCACACACAGACAAACACACAGACACGCACACAAACACACACACAGACACACACACATAGACACACACACCCACAGACACACACACACAGACACACACATAGACACACACACACACATACATACAGACACACAGACACACACACCCACAGACACACACATAGACACACCCACAGACACACACACACAGACACACACATAGACCCACACACACAAACACACACACACAGGCACACACACACTATTGTAATGTAAGCACTGTTAGTGAATGCCTGTTGGACCCAGCATATATTCCTCTTATAGGCGTTAAGTGCTAGAAGCTCAGAGCCCCTGGTATCATTCTCACCAGCTTTCACAAGCAGCAGCAAAACCCGCACACCCCAGATGTTGCAGGTTGTCAGCTTCAGGAAGGCTGAACCAGGGGAGTCCCACAGCACTGGTGAAGGAAGGAGTGGAGCAGGAAATGGCATCAGGTCATTTACTGACCCTGCTACGCACATTCCTCCCTTTTGTACCAGCGGTGATATTTTGGGTTACAGTATATGAGTAATTTGAGACATGATGTCTGGTAAGTGTCGATTGCCTGGGAGGAACGGGTGACTTCAGAACACTGGGATTTTCCTTGCCTCATGTCTGGGTTTGTTGGAGACTAATTGATAGAGATCGATTGCTATGATTAGTCAACAACTCCATGATATTTGTATCATGTGACTACTAGGATGGTGGAAGGCGAACGTGATGGACTCGCTTTTTCCCATGTTCTTATGTTGAGCAGCCCAATCAGCCTTGTCCTTAAAGGAGACTGCTGAAGGTGAATCAGAAAACAGCCAAAGCTTTTCTTTCACTTTTATTTTTGTGGGATCGGTTGGAGCCTGTCTGACGTGAAGTTGTGAATGAGTCAGAATTTCTACAATTGAACATCAGGAAAACTGAACTCACCATTTTCAGTCCCATTAAAGGCTCCACACCCTTTGTCGCTGACTCCATCCCATTGTAAACCCTTTCTCAGGTGTCCGCAGGCCGGTCATCAGCTTTGTGTGGAGCGGTAACCCATAACTCCCCATAGCTGACCAAGCAGTTTGCTTTCTCCCTCAAATAATGGTGGGACCCTTGATTCATGTACGTTGTGAACACTTTCTGGAAAACAACCATTCATGCCTGTGATCACATGGCATGTGTACAGTCAGGGAGTAGTGATCCGTCTCTGATAAAAGGCTTTGCAGTGTCTACAAGTGCCTACATATACATATGTATATATTTCTCTGTGTGTATATATAAAACATATATGTGTGTGCCTGCATATATGTACATGTGTGTGTATGTGCACGTGTGCATGTATGTATGCATGTGCATATATACATATGTATGTGTGTATTATATATATATGTCTGTGTGTATAGGTATGTATGCATGTCCGTGTGTATATGTGTATGTGTTTATATGTGCATGTATGTGTGTGTGTATATATGTATGCTTGTGTGTTATATATGTAGGCCTGCGTGTGTGTATATATGTGTGTATATGCCTGTATGTGCTGAACCCCAAATCTTCCCCCCTCCAGTGCCTATAGGTGACAAGGTTTTAAAAGGGTAAGAGATAAAAATTGAGTACGTGGGTAAATGGAACGTATAATAAAGACACTTATTTGCAGTTTTCATGAAAAAATGGACAAAATCCTAGTATACCTTGTGATTAAAAATACCATTTGACTTATTCAGTCACCATGGATCATTAAGCCTGATATCTGTTAGCCAGGACATGAACACCACTATTGTTATAAAAGAACACTTCCTCTGACTCACCAGGAGAAATGCCAAGGGAGATCCACATTTGGATTAAAAATGGGACATCTGGTCATGCAAATTTTATTATAAATGCAAACGATGTTAAATGGTGTGTGCTCATGAGTAGGGCCTGAAACTGACAACAAAAGCCTATCTCTCTCCACACTCCCTGCCTCAACAGCTGAGTGTTTCCAACTCCTGCTGGTTTTATTTCAGATTTACAACGCCTGCAGGATTTTGCTTTTTGTTTTATTATCCTGAAATTGAGAAGTACATTTCAATTTGTAAAGTTTCCTCACCAGAACATCAGAAACCGCACCACAGGTCCTGGACCAACCGGGAACAAGGCCATGGCAAATCGACTAGTGTTTGTTTAAAATTACTGGGACAACATGAAACTCCCCCCTTGTAGCAAACTGCAGAGTGGGGGGAGATTTTGTGCAATAAGGTAATGGAATCCTAATTGCGTTCTTTATAAAGGTGTTTACTATTTTGTTACGTGAAACATACAGAAAATCCTCCTCGAAAGAAATGATGGCACCAAGAGCAAAATAAAATAGGAAAAGTTTCCAGTTTAGTTCCCCTGGAACAGAATTTTGCAGCCAACACTGCTGATCAGGAATTCAGACACGGGCTCAAATTCGTATCACACCCTCCCTAAACCTAACTCTAATCCTAACGCACACAAAGCACTGTGCCAGGAACACTAAAGGAAAAAATGTATCCTCGTATAATTCACTGGGAATGAGAATTCACCTCTGATCGCCATTAGATGATAATGGAAAATGTACGTGTGGCATTGTAGAAATTTGCTTGTGGGGTGGAGAGGGAAATTGAAATTCCTACTCCAGCTTATCCCAGAAAGTGAGCAGCGTTGTTGACTCTATCAGTATCTGAGGGTCCAGCCTGAAGGTCCAAACCAGCTGATCATTCTAATGACCTGCGGTAATACATTTGACAAATGATGCTTTCACATGAATGCACCACAATAATATAAATAAGGACAGGAGAACAACATTAATGTCACAGAATGTTAAAGAAATGTTTCATTCCTGGGTGCTTGTTGTGATCATTTCAAATTTCAATAAAACCACCAACTACAATGTAACGGAGAGACTTTCTACAATCTCGCACTCTTGTCCTCCATTCCCAAACTCTTGCCGTGACATAAAGTCATACAATTTTTCACCAAGGGCTGCTTTATTAAATAGTTATTTTCCTTTGAGAGTTACGTCATCATCTGCTTCTGCATCTTCTCAAGTTTCACTCGAATCATTATGAACGTCCTTTGATCCCCGATTCTTTATTCTCTTGAATTTTTTTGTAGAATCAGGATGTGTAGAATCAGGATTTGAAGAATCAGGATTTATAGAATTAGGATTTGTAGAAACAGGATTTGTCGAAACAGGATTTGTAGAATCGGGATTTGAAGATTCAGGATGTATAGAAACAGGGTCTGTAGAAACAGAATTTGTAGAATCAGGATTTGTAGAAACAGAATTTGTAGAATCAGGATTTGTAGAAACAGAATTTGTAGAATCAGGATTTGTAGAATCAGGATTTGTAGAAACAGGCAAGGCCTTGTGTCTGGGAATGGGCATGAAAATCCTCTCAGCAACAATGATGGCTGCTGACTGCAGCGTCTTCTAACTGCTGGTCTAAGACCCCCGTCCTGATCCTTCACTTCCTGAATCTTCAAAAGAAGGTCCTTACTTCTGCTTGGATCTATTGAGTGGCACCAGGCCCGGCTCAGGACCTGCATATTCACTTCTGGTCACACCTCCAAATCAATGTCCGAAGTCTTATTGGATCACTACCACTGGGACAGAAAAATTAAGCTGTTTGGCACTGAGAATTTACCGTCTTGTGATTCTATTATTCGAAGCGTCTCATTCCCAGTAAAACTAGAGATGAGTAGGTCATTTGGCCAGCAATCGGAAAAGCTTTTAGAAAATTTGCAACAATTATGAGATAGTATCAAAAGATGTCAGGAGTGTATTATCGACACTATAGTGTCTCTCTGTGGTAAGAGAGACACTATAAACACCTAATGGATTTCAGCTTGAGACAGATGAAGAGATGACTAATATGGAACTTGTATTTAGCAAGATGCAACAATTTTGTGTTGGTAAGATCAATAAATGCTGTATATCCTGCAATTAGGGTCAACATGCTGATGACAAGAACAAGCAAGTCAGGTTTCAGACTGATTGTGATGCTACTGTCAATGTCCTACCTGTGAATTAATACTGGGACTGTTTAATGATCCAAGTAACTGTGAGTTCAGGATTGTAACACTGGATTGCTCACTGCTCATGCAAAACAGAAATGAAGTCATTGGGTAAAAGAGTCAGAGTCTGCAACATCGAGAATAACAAGCATTGAGTTTCAGATCTTTCCAATGTGGACCTAAAAACAGAAAATGCTGGAAAAGCTCAGCAGATCAGGCAGCATCTGTGGAGAGAGAAGCAGACGTTTCAGGTCGATGACCTCTCGTCAGAACTGAGCTGTTAAGATATTCTCAACCTTTCGTTGAGTTCTGACTGAAGGTCATCAACCTGAAATGTTGGGGTTAATTTTAACCCCGAAGAACGTGTGGGTTGGGGACGGGCGGGGGCGCAGTAAAAATGTTAAATCCGGGTTCCAACCCGCTGAATTCCATGTTTCAGCCAAACATATCCGGGTGCTCGCGCGCCTCTGAAACCCAGAAGTCCTGCCGGCACTTAAATCCGGTGGGATGACATTTAAAGGGGCAATTAAGGTATTTGAGGTAGTTAAGGGAATTAAATTTTAGTGTATTGAGGCAGACAAACGATTTTAACTCGACCTGAACGTGTCTCCCGTGGCCTTTGAAACATACCATGGAAACGGAGGCGAGTTGCAGCCGGCCCATTTGGACCTTTAATCCAGGATTGACACATGTGAAGAAAAGGTGAGTTTTTGCAGCAGGGCAATCAGTTCTCTCAGACAAACCTTTGGCTGGGAGTTCTTTGTGTTTAGACTGAGATTTCTTTGTTCACACTCAGAATTCTTGTATTCACACAAATTTACCTACATTTTGGATCATCTCAAACTGACACCATCACGATGTGGGGTGCAATGGATTTATTCAGTACATCTGAGGAGGAGGCACATCACCATCCGCGGCAGGCACGGTGTGAAGTTCTGGGAGTTGCAGCTCCACAAGACAGAGGTGCGTCACAAGGACCTGGAGGAGAGCAGAGAGGGGACCAATGGAGGGGCCTAGGTCACAGGAGGCACCATCCATGTGAGAGGGTCTAAAGGCAGAGACTGAGCTTCCTGGACCTCTCTGAGGAGCAGTGCCTACCAAGGCACAGATTGAGTCACCAGGTGCTCGCAGACATCTGCAGGCTCCTTCATGCAGAGCTGCTCCCGAATGGGCCTGGTGGCCATGCATTGCCCGTCACAGTTAAAGTCACCACTGCCCTCAATTTCGTCGCCTCCGGGTCCTTCCGGGGAACCATCGGTGACATCTCCAGGGTCTCTCAGTTGTACATAAGTGTATAGGAGAGGTAACGGATGGTTTGTTTGCCAGGGCATCCGACTACGTCAACTTCCCATCGACAACATCAGCCAGACTGAGAGGGCAGTGTGTTTCCATTCTCTGGCTGGCTTCCCACGGGTACAGAACGTAATTAATTGCACATACGTAGCAATTCGAGGAGCTCCACATGACCCAGGACTGTTCATCAACTGAAAGGGATATCACTCCATCAATGCGCAGCTGATTTGCGAACACAGGAGGAGGTTTCTGCAGGTGTGTGCCAAATTCTCTGGCAGCTGCCATGATTCCTTCATTCTGCGTGAATCCAACATCCCGGGCCTCTTCCACGCACAAGGCAGGCTTAAGGGCTGGCTCCTTGGAGACAAGGGAGACCCCCTGCAAACGCGGCTCATGACACCTCTGAGCAACCCCACCAACGAGGCACAGCAACGATACAACGACAGTCACATCCCCACCAGGTCTGTCGTGAATTTGGACATGAATTTAGATTTGAGGTTAGGATCAGATCAGCCATGATCTTATTGAATGGCGGAGCAGGCTCGAAGGGCTGATTGGCCTACTCCTGCTCCTATTTCTTATGTTCTTATGTCTTTGAAGAAGCCATTGGAATGTTGAAGATGAGCTTCAGGTGCCTGGATCGATCTGGGGGAGCCCTTCAGTACTCACCAGCGAGGGTGTGCAGAATAATAATCGTGTGTTGTGTCCTGCACAACATCGCTCAACAGAGAGGGTTACAGGTGGATGAGGTCCCATGTGCTCATGAAGCATCCGCACCTGCCATCAACATTGAAGAAGACGAGGGGGAGGAGGAGGAGGAGGAGGAGGAGGAGGAGGAGGAGGACGGGTAACCCATCGGCAGAGCAGCCTCTCACCTGGCTGCTCGTGATGCCAGGGAGTCACTCACATCTGATAGATTCTCATAGGGACATCTGCAAAGTGAGGAGTCAAGTACTCAGACCACCTGGATCGAGCACCACCAGCACCACCCCCCTCACCTCCCCCCTCACCCAGGGTGCACAAAAGGCACCCAATGGGTGGCGTCAAGTCTCACCGTTCATGATGAAACACATGAAAGGACACTTTCATAAAAGGGACTTAAGAATGGGCAAGATGTGACAGTGGAGGTGAGAATGATAACATTTAATGTGCATTTAATAAAAATCAAATATAAATGAAAAACATGACAGTCTGTCAGACACCCTTGTGCATACCCTTCGTATTCACAAATCCTTAGACTTCCTCTTCCTACCGCTTCTACGTGGTGCATCCCCAATGGCTACAGCAGAAATAATGGCAGATTGCTCATATTCATGGCCTGACTGGTTAGATACTTTGAGCCTACGCCCTCTGGGATTTGGAGTTCGTGAGGGCCCCTCCAAAGACTGCTCCACCTGCACCTGTGCAGGGGCAGACTCGCCAGACTCTCCAGGCACACCTGGAGAGGAGGCAGCATTGTGGGTACCGGTTTTCAGCGGGGGTGGGGGGGCAACGGGTGAGACATGAGAGCGCTTTGAGTGGCGTCCCCACTTCTATGTCCCCTTTCGCCATCATCCCTCTCCTGGGCCAGGCCCACATCAGTCCTACCACTATTCTGGACAACAGTTTGGAGGGTGAGTATCAGACAGATTGATCACATTGGATCGGGATTGGGGTGAGTGGGAGAGGTGGGTGCACAAATGGGGGTTGAGGAAGTGCACAGAAAGTGAAGGTAAATTGACACTGAGCCTCAGGTGGGTGTGAGGAGTGATGTGATGGAGTAGGCTGGGCAGGGCAGAGTGTGAGGGGGAGGGGGGTAATGTTCACCATAGAATGCAGGTGAATCAGTAACTGTACTTACTTTTCCTGACCTGGTTAGGTCATTAAATCGCTTCCTGCACTGTAGCCAAGACCTGGTCACCGTGCTCCTGCTGCTGACCTGTTCTGCCACCTCCAGCCACGCCTTCTTGGTGGCAGAACCAGGTTTCTTCCTCCTGTCACCTGGATATGACACCTCTGTCCTGCTTCTCACAGCAGTCAGTAGAATCTCAAGGGAGGTGTCTGAGAACCTGGGCGCTGCCTTTCCTCCATGTCGTTCCATTCTGATTTTTCTTCCTTTCACCTTCAAAATCCATTGCTGCATTGGCCCTTTAAATAGTGGGGTTTAAATCGCATCACTCGGGTGCACAGTACGCCCACTGCGCAGCTTGGAGACGCGAAACCCAGAAGTTGAATTAAGTGATTTGAGTCGCGATCGCTCGGGAACATGCACGAAAAATCTTTCCGGGTTTCCCACCCGCTTATTGACACCCCACTGAGGTCCCGCCTTATTGTTAAAATTTAGGCTGTTAACTCTGTTCCTCTGTCCACAGTTGCTGCCTGACCGACTGAGTATATCCAGCATTTTCTGTCTTTATTTCAGATTTGCAGCATCCGCAGTATTTTTCTTATGGAATTAGGCCTGTTCGAGGTGCTGGAGTCATTCAACATAAGCGATTTGTGATGGGGAATCATGAGAACATTAATATTGTTCGTTGTTTCTGCATCCAAGATAAGATAAAGGGCTATAAGGCCCTTACCTGCTTACTGTCATCCTTGGCAAATTTCATCGCAGTGCACCAACCCTCTCTTCCCCCTCACCTCCTGGTCAGAAGTAAAAAAGCATACACCTGTAACCAATTCAGGAGCCCTCTGTTTATAATTCCCCTCTTGGGCAATCGGGCAAACTGCAGGAGATCTCAGACCCACTAATTATTATCCACAACGATTTACCTTCCACATTCGTGACCACCTCTTTCTCCAGAAGTCCACCTGTCACACTCTTGAAGAACTGTAAAGACTCAGTCTGCACTACCTCGTCTGGGATCCTGTCCCACGGGCCAGCCACCCTCTGGTAATAGTCAAACGGGCAGAACATTGCGGGTTAGCTAGTGCTGAAGTAGAAAACCCCGGCCTATATTTTACGTTCAGGCCGTACCCCCCACGTTGCAGGCCTTTGACCCCACAGCTGATTGTTTTCTCTCTGGCTGGCTGAACAGCCGCTGTGTGAAATTGTCAAACTAACCCAGTTCCTAGACCCAGGTAGCTGTCCCTAACTCACCACACGTTGGCTGCCAGTTAGTAATCTCACTTACAGATGGCACGTGGATGGTTAATATGGGCACTGGGCTAAGGCGTGTTACAGAGGGAGCTTCACTCTGTATCTAACCCAAGCTATACCTGACAACAACAATAACAACAACTACTTGCATTTATATAGCACCTTTAACCTAGTAAAGCATCCCAAAGTGCTTCACAGGAGCATTATCGGACAAAATTTGACACTGAGCCATATAAGGAGATATTAGGATAGGTGACCAAAAGCTTGGACAAGGAGGTAGGTTTTAAGGAGCAACTTAAGTGAGGAGAGAGAGGTAGACAGGTTTAGAATCATAGAATCATAGAAAGTTATGGCACAGAAGGAGGCCATTCGGCCCATTGTGTCCGTGCCAGCCAAAAAATATCTATCCAGCTTAATCTAACTTTCCAGCACTTGGTCCGTAGCCCTGTAGGTTACGGCACTTTAAGTGCACATCCAAGTACTTTTTAAATGAGTTGAGGGTTTCTGCCTCTACCACCCTTTCAGGCAGTGAGTTCCAGACCCCCACCACCCTCTGGGTGAAAAACTTTCTCCTCAGCTCCCCTCTAATCCTTCTACCAATTACTTTAAATCTATGCCCCCTGGTTATTGACCTCTCTGCTGAGGGAAATAGGTCCTTCCTATCCACTCTATCTGGGCCCCTCATAATTTTATACACCTCAATTAAATCTCACCTCGGCCTCCTGAGTTCCAAAGAAAACAACTCCAGCCTCCCCAATCTTTTCTCATAGCGATAATCCTCCAGTCCTGGCAACATCCTCGGAAATATCCTCTCTAGTGCAATCACATCTTTCCTGTAATGTGGTGACCAGAACTGTACGCAGTGCTCAAGATGTGGCCTAACCAGTGTTTTATACAGGGAGGGAATTCCAGAGCTCAGGGCCTAAGCGGCTGAAGGCACAGCCACCAATGGTGGAGCGAAGGAAATCGCGGATGCAGAAGAGGCCAGAATTGGAGGAGTGCAGAGATCTCGGAGGGTTGTAGGGCTGGAGGAGGTTACAGAGATAGGGAGGAGCGAGGCCTTGGGGGGATTTGAAAACAAGGATGCCTGAAATGGGAAACTTTTCCCTGCATTAATAAGCACAAAAGTTCACCATTTTGTTACAAGATGCTTTTTGAGCAAATTCTAAAGGCAGAACAATGATGTCCTTTCTTAGAATAGTAGAACAAAAAAGCAATGAAAGAGTTAAAAAAAAAGAAAATCACAGCAACACAAATCATTTTGGAAATAATAGATATGACACCATATCCCACAGTAGATAAAGGTTTAGGCTGGAGATAAGATGAAGGTCAGAGTAAAAGTCTGACAGGGCATTGGAAAAATGTCTCTTGGGTGCAGGGTGGAAAACCGCAGCAGATTAGATATAATTGAATTCAGAATCTGGTCATTTTCAGAAGGATGAGCTTCACATCAGCTAGTCAGCACAGCAGAATGAGGTGATGATGGAAAAAATGTTTCAAGACTGTACTTCAGTGATATCAGTTATATAATAACAGAAGCTGCACTTTTTACACAGCACCAGCTCTGATGGATAGTATCGAAGAGGATAGATTCTCCTCAACATGATCAATAATCACTTCTCTGTCTGAAATATAACGGGCACTTATTTACTCAGCTCTCATTCCGTTATGCGGAAAATAACATTTTGTAGACATTTAACATGAATTCAATGCCACGGCTCATTATCAAGATTTCAATATATGAATGATAACTGATTTGGAAAGGAGCATGGCCTTTTAAATGAAAGGGCAGCGATAGGCCCGGCATATTCCTCACTCTACCATTACCAACAAGCCAGGGGATCAACCCTGGTTCAATGAGGAGTGTAGAAGAGCATGCCAGGAGCAGCACCAGGCGTACCTAAAAATGAGGTGCCAACCTGGTGAAGCTACAACTCAGGACTACACGCATGCTAAACAGCGGAAGCAACATGCTATAGACAGAGCTAAGCGATTCCACAACCAACGGATCAGATCAAAGCTCTGCAGTCCTGCCACATCCAGTCGTGAATGGTGGTGGACAATTAAACAACTAGCGGGAGGAGGAGGATCTGTAAACATCCCCATCCTCAATGATTGCAGAGTCCAGCATGCGAGTGCAAAAGACATGGCTGAAAAGTTTGCAACCATCTTCAGCCAGAAGTGCCGAGTGGATGATCCATCTCGGCCTCCTCCTGGGATCCCCACCATCACAGAAGCCAGTCTTCAGCCAATTCGATTCACTCCATGTGATATCAAGAAACAGCTGAGTGCACTGGAAACAGCAAAGACTACGAGCCCCAACAACATCCCGGCTGTAGTGCTGAAGACTTGTGCTCCAGAACTAGCCGTGCCTCTAGCCAAGCTGTTCCAGTACAGCTACAACACTGGCATCTACCCGACAATGTGGAAAATTGCCCAGGTATGTCCTGTCCACAAAAAGCAGGACAAATCCAATCCGGCCAATTACCGCCCCATCAGTCTACTCTCAATCATCAGCAAAGTGATGGAAGGTGTCGTCAACAGTGCTATCAAGCAGCACTTACTCACCAATAACCTGCTCACCGATGCTCAGTTTGGGTTCTGCCAGGACCACTCGACTCCAGACCTCATTACAGACTTGGTCCAAACATGGACAAAAGAGCTGAATTCCAGAGGTGAGGTGAGAGTGACTGCCCTTGACATCAAGGCAGCATTTGACCGAGTGTGGCACCAAGGAGCCCGAGTAAAATTGAATTCAATGGGAATCAGGGGGAAAACTCTCCAGTGGCTGGAGTCATACCTAGCACAGAGGAAGATGGTAGTGGTTGTTGGAGGCTAATCATCTCAGCCCCAGGACATTGATTCAGGAGTTCCTCAGGGCAGTATCCTAGGCCCAATCATCTTCAGCTGCTTCATCAACGACCTTCCCTCCATCATAAGGTCAGAAATGGGGATGTTTACTGATGACTGCACAGTGTTCAGTTCCATTCACAACCCCTCAAATAATGAAGCAATCCGAGCCCGCATGCAGCAAGACCTGGACAACAACCAGGGTTGAGCTGATAAGTGGCAAGTAACATCCGCATCAGAAAAGTGCCAGGCAATGACCATCTCCAACAAGAGAGAGTCTAACCACCTCCCTTTGACATTCAACGGCATTACCATCGCCAAATCCCCCACCATCAACATCCTGGGGGTCACCATTGACCAGAAACTTAACTGGACCAGCCACATAAATACTATGGCTACAAGAGCAGGTCAGAGGCTGGGTATTCTGTGGTGAGTGACTCACCTCCTGACTCCCCAAAGCCTTTCCACCATCTACAAGGCACAAGTCAAGAATGTGATGGAATACTCTCCAATTGCCTGGATGAGTGCAGCTCCAACAACACTCAAGAAGCTTGACACAATCCAGGACAAAGCAGCCCACTTGATTGGCACCCCATCCACCACCCTAAACATTCACTCCCTTCACCACCGGCGCACAGGATGCACTGCAGCAACTCGCCAAGGCTTCTTCAACAGCACCTCCCAAATCTGCGACCTCTACCACCTAGAAGGACAAGAGCAGCAGGCACATGGGAGCAACACCACCTGCACGTTCCCCTCCAAGTCACACACCACCCCGACTTGGAAATATATCGCCGTTCCTTCATCGTCGTTGGGTCAAAATCCTGGAACTCCCTACCTAACAGCACTGTGGGAGAAACTTCACCTCACGGAGGGCAGTGGTTCAAGAAGGTGGCTCACCACCACCTTCTCAAGGGCAATTAGGGATGGGCAATAAACGCTGGCCTCGCCAGCGACGCCCACATCCCATGAACGAATAAAAAAAAGTCTCCGGTAAATGAGCCAGTGTTTCAGTGACTCGCTGTCTGTGTCTCCTGGTAAATGAGCCATTGTTGCATTGTCTCACTGTCTGTGTCTCCTGGTAAAGAGATCATTGTCTGCTGTGGGTTTGAAAAAGGTGAAGCTTAAATTTTAAGACGCTCACTTTCACAGTTGTTTCTTGGTCTCCGTATTACTCCACCATCCCCCTCCCCCTTTCTGCCCCTCCTCTCCTGACTCTTCCTGAGGTTTGGTTGCACAGGTGCTGGCAGCTATCCAAATCACCATTCCTCATTTGTGAGTCTTGACAGGGAGTGGCAGGTGGTTATTCGACTGAGGAAAGCATCACATTTGTGCTCAATCCTATTCCACAGAACCACAGAAGTTTGCCGCATAGAAGGATGTCATTTCAAGCATCGTGTCTGTAGGGGGTGATGGTGTGTGTCAACTTCGCCTCTGACTTCTGAGCGGTCCGAATCGCTCCCACTCCCTGGGTTCTAGACCTTGGACTTATTTGGGGGTTGTGACAAAGTGCAGCAGACAACTGGTTTTGGTGCAAGAAACTTTGATCTTTATTCAAGAGAGAAAATACAACACAACAATCTTAACACTCTAATAAAATGGGGAACACTTCGGTACACATGAGGGAAATTACAGTAGAAAGATACCTCACCCCTCCCAATCCCACTGTACTAGCTAAGTTGGACTCTAAAGGGCCAGAGATAATGCTCACCAAACGAATCCTTGACAGTAATTCACCCAGAGGTAAGTCAGGAATAGATTGTGGAGTGGAAACTTTGCGGATCTTCGGTTTTCTCCCGAATTGGTTTTCTTTGGTCGCGGTGGCTCAATATTACCCGATTGGTTGGTGGTAATATTCGGTTGGTTGTTTCGTAAGGCCCTTGTTGCCGCGAGATGTCTGATGGTCACTGGGGCTGTTGATCTGGTTTCTTCTTGTGTGTCGGCCTGCTTCTAGAGCTGCTGACCTTCCCTGTCTAACTGCATTACTCGCCTTGATGTTCGCTGGAAGCTGCTCTTCCTCCCAGACACAGGCAGAACAGGACAAGCAGCCCACCAGAGCCAGCAAGCCAGAGAGAGAGAGAGAGGGGTTTCCAGTTTCCACTTGTGTATCCCTCTCTTACAAAGGTCTTCGTCACTTTAAAAAAAACACTTCATGTCTGTTTAAACAGTTTTTATAAAGTCCTTAAGAATCTTTGATGGCTTTTTGATGGTCCCTCATCATGTTGCAATTGCTTCTCCCAATGGGTCATTGTTAATTCCGATTTTAGAGCTTGTCACACAAGGCTTCCTTTTGTATCCAACGTCCTAGGTGTTGATGGGTTTTGCTTTAAAACAAAGGCATGGCCCCACCATGTCTGGAGCAGTTGCCTCTTTCAATGGCCGATTGCCTTTCGAATTAGTGCTGAGTGTCGACCACCTGCGATAGGTTTTGCATTAAAACAGAGTCAAGTCTGAAGCAGTAATTCTCCCACATTCCATGTGTGTGTTGTGGATTCATCTGGTGACCTCTCACCTATCCTTCCATCTTAGGATTTCAGTCAATGGCCAAAGTTTTTCCATACCCAGGAAAAAGGTGAATTTCTTTTGGGTTTTTCTCCGAGTTTTGGGGGATCTGTGAATTTTGAGAATCTTACATGTCTGTGCTGGCGATTTGCTGGAACAATCCAAAACTAATCCCACTACCCGGCACTCTCCCAGAGCCTCGAATCTTCCTTGGCTTCTGATATTTATCCAATTTTCCTTAAAAGACGCAAAGATCTCTGCCTCAACCACTCCCCGAGGCAATGGATTCCATGCTCCAACAACACTCTGGGTAACGAGATTTCTCCGAACCTTTCTCCTCACTCTCTTCGTGACCATTTAAATTGATGACCTCATGTCACTGATTCCCTAACCAGAGGAAATAGTTTTTCCCCATACATTCTATGAAAACCCTTCAGAATTTTAAGTAACTCAGTCAGTGTGTGCACACACTTGTGTCCTTCAGCAGGGTCACTAGAGAGAGATCGGGAGCTGACCTTTCACCTCCTAGCCATTTAGCCCATCAAAGTACTCAAGTTATTGCTTGGCTGAGATCAAGTAACATAACCCGAATCAGAACTCGAACCTGGGTTGCTCTGGATTGTATGTCTCAGTGCTACTCTGGACAGTGTTTTAACTCACATGGAAATGGGAGATGGTCCGGGGCTGTCCCACTTCTCCAAAGGGTGCTACTGATCTGCCAAAGTTACAGCGGGAAGTCAGGAGAATTTTACCTCAACGACCATGAATATTGTAAATGAATAATTAGCATTAATTTCATAGAAACCCCACTGAGATTGACCTGTTTTATTTTTTGTTCCAGAATGGGAGAGTTATAAAACATTGTGAAAAATGATAGCGAGCACTGTACAATCTCTTCTCAGTATGAACAGGATTTTATATCATTAAATAAATGGACTTTGCGCCCCAGTTAAAGTGAAGACCTGCACTGGGCTAGGCAGCTGTCTTACTGTTAATGAAGATCATCTAAAATACAAACTGTTCCCTTTCCTTAATGTGGTTGCACTGAATACAAAGAGGCATTAATCTAAAATAGAAACAGAAAATGCAGGAAATACTCAGCAAGTCATGAAGTATCTGTGGAGAAAGAAACAGAGAACGCTTCAGGTCGATGACCCTTTGTCAGAACTGATCTGATTTGGCATTAATCTGGTCTGGGTGCAAAATTTAGAAAATAGAAAATTCTGCAAATACACAGAGGATCACTCTGCGTCCATTGGCCACTGCTAGCTGTCACCTTTAGCAGTGCATTGAAACACAGTGTACATCAATAGTGAGTGGCAGATTTACTGTAAGTTGTGTAGATGGGAGCATTAAGTTACAAAAAGGCATAGACAAATTTTCTTAATGGCAAGATACTGCCCTGAGGAGTGAATGCCCATTGAACCGTATTACACTGAGGAGTGAATGCCCATTGAACCGTATTACACTGAGGAGTGAATGCCCATTGAACCGTATTACACTGAGGAGTGAATGCCCATTGAACCGTATTACACTGAGGAGTCAATGGCCAATGAACCGTATTACACTGAGGAGTCAATGCCCATTGAACCGTATTACACTGAGGAATCAATGCCCATTGAACCGTATTACACTGAGGAGTCAATGGCCAATGAACCATATTACACTGAGGAATCAATGCCCATTGAACCGTATTATACTGAGGAGTGAATGCCCATTGAACCGTATTACACTGAGGAGTCAAAGCCCATTGAACCGTATTACACTGAGGAGTGAATGCCCATTGAACCGTATTACACTGAGGAGTCAAAGCCCATTGAACCGTATTACACTGAGGAGTCAAAGCCCATTGAACCGTATTACACTGAGGAGTGAATGCCCATTGAACCATATTACACTGAGGAGTCAATGCCCATTGAACCGTATTACACTGAGGAGTGAATGCCCATTGAACCGTATTACACTGAGGAGTCAAAGCCCATTGAACCGTATTACACTGAGGAGTCAATGGCCAATGAACTGTATTACACTGAGGAATCAATGCCCATTGAACCGTATTACACTGAGGAATCAATGCCCATTGAACCGTATTACACTGAGGAATCAATGCCCATTGAACCGTATTACACTGAGGAGTCAATGGCCAATGAACCGTATTACACTGAGGAGTCAAAGCCCATTGAACCGTATTACACTGAGGAGTCAAAGCCCATTGAACCGTATTAAACTGAGGAGTGAATGCCCATTGAACCATATTACACTGAGGAGTCAATGCCCATTGAACCGTATTACACTGAGGAGTGAATGCCCATTGAACCGTATTACACTGAGGAGTCAAAGCCCATTGAACCGTATTACACTGAGGAGTCAATGGCCAATGAACTGTATTACACTGAGGAATCAATGCCCATTGAACCGTATTACACTGAGGAATCAATGCCCATTGAACCGTATTACACTGAGGAATCAATGCCCATTGAACCGTATTACACTGAGGAGTCAATGGCCAATGAACTGTATTACACTGAGGAATCAATGCCCATTGAACCGTATTACACTGAGGAGTGAATGCCCATTGAACCGTATTACACTGAGGAGTGAATGGCCAATGAACCATATTACACTGAGGAATCAATGCCCATTGAACCGTATTACACTGAGGAATCAATGCCCATTGAACCGTATTACACTGAGGAGTCAATGCCCATTGAACCGTATTACACTGAGGAGTGAATGCCCATTGAACCGTATTACACTGAGGAGTGAATGGCCAATGAACCATATTACACTGAGGAGTCAATGCCCATTGAACCGTATTACACTGAGGAGTGAATGGCCAATGAACCGTATTACACTGAGGAGTCAATGCCCATTGAACCGTATTACACTGAGGAGTGAATGGCCAATGAACCGTATTACACTGAGGCGTCAATGCCCATTGAACTGTATTACACTGAGGAGCCAATGCCCATTGAACCATATTACACTGAGGAGTGAATGGCCAATGAACCGTATTACACTGAGGAGTGAATGGCCAATGAACCATATTACACTGAGGAGTCAATGCCCATTGAACCGTATTACACTGAGGAGTGAATGGCCAATGAACCATATTACACTGAGGAGTGAATGGCCAATGAACCATATTACACTGAGGAGTCAATGCCCATTGAACCGTATTACACTGAGGAGTGAATGGCCAATGAACCGTATTACACTGAGGAATCAATGCCCATTGAACCGTATTACACTGAGGAATCAATGCCCATTGAACCGTATTACACTGAGGAGTCAATGCCCATTGAACCGTATTACACTGAGGAATCAATGCCCATTGAACCGTATTACACTGAGGAGTCAATGCCCATTGAACCGTATTACACTGAGGAATCAATGCCCATTGAACCGTATTACACTGAGGAGTCAATGCCCATTGAACCGTATTACACTGAGGAATCAATGCCCATTGAACCGTATTACACTGAGGAGTCAATGCCCATTGAACTGTATTACACTGAGGAATCAATGCCCATTGAACCGTATTACACTGAGGAATCAATGCCCATTGAACCGTATTACACTGAGGAATCAATGCCCATTGAACCGTATTACACTGAGGAGTCAATGCCCATTGAACCGTATTACACTGAGGAATCAATGCCCATTGAACCGTATTACACTGAGGAGTCAATGCCCATTGAACTGTATTACACTGAGGAATCAATGCCCATTGAACCGTGTTACACTGAGGAATCAATGCCCATTGAACCGTATTACACTGAGGAGTCAATGCCCATTGAACCGTATTACACTGAGGAATCAATGCCCATTGAACCGTATTACACTGAGGAGTTAATACCCATTGAACCGTATTATACTGAGGTGTCAATGCCCATTGAACCGTATTACACTGAGGAATCAATGCCCATTGAACCGTATTACACTGAGGAGTCAATGCCCATTGAACCGTATTACACTGAGGAATCAATGCCCATTGAACCGTATTACACTGAGGAATCAATGCCCATTGAACCGTATTACACTGAGGAGTCAATGCCCATTGAACCGTATTACACTGAGGAATCAATACCCATTGAACCGTATTACACTGAGGAGTCAATAACCATTGAACCGTATTACACTGAGGAGTCGTGCTGGGCAGCAGTGCAAGGTTGAATAGGAAACTCAACCTGTTTTAAAGATTGTGTCCCCCTTGTTCTATAATATGAAGCCTAATAGTTTATAGTGTTGGTGGTTAGAGAGGGAGAGGAAGATATGCAACTACAGGACGATGTTTAAAATGGCCGCAGCAACCGCAGCAACTGCCGCCACAGCGGGTCTAACCGATTCGACACCCAATGCCATCAATAATAACAGCGACGGCAGCACCAGCACCGACTGCGGGGCCCGGGCCGTGCTGGCCCTCAAGTCGGCTCCGTGCAGCCCTTCTCTGGTTCAGGTTCACTGGGACCCCGGGGAGGACCTGAACGGCGGTGGCGGCGGCGGTGGCTCCTCTTCTTCGGGCCGCGGACCCGCTGGCGGCCACGGTCACCTTCATCACCCGGGGGCCGAGGTGCTGGCTCGGCTGGAGGGCCGCGACTTCGAGTTCCTGATGAAGAAGAGGAACGTGACGATCGGCCGCAACTCGAGCCAGGGCCAGGTGGATGTCAACACGGGTCACTCCTGCTTCATCTCCCGCAGGCACTTGGAGATCTTCCGCGGTGGGGAGGCTGCCGCCGCCGGTTTCTACCTCAAGTGTCTGGGCAAGGATGGGGTGTTCATGGACGGTGTCTTTCGGCGGAGAGGAGCGCCCGCGCTGCAGCTCCCCAGATTATGTACCTTCAGGTTCCCCAGCACAAACATCAAGATCTCATTTACTGCACTGTGCAGTGAAAAAAAAGAAAAACAGGAGGCCCCAGAATCCCCAGTGAGGCCAGTGCAACCACAAATCTCCCCTCTGAAGATAAACATTCCAGACAACATAGCTGATCTGATCAGTCCCCTCCCTTCTCCTGCTGGAACATTCAGTGCTGCAAACTCCTGCCCTTCCAGCCCCAGGGGTGCTGGTTCGTCTGGCTACCGAATAAGTCGTGAACTTCATTGTGACCTGCAAATAATGTCTGACCATACACAGAACAATTCGGAGAATGACAATGAAACATCAGATGGAGACGGCCCAAAGGATGATGCAAAGCCACCTTACTCCTATGCACAGTTAATAGTTTAAGCCATCACAACAGCACCAGATAAGCAGCTTACATTAAGTGGAATCTACACACACATCACAAAGAATTATCCATATTACAGGACAGCAGACAAAGGCTGGCAGAATTCCATCCGACACAATCTTTCCCTGAATCGCTACTTCATTAAGGTACCACGTTCCCAGGAGGAGCCTGGGAAAGGAGCATTCTGGAGGACAGACTCTGCTTCTGAAAGCAAACTAACAGAGCAGGCCTTTAGGAAACGAAGGCCAAGGGGAGTGCCCTGCTTCAGAACTCCCTTAGGACCTCTTTCTTCCAGAAGCGCACCAGCTTCTCCAAGCCACCCTGGTGTGTTTTCATCCCACTCCAGTGGTGTGCAAACCCCAGAGAGTCTGTCCAGGGAAGGTTCTCCAGTCCCCACAGATCATGAATCTAGCACTGTGCAACCGAAGTTAGCAGTAATACAAGAGGCAAGGTATGCTCAGAGTGCACCAGGATCACCGCTGTCTACTCAGCCAGTTTTAATCACTGTCCAACGCCAAATTTCACAGTCTATAAAACCTGTCAGGTATACCGTGGCCACTCCTGTTACATCAACGTCCCAGCAGTCTATGTTGCAAACTGTTCATGTGGTTCATCACAATACAAATAGTACAAACAGTTGTTCAAGAATAAGTGAAAGGGAAAAGCGTAGAGCAGCGGAAAGAAAGTGTACTTTAGGCACGACAGAAAAAATAAAAACTAGAAGGCGTAAGGCGATTAACCCAGCATCAAAGCTGTGGCAGGGGGTTGGGAACCTGAGCAGGGAGACAGAGGAAAGCGTGTCAGGAAGGGACAGAAGGTATGGAGTAAAAGGTAAAGTGTTAAAAAAGGAAAAAGCAGGAACTAAGTGTCACAAAACATATTTGAAAGTTCTTTATCTAAATGCACGTAGCATTCGTAACAAAATGGACGAGTTAACGGCACAAATAACTACGTATGGGTATGATCTTGTGGCCATTACAGAAACATGGCTGCAGGGTGACAACGACTGCGAATTAAATATGCCAGGTATTTAACAATCAGGAAGGACAGGCAGGAAGGAAGGGGAGGTGGGGTGGCTATGTTAATAAAGGAAGGAATCACTGTAATACAGAGAAATGATATTGGGACAAAGGATCAGGATAATGAAACAGTTTGGGTAGAGATAAGGAATAATAAGGGGCAAAAAACACTCGTGGGCGTAGTATATAGGCCTCCTAATAGTTGCAACTCTGCTGGAAGTATTAATCAGGAAATAGTCGGGGCATGTAATAAGGGAACAGCTATAATTATGGGGGATTTTAACCATCATATTAACTGGACAAATCAAATTGGGCAGGGCAGCCTTGAGGAAGAGTTTATTGAGTGTATTAGGGATGGATTTCTTGAGCAGTATGTAACTGATCCGACAAAGGGGCAAGCAACCTTGGACCTGGTCCTGTGTAATGAGCCAGGATTAATTAATAATGTCCTAGTTAAGGATCCCCTTGGAATGAGTGACCATAACATGGTTACATTCCATATCCAATTAGAGGGTGAGAAGGTTGGTTCTCAAACAAGCGTACTGAGCTTGAATAAAGGAGACTATGATGGTATGAGAGCGGAATTGATTAAAGTGGACTGGGAAAATAGATTAAAGGGTAAGACGGTACATGAGCAGTGGTGTTCATTTAAGGAGTTATTTTACAACTTTCAAAAAGAATATATTCCAATGAGGAAAAAAAGGTGTAAAAGAAATGACAGCCATCCGTGGCTAAGTAAAGAAATTAAGGATAGTATCCAACCAAAAACAAGGACATATAAGGTAGCCAAACTTAGTGGGAGGATAGAAGATTGGGAAGTCTTCAAAAGACAGCAAAAAGTAACTGAAGGATTGATTAAGAAAGGGAAGATAGATTATGAAAATAAATTAGCAAAAAATATAAAAACAGGTAGCAAGAGTTTCTATTGTTATATAAAAAGAAAAAGGGTGGCTAAGGCAAACATAGGTCCCTTAGAGGATGAGACCGGGAAATTAATGGTGGGAAACTTGGAGATGGCAAAAATGCTGAACAAATATTTTGTTTCAGTCTTTACGGTAGAGGACACTAAGAATATCCCAACACTGGACAAACAGGGGGCTCTAGGTGGGGAGGAACTAAATACGATTAAAATCACTAAGGAATTGGTACTCAGTAAATTAATGGGACTCAAGGTGGATAAATCCCCTGGACCTGATGGCTTACATCCTAGGGTCTTGAGGGAAGTGACAGTAGGGATTGTGGATGCTTTGGTAATAATTTTCCAAAATTCTCTGGACTCGGCAAAGGTCCCGGCAGATTGGAAAACTGTAATGTAACACCCTTATTTAAAAAGGGTAGTAGGCAGAAGGCTGGAAATTATAGACCAGTTAGCCTAACATCTGTGGTGGGTAACATTTTGGAGTCTATTATTAAGGAGACAGTAGCGGAACATTTGGATAAACATAATTTAATAGGACAAAGTCAGCGTGGCTTTACGAAGGGGAAGTCATGTCTGACAAATTTGCTTGAGTTCTTTGAGGACATAACGTACAGGGTGGATAAAGGGGAACCAGTGGAAGTAGTGTATTTAGACTTCCAGAAGGCATTCGACAAGGTGCCACATAAAAGATTATTGCTCAAGATAAAGAATCACTGGATTGGGGGTAATATTCTGGCATGGGTGGAGGATTGGTTATCTAACAGGAAACAGAGAGTTGGGATAAATGGTTCATTCTCGGACTGCCAACCAGTAGCCAGTGGTGTTCCGCAGGGGTCGGTGCTGGGTCCCCAACTCTTTACAATCTATATTAACGATTTGGAGCAGAGGACCAAGTGTAACATATCAAAGTTTGCAGATGATACAAAAATGGGAGGGAAAGTGGAGAGTGAGGAGGACATAAAAAACCTACAGGGGGATATAGACAGGCTGGGTGAGTGGGCGGAGATTTGGCAGATGCAATACAATATTGGAAAATGTGAGGTTATGCACTCTGGTAGGAAAAATCAGAGAGCAAGTTATTATCTTAATGGCAAGAAACTGGAAAGTACTGCAGTACAAAGGGATCTGGGGGTCCTAGTGCAAGAAAATCAAAAAGTTAGTATGCAGATGCAGCAGGTGATGAAGAAGGCCAACGGAATGTTGGCTTTTATTGCTAGGGGGATAGAATATAAAAACAGGGAGGTATTGTTGCAGTTATATAAGGTATTGGTGAGACCGCACCTGGAATACTGCATACTGTTTTGGTGTCCATACTTAAGAAAAGACATACTTGCTCTCGAGGCAGTACAAAGAAGGTTCACTCGGTTAATCCCGGGGATGAGGGGGCGGACATATGAGGACAGGTTGAGTCGATTGGGACTCTACTCATTGGAGTTCAGAAGAATGAGAGGCGATCTTATTGAAACATATAAGATTGTGAAGGGGCTTGATCGGGTGGATGCGGTAAGGATGTTCCCAAGGATGGGTGAAACTAGAACAAGGGGGCATAATCTTAGAATAAGGGGCTGCTCTTTCAAAACTGAGATGAGGAGAAACTTCTTCACTCAGAGGGTAGTAGGTCTGTGGAATTTGTTGCCCCAGGAAGCTGTGGAAGCTACATCATTAAATAAATTTAAAACAGAAATAGACAGTTTCCTAGAAGTAAAGGGAATTAGGGGTTACGGGGAGCGGGCAGGAAATTGGACATGAATTTAGATTTGAGGTTAGGATCAGATCAGCCATGATCTTATTGAATGGCGGAGCAGGCTCGAGGGGCAGATTGGCCTACTCCTGCTCCTATTTCTTATGTTCTAATGAGTCAATGCCCATTGAACCGTATTACACTGAGGATCAATGACCATTGAACCGTATTACACTGAGGATCAATGCCCATTGAACCGTATTACACTGAGGAGTCAATGCCCATTGAACCGTATTACACTGAGGATCAATGCCCATTGAACTGTATTACACTGAGGATCAATGCCCATTGAACCGTATTACACTGAGGATCAATGCCCATTGAACCGTATTACACTGAGGAATCAATGCCCATTGAACCGTATTACACTGAGGCGTCAATGCCCATTGAACTGTATTACACTGAGGAATCAATGCCCATTGAACCGTATTACACTGAGGAATCAATGCCCATTGAACCGTATTACACTGAGGCGTCAATGCCCATTGAACTGTATTACACTGAGGCGTCAATGCCCATTGAACCGTATTACACTGAGGAATCAATGCCCATTGAACCGTATTACACTGAGGCGTCAATGCCCATTGAACCGTATTACACTGAGGAGTGAATGCCCATTGAACCGTATTACACTGAGGAATCAATGCCCATTGAACCGTATTACACTGAGGAATCAATGCCCATTGAACCGTATTACACTGAGGCGTCAATGCCCATTGAACCGTATTACACTGAGGAATCAATGCCCATTGAACCGTATTACACTGAGGAGTCAATGCCCATTGAATTGTATTACACTGAGGAGTCAATGCCCATTGAACTGTATTACACTGAGGAATCAATGCCCATTGAACCGTATTACACTGAGGAGTGAATGCCCATTGAACCGTATTACACTGAGGAGTCAATGCCCATTGAACCATATTACACTGAGGCGTCAATGCCCATTGAACCGTATTACACTGAGGAATCAATGCCCATTGAACCGTATTACACTGAGGAGTCAATGCCCATTGAACCATATTACACTGAGGAGTCAATGCCCATTGAACCGTATTACACTGAGGCGTCAATGCCCATTGAACCGTATTACACTGAGGCGTCAATGCCCATTGAACCATATTACACTGAGGAGTCAATGCCCATTGAACCGTATTACACTGAGGCGTCAATGCCCATTGAACCGTATTACACTGAGGAATCAATGCCCATTGAACCATATTACACTGAGGAGTCAATGCCCATTGAACCGTATTACACTGAGGCGTCAATGCCCATTGAACCGTATTACACTGAGGAATCAATGCCCATTGAACCGTATTACACTGAGGAATCAATGCCCATTGAACCGTATTACACTGAGGAATCAATGCCCATTGAACCGTATTACACTGAGGAATCAATGCCCATTGAACCGTATTACACTGAGGAATCAATGCCCATTGAACCGTATTACACTGAGGAGTCAATGCCCATTGAACCGTATTACACTGAGGAGTCAATGCCCATTGAACCGTATTACACTGAGGAATCAATGCCCATTGAACCGTATTACACTGAGGAGTCAATGCCCATTGAAACATATTACACTGAGGAGTCAATGCCCATTGAACCGTATTACACTGAGGAGTCAATGCCCATTGAACTGTATTACACTGAGGAGTGAATGCTTTCAGGAGGGGAGGCAGCTGGTGGAAAACGATTCACTGTGAAAGTTTTATATGAAATGCATTGACTGCAATGGGAATGGTGATGTTAGCTTGTCCCTTTCATTTTGTTTATTTGGCTAAATTTTTAATTTATTTATTTGCCTCCTCTCAGGCCCTGGACAATTTGATCTCAAAGAGCAGCAAAAGTGGAGCATCCAGCAACTGGCCCTCTGATCTTCTCTCCATCCTTGTAAGAAAACAACATGCCTCTGAACTGCATCACCCTACAGCTGAGGCCGGGACTCAGGGAACTGTAGGCTGAAGCCATGGCCATAAAACACTGGAGCTTAAACGTTCGCTGCCCTACCTCAGCTACAGTTGGGAGCCAACGGATACAGACCCATGATGTAAGAATTGTTCAGTATCTTTGAGACAAAAATGGATTTACAAGCATATGAACGAACAAAGATAACAGACTGGAAAAGACCAGCTGGTCCATCGAGCCTGCCCCATACGGTCATGTCACAATTAAGCACCGTAACCCCCAACACTTCCACCCTGTAGCAACCATTTTCTGGGAGAGGCAAATAAACTCAACTAGACCAGCCACATAAATGCTGTGGCTACTAGAGCCTGGGTATACTATGAGAGCTACTCAGAGGCTGGGTATTCTGCGGCGAGTGGCTCATCTCCTGACTCCCCAAAGCCTCTCCACCATCTACAAGGCACAAGTCAGGAGTGTGATGGAATACTCTCCACTTGCCTGGATAGATGCAGGTCCAACAACACTCAAGAAGCTCGACACCATCCAGGACAAAACAGTCAGCTTGATCGGCAGCTCATACACTGGCTTAAACATTGACTCCCTTCACCACCAGCGCACCGTGGCTCCAGTGTGTCGTATCTACAGGATAGTTTGCACCAATTCATCACATGGGAAAACAGGACAAATAAGGTCTGTTGAGCAATACGCCTGTGTGAGTTTCTGGATCCACCATTAGCTGTTGTGTGCTGTGAAGGAACTCATGTCTTTGCAATGATAGGTGAACTTTGTTTGTTAAATAGACTTTTAATGGTCTCAGATGAAGACAAATACAAAGAAAAAGGGGAGTGCAAAGAGAAGTCTAAAAATTAGTGTTGCCACAAATCTATCTGCAGGATGTATTGGAGCAACTCGCCAAGGCTTCTTCGACAGCACCTCCCAATCACGGCGTGCATGGGAACACCATCGCCTCCAAATTCCCCTCCCAGTCACAAACCATCCTGACTTGGACAAACGTCAGCGTTCCTTCATCATGGTTCAAAATCCTGGCACTCCCTACCCAACAGCATTGTGGGAGTACCTTCACCACATGGACTGCAGCGGTTCCAGAAGAAGGGCAGCCTGCTCGGGGCAACTAGGGATGGGCAATAAATGCTAGCCTCGCCGGAGATGCTCATATCCAGAGGATGAATAATAAAAAAAACAGATTAAAAAATACCCTAGGTCAATTCAGTGGAAAATAATTCTGGAAAATTCCTCTCCGATCCGTGACGGTGAACAACGATATGAGTTCCGGAGCTATGAGGCATATCACCCAACAGTTACTCTTTGGATGCAGTGATATCAGCCTCAGCCAGGAACTCATCCAGCTCCCTTTTGACCTTTGCAGTGAATCTGCACTTTAAAAGAAAAACTGTATTAATTTTTCGATTTGGATTACTTGTCGCTAGAAACAACACATGAGGGCTTAAAACCCCAGCATCACCTGAGGTTAAAATCAATGATGTTGTAGCATTTTTCGACAAGTTGCATGGAATTTACATTACAGGGTGGGATGGAAAAGAGATCACTTCGGATGCACTGCTCCTAAGAAGCACTCTGTGACACCTTGGGCCAGATTTTGCTGTGGCAGGGCATCTAATGGCGTCTGCCGTTAGTTAGGCTTACCCCCTGCACACTTCAGCTCAAAAACATTTTTGCCCACAAAGATGCTGAAAGTGCGAACTGATAATGGGGCAGCGAGGGAAACAGGCATCTGGGACCTGACTAAACAGGGCAAGCAACTGGGTATCTCCTTAATCAATGAAATTTAAGGATTGAGAAATAAACTGCAAAAGGACTGAGAAAGAGGGTGAATTAAAGGGGGTGAATTCAATGTCAAATCAGGTACAGATAGAGAAATAAAGAAAGGGAAAGAAAGATTGGATTAAGAGAGAGAAAAAAGAGAGACAGAAAGGAAAAGTAAGAAAAAGAACATAAAAATTTAAAATTTGACACTTAGGCCTCGATATTAGTGGGGAGGCGGGGAGGTGGGATGGTAGTGACGGTGGTCGGGGGGGGCGATTGGGCGCGTGGCAAACCCGCATGAACCAAACTTACCGTTTCCGACGCGATCGCACGTTGATTGATTGTGGTTAACGTCCTCTCCGGGTTTCGCGCCCGGCAGCTAGTCTGATTGACAGGCTGACTGCCGTCAGGAGCTGCAACACGGGGTGGGGGGAGGAAAGAGAGAGAGAGAGAGACATCATCCGGCGCTGGGACGGAAGACCGGAGGGGGGGAGAGAATGGAAGATCCAGAGATGGACTGTAAGGCCAGAGTGGGGGGGGGGGGGGGCAGAGGGGAAGATCGGGAGGGGGGGAGAGGGGAAGATCAGGGGGAGATCGGAAGGGTGAGATCGGGGAGACATCGGGGGGGAGATTGGGGGAAGATCGGGGGCAGATCGGGATGGTGAGATCAGGGTGACATCGGGGGGGAGATTGGGGGAAGATCGGGGGCAGATCGGGAGGGTGAGATCAGGGTGACATCGGAACGGGAGACATCGGACATTGGAGCAGGTTTCAAAGGGAGGTGCGTGAATCAGAAGCGGTGTGCAAGCCGCCCAGGTAAGTTAAAAATAACCACTTAATCTGTCACAGGTAAAGTGTCTTAAGCACCTCAATGAGGTACATTTGGTTCTTTAACTATCATCCCGGCGGCTTTAATTGCCGGCAGGACTTCTGTTTTCAGGTCGCCCGTGCGCACACAGGTGCGTCCCTGGGGAACTCGGAAGCCGGTGGGTTGGAGCCGGCTTCTGAACCCGAATGGGATTTGCGCGATTTTTGGAGCTGCCCCGCCCTGAACGCACCAACATTCGCCTCCTAAAATCACCCCCTTAAAATCTTCCTGAAAAATTCAAAACCTGAAGGAATGAGACTCCAGGCTTGTAATAGTGAATTTTCAGTGCCAGAGAGGTTGATTGGCAGTAATTAACAATTATCATGTTGTTAAAGGGGTACTTAAGCTACTAATTACTAGCCCTAATGACCTGTAGTATCTACTGCGCAAATACAGCAACTTCACGCCATTCAATGCATGTCAACGATGAGGCAGACAGCGAGATGCCGTTTCCGTGAAGCTAACAGTGGAGCCGCACAACTCGGACAGCAACTTTTGGATATTCGTGTTTAACCGCGCATCTGCCCCTCCCCTGAATTTGCTGTGCCATTTATGCATAAATAACAGTGAGCGCCAATAGCATCACCGTTATTCCGACAGAAAATTCTGGCCCCTCGTTGCTCAGGTGTTACTCTATTCAATTTACTCAGGTTAACACAGACAGTCAGGATGTGAGCAGGCTCCATGCTGTACTAGAAGTACCAATTGTATTTGTGTGGACAAGTTGTTGATAACCTATGAATGACTGTTGATCTAATGTAATTATAATCGAGAGCGAGAGGGAGCTGTCTATTGCCTTTTGTTTTAGCACATCTTCAAAGGATGTTGGTTGATATATCTGGTCTGAGTTTAAACTGATGGACAGTCAGTTTCCAAGTGGGCGGTCTGTTACCCACAATAGATGGTTCTGGTCTTTAGCCAATTAAAAGGTCTGTGTTTAAGGTTGTGTTGGTCAGCTGAAAAGATTGGCCAGTTGGAAATTGTGGCATGTTTCACAGAGTAAGAAGTAAGCTTTTATTTTAAAGTCTGAGGGACTGAATTTCTGCTTACATTGGTGCTGTGGGTTATGCACATATCTTCCATCGACAATGGTCAAGAGAACCCTGCATCAAATAATGGCATATGTACAGAGAGAAAGGGAGTGGCATCTTTATTATTTAGATTTGCAGAGGAAAATAGTGCAATGTATGACTCACTCTTTTATACTCAATGCTGTTTAAATAAACTGTCCGTTGGTTTATAGCCTGAGTCTCGGTCTGATAGAATGTATATTGTCCGCTTTTCGTCAGTTGGGGGCAGGTGAGACATTCCAGCAGCCGATGTATGGAGTATGGATTCTGTATTACAATACCTAGGTATTGGACTGAAAGGGAGAAATTTGTAAGGCTATGGTCAAAGAGCAGGGGAGTGGGACTAATTGGAAAGCTCTTTCAAAGAGCCGGCACAGGCACAATGGGCTGAATGGCCTCCTTCTGTGCTGTATGATACTATGATTGTATGAAAGGATGCATTCCAGATCATAGGGGACGTAAGGTCTGCTTCCAAAACCTGAGAAATATTGGAAGTAAAAACCCAACTATGTGGCAGTTATTTTCTAATCCTATTACCATGTGATTTCTCAAAACCAACACCGTGTAACTAATGATTCAAAAAGTAATTACAGTTATATTTTGAATAAATTATACACTTAGATATCAAATAAATTATTAAACAGATACTCAGCTTTACATTTTAAGTGAGGAAAGGTTGCTATATAATTTAACGCCATTCATTTAATAGTTTTTTGTCCATAATAATCTTCTCCAGCTTGGAACACCCTGACTACAGCTCTTTATTATCTTTAATATATTTGAAAAATAATCCTGGTAGCAAAATTCTCCTGACAGCATAAATGAGTTCTTTGAGAATGTGCCAGAATTTCACTAGAAACAGCAAACAGGGGGAATCTTCACAAACACATTGACAGTGTGACTAAACATTGACTGTTTCCTGTCTCCTGTTTAAATGAGAATGGGTTAGAATCATAGAATCATTGAAATTTGCAGAAGAGAAGGAAGCCATTTGGCCCATCTAGTCTGTTCCAGCAGACAAAGAGCTATCCGGCCTATTCCCACTTGGTCCGTAGCCTTGTAGGTTATGGCACTTCAAGTGCACATCCAAGTACTTTTTAAATGTGATGAGGGTTTCTGCCTCTACCACCCTTTCAGATAGTGAGTTCCAGACCCCCACCACCCCCTGGGTGAAAACATTTCTCAACTCCCCTCTAATCTTTCTACCAATTACTTTAAATCCATCCCCCTGTTTATTGACTGCTGTGCAAAGGGAAATAGTCCTCCCTACCCACTCTATCTAGGTGCCTCATAATTTTACATACCTCAAATTAAATCTCCCCTCAGCCTCCTCTGTTCCAATGAAAACAACCCCAGCCTATCCAATCTTTCCTCACAGCTAAAATTCTCCAATCCTGGCAACATCCTCGTAAATCTCCTCTGCACGCTCTCTGGTTCAATCACATCTTTCCTCTAATGTGGTGACCAGAACTGTAGGCAATACTCGGGCTGTGGCCTTACTAGTGTTTTATACAGTTCGAGCATAACCTCCCTGCTCTTATATTCTATGCCTCAGCTAATAAAGGAAAGTATCCTGTATGCCTTCTTAACCACCTTATCTACCTGCCCTGCTACCTCAAGGGATCTGTGGACACACATTCCAAGGTCCCTTTGTTCCTCTGCACTTCTGTATCCTCCCATTTATTGTGTACTCGCTTGCCTTGTTTGCCCTCCCCAAATGCATAACCTCACATTTCTCCAGATTGAATTCCATTAGCCACTTTTCTGCCCACCTGACCAGTCCATTGATATCTTCCTGCAGTCTACAGCTTTCCTCCTCACTATCAACCACATGGCCAATTTTTGTATCATCTGCAAACTTCTTAATCATGCCCCCTACATTTAAGTCTAAATCATTGATATATATCACAAAAAACAAGGGACCTCGTACTGTGCCCTGAGGAAACCCACTGGAAACAGCCTTGCAGTCACAAAAACACCCTTCGACCATTACCCCCACTTCCTGCCATTGAGCCAATTTTGGATCCAACTTGCCACTTTCCCTTGGATTCCATGGGCTTTTACTTTTCCGACCAGTCTGCCATATGGAACCTTGCCAAAAGCCTTGCTAAAATCCATCACATACGCTACTCTCATCGACCCTCCTTGTTATCTCCCAAAAAAATTCAATCAAGTTAGTCAGACACGACCTTCCCGTAACAAATCCAAGCTGTATGTCCTTGATTAATCCGTGCCTTTCCAAATAACGATTAAAACTGTCTTCCAGAATTTTTTCCAATAATTTGCCCACAACTGAGGTTAAGCTTACTGGCCTATAATTACTCAGTCTATCCCTTTTTCACTTTTTGAACAATTGTAAAACATTCGCAGTCCTCCAGTCCTCTGGCACCACGCCTGTAGTCAGAGAGGATTGGAAAATGATGGTCAGAGCATGAGAACATAAGAAAGAGGAGCAGGAGTAGGCCATACGGCCCCTCAAGCCTGCTCCACCATTCAATCAGATCATGGCTGATCTTTAACCTCAACTCCATTTTCCTGCCTAATCCCCATATCCCTTGATCCCCCTAGAGTCCAAAAATCTATCTATCTCAGCCTTGAATATACTCAGTGATTGAGCATCCACAGCCCTCTGGGGCAGAGAATTCCAAAGATTCACAACCCTCTGAGTGAAGAAATTGCTCCTATCTCAGTTTTAAATGACCAGCCCCTTATCCTGAGACTACACCCTGTAGTTCTAGACTCTCCAGCCAGGGGAAACAACCTCTCAGCATCTACCCTGTCAAGCCCCCTCAGAATCTTATATATTTCAATGAGATTACCTCTCATTCTTCTAAACTCCAGAGAGTATAGACCCATTCCACTCAATCTCTCCTCATAGGACAACCCTCTCATCCCAGGAATTAACCTAGTGAACCTTCATTGCACCGCCTCTAAGGCAAGTGTATCCTTCCTTAAATAAGGAGGCCTAAACTGTATACAGTACTCCAGGTGAGGTGTCAACAAAGCCCTAAACAATTGTAGTAAGACTTCCGTACTCTTGTATTCCAACTGTGGAAAACCATAAAGCAATGCCTGACTAAATTAACTCTCTAATACACCTAAACCATAAAACTGACCATATTAATGTAGAAATACTGAACAGTTACTTGACCATAAAAGAAGCAAAGCATGATGGATAAGTTTGACCATGTTAGCTGACCAGCTGAATATATATTGGGAAGCTTAATATGTTCACTTTCCCAGCAAAGACACACAGAAGAGCTATTGTCTGCTTATGAGATAACTGTCTGACTTAACAAAAATGAATGACCATATAGCCTTGAGACTAGGAACAGTTTCCACTGATAAGGAGCAGTGTTGCTACGGCAAGGTATTTTCCCAGACCCCATTGAGGGGCCACGAGACAGACATGAGAGAATAGAGGGTGGGTTTCCTATTTTTGATTGACTAACCACTTGAACCAATGAGAGTGTACATGTACGCCCATATTCAATGATAGACAGACATTACTGAATTAAGTGTATAAAAGTTAACCGTTTCCTCTGCTCAGTGAAGAGGTGGTTCTAACCATTGCTTAGAACACAGCTTCCCTTGTATACAAGCTTCTTTTAATAAATTCTCACTTGTCTGAAAATAAGTGTTTGGAGTTAATGCATTATGTAAATAGGTAATTAAGTTTTCGACACAACCCCCTTGCAATAAAGGCCAACATGCCATTTGCTTTCCTAATTGCTTGCTGTACCTGCATGTTAATTTTTTGCATTTTTGCAGGACACCAAAGTCTCTCTGAACACCAACATTTAATAGTTTCTCACCATTTAAAAAAATATTCTGTTTTTCTATTCTTCCTACCAAAGTGAATAACCTCACATCTCCCCACATTATACTCCATCTGCCACCTTCTTGCCCACTCACTTAACCTGCCTATATCCCTTTGCAGACTCTTTGGGCTCAATTTTAATTTAGATGTGCGGGTGCGTTGGGGGGGGGCGGGTGGGCTACGAAAATTGGGGAAATGAGGAACGGCGAACGAATCTGGCTCCACACTCCGCAATTAAAACCGGCGGGACGATATTTAAAGGACCAAATGTGCCTCATTTAGGTTCTTAAGGTACTTTATTTCTTACATATTAGGTAGTTAAAATGATTTTCAACTTACCTCGGTGACTTTCCCATAACTCCCGATTTACGCCAGGTGATCAGTCAAAAATAAAGTAAATAAATGAAATAAAATAATATTTCACAACGTAAAAAAATAAGTAAACCTACCTTTGAAACGATGTCACCTGCACTCCCCTGTTCCGATGACTGATGTCTCTCCGATGTCTCCCTCTCCGATGTCTCCCTCTCCGATGTCTCCCTCTATGATGTCTCCCCCCCCCCCCCCACCCGATGTCTACCTCTACGAGGTCTCCCCCTCCACGGCTCCAATGTCTCATGTCCCCTCTCGACCTTTGCCCCCCTCCCCCGATCTTTGCCTCCCCCGCTCTTTGTTCCCTCCTCCATTTTTGTCCCTTCCCCCCCACACTCTCTGTTGCAGCTGTCAATCAGGCTGGCTGCTGGGCACAAAACCCAGAAACAAGATTAATGAGCATCAATTACCTTGCGATCGCGTGGGGAAAGGTAAGTTTTTATTTTTAGGGTTTGCCGCACGCCCATTGACCCCCCCCCTTCCCACCCCCGCTGCCATCCCGCCACCCTTTTAAAATTGAGCCCTTTGTGTCCTCCTCACAGCTTACTTTCCCACCGAGCTTTGTATCATCAACAATCTTGGATACATTACATTCGGTCCTTTTATCCAAGTCATTAATATAGATTGTAAATAGCTGAGGCCCAAGCACTGATCCTGGTGGTACCCCACTAGTTACAGCCTGCCAACCTGAAAATGACCCGTTTATCCCTACTCTCTGTTTTCTGTTCGTTAACCAATCCTCTATCCATGATAATATGTTAATCCCAACCCATGAGCCATTACCTTATGTGGCACCTCATCGAATGCCTTTTGAAAATCCAAATATACTACATCCACTGGTTCCCCTTTATCTACCCTGCTAGTTACATCCTCAAAAAACTCTAATAAATTTGTCAAACACGAATCATATTATGATGTTCTTAGTGCCCTGTTACCACTTCCTTAATAACGGATTCCAGCATTTTCCCGATGACTGATGTCAGGCTAGCTGGCCTGTAATTCCCTGTTTTCTCTCTCCCTCCCTTCTTGAATAGTGGGGTTATATTTGCTACCTTCCAATCCGCTGGGACCATTCTAAATCTAGGGAATTTTGGAAGATCATACCCAATGCATCCACTATCTCTGCATCGACCTCTTTTAGAACCCTCAGATGTAGGCCATCAGGTCCAGGGGATTTATTAGCTTTTAGTCCAACGCACATACAAATTAAGAGCAGGAGAAGGCCATTCGGCCCCTCGAGCCTGCTCTGCCATTTGATAAGATCATGGCTGATCTGATTATGACCTCAACCCTACTTTCCCGACTACCCACTTTAACCTTTGACTCCCTTGTTAATCAGGAATCTATCGAACTCAGCCTTAAAAATATTCAGTGACCCTGCCTCCACCGCTCTCTGGGGAAGGGAGTTCCACAGACTAACGACCCTCTGAGAGAAAAAAATTCTCCTCATCTCTGTCTTAAATGGGAGACCCCTTATTTTTAAACTGTGGCCCCTAGTTCTAGTCTCTCCCACAAGGGGAAACATCCTCTCAGCATCTACCCCTTCTAGTCCCCTCAGGATCTTACATGTTTCAATAAGATCACCTCTCATTCTTCTAAACTCCAGTGTATACAGGCCCAACTTGTCCAACGTTTCCTCAAAAGATAACCCCTCATCCCAGGAATCAGTCGAGTGAACCTTCTCTGAACCGCCTCTAAAGCAATTATGTCCTTTCTTAAATAAGGAGACCAAAACTGCACACAGTATTCTAGATGTGGTCTCACCAATGCCCTGTACAACTGTAGCAAAATACCTCTACTTTTATATTCCATTCCCCTTGCAATAAATGACAACATTCCATTTGCCTTCCTAATCACTTGCTGTACCTGCGCACTAACTTTTTGTGATTCATGTACTAGGACACCCAGATCCCATTAGTTTCTCGAGTACTTTTTCTCTACTGATAATAATTACTTTACATTCCTCACTCTCATTAGCCCCTTGGTTCCCCATTATTTCTGGTATGCTTTTTGTGTCTTCTACTGTGAGGACAGATGCAAAGTATTTGTTTAACGCACCTGTCATTTCCTGATTTACCATTATAATTTCTCCTGTCTCAGCCTCTAGGGGACCAATGTTTACTTTTGCTACTCTCTTCCTTTTTGCATACTTGTAGAAGCTCTTACAATCTGTTTTTATATTTCTTGCTAGTTTACTTCCATATTCTTTTTTCTCCCTTTTTATCAATTTTTGGGTCGTCCTTTGCTGGTTTCTAAAACTTTCCCAATCCTCAGGCTTATTACTCTTCTTGGCAACATAATCGGCCTCTTCTTTTAATCTAATACTATCCTTAACTTCTTTAGTTAGCCACGGGTGGATCACTTTTCCTGTGGAGTTTTTATTTCTCAATGGAATGTATATTTGTTGAGAATATTGAAATATTTCTTTAAATGTTTGTCATTGCTTTTCAACCGTCAAACCTTTTAATTTAATTTCCCAATCTACCTTAGCCAACTCGCTCCTCATACCTATGTAATTGGCTTTATTTAAGTTTAAGACTCTAGCTTCAGACTTAAGTACGTTACTCTCAAACTCAATATGAAATTCTATCATATTGTGATCACTCTTCCCCAGAGGATCCTTTACTGTGCGATTACTGATTGGCCCTGTCTCATTTCACAATACAAGATCTAAAATAGCCTGTTCCCTGTTTGGTTCCATGACGTATTTCTCTAGGAAACTGTCTTGAATGCATTTCATGAACTTGTCCTCCAAACTACCTTTGCCAATTTGATTTGCCCAGTCTATATGAAGATTAAAGTCCCACATGATTACTGCATTAGCTTTGTTACAAACTCCTATTATTTCATGATTAATACTTTGTCCAAAGGCATAGCTACTATTAGGGGGCCTATAAACTGCTCCCACCAGTGTTTTCTGCCCCTTGTTATTTCTTATTTCCATCCAGACTGATTCTACTTCCTGATCTCCTGAGCTAAGGTCCTTTCTCACCACTGTCCTTATGTTGTCCTTTATTATTAGGGCTACACCCCCTCCTTTTCCATTCTGCCTGTACTTTCTAAACGTCATGTACCCTCTGCTATTTCCTCCCTTGCTTCTCATAACAGCCTGGGATACATTTCATCCAGGCCTGGTAATTTATATGCTTTCAAGATGCTGAACCCTTTAATATTTCCTCTCTCACTATGTTTACCCCATCCAATATTTCACACTCCTCCTCCTTAACTATGATGTTTGCATCGTCCCCCTCTTTTGTGAAGACAGGCGCAACGTATTCATTAAGAACCATACCCACATCTACCGCCTCCACACATAGGTAACCTTTTTGGTCTCTAACAGACCCTACTCTTTCCTTAGTTATCCTCTTGACCTCTATGTATTTATAAAACAGTTTAATAAAATTGTCATTTTCCTAAATGAGAACTGGTCTATCTTTGTCCGTTTCCATAACGACGCAAGTCTAACTGAGTTATGATCACTACCACCAAAATGCTCTCCCACTGATAACACAAGGTTCTTGCTCTAATTTCCCCGCCTTCTCCAGGGACAGACAATAAATGCTGACCTTTCCAGCGATACCCACATCCCATGAACAAATTTTTAAAAAGTAATTTTCAGCATGAAGACTTGGCAATGCATGTCTGGAAATCACATATATGTGACCCTTAAATTTTTAATACGTTAAAAATAATGGATAGAAAGTCATGGGTGGTACATGCTACTGGTAAGTGAAGTTCCCCACCAGTCACTCAAACTCAAACCAAGAGTTACCACTCATAACACCACCTGATCTGAAATATTTACCCCCACCAGTCCTCTTACATGACATTTACAAAAAGATTATCCAACATTGGGAGGCCAAACTTCCAGACTTGTCTAATGCTAATGAGCAAGTAGACATGGCCGAGTCCTGAAGGACATAACTGCCAGACTGGGCCTGCGGCAGGTGGTGAGCGAAACAACATGAGCGAAAAACCTACTTGACCTCGTCCTCACCAATCTACCTGTTGCAGATGCATCTTTCCATGACAGTATTGGTAAAAGTGACCACCGCACAGTCCTTGTGGAGGTGAAGTACCGTCTTCGCACTGAGGACACCATCCAACATGTTGTGTGGCACTATCATCGTGCTAAATGAGATAGATTCAGAACAGATCTAGCAGCTCAAAACTGGGTATCTATGAGGTGCTGTGGGCCATCAGCAGCAGCAGATTTGTATTCCAGCACAATCTGTAACCACATGGCCTGGCATATTCCTCAATCTACCATTAACAACAAGCCAGGGGATCAACCCTGGTTCAATGAGGAGTGTAGGAGAGCATGCCAGGAGCAGCACCAGGTGAACCTAAAAATAAGGTGCCAACCTGGTGAAGCTACAACTTAGGACAACATGCATGCTAAATAATGGAAGCAACATGCTATAGACAGAGCTAAGCGATTCCACAACCAACCAGATCAAAGCTCTGCAGTCCTGCCACATCCAGTCATGAATGGTGGTGGACAATTAAACAACTAACGGGAAGAGGAGGCTCTGCAAACATCCCCATCCTCAATGATGGCTGAGTCCAGCACGTGAGTGCAAAAGACAAGGCTGAAGCGTTTGCAACCATCTTCAGCCAGAAGTACAGAGCAGATGATCCATCTCGGCCTCCTCCCGATATCCCCACTATCACAGAAGCCAGTCTTCAGCCAATTCGATTCCCTCCACGTGATATCAAGAAACGGCTGAATGCACTGGATACAGCAAAGGCTATGGGCCCCGACAACGTCCCGTCTGTAGTGCTGAAGTCTTGTGCTCCAGAACTAGCCGCACCTCCAGTGAAACTGTTCCAGTACAGCTACAACACTGGCATCTACCCGACAATGTGGAAAATTGCCCAGGTATGTCCTGTCCACAAAAAGCAGGACAAATCCAATCCGGCCAATTACCACTCCATCAGTCTACTCTCAATCATCAGCAAAGTGATGGAAGGTGTTGTCGACAGTGCTATCAAGCGGCACTTACTCACCAATAACCTGCTCACTGATGCTCCGCCTGGGTTCCGCCAGGACCACTTGGCTCCAGATCTCATTACAGTCTTGGTCCAAACATGGACAAAAGAGCTGAATTCCAGAGGTGAGGTGAGAGTGACTGCCCTTGACATCAAGGCAACATTTGACCGAGTGTGGCACCAAGGAGCCCGAGTAAAACTGAAGTCAATGGGAATCAGGGGGAAAACTCTCCAGTGGCTGGAGTCATACCTAGCACAAAGGAAGATGGTAGTGGTTGTTGGAGGCCAATCATCTCAGCACCAGGACATTGCTGCAGGAGTTCCTCAGGGCAGTGTCCTAGGCCCAACCAACTTCAGCTGCTTCATCAATGACCATCCCTCCATCATAAGGAAAGAAATGGGAATGTTCGCTGATGATTGCACAGTGTTCAGTTCCATTCGCAACCCCTCAGATAATGAAGCAGTCCGTGCCCGCATGCAGCAAGACCTGGACAACATCCAGGCTTGGGCTCATAAGTGGCAAGTAACATTTGTGCCAGACAAGTGCCAGGCAATGACCATCTCCAACAAGAGAGAGTCCAACCACCTCCCCTTGACATTCAGTGGCATTACCAACACCGAATCCCCCACCATCAACATCCTGGGGGGTCACCATTGACCAGAAACGTAACTGGACCAGCCATATAAATACTGTGGCTACAAGAGCAGGTCAGAGGCTGGGTATTCTGCGGCGAGTGACTCACCTCCTGACTCCCAAAGCCTTTCCACCATCTACAAGGCACAAGTCAGGAGTATGATGGGATACTCTCCACTTGCCTGGATGAATGCAGATCCAACAACAGTCAAGAAGCTTGACACCATCCAGGACAAAGCAGCCCGCTTGATTGGCACCCCATCCACCACCCTAAACATTCACTCCCTTCACCACCAGCGCACTGTGGCTACAGTGTGTACCATCCACAGGATGCACTGCAGCAACTCGCCAAGGCTTCTTCGACAGCACCTCCCAAACCCGTGACCTCTACCACCTAGAAGGACAAGGGCAGAAGGTACATGGGAACAACACCACCTTTTTTTATCCGTTCATGGGTTGTGGGCGTCGCTGATGAGGCCAGCATTTATTGCCCATCCTGCACGTTCCCCTCCAAGTCACACACTTTCCCGACTTGGAAATATATCACCGTTCCTTCATCGTCGCTGGGTCAAAATCCTGGAACTCCCTACCTAACAGCACTGTGGGAGAACCTTCACCACAGGGACTGCAGCGGTTCAAGAAGGCGGCTCACCACCACCTTCTCAAGGGCAATTAGGGATGGGCAATAAATGCCGGCCTCGCCAGCGACGCCCAAATCCCATGAATGAATAAAAAACAGTGGTGGATAGTAGGGAGGAAATGATTACTACTACTTGAAGTATCCCTAGTCCAAGGATACCCACTCCAAAGATCCCTATTCCAAAAATCGTTATTCCAAGATCCCTATTCCAAAGATCCCGACTCCAAGATCCCTACTCCAAGATCCCTACTCCAAGATACCCCACTCCAAGATACCCCACTCCAAGATACCCTGCTCCAAGATCCCTACTCCAAGATCCCACTCCAAGATCCCTACTCCAAGATCCCTACTCCAAGATCCTTACTCCAAGATACCCTACTCCAAGATCCCGACTCCAAGTTACCCCACTCCAAGATCCTTACTTCAAGATCCCTACTCCAAGCTCCTTACTCCAAGATCCCTACTCCAAGATCCTTACTCCAAGATCCTTACTCCAAGATCCCTACTCCAAGATACCCCACTCCAAGATACCCTACTCCAAGATCCCTACTCCAAGATCCTTACTCCAAGATCCCTACTCCAAGATACCCCACTCCAAGATCCCTACTCCAAGATCCTTACTCCAAGATCCCTACTCCAAGATCCTTACTCCAAAACCCCTACTCCAAGTTACCCCACTCCAAGATCTTTACTCCAAGATACCCTACTCCAAGATCCCCACTCCAAGATCCTTAATCCAAGATCCCTACTCCAAGATCCCTACTCCAAGATCCTTACTCCAAAACCCCTACTCCAAGTTACCCCACTCCAAGATCCTTACTCCAAAACCCCTACTCCAAGTTACCCCACTCCAAGATCCTTACTCCAAAACCCCTACTCCAAGTTACCCCAATCCAAGATCCTTACTCCAAGACCCCTACTCCAAGATACCCTACTCCAAGATCCCGACTCCAAGATCCCGACTCCAAGATACCCTACTCCAAGATACCCCACTCCAAGATCCCTACTCCAAGATCCCTACTCCAAGATCTTTACTCCAAGATACCCCACTCCAAGATCCCTACTCCAAGATACCCTACTCCAAGATCCCCACTCCAAGATCCTTAATCCAAGATCCCTACTCCAAGATCCCTACTCCAAGATCCTTACTCCAAAACCCCTACTCCAAGTTACCCCACTCCAAGATCCTTACTCCAAAACCCCTACTCCAAGTTACCCCACTCCAAGATCCTTACTCCAAAACCCCTACTCCAAGTTACCCCAATCCAAGATCCTTACTCCAAGACCCCTACTCCAAGATACCCTACTCCAAGATCCCGACTCCAAGATCCCGACTCCAAGATACCCTACTCCAAGATACCCCACTCCAAGATCCCTACTCCAAGATACCCTACTCCAAGATACCCTACTCCAAGATCACTACTCCAAGATACCCCACTCCAAGATCCCTACTCCAAGATCCCTACTCCAAGATCTTTACTCCAAGATCCCTACTCCAAGATACCCTGCTTCAAGATCCCTACTCCAAGATCCCTACTCCAAGATCCCTACTCCAAGATACCCTACTCCAAGATCCCTACTCCAAGATCCCTACTCCAAGATCCCTACTCCAAGATACCCCACTCCAAGATCCTTACTCCAAGATCCCTACTCCAAGATCTTTACTCCAAGATCCCTATTCCAAGATACCCTGCTTCAAGATTCCTACTCCAAGATCCCTACTCCAAGATCCATACTCCAAGATCCCTACTCCAAGATCCCTACTCCAAGATACCCCACTCCAAGATACCCCACTCCAAGATCCCTACTCCAATATACCCCACTCCAAGATCCTGACTCCAAGATCCCGACTCCAAGATACCTTACTTCAAGATCCCTACTCCAACATCCCTACTCCAAGATCCCTACTCCAAGATCCTTACTCCAAGATCCCTACTCCAAGATACCCTGCTTCAAGATCCCTACTCCAAGATCCCTACTCCAAGATACCCTACTCCAAGATCCCTACTCCAAGATCCCTACTCCAAGATACCCCACTCCAAGATACCCCACTCCAAGATCCCTACTCCAAGATACCCCACTCCAAGATCCTTACTCCAAGATCCCTACTCCAAGATACCTTACTTCAAGATCCCTACTCCAAGATCCCTACTCCAAGATCCCGACTCCAAGATACCCCACTCCAAGATCCCTAAGAACCATTCGATAAGGAACCACATAAAAGGTTGTTAGACAAGACAAGGACTCATGGAGTTGGGGGTAATATATTAGTGGATAGAGGATTGGTTAACGGACAGAAAACAGAGAGTAGGGATAAGCAGGTCATTTTCAGGTTGGCAGGCTGTAACGAGTGGGGTGCCACAAAGATCGGTACTTGGGCCAAAGCTATTTACAATTTATATTAATGACTGAGTTGAAGGGACCGAGTGTAATGTATCGAAGTTTGCCGACGATATAAAGCTAGGTGGGAAAGTCAACTGTGAAGAGGACACAGAGTATGCAAAGGGATATAGACAGGTTAGGTAGGGACAACATCCCAGCTGTAGTGCTGAAGACTTGTGCTCCAGAACTAGCTGCGCCTCCAGCCAAGCTGTTCCAGTACTACAACACTGGCATCTACCCGACAATGTGGAAAATTGCCCAGGTATGTCCTGTCCAAAAAAGCAGGACAAATCCAATCTGGCCAATTACCGCCCCGTCGGTCTACTCTCAATCATCAGCAAAGTGATGGAAGGTATCGTCGACAGTGCTATCAAGCGGCACTTACTCACCAATAACTTGCTCACCGATGCTCAGTTTGGGTTCCGCCAGGACCACTCAGCTCCAGACCTCATTACAGACTTGGTTCAAACATGGACCAAAGAGCTGAATTCCAGAGGTGAGGTGAGAGTGACTGCCCTTGACATCAAAGCAGCATTTGACCGAGTGTGGCACCAAGGAGCCCTAGTAAAACTGAAGTCAATGGGAATCAGGGGGTAAACTCTCCAGTGGCTGGAGTCATACCTAGCACAAAGGAAGATGGTAGTGGTTGTTGGAGGCCAATCATCTCAGCACCAGGACATTGCTGCAGGAGTTCCTCAGGGCAGTGTCCTAGACCCAACCATCTTCAGCTGCTTCATCAATGACCTTCCCTCCATCATAAGGTCAGAAATGGGAATGTTCACTGATGATTGCACAGTGTTCAGTTCCATTCGCAACCCCTCAAATAATGAAGCAGTCCGAGCCCGCATGCAGCAAGACCTGGACAACATCCAGGCTTGGGTTGATAAGTGGCAAGTAACATTGGCGCCAGACAAGTGCCAGGCAATGACCATCTCCAACAAGAGAGAGTCTAACCACCTCCCCTTGACATTCAACGGCATCACCATCGCCGAATCCACCACCATCAACATCCTGGAGGTCACCATTGACCAGAAACTTAACTGGACCAGCCATATAAATACTGTGGCTACTAGAGCAGGTCAGAGGCTGGGTATTCTGCAGCGAGTGACTCACCTCCTGACTCTCCAAAGCCTTTCCACCATCTACAAGGCACAAGTCAGGAGTGTGATGGAATACCCCCCACTTGCCTGGATGAGTGCAGCTCCAACAACAGTCAAGAAGCTCGACACCATCCATGACAAAGCAGACGCTTGATTGGCACCCCATCCACCACCCTAAACATTCACTCCCTTCACCACCGGCACACTGTGGCTGCAGTGTGTACCATCCACAGGATGCACTGCAGCAACTCGCCAAGGCTTCTTTGACAGCACCTCCCAAACCCGCGACCTTTTTTTTTATTCGTTCATGGGATGTGGGTGTCGCTGGCGAGGTCGGCATTTATTGTTCATCCCTAATTGCCCTTGAGAAGGTGGTGGTTAGCCGCCTTCTTGAACCGCTGCAGTCCGTGTGGTGACGGTTCTCCCACAGTGCTGTTAGGAAGGGAGTTCCAGGATTTTGACCCAGCGACGATGAAGGAACGGCGCTATATTTCCAAGTCAGGATGGTGTGTGATTTGGAGGGGAACATGCAGGTGGTGTTGTTCCCATGTGCCTGCTGCTCTTGTCCTTCTAGGTGGTAGAGGTCACGGGTTTGCCACCTGGAAGGACAAGAGCAGCAGGCACATGGGAACAACACCACCTGCACGTTCCCCTCCAAGTCACACACCATCCCGACTTGGAAATATATCGGCGTTCCTTCACCATCGCTGGGTCAAAATCCTGGAACCCCCATCCTAACAGCACTGTGGGAGAACTTTCACCACACAGACTGCAGCGATTCAAGAAGGCGGCTCACCACCACCTTCTCAAGGGCAATTAGGGATGGGCAATAAATGCTGGTCTCGCCAGCAACGCCCACATCCCATGAACGAATAAAAAAAAGTGAATGGGCAAGAAGGTGGTAGATGGAATATAATGTGGGGAAATGTAAAGTTATTCACTTTGGTAGGAAGAATGGAAAAACAGAATTTTTTTAAATGGTGAGAAACTATTAAATGTTGGGGTTCAGATGGATTTGGGTGTCCCGGTACAAGAAACACAAAAAGTTAGCATGCAGGTATAGCAAGCAATTAGGAAGGCAAATGGCATGTTGGCCTTTATTGCAAGTTGGAGTACAAGAGTAAGGAAATCCTACTGCAATTGTACAGGGTTTTGGTGAGACCTCACCTGGAGTACTGTGCACAGTTTTGGTCTCCTTATATCAGGAAGAATATACATGCTGTAGAGGCGGTGCAACGAAGGTTCACTAGATTGATTCCTGAGATGAGAGGGTTGTCCTGTGAGGAGAGATTCAGTAGAATGGGCCTATACTCTCTGGAGTTTAGAAGAATGAGAGGTGATCTCATTGAAACATAAGATTCAGAGAGGGCTTGACAGGGTAGATACTGAGAGGCTGTTTCCCCTGACTGGAGAGTCTAGAACTAGAGGGACATAGTTGCAGGAAAAGGGGTCGGCCATTTAGGACTGAGATGAGGAGGAATCTCTTCACTCAAAGGGTTGTGAACCTTTGGAATTCTCTACCCCGGAGGGTTGTAGATGCTGAGTCGTTGAATATATTCAAGGCTGAGATAGATAGATTTTTGGACTCTAGGGGAATCAAGGGATATGGGGATCAGGCAGGAAAGTGGAGTGAGGTCAAAGATCAGCCATAATCTGATTGAATGGCAGAGTAGGTTCGAGGGGCCTTATGGCCTACTCCTGCTCCTATTTCTTATGTTTTTATGTTCTTACATTCTTATAACCCTACTACAAGGATCCACTACTCCGAGGATCCCTACTCCAAGATCACTATTTCAACCATACCCCAAGATGGCTACTTGAACCCTACTCGAAGGATCCCTATACCAAAGATCCCAATTCCAAGGATCCCTCCTCCAAAAATCCCAACTCCAAGGATCCCTCCTCCAAAGACCCCACTCCAAAAATCCCTATTCTAAGATCCTTACTCCTCGGTCCCTTCTCCGAGATTCCTACTCTGAGACCCTTACTCCCAGATCCTTTCTCCAAGATCCCTACTCCAAGGATCACCATTCAAAAGATCCCCACTCCAAGGATGCCCACTCTAAGGATCCCCACTCTAAGGATCCCCACTCCAAGGATCCCCACTCCAAGGATCCCCACTCCAAGGATGCCCATTCCAAGGATCCCTACTCCAAGGATCCCCACTCCAAGGATCCCCACTCCAAGGATCCCTACTCCAAGGATCCCCACTCCAAGGATCCCCACTCCAAGGATCCCCACTCCAAGGATCCCCACTCCAAGGGTCCCCACTCCAAGGGTCCCTACTCCAAGGATCCCTACTGTAAGGATCCCCATTCAAAAGATCCCCACTCCAAGGATCCCCACTCCAAGGATGCCCACTCTAAGGATGCCCACTCCAAGGATGCCCATTCCAAGGATCCCAATTCCAAGGATCCCAATTCCAAGGATCCCTATTCTAAGGATCCCCATTCAAAAGATCCCCACTCCAAGGATGCCCACTTCATCATTATTCCAAGTATTGTTGCTCTAAGGTTTCAAACTCCAAGGAATCCCACTTCAACAATACAAGTCCCTTACCAGTAGTGTCAGGGGACGTGTCCAGCACTGTGCCACCCCCCGCAAACCCTTTTGCAGTATGACCTATTTGGAGGATGGCGAGGAGCAAAACCACAAGCCCCCTTGACAGATGCTGAAGAAACTCACCTGACCCTTTCCTGAGCCACTCACAACTGTCTCCCTACCACAGAACAGGTCCTCCCTCCCCCTGACAATATCATTACTCCATCCTAACAACTAAAAAGAGAAGCCTGACAGTCAGATCTGCCCCTTCCTCTGATTCCTGCACCATCAACCTTTAAACCCACACTTGCTTTCCCTGCTCCTGCACCTTCAGAACGCACCAATATGACAATAATAGATTATTAAAAGTACTTCATTGAAACAAGTGGGCCTATGTGTCTACTGCTCGTCAGCACACTGCTTCCCTCTTACCCACCACTTACAAGGCTAATTGCACAGGCACCCTAACAGTTGATCAGGCTGCTGCAGCCATCCCATGCCTTGTGGAAAGGCAAGAACACATTCAAAGGGGAAAGCACTTCAAAGGCTATGAGAAGATCAAATCAAAGCTTCAGGCATTAGATTTTAGCTGTCTCCAAAATGCAGGAACAGCTGCAATCACTTTCCTGGTTCCAGAATAGCACAAATTAAACGATACAAGTTCAACAGTAGTTTGTGTCACGGGCTCATCCTGCACCAGCCTCTTTAATGCAGCTGCTACCTTTCAGGTCGCAGAAGTGCCTGGACTTCCTGTCCCCCGTGAGCTTGTGCCCATCAGCTCATTGTCACATGCGCCCGATGTACACTCACTGGGGCCGATTTTCGGATGGCCGAGCAGGTGCGTTGGGGCCAGGGGGGCTCCAAAAACAGCAGAAATCCAGAGCTGGTTCGGAGCCCGTCTCCAACCCGCTGACTTCCGGGTTCCCCAGTGACGCATTTGCGTGCGCGCCTCCCGAATACGGGACTCCCACCGGCAATTAAAGCCGGTAGGATGCTGATTTACATAGATTGTCAGATAGTTGAGGGACTTGAGAGACTTCATTGGGTGGACATTTTGGCAGGGGTGCAATTTTGAAGGATCCTCAGCGTGTTTCCCGTGCTATGGTGCAAAAGATTATTTGACAGGTGGGGGGAAAACCTCATTTATTGCAACCGGACACTCTGTCACTTCAGACAAAGTTTTGGCTGTAAGACCTTTGTCTTTCCACTCAAAATTCTTACTTTACATCCAAAACTCTGCAGTGCAAACACATTTACCTACTTTGCAGACCCCTCAAACTCACATCGTCAGGATGGGGGGGCGCCATGGCTGCATTCATCCTTCATCTGAGGACGAGCAACATCACCAGCCTCGCCAGGCACGGCGTCCACCTCCGCCACGACACAGTGCTGTGCCACAGGCACCTGCACAAGAGCACGGAGGGCAACAACAGAGAGAGCGACGTCGCAGGAGGCACTACCCTCGCAACAGGGTCTACAGACCGAGGCTCAGCTTCCTGGACCTCTTTGAGGAGCAAAACATATGGAGGCTCAGAGTCAGTTGCTAGGTAGTCGCAGACATCTGTAGCCTCCTTCATGCCGAGCTGCTCCGGGCTGGCCCGAGCAGCATCTCACCTGTCACTGTCAAAGTCACCACTGCCCTCAACTTGTTCGCCTCCGGATTATTCCAGGGTGCCACCGGGGACATCAGTCGTCTGCACACAAGTGCATAAGGCAGGTCAACAACGGCTTGTTTCGCAGGGCCTCGCACTATGTCAACTTCCCCATGGATGACCTCAGCCAGACGGAGAGGGCAGTGGGATTCCACGCTGTGGCTGGCTTCCCACAGTACAGGGTGTAATCGATTGCACCCATATAGCAATACGAGCACCTCCACACGAGCCAGGACTGTTCATCAACAGGAAGGGCTATCACTCCATCAACACTCAGCTTGTTTGTGATCATTGCAAGAGATTCCTTCACGTGTGCGCCAGATACCCTGGCAGCTGCCACGATTCCTTCATCCTCCGGGAGCCCAACATCCCGCCCCTCTTCCACGCACCGAACACCCGCAAGGGCTGGCTCCTCGGGGACAAGGGATACCCCCTGCACACGTGGCTCATGACAACTCTGAGGAACCCCACCACTGAGCAACAGTGTCGATATAACGACAGCCACATCGCCACCAGGTCTACAATTGAGCATGTTATAGGGCTGCTCAAGATGCGCTTCAGGTGCCTTGATCATTCTGGGGGAGCACTTCAGTACACACCAGACAGAGTGGGACGCATTATAGTCGTGTGCTGTGCCCCGCACAACATGGCACAACGGAGAGGGGTGTCACTGGAGGAGGCCCCATCCACATCTGCCACCCACAGTGAGGAGGAGGAGGAGGAGGAGGAGGAGGAGCAACCCATGGGCAGAACAGCGTCTCACCTGGCTGCTCGTGAGGCCAGGGAGTCACTGATATGTGAAAGGTTCTCCTAACATCAGACAGTGTGAAGAGCCCAGTCCTCACCATCTGGACAGAGCAGTGCCCACACCAGCCCCCTCCCCCATTCCCTGCACAAAACAGTCGTGCAACTACACATACACCCACTGTAGAGTGACCCAATGGGTGGTATCAAGTGTGGGTGTTCATGGTGAACCTCATGAAAGGGCCTTATTACAGAAGCCAGTCAAGAATGGCCAAGACGTGGCAGTAGCGGTGACAATAATAATATTTAATGAGTTTAACAAAATGCAAATATAAATAAAAAACATGACCAACTGTCAAACACCCTTGTGCATCCTCTCTGTGCTCACAAAACCTTCACCTTTCGCTTCCGACTACTCCCATGTGGTGCATCCCCTGTGGCTGCAGCAGAGGTAGTGGCAGGTTGCTCTTGTTCATGCCCTGACCGATTAGATGCTTTGGGCCTACACCCTCTAGGCTTCAGTGCCCATGAGGACCCCTCCAAAGACTGCTCCACCTGCACTTGTACAGGGGCAGACTCGACCACCTGGAGAGGGGGCAGCACTGCGGGTACTGGTTGAGAGGGGGCAACGGGAGAGAGACGTGGGGGCACTTTGAGTGGCGTCCTCACTTCCATGTCCCCTTCCGCCATCATCCCTCCCCTGGGCCAGGTCCACATCACTCCTACCACTCTGCTGGACGATAGTTTGGAGGACATGTGTGAAGCCTTGTATGGCCAGTGCTAGTGTATCTGCCTGCCTGTTTAAGGCGGCAGAATGTTGTTCACCCTGAGTCTGAAGGGCCGTTGTCAGGACCTCAATGGACTCATTGGTGAGCCGTGCTTGAAGCTCACTGGAGGCTAGCCTTCCCTCCATCGCAGACATTCCCGCACTTACCCACGACACTATCTCAGAGATGCCCTCACGTCCCTGTGACAGTATCTCAGAGATGCCCTCACGTCCCTGTGACACTATCTCAGAGATGCCCTCACGTCCCTGTGACAGTATCTCAGAGATGCCCTCACGTCCCTGTGACACTATCTCAGAGATTCCCTCCCGTTCCTGTGCCACCATTCCACTCATGCAGGAGTTGGACTCCTCCATCCTCTGTGCGATTGTGGAGAGTCCGTGTGGCACCTGTTCCAGCACCTCGCAAATATGCTGCTGCCCCTCGATCATTCTCCTTTTAAAGGATGGCCCCCAGGATTCAGCATCTGTGTCCAGCTGAGCAGAGCCAGGAGAAGAGTGCTCCCATCGATGCAGACTCTCCACAGCTGCCCCTGCCACCAGTGTCTGCTCGTGCTCACTTGTGCATGGTGACTCACCATGTGCGACCCCAACTAAATGAGGACAGGGACCCACCGAGGTGTGTGTATCTGTGCTGGTGGATGGGTTGCCCAGATGTGATGTGCCCCCTCAGAGGCCGCAGGTCCTCTGAGGAATCGCCCTCTGCCCTCACAGCGGTCACTGAAGGCCCTGTAAGAGAACAGAAGTCAATATTAAGCATGTTGACAGATGTTGAGGTGCTGAAGATGGCAAGGCATGTTAACATCATTTGCTATTGTGAGTACTGAATGTTAAAGTTCTGTTTCCGGACATTTGTCGGGTGCCAGTCTCGGTGTCCTTGATAGACAGGCACTCGAGGGTGCGGCTCAGCTCCAGCGCCTCCTGCTCCCCGTCAGTGAGGACGACCTGATGTTCTCTGGTCTTCGCCCTCTCCAGTGCATTCTGGGCTCTCTTCTCCTATAAGGGGAGAAAGTAGAGAGGCATGAGTGAGGGACGGTGACGTGGCCAACTGCTGAATGCATTGGTTTGGGTGAGGCTGACCGTGAAAGAGATGCATCAGAGGGTGAGTATGAGGCAGAGTCATGACATTGTATGAGGATTGGGTTGAGTGGTAGTGGTGGGGTGAGTACTGGGGAGGTGAGGAAGTGCAGGTAAGTTGAGGATGAGCTTTGAGTGGGTGTGAGGAGTGATGTGATGGAGTAGTGTTGGCAGTGCAGAATGAGTTGTGGGGTGGGGGCGGTGATGTGGAAGACGGAATGTAGGAGAATGAGTAAGTGTACTCACTTTGACTGACCTAGTTAGGTCACTGAAGCGCTTCCTGCACTGGATCCAGATGTGGGAGATGTTGCTGCTGTTGGCGACCTCCTCTGCCACCTCGAGCCAGGCCTTCTTGGTGGTAGAGGCAGGCCACTTCCTCCTGTCTACCGGGTAAAACACATCCCTCCTCCTCCTCACCCCATCCAGACGCACCTGGAGTGAGGCATCACTGAACTTAGGAGCAGCCTTTCCCCTGGGCTGCTCCATTGTGCTGTTTGGGTTTTTGCTCCAGGAGCAGCCATTGGAGGACTGCCCCTTTAAATAGGGCTCCTCCAGCTACAGCCTGTGATGCGGGTGCGCAGTCCGCCCGCTGCGCAGGTTTCTGAAACCTGGAAGCCACGTTAAATGGCTCCAATTTACCCGTGATCGTGTGGGGAACGGACGGATTTTCAATTGCCCCCCCGCCGCCATCCCACCTCCCTGGTAATATCGGGGCCATTGTGTTCAAATGAATCCCACAAGGAAGGAGCAGGTCCGGAGGGAGCACCTTTGTCTCAGCTGGGCCTGAGGAGCGCTGAGTAATGCAAATCTCACTGCTCTAACCCTTCAAATTTTTATTCCTAATAACATCAACTTGCATTTATATAATGCCTTTAACGTATTAAAAGGCCCCAAGGTGCATCACAGGAGCATAGGAAACATAATTTGACGCCAAGCCATATAAGGAGATATTAGGACAGGTGACCAAAAGCTTGGTCAAAGAGATAGGTTATAAGAAGTGTCTTAAAGGAGGAGAGAGGGGTACGGAGGCAGAGGTTTAGGGAGGGAATTCCAGAGCTTAGGGCCTAGGTAGCTGAAGGCACGGCCGCCAATGGTGGAGTGATGAAAATCGGGGATGAGCAAGAGGCAATAATTGGAGGAGTGCAGAGATCTCGGAGGGCTGTCGGGCTGGGGAAGATTACAGAGATAGGGAGGGGCGAGGCCATGGAGAGATTTGAAAACAAGGATTAGAATTTTAAATATGAGGCGTTGTTGGGCCGGGAGCCAACGTAGGTCAGCAAGCATAAGGGTGATGAGTGAATGGGACTTGGTATGAATTATGATATGGGCAGGATATGGGCTCAGAGTCAAATAGGATGCTGAGGTTGCAAACAGTCTGGTTCTGCCTCAAACAGCAACCAGGGAGAGGAATAGAATTAGTGGCTAGGGAATGGAGTTTGTGTTGGGGAAGAAGACAATGGCTTCGGTCTTCCCAATATTTAATTGGAGGAAGTTTCTGCTCATCCGATATGGGAGGTCGGACAAGCATCGTGAGAAATTAGGGACAGTGGAGGGGTCGAGAGATGTGGTGGTGATGTAGAGCTGGTAAACATGCTCATTGCTTTTTGCAGAACTGCTTCAAAGGTTCTTTGCAACTTCTTTATAAAAATTCATCCTTTCCAGAAGCTTCTGAACACTTTCCTGGCATACATTTTGGAAATGCTCGCGCGGTATTCTTAATCTCTCCAAATTAGGGATGGAGATAAACTTGGATTTATACTTTCATTTTCACTAAGGCAATCCCACTCATGGGAACAAAACATTAGCAACCAATCAAAAGCATTCATTCTGACACATGGATCCCTTCCAAGGTGTCCCTCAACTGGTCACTATGATTCCCAAATGTCAATTAGTTTGCGGAGGGCCAGATTTGACACTTTTTGCTGAAACTCGGGTCATGAGCAGGATACTGAGCCATTCTCTATTCCTACTAGTTGTTGCAAAACCCTTAGCACATTGCCCAGACCACTGTTCTACAAGCTTCAGAGATGTAATCCAGACCCATTCCCTTTGACCCTTTTGGTAACACCTGGACACATAAATTCCTTTGCCAGAGTTTCAGTTTTTCAGCATTCAAGCATTAACTTTTTGTTCTTTAAAATATCCGTATTGTGATTAAAAATGGCCAGCTGTCCCTCAATCCCACCACCCTTGGTCTTGGCGAGATCCATTGCCTCCCCCTGCCCAAGCATGACTTTGAATAGGTTTTAAGATCCTTCTCCAATGTTTCAAATCCCCCTGTGGCCTTGCTCCACTCTGAATTGGAAATACCTGCTGTTCCTGTCTGTGGATTATTGCTTGTTCCCCGCGCTCTCTGAAGCTGGTCTGTCACTTAAGATGTCCTTGCCCTCTGGAAATCTCTTCCAAAACCACTTTGTCTTGCTGTTTCCCTTTCTAAAAGTAAATACTTGCCTCTTTGGCTGCCCTTTGTATTCCTATTCCTAAATTCCTTACTTCCTGTTTGGTGTCCAGCTCTTCTCCTTGTAAAACGCTCAGATACCTTGTCTACATGATCAGCACCAAACAAACAGAAGTGTTTGTTACTGTTCCTGTTGTACCTCATCTTCTCTTTGAATGTTCTCAAGCCTGATGATGAGCTGCATTATTGGCTTTGACCCATTGCCTTGATTCTTCAATAAATACTTTTCATATAAATAAATATAACGACATTATCATAGCCTCTCTGAATAGATAACGGTAATACTGGGCCAGATTTTGCTGTCAAAATAACAGTGGAGCTAATGGCGCTCACCGTTATTTATGTGCAAGTGGTACAGCAACTTGAGGTGAGGAGCAGATGCACGGTTAAATGTGAATATCCAAAAGTTGCTGTCCAAGTTGCGCTGCTCTGCCATTAGCTTCGCGAAAACAGCATCTCGCTGTCTGTCTCACCATTGACATGCACTGAATGCCGTGAAGTTACTGTGTTTGCGGGGTGGATACAAACTAAACTTGCCACTGACAGTTAAGTCAAACGTAAATACCCTTTTAACGATGTGATAAGTGTTAATTACTGCTAATTAACCACTCTGGCACTGAAAATGAACAATTACAAGCGTGGAGTCTCATTCCTTCAGGTATTAATTGTTGTTGGAGATTTTTTAAATGTCAAATTTAATTTCTTTTTAAAATGTTGACTTTTCCTTTCTGTCTCTTTTTTTTCTCTCTATTAATTCAATCTTTCTTTCCCTCTCTTTCTGTACCTGATTTGACATTGAATTCACCCACTCCAATTTACACCTCCTTCTCAGTCTTCACCCACTGTTCATTTTTCAATCCTTCAATCTGACTGGTTAAGGAGATTCCCTGTAGCTTGCCCTGTTCACTCAGGTCCCAGATACCCTGTTTCCCTCGCTGTGATTTTATCAGTTCGCACTTTCAGCAACTTAGTGGGCAAAAATATTTTGAGCTAAAGTGTGCAGGGGGCAAGTGTAACTAACGGCAGACGCCATTAGATGTCCTGCCACAGCAAAATCTGTCCCAATATAGGTTCTCGTTTTCTCACAGATATATTAACGGAGATAGTTACTATTATACACAAAGCAGGAAGGGAAATCTACCCTCGAATGGGCCACAATAAATCTTCCTTCATACATCGAACAGCTTTAATTAATTTATACGGAGCTGCACAAAATGGGCTTTCTCATTCATTGGGCTCGATTTTACCAGCGGGTTCCGGGTGCGTTTCCTGCGGGGGGGCGTCGAAAATCGCGATATCCAGGTGCGTCACCGGATCGCGCCGCGATCCCGCCCACTTCCGGGTTCCACGCTGACGTGCGGGGCTGCGTGTGCAGGCCCCACTGGTGGGAATCCCGCAGGCAATTAAAGCCAGCGGGATGCCACTTGAGTGTATTTACCTTGCTCGTTGAGGTCATTAAATGACCTGATTCAGCTGTCTTAATAGGAAGTGTGGGATTTTACCTTCAACCGAGACTGTTTCACACACTGGGGTAAACAGTCTCATTCCAACTGGACGTGTTGCAGCCAGCAGCCTGTGGCAGCTGCCAAGGTGCACTCCACAGAGGGGGGGGGAAAGCCCTCACCCACGCAGGAGGCCACCGCGTCACATAGGGCAACCCCTGCCCTCCACCACCCCCCTCCAAGCCAGAGGAAACACCGACGTGAAACCGCAGCCCCAGTGCGAGGAAACACCTACCTACCCTGCACAACCCCTCAGACCAACACCTGCCAGATGGGTGGTGCGTTGACATCCTCGGACGACGAACAGCATGACCAGCCCCAGCAGCCTCGCAGTCCACGCCGTCCGCCGCAGCGACGTGGAGCCCCCCAACACGGTGCTGTGGCACATCCACCTGCACAGCAAAGGCTATGGGCCCCGACAACATCCCAGCTGTAGTGCTGAAGACTTGTGCTCCAGAACTAGCTGCACCTCTAGCCAAGCTGTTCCAGTACAGCTACAACACTGGCATCTACCCGACAATGTGGAAAATTGCCCAGGTATGTCCTGTCCACAAAAAGCAGGACAAATCCAATCCGGCCAATTACCTCCCCATCAGTCCACTCTCAATCATCAGCAAAGTGATGGAAGGTGTCGTCGACAGTGCTATCAAGCGGCACTTACTCACCAATAACCTGCTCACCGATGCTCTGTTTGGGTTCCGCCAGGACCACTCGGCTCCAGACCTCATTACAGCCTTGGTCCAAACATGGACAAAAGAGCTGAATTCCAGAGGTGAGGTGAGAGTGACTGCCCTTGACATCAAGGCAGCATTTGACTGAGTGTGGCACCAAGGAGCCCTAGTAAAATTGAAGTCCATGGGAATCAGGGGGAAAACTCTCCAGTGGCTGGAGTCATACCTAGCACAAAGGAAGATGGTAGTGGTTGTTGGAGGCCAATCATCTCAGCCCCAGGGCATTGCTGCAGGAGTTCCTCAGGGCAGTGTCCTAGGCCCAACCATCTTCAGCTGCTTCATCAATGACCTTCCCTCCATCATAAGGTCAGAAATGGGGATGTTCGCTGATGACTGCACAGTGTTCAGTTCCATTCGCAACCCCTCAGATAATGAAGCAGTCCGAGCCCGCATGCTGCAAGACCTGGACAACATCCAGGCTTGGGCTCATAAGTGGCAAGTAACATTTGCGCCAGATAAGTGCCAGGCAATGACCATCTCCAACAAGAGAGAGTCTAACCACCTCCCCTTTACATTCAACGGCATTACCATCGCCGAATCCCCCACCATCAACATCCTGGGGGTCACCATTGACCAGAAACTGAACTGGACCAGCCATATAAATACTGTGGCTACAAGAGCAGGTCAGAGGCTGGGTATTCTGCAGCGAGTGACTCACCTCCTGACTCCCCAAAGCCTTTCCACCATCTACAAGGCACAAGTCAGGAGTGTGATGGAATACTCTCCACTTGCCTGGATGAGTGCAGCTCCAACAACACTCAAGAAGCTCGACACCATCCAAGATAAAGCAGCCCGCTTGATTGGCACCCCATCCATCACCCTAAACATTCACTCCCTTCACCACCGGCGCACTGTGGCTGCAGTGTGCACCATCCACAGGATGCACTGCAGCAACTCGCCAAGGCTTCTTCGACAGCACCTCCCAAACCCGCGACCTCTACCACCTAGAAGGACGAGAGCAGCAGGCGCATGGGAACAACACCACCTGCACGTTCCCCTCCAAGTCACACACCATCCCGACTTGGAAATATATCACCGTTCCTTCATTGTCGCTGGGTCAAAATCCTGGAACTCCCTTCCTACCAGCACTGTGGGAGAACCTTCACCACACGGACTGCAGCGGTTCAAGAAGGCGGCTCACCACCACCTTCTCGAGGGCAATTAGGGATGGGCAATAAATGCTGGCCTTGCCAGCGACGCCCACATCCCGTGAACGAATAAAAAAAAAAACCGCAGAGAGAGATGCGTCGCAGGAGGCACTACCCTCCGCAAACGGTCCACAGACCGAGGCTCAGCTTCATGGACCTCTCCGAGGAGCAGTGCATATGGTGGCTCAGAGTCAATCGCCAGGTAGTCGCCGACATCTGCAGCCTCCTTAACGACGAGCTGCTCCCGGATGGACCAAGCAGCATCTTCTTACCTGTCGCCATCAAAGTCACCACTGCCCTCAACTTCTTTGCATCCGGATCCTTCCAGGGTGCCACCGGGGACATCACCGGGGTCTGTCAGTCGTCTGCACACAAGTGCATAAGGCAGGTCACCGATGGGTTGTTCAACAGGGCCTCGCACTACATCAACTTCGCCATGGACGAGCGCAGCCAGATGGAGAGGGCAGTTGGATTCCATGCCATGGCTGGCTTCCCACGGGTACAGGGTGTAATCGACTGCACCCACATCGCAATACGGGCACCTCCACATGAGCCAGGGCTGTTCATCAACAGGAAGGGGTATCACTCCATGAATGCGCAGCTCATCTGTGACCACCGCCAGAGATTGCTACACGTGTGCGCCAGATACCCTGGCAGCTACCACGATGCCTTCGTCCTCAGGGAGTCCACCGTCCCGCCCCTCTTCCACGCACCCAACACCGGCAACGGCTGGCTCCTCGGTGACAAGGGATATCCCCTACACACGTGGCTCATGACACCTCTGAGGAACCCCATCACCGAGCCGGAGCGTCTGTACAATGACAGCCACACTGCTACCAGGTCTACAATTGAGCAGACCATAGGGCTGCTCAAGATGCGCTTCAGGTGCCTTGATCGTTCTGGGGGAGCGCTCCAATACACACCACTCAGAGTGGGACGAATCATAGTTGTCTGCTGTGCCCTGCACAACATGGCCCAACAGAGAGGGGTGCCGCTGGAGGAGGCCCCATCCACACCCGCCACCCACATTGAGGACGGCGATGAGGACGAGGAGGTGGAGGAGGAGGTGGAGGAGGAGGAGGGGGAGGAGGGGGACGCGCCAGAGGATGATGTACGACCCATGCGCCGAACACCGGCTCACCGGGATGCTCGCCGGGCCAGGGAGGCACTCATATGTCAACTGTTCTCCTAGAGTCAGACAGTGCGAGGCGTTCGCATCTCCTCACCTGCACATGCGAGGGTCCATACCAGCCCCCTCCACTGAAGAGTGTTGCCAGTACTCCTGCACCCACAGCAGTGTGCCCAATGGGCGGCAGCAGGTGTTCGCCGTCATGATGGGCTGCACGGAACGCACCTATTGCACAGGCCGCAGAAGAATGGACGAGAGGTGGCAGGAGTGGTGAGAACGATGGTGTTTAATATGTACATGGTGCAATACTATAAACAAAAAGTGTACAAATTAACAGACACCCTGGTGCATTCCCTTTGTGATCATAACACCTTTGGCTTTCGTTTACGGGAACCCCTAGGTGGTGCTACCCCTGTGGCTCCAGCAGAGGTAGTGGCAGGTTGCTCCTGTTCTTGCCCTGACCGGGTAGATGCTTTTGGCGGACGGCCCCTGGGTTTCGGAGCCCGTGAGGGCACCTCCACAGACTGCTCCTCCTGCACCTGTGCAGGGGCAGACTCGGCCACCTGGAGAGGAGGCATCATTGCGGGTACTGGTTGAGAGGGGGGCAACGGGTGGGACGTGGGGGCACCTTGAGTAGCGTCCCCACTTCCATGTCCCCGTTCACCATCATCCCTCTCGTGGCCTCGGCCCACATCACCACTTCCACCCTGCTGGACGGCAGTTTAGATGGCATGTGTGAGGCCTTGCAAGGCCACCCCTGGTGTATCCATCAGCCTGTTTATGGCGGTGGAATGTTGCTCACCCTGAATCCGTACAGCCGTTGTCAGGGCCTGCACGGACTCGATGTGGAGCTGTGCGTGACGCTCGAGGGAGGCTAGCCTGTCCTCCACCGCAGACGCTCCCGCACCTACCCGCGACACTGTGTCGCCGGTACCCTCCTGTACCTGCGCCACCAATGCCCGCATGCAGGAGTTGGACTCCTCCATCACCTGCGCAATTGTGAACAATGCGCGTGGCAGCCTCTCCCAGTACCTCGGCAATTAGCTGGTGCCCCTCGACGACTCTCCTTTTGACTGGTGGCCCCCTGGGTTCAGCATCTGGGTCCGGCTGAGCAGAGCCTGGAGAGGAGTGCTCCCACCGACGCGGACCCTCCGCGGCTGCCCCTGCCACCAGGGTCTGCTCATGCTCACACGTGCGCGGTGAATCACCAAGTGCAACCCCAACTAGTTGGCGAGGGGGACCCACCGAGGTGCATGTCTCTGCGCTGGTGGATGGTTGGCTCTGATGTGACGATGCACCCTCAGAGACCGCCATGTCCTCTGAGGAATCGCCCTCCTCAACCACAGCGCTCGCAGACGGCCCTGCAAGAGAACAGAGGGCACTGTGCACATGTGCACAAACGTTACGGTGCGCCTGATGGCAGGTGATGATACGGTCACTCGCGATCATGAGTGTTCAGTGTCAGCTTTCCCTTACCGGCCGTTTCCGCAGCGACACACTCGCCATCCGCCACGGAGAGGCAATGTTGCGTGCGGGCGAGGTCGAGCGCCTCCACCTCTGCATCCGTCAGTTCGACCACGCGCGGCGGGCCCCCTCCGGTGCGGGCCCTTTCTCGGTCATTCTTGCATCTCTTCTCCTGTCAAGGCAAAACACAGATGCGTGAGTGAGTGCATATTGCATAGTGAGACGCATCGAGCATCGGTGTGGGTGGGTTGAGCGTGGGGCAGATGGATGGGAGGATGCGTGTGCCACATGCCCATCCCATTGCATGGGGATTGGGGTGTGTGGTGGTGTTCGGGTGGGGACAGGGACGGTGGGTACTCGCGGGCACAGCGAGGATGGTGAGTGAGTGGCTGTGAGGATTGCTGCAGGAGCGCTGTGGTGGCTCTGCAGGAGGGGTTGTGATCTGTTTGGCGTGATGGTGGGGACGGGTTGTGGGAGGGTGCGTTGGTGTACTCACCTTGCCGGACCTAGTGAGGTCATTGAACCGCTTGCGGCACTGCTCCCATGCCCTGGTGGTGTTGGCCCTGCTGCTGACCTCTGCCGCCACCTCTGCCCATGCCTTCCTGGTGACGGAGCCAGGGCACTTGCCGGGAACAGCGTGTCCCTCCTCCTCCTCACACCCTCCAGCAGCGCGAGGTCGGAGAAGCGTGGCGCAACCTTGCCCCTGGGTTGCGCCATCCTGTGTTGCCTCTTGCTTGCAGCAGGAGGGGCTTTGGGGGACTGCCCCTTTAAGTGGAGCTCCTCCATTGCGTCGACGGTAGTGCGCATGCGCAGCCCGCCGGCACGCAGCTGGGGAGCGGAGAACCCGGAAGCAGGGCTTAATGTGATCAATTATCCCGCGACCGCGCGGGGGGCGCACTCAATTAGCCGTCCGCGTTTTCCACGCTCCCGGAGGACCACCCGCTGGGAGCCCGCAGGCCTGGTAAAATCGGGCCCATTATGTGAGTATCCAATAGACTCTTCCAGTCAGTTTGAGCCTGGAATTTTATCCCTGGATTCTTGGCCATGCCAGTGTGGGGAGGCAGCTATTGGAACTTACGAACAGGAGATGGCCATTCAGCCCCTCGAGCCTGTCTTGCCATTCAATTAGATCATGGTTGATTTATATCTTAACTCCATTTACCCACCTCAGGTCCATATCCTTTATTACCATTGCCTAACAAAAATCTATCAATCTCAATTTTGAAATTGTTAATTGACCCCCAGCCTCAGCAGCTTTTTGGGGGGAGAGAGTTCCAGATTTCCACTCCCCTTTGTGTGCAGAAATGCTTCCTGACATCACCCCTGAACGGCCTGGCTCTAATTTCAAGGTTATGCCCCCTTGTCCTGGAGTCTATTCATGCCTACAAAACAGCATCATGTTCTTTGGACATGTTTACTACAAATCAGGACCTGGTACTCTTGTGGTATTTTAGTTCAGAACAGCACTGGCTAATAGTGATGTGCACTTTAAGAACATTGATCTTACAAAGCAGCTGTTGGTTATGTAAAGAAGTGTGTATAATGAGCTTTGTGATCTGTATCGTAAGGCACCACAAGAGACACGGCAGTGTGACGAGGCCATCGTTAATACTTTTATTACAGAAAGATACTGTTTATTAACATTTTACTGCACACCTAGAATTAATGATTTGAACCGCCTTAACTCCTAGGCAATCTGTCAAGGACACAACCTAAGTCCGACAAGCTACAGACAGAACTTTATGAAATAATCCGGCTTTACTTTAAGCAAACAATGAGGAGAAGAGCTTGAGAATTACAGAGCCAGGCATCGAAAGCTAAATTGGCTGCTTCTCCAGTCGACCAGTGAGATATTCAGAACATGGGAGATTTGTTAAAACGTATTTCTTCTCAGAAATGAGATAATTTCAGGCCCTAAGGGAATGTTGTTCAGAAGTTAAAGCCAATAATGAAAATCGGAGGCTGCAGACATAGGAAGCAGTCTCCCAGTGGGTTGGTAATCTTCAGCATCCCATTGGTTCTGGTAAAAACATTTGTGCTTACCAAAGTGAACAACATCAGTGATTGTGGACTTGTGGAGATGTCTCCAACAGCTGCAAGTACAGATATTCAAATTACTTTTACATAGAGGCAGCTGGTTTGTCTAATATACAGTCAATAGATTTTACAATCCAGGGAATAGGTGCAAAGAGCAATATACTATAGGGAAAGGTGGGTATACGATAGGCCATGGGCAGTATGCTATAGGCAAAGGACGGTATACTATAGGGAAAGGGGAGTATATGAAAAGCAAAGGGTGGTTTACTATAGGGAAAGGGTTGTATACTCTAGGGCAAGGGAAGTATACTATAGGGAGAGGGTTGTATACTATAGGGCGTGGCAGTATACTATAGGAAAAGGGCGTTACACTTTAGGCCATAAGCAGTATACTCCAGGCAAAGGACGGTACACTATAGGCAAAGGGTGATTGACTATATGGAAAGGGTGGTATACTATAGGGCACAAGCAGTATACTATAGGCAAAGGACGGTATACTATAGGGAAAGGGGTATACTATAGGCAAAGGGTGGTATACTATAGGGGAAGGGTGGTATACATAGGGCACGGGCAGTATACTATAGGCAAAGGACGGTATACTATATGGAAAGGATGGTATACTCTCGGGCATGGGCAGTATACTATAGGCAAATGGCAGTACACTATAGAAAGACCATCTTGATTTTGCATTAACGTTTTTCTTTTTCTCTCAAGCCCCACATTGCAGCAGATCCTGCAATCAATTGCATCAAGCTATCGCCACCTCATGACCTCATGTACTCTTGGACATCCTGTGTAGGAATGAATACAACCAGCTCAAGAAAATTCTCGGGATGTGGGCATCGCTGGCAAGGCCAGCATTTATTGCCAATCCATAGTTGAGAAGGTGGTGGTGAGCCGCCTTCTTGAACCGCTGCAGTCCGTGTGGTGAAGGTTCTCCCACAGTGCTGTTAGGAAGGGAGTTCCAGGATTTTGACCCAGCGACGATGAAGGAACGGCGATATATTTCCAAGTCGGGATGGTGTGTGACTCGGAGGGGAACGTGCAGGTGGTGTTGTTCACATGTGCCTGCTGCCCTTGTCCTTCTAGGGGTAGAGGTCGCGGGTTTGGGAGGTGCTGTCGAAGAAGCCTTGGCGAGTTGCTGCAGTGCATCCTATAGGTAAATTTCTGCCAACACTAATTTTTAGACTTCTTTTTTTACTCTCTGCGTGGGAATGAAGACAATCATCTCTTTGTATTTCTCTTTATCTGAGACCATTAAAAGTTTGTTTAACAGAAAAAGTTCACCTATCATTGCAAAGACATGAATTCCCTCACTGCACACAACAGCTAAAGGCGCATTGATCAATAAGCTTTAGTTGTCCTGTTTTCCCATATGATAAATTGATGCAAACCTACAGGATGAAAGACCTTTCAAATTGAAATATGAAATTCAAACTGATCCAAATTGAAATTTGGTCACCACTGTTCCAACTGCCCACCTCTGCTCATCATCTGCTTCTCTTCTCCTAATGATAGGAATTCCAATCCTCCCGGATTGCCCAGGAATCTGCGGGAATGAAGCATGGATCTCCTATATGCTGCTAGTAGCCCGGGAGATCTTCGCACTTTAAATTTCCTGTGATAAAAATGCCCCAAACACCAAGCCCACTGCCCTATGTGTGATCTCTGGGATTGGTTCAGGTTGGACTGTGCCGGCAGGTTTTGACGTGTGAAGTCCAAGTACAGATCGGTCTCACTGAGGCTCGCAGTTCAGGGTTGTCACATTCACGCAGAACCTGAGTCCAAACCAGAGTCCAAGGAGATGGGGGAGAGATGCAATAACATTAGCAGATGTGACGTGATCGGATGGCACGTGATCAGAGATCATGTGATCAGACATCACATGGTCAGACGGCATGTGGTCAGAACGTCATCTGATGAAATCTCCAGGAATGCCCCCAACTAATGTTGGCAATCCTATCTGAACCATCAAACTGGAGAAGGGCCTCCCCATTAGTGTCAAACTTTGGAAGGGCCTTCCCTGAACCTCAAACTGGGGGAAGGGGCTCCCCTGAACCATCAAATTGAGAAGGGGACTCCCCTAAACCGAGAAACTGGGGAAGGGGCTCCCCTGAACCTCAAACTGGGGGAAAGTCCTTCCCTTACCTCAACCAGCGAAGGGTCTCCCCAGAACCATTAAGCTGATGAAAGGGTCCTCCCCTGAACCTCAAACTGTTGACTAATGGTACATCTTCCGTTTTGTTATGAATTTCCAAGCTGACAAAGTCCAACTCCAGCCCACCAGGGCATCATAATAATACTCGGAAGATGCAAGTGCAAAGCACGGAGAAAAAAAATTAAACATGAAATACAATTATTCCAGAAAAGAAAACTAATAAATCAGAAAATGGAAACAGAGCTGAAAGAAACCCTCTGCACTCTGCACTGAAAACTTCACAGAACAAAACACACAACAGCAAATGAGCTGCAGCAAATACGGGATTATGTACAACACAGGGGACTGGGGCAGGCCACAGGAATCAATACTGCAGCATTAGAGTTAATAGATTGGAGATTCCAATCAGAGCAGCAGCAAGAAGCACAAACAGTGATCTAACTGTTGGCAACTACTAACAAAATGAGACGTTGAGAAATGGCTTCAAAATGGGAGCCCAAACAGAGCATTTGGTACAAACTAGAACTAATGCACAATCATTCCTTCCAAATGTACAGCTCCAGGACTCTAACTACAGCTGGGACCGACTAACCTAGTACGATTTGGAAAAACGAGACTAATGCCCCCCAGCCCTCCAAAACAGGCTGCAGCATCCACTCAGCCTTCGATCGCACAGTGTACAAGCACACTGACACTGATCGCACAGCGTACACACAGTCCGACACAGATCGCACAGCGTACACACAGTCCGACACAGATCGCACAGCGTACACACAGTCCGACACAGATCGCACAGCGTACACACAGTCCGACACAGATCGCACAGCGTACACACAGTCCGACACAGATCGCACAGCGTACACACAGTCCGACACAGATCGCACAGCGTACACACAGTCCGACACAGATCGCACAGCGTACATACAGTCCGACACAGATCGCACAGCGTACACACAGTCCGACACAGATCGCACAGCGTACACACAGTCCGATACAGATCGCACAGCGTACACACAGTCCGACACAGATCGCACAGCGTACACACAGTCCGACACAGATCGCACAGCGTACACACAGTCCGACACAGATCGCACAGCGTACACACAGTCCGATACAGATCGCACAGTGTACATACAGTCCGACACAGATCGCACAGCGTACATACAGTCCGACACAGATCGCACAGCGTACACACAGTCCGACACAGATCGCACAGTGTACACACAGTCCGACACAGATCGCACAGCGTACACACAGTCCGACACAGATCGCACAGTGTACACACAGTCCGATACAGATCGCACAGCGTACACACAGTCCGACACAGATCGCACAGCGTACACACAGTCCGACACAGATCGCACAGTGTACACACAGTCCGATACAGATCGCACAGCGTACACACAGTCCGATACAGATCGCACAGCGTACACACAGTCCGACACAGATCGCACAGTGTACACACAGTCCGATACAGATCGCACAGTGTACATACAGTCCGATACAAACTGCACAGTGCACAGGCCCTCTGATACAGACCACACAGTGTACACGCCCTCCAATACATATCACATAGTGTACACACATTCTGATACATACCGCACAGTATACACAACCTCCAATACAGACCATACAGTGTTCTTCCCCTCTGATACAGATCGCACAGTGTACACGCCCTCTGATACAGACCGCACAGTGTACACGCCATCTGATACAGACCGCAAATGCACACGTCCACCGATACGGACCGCACAGTGTACACACCCTCCGATACAGACCATGCAGTGTACGCACACTCCGATACAAACCGCACAGTGTACATACACTTCCGATACAGACCGCACAGTGTACAGGACTTCCAATACAGACTACACAGTGTACATGCCCTCCGATACAGACTACACAGTGTACATGCTCTCCGGTACAGATTACACAGTGTACATGCCCTCCGATTTGAACCACACAGTGTACACACCCTCCGATACAGACCGCACAGTGTACACACCCTCCAATACAAACTACACAGTGTACATGCTCTCCGGTACAGACTACACAGTGTACATGCTCTCCGGTACAGATTACACAGTGTACATGTCCTCCGATTGAACCACACAGTGTATGCACCCTCCGATACAGACCACGCAGTGTATGCACAATCTGATAAAAACCGCAGTGTACACGCACTTCCGATACAGACCGCACAGTGTACACACCCTCCAATGCAGACTACATGGTGTACATGCCCTCTGATATAGGCCGCACAGTGTACACGCCCTTCAAAATAGACCGCTCAGTATACACGCCCTCTGATACAGACTGCACAGTGTACACGCCCTCCGATACAGACCGCACAGTGTACACGCCCTCCGATACAGACCGCACAGTGTACACGCCCTCCGATACAGACCGGTCAGTGTACATGCCCTCCGATACAGACCGCACAGTGTACACGCCCTCCGATACAGACCGCACAGTGTACACGCCCTCCGATACAGACCGCACAGTGTACACGCCCTCCGATACAGACCGCAGTGTACACGCCCTCCGATACAGATCACATAGTGTACATGCCCTTCATGAATGGTGTTGAAATCGGGAACAAAGAGATTGAAAGGGACCCAGGAATCCTAGTCAACGACGCAGAACAGCAAACAACAAATCCAATAGGATGTTGAACTACACATGGCGAAAACAGTAGAGTTCAATCAGAGGAAGTCTTGACATCCTATATATATAGATAGATATATTGATATGTTTTAATCACCTGGACTTGGGTATTCAGGGCATAATTTCAATGTTTGCGGATGACATGAAAAATATGGATTAATAAATGACAGCAAACATGGATTTGTTAAAGGCAAATCATGTCTGATTAACTTCATTGAGTTATTTGATGAAGTAACGGAGAGGGTTGATGAGGGTAGTGCGGTTGATGTTGTGTATATGGACTTTCAAAAGGTAATGGTAAAGTACCACATAATAGACTTGTTAGCAAAATTAAAGCTCATGGGATTAAAGGGACAGTGACAGCGTGGATACAAAATTAGCTAAGGGACAGAAAGCAGAGGGTAGTGGTGAACGGTTGTTTTTCAGACTGGAGGGAAGTATACAGTGGTGTTCCCCAGGGGTCAGTATTAGGACCACTGCTCTTTTTGATATAGATTAATGACCTGGGCTTGGATATAGAGGGTATAATTTCAAAATTTGCAGATAACATGAAACTCAGACATGTAGTAAACAGTGAGGAGGATAGTAACGGACTTCAGGAGGACATAGACAGACTGGTGAAATGGGCAGACACACGGCAGATGCAATTTAATGCAGAGAAGTGTGAAGTGATACATTTTGGTAGAAAGAATGAGGAGAGGCAATATAAACGAAATGGTACAATTCTAAAGGGGGTGGAGGAACAGAGAGACCCAGGGGTTGTATGTACACAATTCTTTGAAGGTGGCAGGACAGGTTGAGAAGGCTGCTGAAAAGGCATATGGGACCCTGGGCTTTATTGATAGAGGCATAGAGTACAAAAGCAAGGAAGTTATGTTAAACCTTTACAAAACACTTGTTAGGCCTCAGCTGGAGTATCGTGTTCAATTCTGGGCACCGCACTTTAAGAAGGATGTCAAAGCCTTAGAGAGGGTGCAGAAGAGATTTACTAGAATGGTGCCAGGGATGAGGGACTTCAGTTATGTGGAGAGACTGGAGAAGCTGGGGTTGTTCTCCTTAGAACAGAGAAGGTTAAGGGGAGATTTGATAGAAGTGTTTAATATCATGAAGGATTTTGATAGAATAAATAAAGAGGAACTGTTTCCAGTGTTAGAAGGGTCGGTAACCAGAGGACACAGATTTAAGGTGACTGGCAAAAGAACCAGAGGAGAGATGAGGAGAAATTGTTTTTACACAGTGAGTTGTTGTGATCTGGAATGCACTGCCTGAAAGGGCGGTGGAAGCAGATTCAATGATAACTTTCAAAAGGGAATTGGATAAATGGTTGAAAGGGAAACGTTTACAGGGCCATGGGGAAAGAGCAGGGGAGTGGGACTAATGGGGTAGCTCTTTCAAAGAATTGGCACAGACACGATGGTAAAAGGTAACCTTAGGACTGATGTCAGAAAGTGATCAACACTTGGAATGGATTCCCAGATGGAAAAGTGGAAGTGGGATCATTTCAGAAACAAATAGATAAACAAGGAGGAGAGAGGATATTGTAGGATCTCACTGGGGGATGAATTAATAAAGGATCACATCCTGTAATCGGCAGTTTAAAAATAAAGGACAGGCAATCCCTCAGCGGGTCTCACCGATCGGCGGCTTTAACTTCAGCGGAAGATCAGCCGGAAACCCATTTGCAGGTCTATCTCCGTAGTTACAGTGGAAAACCAGAGAGGGAATTCCTGGGAGAAGTTCCATTTGTTATAGTTGGACTTATACTGCAGGCAGCGTGAATGGACAATTATGGCTTTGGTCTTCCCAATATTTAATTGGAGGATATTTCTGCTCGTCCAATACTGGATATTGGACTAGCAGCGTGAGAAATCAAAGGCAGCGGAGGGGTCGAGGGAGGTGGTTGTGAGGCAGAGCTGGATGTCGTCATCGTACATGTGGAATCTGACATGTTTTCAGATGATGCCACCAAGTGGCAGCATGTAGATGAGAAATAGGAGGGGGCCAGGGATAGATCCTTGGGGGACTCCAGAGGTAACTGCTGAGCGTCTCCAGGCAGCTCGCCACTGCATCATCAATAGCGGCCCTCAGGTAGGTCCTGGGAAGGGGGCGGAAGCAACCGGGAGAGGGACCACGCGGAAACCACCAATGGTCTTCGGCACTGCAATGCAGCGGGGAGTGAGCACACCTACACCTCCCTGCTCCACATTCAGGTAAGTATTATTTTAAAATAACAGGTTGATGCCTGCAGTGGTCTCTTTAAGGAACTCTGGTTAGGCTGCATGTAGACCTGATTTTCCTGAACGCATTAGACCCGGTGCCGGTTGCGTTCAGGGCAGCCTAATTTTACAAGGAGGTCCACAAACAGGCGTTAGGCCCGCGACTTACACATACAAAGGGCTCGATTTTACAATGGTGACGGGTTGGCAACGGGGGGTGAAGGTGCACGTGGCAAACCCACATGAAAAAAACTTACCGTTTCCGACGCGATCGCATCATAATTGATGGTGATTAACGTGCTCTCCAGGTTTCACGCCCGGCAGCCTCTGATTGACAGGCTGGCTGCCGTCAGGGGCTGCAACACGAGGGGCGGGGGGAGAGAAAGAGAGAGAGCGAGACGTCATCCGCACTGGACTGGAAGATTGGGGAGGACAGGGAAAGATCGGGGGGGGGGAGAGAGGAAGATCGGGGGAGGGAGAGAGGAAGAACGGGGGAGGGAGAGAGGGGAAGATCAGGGGGAGAGGTGAAGATCAGTGGGGAGAGGGGAAGATCAGGGGGAGAGAGTGGAAGATCAGGGGGAGAGAGGGGAAGATCAGGGGGAGAGAGGGGAAGATCGGGGGGGGGGAGAGGGGAAGATCAGGGGGAGAGATGAAGATCAGGGGGGAGAGAGGGGAAGATCAGGGGGGAGAGGGGAAGATCAGGGGGGAGAGGGGAAGATCAGGGGGAGAGAGTGGAAGATCAGGGGGAGAGGTGAAGATCAGAGGGGGGAGAGGGGAAGATCAGGGGGAGATGGGAAGATCAGGGGGAGAGGGGAAGATCAGGGGGAAGATGGGAAGATCAGGGGGAAGAGGGGAAGATCAGGGGGAGAGAGAGGAAGATCAGGGGGGGAGAGGGGAAGATCGGGGGGGAGAGGGGAAGATCGGGGGGGAGAGGGGAAGATCAGGGGGAGAGGGGAAGATCAGAGGGGGGAAAGGGGAAGATCAGGGGGAGAGGGGAAGATCAGGGGGAGAGGGGAAGATCAGGGGGAAGAGGGGAAGATCAGGGGGAGAGAGTGGAAGATCAGGGGGAGAGGTGAAGATCAGAGGGGGGAAAGGGGAAGATCAGAGGGGGGAAAGGGGAAGATCAGGGGGAGATGGGAAGATCAGGGGGAGAGGGGAAGATCAGGGGGAAGATGGGAAGATCAGGGGGAAGAGGGGAAGATCAGGGGGGGAGAGAGGAAGATCAGGGGGGGAGAGGGGAATCATAGAATCATAGAATCATAGAAGTTACAACATGGAAACAGGCCCTTCGGCCCAACATGTCCATGTCGCCCAGTTTATACCACTAAGCTAGTCCCAATTGCCTGCACTTGGCCCATATCCCTCTATACCCATCTTACCCATGTAACTGTCCAAATGCTTTTTAAAAGACAAAATTGTACCCGCCTCTACTACTGCCTCTGGCAGCTCGTTCCAGACACTCACCACCCTTTGAGTGAAAAAATTGCCCCTCTGGACCCTTTTGTATCTCTCCCCTCTCACCTTAAATCTATGCCCTCTCGTTATAGACTCCCCTACCTTTGGGAAAAGATTTTGACTATCGACCTTATCTATGCCCCTCATTATTTTATAGACTTCTATAAGATCACCCCTTAACCTCCTACTCTCCAGGGAAAAAAGTCCCAGTCTGTCTAACCTCTCCCTGTAAGTCAAACCATCAAGTCCCGGTAGCATCCTAGTAAATCTTTTCTGCACTCTTTCTAGTTTAATAATATCCTTTCTATAATAGGGTGACCAGAACTGTACACAGTACTCCAAGTGTGGCCTCACCAATGCCCTGTACAACTTCATCGACACAGATACCACCATCACACGAGATGACACCACCCACCAGGTGCATGGTTCATACTCCTGTGACTCAGCCAACGTTGTCTACCTCATACGTTGCAGGAAAGGATGCCCCAGAGCATGGTACATTGGCGAGACCATGCAGACGCTGCGACAACGGATGAACGGACACCGCGCAACAATCGCCAAACAGGAGGGTTCCCTCCCAGTCGGGGAACACTTCAGCAGTCATGGACATTCATCCACCGACCTTCGGGTAAGCGTACTCCAAGGCGGCCTTCGAGACACACGACAACGCAAAATCGTCGAGCAGAAATTGATAGCCAAGTTCCGCACCCATGAGGACGGCCTCAACCGGGATCTTGGGTTCATGTCACGCTACACGTTACCCCACCAGCGAACAAATGTTATCTGTTTTTAATATAATGGGTCATTTGCTGGCTCTCTCTGCCTTCCGGATGTTTCTGCCTCTCTCTGTGTTTTTTTTTTCTCTGTTTTTTTTCCCTGTTTGTTTTTTTGTTGAATGTGTATTCGGAGGTTCTGCAGGTAACACCTCTCTGTCTGAACACGGTGATTGCCTTGGCAACGGGCAGTTGCAGGGGCAGTCTGTAAACACCATGTATTATTGTTCAATATGTATAAATGCGTAGGCTTCAAGGAGATCTTGAAACATTTGCCTGAGGAAGGAGAAAATCTCCGAAAGCTTGTGAATTTAAAATAAAATTGCTGGACTATAACTTGGTGTTGTAAAATTGTTTACAACTTCAACAAGACATCCCAACTCCTGCATTCAATGTTCTGACCAATGAAACCAAGCATGCCGAATGCCTTCTTCACCACCCTATCCACCTGTGACTCCACTTTCAAGGAGCTATGAATCTGTACTCCTAGATCTCTTTGTTCTATAACTTTCCCCAACGCCCTACCATTAACGGAGTAGGTCCTGGCCCGATTCGATCTACCAAAATGCATCACCTCACATTTATCTAAATTAAACTCCATCTGCCATTCATCGGCCCACTGGCCCAATTGATCAAGATCCCATTGCAATCCCAGATAACCTTCTTCACTGTCCACAATGCCACCAATCTTGGTGTCATCTGCAAACTTACTAACCATGCCTCCTAAATTCTCATCCAAATCATTAATATAAATAACAAATAACAGCGGACCCAGCACCGATCCCTGAGGCACACCGCTGGACACAGGCATCCAGTTTGAAAAACAACCCTCTACAACCACCCTCTGTCTTCTGTCGTCAAGCCAATTTTGTATCCAATTGGCTACCTCACCTTGGATCCCATGAGATTTAACCTTATGTAACAACCTACCATGCGGTACCTTGTCAAATGCTTTGCTGAAGTCCATGTAGACCACGTCTACTGCACAGCCCTCATCTATCTTCTTGGTTACCCCTTCAAAAAACTCAATCAAATTCGTGAGACATGATTTTCCTCTCACAAAACCATGCTGACTGTTCCTAATTAGTCCCTGCCTCTCCAAATGCCTGTAGATCCTGTCCCTCAGAATACCCTCTAACAACTTACCCACTACAGATGTCAGGCTCACTGGTCTGTAGTTCCCAGGCTTTTCCCTGCCGCCCTTCTTAAACAAAGGCACAACATTTGCTACCCTCCAATCTTCAGGCACCTCACCTGTAGCGGTGGATGATTCAAATATCTCTGCTAGGGGACCCGCAATTTCCTCCCTAACCTCCCATAACGTCCTGGGATACATTTCATCAGGTCCCGGAGATTTATCTACCTTGATGCGCGTTAAGACTTCCAGCACCTCCCTCTCTGTAATATGTACACTCCTCAAGACATCACTATTTATTTCCCCAAGTTCCCTAACATCCATGCCTTTCTCAACCGTAAATACCGATGTGAAATATTCATTCAGGATCTCACCCATCTCTTGTGGTTCTGCACATAGATGACCTTGTTGATCCTTAAGAGGCCCTACTCTCTCCCTAGTTACCCTTTTGCCCTTTATGTATTTGTAGAAGCTCTTTGGATTCACCTTTGCCTGATCTGCCAAAGCAATCTCATATCCCCTTTTTGCCCTCCTGATTTCTCTCTTAACTCTACTCCGGCAATCTCTATACTCTTCAAGGGATCCACTTGATCCCAGCTGCCTATGCATGTCATATGCCTCCTTCTTCTTTTTGACTAGTGCCTCAATCTCCCGAGTCATCCAAGGTTCCCTACTTCTACAAGCCTTGCCCTTCACTTTATAAGGAATGTGCTTACCCTGAACCCTGGTTAACACACTTTTGAAAGCCTCCCACTTACCAGATGTCCCTTTGCCTGCCAACAGACTCTCCCAATCAGGGGGAAGATCAGGGGGAAGAGGGGAAGATCAGGGGGAGAGAGAGGAAGATCAGGGGGGGAGAGGGGAAGATCGGGGGGGAGAGTGGAAGATCAGGGGGGAGAGGGGAAGATCAGGGGGAGAGGTTAAGATCAGGGGGGAGAGGGGCAGATCAGGGGGGAGAGGGGCAGATCAGGGGGGAGAGGGGAAGATCAGGGGGGAGAGGGGAAGATCAGGGGGGAGAGGGGAAGATCAGGGGGAGAGAGGGGAAGATCGGGGGGGAGAGGGGAAGATCGGGGGGGCGAGAGGGGAAGATCGGAGGAGGGAGAGGGGAAGATCGGGGGGGACAGGGGAAGATCGGGGGGGAGAGGGGAAGATCGGGGGGAGAGAGTGGAAGATCAGGGGGAGAGAGTGGAAGATCAGGGGGAGAGGAGAAGATCAGGGGGGAGAGGGGAAGATCAGGGGGGAGAGGAGAAGAGCGGGGGAGAGAAGGGAAGATCGGCGGAAGAGGGGAAGATCAGGGGGGAGAGGGCAAGATCAGGGGGGGCAGAGGTGATGATCGGGGGGAGAGAGTGGAAGATCAGGAGGGAAAGGGGAAGATCGGGGGGGGGAGAGTGGAAGGTTGGGGGAGAGAGTGGCAGATCGGGGGGAGAGAGGGGAAGATCAGGGGGGAAAGGGGAAGATCGGGGGGGAGAGAGTGGAAGGTTGGGGGAGAGAGTGGCAGATCGGGGGGAGAGAGGGGAAGATCAGGGGGGAAAGGGGAAAATCGGGGGGGAGAGGAGAAGAGCGGGGGAGAGAGGGGAAGATCGGGGGAGAGAGCGGAAGATCAGGGGGGAGAGGGCAAGATCGGGGGGAGAGAGTGGAAGGTTGGGGGAGAGAGGGGAAGATCAGGGGGAGAGGGGGAAGATCGGGGGAGAGAGTGGAAGATTGGGGGGGAGAGAGGGGAAGATCAGGGGGGAAGGGGAAGATCGGGGGGGAGAGGGCAAGATCAGGGGGAGAGGGGAAGATCAGGGGGGGAGAGGAGAAGATCGGGGGGGAGAGGGCAAGATCAGGGGGAGAGGGCAAGATCGGGGGGGGGAGAGGTGAAGATCGGGGGGGGAGGGGGGAGGTCGGGGGAGAGAGGGGAAGATCAGGGCGGAGAAGGGAAGGTCGGGAGGACATCGGGGGAAGATAGGGGGGACATCGGGGGGGTGAAGAGGGGAACATCGGAGCGGGAGACATCGGACATCGGAGCAGGTTTCAAAGGTGGCTGCATTTAGTGTTTTCGCTTCCTTCCATGGTTTTTTATTTAATTTATTTAATTTCTTGTTCTCTGATCCGGCCCTTCACTCACCGGGCGTGAATCAGAAGCTGCCCAGGTAAGTTAAAAATCTTTCTAATTCCTTCATCTTTCACAGGTAAAGTGTCTGAGGCACATCAATGAGGTACATTTGGCTCTTTAACTTTAATTGCCGGCAGGACTTCTGTTTTCGGGCCGCCCGCGCGCACACAGGTGGGTCCCTGGGAAACTCGGAAGTCGGCGGGTTGGAGCCGGCTTCCGAACCCGAATGGGATTTCCGTGATTTTCGGAGCCTCCCCCGGCCCCAACGCACCCGCATTTGCCTCCTAAAATCACCCCCTAAAGGTCTAATGCCTGTTTCAGGCTTGGACCCCGGACGCTTCCGACTCGGCCTTTACCAATATGGCGGGAAGCGCACTTCCGGTGGAATTTGGGCTCCCAACCTCCGGGTTGCTAGTCCAGTCCCAGAGCCACTCGGTTACTGTGCTGGAACAAGAACATCTTGAAACGGACAGCAGGCTTCAAAGATCGACAGAACAGACTGTCATCTTGAATGTACCTTCAGGCTACTCTCTTTCTGTCTCTAACTGTTGGCAAAATTGAGATCTAAAGTTGTGAATATCTTTCCAACTTTTTTCTTTCTTTAAAAGATTAATCACCACTGCTGCAAAGTCAGGTCTAAAGATGAGGACTTTTATGATTAATTCAAGGCTGAAGTAATGGCCTGTTTTTAGCTGGAATTTTAATCGGTTTCTTCTGAGAGAGGCTTCATGCAGCAGCTCTACTCACTGTTTTGGAGAAAGACTATTTTAAAACAACTGACGTGTTGCAGAGGGGCGAGGACCTATGCCTGAGCATTAGAACAGATTCTGGAAGCCGGAATCATGGAATCATACAGCACAGAAGGAGGCCATTTGGCCCATCGTGTCTGTGCTGGCTCTTTGAAAGAGCTATCCAATTAGACCCATTCCTCTGCTCTTTCCCCATAGCTCTGAAATGTTATCCTTTTGTTCCCCTCCGGACCCCACCCAGATCTCTGGTCATTGTTCCCCTCCGGACCCCACCCAGATCTCTGGTCATTGTTCCCCTCCGGACCCCACCCAGATCTCTGGTCATTGTTCCCCTCCGGACCCCACCCAGATCTCTGGTTATTGTTCCCCTCCGGACCCCTCCCAGATCTCTGGTCATTGTTCCCCTCCGGACCCCACCCAGATCTCTGGTCATTGTTCCCCTCCGGACCCCACCCAGATCTCTGGTCATTGTTCCCCTCCGGACCTCACCCAGATCTCTGGTCATTGTCCCCCTCCGGACCCCACTCAGATCTGCAGCTGCCTGACCCGTTGAACGTTGTTTTGGAAGCTCTGGTAGATCACTAATGAGGTCCTTACACATGTTTTGGAACACTGGGCATTATAAGAAGGTGTTCATCTAGTAGACCGGCTGTTCATTTCTAACTCATTTCTTTGAACGATTTGGATGTTACTACTCATGAGTTTATTTATATCTTCTTGCCCTACTCAGGGGGGATTATTTGTTTCCACTACAATCATCAATAACGAGTTACCAGGGAAAGGGAATTGAATTTGCAATTTAAAAGGAACCTGGGTCTGATCAAAGAAAGGATTGCATCCTGTTTGGGTATAGCCTTTTCGTTTGTGTACATTCTCCAATGATAGAACAGGAAATCTCCATTTTCCTTCATGGTCACCCTGGGACATCAGCATTTGTTATTTTTATTTATCCAAATCCATAACTTAGCCTTGGCTTTTAACTAAGCAAATTAACTTTGTACAATGAAGAGCAGAACAATGGTGAACTTCATAACTTTTACAGTCAAATACCAGCTCCCTCTACCCTTTCATTTTCTTCAGTGTTGAAGACCTGTGCTCCAGAACTAGCCACGCCTCTAGCCAAGCAGGTCCAGTACAGCTACAACGCTGGCATCTATCCAACAATGTGGAAAATTGCCCTGGTATGTCCTGTCCACAAAAAGTGGACAAATCTAACCCAGCGAACTCCTGCCACAATAGCCTACTCCCAATCAGCAGCGTGATGGAAGGTGTCGTCGACAGTGCTATCAAGCGGCATTTACTCACCAAAAACCTGCTCACCGATGCTCAGTTTGGGTTCCGTCAGAACCACTCGGCTCCAGACCTCATTACAGCCTTGGTCCAAACATGGACAAAAGAGCTGAATTCCAGAGGTGAGGTGAGAGTGACTGCCCTTGACATCAAGGCAGCATTTGACCGAGTGTGGCACCAAGGAGCCCTAGTAAAACTGAAGTCAATGGAGATCAGCGGGAGACTCTCCAGTGGCTGGAGTCATACCTTGCACAAAGGAAGATGGTAGTGGTTGTTGGAGGCCAATCATCTCAGCCCCAGGACATTGCTGCAGAAGTTTTTCAGGGCAGCATCCAAGGCCCAACCATCTTCAGCAGCTTCATCAATGCCTTCCCTCTATCATGAGGTCAGAAGTGAGGCTGTTCACCGATGAATGTTCAGCTTCATTCGCAATTCCTCAGATAATGAAACAGTCCGTGCCCACATACAGCAAGACCTGGACAACATTCAGGCTTGGGCTGATAAGTGGCAAATAACATTCGCGCCAGACAAGTGCCAGGCGATGACCATCTCCAACAAGAGAGAGACTAACCACCTCCCTTTGACATTCAACAGTATTACCATCACCGAATCCCCCACCATCAACATCCTGGGGGTCACCATTGACCAGAAACTGAACTGGACCTGCCACATAAATGCTGTTGTTACAAGAGCAGATCAGAGGCTGGGTATTCTGCGGCGAGTGACTCACCTCCTGACTCCCTAAAGTCAGAAGTCAGGAGTGTGATGGAATACTCTCCACTTGCCTGGATGAGTGCAGCACCAACAACACTCAGGAAGCTCAACACCATCCAAGATAAAGCAGCCCACTTGATTGGCACCCCACCCACCACCCTAAACATTCACTCCCTTCACCACCGGCGCACAGTGGCTGCAGTGTGTACCATCCACAGGATGCACTGCAGCAACTCGCCAAGGCTTCTTCAACAGCACCTCCCAAACCCGCGACCTCTACCATCTAGAAGGACAAGAGCAGCAGGCACATGGGAACAGCACCACCTGCACGTTCCCCTCCAAGTCACACACCATCCCGACTTGGAAATATATCGCCGTTCCTTCATCGTCGCTGGGTCAAAATCCTGGAACTCCCTTCCTAACAGCACTGTGGGAGAACCTTCACCACACGGACTGCAGCGGTTCAAGAAGGCAGCTCAAAGGCAATTATTGATGGGCAATAAATGCCGGCCTTGTCCATTCCCCAAAGAACGTTAAAAAAGAGATAATGGGCTTGATTTTAAAAGTAAAAAACGGGTGGATTGGGGTGGGGGGCATTGAAAATTGCCACCAATTCAGACCCGCCCCCAACCCACCCATTTCCGGTTTTCACGGGGGCGGGATGAGGGGAGGGCAGCCAACCTGCTCCCATGAGGCGGGTCGGGCCTTAAAATCTCTCAAGGAGGCTTCAGGCCTCCATTTCTCACTAATTCCTGATTTCAACCCCGGGGGGCCGGGATTCCTGGGCCTTCTGTTTTATGTCTCGTGAAAGGAGGCGAGAAGGTCTGAGACTGCAGATAAGTGCCTAGAGAGACACAGCAAGTGGGCCCAGAGGAGCAGGAGTGCTTCCCCCAGGCCCAACAAGCCTACCTGCACCGAACCCCGCCCCCCAACCCCAATCGCGGACCCCCGACCCCTCCCCCGACCATCCGACCCTGATCCCCCGGCCCCGATCCCGACCCCGATCCCGACCCTAATCCTCCGACCCTCCCCCTCAACAATCACAGACTCCTGCGATGACCCCAATCCTGCGCCCCCCCTTGACTGACCCCCGATCCCATCCCCTATGGCTCGCGACCCCCATGCCCACCTGTGCGTACCGATGCCCACCCATGCCCCTTACCACCCATGCCCTTTGCCCACCTGTGCCCCTTGGCCACCCTGCCCCTCCCCTGCTCCCCCACCCCCACCATCCAAAGACTTACCTGCAGACTTCTCAATCAGCCGGTCAGTCGGACGGGAAACCGACAAATTTTAAAAAAAGACATCCTTATGTCAAAATCGTTAAGACGTCCGGGAAACCCGTATTAATGGGTTTACTGACCTCGAATTGACCCCCCCGCCCCCTTCCCGGCCCCGTTTGTAAATTGAGCCCAATTTGTTTCTTCAGCATAAGACAGTCTGAGCTATAAAACGATGAACAAGTACAGACCATGAGATTGGGGTAGGTTTTAATACAGGCACGCTTCAGAGCCAGATATTGACTTAAACATTCATTTAAATTTCACCATTCAGAGTGTCCTCTTAATCCAGTACTAAAAGCAGTGCACAGCTCTGTGGGTATGGGATTGAAGTGATTGTCGAGGCTGGCACTCCACAGCACTGACGAACAGACATGTGTTCAAATGTCCATCATCAGCTGGCTACTGGGAAGTGGGTGAGGGGAGGTAATGCCCATCTTCCATTGTGAATCTGTATTCCTTGCTGTCTGACGGGGTCTATGGAGAGCTGAATACTCCATTTCCCTTCACTCGTGTACGGCAAAAGCTTTAATTTTGCTTGCAACACAGATGTTTTTTGCATTGCATGCCTTAAAGCACTGGGGAAGGGATCAGACTGCCCTCTCCTGCACTGACCAGGAGAAACTGGGACATCAGACCTCGTTCATTTCCACAGTCTCAGGTTAAAGGCCTTCTGACTGCGACGGAAAATTCTATTACTGGGTGTAAATACTCACCAACTCATGATAGAATTGAAAAAATCGGAAGTAAGGTACTAACCAGAGATCCTATTGTAGAACAAAGTGAACCTTGCAGTGAAAAAATAACTTGTTTCTCCACCAGAGAGTCAGTGGTTTGCTGTGGTCCAATCAGTACGGTCAAAGGACAGGAAGCTCATGAGTTAAACTACAAACACACTGGGGGGAGAATTGGATAGGGCCTGTATTTGGGCGGGAGTAGCACGATTCGTTATTACCAGGCAGGACAAGACTTTCGTCAGGCGTGAGGACTCACCTGCAATCTGAGTTGGAAATCAGTGTTGAAGGAGGATTCAATGCAATTCACACTTTCCACCAGCAGGGGGAGCTCCAATCTCTTAAAGGCAGGCTGTCTGTTAGAAATCTCTTAAAGGTAGCTGGTACCTGTTATTTGCTGAAAATAACAGTCTGCTGTCTGCACAGAGTCTGAACGGAGATCAGACATCGCACACGTAAAGCACAGATGCAGGTCCCATCCCTATGTTTACATACTGATGAGTTATGTTAAAACATTGAATAAAGGTTGCACACTACTAAATCCCACATCCTCCAATCTGCACACCAGACGTCTCCAATCTGCCGATCTGAGAGTCCGTGCACCAAGGTTCTCTGCTGATGCACCAGAGGCCTTGGTGCAAGAGGTGGACAGAAAGAGGGACATCCTATATCCACGGGGGTGGGGGGGAGCAAGATGCCCTCCAGATATACACCCAAAAGGCAGTGAGAGGCAGTGGGGGACGAAGTCAATGCCAGGCACACAGCATCATCAACATGGATGCAGTACAGGAAGAAGTTCAATGCTTTGACACGAGTGATCAAGGTGAGTGAGGTCAACTGTAAAGTGGCGTCTCCTACCAACTGTACCACTAGCCGCATCCACTGCACCACACACTAAACCCCCCAACACCCACCTACCAACAAACTCTTTCCATCAGAACTCAACTCTTCCAATCAGATGCTTCCTCTCACCCTCACATATTACCACTGTTGCAAGCCGCTGAACCACAACTCACAGGCCTCACACACTGGCAGCTATTCAACCATGACAGGCACATTGCCCAGACACACGTCCCGTTTTCTTGCAGGAGAAGGTGGCGCATATCAGGAGGCAGCAATTGGCAGTGGCATTCAGCCCCTCAAGCCTATTCCGCCATTCAATGAGATCGTGGTGGACCTGTGACCTAACTCCATATACCCGCCTTAGCCCCATATCCCTTAATACCCTTGGTTCACAGAAATCTATTCAATCTCAGATTTAACATTCACAAGTGAGCTAGCATCAACTGCCGTCTGCAGAAGAGTGTTCCAAACTTCTCCCAAACTTTTCATGTAGAAGAATTTCCTAACTTCACTCCTGCACTTCCTGGCTCTAAATATTGGGCTATGTCCCTGCGTCCTAGTATAGGAGACCTCCAAAAACAGTTGTAAATGTGTGGGCAGCCAGAAGCAATAATCGAACCATTAACCTGTAAATCCTGCATGGTCCCTTTAAATAGCACCGGCGGGGGGTCCTCCAGGCTCTCTAAGACACGTTCAGATGGTCGGGGTTAAGACTGTGCGTTGAGTTGAGCATTAAATCCCAAAATGGTGTCTATCACTTTAAATCAGCGTTGCTCACTGATTGAAGCCATTTTCTCCCTACTTTACATGATACCAGCGTGCGTTATCTGCGCCTGCGCTAACTCCTATACCAAGATGGCGTCTGGCGCATGTCACGCAGGAAACGTGCGTGTGCGTGTGCGTCCAAGACGCCATCTTGGATGTCGGAGAGGCCGTGTAGCGCCGAAACAACGGGTGCTACATGGCCTAATTTAGCGCCCGCCGTTCGCAATATCGGTGATGGATGATGACCAACTCAAAGAGTTTGAACGTGCTTTTCAAACCATAGGCACAACTACTGGTGGGTGTGGGAGAAGAAAGAAGGGGGAGATGAAAAGTTCCCTCCCCCACATTTGCTTGACATGGGTTATATGCTTCTCTTCAACCCACCGCCCCCCCCCAGTCCATACCCTGGAACAACCTGCTGTCCCCATTCCAACTCATCATGTGGTTGTGTCTCTATTTCAAATGGTTCTTGAGCTTTCTGCCGTTTGCCATGTATTGGAGAGGCATTAGCGATGGTTACAGAATTAGAGTGTACGCATCCTGGAGAAAACCTTAGCACTTGGGAATAAAACATTTTTCCATTGTTCTTTTATTTTTGCAGTCAGAGCTGCGCGCTCCTAAATCAGCCTGAGTACAGGGCAGATATTGTGGCCCCTGAATGGGAATTCACCCCTATGTAGCTGACAGCTCCAGGGAAGTGACTGGCTCCCTGTGACATTAATAAAACAAATTATATTTCATAAGAAGCTTTACTGCTGTGATATTAATCTTAATCATTAAATCTAAAGTACTGAAAATGGGATTTTAATTGAAAATATAAAGTGTAAACTCCAACTGTGCTTGCCACTTCATCCACTTCCCCATTTTCAGTCTGCCTTTTTTTAAAAGAAGTTGTTTTCATCTGGATTTTGTTTAATACCCGATCTCACCTTCCTAACCCATCTCTAAATCTCATGCTTTAAACCCCATGATTTCCCACTTTTTTCTCCCACTTGGTTCCCACCTATTGCATAATTTATTTTAAGCTGAATTTCTCCACCTTGTCCCAGGCCTCTCACCCCACAAAATTGCCAGGTATTCATAGATCTCTGACAATGGCACCCTACAACTCCTTAGCAGATGCGCAAAATCTGCCTCTGCACTTCCCTTGCGCCTTGCGTCAGCACCCTTGCCTCTGAGTCAGAAGGTGATGGGTTCAAATCCCACTCCAGAGACTTGATCTCACAATCTAGGCTGACACTGCCAGTGCAGTACTGAGGGAGCGCTGCACTGTCAGAGAGGCCGTCTTTCTGATGAGATGTTAAACTGAGGCCCTCGCCTGCCCACTTAGGTGGACATAAAAGATCTCATGGTACTATTTCAAAGAAGAGTGGGGGGGGTTGTCCCCAGTATCCTGGTCATTATTTATCCCTCAACCAACATTATTATTATATCGTTGCTGTTTGTGGGATCTTACTGTGCGCAAATTGGCTGCCGTATTTTCTACATTACAACAGTGACTACACTTTAAAGGTACTTCATTGGCTGTAAAGCATTTTGGGACGTCCTGAGGTTGTGAATGGTGTTATATAAATGCAAGTCTTTCTTTCTTACAAGGAGTTGCTTAGTGCCTCTAATATGGGCACAAATGAAACTGGCCATCCATCAAATGAGGGATCGTGGGCAGATCGCTCGTGTGTCGCAGTGCAGTGTGTAGGTGCCTCGACGTGTTGTGCAAAATCTTGGTAATTATTCAGTGTCAGACTCAACCTTAAACTTCAAGACATTAAATTCCTTTGGGTGTATTTGCAGGTCAACAGTTCTGCTGCCAAGACGGGCGAGCCCGTTAAAGGAGTCTAAACATGGGGGGCGTTGACATTCCACGTGGGTTCTCCCGATCGGCCACCATAACTTTTTCAGAAGATCTGGAGAAACCCTGGAGAAACGGCATGGTTACACGGTTTCACTGGGCTTTTCTGCAGATCTTTTGCCGAAGTTATGGCAGGCGATCAGGAGAAGCCCCCGGGAATTAGACGATCGGGAGAAGCCCCCGGGAATTAGACGATCGGGAGAAGCCTCCAGGAATTAGACGATCGGGAGAAGCCCCCAGGAATTAGACGATCGGGAGAAGCCTCCGGGAATTAGACGATTGGGAGAAGCCTCCGGGCATTAGACAATCGGGAGAAGCCCACTGGAATTAGACGATCGGAAGAAGCCCCGGGAATTAGACGCTCGTGAGAAGCCCCCGGAAATTAGACGATCGGAAGAAGCCCCCGGGAATTAGACGATCGGGAGAAGCCCCCGGGAATTAGACGATCGGGAGAAGCCCCCGGGAATTAGACGATCGGGAGAAGCCCCCGGGAATTAGACAATTGGGAGAAGCCCCCCGGAATTAGACGATCAGGAGAAGCCTCCGGGAATTAGACAATCGGGAGAAGCCCCGGGAATTAGACGCTCGTGAGAAGCCCCCGGAAATTAGACGATCGGAAGAAGCCCCCGGAATTAAACGATCGGGAGAAGCCCCCCGGAATTAGACGATCGGGAGAAGTCCCCGGGATTTAGATGATTGGGAGAAGCCCCCCGGAATTAGACGATCGGGAGAAGCCCCCAGGAATTAGACGATCAGGAGAAGCCCCCGGGAATTAGACGATCGGGAGAAGCCCCCGGGAATTAGACGATCGGGAGAAGCCCCCGGGAATTAGACGATCGGGAGAAGCCCCCGGGAATTAGACGATCGGGAGAAGCCCCCGGGAATTAAACGATCGGGAGAAGCCCCCCGGAATTAGACGATTGGGAGAAGCCCCCCGGGAATTAGACGATCGGGAGAAGCCCCCCGGAATTAGACGATCGGGAGAAGCCCCCCGGGAATTAGACGATCGGGAGAAGCCCCCCGGGAATTAGATGATCGGGAGAAGCCCCCTGGAATTAGACGATCGGGAGAAGCCCCCGGGAATTAAACGATCGGGAGAAGCCCCCCGGAATTAGACGATCGGGAGAAGCCCCCGGAAATAGATGATCGGGAGAAGCCCCCGGAATTAGATGATCGGGAGAAGCCCCCGGGAATTAGACGATCGGGAGAAGCCCCCGGGAATTAAACGATCGGGAGAAGCCCCCGGGAATTAGATGATCGGGAGAAGCCCCCGGGAATTAGACGATCGGGAGAAGCCCCCGGGAATTAAACGATCGGGAGAAGCCCCCGGGAATTAAACGATCGGGAGAAGCCCCGGGAATTAGACGATCGGGAGAAGCCCCCCGGAATTAAACGATCGGGAGAAGCCCCGGGAATTAGACGATCGGGAGAAGCCCCCGGGAATTAAACGATCAGGAGAAGCCCCAACTCAATGAACTTTAAACTATGTCTATCCCTATCTCTGGAAGTGCTCGATGTGACAGTTGGGGGGTGTTTTCTTCTTTTGTCTCCGGATGTTAATATCCACATTTTTAGGTTTATTAAAACATGTAAAACCACAGGGAGAAATCAATCACCACTTCCTGCATGAGTGTTATTACCAGAAATCTAGACAATCTAGAGGATACTAGGGATGAGGGAGTCCCGTTATGTGGAGAGACTGGAGAAACTGGGGTTGTTCTCCTTAGAACAGAGAAATTTAAGGGGAGATTTGATCGAGGTGTTGAAGATCATGAACGGTTTTGACAGAGTAAATAAGGAGAAACTGTTTCCACAGGCAGAAGGGTCAGTAACCAGAGGACACAGATTTAAGGTGATTGGCAAAAGAGCCAGAGGGGAAATGAGGAAACAATTTTTTTACGCAGCGAGTTGTAATGATTTGGAATGTACTGCTTGAAAGGGCGATGGAAACAGAATCAATAGCAACTTTGAGAAGGGAATTGGGTATATGCTTGAAAATGAAAAGATCGCAACGCTATGGGGAAAGAGCAGGGGAGTGGGACTAATTGTCTAGCTCTTTCAAAGAGCCGGCACGGGCATGATGGGCCAAATGGCCTCCTTCTGTGCTGTATTATTCTATGATTCTAATCTCAGTTCAGGCTGTGATAATACCACTTTAACAGCCACTACACTACTATTTGTGACACCATCCGACGTGAAGCCAATTGTAGAGAAGATTGCAGTGAACCTGAAGAAGGGCCCTCACTAAAATGTTAATTCTCTCCGCACTTGCTGTCTGACTGTTGAGTTTTTGCAGCTTTTTCTGGATTTGTTCCAGATCGATCAGGTCTCAGGCATACACAAAAAAAAACCATCTGCTGGGCAGGTCCGTATTTTTGTCTGTACCTTATGGCTCTATTGCATTTCTTAGCTGAAAAGCAGGTTATTTAAGGATAGATATCATCCTCTGCAAAAAGCCTCTGCAATTGCCTGCTGAGTAATTGGCTTCTATTGATTTGGCTCCACATGTACGTCAGAAGCAAAGTCAGTCAACCCAACAGACATGTGCATCTGGGAAAACAATCACTGGGCTATTAAGTGACAGCACAAGCTAATCAGGATAATGCTGAACTTAGACAACACTTGTCGGGCACCACAGATGTCGATCAGTATGCCTTTGTGCTTGTGTTATGGAGATGGCTGTTCCTTGTCTCCCAGATTGGCTTCTCAAAAGAGAACACTGGACCATCCATGTGATACATCCTCTTGATTTGACTCCTTGGGCAGGACGCTCTGAACAAGCCTGCCTCTGTTTCCAAAAATCTTAAGCAGCCTGATTGTCATAAGCAACAAAATGGAGGTAAGGCTGAAATGAGATGAGGGGTTAGCCTCTGTGGCACATGCTGTAATAACCTCAGTAAATGAGATACTAAGGACAGTGTTTGCATCTCATATGGATGTTTACACTGCAGCCCCAGGAGTCTTGGGTAAGACATGTAGAAAGCTGTGAGGTTCAGCCTCCATTCATTGGGAGCAAGACTGTAGGAGCGATTGCACCAGCTCACTCGTGTTCCTTGTGTGAACATGTCACCCTGCAGGGTTTACCTATTGGTTCTCAACTTAGCGACAGTCCAGTGTGAGGCTTACTGCTTGTACAGGTATCAATGGAACACACCTTTGACCCTTTGGTCATAGAGAAGGCACCATCTGAGAAAGCTCGTGGCACTGATATTGGTGTATCTCCGTGGTTTGTGGCTGAAGCCATGGTGCCAGCACATAGCCCGTTTCCCCAGTCAGCTGTTGGACCTTCCCTCTCCTTGGGAGAGCTCACCAGTGTTGGATTTACCCAGGATTTATGAATCATGGGTACTGCCAGCAAAATGGGCAGTAATGTGTATAATCAGACACTCAGGGAGCGATTGCTGTTCGGTGCCTGAACAACATTCATTTATTCCCTGAGCCCTCGGGAAACCATGCTGGAGTTGGCATTGAAGCTGCTTTTCTGTGCTCTAGTTGATGCAAAAGTGGGCATGGCTCCATCTTATGGCTTAATGGACTGAATAGCAGCTCACGCCAGTGATGATCCCCACTGAGGCCTAGAATCCAGCGGTCACTGACCGTGCTAGGCTGAAGACAGCCCCTTCTCCAGGCAGACTCCCCAGCAGATACCAAGAGACATATCTGAAAAAATGCAAATGACCTTAAAGCCAGAAAAATCAGCCGGGGCTGGGGCACATCCTGGCTGTGGGCAGAATTTCTGGTGAGCAAAAGCAGAAGTTTCCTGGACTTTTAGGGACCAGTAAAAGGACAATAAAGCCAGGTGTTTTAGTTAGATCAGAACCCCACTTTTCCACCATGTCCCTCAGTACCTTTTCTCTCCAGTAACACTGAGGGAGAGGTGTCTCATTTCCTCTGGTTGTGCTTTGGTTAAAGTGTTTGCATAAAGTCTCGATGTCTGCCATTTAATAGTTACTTACCTATTTATTTGAAATTGGATAGCGAATGGTGTTAAAATAATGCACATTACAATTTTTTTCAAACATTTTAACCAAGGTGCAATCAGAAGAAATTAAGCCCCTAATTTTCTCGAACCGGATTATACTTTCCACTGCAATGGTCTCCATGGTAACTTATCCCACAACGCTACTACGCTTTACTTGGAAAAGCTACAGCCTGACTTCCCGCCTCACTCCCAACTTCCTCATGGTGTTTGGACCCATCCCCACAGCAAACAATCTTCCCCAATCACCTTTGTTCATTCTCTTCATAATCTTGAAAACTCTCATTCTTCCTCTTTTCATGGAAAAACAAACATAAATTCCTTCATCTTGCTTCATAACTATCTCTTGATACACAGAATCATCTTCACCGTCCCCTTGTACTCTCTCAAGAGCAATAATGATCCTCCTATTATTGGTCTACTCATTCTCCCATTGATTAATCATGCCCAAAAAACACTAAAGAGGGAGTAGCAGACCTATAAAGTGTAACCTTCCTCAGGCACAGGTTATCTTATCTTCCTCAGGCACAGGTTATTTTATCTTCCTCAGGCACAGGCTATCGTATCTTCCTCAGGCACAGGTTATCTTATCTTCCTCAGGCACAGGCTATCTTATCTTCCTCAGGCACAGGCTATCTTATCTTCCTCAGGATATCTTATCTTCCTCAGGCACAGGCTATCTTATCTTCCTCAGGATATTTTATCTTCCTCAGGCACAGGCTATCTTATCTTCCTCAGGCACAGGTTATCTTATCTTCCTCACGCACAGGCTATCTTATCTTCCTCACGCACAGGTTATCTTATCTTCCTCAAGCACAGGCTATCTTATCTTCCTCAGGCACAGGATATGTTATCTTCCTCAGGCACAGGATATGTTATCTTCCTCAGGCACAGGATATCTTATCTTCCTCAGGCACAGGATATCTTATCTTCCTCAGGCACAGGTTATCTTATCTTCCTCAGGCACAGGATATCTTATCTTCCTCAGGCACAGGATATCTTATCTTCCTCAGGATATCTTATCTTCCTCAGGCACAGGATATCTTATCTTCCTCAGGCACAGGTTATCTTATCTTCCTCAGGATATCTTATCTTCCTCAGGATATCTTATCTTCCTCACACACAGGATATCTTATCTTCCTCAGGCACAGGTTATCTTATCTTCCTCAGGATATTTTATCTTCCTCACACACAGGATATCTTATCTTCCTCAGGCACAGGATATTTTATTTTCCTCCTGTGCCCTAGATCAGAGGTAATGAGGACAGCAATTAAAATACAGATTGGACAACATGCATTTACAACATGAGATATAACCAGGTTGTGCAGTAAGGGGCAATGTACCATCCCAGTGGCTCAATGTAATGTCTTTAACTACAGTATAAATTACCTGGTTCACAGGCAACTAGAAATTAGATGCACTACCGAGCTTGTTTCAAACAGTGCTGCCTCTGAGGTGGATCCTGTACCAATCAGCTGGAGAGACCAGAAGCTTGAACAAGTTTTGTGTCAGGGATACACTTAGAATCATAGAATCATAGAAGTTTACAACATGGAAACAGGCCCTTCGGCCCAACATGTCCATGTCGCCCAGTTTATACCACTAAGCTAGTCCCAATTGCCTGCACTTGGCCCATATCCCTCTATACCCATCTTACCCATGTAACTGTCCAAATGCTTTTTAAAAGACAAAATTGTACCCGCCTCTACTACTGCCTCTGGCAGCTCGTTCCAGACACTCACCACCCTTTGAGTGAAAAAATTGCCCCTCTGGACCCTTTTGTATCTCTCCCCTCTCACCTTAAATCTATGTCCCCTCGTTATAGACTCCCCTACCTTTGGGAAAAGATTTTGACTATCTACCTTATCTATGCCCCTCATTATTTTATAGACTTGTATAAGATCACCCCTCAACCTCCTACTCTCCAGGGAAAAAAGTCCCAGTCTATCCAACCTCTCCCTATAAGTCAAACCATCAAGCCCCGGCAGCATCCTAGTAAATCTTTTCTGCACTCTTTCTAGTTTAATAATATCCTTTCTATAATAGGGTGACCAGAACTGTACACAGTATTCCAAGTGTGGCCTAACTAATGTCTTGTACAACTTCAACAAGAAATCCCAACTCCTGTATTCAATGTTCTGACCAATGAAACCAAGCAAGCTGAATGCCTTCTTCACCACCCTATCCACCTGTGACTCCACTTTCAAGGAGCTATGAACCTGTACTCCTAGATCTCTTTGTTCTATAACTCTCCCCAACGCCCTACCATTAACGGAGTAGGTCCTGGCCCGATTCGATCTCCCAAAATGCATCACCTCACATTTATCTAAATTAAACTCCATCTGCCATTCATCGGCCCACTGGCCCAATTTATCAAGATCCCGTTGCAATCCTAGATAACCTTCTTCACTGTCCACAATGCCACCAATCTTGGTGTCATCTGCAAACTTACTAACCATGCCTCCTAAATTCTCATCCAAATCATTAATATAAATAACAAATAACAGCGGACCCAGCACCGATCCCTGAGGCACACCGCTGGTCACAGGCCTCCAATTTGAAAAACAACCCTCTACACCCACCCTCTGTCTTCTGTCGTCAAGCCAATGTTGTATCCAATTGGCTACCTCACCTTGGATCCCGTGAGATTTAACCTTATGTAACAACCTACCATGCGGTACCTTGTCAAAGGCTTTGCTGAAGTCCATGTAGACCACGTCTACTGCACAGCCCTCATCTATCTTCTTGGTTACCCCTTCAAAAAACCCAATCAAATTCATGCGACATGATTTTCCTCTCACAAAACCATGCTGACTGTTCCTAATCAGTCCCTGCCTCTCCAAATGCCTGTAGATCCTGTCTCTCAGAATACCCTCTAACAACTTACCCACTACAGATGTCAGGCTCACCGGTCTGTAGTTGGACTTAGTGTATTATGTGTCTCATCAAGAACTGTTCAAGTTGAATTAACCTCGAGTTAAACTCACCAAACCCGACGCCTTCGATAGGCCAGGAAAGTGTCAGAGGTGCAGATAGAATTGTGTGCCTGTGAACTGCACCCGATTTCTGTGAAAGGATTCATAGTTGCATGACCATGTTTGATCATTTAAGTTTGTTGCCAAAAATTTGTTCCAAAAGAGCAAATTCTCATCCGTACAAATCAACTACTGTTAGTCACCCAAACCACCATTAACTCAATTCTGATGCAAGGCAATGTCAGAAATCAGAAAGCCAAGTGATGCTTTAAAACAGAGGCTCTACTCACGATAATCATTTTGAAACAAACCTCCATCAATAATATGCAATGTTCTAAACTGAATTTAATGGAACTCTGGTAAAAATAGCAATGCATGTTGATAAGGCCATAAGCAGTTAAAGCAAATTATTAGGATTCATTTCTAGAGGAATAGAATACAAAAGCAGGAAGGTAATGTTACATTTATATAGAACCTTGGTTAGACCACACCTGCAGAACTGTGTGCAGTTCTGGTCTCCATATTACAAAAAGGATATTAAAGTACTGGACAAGGTGCAAAAAAGACCTACAAGGATAATACCAGAACTGAGAGGATGCAACTATCGGGAAAGATTGAACAGGCTGGGGCTCTTTTCTCTAGAAATGAGAAGACTGAGCGATGACTGAAGGGATTCGCAAAATTTCACATGTTCCCCCCACCCCGAAGGTTTATTGGAGTTATTAAAGAAACCCTGGTGTGACTGTTTTAAAAAATCCAAGGTCTCTCAAAATGGCTGCGGTCAGACACATGGCCGAGGATCGGCAGATTTGAAATTGCATTCTCAACAACTCGGCAGGCTTCGTGTTTCAGACAGGTTTCTTTAAACAATGCAGCTGCATTCTAGCCCTGAGGCAAACTATCAACATGGCCGGCCAACACATCAAAATTCGAGCAGGAAGTGATTGCAGGACAAAAGGTGAACCATCAAGGTACATTCGGAACAATGGTAAAGCAGTTAGCGAACAGATCGATACAGGAACCGGCCATTATGTAAATGGGCCAGAAATTAGGTCCTTTGTCTTAAAGCAGTTATGGAACTCAGAAATACAGGAATTGGCCATTAATGTAAATGGGCCAGAGATGGGGTCCTTTGTCTTACGTTTCGTGCTTAAATCAAACAATGAAGCAAGCTGATGAGGTATGAAAAATACCTGTTACCAAGAGGGTATAACTGGGGCTGCCCAGTATCTCTCTCTCTCTTTCTCTCTTCGCCTCTTGGCCCCATCCTGTCTGTCTGCTAGCAACTAAGAAGGAAGCCATCCAGTAAACCTCGCAACCACATGTCGACGGCAACAGCAGGCACAGGGGCCAGGCCTTTTCATCTGTTTTCACCGGTGAGCATTAATTTTCTGGCCGCCACAAGACAACCTAGCATAAGTGTAAGGGTGGGGGTTAAGGGATATTGCTAAACTTGTGATTTTAGAATTTTCCCTCAATGTGTCCGTTTCTTCCAACCCGATAAGTGTAAGACTGTATTACATCCATAGCGATTTCTTTATCTTCTGTATTATACTGTTTACCTTGTAGTTTTAGTTTTCTTATTAATAAACATTGGTTTTCCTTGTACCAATCCACTGGTCTGTTTGTCTGTCTTTGTTACCACTCGATAAGTCCTCAGCTCAGAATCAGGAAGGGGTAAGCGATTCGCAACCGCACTGCGGGCAGGGCAGCTCAGGAAAACATAACTGGCTGACCTATTATAAGCCCGTGAAACAGTAAAAAAAGAAACCCCTTACAGACTTAATAGAAGTCTTTAAAATTATGAAAGGATTGGATAGGGTCGACGTAGAGAAGATATTCCCATTTGTGAGGGAGTCCAGAACAAGGGGGAATAAATATAAGATAGTCACTAACAGATCAAATACAGAATTTAGGAGGAATTTCTTTACACAGAGAGTGGTGAGAATGTGGAATGGTTGAAGCAGATTGTATTGATGCATTTAAGGAGATGCTTGACGTACACATGAGAGAGATGGGAATGGAGGAATACAGTGGCAGGGTGGGATCATAAGAAATAGGAGCAGGAGTAGGCCATACAGCCCCTCGAGCCTGCTCCGCCATTCAATCAAATCATGGCTGATCTTCGACCTCAAATCCATTTTCCCGCCCAATCCCCATATCCCTTGATTCCTTTTGGGTACAAAAATCTATTGATCTCAGCCATGAATGTACTCAATGACTGAGCATCCACAGCCTTCTGCGGTAGACAATTCTAAAGATTCACAACCTTATAACGAAGAAATTCCTCCTTATCTCAGTCTTAAATGGCCAACCCCTTATCCTGCGACTATGCCCCCTAGTTCTAGACTCTCCAGCCAGGGGAAACAATCTCTCAGCATCTACCCTGTCAAACCTTCTCAGAATCTTATGCGTTTCAATGAAATCACCTCTCATTCTTCTAAACTCCGGAGATTATAGGCCCATTCTACTCAATCTCTCCTCACAGGACAACTGTCCCATCCCAGGAATCAATCTAGTGAACCTTCATTGCACCCCCTCCAAGGCAAGTATATCCTTCCTTAGATAAGGAGACCAAAACTGTACACAGTACTCCAGGTGTGGTCTCACCAAAACCCTGTACAATTGCAGCAAGACTTCCTTACTCTTGTACTCCAACCCCCTTGCAATAAAGGCCAACATTCCATTTGCCTTCCTTAATGCTTGCTGTACCTGCATGTTAACTTTCTGCATTTCATGTACAAGGACATCCAAATCCCTCTGAACACCAACATTTAATAGTTTCTCACCATTTCAAGAATATTCTGTTTTTCTATTCTTCCTACCAAAGTGAATAACCTCACATTTCCCCACATTATACTCCATCTGCCACCTTCTTGCCCACTCACTTAACCTGTCTATATCCCTTTGCAGAATCTTTGTGTCCTCCTCACAGCTTACTTTCCCACCTAGCTTTATATTGTCGGCAAACTTGGATACATTACACTCGGTCCATTCATCTAAGTGATTAATATAAATTGTAAATAGCTTTGGCCCAAGCACTGATCCTTGCGGCAACACACTAGTTACAGCCTGCCAACCTGAGAATGACCCATTTATTCCTACTCTCTGTTTTCTGTCCATTAACTAATCATCTGTCCATGCTAATGTATTACCCCCAGCCCTATGAGCCCTTATCTTGTGTAGCAACCTTTCATGTGGCACCTCATCGAATGCCTTTTGAAAATCCAAGTATAAACACCGGCATAGACCAGTTGGGCCGAATGGCCTGTTTAAGAAATAGGAGCAGGAGTCGGTCAATCAGCCCCTCGAGCCTGCTCCGCCATTCAATAAGATCATGGCTGATCTGATCCTAACCTCAAATCCAAATTCATGTCCAATTTCCTGCCCGCTCCCCATAACCCCTAATTCCCTTTACTTCTAGGAAAATGTCTATTTCTGTTCTAAATTTATTTAATGATGTAGCTTCCACAGCTTCCTGGGGCAGCAAATTCCACAGACCCACCACCCTCTGAGTGAAGAAGTTTCTCCTCATCTCAGTTTTGAAAGAGCAGCCCCTTATTCTAAGATTATGCCCCCTAGTTCCAGTTTCACCCATCCTTGAGAACATCCTCACCGCATCCACCCGATCAAGCCCCTTCACAATCTTATATGTTTCAATAAGATCGCCTTTCATTCTTCTGAACTCCAATGAGTAGAGTCCCAATCTACTCAACCTCTCCTCATATGTCCACCCCCTCATCCCCGGGATTAACCGAGTGAACCTTCTTTGTACTGCCTCGAGAGCAAGTATGTCTTTTCTTAAGTATGGACACCAAAACTGTATGCAGTATTCCAGGTGCGGTCTCACCAATACCTTATATAACTGCAGCAATACCTCCCTGTTTTTATATTCTATCCCCCTAGCAATAAAAGCCAACATTCCGTTGGCCTTCTTGATCACCTGCTGCACCTGCATACTAACTTTTTGATTTTCTTGCACTAGGATCCCCAGATCCCTTTGTACTGCAGTACATTCCAGTTTCTCGCCATTAAGATAATAACTTGCTCTCCGATTTTTCCTGCCAAAGTGCATAACCTCACATTTTCCAATATTGTATTGCATCTGCCAAATCTTTGCCCACTCACCCAGCCTGTCTATATCCCCCTGTAGGTTTTTTATGTCCTCCTCACTCTCCACTTTCCCTCCCATCTTTGTATCATCTGCAAACTTTGATATGTTATACTCGGTCCCCTCCTCCAAATCGTTAATATAGATTGTAAAGAGTTGGGGACCCAGCACCGACCCCTGCGGAACACCACTGGCTACTGGTTGCCAGTCCGAGAATGAACCATTTATCCCAACTCTCTGTTTCCTGTTAGATAACCAATCCTCCACCCATGCCAGAATATTACCCCCAATCCAGTGATTCTTTATCTTGAGCAATAATCTTTTATGTGGCACCTTGTCGAATGCGTTCTGGAAGTCTAAATACACTACGTCCACTGGTTCCCCTTTATCCACCCTGTACGTTATGTCCTCAAAGAACTCAAGCAAATTTGTCAGACATGACTTCCCCTTCGTAAAGCCATGCTGACTTTGTCCTATTAAATTATGTTTATCCAAATGTTCCGTTACTGTCTCCTTAATAATAGACTCCAAAATTTTACCCACCACAGATGTTAGGCTAACTGGTCTATAATTTCCAGCCTTCTGCCTACTACCCTTTTTAAATAAGGGTGTTACATTAGCAGTTTTCCAATCTGCCGGGACCTTTGCGGAGACCAGAGAAATTTGGAAAATTATTCCCAAAGCATCCACAATCCCTACTGCCACTTCCCTCAAGACCCTAGGATGTAAGCCATCAGGTCCAGGTTTCTGTGCTGTAGATAATTTTGTTAATGAAATAAACAGATTCCCCATTTACAAAGTTATATGGGAACAGTTGCAGACCAACTTGCACTTAAACAATACACTTAAAGTGGAAAATCGTTCCAAGCTGCTTCACAGGTGCATAATGAAAAAAATGGACATCTAGCCAAAGGAGGAGATATTAGGGGCTGGTGATCAAAGGCTTGGTCAAAGAGGTGGGTTTTAAGTACGGTCTTAAAGGAGGACAGAGAGGTGATGAGGCAGAGAGGTGTAGGGAAGGAATCAAGGGGTATGGGGAGAGAGCGGGAATATGGTATTGAGATCGAGGATCAGCCATCATCATATTGAATGGCGGAGCAGGCTCGAAGGGCTGAATGGCCTACTCCTGCTCCTATTTTCTATGTTTCTATGTTTCTATGAATCCCATAGCGTGGGGCCTGAGTGACTGAAGGCACGGCCACCAAATTGCTAAAAGCGAAAAAAGACCAAGGTCCATCTAGTCTGCCTTCTACTATCTAAGTAGTTGCATGATACAATGATAATGGAGTTGTTGACTAATCATAGCAATCAATCTCTATCAATGGGGGTAATTTTGACTTTGTGCGATAGTGTAAAATGGGTGATAGTGAGTCGACAGTCCGTTTTACATCAAAGTCAATGGATATAAGAGTGGGGAGAGATGTAAAATGGAGTGCCAACTCGTTATCATCTGTTTTACACTATCACACAAAGTCAAAATTAAACGTGCGGGGGTTAAATCGGATAGGACCCAAAACCGGGCGTAGGCATGGCGATCGGCGATTAACCCACGCCCAATGCTTCCGCCTCAGGCAGAATGAGACATTCATCCATCCTCAGCACCGACCTGAAAGCAACATTCCAAATCAGCGCTGCCACGAGGAATGAATGACATTCACACTTATCACCCGCAGGGGGAGCCCCAATCTCTTAAAGGTAGGCTGTCTCTCTGACAGCATGCCAAAATCCCTTAAAGGTAACCAATAAAGTAACAGTCTATTGTCTGCACGGAGTCTGAACAGAGATCAGACATCGCACAGGTAAAACACAGATGCAGGTCCTGTCCCTATGTTTACACACTGATGAGTTATGTTAAAACATTGAATAAAGGTTGCACACTACTAAATCCCACATCCTCCAATCTGCACACCAGACCTCACCAATCTGCCGATCTGAGTTGGTACCAGGCCTGCGAGAGTCTGTGCACCAAGGTTCTCTGCTGATGCACTAGAGGCCTTGGTGCAAGAGGTGGACAGACGGAGGGACATCCTGCATCCGCAGTGGGGGGGGGGGGGGGGAGGGCAAGAGGCCCTCCAGACATCTGATCAAAAGACAGTGGGAGGCAGCGGGGGATGAAGTCAATGTCAGGCACACAGCACCACGAACGTGGATGCAGTGCAGGAAGAAGTTCAATGTTTTGACGTGAGTGAGGTCAACTGTCAAGTGGCGTCTCCTACCAACTGCACCACACACTACACCCTCATCACCCACATACCAACAAACTCTTTCCATCAGTATTCAACTCTGCCAATCAAATGCCTCCTCTCACCCTTACACATTACCATTGTTGCAAGTTGCCCACCACAACACACAGGCCACACACACTGGCAGTTGTTCAACCATGACAGGCACATCACCCAGGCACACGTCCCACTTTGTTGCAGGAGAAGGTGGCGCACAGCAGGAGGCAGCAAGTGGCAGTGGCATTTAGCCCCTCGAGCCTATTCCGTCATTTAATGAAATCATGGTTGACCTGTGATCTAACTCCATATCCCTTAATACCCTTGGTTCACAGAAATCTATCAATCACAGATTTAACATTCACAATTGAGCTAGCATCAATTGCCATTTGCTGAACAGCGTTCCAAACGTCTCCCACCCTTTGCGTGTAGAAGCATTTCCTAACTTCACTCCTGCACTTCCTGGCTCTAAGTGTTAGGCTATGTCCCCACGTCCTAGTATTCAAGTATAGGAGACCTCCAAAAACAGTTACAAATGCATCATCAGCCAGAAGAAATAATCCAGCAACTAACCTGTAAATCCTGCACGGTCCCTTTAAATAGCGCTGGTGGGGGATCCCCGAGGCACTCGAAGACACCTTCAGATAGTCGGAGTTAAGACTGTGCGTTGAGTTGAGCGTTAAGGTCTAAAATGGTCTCTATCACTTTAAATCAGCGTTGCAAACTGATTGCACGCATTTTCTCCCCACTTTACATGCTGCCGGAATTCGTTATTTACGCCTGTACTAAACCCTTTACCAAGATGGCGTCTGGCGCATATCATGTGCGCGTCCAAGATGTCATCTTGGATGTTCGAGAGGCTGTGTAGCGCTGAAATAACGGGGCACTAGAAGGCCCAATTTAGAGCCCAATGAGTCTACAACAGACCCAGACCATGAGGCGAGGGAAACCCCAGTGGTGGAGAGTTTTTGGAACCACAGGTCCAAAGTCACCTGTCCCTCCCAAGCTTGCGACACTTACCACATGTCATGTCCCAAATTACTCATCTACTGTGTCCCAAAATGTTATTTTCTGAAATCGATCTAATTTACATTTGAATGAATCAATACTATCTCCTTCTACCATCTCCCTAGGGAGTCTGTTCCATCGATTGACCACTCACTCACTGAAATATTTATTCTGCGCAAACTAGGGCAGGGCACCACATGACCCTAAACACCTCTATGTGACTAAATAAATCCCACATAAGGGACAGGACCAACAATGACTAATCCAAACGGTCAGTTCTATCATATGGATCCAGGACGTTATGCAACTGCACAGGTGTGTGTCAGAAACTATAATTGGGTGTCATGACCTGTGATCTAACTCCATATCCCTTAATACCCTTGGTTCACAGAAATCTATCAATCACAGATTTAACATTAGGTGTCATGACCTGGATGCAGGCCCTCATATCAATCGCTTTCCAAGACTTCCTTGCCAGTTAGTTTTAATTGCAAGGCCCATAGCACATTAATCAATTCCCTGTTAGTTCATAGATGCATTTAAGAAGAAGCTAAATGAGTAAATAAGGGATGAAGGAATAGAAGGATATGCTGAAGGGTTAGATGAAGAGGGGTGGGAGGAGGCTCCTGTGGAGTATAAACACCGGCATAGATCTGTTGGGCCGAATGGCCTGCTCCTGTGCTGTAAATTCTATGTAATTCTATATCATGACAAGGAGAACAGGTCTGCATTGGAAACACCGCGCAATACCAGAAATATACCGGTCCTTTGTCTGAATCTCAGCTTTGCAGAAATCGAAGATTACTGCTAGTCTGCCGTGTGGTTTGGAACAGCCAGTTTTCTGCTTAGTATGATCACACTCAGGACGCTGCTGAGTTTCAGCACTGGACACTTCACATGATCCGAACTATTCGCTATAACACACTGTGTCATCAGTCTCTTACTCACGGGCAACCGTTCCTGCTCCTGAGAGATTTGCTTGTGTTCACCCTATCCCTAAGAAAGCTGAGCCCTCTCTGACTCTTCCAGTTCCCACCTTATTGCCTTTACACTGATACTCTTTAAAGATACAGAAGCTGTTAACTCCCTAAGTGTTCATCACCTTGAAAGTTATGGCCTAATCCATCCTTGACCATATGGTTTTGCCATGGTATTCCATGGGTGATCTTGTATATGAAACATTCCTCTGGAACCCTGCCCTTCAGTATTTTGTTGAATTATTCCTTATTGTGATTATCAGTCACAGGGTCTGGCACTGTGCATTACTACACAAATTACCACCACATCTAACCACTCCAACTGTGCTGTAGCTAATGAACCATCATCTCACTCCCTTTCCATTAACTCAGGGGTTTTCTCTCTCACTCTGTTCCCTCTTCAGATCGACGATCTCCACCACTCATCACCCGACTCTGATCACTCTTGCTCATGGTTCCATTCTTCATTTATCAACTTTCTTCAGGTCACCTGAACTCTATACTCACACCCCCAATCTTCTTGTCGCCCAATACAGTCGCTGAATCATTACACCTTATCCCTCATCCTCTTCAATGAGGCAATAAAGATCTTGAGCTCAATGTTCAGGTCTCTGGCTGGGCGAGAACGGGACAATTATACCCCGAAAATGATGGGCAATGACCTATCACTGGGCAGCCGGAGCTTAAAAAATACTTCCGAGTATAGACATAAAAAAACATTAATAATGTACACAGATTAACTCGTTTCATGAAATACATTGTTGGCTTATCTGTAAATACTCTCTACAATATTGTCCTCCTGATCTGTTCAAATTCTGATCTTCAAATATCTGACTGTCTAGTTAAGTGTGGGCCTGAAATTCTAAAGGCACCTTTGGATCTGAGATGGGGTGGGACTTCCACCCGCCAGAGGGTCGCGATTGTTACCCCACTGTACATTATGGGGTCGGCTAAATACTGAGAAGTATGCAGGCAATACCTCAGATACACCCGGGGAGGGCAGGCTAGACAATAGTGATGGGGCAAGACATTAGGACCAAATTAGTCAGGGGGTGGGGTGGAGTAAGAAAGGAAGGACTTGCATTTATACAGTTCCCTTCACGACCTCAGGACCTTACAAAGTGCTTTACAGCCAATGAAATACTTTTGAAGTGTAGTCACTGTTGCAATGTAAGAAACGCGGCAGCCAATTTGGGCACAGCAAGATCCCACAAACAGCAATGTGATAATGATCAGATAATCTGTTTTAGTGATGTTGGTTGAGGGATAAATATTGGCCAGGACACCGGGGAGAACTCTCCTGCTCTTCTTCAAAATAGTGTCATGGGATTTTTTTACATCCACCTGAGAGAGCAGACAGTTTAACATCTCCTCCGACAGACGGCAAAGTAAACTTCTGATGGCCGTATGAGTAAGGAGAAAATACTCCCGGAGGAGTGGGGAGGTAGTTGGAGAAGAGGCAGAGACCTGCTACAGCTTGAAATGGCAATGGCAGCATTGCAGGAAGCAGGCGACCTGGGAGAGAAGGATAGCAGCCAGATCAAAGCAATAAGCAGCAAATTTCAGGGAGCCAGACCTGCATGTCTTCCTAATGACATACAAACCAGGAGGAGTGGTCTGTTTACAGTTGGGAGCCAGCGAGCTGCCAAGAATGTGGTACACACTGAGTGGAGGGAGGTGGCTGTGGCAGTGAGTGCCACTTCATTAAACCTTAGAGCTCTTTTGCAGCGCAGGAAGAAGTTGAATGACCTCACCAAAGCAGCCCAGGTAAGCTACCTGCTCCCCCAATCCTTCCTTGCAGACTCTTTATACGTGTGTCAATCCTTTGTTCATTACCCTCACAGTGCCACAGGAGTCAGAGGTGAAAGTGGGATCTGACAGTGGGAATTAGAAGCTCAACAGGTCAGCCTCTGGCCAGCGGACTCAGATCTCTGGGGTCCTGCTCTAAAATGAAAGATGTTGGTTGAGCATCATGCTTACATGAAGGCACTGAGGGCCCGGCATTGGATGGCAAGGGTCAATGCCAATATCTGTATAGGATCAATACAATGCAGGGCTACCTGGAGGAAGTGGTGGCACCAGGAACATTTGCACCCATCTCCCCTGACAGAAAGCCTCCAGATCAGTTAGTGAAACCAACTAGTTGCCAACTGGTTTCACCAATGCTTTGATGAAACTGGTGAATCCAATGTTTTGACCATCGGCCTTCAGGCCTTGGGGAACTGTTTGGAGAGGATGATGACCACCAACTTCTGAGAGATTCGAGCCGACAGGTCTCGGGGTCTGTGGAGTTGAACTGATACCATCAGGTGCCCCTCCCACTGATTGGTGGGCACTCAGATCCAGGACCCAACACAAGTGCTGTAGATAGAGTCCGCGTTCATGCTGTGCTTCTCACTCCCGGTGACAGCTCATCTAGCCAGGCCCGCTCCCATGGCTGCTCATGTAGGTGTCGGGATACAGGACCAGGCTGCACAGGTACCTGCCAGACACGGGTTTGGGAGGTGCTGCCGAAGAAGCCTTAGGGAGTTGCTGCAGTGCATCCTGTAGGCAGTACTCACTGCAACCACGGTGCGCTGGTGCTGGAGGGAGTAGATATTTAGACTAGTAGATGAAGTTCTGATCAAGTGGATTTCTCTGTCCTGGATGGGATCAAGTTTGAAGATGCATCAATCCAAGCTTCACACTCCTGACATATTCCTTGTAAGTGTTGAAGAAGCTTTGGGGAGTCAGGAGGTGAGTCACTCGCCGCAGAATACCCAACCCCTGACCTGCTCTTGTAGCCACAGTATTTATATGGCTGGTCCAGTTGAGTTTCTGGTCAATGGTGACCCCCAGGATGTTGATGGTGGGGGATTCGGCGATGGTAATGCTGTTGAATGTCAAGGGGAGGTGGTTAGACTCTCTCTTGTTGGAGATGGTCATTGCCTGGCACTTGTGTGGCGCAAATGTTACTTGCCACTGGATGTTGTCCAGGTCTTGCTGCATGCAGGCATGGACTGCTTCACTATCTGAGGAATTATGAATGGAGCTGAACACTATGTAATCATCAGCGAACTCTTCCACTTCTGACCTTATGATGGAGGGAAGGTCATTGATGAAGTAGCTGAAGATAGTTGGGCCCCATATCCCGGCTCTAAATCTCCGAGCTGCCTACGGGAGGAATGTCCCAGTTGTCCCACAGTGAGAGACAGAGACAGACAGAGTGAGAGAGAGACAGAAAGAGAGGGAGACAGAAAGAGACAGAGATAGAGACAGACAGAAAGACAGAGAAACAGACAGACAGACAGTGAGAGACAGAAATATACAGAGAGAGAGACAGACAGAGAGATGGACAGAGTGAGAGAGAGAAAAAGAGAGATAGATGGATTTGCAGGTTGGAGGGAAAGAGGTATCTATGGTTGTTGGGCCTAGGTTGATTCATATTATAAAATAGAGAATCCTTCAACTCATTGTGAGTAATGTCACAGGAGAGGCACCAACTGATAGAACAGCACTGATTTACAGCACTACACCACTCCTCTATGTAATGGGAGACTCTCTACATTATTTAGGGAGGTGAAAGGCACTGTAAATCCATTTTGTTCAAACCTACAGGTTTTGCAGGTTTATGTTGCCGTGACTAACCTGCAGAAAAAGTAATTGGGTCTGAAGCACAAAATTCCACTTGGTGCCATTGGGAGGTGACTGAGTCCAGTGGAATATTGGAAATCACCAGGTATCTTATAGGCCTATTACTGCCGGTGTCGAGGCCAGGCCATCACAGGGTTGTACCCGAGACTTGAAAGAACATTTCACCTTCCATGGGAGCTGTCAGTAAAGCACAGCCCAGAACCCAATCTATATTCAGTGAACGATCTTAAACTGCTCAAACGTGGCTCCACATAGTTTCAGAGCTCTTCTGAACCCCTGACTCGGATTACTCTCTCTTATCTACACGGGCAGCCCATATCCTCAGTGCACTCCATTAAATGCAACTTAGCAATGCTCCATTACTGTTATTGCTCACTTTAATGAGCATTGATTCAGAAATTTAAATGAAAAATAACTAGTAGCCAGATGTCTGTTTCAAACCTTCTTCATGGGACATGCACATCATCAATCTCAGAAATGGAATAAATCGCCTGGAATGTTTCAATAGAGAAAGAAACAAAATAAGAGATCAAAGTATTTTCTCGTGCCCACCTCTCTCCTTCCCTCCTGAAGGTGTTGACTTTCGGAAGGATACAATTCCATGGACACCAACTCTGCGGTAGCTCATCCAATTGGCCATCGTCATTTGTGAGCCTGGGTGTCACAGGCCACTCGATCATGGGGTGCAGCGTGGCTGGGTATAACCCAACATCTATACGCACACATGCCTCCACAGGGAGCGTTCGCTAGCTATCAGGAGCAGGATCGTTTGCTAATTCTTCCCCTCTTTACCTAGGGGTACTGTGAAGACTCAGCACAGAGCAGGGATCAGACTTGGTCACTGCTGAATTCAATAAATCTGGTCATTTGTGGTCATGGAACCAGAAAAATTACCATTAAACTGTTGGATTGTCGTAAGAACCCAATTGGTTCACTAATGTCCTTCAGGGAAGGGAACCTGCCATCCTTACCCGGTCTGGCCTACATATGACTCCAGTCCCACGTTATGTGGCTGAGTCCTATTGCCTTTAGGGCAACTAGGGATGGGTAATAAATGCTGCCTTGCAAGTGTCACCCACATCCCAAGAACAAATAAAAAATGTATAGCTCAATTTAAATTATGACGTTATAGTCCAGACATTAAACTGCAAAATTACACATAACACTTTCATATGAAACTACTTTGTCCACTATTTCAATGGTAGGTATTAACACCAATCAGTTAAAACCTTCATTAAAACAGAAGACATAGAATTACATATAGTTTCCTGCGTAGAAACAGGCCATTCGGCCCAACTGGTCTATGCCGGTGTTTATGCTCCACACGAGCATCCTCCCACCCTACCTCATCTCACCCTATCAGCATATCCTTCTATTCCTTTCTCCCTCATGTGTTTATCTAGCTTCCTCTTAAATGCATCTATGCTAGCTGCCTCAACTACTCCCTGTGGTAGCAAGTTCCATATTTTCACCACTCTCTGGGTAAAGAAGTTTCTCCTGAATTCCCTATTGGATTTATTAGTGACTATCTTATATTTATGGCCCCTAGTTCTGGTCTCCCCCACAAGTGGAAACAGCTTCTCTATGTCTACCCTGCCAAATCCCTTCATAATTTTAAAGACCTCGATCAGGTCACCCCTCAGCCTTCTCTTTTCTAGAGAAAAGAGCCCCAGTCTGTTAGTTTTTCCTGATAGTTATAACCCCTCTGTCCTGGTATAAACCTTGCAAATCTTTCGTAACTTCATTCAAACGTGTTTGTACGGTAACAGGCAATTTCTACCACTATATCTTGCTGTGGATCATCTGTTTCACCTTCCTGTGATAGGTGCTTATGTGATATAAATGAGAATGACTGACTGAACTTGTTACTGCCAGTGTCTTGAGAACATTACCATAATCCGGGATCTGTGGGACCGTTCCCAGAATGCTAGATTTGGAATGTTGTCGATTACCTGCCCCAAACTACTGAAACAGCCCAAAAAAAACACTTAATAAGAATGAATCTCACTATTTACTATTAGGAAGGGTTAGGCCCACTTTTCCCCAAAAGAAACCCTGGGTTCAATGGTACAAGACACAGACACTAGGGGCCCAATATTACCAGGTCGGCGGGTTTGCGATAGGGGGCGATTGGGCGCGTGGGTAACGCGCCCGGTGAAATCAGTCTGCTCCCCGCGCAATCGCAGGCTGATTGGATCCACTTACCTCTTGTTCCGGGTTCCCCGCTGCGAGGCTGCGCAGCGGGCGGACTGAGCATGTGCAGTAAGGTCTGTCAGCTGGAGGAGCTCTATTTAAAGGGGCAGTCCTCCACTGACAGATGCTGCAAGAAACAGGAGAAATTACAGCATGGAGCAGCCCAGGGGGAAGGCTGCTCCCAGTTTAATGATACCTCACTCCAGGTATCATTAGATGGGGTGAGGAGGAGGGGGAGGACAGAGATCCTCCCCCCGGCGGGCGGGAGGAAGCGGCCTGCCTCTGCCACCAGGAAGGCCTGGCTCGAGGTGGCAGAGGAGGTCACCTGCACCACCAACATATGGCCCACCTGCATACAGTGCAGGAGGCGCTGCAGTGACCTAAGTAGGTCAGTCAAAGTGAGTACACTTACTCTTTCCCCTACACTCCATCTGCCACATCACCGCCCCCACCCACATCCCCTTCTGCACTGCCAACACGACTCTGTCACATCACCCCTCACACCCACTCAAAGCTCATCCTCATCTTACCTGCACTTACTCACCTCGCCAGTACTCATCCCACCACTACCACTCAACCCAATCCTCATACAATCTCATGGCTCTATCTCATACTCACCCTCTCGTGCATCTCTTTCACAGTCAGCCTCACTCAACCTGCCACTACCTGTGCTGCAGCCACAGGGCATGCATCACATATGTGCAGTAGGAAGCGTAAGGCAAACGTGTCGTGAGCATGAAGGGGATGCACAAGGGTGTTTGAGGGTTTGTCATGGTTTTTACTTATATTTAATTTCTGAGCAACTCACATCACATATTATATTGTCACCACTACTGCCACGTCTTTGCGAATCTTGTCTGGTTTGTGCCATAATGCCCTTTCCTGAGGATCACAATGAAGACCCACAACTGATGACACCCATTGTGTCACTGCAGAGTGGGTGTAGGTGTATTTGCAGGGCTGTTTTGTGGAGAGGGCTGAGAGACGTCGGCGATGTCCCCGGTGGCACCCTGGAAGGATGCGGAGGAGAAGTTGTTGAGGGCAGTGGTGACTTTGACAGCGACAGGTAAGAAGATGGTGCTCGGGCCAGCCGGGAACAGCTCGGCATGAAGGAGGCTGCAGATGTCCACGACTACATGTCGAGTGACTCTGAGCCTCCGTGTGCACTGCTGCTCAGAGAGGTCCAGGAAGCTGAGCCTCAGTCTGTAGACCCTGTGGCGAGGGTAGTGCCCTCTGCGACGCATCTCTCTCTGCCGTTGCCCTCCCTCCTGCTGTACAGGTGGATGTGTCACAGCACTGTGTTGTGGAGCTCCACGTGTCAGAGGTGGACGGCGTGGACGGCGAGGCTGGTGATGCTGTCCGTCCTCCGAGGAGGTCATGACTGCAGCTACAGCGGCCCCCATCCGGAAGATGTACATCTGAGGGGGTCCGCAAGGTAGGTAAATGTGTCTGGACCCCGGGGTAAGTGTGCAAGTTGGTGAATTTTATTGTTAGGAGGAGGGTGGTGGAGGCCAAACTTTGTCCAAAGTGACAGAGCGGCCTCCTGCAATGAGTGAGGGTCTCCCCCCACCCCACCTGTCAAATGGACCTTTGCAGCTGCCACAGGCTGATAGCTGCAACACGTCCATTTGAACTGGGAGTGTTTCCCCCAGTACGGGAAACAGTCCCAGTTGTTTGTAAAATCCCAACCCTCCTAAAATATCTCGTTAATCAGTCTGTAAACGACCTGAAATACCAAAATAAATACCTTAAGTGGTACCCTGCTGGCTTTAATTGCCGGCGGGAGTCCCACATGCGGGGGCTGCGCGCGCGTGTCGCCGCGTCAGTGGGGAACCCGGAAATGGGGCGGGTTGGAGCCGGGCTCCCGACCCGCCCCGGGATTCCCCGATTTTCGGAGCCCCCCCGCCAGGATCGCACCCGATCGCAGGTGCTAAAATCGACCCCCTAGTTGTCAAATGATGAGTGTTTATGTGAAACAAAACAGGCAAATTCCTCCTGAACCAAAGTCAGTCCAGGTGCAGGAGAAATGTTTGCACACACCCTGCAGAACTGAAGGCGAGGGCTTCGGCCCTGTGCTGTGCCCATCTCAGGACCAAGAGGAACGCTTTTTAATACAAGGAACATAGAAACAGGAGGAGGCCATTCAGCTCCTCGAGCCTGTTCTGCCATTCAATTAGATCCAAACTGATCTGCATCGTAACTCCATCTACCTGCTTTGGTTCTGTGACCCTTAATTCCCTTGCCTAACAAAAATCTTTCAATCGCAGTTTTGAAATTTTCAATTGACCCCCAGCTCAACAGCTTTTTGGGGGAGAGAGTTCCAGATTTCCACTCCCCTTTGTGTGAAGAAGTGATTCCTGACATCATCCCTGAACGGCCTAGCTCTAATTTTAAGGTTTGCCCCATGTTCTGGACTCCCCACCAGAGGAAATAGTTTCTCTCTATCTACCCGATCAAATCCTTTAATCATCTTAAACAACTCAATTAGATCACCCCTTAATCTTCTATATTCAAGAGAATACAAGCCTAGTTTATGCAACCTGTCCTCATAATTTAACCCTGCTAGCCCTGGTATCATTCTGGTGAATCAGTGCTGCATCCTCTCTAAGGCCAATATATCCTTCCTGAGGTACAGTGCCCAGAACTGAACACAGTCTAACCAGAGTTCTGTACAACTGTAACAGAACTTCCACCCTTTGTACTCCAGCCCCCTGAGACAAAGGCCCATATCCCATACTCCTCTGCCCTCACAAGCAAATCTCAACCAACGAAGCTGGTCTGCTGTGCTTGGCCTGAAACGGATTGGAGTAAATTATCAACTTTCTTCCCAGACTGGCCAGATTCTCGTCAGAGTAACTGCCCAATAATTATTTCAATTGAAGTCAATGGAAATAAATACCCAGCGGAGTGTATAATGGGAGGCTGATCAACAATGGAATTGAATACCCAGCGGAGTCTATAATGGGAGGCTGATCCACAATGGAATTGAATACCCAACGGAGTCTATAATGGGAGGCTGATCCACAATGGAATTGAATACCCAACGGAGTCTATAATGGGAGGCTGATCCACAATGGAAATGAACGCCCAGCAGAGTCTATAGTGGGAGGCTGATCCACAATGCCCAGATGGGCATGTTGAAAATCTACCACTTGGTCTGAGGCCTGTTTATAGAATCACCATAGGGGAGGGGACAGGGGGCTCCTCTGAAGATGAAGCCCACGTTCTGCGCTACATTCACTGATTGAAGACAAACTAACATCAAGAACAGTTAAGCAATTCTTCAAAACCTCCAGCTCCTTTGCTGCAACATGAACACGAATTCGATTGGGAAGTGAACCGTCCCAGCCCTACATGGCGTGGGGTAAATCTTCCATTTCCCATGCTTGGGAACAGCAGAGGAAAATCAGGTGTGGAGGGTCGCACGCCCAGAAGGGAGCCCATCAGTTTCCCTCCATTCACTGTGTCCCAACTACTCAGTATGGTGCAGGAGCAGGAAGATATTTCCCCCTCACTTATATCTCTCTGTTATAACAAGCAAACTTTCACAGTGTCTGCAGATGGAAGGAGGATTCAATCTGGAAGAAATCTGAAGGGAATAACATTCAATCCGTTTTTCGCATCTCAGGAAGGATATATTGGCCTCGGAGTGGGTGCAGTCCAGATTCAACAGAATGATACTGCGGCTAAAAGGGTTAAATTATGAGGACAGGAAGCATTGACTAGGCTTGAATTCCCTTGAGTATAGAAGATTAAAGGGTGATCTAATTCATTGAATCATAGAATCATAGAAAGTTAGGGCACAGAAGGAGGCCATTCCATGCCAGCCAACAAAGAGCCATCCAGTTTAATCCCACTTTCCAGCACTTGGTCCGTAGCCCTGTAGGTTACAGCACTTCAAGTGCACATCCAAGTACTTTTTAAATGAGTTGAGGGTTTCTGCCTCTACCACCCTTTCAGGCACTGAGTTCCAGACCCCCACCACCCTCTGAGTGAAAGAATTTCTCCACAGCTCCCCTCTAATCCTTCCACCAATTACTTTAAATCTATGCCCACTGGTTATTGACCTCCCTGCTGAGGGAAATAGGTCCTTCCTATCCACTCTATCTAGGCCCCTCATAATTTTATACACCTCAATTAAATCACCCCTCAGCCTCCTCTGTTCCAAAGAAAACAACCCCAACCTATCCAATCTTTCCTCATAGCTAAAATTCTCCAGCCCTGGCAACATCCTCGTAAATCTCCTCTGTACCCTCTCTAGTGCAATTGCATCTTTCTTGTAATGTGGTGAACAGAACTATATGCAGTACTCAAGCTGTGGCCTAACTAGTGTTTTATAAAGTTCTAGCATAACCCCTTATATTCTATGCCTCTGCTAATAAAGGAAAGTATCCTGTATGCCTTTTTAACCACCTTATCTACCTGTCCTGCTACCTTCAGGGATCTGTGGACATGCACTCCAAGGTCCCTCTCTTCCTCTACACCTCTCAGTATCCTCCCATTTATTGTGTACTCCCTTGTCTTGTTTGCCAGCCCTAAATGCATTACCTCACACTTCTCCGGATTGAATTCAATTTGCCACTTTTCTGCCCACCTGACCAGTCCATTGATATCTTCCTGCAGTCTACAGCTTTCCTCCTCACTATCAACCACATGGCCAATTTTTGCACCATCTGCAAACTTCTTAATCATGCTCCCTACATTTAAGACCAAAGCATTAATATATACCACAAAAAGCAAAGGACCTAGTACTGAGCCCTGCGGAACTCCACTGGAAACAGCCTTCCAGTTGCAAAATCACCCGTCCACCATTACCCTTTGCTTCCTGCCACTGGGACAATTTTGGATCCAACTTGCAACTTTCCTTTGGATCCCATGGGATTTACTTTTTTGACCAGTCTGCCAAGTGGAACCTTGTCAAAAGCCTTGCTAAAATCTATGTAGACTACATCAAAGGTATTACCCTCATAGACCCTCCTTGTTACCGCCTCAAAAAATTCAATCAAGTTAGTCAGACACAACATTCCCTTAACAAACCCATGCTGACTGTCTTTGATTAACCCGTGCCTTTCTAAATAATGATTAATACTGTCTCCCAGAATATGCCCACCATTGAAGTTAGACTGACTGGCCTATAATCACTCAGTATATATCATCCTCCCTTTTTAAACATTGGTACAACATTAGCAGTCCTCCAATCCTCCAGCACCACGCCTGTAGCCAGAGAGGATTGGAAAATGATGGTCAGAGCCTCCGTTATTTCCTCCCTTGCTTCTCTTAACAGCCTGGGATACATTTCATCCAGGCCTGGTGATTTATCTACTTTCAAAGATGCTAAATCCCTTAATACTTCCTCTCAAACTATGTTTATCCCATCCAATATTTCGCACTCCTCCTCCTTATCTACAATCTCTGCATCGTCCCCCTCTTTTGTGAAGACAGACGCAAAGTATTCATTAAGAACCATACCCACATCTTCCACCTCCACACATAGGTAACCTTTTTGGTCTCTAACAGGCCCTACTCTTTCCTTAGTTATCCTCTTGCTCTTTATTTATTTATAAAACATTTTGGGGTTTTCCTTGATTTTACTTGCCAATATTTTTTCATGCCCTCTCTTTGCTTTCCTAATTTCCTTTTTAATTTCACCCCTGCACTTTCTATACTCCTCTCGGCTTTCTGCAGCATTGAGCTCTCGGTGTCTGACATAAGCTTCCCTTTTTTGCCTTATCTTACCCTGTATGCTCCTTTACATCCAGGGGGCTCTAGATTTGACAGTCTCACCCTTTTTCTTTCTGGGAACATGTTTACTCTGAACCCCTTGACTCTCCCTCTTGAATGCCTCCCACTGCTCTGACACTGATTTACCTTCAAGTAGCTGTTTCCAGTCCACTTTGGCTTAATCACATCTCAGTTTAGTAAAATTGGCCTTTCCCCAATTTAGAACTTTTAATTCTGTTTATCTTTGTCCTTTTCCATAACTATGCTAAACCTAACTGAATTATGATCACTATCACCAAAATACTCTCCCACAGATACTCCTTCCACCTGCCCGGCTTCATTCCCTAAAACTAAATCCAGAACGGCCCCCCCTCTTGTTGGGCTTGCTACGTACTGGCTAAAAAAGTTCTCCTGAATGCAATTTAAGAATTCTGTGCCCTCTATACCCTTTACACCGCTTATATCCCAGTTAATATTAGGGTAGTTGAAATCCCCTACTATCACTGCCCTATTGTTTTTGCCTTCTCAGAAATTTGCCTACATATTTGCTCTTCTATCTCCCTCTGACTGTTTGGGGGTCTATAGTACACTCCCAGCAGTGTGACTGCCCCTTTTTTGTTCTTTAGCTCAACCCATATGGCCTCATTTGATGATCCTTCTCACATATCATCCCTCCTCACAGCTGTAATTGTTTCTTTAACCAATATTGCCACCCCCCCTCCTCCTTCATTATCCCCCTTTCCATCTCATCTCAAAACCCTGTAACTAGGAATGTTGAGCTGCCATTCCTGCCCCTGTTTAAGCCATGTTTCTGTAATAGCTAAGATACCATACTGCCACATGTCTATCTGTGCCCTTAACTCATCTGCCTTATTCACTATACTCCTTGCATTGAGGTATATACCATTAAGCACTGACAAACTCCTTTGTTGTCTATTTTCTAACCTTTGTTTCCTCTGCCTTCCAAACTCATTTACTAATTTTCTGCCTTCCATTTCCAGCTCTGCTTTTCATCCTTCTGAATCTACACTCAGGTTCCCATCCCCCTGCCAAGCTAATTTAAACCCTCCCCAACAGCACTAGCAAACCTCCCCGCGAGGATATTGGTCCCGGCCCTGTTGAGGTGCAACCAGTCCGGCTTGTACAGGTCGCACCTCCCCCAGAACCGGTCGCAATGCCCCAGGAATCTAAACATTCTCTCCTGCACCATCTCTCCAGTCATGCAGTCATCTGCTCTATCCTCCTATTTCTATACTCACTAGCACGTGGCACAGGGAGTAATCCGGAGATTGCTACCTTTGAGGTCCGACTCTTTCATTTCTTTCCTAACTCCTTAAAATATGCCTGCAGGACCTCATCCCTCTTACCTATGTCGTTGGTGCCGATATAGACCACAACCTCTGGCTGTTCACCCTCCCCCCTGAATGTTCTGCAGTCTCTCAGTGACGTTCTTGACCCTGGCACTAGGAAGGCAACATACCATCCTGGAATCACGTCTGCGGCTGCAGAAACACCTGTCTGCTCCTCTAACTGTAGAATCCCCTATCACTATTGCTCTCCTGACCTTTCTCCTCCCCCTTGTACAGCTGAGCCACCCACGGTGCTATGGACTTGGCTTGGCTGCACTCCCACAGGAACCCTCTCCCCCACCAGCATTTAGAACTAGAGAGAAAGGTGCCCTCCGGGGACTCCTGCACTACCTGCCTGGTCCTCCTTGAGGCGTTCTGCTCATTGTTTGAGGGACGGGGAAGGGTTTGAACGTGTTGGATATCTTGGAGCAAGCAGGAATATATTGTGCTGAAGTGATGGGGAAAATGCACCTCCTTGCCAACAGCTCCCTCTGCAGGGTTAATCCCGATCATTCACTCACCCTCCCCGGTTGAAGGCACATTAGCTGACATTCATTCAGCAACGTGGCAGATTAAAGATTCAGGAGCTTTACCTCTTGCAGTGTGGCATTAACTGCAATTTCAAACACTTTATTCAGAAGATGGCAGGTGGTGAGGTCTCCTTCAATCCAATGCCTGTTTTTGCACAGTGATGATATCACATCAAAAATAGGAAAATTAAAATACAGAATGGCCTATCTAAAAGTGCTGCGTTTCTCGGTTTGATATATTCTGCAGGTCATTACTAGTCATTTATTTTACTTCTCTCTCTTACTTATCTTAAGTGCATTTAAGTTTGACATTAACAAAATGACAATGATGTGAACAGAAATAATCGCTGCTCTATTTTCTCCATTCCCTGCACTCTCCTGCTGCCATTTAGTGTGATCTTTACTGATTTCCATCATAACCTTGATGGAAAATGCAGCCCTTTCTGTGCACAGGGATAATCCATTAAATCAGGAGACACTGCAACTGAATCCAGACGGGATGTAACGCGTTTCAAAGTACAGAAGAAAGAAATTGGGAGAACGACATTCAGAAGTTAATGAGACCTTCTCGAAACACTTTGTTCTGTAGAAAGCCCTGGATAATTAGTGTACAGGATTGTGTGATATGCTGAGTTACAAAACTATCTGCTCCCCTCTGCAACCTGGTTTTGATTCCAGCCCAGAATGACGAGGTCAGTCTCCTGTCCGTTACCCATGGCTGTGGGAGTGCCCTGTGTTAAGGGGAAGATGGTGCAGGGAAGGACTTGTAAACATGTGGTCTGATGTCACTCCTGTGTCATGGCTACTGAGGAGATGGTCCTTGTGTCCCCAAAGTAGTTTAATCAGTTAAAAGAGGAGCCATGACTTTGGACCACCCTCAGAATGGATCTTGGGCCCACTCAACCCTGATTGTACATCTGAGAAATCATAGCCTAGAAATTGGTTTGACCAAGCTTTTGGTCACCTGTCCTAATGTCTCCTAATGTGGCTCGGTGTCAATATTTGTCTGAACGTGCTCCTGTGAAGCACTTTGGGACATTTTACTACGTTAAAGGTGCTATACAAATGCAAGTTGCTGTATGTTAAACTGTACAGCATCCTCACACACACTCAACAGCAACACCACATGAAAGTCCTGTCCCACGCATAGTGCCGGCTCTGAGGAACCAGCCCTAGTTACAGTTTAAACACCAAGGAAAGGAAACTTCATCAGAGGGGAAAACTGGACTAAAAAGGAACTTAATATATTAACACACAAACCCCCTGGATACTTCTTTTCCACCTTTTAGTCTTTCATTAAAGAGCTGAGGCTGGGAATGATTGCAGTCGCTGCACTAATAAGGGAAATAAAATACCATCGGCAGGAAGGAAAGTGCTTTTCTGTCATTTTGTTTAATACAAAGTTCGAAACACCCTTGTAATGAAGATCGGAACAGAAAATATCTGAGATTTTTATGATGTTCCTTAATAGAACGGTGAACGATGCCATCTTATGTTATAAACATTTCATAGTGCACAGCCATTGAAATCAGATTACTGGTGCTGGCTTTTATTATTCCAACACAATGAATTGTTCAATCAACTTTGAAATCACCATAGATCTGAAGTTTTATTGCTGGAATGATTAGAGTTGATAAACTTTACAAATAAAGTTTTGGCTGTAGGTTTTATTGTTATTTCCTGTGAGGACCTAATTTAGATTCTAACTGTAAAATCAGATCGAGCCCATATTTTAACTGGGGGTTGTATGTGCTGCATGCAGGGTTCGTAAGTGTGGCGTACAGGGGTTGCAGGTGCGGCATGTGGGGTTCGTAAGTGCTGCATACAGGGGTCGTACATGCTGCATTCAGGGTTCATAAGTGCAGCGTGCGGGAGTTGTAAGTGCGGGGGCCAAAGCCAGTGACACGCTCGCACAGCCAGGTCTCATCGCAGCCCTGGAGCCAAGTGTCCTGCCCGAGCCCAGCGGGAATCACTACCTGGTAGGCAGGCGGCAGAGGGATCTTGTGTGTACAGGAGGCTGCCTCCAGGGACCTAAGGGAACAGTCCCCGGCACTAAGGTAAGTCACCGATGGGAATCGGGGCCGGGGATTGGGGTGGGGGAGGAAGGGCAGGGCAGGGGAGGCCCAAGGTTTCCTTATGGGGCTCGAGAGAAGCAATCCCGCTCACCAGGAAACCTTTACAAAATGTAAACATTGACTCTGCCCTGGGCCTCTCTGGCCACGATCCTGGCCCCTGCCAGGATTCGCTAGAGGCTAGGTTGTCTGGTCATTATCACATTGCTGTTTGTGGGACCTTGCTGTGTGCAAATTGGTTGCCACTTTTCCTACATTACAACAGCAACTACACTTCATTGGCTGTAAAACCCTTTGGGATGTCCAGAGGTAGTGAAAGGTGCAATAGAAATAGAATTCATACTTTCTTTCTTTAAGTTGAGAGAAAGCAGAGATAAATCAGGTGGGAGGAGGGTCCTTGGTCCTGCTCCTGACACGTGCGGCAGTGAATGGATGTTGGATGATGTTGGGCTTGGCTCTGATGATCCCAACTGTCAGATATCAGCTGAAGCTCATGGCTTGACTTCAGCCGTGAAGAATGGCCAAGGGCCGGCTGGGAGCTGAACCTTGAACTGGACTTGAACTTGAACTTCGTGGGGCAGCGGTCAGAAAATTGCAATGGACCATAAAAGAGAGAGCAGTCACCAGACATCAATCACGTTAGTGGCCTTGAGACAACCAGTCCTGGCCACTTTTGCAACATGAATTTCAGCCCCTGGTATCTGGACTGACACCGTCCAAATTCATTTTGTGTAGCAGCAAAATATTGAGGATCCTCATCACCTTGGGCTAGATTCAAACTCAGGTTCCAACAGTAAAAGGAGAAAGGGCAGTGCACTCAGACACTGAGAAAGGACAGCACATTCACTGAGAAAGGACAGCGCATTCACTGAGAAAGGACAGTGCACTCAGACACTGAGACAGGACAGTGCACTTACTGAGAAAGGACAGTGCCCTCAGACACTGAGAAAAGAGAGTACACTCACTGAAAAATGAAAGTGCATTCACAGAGAAGGAACAGTGCACTCAGACACTGAGAAGGGACAGTGACCTCAGGCACTGAGAAATGACAGTCCATTGAAAGAGAAAGGACAGCGCACTCGGACGCTGAGTAAGGACAGTGCACTCACTGAGAAAGCACAGCACACTCACTGAGAATGGACATTGCCCCCAGACACTGAGAAAAGACAACGCTCTCAGGCACTGAGAAAAACAGTGAACTCACTGATAATGGCAGTGCTCCCACACAAAGAAAGGACAGTAGTCTCAGACACTGAGAGAGGCAGTGCATTCATTGAGAATGAACAATGATCTCAGACACTGAGAAATGACAGTACTTTCACCGAGAAAGGAGAGCGACCTCAGAGGCCAGAACAGGACCATGTATTCAGTGAGAAAGGACAGTGCTCTCAGACACTGAGAAAGCACAGTGCACTGACTGAGAAAAGATAATGCGCTCACAGAGAAAGGACAGTACACTCACTAAAAAAAGACAGTGACCTCAGACAGATTAAAATGACAGTGCACTCACTGAGAAAGGACAATGGCCTCAGACACTGAGAAAGGACAATGTACTTACTGAGAAAGGACAATGGCCTCAGACACTGAGAAAGGACAGTGTACTCACTGAGAATGGACATAGCTATCACACTCAGAAACAATAGCGCCCTAAGACACTGAGAAAGAACAGTGCACTCACTGAGAAAGGACAGTGCACTCACTGAGAAAGGACAGTGCACTCACTGAGAAAGGACAGTGCACTCACTGAGAAAGGACAGTGCACTCACTGAGAAAGGACAGTTCACTCACTGAGAAAGGACAGTGAACTCACTGAGAAAGGACAGTGAACTCACTGAGAAAGGACAGTGAACTCACTGAGAAAGGACAGTGCACTCACTGAGGCAGGTCAGTGCACTCACTGAGAAAGGACAGTGAACTCACTGAGAAAGGACAGTGAACTCACTGAGAAAATGTAAGGAATCTTACAACACCAGGTTATAGTCCAACAGTTTTATTTGTAAATCACAAGCTTTCGGAGGCTTTCTCCTTCGTCAGGTGAGTGTCGGATTCATTGAAAATTACCGCATATATAGTCACAGAACATTGCCTGGTGATTACAGATAATCTTTCCAACTGCCCGTTATCAAGGCCATCAAATGAATTGAATAGTGTTCAGACAGAGAAACCTTTGATACCAGACAACTGAATATACAAACGGCCAGAACCAAAGACAGACAGGGAGAGAGAGAGAAACATCCGAAAGGAAGAGAAAGAGAGAGAATGGCCCATTGTATTAAAAACAGATAACTTTTTTTCCCCCTGGTGAGGTTACGTGTAGCGTGACATGAACCCAAGATCCCGGTTGAGGCCGTCCTCATGGGTGCAGAACTTGGCTTTCAATTTCTGCTCGACGATTTTGCGTTGTCTTGTGTCTCGAAGGCCGCCTTGGAGAACGCTTACCCGAAGATCGGTGGCTGAATGTCCTTGACTGCTGAAGTGTTCCCCGACTGAGAGGGAACCCTCCTGTCTGGCGATTGTTGCGCGGTGTCCGTTCATCCGTTGTCGCAGTGTCTGCATGGTCTCGCCAATGTACCATGCTCCGGGGCATCCTTTCCTGCAACTTATGAGGTAGACAACGTTGGCCGAGTCACAGGAGTATGAACCATGCACCTGGTGGGTGGTGTCCTCTCGTGTGATGGTGGTGTCCTCTCCTGTGTCGATAATCAGGCATGTCTTGCAGAGGTTGCCGTGGCAGGGTTGTGTGGTGTCGTGGACGCTGTTCTCCTGAGAGCTGGGTAATTTGCTGCGAGCGATGGTCTGTTTGAGGTTGGGTGGCTGTTTGAAGGCGAGTAGTGGAGGCGTGGGGATGGCCTTAGCGAGGTGTTCGTCGTCATCGATGACATGTTGAAGGCTGCGGAGAACATGTCGTAGTTTCTCCGCTCCGGGGAAGTACTGGACGACGAAGGGTACTCTGTTGGTTGTGTCCCGTGTTTGTCTTCTGAGGAGGTCAGTGCGATTTTTCGCTGTGGCCCGTCGGAACTGTCGATCGACGAGTCGAGCGTCATATCCCATTCTTACAAGGGCGTCTTTCAGCGTCTGTAGGTGTCCATCGCGTTCCTCCTCGTCTGAGCAGATCCTGTGTATTTGCAGGGCCTGTCCATAAGGGATGGCCTCTTTGACGTGGTTGGGGTGGAAGCTGGAAAAGTGGAGCATTGTGAGGTTGTCCGTGGGCTTGCGGTAGAGTGAGGTGCTGAGGTGCCCGTCTTTGATGGAGATTCATGTGTCCAAGAAAGAAACCGATTCTGAGGAGTAGTCCATGGTGAGCTTGATGGTGGGATGGAACTTGTTGATGTTATTGTGTAGTCTCTTCAGTGATTCTTCGCCGTGGGTCCATAGGAAGAAAATGTCGTCGATGTATCTGGTGTATAGCGTTGGTTGGAGGTCCTGTGCAGTGAAGAAGTCGTGCTCGAACTTGTGCATGAAAATGTTGGCGTATTGGGGTGCGAATTTGGTCCCCATGGCTGTTCCATGTGTTTGGGTAAAGAACTGGTTGTCGAAGGTGAAGACATTGTGATCCAGGATGAAGCGGATGAGTTGTAGGATGGCGTCTGGAGATTGGCTGTTGTTGTTGTTGAGTACTGAGGCTGTTGCAGCGATGCCGTCTTCGTGGGGGATACTGGTGTAGAGTGCCGAGACGTCCATCGTGGTGAGAAGTGTTCCTGGTTCAACTGGTCCATGGGTGCTGAGTTTTTGTAGGAAATCTGTAGTGTCGCGACAGAAGCTGGGGGTTCCCAGTACGATGGGTTTCAGGATGCCCTCGACGTATCCAGAGAGGTTCTCACACAGGGTTCCGTTGCCTGAACGATAGGACGTCCGGGTGTGTTGGCTTTGTGTATCTTTGGGAGGCAGTAGAACTCTCCCACGCGAGGAGTACGTGGGATGAGAGTACGTAGGATGCTTTGAAGGTCTGGATCGAAGGTCTTGATCAGTTTGTTGAGCTGGTGGGTGTGCTCTTTGGTCAGATCTGCGGGTAACCGTCTGTAGTGTTCCTGGTTGTCCAGTTGTCGGTATGCTTCTTTGCAATAGTCCATTCTGTTCTGTATGATGATGGCTCCTCCTTTGTTTGCTGGTTTGATGACGATGTTGCAGTTGGTCTTGAGAGCGTTGTGCTCGGGTGACATTCTGGACTGTCTTGTGAGTGCGGCTGATGAATCTGGCATTGATGCATTTCCTGACAGCTTGAGCATACATGTCAAGCTTCGGGCAGTGACCCTCCGGAGGAGTCCAGTTTGACTCTTTCTTCTTCGGTTGCTGTACCGCGGATCCCTCTGTCTGCTGTTCTGGATTGTTGATTGTCTCATTGGGTTCACTGCTGAAATCTTGGGATTTGTGGAAGAATTCCCGGAGCCTCATTCTCCTGATGAATTCCTCTGTGTCCGCCGCGAGACCGATGGGGTCCATTCTGGTGGTGGGGCAGAAATTGAACCCTCGGCTGAGAACTTAAATTTCGTCTGGTTGAAGGGTGTGGTCGGACAAATTGATGATAGACTTCCCTGTGGTTGCAACCGTGGTACCAGGGGAGGCTTGGTTGATGCTGGTGGTGATGCTGAGTTTCTCAAGCTTCCTGCTCTTGGTTTTCATGTAGGCAGCATAGTTCCGTTGCCTTGTCTGTTTGGCGGTGTCTCGTAGCTGGTCTGCTGTGTCCTGAGCACAGGTTGAGATATGGACTCTATCTTGGTTTCGAGGTTGCGACGTCTGCTGTAGAGTTGGTGTACGAGATGGTTGCGGAGTGTGCGAGAGGTACGACGGCAGAGTCTCTCAGCGTAATCCGAGTTGTATGTCGACTTGAGTGGGTTCGTGATCTGTAGTCCTTTCGGGATCTTGTCTGCTTTCTTGCAGCTCTGTAAAAACTTGATGTCTGTGTCAATATGCGCAATTTTCATGGAGATCCTCTCCACTGTGAGCCGGCAGTTTGTGGTGTCGATAGGAGCCATGATGTGGAGATGCCGGTGATGGACTGGGGTGTACAAATGTCAGGAATCTTGCAACACTCACCTGACGAAGGGGAAAGCCTCCGAAAGCTTGTGATTTTCAAATAAAACTGTTGGACTATAACCTGGTGTTGTAAGATTCCTTATATTTGTACACCCCAGTCCATCACCGGCATCTCCACATCATCCCTGAGAAACGACAGTGAATTCACTGAGAAAGGACAGTGAACTCATTGAGACAGGACAGTGCAATCCGACCCTGAGAAAGGACAGTACACTCACTAAGAAAGGACAGTAACCTCAGGCACAGGAAAAGGACAGTGCACACAGTGAGAAAGGACAATGCCCTCAGACACTGAGAAAGGACAGTGCTCTCAATAAGAAAGGCAGTGCACTCACAGAGAAAAGACAATGCCCTCAGACACTAAGAAGGGACAGTGACCTCAGGCACTGAGAAAGGACAGTCACTGAATGAGAAAGGACAGCGCATTGGACACTGAGAAAGCACAGCACACTCACTGAGAATGGACATTGCCCCCAGACACTGAGAAAGGACAACGCTCTCAGGCACTGAGAAAAACAGTGAACTCACTGATAATGGCAGTGCTCCCACACAAAGAAAGGACAGTAGTCTCAGACACTGAGAGAGGCAGTGCATTCATTGAGAAAGAACAATGATCTCAGACACTGAGAAAGGACAGTACTTTCACCGAGAAAGGAGAGCGACCTCAGAGGCCAGAACAGGACCATGTATTCAGTGAGAAAGGACAGTGCTCTCAGACACTGAGAAAGCACAGTGCACTGACTGAGAAAAGATAATGCGCTCACAGAGAAAGGACAGTACACTCACTAAAAAAAGACAGTGACCTCAGACAGATTAAAATGACAGTGCACTCACTGAGAATGGAGAGTGCACTCACTGAGAAAGGACATTGGCCTCAGACACTGAGAAAGGACAGAGTACTCACTGAGAATGGAGAGTGCACTCACTGAGAAAGGACAATGGCCTCAGACAGTGAGAAAGGACAGTGTACTCACTGAGAATGGAGAGTGCACTCACTGAGAAAGGACAATGGCCTCAGACAGTGAGAAAGGACAGAGTACTCACTGAGAATGGAGAGTGCACTCACTGAGAAAGGACAATGGCCTCAGACAGTGAGAAAGGACAGTGTACTCACTGAGAATGGACATAGCTATCACACTCAGAAACAATAGCGCCCTAAGACACTGAGAAAGGACAGTGTACTCACTGAGAATGGACATAGCTATCACACTCAGAAACAATAGCGCCCTAAGACACTGAGAAAGAACAGTGCCCTCAGACAATGAGAAAGGACAGTGTCATAGAGTCATAGAGTCATAGAGTTATACAGCACGGATAGAGGCCCTTCGGCCCATCGTGTCCGCGCCGGCCATCAAGCCCAGTCTAATCTAATCCCATATTCCAGCATTTGGTCCGTAGCCTTGTATGCTATGGCATTTCAAGTGCTCATCCAAATGCTTCTTGAATGTTGTGAGGGTTCCTGCCTCCACAACCCTTTCAGGCAGTGAGTTCCAGACTCCAACCACCCTCTGGGTGAAAAAGTTCTTTCTCAAATCCCCTCTAAACCTCCCGCTTTTTACCTTGAATCTATGCCCCCTTGTTATAGAACCCTCAACGAAGGGAAAAAGCTCCTCAGTATCCATCCTATCTGTGCCCCTCATAATTTTGTACACCTCAATCATGTCCCCCCTCAGCCTCCTCTGCTCCAAGGAAAACAAACCCAATCTTCCCAGTCTCTCTTCATAGCTGAAGCGCTCCAGCCCTGGTAACATCCTGGTGAATCTCCTCTGCACCCTCTCCAAAGCGATCACATCCTTCCTGTAGTGTGGCGACCAGAACTGCACACAGTACTCCAGCTGTGGCCTAACCAGTGTTTTATACAGCTCCATCATAACCTCCTTGCTCTTATATTCTATGCCTCGGCTAATAAAGGCAAGTATCCCATATGCCTTCTTTACCACCTTATCTACCTGTTCCGCCGCCTTCAGGGATCTGTGAACTTGCACACCAAGATCCCTCTGACCCTCTGTCTTGCCTAGGGTCCTCCCATTCATTGTGTATTCCCTTGCCTTGTTAGTCCCTCCAAAGTGCATCACCTCGCACTTTTCCGGGTTAAATTCCATTTGCCACTGTTCCGCCCATCTGACCAACCCATCTATATCGTCCTGCAGACTGAGGCTATCCTCCTCGCTATTTACCACCCTACCAGTTTTTGTATCATCAGCGAACTTACTGATCATACCTTTTACATTCATATCCAAGTCGTTAATGTAGACCACAAACAGCAACGGCCCCAGCACAGATCCCTGTGGTACCCCACTGGCCACAGGCTTCCAGTCACAAAAACAACCTTCGACCACTAAGCCAGTTTTGTATCCAAAGTGCCAAGGCACCCTGGATTCCATGGGCTCGTACCTTCTTGACCAGTCTCCTGTGGGGGACTTTATCGAAGGCCTTACTGAAATCCATGTATACCACATCCACTGCGTTACCCTCATCCACATGCCTAGTCACCCCCTCAAAAAATTCAATCAAATTAGTCAGACATGATCTTCCCTTGACAAAGCCATGTTGACTATCCCTGATTAATCCTTGCTTCTCCAAGTGGAGACTAATTTTGTCCTTCAGAATTTTTTCCAATAATTTTCCTACCACTGGTTAGGCTCACTGGCCTGTAGTTCCCCGGTTTTTCCCTACTCCCCTTCTTGAATAATGGTACTACATTAGCGGTTCTTCAGTCCTCTGGCACATCCCCTGTGGCCAGAGAGGTTCTGAATATATGTGTTAGAGCCCCCGCAATCTCCTCCTTTGCCTCACACAGTAGCCTGGGATACATTTCGTCCGGGCCTGGGGATTTATCCATTTTTAGGCCTGCTAAAACCGCCAATACCTCCTCCCGCTCGATGTTAATATGTTCGAGTATATCACAGTCCCCCTGTCGTATTTCTATGTCTACGTCGTCCTTCTCCATAGTGAAAACAGATGCAAAAAATTCATTTAGAACCCCTCCTACATCTTCCGGCTCCACACACAGATTACCATTTTTGTCCCTAATGGGCCCTATTTTTTCCCTAGTCATCCTCTTACCCTTAATATACTTATAAAACATCTTAGGATTTTCCTTTATTTTGCTCGCCAGTGTTATTTCATGGCCCCTCCTTGATCTCCTAATTTCTTTTTTAAGTATCCCCCTGCACTTTTTGTACTCCTCTCGGGCTTCCTCCGTCTTTAGCCTTTTGTATCTGCCAAAAGCCCTCCTTTTTTTCCTAATCCATTCTCGTATATCCCCTGACATCCAAGGTTCCCTGGAGTTCTTGGAACCACCCTTGACCTTTACGGGAACATGTTGCCATTGTATGGTCTCAATCTCCCTTCTGAAAGACTCCCATTGCTCCGATGCGGATTTTCCTACAAGCAGCTGATCCCAGTCCATTTTGGCCAGATCCTGCCTTATCCTATTAAAATCGGCCTTCCCCCAATTTAGAACCTTTATTTCCGGCCCCTCCCTGTCCTTTTCCATGACCACCTTAAATCTCACCGAATTATGGTCACTGTCACCAAAGTGCTCACCTACTAGCACTTCTTCCACTTGGCCGGCCACATTCCCTAGAATTAGGTCCAGTACCGCCCCCTCTCTTGTAGGACTTTCTACATGCTGGTTCAAAAAGCTCTCCTGGATGCACGTTAAGAATTTTGTACCCTCTAAGCCTTTTACACTCTGAGTATCCCAGTTAATATTGGGGAAGTTGAAATCCCCCACTATTATCACCCTATTATTTGCACAATTTTCTGAGATTTGCCTACATATCTGTTCCTCTATCTCCCCCTGACTGTTTGGGGGTCTATAGTACACTCCCATCAAAGTGCTTGCCCCCTTTTTGTTTTTAAGCTCCACCCATATGGCCTCATTAGAGGAACCTGCTAATATATCATCCCTCCTTATGGCAGTAATTGATTCTTTAATTAATATTGCGACCCCCCCTCCTCTTATACCTCCCCCTCTGTCTCGCCTGAAGATTCTGTACCACGGAATATTGAGCTGCCAGTCTTACCCCTCCCTCAACCATGTCTCTGTGACAGCAACAATATCATACTCCCATGTGTTTATCAACACCTTCAGTTCATCCACCTTATTTGCAAGGCTCCTTGCATTAAAATAGATGCCATCCAGCCTTGCTCTTACATATTTGCCCTGTCTTCCAAGCTGACTTGTTTTTTTCTCAATATTTGGCTGCACATCACCCCCTATTGTAGCTCCACTCTGTATCCCATCCCCCTGCCAATTAGTTTAAACCCACCCCAACAGTGCTAGCAAACCTCCCCGCAAGGATATTTGTCCCGCTCTGGTTCAGATGCAGCCCGTCCGACTTGTACAAGTCCCACCTTCCCCAGAAGCAGGCCCAGTGATCCAGGAAACTGAAACCCTCCCTCCTGCACCAACTCTTTAGCCACGCATTCATCTGTTCTATCCTCCTATTTCTATACTCACTCGCCTGTGGCACTGGGAGTAATCCAGAGATTACAACCTTTGAGGTCCTGCTCTTTAATCTGCTGCCTAGCTCCCTAAATTCTTGATGCAGGACCTCATCTCCCTTCCTACCTATGTCGTTGGTCCCAATGTGGACCACGACCTCTGCCTGCTCACCCTCCCCCTTGAGAATGCCCTGAAGCCGCTCAGTTACATCCATGACCCTGGCACCAGGGAGGCAACAAACCATCCTGGAGTCACGTTTACGGCCACAGAAACGCCTGTCTGTTCCCCTTACGATAGAATCCCCTACCACTATAGCTCTTCCACTCTTCTTCCTCCCAGCCTGTGCAGCAGAGCTACCCCTGGTGCCAGGAAGTTGGCTGCTGCTGCCTTCCCCTGATAAGTCATCCCCCTCAACAATATCCAAAGCGATATATTTGTTTGAGAGGGGGACGGCCACAGAGGACCCCTGCACTGCCTGCCTGCTCCTCTTACTCTGCCTGGTGGTCACCCAATTACTTCCTGCCTGTACAACCTTTACCTGCGGTGTGACCATCTCACTAAACGTGCTATCCACGACGTTCTCAGCATCGCGAATGCTCCTTAATGAATCCATCCGCAGCTCCAGTGCCGCAATGCGGTTTGTCAGTAGCTGCAGCTGGATACATTTCCCGCACACATGGTCGTCAGGGACACCGGAAGGGTCCCTGATTTCCCACATAGAGCAGGAAGAGCATAACACGAGGCTGGGCTGTCCTGACATGACTTACCCTTTAACTAATTAATTCAAATTAAATGAATCCCACCAAAAAATTTCATTTTTCCACCTCCTGAGCTGTTATACATTGAACATGACAAGATGTACATCTTCCGGATGGGGGCCGCCATAGCTGCAGTCATGACCTCCTCGGAGGGCGAACAGCATCACCAGCCTCACCAGCCTCGCCATCTACGCCGTCCACCTCTGACACTTGGAGCTCCACAACAGAGTGCTGTGACACATCCACCTGTACAGCAGGAGGGAGGGCAACCGCAGAGAGAGATGCGTCGCAGGGGGCACTACCCTCTCCACAGGGTCCACAGACCGAGGCTCAGCTTCCTGGACCTCTCTGAGCAGCAGTGTACACAGAGGCTCAGAGTCACTCGACATGTAGTCGTGGACATCTGCAACCTCCTTCATGCCAAGCTACTCCCGGCTGGCCCGAGCACCATCTTCTTACCTGTCGCTGTCAAAGTCACCACTGCCCTCAACAACCTCTGCTCCGCATCCTTCCAGGGTGCAACCGGGAACATCACCGACGTCTCTTAGCCGTCTGCACAAAAGAGCCCTGCAAATACACCTACACTCACTCTGCAGTGACACAATGGGTGGCATCAGTTGTGGGTCTTCATAGTGATCCTCAGGAAAGGGCATTATTGCACAAACCAGACAAGATTTGCGAAGACATGGCAGTAGTAGACATGGCCAGGACCTACTCCGTTAATGGTAGGGTGTTGGGGAGAGTTATAAAACAAAGAGATCTATGAGTACAGGTTCATAGCTCCTTGAAAGTGGAGTCACAGGTGGATAGGGTGGTGAAGAAGGCATTCAGCATGCTTGGTTTCATTGGTCAGAACATTGAATACAGGAGTTGGGATGTCTTGTTGAAGTTGTACAAGACATTAGTAAGGCCACACTTGGAATACTGTGTACAGTTCTGGTCACTCTATTATAGAAAGGATATTATTAAACTAGAAAGAGTGCAGAAAAGATTTACTAGGATGCTACCGGGGCTTGATGGTTTGACTTATAGGGAGAGGTTGGATAGACAGACTTTTTTCCCTGGAGAGTAGGAGGTTAAGGGGTGATCTTATAGAAGTCTATAAAATAATGAGGGGCATAGATAAGGTCGATAGTCAAAATCTTTTCCCAAAGGTAGGGGAGTCTATAACGAGGGGACATAGATTTAAGGTGAGAGGGGAGAGATACAAAAGGGTCCAGAGGGGCAATTTTTTCACTCAAAGGGTGGTGAGTGTCTGGAACGAGCTGCCAGAGGCAGTAGTAGAGGCGGGTATAATTTTGTCTTTTAAAAAGCATTTGGACAGTCACATGGGTAAGATGGGTATAGAGGGATATGGGCCAAGTGCAGGCAATTGGGACTAGCTTAGTGGTATAAACTGGGCGACATGGACATGTTGGGCCGAAGGGCCTGTTTCCATGTTGTAAACTTCTATGATTCTATGATTCTATGATTCTAATTTCACTTCAATTAAAAGGTATACTCAAGGGCCCTTGCTGAACAGCAGTCCCCCACGACACAACAGAGACCCGAGAATCCACAAACTCTAACCTTGGACAAATTCAGCAGGAAAATACTCACCAGCCAATCACTTACCTCTTCCTTGGTGACGTCCCACTTGGATTACTTTTTGCTTCTTATTTATCTTCGGTCCAGGAGTTAAGTCCCTGAAAACAAAATATAAAAACGAACCTACCCTTTAAATTCCCTCTACCCCCCAAAAGGTTAGAGGAGGTGGGAGAGTGGGAGTCACTACTAGTGTAGTGTCTCGGGTTTAGCAACCGCTCCACCTATATACGGGTACCAATGAATTGGCCCCGCCCCCTGCCTTTGAAAAAGCCGCGAAGCTCCTTCCCCGCTGGGGAAAAAGACTCACGTAGGTGAGTTTAATTACTCACCTCAGGCCTCCGCTGCTCCCTTTATCGACTCGCCAATCACCTACCCGCTGTCCTGTGACGTCAATCCTTGTTTTTTTCACCGATTGCCTCTCTGCGGGTAGGCCCTCGAGCCTGGGCCTTTAGTAGTCTCCGAGTCCCGCGCTCTCTCCTAGGTCCGCTCCCGCCTGTAGCTCCGCTCCGACTGCGGGTAGGCCCTCGAGCCTGGGCCTTTAGTAGTCTCCGAGTCCCGCGCTCTCTCCTAGGTCCGCTCCCGCCTGTAGCTCCGCTCCGAGTGCGGGTAGGCCCTCGAGCCTGGGCCTTTAGTAGTCTCCGAGTCCCGCGCTCTCTCCTAGGTCCGCTCCCGCCTGTAGCTCCGCTCCGAGCCAGTGAGAAAGGACAGTGACCTGAGACATTGAGAATGGACAGTACCCTCAGGCACTGAGAAAGGACAGTGCACTCACTGAGAAAGGACAGTGCACTCATTGAGAAAGGACAGTTCACTCACTGAGAAAGGACAGTGCACTCACTGAGAAAGGACAGTGCACTCACTGAGAAAGGACAGTGCACTCATTGAGAAAGGACAGTTCACTCACTGAGAAAGGACAGTGCACTCACTGAGAAAGGACAGTTCACTCACTGAGAAAGGACAGTGCACTCACTGAGAAAGTACAGTGCACTCACTGAGAAAGGACAGTGCACTCACTGAGAAAGGACAGTGCACTCACTGAGAAAGGAGAGTTCACTCACTGAGAAAGGACAATGCCCTCAGACAATGAGTAAGAAAAGTGCTCCCAGACTGTGAGAAAGGACAGTGCACTGAGACACTTAGAATGGACAGTGCCCTCAGACACTGAGGCAGGTCAGTGAACTCCCTGAGAAAAGACAGTGCACTCACTGAGGCAGGTCAGTTCACTCACTGAGAAAGGACAGTGCACTCACTGAGGCAGGTCAGTGCACTCACTGAGGCAGGTCAGTTCACTCACTGAGAAAGGACAGTGCACTCACTGAGGCAGGTCAGTGCACTCACTGAGGCAGGTCAGTTCACTCACTGAGAAAGGACAGTGCACTCACTGAGGCAGGTCAGTGCACTCACTGAGGCAGGTCAGTTCACTCACTGAGAAAGGACAGTGCACTCACTGAGAAAGGACAGTGCACTCACTGAGAAAGGACAGTTCACTCACTGAGAAAGGACAGTTCACTCACTGAGAAAGGACAGTGCACTCACTGAGAAAGGACAGTACACTCACTGAGAAAGGACAGTGCACTCACTGAGAAAGGACAGTTCACTCACTGAGAAAGGACAGGGCACTCACTGAGAAAGGACAGTGCACTCACTGAGACAGGACAGTGCACTCACTGAGACAGGACAGTGCACTCACTGAGAAAGGACAGTTCACTCACTGAGAAAGGACAGTGCACTCACTGAGACAGGACAGTGCAATCCAACCCTGAGAAAGGACAGTGCACTCACTGAGAAAGGACAGTTCACTCACTGAGACAGGACAGTGCAATCCAACCCTGAGAAAGGACAGTGCACTCACTGAGAAAGGACAGTTCACTCACTGAGAAAGGACAGTGCACTCACTGAGACAGGACAGTGCAATCCAACCCTGAGAAAGGACAGTGCACTCACTGAGAAAGGACAGTTCACTCACTGGGAAAGGACAGTGCACTCACTGAGAAAGGACAGTTCACTCACTGAGAAAGGACAGTGCACTCACTGAGAAAGGACAGTGCACTCACTGAGAAAGGACAGTTCACTCACTGGGAAAGGACAGTGCACTCACTGAGAAAGGACATTTCACTCACTGAGAAAGGACAGTGCACTCACTGAGAAAGGACAGTTCACTCACTGGGAAAGGACAGTGCACTCACTGAGAAAGGACAGTGCACTCACTGAGAAAGGACAGTGCACTCACTGAGAAAGGACAGTTCACTCACTGAGAAAGGACAGTGCACTCACTGAGAAAGGACAGTGCACTCACTGAGAAAGGACAGTTCACTCACTGGGAAAGGACAGTGCACTCACTGAGAAAGGACATTTCACTCACTGAGAAAGGACAGTGTACTCACTGAGAAAGGACAGTTCACTCACTGGGAAAGGACAGTGCACTCACTGAGAAAGGACAGTGCACTCACTGAGAAAGGACAGTGCACTCACTGAGAAAGGACAGTGCACTCACTGAGAAAGGACAGTTCACTCACTGAGAAAGGACAGTGCACTCACTGAGAAAGGACAGTGACCTCAGGCACAGGAAAAGGAGAGTGCACACGGTGAGAAAGGACAATGCCCTCAGACACTGAGAAAGGACAGTTTACTCACTGAGAAACAGTACAGCCCTAAGACACTGAGAATGGATAGTGCTCCCAGATAGTGAGAAAGAACATTGCACTAAGACACTGAGAATGGACAGTAACCTCAGACACTGAGAAAGGACAGTGCACTCATTGAGACAGGACAGTGCACTCACTGAGACAGGACAGTGAACACACTGAGACAGGACAGTGCACTCACTGAGACAGGACAGTGCACTCACTGAGACAGGACAGTGAACACACTGAGACAGGACAGTGCACTCACTGAGACAGGACAGTGAACACACTGAGACAGGACAGTGCACTCACTGAGACAGGACAGTGAACACACTGAGACAGGACAGTGCACTCACTGAGACAGGACAGTGAAGTCACTGAGAAAGGGCAGTGAAGTCACTGAGAAAGGGCAGTGCCTTAAGACACTTAGAAAGGGCTATGCCCTCAGACACCAAGAAAGGACAGTGCATTCACTAAGAAAGGACAGTGCACTCACTAAGAAACGACAGTGCAGTCTCCAAGACAGGACAGTACATTCACTGAGACAGGACAGAGAACTCACTGAGAAAGAAGAGTGCCCTCAGCTACTGAGAACGACAGTGCACTCATTGAAATAGAACAGTGCCCCCAGATACTGAGAAAGGACAGTGAACACACTGAGAAAGGACAGTGCACTCATTGAAATAGAACAGTGCCCCCAGATACTGAGAAAGGACAGTGAACACACTGAGAAAGGACAGTCACGTCAGACACAGGAAAAGGGCAGTGCATGCACTGGGAAAGGAGAATGAACTCACTGATACTGGACAGTGCAGCCACTGAGAAAGGACAGGGCCCTCAGGCATTGAGAAAGAACAGTGCACTCACTGAGAAAGGACAGTGCACTCAGACACTGAGAAAGGACAGTGTCCTCAGATATTGAGAAAGGATAGTGAGCTCACTGAGAAAGGACAGTGCACTCACTGAGAAAGGACAGTGCACTCAGACACTGAGAAAGGACAATGCCCTCAAACATTGAAAAAGGATAGTGAGCTCACTGAGAAAGGACAGTGCACTCATTGAGATGGGGTGTGCACCAACTGAGAAACAACAGTGCCTTGAGACACTGAGAAAGGGTAGTGTCCTCAGACTCTGAGACAGGACAGTACATTCACTGAGAAAGTTCAGTGAACTAAGACACTGAGAAAGGACAGTGTCCTCTGACCCTGAGAAAGGACAGTGCAATCACTGAGAAAAGACAATACACTCAGACACTGAGAAAGAACAGGGCCCTCGGACACTGAGAAAGGACAGTGAGCTCACTGAGAAAGGACAGTGCACTCATTGAGACAGCAGAGTGCACCAATTGAGAAACGACAGTGCCTTCAGACTCTGAAAAATGGCAGTGCCCTCAGACACTGAGAAAGAACAGTGTACTCACTGAGACAGGGCAGTACATTCAATGAGAAAGGTCAGTACACCAAGGCACTGAGGCAGGATACTGCCCTCATTGAGACAGGCGTGTGCAAACACTGTGAAATGACAATGCCTTCAGACACCGGGAAAGAACAGTGCATACACTGAGAAGGGACAGAGCCCTCGGATCATAGAATCATAGAATCAGAGAAGTTACAACATGGAAACAGGCCCTTCGGCCCAACATGTCCATGTCGCCCAGTTTATACCATTAAGCTAGTCCCAATCACTGCTGTAAGTGACTGGGATTGGGTATTCCCTCGTCAATCTCTGCTGTAAGTGACTGGGATTGGGTATTCCCTCGTCAATGACTGCTGTAAGTGACTGGGATTGGGTATTCCCTCGTCAATCACTGCTGTAAGTGACTGGGATTGGGTATTCCCCCGTCAATCACTGCTGTAAGTGACTGGGATTGGGTACTCCCTCGTCAATCACTGCTGTAAGTGACTGGGATTGGGTATTCCCTCGTCAATGACTGCTGTAAATGACTGGGATTGGGTATTCCCTCGTCAATCACTGCTGTAAGTGACTGGGATTGGGTATTCCCCCGTCAATCTCTGCTGTAAGTGACTGGGATTGGGTATTCCCTCATCAATCACTGCTGTAAGTGACTGGGATTGGGTATTCCCTCATCAATCACAGCTGTTAGTGACTGGGATTGGGTATTCCCTCGTCAATCTCTGCTGTAAGTGACTGGGATTGGGTATTCCCTCATCAATCACTGCTGTAAGTGACTGGGATTGGGTATTCCCTCATCAATCACTGCTGTATGTGACTGGGATTGGGTATTCCCTCGTCAATGACTGCTGTAAGTGACTGGGATTGGGTATTCCCTCGTCAATGACTGCTGTAAATGACTGGGATTGGGTATTCCCTCGTCAATCACTGCTGTAAGTGACTGGGATTGGGTATTCAACCCGTCAATCTCTGCTGTAAGTGACTGGGATTGGGTATTCCCTCATCAATCACTGCTGTAAGTGACTGGGATTGGGTATTCCCTCATCAATCACTGCTGTAAGTGACTGGGATTGGGTATTCCCTCATCAATCACAGCTGTTAGTGACTGGGATTGGGTATTCCCTCGTCAATCTCTGCTGTAAGTGACTGGGATTGGGTATTCCCTCATCAATCACTGCTGTAAGTGACTGGGATTGGGTATTCCCTCATCAATCACTGCTGTATGTGACTGGGATTGGGTATTCCCTCGTCAATGACTGCTGTAAGTGACTGGGATTGGGTATTCCCTCGTCAATGACTGCTGTAAGTGACTGGGATTGGGTATTCCCCAGTCAATCTCTGCTGTTAGTGACTGGGATTGGGTATTCCCCAGTCAATCATAGAATCATAGAATCATAGAAGTTACAACATGGAAACAGGCCCTTTGGCCCAACATGTCCATGTCGCCCAGTTTATACCACTAAGCTAGTCCCAATTGCCTGCACTTGGCCCATATCCCTCTATACCCATCTTACCCATGTAACTGTCCAAATGCTTTTTAAAAGACAAAATTGTACCTGCCTCTACTACTGCCTCTGGCAGCTCGTTCCAGACACTCACCACCCTTTGAGTGAAAAAATTGCCCCTCTGGACCCTTTTGTATCTCTCCCCTCTCACCTTAAATCTATGTCCCCTCGTTATAGACTCCCCTACCTTTGGGAAAAGATTTTGACTATCTACCTTATCTATGTCCCTCAGTATTTTATAGACTTCGATAAGATCAACCCTTAACCTCCTACTCTCCAGGGAAAAAAGTCCCAGTCTATCCAACCTCTCGCTATAAGTCAAACCATCAAGTCCCAGTAGCATCCTAGTAAATCTTTTCTGCACTCTTTCTAGTTTAATAATATCCTTTCTATAATAGGGTGACCAGAACTATACACAGTATTCCAAGTGTGGCCTAACTAATGTCTTGTACAACTTCAACAAGAAATCCCAACTCCTGTATTCAATGTCCTGACCAATGAAACCAAGCATGCTGAATGCCTTCTTCACCACCCTATCCACCTGTGACTCCACTTTCAAGGAGCTATGAATCTGTACTCCTACATCTCTTTGTTCTATAACTCTCCCCAACACCCTACCATTAAAGGAGTAGGTCCTGGCCCGATTCGATCTACCAAAATGCATCACCTCACATTTATCTAAATTAAACTCCAGTGCTGAGAAAAAACAGTGCATTCACTGAGAAACGACAGTGCACTCAAAGAGACAGTGGAGTGCACCAACTGAGAAATGACAGAGCACTCATTTAGTAAGTACAGTGTCACCAGACACCAAGAAATGACAGTGCCCTCGGACACAGACAAAGAACAGTGCCCTCAGACATTGAGTGAGGACAGTGCACTCACTGAGAAATGACAGTGCCCTCAGACGTTGAGAAAGAACAGTTCACGCGCTCAGACAGAACAGAGCACTTATTCAATAAGGACGTTTTAAGAGACACCGAGAAACGGCAGTTGAAAAAGGAGAATGAACTCACGGAGACAGGACAGTGCAGACACTGAGGTAGAACAGTGTCCTCAGATATTGAGAAAGGACAGTGCCCACAGACACTCAGAAAGGACAGTGAACACAATGAGAAAGGACAGTGGACACAATGAGAAAGGACAGAGAACACAATGAGAAAGGACAGGGAACACAATGAGAAAGGACAGGGAACACAATGAGAAAGGACAGGGAACACAATGAGAAAGGACAGGGAAAACAATGAGAAAGGACAGTGGACACAATGAGAAAGGACAGTGAATGCAATGAGAAAGGACAGGGAACAAAATGAGAAAGGACAGAGAATACAATGAGAAAGAACAGTGAATACAATGAGAAAGGACAGTGAACACATCGAGAAAAGACAGTGGACACAATGAGAAAGGACGATGGACACAATGTGAATCGACAGAGAACACAATGAGAAAGGACGATGGACACAAGGAGAAAGGACAAGGAACACAATGAGAAAGGACAGTGGACACAAGGAGAAAGGACAGTGGACACAAGGAGAAAGGACAGTGAACACAATGAGAAAGGACAGTGAATACAATGAGAAAGGACAATGGACACAATGGGAAAGGACAGAGAACACAATGAGAAAGGACAGTGAATACAATGAGAAAGGACAGGGAACACAATGAGAAAGGACAGAGAACACAAAGAGAAAGGACAGTGGACACAAGGAGAAAGGACAGTGGACACAATGAGAAAGGACAGAGAACACAAAGAGAAAGGACAGTGAATACAATGAGAAAGGACAATGGACACAATGGGAAAGGACAGAGAACACAAAGAGAAAGGACAGTGAATACAATGAGAAAGGACAATGGACACAATGGGAAAGGACAGAGAACACAATGAGAAAGGACAGTGAACACAAGGAGAAAGGACAAGGAACACAATGAGAAGGGACAGTGAATACAATGAGAAAGGACAATGGACACAATGGGAAAGGACAGAGAACACAAAGAGAAAGGACAGTGAATACAATGAGAAAGGACAATGGACACAATGGGAAAGGACAGAGAACACAATGAGAAAGGACAGTGAACACAAGAAAAAGGACAAGGAACACAATGAGAAGGGACAGTGAATACAATGAGAAAGGACAATGGACACAATGAGAAAGGAGAGAGAACACAATGAGAAAGGACAGTGAACACAAGGAGAAAGGACAGTGAATTCAATGAGAAAGGACAATGGACACAATGAGAAAGGACAGTAAATACAATGAGAAAGGACAATGGACACAATGGGAAAGGACAGAGAACACAATGAGAAAGGACAGGGAACACAATGAGAAAGGACAGTGAAAACAATGAGAAAGGACAAGGAACACAATGAGAAAGGACAGTGGACACAAGGAGAAAGGACAGTGAATACAATGAGAAAGGACAATGGACACAATGAGAAAGGACAGTGAATACAATTAGAAAGGACAATGGACACAATGGGAAAGGACAGAGAACACAATGAGAAAGGACAGGGAACACAATGAGAAAGGACAGTGAAAACAATGAGAAAGGACAGTGAATACAATGAGAAAGGACAATGGACACAATGAGAAAGGACAGAGAACACAATGAGAAAGGACAGTGAACACAAGGAGAAAGAACAAGGAACACAATGAGAAAGGACAGTGGACACAAGGAGAAAGGACAGTGGACACAAGGAGAAAGGACAAGGAACACAATGAGAAAGGACAGTGGACACAATGAGAAAGGACGATGGACACAATGGGAATGGACAGGGAACACAATGAGAAAGGACAGGGAACACAATGAGAAAGGACAGTGAATACAATGAGAAAGAACAGTGAACACAATGAGAAAGGACAGTGAACACAATGAGAAAGGACAGTGGACACAATGAGAAAGGACAGTGAACACAATGAGAAAGGACAGTGAATACAATGAGAAAGGACAGTGAACACAATGAGAAAGGACAGTGGACACAATGAGAAAGAACAGTGAACACAATGAGAAAGGACAGTGGACACAATGAGAAAGGACAGTGGACACAATGAGAAAGGACAGTGAACACAATGAGAATGGACAGTGAACACAATGAGAAAGGACAGTGAACACAATGAGAAAGGACAGTGAACACAATGAGAAAGGACAGTGAACACAATGAGAAAGGACAGTGGACACAATGAGAAAGGACAGTGAACACAATGAGAATGGACAGTGAACACAATGAGAAAGGACAGTGAACACAATTAGAAAGAACAGTGGACACAATGAGAAAGGACAGTGAACACAATGAGAAAGGACAGTGGACACAATGAGAAAGGACAGTGAACACAATGAGAAAGGACAGTGAACACAATGAGAAAGGACAGTGGACACAATGAGAAAGGACAGGGAACACAATGAGAAAGGACCGAGAACACAATGAGAAAGGACAGTGGACACAATGAGAAAGAACAGTGAACACAATGAGAAAGGACAGTGAACACAATGAGAAAGGACAGTGAACACAATGAGAAAGGACCGAGAACACAATGAGAAAGGACAGTGGACACAATGAGAAAGGACAGTGAACACAATGAGAAAGGACAGTGAACACAATGAGAAAGGACAGTGAACACAATGAGAAAGGACAGTGGACACAATGAGAAAGGACAGTGGACACAATGAGAAAGGACAGTGAACACAATGAGAAAGGACAGTGAACACAATGGGAAAGGACAGTGAACACAATGAGAAAGGACAGTGGACACAATGAGAAAGGACAGTGGACACAATGAGAAAGGACAGTGAACACAATGAGAAAGGACAGTGGACACAATGAGAATGGACAGGGAACACAATGAGAAAGGACAGTGAACACAATGAGAAAGGACAGTGGACACAACGAGAAAGGACAGAGAACACAATGAGAAAGGACAGTGGACACAATGAGAAAGGACAGTGGACACAATGAGAAAGGACAGTGAACACAATGAGAAAGGACAGTGAACACAATGAGAAAGGACAGTGGACACAATGAGAAAGGACAGTGGACACAATGAGAAAGGACAGTGAACACAATGAGAAAGGACAGTGGACACAATGAGAAAGGACAGTGGACACAATGAGAAAGGACAGGGAACATAATGAGAAAGGACAGTGGACACAATGAGAAAGGACAGTGGACACAATGAGAAAGGACAGTGGACACAATGAGAAAGGACAGTGAACACATCGAGAAAAGACAGTGGACACAACGAGAAAGGACAGAGAACACAATGAGAAAGGACAGTGGACACAATGAGAAAGGACAGTGGACACAATGAGAAAGGACAGTGGACACAATGAGAAAGGACAGTGGACACAATGAGAAAGGACAGTGAACACAATGAGAAAGGACAGTGGACACAATGAGAAAGGACAGTGGACACAATGAGAAAGGACAGAGAACACAATGAGAAAGGACAGTGGACACAATGAGAAAGGACAGTGGACACAATGAGAAAGGACAGGGAACACAATGAGAAAGGACCGAGAACACCATGAGAAAGGATAGTGGACTCAAAGAGAAAGGACAGGGAACACAATGAGAAAAGACAGGGAACAAAATGAGAAAGGACAATGGACACAACGAGAAAGGACAATGGACACAATGAGAAAGGACAGGGAACACAATGAGAAAGGACAGGGAACACAATGAGAAAGGACAGGGAACACAATGAGAAAGGACAGTGAACACAATGAGAAAGGACAGAGAACACAATGAGAAAGGACAGTGAACACAATCAGAAAGGACAGAGAACACAATGAGAAAGGACAATGGACGCAATGGGAATGGACAGAGAACACAATGAGAAAGGACAGGGAACACAATGAGAAAGGACAGGGAACACAATGAGAAAGGACAATGGACATAATGGGAATGGACAGAGAACACAATGAGAAAGGACAGGGAACACAATGAGAAAGGACAGGGAACACAATGAGAAAGGACAGGGAACACAACGAAAAGGGACAGAGAACACAATGAGAAAGGACAGGGAACACAATGAGAAAGGACAGAGAACACAATGAGAAAGGACAGGGAACACAATGAGAAAGGACAGAGAACACAATGAGAAAGGACAGGGAACACAATGAGAAAGGACAGTGAATACAATGAGAAAGGACAGAGAACACAATGAGAATGGACAGGGAACATAATGAGAAAGGACAGTGGACACAATGAGAAAGGACAGGGAACACACTGAGAAAGGACAGGGAACATAACGAGAAAGGACAGTGGACACAATGAGAAAGGACAGGGAACACAATGAGAAAGGACAGGGAACATAACGAGAAAGGACAGTGAATACAATAAGAAAAGACAGGGAACACAATGAGAAAGGACAGAGAACACAATGAGAAAGGACAGGGTACATAATGAGAAAGGACAGTGGACACAATGAGAAAGGACAGGGAACATAAAGAGAAAGTATAGTGGACACAATGAGAAGGGACAGAGAACACAATGAGAAAGGACAGAAAACACAATAAGAAAGGACAGGGAACACAATGAGAAAGGACAGAGAACACAATGAGAAAGGACAGGGAACATAATGAGAAAGGACAATGGACACAATAAGAAAAGACAGGGAACACAATGAGAAAGGACAGAGAACATAATGAGAAAGGACAATGGACACAATGAGAAAGGACAGGGAACACAATGAGAAAGGACAATGGACACAATGAGAAAGGACAGGGAACACAATGAGAAAGGACAGGGAACACAATGAGAAAGGACAGGGAACATAATGAGAAAGGACAGTGGACACAATGAGAAAGGACAGTGGACACAATGAGAAAGGACAATGGACACACTGAGAAAGGACAGTGAACACAATGAGAAAGGACAGGGAACACAATGAGAAAGGACCGAGAACACCATGAGAAAGGATAGTGGACACAATGAGAAAGGACAGGGAACACAATGAGAAAAGACAGGGAACAAAATGAGAAAGGACAGTGAACACAATGAGAAAGGACAATGGACACAACGAGAAAGGACAGTGGACACAATGAGAAAGGACAGGGAACACAATGAGAAAGGACCGAGAACACCATGAGAAAGGATTGTGGACGCAATGAGAAAGGACAGGGAACACAATGAGAAAAGACAGGGAACAAAATGAGAAAGGACAATGGACACAACGAGAAAGGACAATGGACACAACGAGAAAGGACAGTGAACACATTGAGAAAGGACAATGGACACAACGAGTAAGGACAGTGGACACAATGAGAAAGGACAGGGAACACAATGAGAAAGGACCGAGAACACCATGAGAAAGGATAGTGGACTCAAAGAGAAAGGACAGGGAACACAATGAGAAAAGACAGGGAACAAAATGAGAAAGGACAATGGACACAACGAGAAAGGACAATGGACACAATGAGAAAGGACAGGGAACACAATGAGAAAGGACCGAGAACACCATGAGAAAGGATAGTGGACACAATGAGAAAGGACAGGGAACACAATGAGAAAAGACAGTGAACACAATGAGAAAGGACAGGGAACACATTGAGAAAGGACAGGGAACACAATGAGAAAGGACAGTGAACACAACGAGAAAGGACAGGGAACACAATGAGAAAGGACAGTGAACACAACGAGAAAGGACAGGGAACACAATGAGAAAGGACAGTGAACACAATGAGAAACGGCAGGGAATACAATGAGAAAGGACAGGGAACACAATGAGAAAGGACAATTGACACAACGAAAAAGGACAGTGAACACAATGAGAAAGGACAGGGAACACAATGAGAAAGGACAGGGAACACAATGAGAAAGGACAGGGAACACAATGAGAATGGACAGTGAACACAACGAGAAAGGACAGGGAACACAATGAGAAAGGACAGGGAACACAATGAGAAAGGACAGGGAACACAATGAGAAAGGACAGGGAACACAATGAGAAAGGACAGTGAACACAACGAGAAAGGACAGGGAACACAATGAGAAAGGACAGGGAACACAATGAGAAAGGACAGGGAACACAATGAGAAAGGACAGGGAACACAATGAGAAAGGACAATGGACACAACGAAAAAGGACAGGGAACACAATGAGAAAGGACAGGGAACACATTGAGAAAGGACAGTGGACACAATAAGAAAGGACAGTGGACACAATGAGACAGGACAGTGACTACAATAAGAGAGGACAGAGAACACAATGAGAAAGGACAGTGGACACAATGAGAAAGGACAGTGAACAAAATGAGAAAGGACAATGGACACAATGAGAAAGGACAGTGAATACAATGAGAAAGGACAGAGAACACAATGAGAATGGACAGGGAACATAATGAGAAAGGACAGTGGACACAATGAGAAAGGACAGGGAACACACTGAGAAAGGACAGGGAACATAACGAGAAAGGACAGTGGACACAATGAGAAAGGACAGGGAACACAATGAGAAAGGACAGGGAACATAACGAGAAAGGACAGTGAATACAATAAGAAAAGACAGGGAACACAATGAGAAAGGACAGAGAACACAATGAGAAAGGACAGGGTACATAATGAGAAAGGACAGTGGACACAATGAGAAAGGACAGGGAACATAAAGAGAAAGTATAGTGGACACAATGAGAAGGGACAGAGAACACAATGAGAAAGGACAGAAAACACAATAAGAAAGGACAGGGAACACAATGAGAAAGGACAGAGAACACAATGAGAAAGGACAGGGAACATAATGAGAAAGGACAATGGACACAATAAGAAAAGACAGGGAACACAATGAGAAAGGACAGAGAACATAATGAGAAAGGACAATGGACACAATGAGAAAGGACAGGGAACACAATGAGAAAGGACAATGGACACAATGAGAAAGGACAGGGAACACAATGAGAAAGGACAGGGAACACAATGAGAAAGGACAGGGAACATAATGAGAAAGGACAGTGGACACAATGAGAAAGGACAGTGGACACAATGAGAAAGGACAATGGACACACTGAGAAAGGACAGTGAACACAATGAGAAAGGACAGGGAACACAATGAGAAAGGACCGAGAACACCATGTGAAAGGATAGTGGACACAATGAGAAAGGACAGGGAACACAATGAGAAAAGACAGGGAACAAAATGAGAAAGGACAGTGAACACAATGAGAAAGGACAATGGACACAACGAGAAAGGACAGTGGACACAATGAGAAAGGACAGGGAACACAATGAGAAAGGACCGAGAACACCATGAGAAAGGATTGTGGACGCAATGAGAAAGGACAATGGACACAACGAGAAAGGACAGTGAACACATTGAGAAAGGACAATGGACACAACGAGTAAGGACAGTGGACACAATGAGAAAGGACAGGGAACACAATGAGAAAGGACCGAGAACACCATGAGAAAGGATAGTGGACTCAAAGAGAAAGGACAGGGAACACAATGAGAAAAGACAGGGAACAAAATGAGAAAGGACAATGGACACAACGAGAAAGGACAATGGACACAATGAGAAAGGACAGGGAACACAATGAGAAAGGACCGAGAACACCATGAGAAAGGATAGTGGACACAATGAGAAAGGACAGGGAACACAATGAGAAAAGACAGTGAACACAATGAGAAAGGACAGGGAACACATTGAGAAAGGACAGGGAACACAATGAGAAAGGACAGTGAACACAACGAGAAAGGACAGGGAACACAATGAGAAAGGACAGTGAACACAACGAGAAAGGACAGGGAACACAATGAGAAAGGACAGTGAACACAATGAGAAACGGCAGGGAATACAATGAGAAAGGACAGGGAACACAATGAGAAAGGACAATTGACACAACGAAAAAGGACAGTGAACACAATGAGAAAGGACAGGGAACACAATGAGAAAGGACAGGGAACACAATGAGAAAGGACAGGGAACACAATGAGAATGGACAGTGAACACAACGAGAAAGGACAGGGAACACAATGAGAAAGGACAGGGAACACAATGAGAAAGGACAGGGAACACAATGAGAAAGGACAGGGAACACAATGAGAAAGGACAGTGAACACAACGAGAAAGGACAGGGAACACAATGAGAAAGGACAGGGAACACAATGAGAAAGGACAGGGAACACAATGAGAAAGGACAGGGAACACAATGAGAAAGGACAATGGACACAACGAAAAAGGACAGGGAACACAATGAGAAAGGACAGGGAACACATTGAGAAAGGACAGTGGACACAATAAGAAAGGACAGTGGACACAATGAGACAGGACAGTGACTACAATAAGAGAGGACAGAGAACACAATGAGAAAGGACAGTGGACACAATGAGAAAGGACAGTGAACAAAATGAGAAAGGACAATGGACACAATGAGAAAGGACAGTGGACACAATAAGAAAGGACAGTGGACACAATGAGACAGGACAGTGACTACAATAAGAGAGGACAGAGAACACAATGAGAAAGGACAGAGAACAAAATGAGAAAGGACAGTGAATACAATAAGAAAGGACAGAGAACACAATGAGAAAGCACAGAGAACACAATGATAAAGCACAATGGATTCGATGAGAAAGGACAGCGAACACAATGAGAAAGGACAGGGAACACAATAAGAAAGGACAGGGTACACAATGAGAAAGTACAGAGAATACAATGAGAAAGGACAGGGAACACAATGAGAAAGGACATTGAACACAATGAGAAAGGACAGTGGACACAATGAGAAAGAACAGGGAACACAATGAGAATGGACAGGGAACATAATGAGAAAGGACAGTGGACACAATGAGAAAGGACAGGGAACACACTGAGAAAGGACAGTGAACACAATGAGAAAGGACAGGGAACATAACGAGAAAGGACAATGGACACAATGAGAAAGGACAGTGGAAACAATGAGAAAAGACAGAGAATACAATGAGAAAGGACAGTGAACACAATAAGAAAGGACAGAAAACACAATGAGAAAGGACAGTGAACACAATGAGAAAGGACAGTGGACACAATGAGAAAGGACAGTGAATACAATGAGAAAGGACAGAGAACACAATGAGAATGGACAGGGAACATAATGAGAAAGGACAGTGGACACAATGAGGAAGGACAGGGAACACAATGAGAAAGGACAGGGAACATAACGAGAAAGGACAGTGAATACAATAAGAAAAGACAGGGAACACAATGAGAAAGGACAGAGAACACAATGAGAAAGGACAGGGAACATAATGAGAAAGGACAGTGGACACAATGAGAAAGGACAGGGAACATAAAGAGAAAGTATAGTGGACACAATGAGAAGGGACAGAGAACACAATGAGAAAGGACAGAAAACACAATAAGAAAGGACAGGGAACACAATGAGAAAGGACAGAGAACACAATGAGAAAGGACAGAAAACACAATAAGAAAGGACAGGGAACACAATGAGAAAGGACAGAGAACACAATGAGAAAGGACAGGGAACATAATGAGAAAGGACAATGGACACAATAAGAAAAGACAGGGAACACAATGAGAAAGGACAGAGAACATAATGAGAAAGGACAATGGACACAATGAGAAAGGACAGGGAACACAATGAGAAAGGACAGGGAACACAATGAGAAAGGACAGGGAACACAATGAGAAAGGACAGGGAACACAATGAGAAAGGACAGGGAACACAATGAGAAAGGACAGGGAACACAATGAGAAAGGACAGGGAACACAATGAGAAAGGACAGGGAACACAATGAGAAAGGACAGGGAACACAATGAGAAAGGACAGTGGACACAATGAGAAAGGACAGTGAACACAATGAGAAAGGACAGGGAACACAATGAGAAAGGACAGGGAACACAATGAGAAAGGACAGGGAACACAATGAGAAAGGACAGGGAACATAATGAGAAAGGACAGTGGACACAATGAGAAAGGACAGTGAACACAATGAGAAAGGACAGTGGACACAATGAGAAAGGACAGTGAACACAATGAGAAAGGACAGTGAACACAATGAGAAAGGACAGTGAACACAATGAGAAAGGACAGTGAACACAATGAGAAAGGACAGGGAACATAATGAGAAAGGACAGTGAACACAATGAGAAAGGACAGTGAACACAATGAGAAAGGACAGGGAACACAATGAGAAAGGACAGGGAACATAATGAGAAAGGACAGTGGACACAATGAGAAAGGACAGTGAACACAACGAGAAAGGACAGTGAACACAATGAGAAAGGACAGTGGACACAATGAGAAAGGACAGGGAACATAATGAGAAAGGACAGTGAACACAATGAGAAAGGACAGTGAACACAACGAGAAAGGACAGTGAACACAATGAGAAAGGACAGTGGACACAATGAGAAAGGACAGGGAACATAATGAGAAAGGACAGTGGACACAATGAGAAAGGACAGTGGACACAATGAGAAAGGACAGGGAATACAATAAGAAAGGACAGTGAACACAATGAGAAAGGACAGGGAACACAATGAGAAAGGACAGGGAATACAATAAGAAAGGACAGTGAACACAATGAGAAAGGACAGGGAACATAATGAGAAAGGACAGTGGACACAATGAGAAAGGACAGTGGACACAATGAGAAAGGACAGTGAACACAATGAGAAAGGACAGTGAACACAATGAGAAAGGACAGGGAACATAATGAGAAAGGACAGTGGACACAATGAGAAAGGACAGTGAACACAATGAGAAAGGACAGTGGACACAATGAGAAAGGACAGTGGACACAATGAGAAAGGACAGGGAATACAATGAGAAAGGACAGGGAACACAATGAGAAAGGACAGTGAACACAATGAGAAAGGACAGTGAACACAATGAGAAAGGACAGTGGACACAATGAGAAAGGACAGTGGACACAATGAGAAAGGACAGGGAATACAATGAGAAAGGACAGGGAACACAATGAGAAAGGACAGTGAACACAAGGAGAAAGGACAGTGGACACAATGAGAAAGGACAGTGAACACAATGAGAAAGGACAGGGAACACAATGAGAAAGGACAGTGGACACAATGAGAAAGGACAGGGAACACAATGAGAAAGGACAGGGAACACAATGAGAAAGGACCGAGAACACCATGAGAAAGGATAGTGGACACAATGAGAAAGGAAAGGGAACACAATGAGAAAAGACAGGGAACAAAATGAGAAAGGACAGTGAACACAATGAGAAAGGACAATGGACACAACGAGAAAGGACAGTGGACACAATGAGAAAGGACAGTGAACACAATGAGAAAGGACCGAGAACACCATGAGAAAGGATAGTGGACGCAATGAGAAAAGACAGGGAACAAAATAAGAAAGGACAGTGGACACAATGAGAAAGGACAGTGAATACAATAAGAAAGGACAGAGAACACAATGAGAAAGGACAGTGAATACAATAAGAAAGGACAGAGAACACAATGAGAAAGCACAGAGAACACAATGATAAAGGACAGGGAACACAATAAGAAAGGACAGGGTACACAATGAGAAAGGACATTGAACACAATGAGAAAGGACAGTGGACACAATGAGAAAGGACAGGGAACACAATGAGAATGGACAGGGAACATAATGAGAAAGGACAGTGGACACAATGAGAAAGGACAGGGAACACACTGAGAAAGGACAGGGAACATAACGAGAAAGGACAGTGGACACAATGAGAAAGGACGATGGACACAATGAGAAAGGACAGTGGAAACAATGAGAAAAGACAGAGAATACAATGAGAAAGGACAGTGAACACAATAAGAAAGGACAGAAAACACAATGAGAAAGGACAGTGAACACAATGAGAAAGGACAGTGGATACAATGAGAAAGGACAGAGAACACAATGAGAATGGACAGGGAACATAATGAGAAAGGACAGTGGACACAATGAGAAAGGACAGTGAACACACTGAGAAAGGACAGGGAACATAACGAGAAAGGACAGTGGACACAATGAGAAAGGACAGGGAACACAATGAGAAAGGACAGGGAACATAACGAGAAAGGACAGTGAATACAATAAGAAAAGACAGGGAACACAATGAGAAAGGACAGAGTACACAATGAGAAAGGACAGGGAACATAATGAGAAAGGACAGTGGACACAATGAGAAAGGACAGGGAACATAAAGAGAAAGTATAGTGGACACAATGAGAAGGGACAGAGAACACAATGAGAAAGGACAGAAAACACAATAAGAAAGGACAGGGAACACAATGAGAAAGGACAGAGAACACAATGAGAAAGGACAGGGAACATAATGAGAAAGGACAATGGACACAATAAGAAAAGACAGGGAACACAATGAGAAAGGACAGAGAACATAATGAGAAAGGACAATGGACACAATGAGAAAGGACAGGGAACACAATGAGAAAGGACAATGGACACAAAGAGAAAGGACAGGGAACACAATGAGAAAGGACAGGGAACATAATGAGAAAGGACAGTGGACACAATGAGAAAGGACAGGGAACACAATGAGAAAGGACAGGGAACATAATGAGAAAGGACAGTGGACACAATGAGAAAGGACAGTGGACACAATGAGAAAGGACAGGGAACACAATGAGAAAGGACAGTGAACACAATGAGAAAGGACAGGGAACACAATGAGAAAGGACCGAGAACACCATGAGAAAGGACAGTGGACACAATGAGAAAGGACAGTGGACACAATGAGAAAGGACAGTGGACACAATGAGAAAGGACAGTGAACACAATGAGAAAGGACAGGGAACACAATGAGAAAGGACCGAGAACACCATGAGAAAGGATAGTGGACACAATGAGAAAGGAAAGGGAACACAATGAGAAAAGACAGGGAACAAAATGAGAAAGGACAGTGAACACAATGAGAAAGGACAATGGACACAACGAGAAAGGACAGTGGACACAATGAGAAAGGACAGGGAACACAATGAGAAAGGACCGAGAACACCATGAGAAAGGATAGTGGACGCAATGAGAAAGGACAGGGAACACAATGAGAAAAGACAGGGAACAAAATGAGAAAGGACAATGGACACAACGAGAAAGGACAATGGACACAACGAGAAAGGACAGAGAACACATTGAGAAAGGACAATGGACACAACGAGAAAGGACAGTGGACACAATGAGAAAGGACAGGGAACACAATGAGAACGGACCGAGAACACCATGAGAAAGGATAGTGGACTCAAAGAGAAAGGACAGGGAACACAATGAGAAAAGACAGGGAACAAAATGAGAAAGGACAATGGACACAACGAGAAAGGACAATGGACACAATGAGAAAGGACAGGGAACACAATGAGAAAGGACAGGGAACACAATGAGAAAGGACAGGGAACACAATGAGAAAGGACAGGGAACACAATGAGAAAGGACAGTGAACACAACGAGAAAGGACATGGAACACAATGAGAAAGGACAGTGAACACAACGAGAAAGGACAGGGAACACAATGAGAAAGGACATTGAACACAATGAGAAAGGACAGTGGACACAATGAGAAAGGACAGTGAACACAATGAGAAAGGACAATGGACACAACGAAAAAGGACAGTGAACACAATGAGAAAGGACAGGGAACACAATGAGAAAGGACAGGGAACACAATGAGAAAGGACAGGGAACACAATGAGAAAGGACAGGGAACACAATGAGAAAGGACAATGGACACAACGAAAAAGGACAGGGAACACAATGAGAAAGGACAGTGGACACAATGAGAAAGGACAGTGAACACAATGAGAAAGGACAGGGAACACAATGAGAAAGGACAGGGAACACAATGAGAAAGGACAGGGAACACAATGAGAAAGGACAGGGAACACAATGAGAAAGGACAGGGAACACAATGAGAAAGGACAATGGACACAACGAAAAAGGACAGGGAACACAATGAGAAAGGACAGTGAACACAATGAGAAAGGACAGTGGACACAATGAGAAAGGACAGTGGACACAATGAGAAAGGACAGTGAACAAAATGAGAAAGGACAGTGAACACAATGAGAAAGGACAGTGAACACAATGAGAAAGGACAGTGAACACAATGAGAAAGGACAGGGAACATAATGAGAAAGGACAGTGGACACAATGAGAAAGGACAGTGGACACAATGAGAAAGGACAGTGAACACAATGAGAAAGGACAGTGAACACAATGAGAAAGGACAGGGAACATAATGAGAAAGGACAGTGGACACAATGAGAAAGGACAGTGAACACAATGAGAAAGGACAGTGGACACAATGAGAAAGGACAGTGGACACAATGAGAAAGGACAGTGGACACAATGAGAAAGGACAGGGAACACAATGAGAAAGGACAGTGGACACAATGAGAAAGAACAGTGAACACAATGAGAAAGGACAGGGAACACAATGAGAAAGGACAGTGAACACAATGAGAAAGGACAGAGAACACAATGAGAAAGGACAGTGAACACAATGAGAAAGGACAGTGAACACAATGAGAAAGGACAGTGAACACAATGAGAAAGGACAGAGAACACAATGAGAAAGGACAGTGGACACAATGAGAAATGACAGTGGACACAATGAGAAAGGACAGTGGACACAATGAGAAAGGACAGTGAACACAATGAGAAAGGACCGAGAACACCATGAGAAAGGACAATGAACACAATGAGAAAGGACAGTGAACACAATGAGAAAGGACAGTGGACACAATGAGAAAGGACAGTGGACACAATGAGAAAGGACAGTGGACACAATGAGAAAGGAAAGGGAACACAATGAGAAAAGACAGGGAACAAAATGAGAAAGGACAGTGAACACAATGAGAAAGGACAATGGACACAACGAGAAAGGACAGTGGACACAATGAGAAAGGACAGTGAACACAATGAGAAAGGACCGAGAACACCATGAGAAAGGATAGTGGACGCAATGAGAAATGACAGGGAACACAATGAGAAAAGACAGGGAACAAAATGAGAAAGGACAATGGACACAACGAGAAAGGACAATGGACACAACGAGAAAGGACAGAGAACACACTGAGAAAGGACAATGGACACAACGAGAAAGGACAGTGGACACAATGAGAAAGGACAGGGAACACAATGAGAAAGGACCGAGAACACCATGAGAAAGGATAGTGGACTCAAAGAGAAAGGACAGGGAACACAATGAGAAAGGACAGTGAACACAACGAGAAAGGACATGGAACACAATGAGAAAGGACAGTGAACACAACGAGAAAGGACAGGGAACACAATGAGAAAGGACATTGAACACAATGAGAAAGGACAGTGGACACAATGAGAAAGGACAGTGAACACAATGAGAAAGGACAATGGACACAACGAAAAAGGACAGTGAACACAATGAGAAAGGACAGGGAACACAATGAGAAAGGACAGGGAACACAATGAGAAAGGACAGGGAACACAATGAGAAAGGACAGGGAACACAATGAGAAAGGACAATGGACACAACGAAAAAGGACAGGGAACACAATGAGAAAGGACAGTGGACACAATGAGAAAGGACAGTGAACACAATGAGAAAGGACAGTGGACACAATGAGAAAGGACAGTGGACACAATGAGAAAGGACAGTGAACACAATGAGAAAGGACCGAGAACACCATGAGAAAGGACAATGAACACAATGAGAAAGGACAGTGAACACAATGAGAAAGGACAGTGGACACAATGAGAAAGGACAGTGGACACAATGAGAAAGGACAGTGGACACAATGAGAAAGGAAAGGGAACACAATGAGAAAAGACAGGGAACAAAATGAGAAAGGACAGTGAACACAATGAGAAAGGACAGGGAACACAATGAGAACGGACCGAGAACACCATGAGAAAGGATAGTGGACTCAAAGAGAAAGGACAGGGAACACAATGAGAAAAGACAGGGAACAAAATGAGAAAGGACAATGGACACAACGAGAAAGGACAATGGACACAATGAGAAAGGACAGGGAACACAATGAGAAAGGACAGGGAACACAATGAGAAAGGACAGGGAACACAATGAGAAAGGACAGGGAACACAATGAGAAAGGACAGTGAACACAACGAGAAAGGACATGGAACACAATGAGAAAGGACAGTGAACACAACGAGAAAGGACAGGGAACACAATGAGAAAGGACATTGAACACAATGAGAAAGGACAGTGGACACAATGAGAAAGGACAGTGAACACAATGAGAAAGGACAATGGACACAACGAAAAAGGACAGTGAACACAATGAGAAAGGACAGGGAACACAATGAGAAAGGACAGGGAACACAATGAGAAAGGACAGGGAACACAATGAGAAAGGACAGGGAACACAATGAGAAAGGACAATGGACACAACGAAAAAGGACAGGGAACACAATGAGAAAGGACAGTGGACACAATGAGAAAGGACAGTGAACACAATGAGAAAGGACAGGGAACACAATGAGAAAGGACAGGGAACACAATGAGAAAGGACAGGGAACACAATGAGAAAGGACAGGGAACACAATGAGAAAGGACAGGGAACACAATGAGAAAGGACAATGGACACAACGAAAAAGGACAGGGAACACAATGAGAAAGGACAGTGAACACAATGAGAAAGGACAGTGGACACAATGAGAAAGGACAGTGGACACAATGAGAAAGGACAGTGAACAAAATGAGAAAGGACAGTGAACACAATGAGAAAGGACAGTGAACACAATGAGAAAGGACAGTGAACACAATGAGAAAGGACAGGGAACATAATGAGAAAGGACAGTGGACACAATGAGAAAGGACAGTGGACACAATGAGAAAGGACAGTGAACACAATGAGAAAGGACAGTGAACACAATGAGAAAGGACAGGGAACATAATGAGAAAGGACAGTGGACACAATGAGAAAGGACAGTGAACACAATGAGAAAGGACAGTGGACACAATGAGAAAGGACAGTGGACACAATGAGAAAGGACAGTGGACACAATGAGAAAGGACAGGGAACACAATGAGAAAGGACAGTGGACACAATGAGAAAGAACAGTGAACACAATGAGAAAGGACAGGGAACACAATGAGAAAGGACAGTGAACACAATGAGAAAGGACAGAGAACACAATGAGAAAGGACAGTGAACACAATGAGAAAGGACAGTGAACACAATGAGAAAGGACAGTGAACACAATGAGAAAGGACAGAGAACACAATGAGAAAGGACAGTGGACACAATGAGAAATGACAGTGGACACAATGAGAAAGGACAGTGGACACAATGAGAAAGGACAGTGAACACAATGAGAAAGGACCGAGAACACCATGAGAAAGGACAATGAACACAATGAGAAAGGACAGTGAACACAATGAGAAAGGACAGTGGACACAATGAGAAAGGACAGTGGACACAATGAGAAAGGACAGTGGACACAATGAGAAAGGAAAGGGAACACAATGAGAAAAGACAGGGAACAAAATGAGAAAGGACAGTGAACACAATGAGAAAGGACAATGGACACAACGAGAAAGGACAGTGGACACAATGAGAAAGGACAGTGAACACAATGAGAAAGGACCGAGAACACCATGAGAAAGGATAGTGGACGCAATGAGAAATGACAGGGAACACAATGAGAAAAGACAGGGAACAAAATGAGAAAGGACAATGGACACAACGAGAAAGGACAATGGACACAACGAGAAAGGACAGAGAACACACTGAGAAAGGACAATGGACACAACGAGAAAGGACAGTGGACACAATGAGAAAGGACAGGGAACACAATGAGAAAGGACCGAGAACACCATGAGAAAGGATAGTGGACTCAAAGAGAAAGGACAGGGAACACAATGAGAAAGGACAGTGAACACAACGAGAAAGGACATGGAACACAATGAGAAAGGACAGTGAACACAACGAGAAAGGACAGGGAACACAATGAGAAAGGACATTGAACACAATGAGAAAGGACAGTGGACACAATGAGAAAGGACAGTGAACACAATGAGAAAGGACAATGGACACAACGAAAAAGGACAGTGAACACAATGAGAAAGGACAGGGAACACAATGAGAAAGGACAGGGAACACAATGAGAAAGGACAGGGAACACAATGAGAAAGGACAGGGAACACAATGAGAAAGGACAATGGACACAACGAAAAAGGACAGGGAACACAATGAGAAAGGACAGTGGACACAATGAGAAAGGACAGTGAACACAATGAGAAAGGACAGTGGACACAATGAGAAAGGACAGTGGACACAATGAGAAAGGACAGTGAACACAATGAGAAAGGACCGAGAACACCATGAGAAAGGACAATGAACACAATGAGAAAGGACAGTGAACACAATGAGAAAGGACAGTGGACACAATGAGAAAGGACAGTGGACACAATGAGAAAGGACAGTGGACACAATGAGAAAGGAAAGGGAACACAATGAGAAAAGACAGGGAACAAAATGAGAAAGGACAGTGAACACAATGAGAAAGGACAATGGACACAACGAGAAAGGACAGTGGACACAATGAGAAAGGACAGTGAACACAATGAGAAAGGACCGAGAACACCATGAGAAAGGATAGTGGACGCAATGAGAAAGGACAGGGAACACAATGAGAAAAGACAGGGAACAAAATGAGAAAGGACAATGGACACAACGAGAAAGGACAATGGACACAACGAGAAAGGACAGAGAACACATTGAGAAAGGACAATGGACACAACGAGAAAGGACAGTGGACACAATGAGAAAGGACAGGGAACACAATGAGAAAGGACCGAGAACACCATGAGAAAGGATAGTGGACTCAAAGAGAAAGGACAGGGAACACAATGAGAAAAGACAGGGAACAAAATGAGAAAGGACAATGGACACAACGAGAAAGGACAATGGACACAATGAGAAAGGACAGGGAACACAATGAGAAAGGACAGGGAACACAATGAGAAAGGACAGGGAACACAATGAGAAAGGACAGGGAACACAATGAGAAAGGACAGTGAACACAATGAGAAAGGACAGTGGACACAATGAGAAAGGACAGTGAACACAATGAGAAAGGACAATGGACACAACAAAAAAGGACAGTGAACACAATGAGAAAGGACAGGGAACACAATGAGAAAGGACAGGGAACACAATGAGAAAGGACAGGGAACACAATGAGAAAGGACAGGGAACACAATGAGAAAGGACAATGGACACAACGAAAAAGGACAGGGAACACAATGAGAAAGGACAGTGGACACAATGAGAAAGGACAGTGAACACAATGAGAAAGGACAGGGAACACAATGAGAAAGGACAGGGAACACAATGAGAAAGGACAGGGAACACAATGAGAAAGGACAGGGAACACAATGAGAAAGGACAGGGAACACAATGAGAAAGGACAATGGACACAACGAAAAAGGACAGGGAACACAATGAGAAAGGACAGTGAACACAATGAGAAAGGACAGTGGACACAATGAGAAAGGACAGTGGACACAATGAGAAAGGACAGTGAACAAAATGAGAAAGGACAGTGAACACAATGAGAAAGGACAGTGAACACAATGAGAAAGGACAGTGAACACAATGAGAAAGGACAGGGAACATAATGAGAAAGGACAGTGGACACAATGAGAAAGGACAGTGGACACAATGAGAAAGGACAGTGAACACAATGAGAAAGGACAGTGAACACAATGAGAAAGGACAGGGAACATAATGAGAAAGGACAGTGGACACAATGAGAAAGGACAGTGAACACAATGAGAAAGGACAGTGGACACAATGAGAAAGGACAGTGGACACAATGAGAAAGGACAGTGGACACAATGAGAAAGGACAGGGAACACAATGAGAAAGGACAGTGGACACAATGAGAAAGAACAGTGAACACAATGAGAAAGGACAGGGAACACAATGAGAAAGGACAGTGAACACAATGAGAAAGGACAGAGAACACAATGAGAAAGGACAGTGAACACAATGAGAAAGGACAGTGAACACAATGAGAAAGGACAGTGAACACAATGAGAAAGGACAGAGAACACAATGAGAAAGGACAGTGGACACAATGAGAAAGGACAGTGGACACAATGAGAAAGGACAGGGAACACAATGAGAAAGGACAGGGAACACAATGAGAAAGGACAGTGGACACAATGAGAAAGGACAGTGAACACAATGAGAAAGGACAGTGGACACAATGAGAAAGGACAGTGGACACAATGAGAAAGGACAGTGAACACAATGAGAAATGACAGTGGACACAATGAGAAAGGACAGTGAACACAATGAGAAAGGACAGTGGACACAATGAGAAAGGACAGTGGACACAATGAGAAAGGACAGTGAACACAATGAGAAAGGACCGAGAACACCATGAGAAAGGACAATGAACACAATGAGAAAGGACAGTGAACACAATGAGAAAGGACAGTGGACACAATGAGAAAGGACAGTGGACACAATTTGAAAGGACAGTGGACACAATGAGAAAGGAAAGGGAACACAATGAGAAAAGACAGGGAACAAAATGAGAAAGGACAGTGAACACAATGAGAAAGGACAATGGACACAACGAGAAAGGACAGTGGACACAATGAGAAAGGACAGTGAACACAATGAGAAAGGACCGAGAACACCATGAGAAAGGATAGTGGACGCAATGAGAAAAGACAGGGAACAAAATAAGAAAGGACAGTGGACACAATGAGAAAGGACAGTGAATACAATAAGAAAGGACAGAGAACAGAATGAGAAAGGACAGTGAATACAATAAGAAAGGACAGAGAACACAATGAGAAAGCACAGAGAACACAATGATAAAGGACAGGGAACACAATAAGAAAGGACAGGGTACACAATGAGAAAGGACAGAGAATACAATGAGAAAGGACAGGGAACACAATGAGAAAGGACATTGAACACAATGAGAAAGGACAGGGAACACACTGAGAAAGGACAGGGAACATAACGAGAAAGGACAGTGGACACAATGAGAAAGGACGGGGAACACAATGAGAAAGGACGATGGACACAATGAGAAAGGACAGTGGAAACAATGAGAAAAGACAGAGAATACAATGAGAAAGGACAGAGAACACAATAAGAAAGGACAGAAAACACAATGAGAAAGGACAGTGAACACAATGAGAAAGGACAGTGGATACAATGAGAAAGGACAGAGAACACAATGAGAATGGACAGGGAACATAATGAGAAAGGACAGTGGACACAATGAGAAAGGACAGGGAACACACTGAGAAAGGACAGGGAACATAACGAGAAAGGACAGTGGACACAATGAGAAAGGACAGGGAACACAATGAGAAAGGACAGGGAACATAACGAGAAAGGACAGTGAATACAATAAGAAAAGACAGGGAACACAATGAGAAAGGACAGAGAACACAATGAGAAAGGACAGGGAACATAATGAGAAAGGACAGTGGACACAATGAGAAAGGACAGGGAACATAAAGAGAAAGTATAGTGGACACAATGAGAAGGGACAGAGAACACAATGAGAAAGGACAGAAAACACAATAAGAAAGGACAGGGAACACAATGAGAAAGGACAGAGAACACAATGAGAAAGGACAGGGAACATAATGAGAAAGGACAGGGAACACAATGAGAAAGGACAGGGAACACAATGAGAAAGGACAGGGAACACAATGAGAAAGGACAGTGAACACAATGAGAAAGGACAGTGGACACAATGAGAAAGGACAGGGAACACAATGAGAAAGGACAGGGAACACAATGAGAAAGGACAGGGAACACAATGAGAAAGGACAGGGAACACAATGAGAAAGGACAGTGAACACAATGAGAAAGGACAGTGGACACAATGAGAAAGGACAGTGAACACAATGAGAAAGGACAATGGACACAACGAAAAAGGACAGTGAACACAATGAGAAAGGACAGGGAACACAATGAGAAAGGACAGGGAACACAATGAGAAAGGACAGGGAACACAATGAGAAAGGACAGGGAACACAATGAGAAAGGACAATGGACACAACGAAAAAGGACAGGGAACACAATGAGAAAGGACAGTGGACACAATGAGAAAGGACAGTGAACACAATGAGAAAGGACAGGGAACACAATGAGAAAGGACAGGGAACACAATGAGAAAGGACAGGGAACACAATGAGAAAGGACAGGGAACACAATGAGAAAGGACAGGGAACACAATGAGAAAGGACAATGGACACAACGAAAAAGGACAGGGAACACAATGAGAAAGGACAGTGAACACAATGAGAAAGGACAGTGGACACAATGAGAAAGGACAGTGGACACAATGAGAAAGGACAGTGAACAAAATGAGAAAGGACAGTGAACACAATGAGAAAGGACAGTGAACACAATGAGAAAGGACAGTGAACACAATGAGAAAGGACAGGGAACATAATGAGAAAGGACAGTGGACACAATGAGAAAGGACAGTGGACACAATGAGAAAGGACAGTGAACACAATGAGAAAGGACAGTGAACACAATGAGAAAGGACAGGGAACATAATGAGAAAGGACAGTGGACACAATGAGAAAGGACAGTGAACACAATGAGAAAGGACAGTGGACACAATGAGAAAGGACAGTGGACACAATGAGAAAGGACAGTGGACACAATGAGAAAGGACAGGGAACACAATGAGAAAGGACAGTGGACACAATGAGAAAGAACAGTGAACACAATGAGAAAGGACAGGGAACACAATGAGAAAGGACAGTGAACACAATGAGAAAGGACAGAGAACACAATGAGAAAGGACAGTGAACACAATGAGAAAGGACAGTGAACACAATGAGAAAGGACAGTGAACACAATGAGAAAGGACAGAGAACACAATGAGAAAGGACAGTGGACACAATGAGAAAGGACAGTGGACACAATGAGAAAGGACAGGGAACACAATGAGAAAGGACAGGGAACACAATGAGAAAGGACAGTGGACACAATGAGAAAGGACAGTGAACACAATGAGAAAGGACAGTGGACACAATGAGAAAGGACAGTGGACACAATGAGAAAGGACAGTGAACACAATGAGAAAGAACAGTGGACACAATGAGAAAGGACAGTGAACACAATGAGAAAGGACAGTGGACACAATGAGAAAGGACAGTGGACACAATGAGAAAGGACAGTGAACACAATGAGAAAGGACCGAGAACACCATGAGAAAGGACAATGAACACAATGAGAAAGGACAGTGAACACAATGAGAAAGGACAGTGGACACAATGAGAAAGGACAGTGGACACAATGAGAAAGGACAGTGGACACAATGAGAAAGGAAAGGGAACACAATGAGAAAAGACAGGGAACAAAATGAGAAAGGACAGTGAACACAATGAGAAAGGACAATGGACACAACGAGAAAGGACAGTGGACACAATGAGAAAGGACAGTGAACACAATGAGAAAGGACCGAGAACACCATGAGAAAGGATAGTGGACGCAATGAGAAAAGACAGGGAACAAAATAAGAAAGGACAGTGGACACAATGAGAAAGGACAGTGAATACAATAAGAAAGGACAGAGAACAGAATGAGAAAGGACAGTGAATACAATAAGAAAGGACAGAGAACACAATGAGAAAGCACAGAGAACACAATGATAAAGGACAGGGAACACAATAAGAAAGGACAGGGTACACAATGAGAAAGGACAGAGAATACAATGAGAAAGGACAGGGAACACAATGAGAAAGGACATTGAACACAATGAGAAAGGACAGGGAACACACTGAGAAAGGACAGGGAACATAACGAGAAAGGACAGTGAACACAATGAGAAAGGACAGTGAACACAATGAGAAAGGACAGTGAACACAATGAGAAAGGACAGAGAACACAATGAGAAAGGACAGTGGACACAATGAGAAAGGACAGTGGAAACAATGAGAAAAGACAGAGAATACAATGAGAAAGGACAGAGAACACAATAAGAAAGGACAGAAAACACAATGAGAAAGGACAGTGAACACAATGAGAAAGGACAGTGGATACAATGAGAAAGGACAGAGAACACAATGAGAATGGACAGGGAACATAATGAGAAAGGACAGTGGACACAATGAGAAAGGACAGGGAACACACTGAGAAAGGACAGGGAACATAACGAGAAAGGACAGTGGACACAATGAGAAAGGACAGGGAACACAATGAGAAAGGACAGGGAACATAACGAGAAAGGACAGTGAATACAATAAGAAAAGACAGGGAACACAATGAGAAAGGACAGAGAACACAATGAGAAAGGACAGGGAACATAATGAGAAAGGACAGTGGACACAATGAGAAAGGACAGGGAACATAAAGAGAAAGTATAGTGGACACAATGAGAAGGGACAGAGAACACAATGAGAAAGGACAGAAAACACAATAAGAAAGGACAGGGAACACAATGAGAAAGGACAGAGAACACAATGAGAAAGGACAGGGAACATAATGAGAAAGGACAATGGACACAATAAGAAAAGACAGGGAACACAATGAGAAAGGACAGAGAACATAATGAGAAAGGACAATGGACACAATGAGAAAGGACAGGGAACACAATGAGAAAGGACAATGGACACAATGAGAAAGGACAGGGAACACAATGAGAAAGGACAGGGAACACAATGAGAAAGGACAGGGAACATAATGAGAAAGGACAGTGGACACAATAAGAAAGGACAGTGGACACAATGAGAAAGGACAGGGAACACAATGAGAAAGGACAGTGAACACAATGAGAAAGGACAGGGAACACAATGAGAAAGATCCGAGAACACCATGAGAAAGGACAGTGGACACAATGAGAAAGGACAGTGGACACAATGAGAAAGGACAGTGGACACAATGAGAAAGGACAGTGAACACAATGAGAAAGGACAGGGAACACAATGAGAAAGGACCGAGAACACCATGAGAAAGGATAGTGGACACAATGAGAAAGGAAAGGGAACACAATGAGAAAAGACAGGGAACAAAATGAGAAAGGACAGTGAACACAATGAGAAAGGACAATGGACACAACGAGAAAGGACAGTGGACACAATGAGAAAGGACAGGGAACACAATGAGAAAGGACCGAGAACACCATGAGAAAGGATAGTGGACGCAATGAGAAAGGACAGGGAACACAATGAGAAAAGACAGGGAACAAAATGAGAAAGGACAATGGACACAACGAGAAAGGACAATGGACACAACGAGAAAGGACAGTGAACACATTGAGAAAGGACAATGGACACAACGAGAAAGGACAGTGGACACAATGAGAAAGGACAGGGAACACAATGAGAAAGGACCGAGAACACCATGAGAAAGGATAGTGGACTCAAAGAGAAAGGACAGGGAACACAATGAGAAATGACAGGGAACAAAATGAGAAAGGACAATGGACACAACGAGAAAGGACAATGGACACAATGAGAAAGGACAGGGAACACAATGAGAAAGGACAGTGAACACAATGAGAAAGGACAGGGAACACAATGAGAAAGGACAGGGAACACAATGAGAAAGGACAGTGAACACAACGAGAAAGGACAGGGAACACAATGAGAAAGGACAGTGAACACAACGAGAAAGGACAGGGAACACAATGAGAAAGGACAGTGAACACAATGAGAAACGGCAGGGAATACAATGAGAAAGGACAGTGAACACAATGAGAAAGGACAATGGACACAACGAAAAAGGACAGTGAACACAATGAGAAAGGACAGGGAACACAATGAGAAAGGACAGGGAACACAATGAGAAAGGACAGGGAACACAATGAGAAAGGACAGGGAACACAATGAGAAAGGACAATGGACACAACGAAAAAGGACAGGGAACACAATGAGAAAGGACAGTGAACACAATGAGAAAGGACAGTGAACACAACGAGAAAGGACAGGAATACAATGAGAAAGAACAGAGAACACAATGAGAAAGGGCAGGGAACACAATGAGAAAGGACAGTGGACACAATAAGAAAGGACAGTGGACACAATGAGAAAGGACAGAGAACACAATGAGAAAGGACAGTGGACACAATGAGAAAGGACAGGGAACACAATGAGAAAGGACAGTGAACACAATGAGAAAGGACAGAGAACACAATGAGAAAGGACAGTGGACACAATGAGAAAGGACAGGGAACACAATGAGAAAGGACAGTGAACACAATGAGAAAGGACAGTGTACACAATGAGAAAGGACAGGGAACACAATGAGAAAGGACAGTGGACACAATGAGAAAGGACAGAGAACACAATGAGACAGGACAGTGGACACAATGAGAAAGGACAGGGAACACAATGAGAAAGGACAGAGAACACAATGAGAAAGGACAGGGAACACAATGAGAAAGGACAGTGAATACAATAAGAGAGGACAGAGAACACAATGAGAAAGGACAGTGGACACAATAAGAAAGGACAGAAAACACAATGAGAAAGGACAGTGAACACAATGAGAAAGGACAGAGAACACAATGAGAAAGGACAGGGAACACAATGAGAAAGGACAGTGAATACAATAAGAGAGGACAGAGAACACAATGAGAAAGGACAGTGGACACAATAAGAAAGGACAGAAAACACAATGAGAAAGGACAGTGAACACAATGAGAAAGGACAGTGGATACAATGAGAAAGGACAGTGAACACAATGAGAATGGACAGGGAACACAATGAGAAAGGACAGAGAACACAATGAGAAAGGACAGGGAACACAATGAGGAAGGACAGTGGAAACAATGAGAAAGAACAGGGAACACAATGAGAAAGGACAGTGAATACAATAAGAAAGGACAGAGAACACAATGAGAAAGGACAGGGAACACAATGAGAAAGGACAACGGACACAATGAGAAAGGACAGTGAACACAATGAGAAAGGACAGGGAACACAATGAGAACGGAGAGTGAATACAATGAGAAAGGACATTGGACACAATGAGAAAGGACATTGGACTCGATGAGAAAGTACAGGGAACACAATGAGAACGGACTGTGAATACAATGAGAAAGGACAGGGAACACAATGAGAAAGGACAGGGAACACAATGAGAAAGGACAACGGACACAATGAGAAACGACAGTGAACACAATGAGAAAGGACAGGGAACACAATGAGAACGGAGAGTGAATACAATGAGAAAGGACATTGGACACAATGAGAAAGCACAATGGACACAATGAGAAAGGACAGGGAACACAATGTGAAATGACAGGGAACACAATGAGAAAGGACAGTGGACACAATGAAAAAAGGACAGGGAACACAATGAGAAAGGACAGAGAACACAATGAGAAAGGACATTGGACACAATGAGAAAGCACAATGGACACAATGAGAAAGGACAGGGAACACAATGAGAAAGGACAGGGAACACAATGAGAAACGGCAGGGAACACAATGAGAATGGACAGAGAACACAATGAGAAAGGACAGTTGACACAACGAGAAAGGACAGTGAACACAATGAGAAAGGACAGGGAACACAATGAGAAAGGACAGTGGACACAATGAAAAAAGGACAGGGAACACAATGAGAAAGGACAGAGAACACAATGACAAAGCACAGTGGACTCGATGAGAAAGGACAGAGAACACAATGAGAAACGGCAGGGAACACAATGAGAATGGACAGTGAACACAATGAGAAAGGACAGAGAACACAATGAGAAAGCACAGTGGACTCGATGAGAAAGGACAGAGAAAGCAATTAGAAAGGACAGGGAACACAATGAGAAAGGACAGAGAACACAATGAGAAAGGACAGGGAACACAATGAGAAATGACATTGAACACAATGAGAAAGGACAGTGAACACAATGAGAAATGACAGTGGACACAATGAGGAAGGACAGGGAACACAATGAGAAAGGACAATGGACACAATGAGAAAGGACAGAGAACACAATGAGAAAGGATAGTGAACACAATGATAAAGAACAGTGGACTCGATGAGAAAGGACAGAGAAGACAATAAGAAAAGACAGTGAACACAACGAGAAAGGACAGGGAACACAATGAGAAAGGACAGGGAACACAATGAGAAAGGACAGGGAACACAATGAGAAAGGACAGGGAATACAATGAGAAAGGACAGAGAACACAATGAGGAAGGACAGTGAACACAACAAGAAAGGACAGGGAACACAATGAGTAAGGACAGGGAACACAATGAGAAAGGACAATGGACACAATGAGGAAGGACAATGGACACAATGAGAAAGGGCAGGGAAAACAATGAGAAAGGACATTGAACACAACGGGAAAGGACAGGGAACACAATGAGAAAGGACAATGGACACAATGAGAAAGGACAGAGAAACACAATGAGAAAGGACAGAGAACACAATGAGAAAGGGCAGGGAACACAATGAGAAAGGACAGGGAACACAATGAGAAAGGGCAGGGAACACAATGAGAAAGGACAGGGAACACAATGAGAAAGGACAGTGAACACAACGAGAAAGGAAAGGGAACACAATGAGAAAGGACAGTGAACACAACGAGAAAGGACAGGGAACACAATGAGAAAGGACAGTGAACACAATGAGAAACGGCAGGGAATACAATGAGAAAGGACAGTGAACACAATGAGAAAGGACAATGGACACAACGAAAAAGAACAGTGAACACAATGAGAAAGGACAGGGAACACAATGAGAAAGGACAGGGAACACAATGAGAAAGGACAGGGAACACAATGAGAAAGGACAGGGAACACAATGAGAAAGGACAATGGACACAACGAAAAAGGACAGGGAACACAATGAGAAAGGACAGTGAACACAATGAGAAAGGACAGTGAACACAACGAGAAAGGACAGGAACACAATGAGAAAGGACAGAGAACACAATGAGAAAGGGCAGGGAACACAATGAGAAAGGACAGTGGACACAACAAGAAAGGACAGTGGACACAATGAGAAAGGACAGAGAACACAATGAGAAAGGACAGTTGACACAATGAGACAGGACAGGGAACACAATGAGAAAGGACAGTGAACACAATGAGAAAGGACAGAGAACACAATGAGAAAGGACAGTGGACACAATGAGAAAGGACAGGGAACACAATGAGAAAGGACAGTGAACACAATGAGAAAGGACAGTGGACACAATGAGAAAGGACAGGGAACACAATGAGAAAGGACAGTGGACACAATGAGAAAGGACAGAGAACACAATGAGACAGGACAGTGGACACAATGAGAAAGGACAGGGAACACAATGAGAAAGGACAGAGAACACAATGAGAAAGGACAGGGAACACAATGAGAAAGGACAGTGAATACAATAAGAGAGGACAGAGAACACAATGAGAAAGGACAGTGGACACAATAAGAAAGGACAGAAAACACAATGAGAAAGGACAGTGAACACAATGAGAAAGGACAATGGACACAATGAGGAAGGACAATGGACACAATGAGAAAGGACAGAGAACACAATGAGAAAGGACAGGGAACACAATGAGAAAGGACAGTGAATACAATAAGAGAGGACAGAGAACACAATGAGAAAGGACAGTGGACACAATAAGAAAGGACAGAAAACACAATGAGAAAGGACAGTGAACACAATGAGAAAGGACAGTGGATACAATGAGAAAGGACAGTGAACACAATGAGAATGGACAGGGAACACAATGAGAAAGGACAGAGAACACAATGAGAAAGGACAGGGAACACAATGAGGAAGGACAGTGGAAACAATGAGAAAGAACAGGGAACACAATGAGAAAGGACAGTGAATACAATAAGAAAGGACAGAGAACACAATGAGAAAGGACAGGGAACACAATGAGAAAGGACAACGGACACAATGAGAAAGGACAGTGAACACAATGAGAAAGGACAGGGAACACAATGAGAACGGAGAGTGAATACAATGAGAAAGGACATTGGACACAATGAGAAAGGACATTGGACTCGATGAGAAAGTACAGGGAACACAATGAGAACGGACTGTGAATACAATGAGAAAGGACAGGGAACACAATGAGAAAGGACAGGGAACACAATGAGAAAGGACAACGGACACAATGAGAAACGACAGTGAACACAATGAGAAAGGACAGGGAACACAATGAGAACGGAGAGTGAATACAATGAGAAAGGACATTGGACACAATGAGAAAGCACAATGGACACAATGAGAAAGGACAGGGAACACAATGTGAAATGACAGGGAACACAATGAGAAAGGACAGTGGACACAATGAAAAAAGGACAGGGAACACAATGAGAAAGGACAGAGAACACAATGAGAAAGGACATTGGACACAATGAGAAAGCACAATGGACACAATGAGAAAGGACAGGGAACACAATGAGAAAGGACAGGGAACACAATGAGAAACGGCAGGGAACACAATGAGAATGGACAGAGAACACAATGAGAAAGGACAGTTGACACAACGAGAAAGGACAGTGAACACAATGAGAAAGGACAGGGAACACAATGAGAAAGGACAGTGGAAACAATGAAAAAAGGACAGGGAACACAATGAGAAAGGACAGAGAACACAATGACAAAGCACAGTGGACTCGATGAGAAAGGACAGAGAACACAATGAGAAACGGCAGGGAACACAATGAGAATGGACAGTGAACACAATGAGAAAGGACAGAGAACACAATGAGAAAGCACAGTGGACTCGATGAGAAAGGACAGAGAACGCAATTAGAAAGGACAGGGAACACAATGAGAAAGGACAGAGAACACAATGAGAAAGGACAGGGAACACAATGAGAAATGACATTGAACACAATGAGAAAGGACAGTGAACACAATGAGAAAGGACAGGGAACGCAATGAGAAAGGACAGTGGAAACAATGAAAAAAGGACAGGGAACACAATGAGAAAGGACAGAGAACACAATGACAAAGCACAGTGGACTCGATGAGAAAGGACAGAGAACACAATGAGAAACGGCAGGGAACACAATGAGAATGGACAGTGAACACAATGAGAAAGGACAGAGAACACAATGAGAAAGCACAGTGGACTCGATGAGAAAGGACAGAGAACGCAATTAGAAAGGACAGGGAACACAATGAGAAAGGACAGAGAACACAATGAGAAAGGACAGGGAACACAATGAGAAATGACATTGAACACAATGAGAAAGGACAGTGAACACAATGAGAAATGACAGTGGACACAATGAGGAAGGACAGGGAACACAATGAGAAAGGACAATGGACACAATGAGAAAGGACAGAGAACACAATGAGAAAGGATAGTGAACACAATGATAAAGAACAGTGGACTCGATGAGAAAGGACAGAGAAGACAATAAGAAAAGACAGTGAACACAACGAGAAAGGACAGGGAACACAATGAGAAAGGACAGGGAACACAATGAGAAAGGACAGGGAACACAATGAGAAAGGACAGGGAACACAATGAGAAAGGACAGAGAACACAATGAGGAAGGACAGTGAACACAACAAGAAAGGACAGGGAACACAATGAGTAAGGACAGGGAACACAATGAGAAAGGACAATGGACACAATGAGGAAGGACAATGGACACAATGAGAAAGGACAGAGAACACAATGAGAAAGGGCAGGGAAAACAATGAGAAAGGACATTGAACACAACGGGAAAGGACAGGGAACACAATGAGAAAGGACAATGGACACAATGAGAAAGGACAGAGAAACACAATGAGAAAGGACAGAGAACACAATGAGAAAGGGCAGGGAACACAATGAGAAAGGGCAGGGAACACAATGAGAAAGGACAGTGGACACAATGAGAAAGGACAGTGGACACAATGAGAAAGGACAGGGAACACAATGAGAAAGTTCAATGGACACAATGAGAAAGGACAGAGAACACAATGAGAAAGGACAGTGGACACAATGAGAAAGGACAGAGAACACAATGAGAAAGGACAGGGAACACAATGAGAAAGGACAGGGAACACAATGACAGAGGACACAATGAGAAAGGACAGAGAACACAATGAGAAAGGGCACTCAAAACAATGACAGAGGACACAATGAGAAAGGACAGAGAACACAATGAGAAAGGACAGAGAACACAATGAGAAAGGGCAGTGGACTCGATGAGAAAGGATAGAGAACACAATGAGAAAGGACAGAGAACACAATGAGAAAGGACAGGGAACACAAGAGAAAGGACAGTGGACACAATGAGAAAGGACAGTGAACACAATGACAGAGGACACAATGAGAATGGACAGAGAACACAATGAGAAAGGACAGTGAACACAACGATAAAGGACAGTGGACACAATGAGAAAGGACAATGGACACAATGGGAAAGGACAGAGAACACAATGAGAAAGGACAGTGGACACAATGAGAAAGGACAGGGAACACAATGAGAAAGGACAATGAACACAATGAGAAAGGACAGTGGACACAATGAGAAAGGACAGAGAACACAATGAGAAAGGATAGTGAACACAATGATAAAGAACAGTGGACTCGATGAGAAAGGACAGGGAACACAATGAGAAAGGACAGAGGACACAATGAGGAAGGACAGTGAACACAATTGAAAGGACAATGGACACAACGAGAAAGGACAGGGAACACAATGAGAAAGGACAGGGAACACAATGAGAAAGGACAGTGGACACAATGAGAAAGGACAGAGAACACAATGAGAAAGGACAGTGGACACAATGAGAAAGGACAGAGAACACAATGAGAAAGGACAGTGGACACAATGAGAAAGGACAGAGAACACAATGAGAAAGGACAGGGAACACAATGAGAAAGGACAGTGGACACAATGAGAAAGGACAGTGAACACAATGACAGAGGACACAATGAGAAAGGACAGAGAAAACAATGAGAAAGGACAGTGAACACAATGAGAAAGGACAATGGACACAATGAGAAAGGACAGAGAAACACAATGAGAAAGGACAGAGAACACAATGAGAAAGGGCAGGGAACACAATGAGAAAGGGCAGGGAACAAAATGAGAAAGGACAGTGGACACAATGAGAAAGGACAGGGAACACAATGAGAAAGGGCAGGGAACACAATGAGAAAGGACAGTGGACACAATGAGAAAGGACAGTGGACACAATGAGAAAGGACAGGGAACACAATGAGAAAGTTCAATGGACACAATGAGAAAGGACAGAGAACACAATGAGAAAGGACAGTGGACACAATGAGAAAGGACAGAGAACACAATGAGAAAGGACAGGGAACACAATGAGAAAGGACAGTGGACACAATGAGAAAGGACAGGGAACACAATGACAGAGGACACAATGAGAAAGGACGGAGAACACAATGAGAAAGGGCAGTGAACACAATGACAGAGGACACAATGAGAAAGGACAGAGAACACAATGAGAAAGGACAGAGAACACAATGAAAAAGGACAGGGAACACAATGAGAAAGGACAGTGGACACAATGAGAAAGGACATTGGACACAATGGGAAAGGACAGAGAACACAATGAGAAAGCACAGTGGACTCGATGAGAAAGGACAGAGAACACAATGAGAAAGGACGGAGAACACAATGAGAAAGGGCAGTGAACATAATGACAGAGGACACAATGAGAAAGGACAGAGAACACAATGAGAAAGGACAGAGAACACAATGAGAAAGGACAGGGAACACAATGAGAAAGGACAGGGAACACAATGAGAAAGTTCAATGGACACAATGAGAAAGGACAGAGAACACAATGAGAAAGGACAGTGGACACAATGAGAAAGGACAGAGAACACAATGAGAAAGGACAGGGAACACAATGAGAAAGGACAGGGAACACAATGACAGAGGACACAATGAGAAAGGACAGAGAACACAATGAGAAAGGGCACTCAAAACAATGACAGAGGACACAATGAGAAAGGACAGAGAACACAATGAGAAAGGACAGAGAACACAATGAGAAAGGGCAGTGGACTCGATGAGAAAGGATAGAGAACACAATGAGAAAGGACGGAGAACACAATGAGAAAGGACAGGGAACACAAGAGAAAGGACAGTGGACACAATGAGAAAGGACAGTGAACACAATGACAGAGGACACAATGAGAATGGACAGAGAACACAATGAGAAAGGACAGTGAACACAACGATAAAGGACAGTGGACACAATGAGAAAGGACAATGGACACAATGGGAAAGGACAGAGAATACAATGAGAAAGGACAGTGGACACAATGAGAAAGGACAGGGAACACAATGAGAAAGGACAATGAACACAATGAGAAAGGACAGTGGACACAATGAGAAAGGACAGAGAACACAATGAGAAAGGATAGTGAACACAATGATAAAGAACAGTGGACTCGATGAGAAAGGACAGGGAACACAATGAGAAAGGACAGAGGACACAATGAGGAAGGACAGTGAACACAATTGAAAGGACAATGGACACAACGAGAAAGGACAGGGAACACAATGAGAAAGGACAGGGAACACAATGAGAAAGGACAGGGAACACAATGAGAAAGGACAGTGGACACAATGAGAAAGGACAGAGAACACAATGAGAAAGGACAGGGAACACAATGAGAAAGGACAGTGGACACAATGAGAAAGGACAGAGAACACAATGAGAAAGGACAGTGGACACAATGAGAAAGGACAGAGAACACAATGAGAAAGGACAGTGGAAACAATGAGAAAGGACAGAGAACACAATGAGAAAGGACAGGGAACACAATGAGAAAGGACAATGGACACAATGAGAAAGGACAGTGAACACAATGACAGAGGACACAATGAGAAAGGACAGAGAAAACAATGAGAAAGGACAGTGAACACAATGAGAAAGGACAATGGACACAATGAGAAAGGACAGAGAAACACAATGAGAAAGGACAGAGAACACAATGAGAAAGGGCAGGGAACACAATGAGAAAGGGCAGGGAACAAAATGAGAAAGGACAGTGGACACAATGAGAAAGGACAGGGAACACAATGAGAAAGGGCAGGGAACACAATGAGAAAGGACAGTGGACACAATGAGAAAGGACAGTGGACACAATGAGAAAGGACAGGGAACACAATGAGAAAGTTCAATGGACACAATGAGAAAGGACAGAGAACACAATGAGAAAGGACAGTGGACACAATGAGAAAGGACAGAGAACACAATGAGAAAGGACAGGGAACACAATGAGAAAGGACAGTGGACACAATGAGAAAGGACAGGGAACACAATGACAGAGGACACAATGAGAAAGGACGGAGAACACAATGAGAAAGGGCAGTGAACACAATGACAGAGGACAGAATGAGAAAGGACAGAGAACACAATGAGAAAGGACAGAGAACACAATGAGAAAGGACAGGGAACACAATGAGAAAGGACAGTGGACACAATGAGAAAGGACATTGGACACAATGGGAAAGGACAGAGAACACAATGAGAAAGCACAGTGGACTCGATGAGAAAGGACAGAGAACACAATGAGAAAGGGCAGGGAACACAATGAGAATGGACAGTGAACACAATGACAGAGGACACAATGAGAATCGACAGAGAACACAATGAGAAAGGAAAGGGAACACAACGAGAAAGGACAGGGAACACAATGAGAAAGGACAGTGAACACAACGATAAAGGACAGTGGACACAATGAGAAAGGACAATGGACACAATGGGAAAGGACAAAGAACACAATGAGAAAGCACAGTGGACTCGATGAGAAAGGACAGAGAACACAATGAGAAAGGGCAGCAACACAATGAGAATGGACAGTGAACACAATGAGAAAGGACAGAGAACACAATGAGAAAGGACAGGGAACACAATGAGAAATGACATTGAACACAATGAGAAAGGACAGTGGACACAATGAGAAATGACAGAGAACACAATGAGAAAGCACAGTGGACTCGATGAGAAAGGACAGAGAACACAATGAGAAAGGGCAGGGAACACAATGAGAATGTACAGTGAACACAATGAGAAAGGACAGAGAACACAATGAGAAAGGACAGGGAACACAATGAGAAATGACATTGAACACAATGAGAAAGGACAGTGGACACAATGAGAAATGACAGAGAACACAATGAGAAAGGACAGTGGACACAATGAGAAAGGACAGGGAACACAATGAGAAAGGACAATGAACACAATGAGAAAGGACAGTGGACACAATGAGAAAGGACAGAGAACATAATGAGAAAGGATAGTGAACACAATGATAAAGAACAGTGGACTCGATGAGAAAGGACAGAGAAGACAATGAGAAAGGACAGGGAACACAATGAGAAAGGACAGAGGACTCAATGAGGAAGGACAGTGAACACAACGAGAAAGGACAGGGAACACAATGAGAAAGGACAGGGAACACAATGAGAAAGGACAGGGAACACAATGAGAAAGGACAGGGAACACAATGAGAAAGGACAGAGAACACAATGAGGAAGGACAGTGAACACAACAAGAAAGGACAGGGAACACAATGAGTAAGGACAGGGAACACAATGAGAAAGGACAATGGACACAATGAGGAAGGACAATGGACACAATGAGAAAGGACAGAGAACACAATGAGAAAGGGCAGGGAAAACAATGAGAAAGGACATTGAACACAACGGGAAAGGACAGGGAACACAATGAGAAAGGACAATGGACACAATGAGAAAGGACAGAGAAACACAATGAGAAAGGACAGAGAACACAATGAGAAAGGGCAGGGAACACAATGAGAAAGGGCAGGGAACACAATGAGAAAGGACAGTGGACACAATGAGAAAGGACAGTGGACACAATGAGAAAGGACAATGGACACAATGAGAAAGGACAGAGAAACACAATGAGAAAGGACAGAGAACACAATGAGAAAGGGCAGGGAACACAATGAGAAAGGGCAGGGAACAAAATGAGAAAGGACAGTGGACACAATGAGAAAGGACAGGGAACACAATGAGAAAGGGCAGGGAACACAATGAGAAAGGACAGTGGACACAATGAGAAAGGACAGTGGACACAATGAGAAAGGACAGGGAACACAATGAGAAAGTTCAATGGACACAATGAGAAAGGACAGAGAACACAATGAGAAAGGACAGTGGACACAATGAGAAAGGACAGAGAACACAATGAGAAAGGACAGGGAACACAATGAGAAAGGACAGATGACACAATGAGAAAGGACAGGGAACACAATGACAGAGGACACAATGAGAAAGGACGGAGAACACAATGAGAAAGGGCAGTGAACACAATGACAGAGGACAGAATGAGAAAGGACAGAGAACACAATGAGAAAGGACAGAGAACACAATGAGAAAGGACAGGGAACACAATGAGAAAGGACAGTGGACACAATGAGAAAGGACATTGGACACAATGGGAAAGGACAGAGAACACAATGAGAAAGCACAGTGGACTCGATGAGAAAGGACAGAGAACACAATGAGAAAGGGCAGGGAACACAATGAGAATGGACAGTGAACACAATGACAGAGGACACAATGAGAATCGACAGAGAACACAATGAGAAAGGAAAGGGAACACAACGAGAAAGGACAGGGAACACAATGAGAAAGGACAGTGAACACAACGATAAAGGACAGTGGACACAATGAGAAAGGACAATGGACACAATGGGAAAGGACAAAGAACACAATGAGAAAGCACAGTGGACTCGATGAGAAAGGACAGAGAACACAATGAGAAAGGGCAGCAACACAATGAGAATGGACAGTGAACACAATGAGAAAGGACAGAGAACACAATGAGAAAGGACAGGGAACACAATGAGAAATGACATTGAACACAATGAGAAAGGACAGTGGACACAATGAGAAATGACAGAGAACACAATGAGAAAGGACAGTGGACACAATGAGAAAGGACAGGGAACACAACGAGAAAGGACAGAGAACACAATGAGAAAGCACAGTGGACTCGATGAGAAAGGACAGAGAACACAATGAGAAAGGGCAGGGAACACAATGAGAATGGACAGTGAACACAATGAGAAAGGACAGAGAACACAATGAGAAAGGACAGGGAACACAATGAGAAATGACATTGAACACAATGAGAAAGGACAGTGGACACAATGAGAAATGACAGAGAACACAATGAGAAAGGACAGTGGACACAATGAGAAAGGACAGGGAACACAATGAGAAAGGACAATGAACACAATGAGAAAGGACAGTGGACACAATGAGAAAGGACAGAGAACATAATGAGAAAGGATAGTGAACACAATGATAAAGAACAGTGGACTCGATGAGAAAGGACAGAGAAGACAATGAGAAAGGACAGGGAACACAATGAGAAAGGACAGAGGACTCAATGAGGAAGGACAGTGAACACAACGAGAAAGGACAGGGAACACAATGAGAAAGGACAGGGAACACAATGAGAAAGGACAGGGAACACAATGAGAAAGGACAGGGAACACAATGAGAAAGGACAGAGAACACAATGAGGAAGGACAGTGAACACAACAAGAAAGGACAGGGAACACAATGAGTAAGGACAGGGAACACAATGAGAAAGGACAATGGACACAATGAGGAAGGACAATGGACACAATGAGAAAGGACAGAGAACACAATGAGAAAGGGCAGGGAAAACAATGAGAAAGGACATTGAACACAACGGGAAAGGACAGGGAACACAATGAGAAAGGACAATGGACACAATGAGAAAGGACAGAGAAACACAATGAGAAAGGACAGAGAACACAATGAGAAAGGGCAGGGAACACAATGAGAAAGGGCAGGGAACACAATGAGAAAGGACAGTGGACACAATGAGAAAGGACAGTGGACACAATGAGAAAGGACAGGGAACACAATGAGAAAGTTCAATGGACACAATGAGAAAGGACAGAGAACACAATGAGAAAGGACAGTGGACACAATGAGAAAGGACAGAGAACACAATGAGAAAGGACAGGGAACACAATGAGAAAGGACAGGGAACACAATGACAGAGGACACAATGAGAAAGGACAGAGAACACAATGAGAAAGGGCACTCAAAACAATGACAGAGGACACAATGAGAAAGGACAGAGAACACAATGAGAAAGGACAGAGAACACAATGAGAAAGGGCAGTGGACTCGATGAGAAAGGATAGAGAACACAATGAGAAAGGACAGAGAACACAATGAGAAAGGACAGGGAACACAAGAGAAAGGACAGTGGACACAATGAGAAAGGACAGTGAACACAATGACAGAGGACACAATGAGAATGGACAGAGAACACAATGAGAAAGGACAGTGAACACAACGATAAAGGACAGTGGACACAATGAGAAAGGACAATGGACACAATGGGAAAGGACAGAGAACACAATGAGAAAGGACAGTGGACACAATGAGAAAGGACAGGGAACACAATGAGAAAGGACAATGAACACAATGAGAAAGGACAGTGGACACAATGAGAAAGGACAGAGAACACAATGAGAAAGGATAGTGAACACAATGATAAAGAACAGTGGACTCGATGAGAAAGGACAGGGAACACAATGAGAAAGGACAGAGGACACAATGAGGAAGGACAGTGAACACAATTGAAAGGACAATGGACACAACGAGAAAGGACAGGGAACACAATGAGAAAGGACAGGGAACACAATGAGAAAGGACAGGGAACACAATGAGAAAGGACAGTGGACACAATGAGAAAGGACAGAGAACACAATGAGAAAGGACAGTGGACACAATGAGAAAGGACAGAGAACACAATGAGAAAGGACAGTGGACACAATGAGAAAGGACAGAGAACACAATGAGAAAGGACAGGGAACACAATGAGAAAGGACAGTGGACACAATGAGAAAGGACAGTGAACACAATGACAGAGGACACAATGAGAAAGGACAGAGAAAACAATGAGAAAGGACAGTGAACACAATGAGAAAGGACAATGGACACAATGAGAAAGGACAGAGAAACACAATGAGAAAGGACAGAGAACACAATGAGAAAGGGCACGGAACACAATGAGAAAGGGCAGGGAACAAAATGAGAAAGGACAGTGGACACAATGAGAAAGGACAGGGAACACAATGAGAAAGGGCAGGGAACACAATGAGAAAGGACAGTGGACACAATGAGAAAGGACAGTGGACACAATGAGAAAGGACAGGGAACACAATGAGAAAGTTCAATGGACACAATGAGAAAGGACAGAGAACACAATGAGAAAGGACAGTGGACACAATGAGAAAGGACAGAGAACACAATGAGAAAGGACAGGGAACACAATGAGAAAGGACAGTGGACACAATGAGAAAGGACAGGGAACACAATGACAGAGGACACAATGAGAAAGGACGGAGAACACAATGAGAAAGGGCAGTGAACACAATGACAGAGGACACAATGAGAAAGGACAGAGAACACAATGAGAAAGGACAGAGAACACAATGAAAAAGGACAGGGAACACAATGAGAAAGGACAGTGGACACAATGAGAAAGGACATTGGACACAATGGGAAAGGACAGAGAACACAATGAGAAAGCACAGTGGACTCGATGAGAAAGGACAGAGAACACAATGAGAAAGGACGGAGAACACAATGAGAAAGGGCAGTGAACATAATGACAGAGGACACAATGAGAAAGGACAGAGAACACAATGAGAAAGGACAGAGAACACAATGAGAAAGGACAGGGAACACAATGAGAAAGGACAGGGAACACAATGAGAAAGTTCAATGGACACAATGAGAAAGGACAGAGAACACAATGAGAAAGGACAGTGGACACAATGAGAAAGGACAGAGAACACAATGAGAAAGGACAGGGAACACAATGAGAAAGGACAGGGAACACAATGACAGAGGACACAATGAGAAAGGACAGAGAACACAATGAGAAAGGGCACTCAAAACAATGACAGAGGACACAATGAGAAAGGACAGAGAACACAATGAGAAAGGAAAGAGAACACAATGAGAAAGGGCAGTGGACTCGATGAGAAAGGATAGAGAACACAATGAGAAAGGACGGAGAACACAATGAGAAAGGACAGGGAACACAAGAGAAAGGACAGTGGACACAATGAGAAAGGACAGTGAACACAATGACAGAGGACACAATGAGAATGGACAGAGAACACAATGAGAAAGGACAGTGAACACAACGATAAAGGACAGTGGACACAATGAGAAAGGACAATGGACACAATGGGAAAGGACAGAGAACACAATGAGAAAGGACAGTGGACACAATGAGAAAGGACAGGGAAAACAATGAGAAAGGACAATGAACACAATGAGAAAGGACAGTGGACACAATGAGAAAGGACAGAGAACACAATGAGAAAGGATAGTGAACACAATGATAAAGAACAGTGGACTCGATGAGAAAGGACAGGGAACACAATGAGAAAGGACAGAGGACACAATGAGGAAGGACAGTGAACACAATTGAAAGGACAATGGACACAACGAGAAAGGACAGGGAACACAATGAGAAAGGACAGGGAACACAATGAGAAAGAACAGGGAACACAATGAGAAAGGACAGTGGACACAATTAGAAAGGACAGAGAACACAATGAGAAAGGACAGGGAACACAATGAGAAAGGACAGTGGACACAATGAGAAAGGACAGAGAACACAATGAGAAAGGACAGTGGACACAATGAGAAAGGACAGAGAACACAATGAGAAAGGACAGTGGACACAATGAGAAAGGACAGAGAACACAATGAGAAAGGACAGGGAACACAATGAGAAAGGACAGTGGACACAATGAGAAAGGACAGTGAACACAATGACAGAGGACACAATGAGAAAGGACAGAGAAAACAATGAGAAAGGACAGTGAACACAATGAGAAAGGACAATGGACACAATGAGAAAGGACAGAGAAACACAATGAGAAAGGACAGAGAACACAATGAGAAAGGGCAGGGAACACAATGAGAAAGGGCAGGGAACAAAATGAGAAAGGACAGTGGACACAATGAGAAAGGACAGGGAACACAATGAGAAAGGGCAGGGAACACAATGAGAAAGGACAGTGGACACAATGAGAAAGGACAGTGGACACAATGAGAAAGGACAGGGAACACAATGAGAAAGTTCAATGGACACAATGAGAAAGGACAGAGAACACAATGAGAAAGGACAGTGGACACAATGAGAAAGGACAGAGAACACAATGTGAAAGGACAGGGAACACAATGAGAAAGGACAGTGGACACAATGAGAAAGGACAGGGAACACAATGACAGAGGACACAATGAGAAAGGACGGAGAACACAATGAGAAAGGGCAGTGAACACAATGACAGAGGACAGAATGAGAAAGGACAGAGAACACAATGAGAAAGGACAGAGAACACAATGAGAAAGGACAGGGAACACAATGAGAAAGGACAGTGGACACAATGAGAAAGGACATTGGACACAATGGGAAAGGACAGAGAACACAATGAGAAAGAACAGTGGACTCGATGAGAAAGGACAGAGAACACAATGAGAAAGGGCAGGGAACACAATGAGAATGGACAGTGAACACAATGACAGAGGACACAATGAGAATCGACAGAGAACACAATGAGAAAGGAAAGGGAACACAACGAGAAAGGACAGGGAACACAATGAGAAAGGACAGTGAACACAACGATAAAGGACAGTGGACACAATGAGAAAGGACAATGGACACAATGGGAAAGGACAAAGAACACAATGAGAAAGCACAGTGGACTCGATGAGAAAGGACAGAGAACACAATGAGAAAGGGCAGCAACACAATGAGAATGGACAGTGAACACAATGAGAAAGGACAGAGAACACAATGAGAAAGGACAGGGAACACAATGAGAAATGACATTGAACACAATGAGAAAGGACAGTGGACACAATGAGAAAGGAGAGGGAACACAACGAGAAAGGACAGAGAACACAATGAGAAAGCACAGTGGACTCGATGAGAAAGGACAGAGAACACAATGAGAAAGGGCAGGGAACACAATGAGAATGGACAGTGAACACAATGAGAAAGGACAGAGAACACAATGAGAAAGGACAGGGAACACAATGAGAAATGACATTGAACACAATGAGAAAGGACAGTGGACACAATGAGAAATGACAGAGAACACAATGAGAAAGGACAGTGGACACAATGAGAAAGGACAGGGAACACAATGAGAAAGGACAATGAACACAATGAGAAAGGACAGTGGACACAATGAGAAAGGACAGAGAACATAATGAGAAAGGATAGTGAACACAATGATAAAGAACAGTGGACTCGATGAGAAAGGACAGAGAAAACAATGAGAAAGGACAGGGAACACAATGAGAAAGGACAGAGGACTCAATGAGGAAGGACAGTGAACACAACGAGAAAGGACAGGGAACACAATGAGAAAGGACAGTGGACACAATGAGAAAGGACAGGGAACACAATGAGAAAGGGCAGGGAACACAATGAGAAAGGACAGTGGACACAATGAGAAAGGACAGTGGACACAATGAGAAAGGACAGGGAACACAATGAGAAAGTTCAATGGACACAATGAGAAAGGACAGAGAACACAATGAGAAAGGACAGTGGACACAATGAGAAAGGACAGAGAACACAATGTGAAAGGACAGGGAACACAATGAGAAAGGACAGTGGACACAATGAGAAAGGACAGGGAACACAATGACAGAGGACACAATGAGAAAGGACGGAGAACACAATGAGAAAGGGCAGTGAACACAATGACAGAGGACAGAATGAGAAAGGACAGAGAACACAATGAGAAAGGACAGAGAACACAATGAGAAAGGACAGGGAACACAATGAGAAAGGACAGTGGACACAATGAGAAAGGACATTGGACACAATGGGAAAGGACAGAGAACACAATGAGAAAGAACAGTGGACTCGATGAGAAAGGACAGAGAACACAATGAGAAAGGGCAGGGAACACAATGAGAATGGACAGTGAACACAATGACAGAGGACACAATGAGAATCGACAGAGAACACAATGAGAAAGGAAAGGGAACACAACGAGAAAGGACAGGGAACACAATGAGAAAGGACAGTGAACACAACGATAAAGGACAGTGGACACAATGAGAAAGGACAATGGACACAATGGGAAAGGACAAAGAACACAATGAGAAAGCACAGTGGACTCGATGAGAAAGGACAGAGAACACAATGAGAAAGGGCAGCAACACAATGAGAATGGACAGTGAACACAATGAGAAAGGACAGAGAACACAATGAGAAAGGACAGGGAACACAATGAGAAATGACATTGAACACAATGAGAAAGGACAGTGGACACAATGAGAAAGGAGAGGGAACACAACGAGAAAGGACAGAGAACACAATGAGAAAGCACAGTGGACTCGATGAGAAAGGACAGAGAACACAATGAGAAAGGGCAGGGAACACAATGAGAATGGACAGTGAACACAATGAGAAAGGACAGAGAACACAATGAGAAAGGACAGGGAACACAATGAGAAATGACATTGAACACAATGAGAAAGGACAGTGGACACAATGAGAAATGACAGAGAACACAATGAGAAAGGACAGTGGACACAATGAGAAAGGACAGGGAACACAATGAGAAAGGACAATGAACACAATGAGAAAGGACAGTGGACACAATGAGAAAGGACAGAGAACATAATGAGAAAGGATAGTGAACACAATGATAAAGAACAGTGGACTCGATGAGAAAGGACAGAGAAAACAATGAGAAAGGACAGGGAACACAATGAGAAAGGACAGAGGACTCAATGAGGAAGGACAGTGAACACAACGAGAAAGGACAGGGAACACAATGAGAAAGGACAGGGAACACAATGAGAAAGGACAATGGATACAATGAGAAAGGACAGAGAACACAATGAGAAGGGACAGGGAACACAATAAGAAAGGACAGGGAACACAATGAGAAAGGGCAGGGAACACAATGAGAAAGGACATGGAACACAATGAGAAAGGACAGTGGACACAATGAGAAAGGACAGAGAACACAATGAGAAAGGACAGGGAACACAATGAGAAAGGACAGTGGACACAATGAGAAAGGACAGAGAACACAATGAGAAAGGACAGTGGACACAATGAGAAAGGACAGTGGACACAATGAGAAAGGACAGGGAACACAATGAGAAAGGACAGTGGACACAATGAGAAAGGACAGTGAACACAATGACAGAGGACACAATGAGAAAGGACAGAGAACACAATGAGAAAGGACAGAGAACACAATGAGAAAGGACAGTGAACACAATGAGAAAGGACAGAGAACACAATGAGAAAGGACAGGGAACACAATGAGAAAGGACAGGGAACACAATGAGAAAGGACAGAGAACACAACGAGAAAGGACAGTGGACACAATGAGAAATGACAGAGAACACAACGAGAAAGGACAGTGGACACAATGAGAAATGACAGAGAACACAACGAGAAAGGACAGTGGACACAACGAGAAAGGACAGTGGACACAAGGAGAAAGGACAGTGAACACAATGAGAAAGGACAGGGAACACAATGAGAAAGGACAGTGGACACAATGAGAAAGGACAGAGAACACAATGAGAAAGGACAGTGGACACAATGAGAAAGGACAGAGAACACAATGAGAAAGGACAGTGGACACAATGAGAAAGGACAGAGAACACAATGAGAAAGGACAGGGAACACAATGAGAAAGGACAGTGGACACAATGAGAAAGGACAGTGAACACAATGACAGAGGACACAATGAGAAACGACAGAGAACACAATGAGAAAGGACAGTGAACACAATGAGAAAGGACAGAGAACACAATGAGAAAGGACAGTGAACACAATGAGAAAGGACAGAGAACACAATGAGAAAGGACAGGGAACACAATGAGAAAGGACAGGGAACACAATGAGAAAGGACAGAGAACACAACGAGAAAGGACAGTGGACACAATGAGAAAGGACAGAGAACACAATGAGAAAGGACAGTGAACACAATGAGAAAGGACAGAGAACACAATGAGAAAGGACAGGGAACACAATGAGAAAGGACAGGGAACACAATGAGAAAGGACAGAGAACACAACGAGAAAGGACAGTGAACACAATGAGAAAGGACAGTGAACACAATGAGAAAGGACAGAGAACACAATGAGAAAGGACAGGGAACACAATGAGAAAGGACAGGGAACACAATGAGAAAGGACAGAGAAAACAACGAGAAAGGACAGTGAACACAATGAGAAAGGACAGAGAACACAATGAGAAAGGACAGGGAACACAATGAGAAAGGACAGAGAACACAACGAGAAAGGACAGTGAATACAATGAGAAAGGACAGTGAACACAATGAGAAAGGACAGTGAACACAACGAGAAGGGACAGTGGACACAAGGAGAAAGGACAGTGGACACAATGAGAAAGGACAGTGAACACAACGAGAAGGGACAGTGAACACAATGAGAAAGGACAGTGAACACAACGAGAAGGGACAGTGGACACAAGGAGAAAGGACAGTGGACACAATGAGAAAGGACAGTGAACACAACGAGAAGGGACAGTGAACACAATGAGAAAGGACAGTGAACACAATGAGAAAGGACAGAGAACACAATGAGAAAGGACAGGGAACACAATGAGAAAGGACAGGGAACACAATGAGAAAGGACAGAGAACACAACGACAAAGGACAGTGGACACAATGAGAAAGGACAGTGGACACAACGAGAAAGGACAGTGGACACAATGAGAAAGGACAGAGAACACAATGAGAAAGTACAGAGAACACAATGAGAAAGGACAGGGAACACAATGAGAAAGGACAGGGAACACAATGACAGAGGACACAATGAGAAAGGACAGAGAACACAATGAGAAAGGGCACTCAAAACAATGACAGAGGACACAATGAGAAAGGACAGAGAACACAATGAGAAAGGACAGAGAACACAATGAGAAAGGGCAGTGGACTCGATGAGAAAGGATAGAGAACACAATGAGAAAGGACAGAGAACACAATGAGAAAGGACAGGGAACACAAGAGAAAGGACAGTGGACACAATGAGAAAGGACAGTGAACACAATGACAGAGGACACAATGAGAATGGACAGAGAACACAATGAGAAAGGACAGTGAACACAACGATAAAGGACAGTGGACACAATGAGAAAGGACAATGGACACAATGGGAAAGGACAGAGAACACAATGAGAAAGGACAGTGGACACAATGAGAAAGGACAGGGAACACAATGAGAATTGACAATGAACACAATGAGAAAGGACAGTGGACACAATGAGAAAGGACAGAGAACACAATGAGAAAGGATAGTGAACACAATGATAAAGAACAGTGGACTCGATGAGAAAGGACAGGGAACACAATGAGAAAGGACAGAGGACACAATGAGGAAGGACAGTGAACACAATTGAAAGGACAATGGACACAACGAGAAAGGACAGGGAACACAATGAGAAAGGACAGGGAACACAATGAGAAAGGACAGGGAACACAATGAGAAAGGACAGTGGACACAATGAGAAAGGACAGAGAACACAATGAGAAAGGACAGTGGACACAATGAGAAAGGACAGAGAACACAATGAGAAAGGACAGTGGACACAATGAGAAAGGACAGAGAACACAATGAGAAAGGACAGGGAACACAATGAGAAAGGACAGTGGACACAATGAGAAAGGACAGTGAACACAATGACAGAGGACACAATGAGAAAGGACAGAGAAAACAATGAGAAAGGACAGTGAACACAATGAGAAAGGACAATGGACACAATGAGAAAGGACAGAGAAACACAATGAGAAAGGACAGAGAACACAATGAGAAAGGGCAGGGAACACAATGAGAAAGGGCAGGGAACACAATGAGAAAGGACAGTGGACACAATGAGAAAGGACAGAGAACACAATGAGAAAGGACAGGGAACACAATGAGAAAGGACAGTGGACACAATGAGAAAGGACAGTGAACACAATGACAGAGGACACAATGAGAAAGGACAGAGAAAACAATGAGAAAGGACAGTGAACACAATGAGAAAGGACAATGGACACAATGAGAAAGGACAGAGAAACACAATGAGAAAGGACAGAGAACACAATGAGAAAGGGCAGGGAACACAATGAGAAAGGGCAGGGAACAAAATGAGAAAGGACAGTGGACACAATGAGAAAGGACAGGGAACACAATGAGAAAGGGCAGGGAACACAATGAGAAAGGACAGTGGACACAATGAGAAAGGACAGTGGACACAATGAGAAATGACAGGGAACACAATGAGAAAGTTCAATGGACACAATGAGAAAGGACAGAGAACACAATGAGAAAGGACAGTGGACACAATGAGAAAGGACAGAGAACACAATGAGAAAGGACAGGGAACACAATGAGAAAGGACAGTGGACACAATGAGAAAGGACAGGGAACACAATGACAGAGGACACAATGAGAAAGGACGGAGAACACAATGAGAAAGGGCAGTGAACACAATGACAGAGGACACAATGAGAAAGGACAGAGAACACAATGAGAAAGGACAGAGAACACAATGAAAAAGGACAGGGAACACAATGAGAAAGGACAGTGGACACAATGAGAAAGGACATTGGACACAATGGGAAAGGACAGAGAACACAATGAGAAAGCACAGTGGACTCGATGAGAAAGGACAGAGAACACAATGAGAAAGGACGGAGAACACAATGAGAAAGGGCAGTGAACATAATGACAGAGGACACAATGAGAAAGGACAGAGAACACAATGAGAAAGGACAGAGAACACAATGAGAAAGGACAGGGAACACAATGAGAAAGGACAGGGAACACAATGAGAAAGTTCAATGGACACAATGAGAAAGGACAGAGAACACAATGAGAAAGGACAGTGGACACAATGAGAAAGGACAGAGAACACAATGAGAAAGGACAGGGAACACAATGAGAAAGGACAGGGAACACAATGAGAAAGTTCAATGGACACAATGAGAAAGGACAGAGAACACAATGAGAAAGGACAGTGGACACAATGAGAAAGGACAGAGAACACAATGAGAAAGGACAGGGAACACAATGAGAAAGGACAGGGAACACAATGACAGAGGACACAATGAGAAAGGACAGAGAACACAATGAGAAAGGGCACTCAAAACAATGACAGAGGACACAATGAGAAAGGACAGAGAACACAATGAGAAAGGACAGAGAACACAATGAGAAAGGGCAGTGGACTCGATGAGAAAGGACGGAGAACACAATGAGAAAGGACAGGGAACACAAGAGAAAGGACAGTGGACACAATGAGAAAGGCCAGTGAACACAATGACAGAGGACACAATGAGAATGGACAGAGAACACAATGAGAAAGGACAGTGAACACAATGGGAAAGGACAGAGAACACAATGAGAAAGGACAGTGGACACAATGAGAAAGGACAGGGAACACAATGAGAAAGGACAATGAACACAATGAGAAAGGACAGTGGACACAATGAGAAAGGACAGAGAACACAATGAGAAAGGATAGTGAACACAATGATAAAGAACAGTGGACTCGATGAGAAAGGACAGGGAACACAATGAGAAAGGACAGAGGACACAATGAGGAAGGACAGTGAACACAATTGAAAGGACAATGGACACAACGAGAAAGGACAGGGAACACAATGAGAAAGGACAGGGAACACAATGAGAAAGGACAGGGAACACAATGAGAAAGGACAGTGGACACAATGAGAAAGGACAGAGAACACAATGAGAAAGGACAGGGAACACAATGAGAAAGGACAGTGGACACAATGAGAAAGGACAGAGAACACAATGAGAAAGGACAGTGGACACAATGAGAAAGGACAGAGAACACAATGAGAAAGGACAGTGGACACAATGAGAAAGGACAGAGAACACAATGAGAAAGGACAGGGAACACAATGAGAAAGGACAGTGGACACAATGAGAAAGGACAGTGAACACAATGACAGAGGACACAATGAGAAAGGACAGAGAAAACAATGAGAAAGGACAGTGAACACAATGAGAAAGGACAATGGACACAATGAGAAAGGACAGAGAAACACAATGAGAAAGGACAGAGAACACAATGAGAAAGGGCAGGGAACACAATGAGAAAGGGCAGGGAACAAAATGAGAAAGGACAGTGGACACAATGAGAAAGGACAGGGAACACAATGAGAAAGGGCAGGGAACACAATGAGAAAGGACAGTGGACACAATGAGAAAGGACAGTGGACACAATGAGAAAGGACAGGGAACACAATGAGAAAGTTCAATGGACACAATGAGAAAGGACAGAGAACACAATGAGAAAGGACAGTGGACACAATGAGAAAGGACAGGGAACACAATGACAGAGGACACAATGAGAAAGGACGGAGAACACAATGAGAAAGGGCAGTGAACACAATGACAGAGGACACAATGAGAAAGGACAGAGAACACAATGAGAAAGGACAGAGAACACAATGAGAAAGGACAGGGAACACAATGAGAAAGGACAGTGGACACAATGAGAAAGGACATTGGACACAATGGGAAAGGACAGAGAACACAATGAGAAAGCACAGTGGACTCGATGAGAAAGGACAGAGAACACAATGAGAAAGGGCAGGGAACACAATGAGAATGGACAGTGAACACAATGACAGAGGACACAATGAGAATCGACAGAGAACACAATGAGAAAGGAAAGGGAACACAACGAGAAAGGACAGGGAACACAATGAGAAAGGACAGTGAACACAACGATAAAGGACAGTGGACACAATGAGAAAGGACAATGGACACAATGGGAAAGGACAAAGAACACAATGAGAAAGCACAGTGGACTCGATGAGAAAGGACAGAGAACACAATGAGAAAGGGCAGCAACACAATGAGAATGGACAGTGAACACAATGAGAAAGGACAGAGAACACAATGAGAAAGGACAGGGAACACAATGAGAAATGACATTGAACACAATGAGAAAGGACAGTGGACACAATGAGAAATGACAGAGAACACAATGAGAAAGGACAGTGGACACAATGAGAAAGGACAGGGAACACAACGAGAAAGGACAGAGAACACAATGAGAAAGCACAGTGGACTCGATGAGAAAGGACAGAGAACACAATGAGAAAGGGCAGGGAACACAATGAGAATGGACAGTGAACACAATGAGAAAGGACAGAGAACACAATGAGAAAGGACAGGGAACACAATGAGAAATGACATTGAACACAATGAGAAAGGACAGTGGACACAATGAGAAATGACAGAGAACACAATGAGAAAGGACAGTGGACACAATGAGAAAGGACAGGGAACACAATGAGAAAGGACAATGAACACAATGAGAAAGGACAGTGGACACAATGAGAAAGGACAGAGAACATAATGAGAAAGGATAGTGAACACAATGATAAAGAACAGTGGACTCGATGAGAAAGGACAGAGAAGACAATGAGAAAGGACAGGGAACACAATGAGAAAGGACAGAGGACTCAATGAGGAAGGACAGTGAACACAACGAGAAAGGACAGGGAACACAATGAGAAAGGACAGGGAACACAATGAGAAAGGACAATGGATACAATGAGAAAGGACAGAGAACACAATGAGAAGGGACAGGGAACACAATAAGAAAGGACAGGGAACACAATGAGAAAGGGCAGGGAACACAATGAGAAAGGACATGGAACACAATGAGAAAGGACAGTGGACACAATGAGAAAGGACAGAGAACACAATGAGAAAGGACAGGGAACACAATGAGAAAGGACAGTGGACACAATGAGAAAGGACAGAGAACACAATGAGAAAGGACAGTGGACACAATGAGAAAGGACAGTGGACACAATGAGAAAGGACAGGGAACACAATGAGAAAGGACAGTGGACACAATGAGAAAGGACAGTGAACACAATGACAGAGGACACAATGAGAAAGGACAGAGAACACAATGAGAAAGGACAGAGAACACAATGAGAAAGGACAGTGAACACAATGAGAAAGGACAGAGAACACAATGAGAAAGGACAGGGAACACAATGAGAAAGGACAGGGAACACAATGAGAAAGGACAGAGAACACAACGAGAAAGGACAGTGGACACAATGAGAAATGACAGAGAACACAACGAGAAAGGACAGTGGACACAATGAGAAATGACAGAGAACACAACGAGAAAGGACAGTGGACACAACGAGAAAGGACAGTGGACACAAGGAGAAAGGACAGTGAACACAATGAGAAAGGACAAGGAACACAATGAGAAAGGACAGTGGACACAATGAGAAAGGACAGAGAACACAATGAGAAAGGACAGTGGACACAATGAGAAAGGACAGAGAACACAATGAGAAAGGACAGTGGACACAATGAGAAAGGACAGAGAACACAATGAGAAAGGACAGGGAACACAATGAGAAAGGACAGTGGACACAATGAGAAAGGACAGTGAACACAATGACAGAGGACACAATGAGAAACGACAGAGAACACAATGAGAAAGGACAGTGAACACAATGAGAAAGGACAGAGAACACAATGAGAAAGGACAGTGAACACAATGAGAAAGGACAGAGAACACAATGAGAAAGGACAGGGAACACAATGAGAAAGGACAGGGAACACAATGAGAAAGGACAGAGATCACAACGAGAAAGGACAGTGGACACAATGAGAAATGACAGAGAACACAACGAGAAAGGACAGTGGACACAATGAGAAAGGACAGAGAACACAATGAGAAAGGACAGTGAACACAATGAGAAAGGACAGAGAACACAATGAGAAAGGACAGGGAACACAATGAGAAAGGACAGGGAACACAATGAGAAAGGACAGAGAACACAACGAGAAAGGACAGTGAACACAATGAGAAAGGACAGTGAACACAATGAGAAAGGACAGAGAACACAATGAGAAAGGACAGGGAACACAATGAGAAAGGACAGGGAACACAATGAGAAAGGACAGAGAAAACAACGAGAAAGGACAGTGAACACAATGAGAAAGGACAGAGAACACAATGAGAAAGGACAGAGAACACAACGAGAAAGGACAGTGGACACAAGGAGAAATGACAGAGAACACAACGAGAAAGGACAGTGAATACAATGAGAAAGGACAGTGAACACAATGAGAAAGGACAGTGAACACAACGAGAAGGGACAGTGGACACAAGGAGAAAGGACAGTGGACACAATGAGAAAGGACAGTGAACACAACGAGAAGGGACAGTGAACACAATGAGAAAGGACAGAGAACACAATGAGAAAGGACAGTGAACACAATGAGAAAGGACAGAGAACACAATGAGAATGGACAGGGAACACAATGAGAAAGGACAGGGAACACAATGAGAAAGGACAGAGAACACAACGAGAAAGGACAGTGGACACAACGAGAAAGGACAGTGGACACAACGAGAAAGGACAGTGGACACAATGAGAAAGGACAGAGAACACAATGAGAAAGTACAGAGAACACAATGAGAAAGGACAGGGAACACAATGAGAAAGTACAGAGAACACAATGAGAAAGGACAGGGAACACAATGAGAAAGTACAGAGAACACAATGAGAATGGACTAAGGACACAATGAGAAAGGACAGTGAACACAATGAGAAAGGACAGTGGACACAATGAGAATGGACTAAGGACACAATGAGAAAGGACAGTGGACACAATGAGAATGGACTAAGGACACAAGGAGAAAGGACAGTGAACACAATGAGAAAGGACAGGGAACACAATGAGAAAGGACTGAGGACACAATGAGAAAGGACAGAGAACACAATGAGAAAGGACAGGGAACACAATGAGAAAGGACAGTTAACACAAGGAGAAACGACAGTGGACACAATGAGAAAGGACAGTGGACACAATGAGAAAGGACAGCTAACACAAGGAGAAACGACAGTGGACACAATGAGAAAGGACAGTGGACACAATGAGAAAGGACAGTGAATACAATGAGAAAGGACAGTGAACACAATGAGAAAGGACAGTGAACACAATGAGAAAGGACAGTTAACACAAGGAGAAACGACAGAGGACACAACGAGAAAGGACAGTTAACACAAGGAGAAACGACAGTGGACACAATGAGAAAGGACAGTGGACACAATGAGAAAGGACAGTTAACACAATGAGAAAGGACAGTGAACACAATGAGAAAGGACAGAGAAAACAATGAGAAAGGACTGAGGACACAATGAGAAAGGACAGAGAACACAATGAGAAAGGACAGGGAACACAATGAGAAAGGACAGTTAACACAAGGAGAAACGACAGTGGACACAATGAGAAAGGACAGTGGACACAATGAGAAAGGACAGGGAACACAATGAGAAAGGACAGTTAACACAATGAGAAAGGACAGTGAACACAATGAGAAAGGACAGTGAAAACAATGAGAAAGGACTGAGGACACAATGAGAAAGGACAGAGAACACAATGAGAAAGGACAGGGAACACAATGAGAAAGGACAGTTAACACAAGGAGAAACGACAGTGGACACAATGAGAAAGGACAGTGGACACAATGAGAAAGGACAGTGAACACAATGAGAAAGGACAGTGAACACAAGGAGAAAGGACAGTGAACACAATGAGAAAGGACAGAGAACACAATGAGAAAGGACAGAGAACACAATGAGAAAGGACAGGGAACACAATGAGAAAGGACAGTTAACACAATGAGAAAGGACAGTGGACACAATGAGAAAGGACAGTGAACACAATGAGAAACGACAGTGGACACAATGAGAAAGGACAGTGAATACAATGAGAAAGGACAGGGAACACAATGAGAAAGGACAGAGAACACAATGAGAAAGGACAGGGAACACAATGAGAAAGGACAGTTAACACAATGAGAAAGGACAGTGGACACAATGAGAAAGGACAGAGAACACAATGAGAAAGGACAGTTAACACAAGGAGAAACGACAGTGGACACAATGAGAAAGGACAGTGGACACAATGAGAAAGGACAGCTAACACAAGGAGAAACGACAGTGGACACAATGAGAAAGGACAGTGGACACAATGAGAAAGGACAGTGAATACAATGAGAAAGGACAGGGAACACAATGAGAAAGGACAGTGAACACAATGAGAAAGGACAGTGAACACAATGAGAAAGGACAGTTAACACAAGGAGAAACGACAGTGGACACAACGAGAAAGGACAGTTAACACAAGGAGAAACGACAGTGGACACAATGAGAAAGGACAGTGGACACAATGAGAAAGGACAGTTAACACAATGAGAAAGGACAGTGAACACAATGAGAAAGGACAGAGAAAACAATGAGAAAGGACTGAGGACACAATGAGAAAGGACAGAGAACACAATGAGAAAGGACAGGGAACACAATGAGAAAGGACAGTTAACACAAGGAGAAACGACAGTGGACACAATGAGAAAGGACAGTGGACACAATGAGAAAGGACAGGGAACACAATGAGAAAGGACAGTTAACACAATGAGAAAGGACAGTGAACACAATGAGAAAGGACAGTGAAAACAATGAGAAAGGACTGAGGACACAATGAGAAAGGACAGAGAACACAATGAGAAAGGACAGGGAACACAATGAGAAAGGACAGTTAACACAAGGAGAAACGACAGTGGACACAATGAGAAAGGACAGTGGACACAATGAGAAAGGACAGTGAACACAATGAGAAAGGACAGTGAACACAAGGAGAAAGGACAGTGAACACAATGAGAAAGGACAGAGAACACAATGAGAAAGGACAGAGAACACAATGAGAAAGGACAGGGAACACAATGAGAAAGGACAGTTAACACAATGAGAAAGGACAGTGGACACAATGAGAAAGGACAGTGAACACAATGAGAAACGACAGTGGACACAATGAGAAAGGACAGTGAATACAATGAGAAAGGACAGGGAACACAATGAGAAAGGACAGAGAACACAATGAGAAAGGACAGGGAACACAATGAGAAAGGACAGTTAACACAATGAGAAAGGACAGTGGACACAATGAGAAAGGACAGAGAACACAATGAGAAAGGACAGTTAACACAATGAGAAAGGACAGTTAACACAATGAGAAAGGACAGTTAACACAATGAGAAAGGACAGTTAACACAATGAGAAAGCACAGTGAACACAATGAGAAACGACAGTGGACACAATGAGAAAGGACAGGGAACACAATGAGAAAGGACAGTTAACACAATGAGAAAGGACAGGGAACACAATGAGAAAGGACAGAGAACACAATGAGAAAGGACAGTGAATACAATGAGAAAGGACAGTGAACACAACGAGAAGGGACAGTGGACACAAGGAGAAAGGACAGTGGACACAATGAGAAAGGACAGTGAACACAACGAGAAGGGACAGTGAACACAATGAGAAAGGACAGAGAACACAATGAGAAAGGACAGTGAACACAATGAGAAAGGACAGAGAACACAATGAGAAAGGACAGGGAACACAATGAGAAAGGACAGGGAACACAATGAGAAAGGACAGAGAACACAACGAGAAAGGACAGTGGACACAATGAGAAAGGACAGTGGACACAACGAGAAAGGACAGTGGACACAATGAGAAAGGACAGAGAACACAATGAGAAAGTACAGAGAACACAATGAGAAAGGACAGGGAACACAATGAGAAAGTACAGAGAACACAATGAGAAAGGACAGGGAACACAATGAGAAAGTACAGAGAACACAATGAGAATGGACTAAGGACACAATGAGAAAGGACAGTGAACACAATGAGAAAGGACAGTGGACACGATGAGAATGGACTAAGGACACAATGAGAAAGGACAGTGGACACAATGAGAATGGACTAAGGACACAAGGAGAAAGGACAGTGAACACAATGAGAAAGGACAGGGAACACAATGAGAAAGGACTGAGGACACAATGAGAAAGGACAGAGAACACAATGAGAAAGGACAGGGAACACAATGAGAAAGGACAGTTAACACAAGGAGAAACGACAGTGGACACAATGAGAAAGGACAGTGGACACAATGAGAAAGGACAGCTAACACAAGGAGAAACGACAGTGGAAACAATGAGAAAGGACAGTGGACACAATGAGAAAGGACAGTGAATACAATGATAAAGGACAGGGAACACAATGAGAAAGGACAGTGAACACAATGAGAAAGGACAGTTAACACAAGGAGAAACGACAGTGGACACAACGAGAAAGGACAGTTAACACAAGGAGAAACGACAGTGGACACAATGAGAAAGGACAGTGGACACAATGAGAAAGGACAGTTAACACAATGAGAAAGGACAGTGAACACAATGAGAAAGGACAGAGAAAACAATGAGAAAGGACTGAGGACACAATGAGAAAGGACAGAGAACACAATGAGAAAGGACAGGGAACACAATGAGAAAGGACAGTTAACACAAGGAGAAACGACAGTGGACACAATGAGAAAGGACAGTGGACACAATGAGAAAGGACAGGGAACACAATGAGAAAGGACAGTTAACACAATGAGAAAGGACAGTGAACACAATGAGAAAGGACAGAGAAAACAATGAGAAAGGACTGAGGACACAATGAGAAAGGACAGAGAACACAATGAGAAAGGACAGGGAACACAATGAGAAAGGACAGTTAACACAAGGAGAAACGACAGTGGACACAATGAGAAAGGACAGTGGACACAATGAGAAAGGACAGTGAACACAATGAGAAAGGACAGTGAACACAATGAGAAAGGACAGTGAACACAAGGAGAAAGGACAGTTAACACAATGAGAAAGGACAGTGGACACAATGAGAAAGGACAGTGAACACAATGAGAAACGACAGTGGACACAATGAGAAAGGACAGTGAATACAATGAAAAAGGACAGGGAACACAATGAGAAAGGACAGAGAACACAATGAGAAAGGACAGGGAACACAATGAGAAAGGACAGTTAACACAATGAGAAAGGACAGTGGACACAATGAGAAAGGACAGAGAACACAATGAGAAAGGACAGTTAACACAATGAGAAAGGACAGTTAACACAATGAGAAAGGACAGTTAACACAATGAGAAAGGACAGTTAACACAATGAGAAAGCACAGTGAACACAATGAGAAACGACAGTGGACACAATGAGAAAGGACAGGGAACACAATGAGAAAGGACAGTTAACACAATGAGAAAGGACAGGGAACACAATGAGAAAGGACAGAGAACACAATGAGAAAGGACAGGGAACACAATGAGAAAGGACAGTTAACACAATGAGAAAGGACAGTGGACACAATGAGAAAGGACAGTGAACACAATGAGAAAGGACAGTGGACACAATGAGAAAGGACAGTGAATACAATGAGAAAGGACAGAGAAAACAATGAGAAAGGACTGAGGACACAATGAGAAAGGACAGAGAACACAATGAGAAAGGACAGGGAACACAATGAGAAAGGACAGTTAACACAAGGAGAAACGACAGTGGACACAATGAGAAAGGACAGTGGACACAATGAGAAAGGACAGGGAACACAATGAGAAAGGACAGTTAACACAATGAGAAAGGACAGTGAACACAATGAGAAAGGACAGAGAAAACAATGAGAAAGGACTGAGGACACAATGAGAAAGGACAGAGAACACAATGAGAAAGGACAGGGAACACAATGAGAAAGGACAGTTAACACAAGGAGAAACGACAGTGGATACAATGAGAAAGGACAGTGGACACAATGAGAAAGGACAGTGAACACAATGAGAAAGGACAGTGAACACAATGAGAAAGGACAGTGAACACAAGGAGAAAGGACAGTGAACACAATGAGAAAGGACAGAGAACACAATGAGAAAGGACAGAGAACACAATGAGAAAGGACAGGGAACACAATGAGAAAGGACAGTTAACACAATGAGAAAGGACAGTGGACACAATGAGAAAGGACAGTGAACACAATGAGAAACGACAGTGGACACAATGAGAAAGGACAGTGAATACAATGAGAAAGGACAGGGAACACAATGAGAAAGGACAGTTAACACAATGAGAAAGGACAGTGGACACAATGAGAAAGGACAGTGAACACAATGAGAAACGACAGTGGACACAATGAGAAAGGACAGTGAATACAATGAGAAAGGACAGGGAACACAATGAGAAAGGACAGAGAACACAATGAGAAAGGACAGGGAACACAATGAGAAAGGACAGTTAACACAATGAGAAAGGACAGTGGACACAATGAGAAAGGACAGAGAACACAATGAGAAAGGACAGTTAACACAATGAGAAAGGACAGTTAACACAATGAGAAAGGACAGTTAACACAATGAGAAAGGACAGTTAACACAATGAGAAAGCACAGTGAACACAATGAGAAACGACAGTGGACACAATGAGAAAGGACAGGGAACACAATGAGAAAGGACAGTTAACACAATGAGAAAGGACAGGGAACACAATGAGAAAGGACAGAGAACACAATGAGAAAGGACAGTGAATACAATGAGAAAGGACAGTGAACACAACGAGAAGGGACAGTGGACACAAGGAGAAAGGACAGTGGACACAATGAGAAAGGACAGTGAACACAACGAGAAGGGACAGTGAACACAATGAGAAAGGACAGAGAACACAATGAGAAAGGACAGTGAACACAATGAGAAAGGACAGAGAACACAATGAGAAAGGACAGGGAACACAATGAGAAAGGACAGGGAACACAATGAGAAAGGACAGAGAACACAACGAGAAAGGACAGTGGACACAATGAGAAAGGACAGTGGACACAACGAGAAACGACAGTGGACACAATGAGAAAGGACAGAGAACACAATGAGAAAGTACAGAGAACACAATGAGAAAGGACAGGGAACACAATGAGAAAGTACAGAGAACACAATGAGAAAGGACAGGGAACACAATGAGAAAGTACAGAGAACACAATGAGAATGGACTAAGGACACAATGAGAAAGGACAGTGAACACAATGAGAAAGGACAGTGGACACAATGAGAATGGACTAAGGACACAATGAGAAAGGACAGTGGACACAATGAGAATGGACTAAGGACACAAGGAGAAAGGACAGTGAACACAATGAGGAAGGACAGGGAACACAATGAGAAAGGACTGAGGACACAATGAGAAAGGACAGAGAACACAATGAGAAAGGACAGGGAACACAATGAGAAAGGACAGTTAACACAAGGAGAAACGACAGTGGACACAATGAGAAAGGACAGTGGACACAATGAGAAAGGACAGCTAACACAAGGAGAAACGACAGTGGACACAATGAGAAAGGACAGTGGACACAATGAGAAAGGACAGTGAATACAATGAGAAAGGACAGGGAACACAATGAGAAAGGACAGTGAACACAATGAGAAAGGACAGTTAACACAAGGAGAAACGACAGTGGACACAACGAGAAAGGACAGTTAACACAAGGAGAAACGACAGTGGACACAATGAGAAAGGACAGTGGACACAATGAGAAAGGACAGTTAACACAATGAGAAAGGACAGTGAACACAATGAGAAAGGACAGAGAAAACAATGAGAAAGGACTGAGGACACAATGAGAAAGGACAGAGAACACAATGAGAAAGGACAGGGAACACAATGAGAAAGGACAGTTAACACAAGGAGAAACGACAGTGGACACAATGAGAAAGGACAGTGGACACAATGAGAAAGGACAGGGAACACAATGAGAAAGGACAGTTAACACAATGAGAAAGGACAGTGAACACAATGAGAAAGGACAGAGAAAACAATGAGAAAGGACTGAGGACACAATGAGAAAGGACAGAGAACACAATGAGAAAGGACAGGGAACACAATGAGAAAGGACAGTTAACACAAGGAGAAACGACAGTGGACACAATGAGAAAGGACAGTGGACACAATGAGAAAGGACAGTGAACACAATGAGAAAGGACAGTGAACACAATGAGAAAGGACAGTGAACACAAGGAGAAAGGACAGTGAACACAATGAGAAAGGACAGAGAACACAATGAGAAAGGACAGAGAACACAATGAGAAAGAACAGGGAACACAATGAGAAAGGACAGTTAACACAATGAGAAAGGACAGTGGACACAATGAGAAAGGACAGTGAACACAATGAGAAACGACAGTGGACACAATGAGAAAGGACAGTGAATACAATGAAAAAGGACAGGGAACACAATGAGAAAGGACAGAGAACACAATGAGAAAGGACAGGGAACACAATGAGAAAGGACAGTTAACACAATGAGAAAGGACAGTGGACACAATGAGAAAGGACAGAGAACACAATGAGAAAGGACAGTTAACACAATGAGAAAGGACAGTTAACACAATGAGAAAGGACAGTTAACACAATGAGAAATGACAGTTAACACAATGAGAAAGCACAGTGAACACAATGAGAAACGACAGTGGACACAATGAGAAAGGACAGGGAACACAATGAGAAAGGACAGTTAACACAATGAGAAAGGACAGGGAACACAATGAGAAAGGACAGAGAACACAATGAGAAAGGACAGGGAACACAATGAGAAAGGACAGTTAACACAATGAGAAAGGACAGTGGACACAATGAGAAAGGACAGTGAACACAATGAGAAAGGACAGTGGACACAATGAGAAAGGACAGTGAATACAATGAGAAAGGACAGAGAAAACAATGAGAAAGGACTGAGGACACAATGAGAAAGGACAGAGAACACAATGAGAAAGGACAGGGAACACAATGAGAAAGGACAGTTAACACAAGGAGAAACGACAGTGGACACAATGAGAAAGGACAGTGGACACAATGAGAAAGGACAGGGAACACAATGAGAAAGGACAGTTAACACAATGAGAAAGGACAGTGAACACAATGAGAAAGGACAGAGAAAACAATGAGAAAGGACTGAGGACACAATGAGAAAGGACAGAGAACACAATGAGAAAGGACAGGGAACACAATGAGAAAGGACAGTTAACACAAGGAGAAACGACAGTGGATACAATGAGAAAGGACAGTGGACACAATGAGAAAGGACAGTGAACACAATGAGAAAGGACAGTGAACACAATGAGAAAGGACAGTGAACACAAGGAGAAAGGACAGTGAACACAATGAGAAAGGACAGAGAACACAATGAGAAAGGACAGAGAACACAATGAGAAAGGACAGGGAACACAATGAGAAAGGACAGTTAACACAATGAGAAAGGACAGTGGACACAATGAGAAAGGACAGTGAACACAATGAGAAACGACAGTGGACACAATGAGAAAGGACAGTGAATACAATGAGAAAGGACAGGGAACACAATGAGAAAGGACAGAGAACACAATGAGAAAGGACAGGGAACACAATGAGAAAGGACAGTTAACACAATGAGAAAGGACAGTGGACACAATGAGAAAGGACAGAGAACACAATGAGAAAGGACAGTTAACACAATGAGAAAGGACAGTTAACACAATGAGAAAGGACAGTTAACACAATGAGAAAGGACAGTTAACACAATGAGAAAGCACAGTGAACACAATGAGAAACGACAGTGGACACAATGAGAAAGGACAGGGAACACAATGAGAAAGGACAGTTAACACAATGAGAAAGGACAGGGAACACAATGAGAAAGGACAGAGAACACAATGAGAAAGGACAGGGAACACAATGAGAAAGGACAGTTAACACAATGAGAAAGGACAGTGGACACAATGAGAAAGGACAGTGAACACAATGAGAAACGACAGTGGACACAATGAGAAAGGACAGTGAATACAATGAGAAAGGACAGTGAACACAATGAGAAACGACAGTGGACACAATGAGAAAGGACAGTGAATACAATGAGAAAGGACAGGGAACACAATGAGAAAGGACAGTTAACACAATGAGAAAGGACAGTTAACACAATGAGAAAGGACAGGGAACACAATGAGAAAGGACAGTTAACACAATGAGAAAGGACAGTTAACACAATGAGAAAGGACAGTTAACACAATGAGAAAGGACAGTGGACACAATGAGAAAGGACAGTGGACACAATGAGAAAGGACAGAGAACACAATGAGAAAGGACAGAGAACACAATGAGAAAGGACAGTGGACACAATGAGAAAGGACAGAGAACACAATGAGAAAGGACAGTGAACACAATGAGAAAGGACAGAGAACACAATGAGAAACGACAGTGGACACAATGAGAAAGGACAGAGAACACAATGAGAAAGGACAGTGGACACAATGAGAAACGACAGTGGACACAATGAGAAAGGACAGTGGACACAATGAGAAAGGACAGAGAACACAATGAGAAAGGACAGAGAACACAATGAGAAAGGACAGTGGACACAATGAGAATGGACAGGGAACACAATGAGAAAGGACAGGGAACACAATGAGAAAGGACAGTGGACACAATGAGAATGGACAGGGAACACAATGAGAAAGGACAGTGAACACAATGAGAATGGACAGGGAACACAATGAGAAAGGACAGTGACCACAATGAGAAAGGACAGTGAACACAATGAGAAAGGACAGTGAACACAATGAGAAAGGACAGTGGACACAATGAGAAAGGACAGAGAACACAATTAGAAAGGACAGTGGACACAATGAGAAAGGACAGAGAACACAATGAGAAAGGACAGTGGACACAATGAGAAAGGACAGTGGACACAATGAGAATGGACAGGGAACACAATGAGAAAGGACAGTGAACACAATGAGAAAGGACAGTGAACACAATGAGAAAGGACAGTGAACACAATGAGAAAGGACAGGGAACACAATGAGAAAGGACAGTGAACACAATGAGAAAGGACAGAGAACACAATGAGAAAGGACAGAGAACACAATGAGAAAGGACAGTGAACACAATGAGAAAGGACAGAGAACACAATGAGAAAGGACAGTGGACACAATGAGAAAGGACAGAGAACACAATGAGAAAGGACAGTGGACACAATGAGAAAGGACAGAGAACACAATGAGAAAGGACAGTGAACACAATGAGAAAGGACAGTGAACACAATGAGAAAGGACAGAGAACACAATGAGAAAGGACAGTGGACACAATGAGAAAGGACAGAGAACACAATGAGAAAGGACAGTGGACACAATGAGAAAGGACAGAGAACACAATGAGAAAGGACAGTGGACACAATGAGAAAGGACAGAGAACACAATGAGAAAGGACAGTGAACACAATGAGAAAGGACAGTGAACACAATGAGAAAGGACAGAGAACACAATGAGAAAGGACAGTGGACACAATGAGAATGGACAGGGAACACAATGAGAAAGGACAGTGAACACAATGAGAAAGGACAGTGAACACAATGAGAAAGGACAGTGAACACAATGAGAAAGGACAGTGGACACAATGAGAAAGGACAGAGAACACAATGAGAAAGGACAGTGGACACAATGAGAAAGGACAGAGAACACAATGAGAAAGGACAGTGGACACAATGAGAAAGGACAGTGGACACAATGAGAAAGGACAGTGAACACAATGAGAAAGGACAGTGAACACAATGAGAAAGGACAGTGGACACAATGAGATAGGACAGAGAACACAATGAGAAAGGACAGTGGACACAATGAGAATGGACAGGGAACACAATGAGAAAGGACAGTGGACACAATGAGAAAGGACAGAGAACACAATGAGAAAGGACAGTGAACACAATGAGAAAGGACAGTGAACACAATGAGAAAGGACAGAGAACACAATGAGAAAGGACAGTGGACACAATGAGAAAGGACAGAGAACACAATGAGAAAGGACAGTGGACACAATGAGAAAGGACAGAGAACACAATGAGAAAGGACAGGGAACACAATGAGAAAGGACAGTGAACACAATGAGAAAGGACAGTTAACACAATGAGAAAGGACAGTTAACACAATGAGAAAGGACAGTTAACACAATGAGAAAGGACAGTGAACACAATGAGAAAGGACAGTTAACACAATGAGAAAGGACAGTTAACACAATGAGAAAGGACAGTTAACACAATGAGAAAGGACAGTGAACACAATGAGAAAGGACAGAGAACACAATGAGAAAGGACAGGGAACACAATGAGAAAGGACAGTTAACACAATGAGAAAGGACAGGGAACACAATGAGAAAGGACAGTTAACACAATGAGAAAGGACAGTGAACACAATGAGAAAGGACAGAGAACACAATGAGAAAGGACAGGGAACACAATGAGAAAGGACAGTGGACACAATGAGAAAGGACAGTTAACACAATGAGAAAGGACAGTGGACACAATGAGAAAGGACAGTTAACACAATGAGAAAGGACAGTGGACACAATGAGAAAGGACAGTGAACACAATGAGAAAGGACAGTGGACACAATGAGAAAGGACAGTGAACACAATGAGAAAGGACAGGGAACACAATGAGAAAGGACAGGGAACACAATGAGAAAGGACAGTTAACACAATGAGAAAGGACAGGGAACACAATGAGAAAGGACAGTTAACACAATGAGAAAGGACAATGAACACAATGAGAAAGAACAGTGAACACAATGAGAAAGGACAGGGAACACAATGAGAAAGGACAGTGAACACAATGAGAAAGGACAGTTAACACAATGAGAAAGGACAGGGAACACAATGAGAAAGGACAGTTAGCACAATGAGAAAGGACAATGAACACAATGAGAAAGAACAGTGAACACAATGAGAAAGGACAGTTAACACAATGAGAAAGGACAGGGAACACAATGAGAAAGGACAGTGAACACAATGAGAAAGGACAGTTAACACAATGAGAAAGGACAGTGGACACAATGAGAAAGGACAGTGAACACAATGAGAAAGGACAGTTAACACAATGAGAAAGGACAATGAACACAATGAGAAAGGACAGGGAACACAATGAGAAAGGACAGTGAACACAATGAGAAAGGACAGTGAACACAATGAGAAAGGACAGTTAACACAATGAGAAAGGACAGGGAACACAATGAGAAAGGACAGTGAACACAATGAGAAAGGACAGTTAACACAATGAGAAAGGACAGGGAACACAATGAGAAAGGACAGTGAACACAATGAGAAAGGACAGTTAACACAATGAGAAAGGACAGGGAACACAATGAGAAAGGACAGAGAACACAATGAGAAAGGACAGAGAACACAATGAGAAAGGACAGTTAACACAATGAGAAAGGACAGTTAACACAATGAGAAAGGACAGGGAACACAATGAGAAAGGACAGTGAACACAATGAGAAAGGACAGTTAACACAATGAGAAAGGACAGGGAACACAATGAGAAAGGACAGTGAACACAATGAGAAAGGACAGTTAACACAATGAGAAAGGACAGGGAACACAATGAGGAAGGACAGAGAACACAATGAGAAACGACAGTGGACACAATGAGAAAGGACAGTGGACACAATGAGAAAGGACAGGGAACACAATGAGAAAGGACAGGGAACACAATGAGAAAGGACAGGGAACACAATGAGAAAGGACAGAGAACACAATGAGAAACGACAGTGGACACAATGAGAAAGGACAGTGGACACAATGAGAAAGGACAGGGAACACAATGAGAAAGGACAGTGAACACAATGAGAAAGGACAGTGAACACAATGAGAAAGGACAGTGAACACAATGAGAAAGGACAGTGAACACAATGAGAAAGGACAGTTAACACAATGAGAAAGGACAGTGGACACAATGAGAAAGGACAGTTAACACAATGAGAAAGGACAGTGAACACAATGAGAAAGGACAGAGAACACAATGAGAAAGGACAGGGAACACAATGAGAAAGGACAGTGGACACAATGAGAAAGGACAGTTAACACAATGAGAAAGGACAGTGAACACAATGAGAAAGGACAGTTAACACAATGAGAAAGGACAGTGGACACAATGAGAAAGGACAGTGGACACAATGAGAAAGGACAGTTAACACAATGAGAAAGGACAGTGAACACAATGAGAAAGGACAGTTAACACAATGAGAAAGGACAGTGAACACAATGAGAAAGGACAGTTAACACAATGAGAAAGGACAGTGAACACAATGAGAAAGGACCGGGAACACAATGAGAAAGGACAGTTAACACAATGAGAAAGGACAGTTCACACAATGAGAAAGGACAGTGAACACAATGAGAAAGGACCGGGAACACAATGAGAAAGGACAGTTAACACAATGAGAAAGGACAGTGGACACAATGAGAAAGGACAGGGAACACAATGAGAAAGGACAGGGAACACAATGAGAAAGGACAGTGAACACAATGAGAAAGGACAGTTAACACAATGAGAAAGGACAGTTAACACAATGAGAAAGGACAGTGGACACAATGAGAAAGGACAGTGAACACAATGAGAAAGGACCGGGAACACAATGAGAAAGGACAGTTAACACAATGAGAAAGAACAGTGAACACAATGAGAAAGGACAGTTAACACAATGAGAAAGGACAGTGAACACAATGAGAAAGGACAGGGAACACAATGAGAAAGGACAGGGAACACAATGAGAAAGGACAGTGAACACAATCAGAAAGGACAGTTAACACAATGAGAAAGGACAGTGGACACAATGAGAAAGGACAGTGAACACAATGAGAAACGACAGTGGACACAATGAGAAAGGACAGAGAACACAATGAGAAAGGACAGGCAACACAATGAGAAACGACAGTGGACACAATGAGAAAGGACAGTGGACACAATGAGAAAGGACAGTGGACTCAATGAGAAAGGACAGTGAACACAATGAGAAAGGACAGAGAACACAATGAGAAAGGACAGTGAACACAATGAGAAAGGACAGTGAACACAATGAGAAAGGACAGTGAACACAATGAGAAACGACAGTGGACACAATGAGAAAGGACAGAGAACACAATGAGAAAGGACAGTGAACACAATGAGAAAGGACAGTGGACACAATGAGAAAGGACAGTGGACACAATGAGAAAGGACAGTGGACACAATGAGAAAGGACAGTGAACACAATGAGAAAGGACAGAGAACACAATGAGAAAGGACAGTGGACACAATGAGAAAGGACAGGGAACACAATGAGAAAGGACAGAGAACACAATGAGAAACGACAGTGGACACAATGAGAAAGGACAGTGGACACAATGAGAAAGGACAGTGAACACAATGAGAAAGGACAGTGAACACAATGAGAAAGGACAGTGGACACAATGAGAAAGGACAGTGAACACAATGAGAAAGGACAGTGAACACAATGAGAAAGGACAGTGAACACAATGAGAAAGGACAGTTAACACAATGAGAAAGGACAGTGAACACAATGAGAAAGGACAGTGAACACAATGAGAAAGGACAGTGGACACAATGAGAAAGGACAGTGGACACAATGAGAAAGGACAGTGGACACAATGAGAAAGGACAGTGAACACAATGGGAAAGGACAGTTAACACAATGAGAAAGGATAGTTAACACAATGAGAAAGGACATAGAACACAATGAGAAAGGACAGGGAACACAATGAGAAAGGACAGTGAACACAATGAGAAAGGACAGTGAACACAATGAGAAAGGACAGTGGACACAATGAGAAAGGACAGTGAACACAATGGGAAAGGACAGTTAACACAATGAGAAAGGATAGTTAACACAATGAGAAAGGACAGAGAACACAATGAGAAAGGACAGGGAACACAATGAGAAAGGACAGTTAACACAATGAGAAAGGATAGTTAACACAATGAGAAAGGACAGAGAACACAATGAGAAAGGACAGTGAACACAATGAGAAAGGACAGAGAACACAATGAGAAAGGACAGGGAACACAATGAGAAAGGACAGTGGACACAATGAGAAAGGACAGTTAACACAATGAGAAAGGACAGTGAACACAATGAGAAAGGACAGTTAACACAATGAGAAAGGACAGTGGACACAATGAGAAAGGACAGTGGACACAATGAGAAAGGACAGTTAACACAATGAGAAAGGACAGTGAACACAATGAGAAAGGACAGTTAACACAATGAGAAAGGACAGTGAACACAATGAGAAAGGACAGTTAACACAATGAGAAAGGACAGTGAACACAATGAGAAAGGACCGGGAACACAATGAGAAAGGACAGTTAACACAATGAGAAAGGACAGTTCACACAATGAGAAAGGACAGTGAACACAATGAGAAAGGACCGGGAACACAATGAGAAAGGACAGTTAACACAATGAGAAAGGACAGTGGACACAATGAGAAAGGACAGGGAACACAATGAGAAAGGACAGGGAACACAATGAGAAAGGACAGTGAACACAATGAGAAAGGACAGTTAACACAATGAGAAAGGACAGTTAACACAATGAGAAAGGACAGTGGACACAATGAGAAAGGACAGTGAACACAATGAGAAAGGACCGGGAACACAATGAGAAAGGACAGTTAACACAATGAGAAAGAACAGTGAACACAATGAGAAAGGACAGTTAACACAATGAGAAAGGACAGTGAACACAATGAGAAAGGACAGGGAACACAATGAGAAAGGACAGGGAACACAATGAGAAAGGACAGTGAACACAATCAGAAAGGACAGTTAACACAATGAGAAAGGACAGTGGACACAATGAGAAAGGACAGTGAACACAATGAGAAACGACAGTGGACACAATGAGAAAGGACAGAGAACACAATGAGAAAGGACAGGCAACACAATGAGAAACGACAGTGGACACAATGAGAAAGGACAGTGGACACAATGAGAAAGGACAGTGGACTCAATGAGAAAGGACAGTGAACACAATGAGAAAGGACAGAGAACACAATGAGAAAGGACAGTGAACACAATGAGAAAGGACAGTGAACACAATGAGAAAGGACAGTGAACACAATGAGAAACGACAGTGGACACAATGAGAAAGGACAGAGAACACAATGAGAAAGGACAGTGAACACAATGAGAAAGGACAGTGGACACAATGAGAAAGGACAGTGGACACAATGAGAAAGGACAGTGGACACAATGAGAAAGGACAGTGAACACAATGAGAAAGGACAGAGAACACAATGAGAAAGGACAGTGGACACAATGAGAAAGGACAGGGAACACAATGAGAAAGGACAGAGAACACAATGAGAAACGACAGTGGACACAATGAGAAAGGACAGTGGACACAATGAGAAAGGACAGTGAACACAATGAGAAAGGACAGTGAACACAATGAGAAAGGACAGTGGACACAATGAGAAAGGACAGTGAACACAATGAGAAAGGACAGTGAACACAATGAGAAAGGACAGTGAACACAATGAGAAAGGACAGTTAACACAATGAGAAAGGACAGTGAACACAATGAGAAAGGACAGTGAACACAATGAGAAAGGACAGTGGACACAATGAGAAAGGACAGTGGACACAATGAGAAAGGACAGTGGACACAATGAGAAAGGACAGTGAACACAATGGGAAAGGACAGTTAACACAATGAGAAAGGATAGTTAACACAATGAGAAAGGACATAGAACACAATGAGAAAGGACAGGGAACACAATGAGAAAGGACAGTGAACACAATGAGAAAGGACAGTGAACACAATGAGAAAGGACAGTGGACACAATGAGAAAGGACAGTGAACACAATGGGAAAGGACAGTTAACACAATGAGAAAGGATAGTTAACACAATGAGAAAGGACAGAGAACACAATGAGAAAGGACAGGGAACACAATGAGAAAGGACAGTTAACACAATGAGAAAGGATAGTTAACACAATGAGAAAGGACAGAGAACACAATGAGAAAGGACAGTGAACACAATGAGAAAGGACAGTGAACACAATGAGAAAGGACAGTGAACACAATGAGAAAGGACAGTGGACACAATGAGAAAGGACAGTGAACACAATGAGAAAGGACATTGGACACAATGAGAAAGGACACGGAACACAATGAGAAAGGACAGTGGACACAATGAGAAAGGACAGTGAACACAATGAGAAAGGACAGTGAACACAATGAGAAAGGACAGTTAACACAATGAGAAAGGACAGTGGACACAATGAGAAAGGACAGTGAACACAATGAGAAAGGACAGTTAACACAATGAGAAAGGACAGTGAACACAATGAGAAAGGACAGTTAACACAATGAGAAAGGACTGTGAACACAATGAGAAAGGACAGTGGACACAATGAGAAAGGACAGTGAACACAATGAGAAAGGACAGTTAACACAATGAGAAAGGACAGTGAACACAATGAGAAAGGACAGGCAACACAATGAGAAACGACAGTGGACACAATGAGAAAGGACAGTGGACACAATGAGAAAGGACAGTGGACTCAATGAGAAAGGACAGTGAACACAATGAGAAAGGACAGAGAACACAATGAGAAAGGACAGTGAACACAATGAGAAAGGACAGTGAACACAATGAGAAAGGACAGTGAACACAATGAGAAACGACAGTGGACACAATGAGAAAGGACAGAGAACACAATGAGAAAGGACAGTGAACACAATGAGAAAGGACAGTGGACACAATGAGAAAGGACAGTGGACACAATGAGAAAGGACAGTGGACACAATGAGAAAGGACAGTGAACACAATGAGAAAGGACAGAGAACACAATGAGAAAGGACAGTGGACACAATGAGAAAGGACAGGGAACACAATGAGAAAGGACAGAGAACACAATGAGAAACGACAGTGGACACAATGAGAAAGGACAGTGGACACAATGAGAAAGGACAGTGAACACAATGAGAAAGGACAGTGAACACAATGAGAAAGGACAGTGAACACAATGAGAAAGGACAGTGGACACAATGAGAAAGGACAGTGAACACAATGAGAAAGGACAGTGAACACAATGAGAAAGGACAGTGAACACAATGAGAAAGGACAGTTAACACAATGAGAAAGGACAGTGAACACAATGAGAAAGGACAGTGAACACAATGAGAAAGGACAGTGGACACAATGAGAAAGGACAGTGGACACAATGAGAAAGGACAGTGGACACAATGAGAAAGGACAGTGAACACAATGGGAAAGGACAGTTAACACAATGAGAAAGGATAGTTAACACAATGAGAAAGGACATAGAACACAATGAGAAAGGACAGGGAACACAATGAGAAAGGACAGTGAACACAATGAGAAAGGACAGTGAACACAATGAGAAAGGACAGTGGACACAATGAGAAAGGACAGTGAACACAATGGGAAAGGACAGTTAACACAATGAGAAAGGATAGTTAACACAATGAGAAAGGACAGAGAACACAATGAGAAAGGACAGGGAACACAATGAGAAAGGACAGTTAACACAATGAGAAAGGATAGTTAACACAATGAGAAAGGACAGAGAACACAATGAGAAAGGACAGTGAACACAATGAGAAAGGACAGTGAACACAATGAGAAAGGACAGTGAACACAATGAGAAAGGACAGTGGACACAATGAGAAAGGACAGTGAACACAATGAGAAAGGACATTGGACACAATGAGAAAGGACACGGAACACAATGAGAAAGGACAGTGGACACAATGAGAAAGGACAGTGAACACAATGAGAAAGGACAGTGAACACAATGAGAAAGGACAGTTAACACAATGAGAAAGGACAGTGGACACAATGAGAAAGGACAGTGAACACAATGAGAAAGGACAGTTAACACAATGAGAAAGGACAGTGAACACAATGAGAAAGGACAGTTAACACAATGAGAAAGGACTGTGAACACAATGAGAAAGGACAGTGGACACAATGAGAAAGGACAGTGAACACAATGAGAAAGGACAGTTAACACAATGAGAAAGGACAGTGAACACAATGAGAAAGGACAGTTAACACAATGAGAAAGGACAGAGAACACAATGAGAAAGGACAGAGAACACAATGAGAAAGGACAGAGAACACAATGAGAAAGGACAGTGGACACAATGAGAAAGGACAGGGAACATAATGAGAAAGGACAGGGAACATAATGAGAAAGGACAGGGAACACAATGAGAAAGGACAGAGAACACAATGAGAAAGTACAGTGAACACAATGAGAAAGGACAGTTAACACAATGAGAAAGGACAGTGGACACAATGAGAAAGGACAGTGAACACAATGAGAAAGGACAGGGAATACAATGAGAAAGGACAGTGGACACAATGAGAAAGGACAGGGAACACAATGAGAAAGGACAGAGAACACAATGAGAAAGGACAGTGAACACAATGAGAAAGGACAGTGGACACAATGAGAAAGGACAGTGAACACAATGAGAAAGGACAGGGAATACAATGAGAAAGGACAGTGGACACAATGAGAAAGGACAGTGGACACAATTAGAAAGGACAGTGAACACAATGAGAAAGGACAGGGAACACAATGAGAAAGGACAGAGAACACAATGAGAAAGGACAGTGGACACAATGAGAAAGGACAGTGAACACAATGAGACAGGACAGTGAACACAATGAGAAAGGACAGAGAACACAATGAGAAAGGACAGTGAACACAATGAGAAAGGACAGTGAACACAATGAGAAAGGACAGGGAATACAATGAGAAAGGACAGTGAATACAATGAGAAAGGACAGAGAACACAATGAGAAAGGACAGTGAACACAATGAGAAAGGACAGTGAATACAATGAGAAAGGACAGTGGACACAATGAGAAAGGACAGGGAACACAATGAGAAAGGACAGTGAACAGAATGAGAAAGGACAGTGAACACAATGAGAAAGGACAGGGAATACAATGAGAAAGGACAGTGGACACAATGAGAAAGGACAGAGAACACAATGAGAAAGGATAGTGAACACAATGAGAAAGGACAGTGAACACAATGAGAAAGGACAGGGAATACAATGAGAAAGGACAGTGAATACAATGAGAAAGGACAGAGAACACAATGAGAAAGGACAGTGAACACAATGAGAAAGGACAGTGAACACAATGAGAAAGGACAGTGGACACAATGAGAAAGGACAGTGAACACAATGAGAAAGGACAGTGGACACAATGAGAAAGGACAGAGAACACAATGAGAAAGGACAGTGAACACAATGAGAAAGGACAGTGAACACAATGAGAAAGGACAGTGGACACAATGAGAAAGGACCGAGAACACAATGAGAAAGGACAGTGAACACAATGAGAAAGGACAGTGAACACAATGAGAAAGGACAGGGAACACAATGAGAAAGGACAGTGGACACAATGAGAAAGGACAGTGGTCACAATGAGAAAGGACAGTGGACACAATGAGAAAGGACAGAGAACACAATGAGAAAGGACAGTGAACACAATGAGAAAGGACAGTGAACACAATGAGAAAGGACAGAGAACACAATGAGAAAGGACAGTGGACACAATGAGAAAGGACAGTGAACACAATGAGAAAGGACAGAGAACACAATGAGAAAGGACAGAGAACACAATGAGAAAGGACAGTGAACACAATGAGAAAGGACAGAGAACACAATGAGAAAGGACAGAGAACACAATGAGAAAGGACAGTGGACACAATGAGAAAGGACAGAGAACACAATGAGAAAGGACAGAGAACACAATGAGAAAGGACAGAGAACACAATGAGAAAGGACAGTGGACACAATGAGAAAGGACAGAGAACACAATGAGAAAGGACAGTGGACACAATGAGAAAGGACAGAGAACACAATGAGAAAGCACAGTGAATACAATGACAAAGGACAGAGAACACAATGAGAAAGGACAGAGAACACAATGAGAAAGGACAGTGGACACAATGAGAAAGGACAGAGAACACAATGAGAAAGCACAGTGAATACAATGAGAAAGGACAGTGGACACAATGAGAAAGGACAGAGAACACAATGAGAAAGGACAGTGGACACAATGAGAAAGGACAGTGGACACAATGAGAAAGGACAGAGAACACAATGAGAAAGGACAGTGGACACAATGAGAAAGGACAGATAACACAATGAGAAAGGACAGGCAACACAATGAGAAAGGACAGTGGACACAATGAGAAAGGACAGAGAACACAATGAGAAAGGACAGTGGACACAATGAGAAAGGACAGAGAACACAATGAGAAAGGACAGTGAACACAATGAGAAATGACAGAGAACACAATGAGAAAGGACAGTGGACACAATGAGAAAGGACAGAGAACACAATGAGAAAGGACAGGCAACACAATGAGAAAGGACAGTGGACACAATGAGAAAGGACAGAGAACACAATGAGAAAGGACAGTGGACACAATGAGAAAGGAAAGAGAACACAATGAGAAAGGACAGTGGACACAATGAGAAAGGACAGAGAACACAATGAGAAAGGACAGGGAACACAATGAGAAAGGACAGTGGACACAATGAGAAAGGACAGTGAACACAATGACAGAGGACACAATGAGAAAGGACAGAGAACACAATGAGAAAGGACAGTGAACACAATGAGAAAGGACAATGGACACAATGAGAAAGGACAGAGAACACAATGAGAAAGGACAGGGAACACAATAAGAAAGGACAGGGAACACAATGAGAAAGGGCAGGGAACACAATGAGAAAGGACAGGGAACACAATGAGAAAGGGCAGGGAACACAATGAGAAAGGACAGTGGACACAATGAGAAAGGACAGGGAACACAATGAGAAAGTTCAATGGACACAATGAGAAAGGACAGAGAACACAATGAGAAAGGACAGTGGACACAATGAGAAAGGACAGAGAACACAATGAGAAAGGACAGTGGACACAATGAGAAAGGACAGAGAACACAATGAGAAAGGACAGTGAACACAATGAGAAAGGACAGCGAACACAATGAGAAAGGACAGAGAACACAATGAGAAAGGACAGTGGACACAATGAGAAAGGACAGTGAACACAATGAGAAAGGACAGAGAACACAATGAGAAAGGACAGAGAACACAATGAGAAAGGACAGTGAACACAATGAGAAAGGACAGAGAACACAATGAGAAAGGACAGAGAACACAATGAGAAAGGACAGTGGACACAATGAGAAAGGACAGAGAACACAATGAGAAAGGACAGAGAACACAATGAGAAAGGACAGAGAACACAATGAGAAAGGACAGTGGACACAATGAGAAAGGACAGAGAACACAATGAGAAAGGACAGTGGACACAATGAGAAAGGACAGAGAACACAATGAGAAAGCACAGTGAATACAATGACAAAGGACAGAGAACACAATGAGAAAGGACAGAGAACACAATGAGAAAGGACAGTGGACACAATGAGAAAGGACAGAGAACACAATGAGAAAGCACAGTGAATACAATGAGAAAGGACAGTGGACACAATGAGAAAGGACAGAGAACACAATGAGAAAGGACAGTGGACACAATGAGAAAGGACAGTGGACACAATGAGAAAGGACAGAGAACACAATGAGAAAGGACAGTGGACACAATGAGAAAGGACAGATAACACAATGAGAAAGGACAGGCAACACAATGAGAAAGGACAGTGGACACAATGAGAAAGGACAGAGAACACAATGAGAAAGGACAGTGGACACAATGAGAAAGGACAGAGAACACAATGAGAAAGGACAGTGAACACAATGAGAAAGGACAGAGAACACAATGAGAAAGGACAGTGGACACAATGAGAAAGGACAGAGAACACAATGAGAAAGGACAGGCAACACAATGAGAAAGGACAGTGGACACAATGAGAAAGGACAGAGAACACAATGAGAAAGGACAGTGGACACAATGAGAAAGGAAAGAGAACACAATGAGAAAGGACAGTGGACACAATGAGAAAGGACAGAGAACACAATGAGAAAGGACAGGGAACACAATGAGAAAGGACAGTGGACACAATGAGAAAGGACAGTGAACACAATGACAGAGGACACAATGAGAAAGGACAGAGAACACAATGAGAAAGGACAGTGAACACAATGAGAAAGGACAATGGACACAATGAGAAAGGACAGAGAACACAATGAGAAAGGACAGGGAACACAATAAGAAAGGACAGGGAACACAATGAGAAAGGGCAGGGAACACAATGAGAAAGGACAGGGAACACAATGAGAAAGGGCAGGGAACACAATGAGAAAGGACAGTGGACACAATGAGAAAGGACAGGGAACACAATGAGAAAGTTCAATGGACACAATGAGAAAGGACAGAGAACACAATGAGAAAGGACAGTGGACACAATGAGAAAGGACAGAGAACACAATGAGAAAGGACAGGGAACACAATGAGAAAGGACAGTGGACACAATGAGAAAGGACAGGGAACACAATGACAGAGGACACAATGAGAAAGGACAGAGAACACAAGGAGAAAGGGCAGTGAACACAATGACAGAGGACACAATGAGAAAGGACAGAGAACACAATGAGAAAGGACAGAGAACACAATGAGAAAGGACAGGGAACACAATGAGAAAAGACAGTGGACACAATGAGAAAGGACAGAGAACACAATGAGAAAGGACAGTGGACACAATGAGAAAGGACAGTTAACACAATGAGAAAGGACAGTGGACACAATGAGAAAGGACAGTTAACACAATGAGAAAGGACAGTGGACACAATGAGAAAGGACAGTGAACACAATGAGAAAGGACAGGGAATACAATGAGAAAGGACCGAGAACACCATGAGAAAGGACAGTGAACACAATGAGAAAGGACAGTGAACACAATGAGAAAGGACAGTGAATACAATGAGAAAGGACAGTGAACACAATGAGAAAGGACAGTGAACACAATGAGAAAGGACAGTGAACACAATGAGAAAGGACAGTGAACACAATGAGAAAGGACAGGGAATACAATGAGAAAGGACAGTGAATACAATGAGAAAGGACAGAGAACACAATGAGAAAGGACAGTGAACACAATGAGAAAGGACAGTGAACACAATGAGAAAAGACAGGGAATACAATGAGAAAGGACAGTGAATACAATGAGAAAGGACAGAGAACACAATGGGAAAGGACAGTGAACACAATGAGAAAGGACAGTGAACACAATGAGAAAGGACAGTGGACACAATGAGAAAGGACAGTGAACACAATGAGAAAGGACAGAGAACACAATGAGAAAGGACAGTGGACACAATGAGAAAGGACAGAGAACACAATGAGAAAGGACAGAGAACACAATGAGAAAGGACAGTGAACACAATGAGAAAGGACAGAGAACACAATGAGAAAGGACAGTGGACACAATGAGAAAGGACAGAGAACACAATGAGAAAGGACAGAGAACACAATGAGAAAGGACAGTGAACACAATGAGAAAGGACAGTGAACACAATGAGAAAGGACAGTGGACACAATGAGAAAGGACAGAGAACACAATGAGAAAGGACAGAGAACACAATGAGAAAGGACAGAGAACACAATGAGAAAGGACAGTGAACACAATGAGAAAGGACAGTGAACACAATGAGAAAGGACAGTGAACACAATGAGAAAGGACAGTGAACACAATGAGAAAGGACAGTGAACACAATGAGAAAGGACAGTGAACACAATGAGAAAGGACAGTGGACACAATGAGAAAGGACCGAGAACACAATGAGAAAGGACAGTGGACACAATGAGAAAGGACAGTGGACACAATGAGAAAGGACAGAGAACACAATGAGAAAGGACAGAGAACACAATGAGAAAGGACAGAGAACACAATGAGAAAGGACAGGGAACACAATGAGAAAGGACAGAGAACACAATGAGAAAGGACCGAGAACACAATGAGAAAGGACAGTGGACACAATGAGAAAGGACAGTGGACACAATGAGAAAGGACAGAGAACACAATGAGAAAGGACAGAGAACACAATGAGAAAGGACAGAGAACACAATGAGAAAGGACAGGGAACACAATGAGAAAGGACAGAGAACACAATGAGAAAGGACAGTGAACACAATGAGAAAGGACAGTGAACACAATGAGAAAGGACAGTGGACACAATGAGAAAGGACCGAGAACACAATGAGAAAGGACAGTGGACACAATGAGAAAGGACAGTGGACACAATGAGAAAGGACAGGGAACACAATGAGAAAGGACAGTGAACACAATGAGAAAGGACAGTGAACACAATGAGAAAGGACAGGGAATACAATGAGAAAGTACAGAGAACACAATGAGAAAGGACAGTGAACACAATGAGAAAGTACAGTGTACACAATGAGAAAGGACAGAGAACACAATGAGAAAGGACAGTGGACACAATGAGAAAGGACAGAGAACACAATGAGAAAGCACAGTGAATACAATGAGAAAGGACAGAGAACACAATGAGAAAGGACAGAGAACACAATGAGAAAGGACAGTGGACACAATGAGAAAGGACAGAGAACACAATGAGAAAGGACAGGCAACACAATGAGAAAGGACAGTGGACACAATGAGAAAGGACAGAGAACACAATGAGAAAGGACAGAGAACACAATGAGAAAGGACAGTGAACACAATGAGAAAGCACATTGAATACAATGAGAAAGGACAGTGCACACAATGAGAAAGGACAGAGAACACAATGAGAAAGGACAGTGGACACAATGAGAAAGGACAGTGGACACAATGAGAAAGGACAGAGAACACAATGAGAAAGGACAGTGGACACAATGAGAAAGGACAGAGAACACAATGAGAAAGGACAGGCAACACAATGAGAAAGGACAGTGGACACAATGAGAAAGGACAGAGAACACAATGAGAAAGGACAGAGAACACAATGAGAAAGGACAGTGAACACAATGAGAAAGGACAGAGAACACAATGAGAAAGGACAGTGGACACAATGAGAAAGGACAGAGAACACAATGAGAAAGGACAGGCAACACAATGAGAAAGGACAGTGGACACAATGAGAAAGGACAGAGAACACAATGAGAAAGGACAGTGGACACAATGAGAAAGGACAGAGAACACAATGAGAAAGGACAGTGGACACAATGAGAAAGGACAGAGAACACAATGAGAAAGGACAGGGAACACAATGAGAAAGGACAGTGGACACAATGAGAAAGGACAGGGAACACAATGAGAAAGGACAGTGAACACAATGAGAAAGGACAGTGAACACAATGAGAAAGGACAGTGAATACAATGAGAAAGGACAATGGACACAATGAGAAAGGACAGAAAACACAATGAGAAAGGACAGGGAACACAATAAAAAAGGACAGGGAACGCAATGAGAAAGGGCAGGGAACACAATGAGAAAGGACAGGGAACACAATGAGAAAGGGCAGGGAACACAATGAGAAAGGACAGTGGACACAATTGAGAAAGTTCAATGGACACAATGAGAAAGGACAGAGAACACAATGAGAAAGGACAGTGGACACAATGAGAAAGGACAGAGAACACAATGAGAAAGGACAGGGAACACAATGAGAAAGGACAGTGGACACAATGAGAAAGGACAGGGAACACAATGACAGAGGACACAATGAGAAAGGACAGAGAACACAATGAGAAAGGGCAGTGAACACAATGACAGAGGACACAATGAGAAAGGACAGAGAACACAATGAGAAAGGACAGAGAACACAATGAGAAAGGACAGGGAACACAATGAGAAAAGACAGTGGACACAATGAGAAAGGACAGTGAACACAATGACAGAGGACACAATGAGAATCGACAGAGAACACAATGAGAAAGGACAGGGAACACAACGAGAAAGGACAGGGAACACAATGAGAAAGGACAGTGAACACAATGATAAAGGACAGTGGACACAATGAGAAAGGACAATGGACACAATGGGAAAGGACAGGGAACACAATGAGAAAGGACAGTGGACACAATGAGAAAGGACAGGGAACACAACGAGAAAGGACAGTGAACACAATGAGAAAGGACAGAGAACACAATGAGGAAGCACAGTGGACTCGATGAGAAAGGACAGAGAACACAATGAGAAAGGGCAGGGAACACAATGAGAATGGACAGTGAACACAATGAGAAAGGACAGAGAACACAATGAGAAAGGACAGGGAACACAATGAGAAATGACAGTGGACACAATGAGAAAGGACAGTGAACACAAGGAGAAAGGGCAGGGAACACAATGAGAAAGGACAGTGAACACAATGAGAAAGGACAGTGAACACAATGAGAAAGGACAGTGGACACAATGAGAAATGACAGAGAACACAATGAGAAAGGACAGAGAACACAATGAGAAAGGACAGTGGACACAATGAGAAAGGACAGAGAACACAATGAGAAAGGACAGAGAACACAATGAGAAAGGACAGTGAACACAATGAGAAAGGACAGTGAACACAATGAGAAAGGACAGTGGACACAATGAGAAAGGACAGAGAACACAATGAGAAAGGACAGAGAACACAATGAGAAAGGACAGAGAACACAATGCGAAAGGACAGTGAACACAATGAGAAAGGACAGTGAACACAATGAGAAAGGACAGTGAACACAATGAGAAAGGACAGTGAACACAATGAGAAAGGACAGTGAACACAATGAGAAAGGACAGTGAACACAATGAGAAAGGACAGTGGACACAATGAGAAAGGACCGAGAACACAATGAGAAAGGACAGTGGACACAATGAGAAAGGACAGTGGACACAATGAGAAAGGACAGAGAACACAATGAGAAAGGACAGAGAACACAATGAGAAAGGACAGAGAACACAATGAGAAAGGACAGGGAACACAATGAGAAAGGACAGAGAACACAATGAGAAAGGACCGAGAACACAATGAGAAAGGACAGTGGACACAATGAGAAAGGACAGTGGACACAATGAGAAAGGACAGAGAACACAATGAGAAAGGACAGAGAACACAATGAGAAAGGACAGAGAACACAATGAGAAAGGACAGGGAACACAATGAGAAAGGACAGAGAACACAATGAGAAAGGACAGTGAACACAATGAGAAAGGACAGTGAACACAATGAGAAAGGACAGTGGACACAATGAGAAAGGACCGAGAACACAATGAGAAAGGACAGTGGACACAAAGAGAAAGGACAGTGGACACAATGAGAAAGGACAGGGAACACAATGAGAAAGGACAGTGAACACAATGAGAAAGGACAGTGAACACAATGAGAAAGGACAGGGAATACAATGAGAAAGTACAGAGAACACAATGAGAAAGGACAGTGAACACAATGAGAAAGTACAGTGTACACAATGAGAAAGGACAGAGAACACAATGAGAAAGGACAGTGGACACAATGAGAAAGGACAGAGAACACAATGAGAAAGCACAGTGAATACAATGAGAAAGGACAGAGAACACAATGAGAAAGGACAGAGAACACAATGAGAAAGGACAGTGGACACAATGAGAAAGGACAGAGAACACAATGAGAAAGGACAGGCAACACAATGAGAAAGGACAGTGGACACAATGAGAAAGGACAGAGAACACAATGAGAAAGGACAGAGAACACAATGAGAAAGGACAGTGAACACAATGAGAAAGCACATTGAATACAATGAGAAAGGACAGTGCACACAATGAGAAAGGACAGAGAACACAATGAGAAAGGACAGTGGACACAATGAGAAAGGACAGTGGACACAATGAGAAAGGACAGAGAACACAATGCGAAAGGACAGTGGACACAATGAGAAAGGACAGAGAACACAATGAGAAAGGACAGGCAACACAATGAGAAAGGACAGTGGACACAATGAGAAAGGACAGAGAACACAATGAGAAAGGACGGAGAACACAATGAGAAAGGACAGTGAACACAATGAGAAAGGACAGAGAACACAATGAGAAAGGACAGTGGACACAATGAGAAAGGACAGAGAACACAATGAGAAAGGACAGGCAACACAATGAGAAAGGACAGTGGACACAATGAGAAAGGACAGAGAACACAATGAGAAAGGACAGTGGACACAATGAGAAAGGACAGAGAACACAATGAGAAAGGACAGTGGACACAATGAGAAAGGACAGAGAACACAATGAGAAAGGACAGGGAACACAATGAGAAAGGACAGTGGACACAATGAGAAAGGACAGTGGACACAATGAGAAAGGACAGGGAACACAATGAGAAAGGACAGTGAACACAATGAGAAAGGACAGTGAACACAATGAGAAAGGACAGTGAATACAATGAGAAAGGACAATGGACACAATGAGAAAGGACAGAAAACACAATGAGAAAGGACAGGGAACACAATAAAAAAGGACAGGGAACGCAATGAGAAAGGGCAGGGAACACAATGAGAAAGGACAGGGAACACAATGAGAAAGGGCAGGGAACACAATGAGAAAGGACAGTGGACACAATGAGAAAGGACAGTGGACACAATGAGAAAGGACAGGGAACACAATGAGAAAGTTCAATGGACACAATGAGAAAGGACAGAGAACACAATGAGAAAGGACAGTGGACACAATGAGAAAGGACAGAGAACACAATGAGAAAGGACAGGGAACACAATGAGAAAGGACAGTGGACACAATGAGAAAGGACAGGGAACACAATGACAGAGGACACAATGAGAAAGGACAGAGAACACAATGAGAAAGGGCAGTGAACACAATGACAGAGGACACAATGAGAAAGGACAGAGAACACAATGAGAAAGGACAGAGAACACAATGAGAAAGGACAGGGAACACAATGAGAAAAGACAGTGGACACAATGAGAAAGGACAGTGAACACAATGACAGAGGACACAATGAGAATCGACAGAGAACACAATGAGAAAGGACAGGGAACACAACGAGAAAGGACAGGGAACACAATGAGAAAGGACAGTGAACACAATGATAAAGGACAGTGGACACAATGAGAAAGGACAATGGACACAATGGGAAAGGACAGGGAACACAATGAGAAAGGACAGTGGACACAATGAGAAAGGACAGGGAACACAACGAGAAAGGACAGTGAACACAATGAGAAAGGACAGAGAACACAATGAGGAAGCACAGTGGACTCGATGAGAAAGGACAGAGAACACAATGAGAAAGGGCAGGGAACACAATGAGAATGGACAGTGAACACAATGAGAAAGGACAGAGAACACAATGAGAAAGGACAGGGAACACAATGAGAAATGACAGTGGACACAATGAGAAAGGACAGTGAACACAAGGAGAAAGGGCAGGGAACACAATGAGAAAGGACAGTGAACACAATGAGAAAGGACAGTGAACACAATGAGAAAGGACAGTGGACACAATGAGAAATGACAGAGAACACAATGAGAAAGGACAGGGAACACAATGAGAAAGGACAATGAACACAATGAGAAAGGACAGGGAACACAATGAGAAAGGACAATGAACACAATGAGAAAGGACAGTGGACACAATGAGAAAGGACAGAGAACATAATGAGAAAGGACAGTGAACACAACGAGAAATGACAGTGAACACAACGAGAAATGACAGTGGACACAATGAGAAAGGACAGTGGACACAACGAGAAATGACAGTGGACACAATGAGAAAGGACAGTGGACACAATGAGAAAGGACAGTGGACACAATGAGAAAGGACAGGGAACACAATGAGAAAGGACAGGGAACACAATGAGAAAGGACAGGGAACACAATGAGAAAGGACAGAGAAAACAATGAGAAAGGACTGAGGACACAATGAGAAAGGACAGGGAACACAATGAGAAAGGACAGAGAAAACAATGAGAAAGGACTGAGGACACAATGAGAAAGGACAGAGAACACAATGAGAAAGGACAGTGGACACAATGAGAAAGGACAGGGAACACAATGAGAAAGGACAGGGAATACAATGAGAAAGGACAGAGAACACAATGAGAAAGGACAGAGAACACAATGAGAAAGGACAGGGAACACAATGAGAAAGGACAGGGAACACAATGAGAAAGGACAGAGAACACAATGAGAAAGGACAGTGAACACAATGAGAAAGGACAGGGAACACAATGAGAAAGGACAGGGAACACAATGAGAAAGGACAGGGAACACAATGAGAAAGGACAGAGAAAACAATGAGAAAGGACTGAGGACACAATGAGAAAGGACAGGGAACACAATGAGAAAGGACAGAGAAAACAATGAGAAAGGACTGAGGACACAATGAGAAAGGACAGAGAACACAATGAGAAAGGACAGTGGACACAATGAGAAAGGACAGGGAACACAATGAGAAAGGACAGGGAATACAATGAGAAAGGACAGAGAACACAATGAGAAAGGACAGAGAACACAATGAGAAAGGACAGTGGACACAATGAGAAAGGACCGAGAACACAATGAGAAAGGACAGGGAACACAATGAGAAAGGACAGAGAACACAATGAGAAAGGACAGTGGACACAATGAGAAAGGACAGTGGACACAATGAGAAAGGACAGTGGACACAATGAGAAAGGACCGAGAACACAATGAGAAAGGACAGAGAACACAATGAGAAAGGACAGGGAACACAATGAGAAAGGACAGAGAACACAATGAGAAAGGACAGGCAACACAATGAGAAAGGACAGAGAACACAATGAGAAAGGACAGAGAACACAATGAGAAAGGACAGGGAATACAATGAGAAAGGACAGAGAACACAATGAGAAAGGACAGAGAACACAATGAGAAAGGACAGAGAACACAATGAGAAAGGACAGGCAACACAATGAGAAAGGACAGTGGACACAATGAGAAAGGACAGGGAATACAATGAGAAAGGACAGAGAACACAATGAGAAAGGACAGAGAACACAATGAGAAAGGACAGGCAACACAATGAGAAAGGACAGTGGACACAATGAGAAAGGACAGAGAACACAATTAGAAAGGACAGTGGACACAATGAGAAAGGACAGAGAACACAATGAGAAAGGACAGTGGACACAATGAGAAAGGACAGAGAACACAATGAGAAAGGACAGGGAACACAATGAGAAAGGTCAGTGGACACAATGACAGAGGACACAATGAGAAAGGACAGAGAACACAATGAGAAAGGACAGTGAACACAATGAGAAAGGACAATGGACACAATGAGAAAGGACAGAGAACACAATGAGAAAGGACAGGGAACACAATAAGAAAGGACAGGGAACACAATGAGAAAGGGCAGGGAACACAATGAGAAAGGACAGGGAACACAATGAGAAAGGGCAGGGAACACAATGAGAAAGGACAGTGGACACAATGAGAAAGGACAGTGGACACAAGGAGAAAGGACAGGGAACACAATGAGAAAGTTCAATGGACACAATGGGAAAGGACAGAGAACACAATGAGAAAGGACAGTGGACACAATGAGAAAGGACAGAGAACACAATGAGAAAGGACAGTGGACACAATGAGAAAGGACAGGGAACACAATGACAGAGGACACAATGAGAAAGGACAGAGAACACAATGAGAAAGGGCAGTGAACACAATGACAGAGGACACAATGAGAAAGGACAGAGAACACAATGAGAAAGGACATAGAACACAATGAGAAAGGACAGGGAACACAATGAGAAAAGACAGTGGACACAATGAGAAAGGACAGTGAACACAATGACAGAGGACACAATGAGAATCGACAGAGAACACAATGAGAAATGACAGGGAACACAACGAGAAAGGACAGGGAACACAATGAGAAAGGACAGTGAACACAACGATAAAGGACAGTGGACACAATGAGAAAGGACAATGGACACAATGGGAAAGGACAGGGAACACAATGAGAAAGGACAGTGGACACAATGAGAAAGGACAGGGAACACAACGAGAAAGGACAGTGAACACAATGAGAAAGGACAGAGAACACAATGAGGAAGCACAGTGGACTCGATGAGAAAGGACAGAGAACACAATGAGAAAGGGCAGGGAACACAATGAGAATGGACAGTGAACACAATGAGAAAGGACAGAGAACACAATGAGAAAGGACAGGGAACACAATGAGAAATGACATTGAACACAATGAGAAAGGACAGTGGACACAATGAGAAATGACAGAGAACACAATGAGAAAGGACAGTGGACACAATGAGAAAGGACAGGGAACACAATGAGAAAGGACAATGAACACAATGAGAAAGGACAGTGGACACAATGAGAAAGGACAGAGAACATAATGAGAAAGGATAGTGAACACAATGATAAAGAACAGTGGACTCGATGAGAAAGGACAGAGAAGACAATGAGAAAGGACAGGGAACACAATGAGAAAGGACAGAGGACACAATGAGGAAGGACAGTGAACACAACAAGAAAGGACAATGGACACAACGAGAAAGGACAGGGAACACAATGAGAAAGGACAGGGAACACAATGAGAAAGGACAACGGACACAATGAGAAAGGACAGAGAACACAATGAGAAAGGGCAGGGAACACAATGAGAAAGGACAGGGAACACAATGAGAAAGGACAGTGGACACAATGAGAAAGGACAGAGAACACAATGAGAAAGGACAGGGAACACAATGAGAAAGGACAGTGGACACAATGAGAAAGGACAGAGAACACAATGAGAAAGGACAGTGGACACAATGAGAAAGGAAAGAGAACACAATGAGAAAGGACAGTGGACACAATGAGAAAGGACAGAGAACACAATGAGAAAGGACAGGGAACACAATGAGAAAGGACAGTGGACACAATGAGAAAGGTCAGTGAACACAATGACAGAGGACACAATGAGAAAGGACAGAGAACACAATGAGAAATGACAGTGAACACAATGAGAAAGGACAGAGAACACAATGAGTAAGGACAGTGAACACAATGAGAAAGGACAGAGAACACAATGAGAAAGGAGAGGGAACACAATGAGAAAGGACAGAGAACACAACGAGAAAGGACAGTGGACACAATGAGAAATGACAGAGAACACAACGAGAAAGGACAGTGGACACAATGAGAAATGACAGAGAACACAACGAGAAAGTAAAGTGGACACAACGAGAAAGGACAGTGGACACAAGGATAAAGGACAGTGAACACAATGAGAAAGGACAGTGAATACAATGAGAAAGGACAGTGAACACAACGAGAAAGGACAGTGGACACAAGGATAAAGGACAGTGAACAAAATGAGAATGGACAGGGAACACAATGAGAAAGTACAGGGAACACAATGAGAAAGGACAGAGAACACAATGAGAAAGGACAGTGAACACAATGAGAATGGACAGGGAACACAATGAGAAAGTACAGGGAACACAATGAGAAAGGACAGCGAACACAATGAGAAAGGACTGAGGACACAATGAGAAAGGACAGAGAACACAATGAGAAAGGACAGGGAACACAATGAGAAAGGACAGAGAACAAAATGAGAATGGACAGAGAACACAATGAGAAAGGACAGTGGACACAATGAGAAAGGACCGAGAACACAATGAGAAAGGACAGAGAACACAATGAGAAAGGACAGGGAACACAATGAGAAAGGACAGAGAACACAATGAGAAAGGACAGTGGACACAATGAGAAAGGACAGTGGACACAATGAGAAAGGACAGTGGACACAATGAGAAAGGACCGAGAACACAATGAGAAAGGACAGAGAACACAATGAGAAAGGACAGGGAACACAATGAGAAAGGACAGAGAACACAATGAGAAAGGACAGAGAACACAATGAGAAAGGACAGGCAACACAATGAGAAAGGACAGAGAACACAATGAGAAAGGACAGAGAACACAATGAGAAAGGACAGGGAATACAATGAGAAAGGACAGAGAACACAATGAGAAAGGACAGAGAACACAATGAGAAAGGACAGAGAACACAATGAGAAAGGACAGGCAACACAATGAGAAAGGACAGTGGACACAATGAGAAAGGACAGGGAATACAATGAGAAAGGACAGAGAACACAATGAGAAAGGACAGAGAACACAATGAGAAAGGACAGGCAACACAATGAGAAAGGACAGTGGACACAATGAGAAAGGACAGAGAACACAATTAGAAAGGACAGTGGACACAATGAGAAAGGACAGAGAACACAATGAGAAAGGACAGTGGACACAATGAGAAAGGACAGAGAACACAATGAGAAAGGACAGGCAACACAATGAGAAAGGACAGTGGACACAATGAGAAAGGACAGGGAATACAATGAGAAAGGACAGAGAACACAATGAGAAAGGACAGAGAACACAATGAGAAAGGACAGGCAACACAATGAGAAAGGACAGTGGACACAATGAGAAAGGACAGAGAACACAATTAGAAAGGACAGTGGACACAATGAGAAAGGACAGTGGACACAATGAGAAAGGACAGGGAACACAATGAGAAAGGACAGGGAATACAATGAGAAAGGACAGAGAACAAAATGAGAATGGACAGAGAACACAATGAGAAAGGACAGTGGACACAATGAGAAAGGACCGAGAACACAATGAGAAAGGACAGAGAACACAATGAGAAAGGACAGGGAACACAATGAGAAAGGACAGAGAACACAATGAGAAAGGACAGTGGACACAATGAGAAAGGACAGTGGACACAATGAGAAAGGACAGTGGACACAATGAGAAAGGACCGAGAACACAATGAGAAAGGACAGAGAACACAATGAGAAAGGACAGGGAACACAATGAGAAAGGACAGAGAACACAATGAGAAAGGACAGAGAACACAATGAGAAAGGACAGGCAACACAATGAGAAAGGACAGAGAACACAATGAGAAAGGACAGAGAACACAATGAGAAAGGACAGGGAATACAATGAGAAAGGACAGAGAACACAATGAGAAAGGACAGAGAACACAATGAGAAAGGACAGAGAACACAATGAGAAAGGACAGGCAACACAATGAGAAAGGACAGTGGACACAATGAGAAAGGACAGGGAATACAATGAGAAAGGACAGAGAACACAATGAGAAAGGACAGAGAACACAATGAGAAAGGACAGGCAACACAATGAGAAAGGACAGTGGACACAATGAGAAAGGACAGAGAACACAATTAGAAAGGACAGTGGACACAATGAGAAAGGACAGAGAACACAATGAGAAAGGACAGTGGACACAATGAGAAAGGACAGAGAACACAATGAGAAAGGACAGGGAACACAATGAGAAAGGACAGTGGACACAATGACAGAGGACACAATGAGAAAGGACAGAGAACACAATGAGAAAGGACAGTGAACACAATGAGAAAGGACAATGGACACAATGAGAAAGGACAGAGAACACAATGAGAAAGGACAGGGAACACAATAAGAAAGGACAGGGAACACAATGAGAAAGGGCAGGGAACACAATGAGAAAGGACAGGGAACACAATGAGAAAGGGCAGGGAACACAATGAGAAAGGACAGTGGACACAATGAGAAAGGACAGTGGACACAAGGAGAAAGGACAGGGAACACAATGAGAAAGTTCAATGGACACAATGGGAAAGGACAGAGAACACAATGAGAAAGGACAGTGGACACAATGAGAAAGGACAGAGAACACAATGAGAAAGGACAGTGGACACAATGAGAAAGGACAGGGAACACAATGACAGAGGACACAATGAGAAAGGACAGAGAACACAATGAGAAAGGGCAGTGAACACAATGACAGAGGACACAATGAGAAAGGACAGAGAACACAATGAGAAAGGACATAGAACACAATGAGAAAGGACAGGGAACACAATGAGAAAAGACAGTGGACACAATGAGAAAGGACAGTGAACACAATGACAGAGGACACAATGAGAATCGACAGAGAACACAATGAGAAATGACAGGGAACACAACGAGAAAGGACAGGGAACACAATGAGAAAGGACAGAGAACACAATGAGAAAGGATAGTGGACACAATGAGAAAGGACAGTGAACACAACGATAAAGGACAGTGGACACAATGAGAAAGGACAATGGACACAATGGGAAAGGACAGGGAACACAATGAGAAAGGACAGTGGACACAATGAGAAAGGACAGGGAACACAACGAGAAAGGACAGTGAACACAATGAGAAAGGACAGAGAACACAATGAGGAAGCACAGTGGACTCGATGAGAAAGGACAGAGAACACAATGAGAAAGGGCAGGGAACACAATGAGAATGGACAGTGAACACAATGAGAAAGGACAGAGAACACAATGAGAAAGGACAGGGAACACAATGAGAAATGACATTGAACACAATGAGAAAGGACAGTGGACACAATGAGAAATGACAGAGAACACAATGAGAAAGGACAGTGGACACAATGAGAAAGGACAGGGAACACAATGAGAAAGGACAATGAACACAATGAGAAAGGACAGTGGACACAATGAGAAAGGACAGAGAACATAATGAGAAAGGATAGTGAACACAATGATAAAGAACAGTGGACTCGATGAGAAAGGACAGAGAAGACAATGAGAAAGGACAGGGAACACAATGAGAAAGGACAGAGGACACAATGAGGAAGGACAGTGAACACAACAAGAAAGGACAATGGACACAACGAGAAAGGACAGGGAACACAATGAGAAAGGACAGGGAACACAATGAGAAAGGACAACGGACACAATGAGAAAGGACAGAGAACACAATGAGAAAGGGCAGGGAACACAATGAGAAAGGACAGGGAACACAATGAGAAAGGACAGTGGACACAATGAGAAAGGACAGAGAACACAATGAGAAAGGACAGGGAACACAATGAGAAAGGACAGTGGACACAATGAGAAAGGACAGAGAACACAATGAGAAAGGACAGTGGACACAATGAGAAAGGAAAGAGAACACAATGAGAAAGGACAGTGGACACAATGAGAAAGGACAGAGAACACAATGAGAAAGGACAGGGAACACAATGAGAAAGGACAGTGGACACAATGAGAAAGGTCAGTGAACACAATGACAGAGGACACAATGAGAAAGGACAGAGAACACAATGAGAAATGACAGTGAACACAATGAGAAAGGACAGAGAACACAATGAGTAAGGACAGTGAACACAATGAGAAAGGACAGAGAACACAATGAGAAAGGAGAGGGAACACAATGAGAAAGGACAGAGAACACAACGAGAAAGGACAGTGGACACAATGAGAAATGACAGAGAACACAACGAGAAAGGACAGTGGACACAATGAGAAATGACAGAGAACACAACGAGAAAGTAAAGTGGACACAACGAGAAAGGACAGTGGACACAAGGATAAAGGACAGTGAACACAATGAGAAAGGACAGTGAATACAATGAGAAAGGACAGTGAACACAACGAGAAAGGACAGTGGACACAAGGATAAAGGACAGTGAACAAAATGAGAATGGACAGGGAACACAGTGAGAAAGTACAGGGAACACAATGAGAAAGGACAGAGAACACAATGAGAAAGGACAGTGAACACAATGAGAATGGACAGGGAACACAATGAGAAAGTACAGGGAACACAATGAGAAAGGACAGCGAACACAATGAGAAAGGAATGAGGATACAATGAGAAAGGACAGTGGACACAATGAGAAAGGACCGAGAACACAATGAGAAAGGACAGAGAACACAATGAGAAAGGACAGGGAACACAATGAGAAAGGACAGAGAACACAATGAGAAAGGACAGAGAACACAATGAGAAAGGACAGGCAACACAATGAGAAAGGACAGAGAACACAATGAGAAAGGACAGAGAACACAATGAGAAAGGACAGGGAATACAATGAGAAAGGACAGAGAACACAATGAGAAAGGACAGAGAACACAATGAGAAAGGACAGAGAACACAATGAGAAAGGACAGGCAACACAATGAGAAAGGACAGTGGACACAATGAGAAAGGACAGGGAATACAATGAGAAAGGACAGAGAACACAATGAGAAAGGACAGAGAACACAATGAGAAAGGACAGGCAACACAATGAGAAAGGACAGTGGACACAATGAGAAAGGACAGAGAACACAATTAGAAAGGACAGTGGACACAATGAGAAAGGACAGAGAACACAATGAGAAAGGACAGTGGACACAATGAGAAAGGACAGAGAACACAATGAGAAAGGACAGGCAACACAATGAGAAAGGACAGTGGACACAATGAGAAAGGACAGGGAATACAATGAGAAAGGACAGAGAACACAATGAGAAAGGACAGAGAACACAATGAGAAAGGACAGGCAACACAATGAGAAAGGACAGTGGACACAATGAGAAAGGACAGAGAACACAATTAGAAAGGACAGTGGACACAATGAGAAAGGACAGTGGACACAATGAGAAAGGACAGGGAACACAATGAGAAAGGACAGGGAATACAATGAGAAAGGACAGAGAACAAAATGAGAATGGACAGAGAACACAATGAGAAAGGACAGTGGACACAATGAGAAAGGACCGAGAACACAATGAGAAAGGACAGAGAACACAATGAGAAAGGACAGGGAACACAATGAGAAAGGACAGAGAACACAATGAGAAAGGACAGTGGACACAATGAGAAAGGACAGTGGACACAATGAGAAAGGACAGTGGACACAATGAGAAAGGACCGAGAACACAATGAGAAAGGACAGAGAACACAATGAGAAAGGACAGGGAACACAATGAGAAAGGACAGAGAACACAATGAGAAAGGACAGAGAACACAATGAGAAAGGACAGGCAACACAATGAGAAAGGACAGAGAACACAATGAGAAAGGACAGAGAACACAATGAGAAAGGACAGGGAATACAATGAGAAAGGACAGAGAACACAATGAGAAAGGACAGAGAACACAATGAGAAAGGACAGAGAACACAATGAGAAAGGACAGGCAACACAATGAGAAAGGACAGTGGACACAATGAGAAAGGACAGGGAATACAATGAGAAAGGACAGAGAACACAATGAGAAAGGACAGAGAACACAATGAGAAAGGACTGGCAACACAATGAGAAAGGACAGTGGACACAATGAGAAAGGACAGAGAACACAATTAGAAAGGACAGTGGACACAATGAGAAAGGACAGAGAACACAATGAGAAAGGACAGTGGACACAATGAGAAAGGACAGAGAACACAATGAGAAAGGACAGGGAACACAATGAGAAAGGACAGTGGACACAATGACAGAGGACACAATGAGAAAGGACAGAGAACACAATGAGAAAGGACAGAGAACACAATGAGAAAGGACAGTGGACACAATGAGAAAGGACAGAGAACACAATGAGAAAGGACAGGGAACACAATGAGAAAGGACAGAGAACACAATGAGAAAGGACAGGGAACACAATAAGAAAGGACAGGGAACACAATGAGAAAGGGCAGGGAACACAATGAGAAAGGACAGGGAACACAATGAGAAAGGGCAGGGAACACAATGAGAAAGGACAGTGGACACAATGAGAAAGGACAGTGGACACAAGGAGAAAGGACAGGGAACACAATGAGAAAGTTCAATGGACACAATGGGAAAGGACAGAGAACACAATGAGAAAGGACAGTGGACACAATGAGAAAGGACAGAGAACACAATGAGAAAGGACAGTGGACACAATGAGAAAGGACAGGGAACACAATGACAGAGGACACAATGAGAAAGGACAGAGAACACAATGAGAAAGGGCAGTGAACACAATGACAGAGGACACAATGAGAAAGGACAGAGAACACAATGAGAAAGGACATAGAACACAATGAGAAAGGACAGGGAACACAATGAGAAAAGACAGTGGACACAATGAGAAAGGACAGTGAACACAATGACAGAGGACACAATGAGAATCGACAGAGAACACAATGAGAAATGACAGGGAACACAACGAGAAAGGACAGGGAACACAATGAGAAAGGACAGTGAACACAACGATAAAGGACAGTGGACACAATGAGAAAGGACAATGGACACAATGGGAAAGGACAGGGAACACAATGAGAAAGGACAGTGGACACAATGAGAAAGGACAGGGAACACAACGAGAAAGGACAGTGAACACAATGAGAAAGGACAGAGAACACAATGAGGAAGCACAGTGGACTCGATGAGAAAGGACAGAGAACACAATGAGAAAGGGCAGGGAACACAATGAGAATGGACAGTGAACACAATGAGAAAGGACAGAGAACACAATGAGAAAGGACAGGGAACACAATGAGAAATGACATTGAACACAATGAGAAAGGACAGTGGACACAATGAGAAATGACAGAGAACACAATGAGAAAGGACAGTGGACACAATGAGAAAGGACAGGGAACACAATGAGAAAGGACAATGAACACAATGAGAAAGGACAGTGGACACAATGAGAAAGGACAGAGAACATAATGAGAAAGGATAGTGAACACAATGATAAAGAACAGTGGACTCGATGAGAAAGGACAGAGAAGACAATGAGAAAGGACAGGGAACACAATGAGAAAGGACAGAGGACACAATGAGGAAGGACAGTGAACACAACAAGAAAGGACAATGGACACAACGAGAAAGGACAGGGAACACAATGAGAAAGGACAGGGAACACAATGAGAAAGGACAACGGACACAATGAGAAAGGACAGAGAACACAATGAGAAAGGGCAGGGAACACAATGAGAAAGGACAGGGAACACAATGAGAAAGGACAGTGGACACAATGAGAAAGGACAGAGAACACAATGAGAAAGGACAGGGAACACAATGAGAAAGGACAGTGGACACAATGAGAAAGGACAGAGAACACAATGAGAAAGGACAGTGGACACAATGAGAAAGGAAAGAGAACACAATGAGAAAGGACAGTGGACACAATGAGAAAGGACAGAGAACACAATGAGAAAGGACAGGGAACACAATGAGAAAGGACAGTGGACACAATGAGAAAGGTCAGTGAACACAATGACAGAGGACACAATGAGAAAGGACAGAGAACACAATGAGAAATGACAGTGAACACAATGAGAAAGGACAGAGAACACAATGAGTAAGGACAGTGAACACAATGAGAAAGGACAGAGAACACAATGAGAAAGGAGAGGGAACACAATGAGAAAGGACAGAGAACACAACGAGAAAGGACAGTGGACACAATGAGAAATGACAGAGAACACAACGAGAAAGGACAGTGGACACAATGAGAAATGACAGAGAACACAACGAGAAAGTAAAGTGGACACAACGAGAAAGGACAGTGGACACAAGGATAAAGGACAGTGAACACAATGAGAAAGGACAGTGAATACAATGAGAAAGGACAGTGAACACAACGAGAAAGGACAGTGGACACAAGGATAAAGGACAGTGAACAAAATGAGAATGGACAGGGAACACAATGAGAAAGTACAGGGAACACAATGAGAAAGGACAGAGAACACAATGAGAAAGGACAGTGAACACAATGAGAATGGACAGGGAACACAATGAGAAAGTACAGGGAACACAATGAGAAAGGACAGCGAACACAATGAGAAAGGACTGAGGACACAATGAGAAAGGACAGAGAACACAATGAGAAAGGACAGGGAACACAATGAGAAAGGACAGAGAACAAAATGAGAATGGACAGAGAACACAATGAGAAAGGACAGTGGACACAATGAGAAAGGACCGAGAACACAATGAGAAAGGACAGAGAACACAATGAGAAAGGACAGGGAACACAATGAGAAAGGACAGAGAACACAATGAGAAAGGACAGTGGACACAATGAGAAAGGACAGTGGACACAATGAGAAAGGACAGTGGACACAATGAGAAAGGACCGAGAACACAATGAGAAAGGACAGAGAACACAATGAGAAAGGACAGGGAACACAATGAGAAAGGACAGAGAACACAATGAGAAAGGACAGAGAACACAATGAGAAAGGACAGGCAACACAATGAGAAAGGACAGAGAACACAATGAGAAAGGACAGAGAACACAATGAGAAAGGACAGGGAATACAATGAGAAAGGACAGAGAACACAATGAGAAAGGACAGAGAACACAATGAGAAAGGACAGAGAACACAATGAGAAAGGACAGGCAACACAATGAGAAAGGACAGTGGACACAATGAGAAAGGACAGGGAATACAATGAGAAAGGACAGAGAACACAATGAGAAAGGACAGAGAACACAATGAGAAAGGACAGGCAACACAATGAGAAAGGACAGTGGACACAATGAGAAAGGACAGAGAACACAATTAGAAAGGACAGTGGACACAATGAGAAAGGACAGAGAACACAATGAGAAAGGACAGTGGACACAATGAGAAAGGACAGAGAACACAATGAGAAAGGACAGGCAACACAATGAGAAAGGACAGTGGACACAATGAGAAAGGACAGGGAATACAATGAGAAAGGACAGAGAACACAATGAGAAAGGACAGAGAACACAATGAGAAAGGACAGGCAACACAATGAGAAAGGACAGTGGACACAATGAGAAAGGACAGAGAACACAATTAGAAAGGACAGTGGACACAATGAGAAAGGACAGTGGACACAATGAGAAAGGACAGGGAACACAATGAGAAAGGACAGGGAATACAATGAGAAAGGACAGAGAACAAAATGAGAATGGACAGAGAACACAATGAGAAAGGACAGTGGACACAATGAGAAAGGACCGAGAACACAATGAGAAAGGACAGAGAACACAATGAGAAAGGACAGGGAACACAATGAGAAAGGACAGAGAACACAATGAGAAAGGACAGTGGACACAATGAGAAAGGACAGTGGACACAATGAGAAAGGACAGTGGACACAATGAGAAAGGACCGAGAACACAATGAGAAAGGACAGAGAACACAATGAGAAAGGACAGGGAACACAATGAGAAAGGACAGAGAACACAATGAGAAAGGACAGAGAACACAATGAGAAAGGACAGGCAACACAATGAGAAAGGACAGAGAACACAATGAGAAAGGACAGAGAACACAATGAGAAAGGACAGGGAATACAATGAGAAAGGACAGAGAACACAATGAGAAAGGACAGAGAACACAATGAGAAAGGACAGAGAACACAATGAGAAAGGACAGGCAACACAATGAGAAAGGACAGTGGATACAATGAGAAAGGACAGGGAATACAATGAGAAAGGACAGAGAACACAATGAGAAAGGACAGAGAACACAATGAGAAAGGACAGGCAACACAATGAGAAAGGACAGTGGACACAATGAGAAAGGACAGAGAACACAATTAGAAAGGACAGTGGACACAATGAGAAAGGACAGAGAACACAATGAGAAAGGACAGTGGACACAATGAGAAAGGACAGAGAACACAATGAGAAAGGACAGGGAACACAATGAGAAAGGACAGTGGACACAATGACAGAGGACACAATGAGAAAGGACAGAGAACACAATGAGAAAGGACAGTGAACACAATGAGAAAGGACAATGGACACAATGAGAAAGGACAGAGAACACAATGAGAAAGGACAGGGAACACAATAAGAAAGGACAGGGAACACAATGAGAAAGGGCAGGGAACACAATGAGAAAGGACAGGGAACACAATGAGAAAGGGCAGGGAACACAATGAGAAAGGACAGTGGACACAATGAGAAAGGACAGTGGACACAAGGAGAAAGGACAGGGAACACAATGAGAAAGTTCAATGGACACAATGGGAAAGGACAGGGAACACAATGAGAAAGGACAGAGAACACAATGAGAAAGGACAGTGGACACAATGAGAAAGGACAGTGGACACAATGAGAAAGGACCGAGAACACAATGAGAAAGGACAGAGAACACAATGAGAAAGGACAGGGAACACAATGAGAAAGGACAGAGAACACAATGAGAAAGGACAGAGAACACAATGAGAAAGGACAGGCAACACAATGAGAAAGGACAGAGAACACAATGAGAAAGGACAGAGAACACAATGAGAAAGGACAGGGAATACAATGAGAAAGGACAGAGAACACAATGAGAAAGGACAGAGAACACAATGAGAAAGGACAGAGAACACAATGAGAAAGGACAGGCAACACAATGAGAAAGGACAGTGGACACAATGAGAAAGGACAGGGAATACAATGAGAAAGGACAGAGAACACAATGAGAAAGGACAGAGAACACAATGAGAAAGGACAGGCAACACAATGAGAAAGGACAGTGGACACAATGAGAAAGGACAGAGAACACAATTAGAAAGGACAGTGGACACAATGAGAAAGGACAGAGAACACAATGAGAAAGGACAGTGGACACAATGAGAAAGGACAGAGAACACAATGAGAAAGGACAGGCAACACAATGAGAAAGGACAGTGGACACAATGAGAAAGGACAGGGAATACAATGAGAAAGGACAGAGAACACAATGAGAAAGGACAGAGAACACAATGAGAAAGGACAGGCAACACAATGAGAAAGGACAGTGGACACAATGAGAAAGGACAGAGAACACAATTAGAAAGGACAGTGGACACAATGAGAAAGGACAGTGGACACAATGAGAAAGGACAGGGAACACAATGAGAAAGGACAGGGAATACAATGAGAAAGGACAGAGAACAAAATGAGAATGGACAGAGAACACAATGAGAAAGGACAGTGGACACAATGAGAAAGGACCGAGAACACAATGAGAAAGGACAGAGAACACAATGAGAAAGGACAGGGAACACAATGAGAAAGGACAGAGAACACAATGAGAAAGGACAGTGGACACAATGAGAAAGGACAGTGGACACAATGAGAAAGGACAGTGGACACAATGAGAAAGGACCGAGAACACAATGAGAAAGGACAGAGAACACAATGAGAAAGGACAGGGAACACAATGAGAAAGGACAGAGAACACAATGAGAAAGGACAGAGAACACAATGAGAAAGGACAGGCAACACAATGAGAAAGGACAGAGAACACAATGAGAAAGGACAGAGAACACAATGAGAAAGGACAGGGAATACAATGAGAAAGGACAGAGAACACAATGAGAAAGGACAGAGAACACAATGAGAAAGGACAGAGAACACAATGAGAAAGGACAGGCAACACAATGAGAAAGGACAGTGGACACAATGAGAAAGGACAGGGAATACAATGAGAAAGGACAGAGAACACAATGAGAAAGGACAGAGAACACAATGAGAAAGGACAGGCAACACAATGAGAAAGGACAGTGGACACAATGAGAAAGGACAGAGAACACAATTAGAAAGGACAGTGGACACAATGAGAAAGGACAGAGAACACAATGAGAAAGGACAGTGGACACAATGAGAAAGGACAGAGAACACAATGAGAAAGGACAGGGAACACAATGAGAAAGGACAGTGGACACAATGACAGAGGACACAATGAGAAAGGACAGAGAACACAATGAGAAAGGACAGTGAACACAATGAGAAAGGACAATGGACACAATGAGAAAGGACAGAGAACACAATGAGAAAGGACAGGGAACACAATAAGAAAGGACAGGGAACACAATGAGAAAGGGCAGGGAACACAATGAGAAAGGACAGGGAACACAATGAGAAAGGGCAGGGAACACAATGAGAAAGGACAGTGGACACAATGAGAAAGGACAGTGGACACAAGGAGAAAGGACAGGGAACACAATGAGAAAGTTCAATGGACACAATGGGAAAGGACAGAGAACACAATGAGAAAGGACAGTGGACACAATGAGAAAGGACAGAGAACACAATGAGAAAGGACAGTGGACACAATGAGAAAGGACAGGGAACACAATGACAGAGGACACAATGAGAAAGGACAGAGAACACAATGAGAAAGGGCAGTGAACACAATGACAGAGGACACAATGAGAAAGGACAGAGAACACAATGAGAAAGGACATAGAACACAATGAGAAAGGACAGTGGACACAATGAGAAAGGTCAGTGAACACAATGACAGAGGACACAATGAGAAAGGACAGAGAACACAATGAGAAATGACAGTGAACACAATGAGAAAGGACAGAGAACACAATGAGTAAGGACAGTGAACACAATGAGAAAGGACAGAGAACACAATGAGAAAGGAGAGGGAACACAATGAGAAAGGACAGAGAACACAACGAGAAAGGACAGTGGACACAATGAGAAATGACAGAGAACACAACGAGAAAGGACAGTGGACACAATGAGAAATGACAGAGAACACAACGAGAAAGTAAAGTGGACACAACGAGAAAGGACAGTGGACACAAGGATAAAGGACAGTGAACACAATGAGAAAGGACAGTGAATACAATGAGAAAGGACAGTGAACACAACGAGAAAGGACAGTGGACACAAGGATAAAGGACAGTGAACAAAATGAGAATGGACAGGGAACACAATGAGAAAGTACAGGGAACACAATGAGAAAGGACAGAGAACACAATGAGAAAGGACAGTGAACACAATGAGAATGGACAGGGAACACAATGAGAAAGTACAGGGAACACAATGAGAAAGGACAGCGAACACAATGAGAAAGGACTGAGGACACAATGAGAAAGGACAGAGAACACAATGAGAAAGGACAGGGAACACAATGAGAAAGGACAGAGAACAAAATGAGAATGGACAGAGAACACAATGAGAAAGGACAGTGGACACAATGAGAAAGGACCGAGAACACAATGAGAAAGGACAGAGAACACAATGAGAAAGGACAGGGAACACAATGAGAAAGGACAGAGAACACAATGAGAAAGGACAGTGGACACAATGAGAAAGGACAGTGGACACAATGAGAAAGGACAGTGGACACAATGAGAAAGGACCGAGAACACAATGAGAAAGGACAGAGAACACAATGAGAAAGGACAGGGAACACAATGAGAAAGGACAGAGAACACAATGAGAAAGGACAGAGAACACAATGAGAAAGGACAGGCAACACAATGAGAAAGGACAGAGAACACAATGAGAAAGGACAGAGAACACAATGAGAAAGGACAGGGAATACAATGAGAAAGGACAGAGAACACAATGAGAAAGGACAGAGAACACAATGAGAAAGGACAGAGAACACAATGAGAAAGGACAGGCAACACAATGAGAAAGGACAGTGGACACAATGAGAAAGGACAGGGAATACAATGAGAAAGGACAGAGAACACAATGAGAAAGGACAGAGAACACAATGAGAAAGGACAGGCAACACAATGAGAAAGGACAGTGGACACAATGAGAAAGGACAGAGAACACAATTAGAAAGGACAGTGGACACAATGAGAAAGGACAGAGAACACAATGAGAAAGGACAGTGGACACAATGAGAAAGGACAGAGAACACAATGAGAAAGGACAGGCAACACAATGAGAAAGGACAGTGGACACAATGAGAAAGGACAGGGAATACAATGAGAAAGGACAGAGAACACAATGAGAAAGGACAGAGAACACAATGAGAAAGGACAGGCAACACAATGAGAAAGGACAGTGGACACAATGAGAAAGGACAGAGAACACAATTAGAAAGGACAGTGGACACAATGAGAAAGGACAGTGGACACAATGAGAAAGGACAGGGAACACAATGAGAAAGGACAGGGAATACAATGAGAAAGGACAGAGAACAAAATGAGAATGGACAGAGAACACAATGAGAAAGGACAGTGGACACAATGAGAAAGGACCGAGAACACAATGAGAAAGGACAGAGAACACAATGAGAAAGGACAGGGAACACAATGAGAAAGGACAGAGAACACAATGAGAAAGGACAGTGGACACAATGAGAAAGGACAGTGGACACAATGAGAAAGGACAGTGGACACAATGAGAAAGGACCGAGAACACAATGAGAAAGGACAGAGAACACAATGAGAAAGGACAGGGAACACAATGAGAAAGGACAGAGAACACAATGAGAAAGGACAGAGAACACAATGAGAAAGGACAGGCAACACAATGAGAAAGGACAGAGAACACAATGAGAAAGGACAGAGAACACAATGAGAAAGGACAGGGAATACAATGAGAAAGGACAGAGAACACAATGAGAAAGGACAGAGAACACAATGAGAAAGGACAGAGAACACAATGAGAAAGGACAGGCAACACAATGAGAAAGGACAGTGGACACAATGAGAAAGGACAGGGAATACAATGAGAAAGGACAGAGAACACAATGAGAAAGGACAGAGAACACAATGAGAAAGGACAGGCAACACAATGAGAAAGGACAGTGGACACAATGAGAAAGGACAGAGAACACAATTAGAAAGGACAGTGGACACAATGAGAAAGGACAGAGAACACAATGAGAAAGGACAGTGGACACAATGAGAAAGGACAGAGAACACAATGAGAAAGGACAGGGAACACAATGAGAAAGGACAGTGGACACAATGACAGAGGACACAATGAGAAAGGACAGAGAACACAATGAGAAAGGACAGTGAACACAATGAGAAAGGACAATGGACACAATGAGAAAGGACAGAGAACACAATGAGAAAGGACAGGGAACACAATAAGAAAGGACAGGGAACACAATGAGAAAGGGCAGGGAACACAATGAGAAAGGACAGGGAACACAATGAGAAAGGGCAGGGAACACAATGAGAAAGGACAGTGGACACAATGAGAAAGGACAGTGGACACAAGGAGAAAGGACAGGGAACACAATGAGAAAGTTCAATGGACACAATGGGAAAGGACAGAGAACACAATGAGAAAGGACAGTGGACACAATGAGAAAGGACAGAGAACACAATGAGAAAGGACAGTGGACACAATGAGAAAGGACAGGGAACACAATGACAGAGGACACAATGAGAAAGGACAGAGAACACAATGAGAAAGGGCAGTGAACACAATGACAGAGGACACAATGAGAAAGGACAGAGAACACAATGAGAAAGGACATAGAACACAATGAGAAAGGACAGGGAACACAATGAGAAAAGACAGTGGACACAATGAGAAAGGACAGTGAACACAATGACAGAGGACACAATGAGAATCGACAGAGAACACAATGAGAAATGACAGGGAACACAACGAGAAAGGACAGGGAACACAATGAGAAAGGACAGAGAACACAATGAGAAAGGATAGTGGACACAATGAGAAAGGACAGTGAACACAACGATAAAGGACAGTGGACACAATGAGAAAGGACAATGGACACAATGGGAAAGGACAGGGAACACAATGAGAAAGGACAGTGGACACAATGAGAAAGGACAGGGAACACAACGAGAAAGGACAGTGAACACAATGAGAAAGGACAGAGAACACAATGAGGAAGCACAGTGGACTCGATGAGAAAGGACAGAGAACACAATGAGAAAGGGCAGGGAACACAATGAGAATGGACAGTGAACACAATGAGAAAGGACAGAGAACACAATGAGAAAGGACAGGGAACACAATGAGAAATGACATTGAACACAATGAGAAAGGACAGTGGACACAATGAGAAATGACAGAGAACACAATGAGAAAGGACAGTGGACACAATGAGAAAGGACAGGGAACACAATGAGAAAGGACAATGAACACAATGAGAAAGGACAGTGGACACAATGAGAAAGGACAGAGAACATAATGAGAAAGGATAGTGAACACAATGATAAAGAACAGTGGACTCGATGAGAAAGGACAGAGAAGACAATGAGAAAGGACAGGGAACACAATGAGAAAGGACAGAGGACACAATGAGGAAGGACAGTGAACACAACAAGAAAGGACAATGGACACAACGAGAAAGGACAGGGAACACAATGAGAAAGGACAGGGAACACAATGAGAAAGGACAACGGACACAATGAGAAAGGACAGAGAACACAATGAGAAAGGGCAGGGAACACAATGAGAAAGGACAGGGAACACAATGAGAAAGGACAGTGGACACAATGAGAAAGGACAGAGAACACAATGAGAAAGGACAGGGAACACAATGAGAAAGGACAGTGGACACAATGAGAAAGGACAGAGAACACAATGAGAAAGGACAGTGGACACAATGAGAAAGGAAAGAGAACACAATGAGAAAGGACAGTGGACACAATGAGAAAGGACAGAGAACACAATGAGAAAGGACAGGGAACACAATGAGAAAGGACAGTGGACACAATGAGAAAGGTCAGTGAACACAATGACAGAGGACACAATGAGAAAGGACAGAGAACACAATGAGAAATGACAGTGAACACAATGAGAAAGGACAGAGAACACAATGAGTAAGGACAGTGAACACAATGAGAAAGGACAGAGAACACAATGAGAAAGGAGAGGGAACACAATGAGAAAGGACAGAGAACACAACGAGAAAGGACAGTGGACACAATGAGAAATGACAGAGAACACAACGAGAAAGGACAGTGGACACAATGAGAAATGACAGAGAACACAACGAGAAAGTAAAGTGGACACAACGAGAAAGGACAGTGGACACAAGGATAAAGGACAGTGAACACAATGAGAAAGGACAGTGAATACAATGAGAAAGGACAGTGAACACAACGAGAAAGGACAGTGGACACAAGGATAAAGGACAGTGAACAAAATGAGAATGGACAGGGAACACAGTGAGAAAGTACAGGGAACACAATGAGAAAGGACAGAGAACACAATGAGAAAGGACAGTGAACACAATGAGAATGGACAGGGAACACAATGAGAAAGTACAGGGAACACAATGAGAAAGGACAGCGAACACAATGAGAAAGGAATGAGGATACAATGAGAAAGGACAGTGGACACAATGAGAAAGGACCGAGAACACAATGAGAAAGGACAGAGAACACAATGAGAAAGGACAGGGAACACAATGAGAAAGGACAGAGAACACAATGAGAAAGGACAGAGAACACAATGAGAAAGGACAGGCAACACAATGAGAAAGGACAGAGAACACAATGAGAAAGGACAGAGAACACAATGAGAAAGGACAGGGAATACAATGAGAAAGGACAGAGAACACAATGAGAAAGGACAGAGAACACAATGAGAAAGGACAGAGAACACAATGAGAAAGGACAGGCAACACAATGAGAAAGGACAGTGGACACAATGAGAAAGGACAGGGAATACAATGAGAAAGGACAGAGAACACAATGAGAAAGGACAGAGAACACAATGAGAAAGGACAGGCAACACAATGAGAAAGGACAGTGGACACAATGAGAAAGGACGGAGAACACAATTAGAAAGGACAGTGGACACAATGAGAAAGGACAGAGAACACAATGAGAAAGGACAGTGGACACAATGAGAAAGGACAGAGAACACAATGAGAAAGGACAGGCAACACAATGAGAAAGGACAGTGGACACAATGAGAAAGGACAGGGAATACAATGAGAAAGGACAGAGAACACAATGAGAAAGGACAGAGAACACAATGAGAAAGGACAGGCAACACAATGAGAAAGGACAGTGGACACAATGAGAAAGGACAGAGAACACAATTAGAAAGGACAGTGGACACAATGAGAAAGGACAGTGGACACAATGAGAAAGGACAGGGAACACAATGAGAAAGGACAGGGAATACAATGAGAAAGGACAGAGAACAAAATGAGAATGGACAGAGAACACAATGAGAAAGGACAGTGGACACAATGAGAAAGGACCGAGAACACAATGAGAAAGGACAGAGAACACAATGAGAAAGGACAGGGAACACAATGAGAAAGGACAGAGAACACAATGAGAAAGGACAGTGGACACAATGAGAAAGGACAGTGGACACAATGAGAAAGGACAGTGGACACAATGAGAAAGGACCGAGAACACAATGAGAAAGGACAGAGAACACAATGAGAAAGGACAGGGAACACAATGAGAAAGGACAGAGAACACAATGAGAAAGGACAGAGAACACAATGAGAAACGACAGGCAACACAATGAGAAAGGACAGAGAACACAATGAGAAAGGACAGAGAACACAATGAGAAAGGACAGGGAATACAATGAGAAAGGACAGAGAACACAATGAGAAAGGACAGAGAACACAATGAGAAAGGACAGAGAACACAATGAGAAAGGACAGGCAACACAATGAGAAAGGACAGTGGACACAATGAGAAAGGACAGGGAATACAATGAGAAAGGACAGAGAACACAATGAGAAAGGACAGAGAACACAATGAGAAAGGACTGGCAACACAATGAGAAAGGACAGTGGACACAATGAGAAAGGACAGAGAACACAATTAGAAAGGACAGTGGACACAATGAGAAAGGACAGAGAACACAATGAGAAAGGACAGTGGACACAATGAGAAAGGACAGAGAACACAATGAGAAAGGACAGGGAACACAATGAGAAAGGACAGTGGACACAATGACAGAGGACACAATGAGAAAGGACAGAGAACACAATGAGAAAGGACAGAGAACACAATGAGAAAGGACAGTGGACACAATGAGAAAGGACAGAGAACACAATGAGAAAGGACAGGGAACACAATGAGAAAGGACAGAGAACACAATGAGAAAGGACAGGGAACACAATAAGAAAGGACAGGGAACACAATGAGAAAGGGCAGGGAACACAATGAGAAAGGACAGGGAACACAATGAGAAAGGGCAGGGAACACAATGAGAAAGGACAGTGGACACAATGAGAAAGGACAGTGGACACAAGGAGAAAGGACAGGGAACACAATGAGAAAGTTCAATGGACACAATGGGAAAGGACAGAGAACACAATGAGAAAGGACAGTGGACACAATGAGAAAGGACAGAGAACACAATGAGAAAGGACAGTGGACACAATGAGAAAGGACAGGGAACACAATGACAGAGGACACAATGAGAAAGGACAGAGAACACAATGAGAAAGGGCAGTGAACACAATGACAGAGGACACAATGAGAAAGGACAGAGAACACAATGAGAAAGGACATAGAACACAATGAGAAAGGACAGGGAACACAATGAGAAAAGACAGTGGACACAATGAGAAAGGACAGTGAACACAATGACAGAGGACACAATGAGAATCGACAGAGAACACAATGAGAAATGACAGGGAACACAACGAGAAAGGACAGGGAACACAATGAGAAAGGACAGTGAACACAACGATAAAGGACAGTGGACACAATGAGAAAGGACAATGGACACAATGGGAAAGGACAGGGAACACAATGAGAAAGGACAGTGGACACAATGAGAAAGGACAGGGAACACAACGAGAAAGGACAGTGAACACAATGAGAAAGGACAGAGAACACAATGAGGAAGCACAGTGGACTCGATGAGAAAGGACAGAGAACACAATGAGAAAGGGCAGGGAACACAATGAGAATGGACAGTGAACACAATGAGAAAGGACAGAGAACACAATGAGAAAGGACAGGGAACACAATGAGAAATGACATTGAACACAATGAGAAAGGACAGTGGACACAATGAGAAATGACAGAGAACACAATGAGAAAGGACAGTGGACACAATGAGAAAGGACAGGGAACACAATGAGAAAGGACAATGAACACAATGAGAAAGGACAGTGGACACAATGAGAAAGGACAGAGAACATAATGAGAAAGGATAGTGAACACAATGATAAAGAACAGTGGACTCGATGAGAAAGGACAGAGAAGACAATGAGAAAGGACAGGGAACACAATGAGAAAGGACAGAGGACACAATGAGGAAGGACAGTGAACACAACAAGAAAGGACAATGGACACAACGAGAAAGGACAGGGAACACAATGAGAAAGGACAGGGAACACAATGAGAAAGGACAACGGACACAATGAGAAAGGACAGAGAACACAATGAGAAAGGGCAGGGAACACAATGAGAAAGGACAGGGAACACAATGAGAAAGGACAGTGGACACAATGAGAAAGGACAGAGAACACAATGAGAAAGGACAGGGAACACAATGAGAAAGGACAGTGGACACAATGAGAAAGGACAGAGAACACAATGAGAAAGGACAGTGGACACAATGAGAAAGGAAAGAGAACACAATGAGAAAGGACAGTGGACACAATGAGAAAGGACAGAGAACACAATGAGAAAGGACAGGGAACACAATGAGAAAGGACAGTGGACACAATGAGAAAGGTCAGTGAACACAATGACAGAGGACACAATGAGAAAGGACAGAGAACACAATGAGAAATGACAGTGAACACAATGAGAAAGGACAGAGAACACAATGAGTAAGGACAGTGAACACAATGAGAAAGGACAGAGAACACATTGAGAAAGGAGAGGGAACACAATGAGAAAGGACAGAGAACACAACGAGAAAGGACAGTGGACACAATGAGAAATGACAGAGAACACAACGAGAAAGGACAGTGGACACAATGAGAAATGACAGAGAACACAACGAGAAAGTAAAGTGGACACAACGAGAAAGGACAGTGGACACAAGGATAAAGGACAGTGAACAAAATGAGAAAGGACAGTGAATACAATGAGAAAGGACAGTGAACACAACGAGAAAGGACAGTGGACACAAGGATAAAGGACAGTGAACAAAATGAGAATGGACAGGGAACACAATGAGAAAGTACAGGGAACACAATGAGAAAGGACAGAGAACACAATGAGAAAGGACAGTGAACACAATGAGAATGGACAGGGAACACAATGAGAAAGTACAGGGAACACAATGAGAAAGGACAGCGAACACAATGAGAAAGGACTGAGGACACAATGAGAAAGGACAGAGAACACAATGAGAAAGGACAGGGAACACAATGAGAAAGGACAGAGAACAAAATGAGAATGGACAGGGAACACAATGAGAAAGTACAGGGAACACAATGAGAAAGGACAGAGAACACAATGAGAAAGGACAGTGAACACAATGAGAATGGACAGGGAACACAATGAGAAAGTACAGGGAACACAATGAGAAAGGACAGAGAACACAATGAGAAAGGACTGAGGACACAATGAGAAAGGACAGAGAACACAATGAGAAAGGACAGGGAACACAATGAGAAAGGACAGTGGACACAATGAGAAAGGACAGAGAACACAATGAGAAAGGACAGGGAACACAATGAGAAAGGACAGTGGACACAATGAGAAAGGACAGAGAACACAATGAGAAAGGACAGTGGACAAAATGAGAAAGGACAGAGAACACAATGAGAAAGGACAGTGGACACAATGAGAAAGGACAGAGAACACAATGAGAAAGGACAGAGAACACAATGAGAAAGGACAGTGAACACAATGAGAAAGGACAGTGGACACAATGAGAAAGGACAGTGGACACAATGAGAAAGGACAGAGAACACAATGAGAAACGACAGTGAACACAATGAGAAAGGACAGAGAACACAATGAGAAAGGACAGAGAACACAATGAGAAATGACAGTGAACACAATGAGAAAGGACAGAGAACACAATGAGAAAGGACAGAGAACACAATGAGAAATGACAGTGAACACAATGAGAAAGGACAGAGAACACAATGAGAAAGGACAGTGAACACAATGAGAAAGGACAGTGGACACAATGAGAAAGGACAGAGAACACAATGAGAAAGGACAGAGAACACAATGAGTAAGGACAGTGAACACAATGAGAAAGGACAGAGAACACAATGAGAAAGGACAGTGGACACAATGAGAAAGGTCAGTGAACACAATGACAGAGGACACAATGAGAAAGGACAGAGAACACAATGAGAAATGACAGTGAACACAATGAGAAAGGACAGAGAACACAATGAGTAAGGACAGTGAACACAATGAGAAAGGACAGAGAACACAATGAGAAAGGACAGGGAACACAATGAGAAAGGACAGGGAACACATTGAGAAAGGACAGAGAACACAATGAGAAAGGACAGTGGACACAATGAGAAATGACAGAGAACACAACGAGAAAGGACAGTGGACACAATGAGAAATGACAGAGAACACAACGAGAAAGGACAGTGGACACAATGAGAAAGGACAGAGAACACAATGAGAAAGGACAGTGGACACAATGAGAAAGGACAGTTAACACAATGAGAAAGGACAGTTAACACAATGAGAAAGGACAGTTAACACAATGAGAAAGGACAGAGAACACAATGAGAAAGGACAGTGGACACAATGAGAAAGGACAGAGAACACAATGAGAAAGGACAGTGGACACAATGAGAAAGGACAGAGAACACAATGAGAAAGGACAGTGGACACAATGAGAAAGGACAGTTAACACAATGAGAAAGGATAGTTAACACAATGAGAAAGGACAGTTAACACAATGAGAAAGGACAGTTAACACAATGAGAAAGGACAGAGAACACAATGAGAAAGGACAGTGGACACAATGAGAAAGGACAGAGAACACAATGAGAAAGGACAGTGGACACAATGAGAAAGGACAGTAAACACAATGAGAAAGGACAGGGAACATAATGAGAAAGGACAGTGGACACAATGAGAAAGGACAGGGAACACAATGAGAAAGGACAGGGAACACAATGAGAAAGGACAGTGAACACAATGAGAAAGGACAGGGAACACAATGAGAAAGGACAGGGAACATAATGAGAAAGGACAGTGGACACAATGAGAAAGGACAGGGAACACAATGAGAAAGGACAGGGAACACAATGAGAAAGGACAGTGGACACAATGAGAAAGGACAGAGAACACAATGAGAAAGGACAGTGGACACAATGAGAAAGGACAGAGAACACAATGAGAAAGGACAGGGAACATAATGAGAAAGGACAGTGGACACAATGAGAAAGGACAGGGAACACAATGAGAAAGGACAGGGAACACAATGAGAAAGGACAGTGGACACAATGAGAAAGGACAGAGAACACAATGAGAAAGGACAGTGGACACAATGAGAAAGGACAGTGGACACAATGAGAAAGGACAGTGGACACAATGAGAAAGGACAGTGAACACAATGAGAAAGGACAGGGAATACAATGAGAAAGGACAGGCAACACAATGAGAAAGGACAGTGAACACAATCAGAAAGGACAGTGGACACAATGAGAAAGGACAGTGAACACAATGAGAAAGGACAGGGAATACAATGAGAAAGGACAGTGAACACAATGAGAAAGGACAGTGAACACAATGAGAAAGGACAGTGAACACAATGAGAAAGGACAGTGAACACAACGATAAAGGACAGTGGACACAATGAGAAAGGACAATGGACACAATGGGAAAGGACAGGGAACACAATGAGAAAGGACAGTGGACACAATGAGAAAGGACAGTGAACACAATGAGAAAGGACAGAGAACACAATGAGGAAGCACAGTGGACTCGATGAGAAAGGACAGAGAACACAATGAGAAAGGGCAGGGAACACAATGAGAATGGACAGTGAACACAATGAGAAAGGACAGAGAACACAATGAGAAAGGACAGGGAACACAATGAGAAATGACATTGAACACAATGAGAAAGGACAGTGGACACAATGAGAAATGACAGAGAACACAATGAGAAAGGACAGTGGACACAATGAGAAAGGACAGGGAACACAATGAGAAAGGACAATGAACACAATGAGAAAGGACAGTGGACACAATGAGAAAGGACAGAGAACATAATGAGAAAGGATAGTGAACACAATGATAAAGAACAGTGGACTCGATGAGAAAGGACAGAGAAGACAATGAGAAAGGACAGGGAACACAATGAGAAAGGACAGAGGACACAATGAGGAAGGACAGTGAACACAACAAGAAAGGATAATGGACACAACGAGAAAGGACAGGGAACACAATGAGAAAGGACAGGGAACACAATGAGAAAGGACAATGGACACAATGAGAAAGGACAGAGAACACAATGAGAAAGGACACGGAACACAATGAGAAAGGGCAGGGAACACAATGAGAAAGGACAGGGAACACAATGAGAAAGGACAGTGGACACAATGAGAAAGGACAGAGAACACAATGAGAAAGGACAGGGAACACAATGAGAAAGGCCAGTGGACACAATGAGAAAGGACAGAGAACACAATGAGAAAGGACAGTGGACACAATGAGAAAGGAAAGAGAACACAATGAGAAAGGACAGTGGACAAATTGAGAAAGGACAGAGAACACAATGAGAAAGGACAGGGAACACAATGAGAAAGGACAGTGGACACAATGAGAAAGGTCAGTGAACACAATGACAGAGGACACAATGAGAAAGGACAGAGAACACAATGAGAAATGACAGTGAACACAATGAGAAAGGACAGAGAACACAATGAGTAAGGACAGTGAACACAATGAGAAAGGACAGAGAACACAATGAGAAAGGACAGGGAACACAATGAGAAAGGACAGAGAACACAACGAGAAAGGACAGTGGACACAATGAGAAATGACAGAGAACACAACGAGAAAGGACAGTGGACACAATGAGAAATGACAGAGAACACAACGAGAAAGTAAAGTGGACACAACGAGAAAGGACAGTGGACACAAGGATAAAGGACAGTGAACACAATGAGAAAGGACAGTGAATACAATGAGAAAGGACAGTGAACACAACGAGAAAGGACAGTGGACACAAGGATAATAGACAGTGAACAAAATGAGAATGGACAGGGAACACAATGAGAAAGTACAGGGAACACAATGAGAAAGGACAGAGAACACAATGAGAAAGGACAGTGAACACAATGAGAATGGACAGGGAACACAATGAGAAAGTACAGGGAACACAATGAGAAAGGACAGAGAACACAATGAGAAAGGACTGAGGACACAATGAGAAAGGACAGAGAACACAATGAGAAAGGACAGGGAACACAATGAGAAAGGACAGAGAACAAAATGAGAATGGACAGGGAACACAATGAGAAAGTACAGGGAACACAATGAGAAAGGACAGAGAACACAATGAGAAAGGACAGTGAACACAATGAGAATGGACAGGGAACACAATGAGAAAGTACAGGGAACACAATGAGAAAGGACAGAGAACACAATGAGAAAGGACTGAGGACACAATGAGAAAGGACAGAGAACACAATGAGAAAGGACAGGGAACACAATGAGAAAGGACCGTGGACACAATGAGAAAGGACAGAGAACACAATGAGAAAGGACAGGGAACACAATGAGAAAGGACAGTGGACACAATGAGAAAGGACAGAGAACACAATGAGAAAGGACAGTGGACACAATGAGAAAGGACAGAGAACACAATGAGAAAGGACAGTGGACACAATGAGAAAGGACAGAGAACACAATGAGAAAGGACAGAGAACACAATGAGAAAGGACAGTGAACACAATGAGAAAGGACAGTGGACACAATGAGAAAGGACAGTGGACACAATGAGAAAGGACAGAGAACACAATGAGAAATGACAGTGAACACAATGAGAAAGGACAGAGAACACAATGAGAAAGGACAGAGAACACAATGAGAAATGACAGTGAACACAATGAGAAAGGACAGAGAACACAATGAGAAAGGACAGAGAACACAATGAGAAATGACAGTGAACACAATGAGAAAGGACAGAGAACACAATGAGAAAGGACAGTGAACACAATGAGAAAGGACAGTGGACACAATGAGAAAGGACAGAGAACACAATGAGAAAGGACAGAGAACACAATGAGAAAGGACAGAGAACACAATGAGAAAGGACAGTGGACACAATGAGAAAGGACAGAGAACACAATGAGAAAGGACAGTGGACACAATGAGAAAGGACAGTAAACACAATGAGAAAGGACAGGGAACATAATGAGAAAGGACAGTGGACACAATGAGAAAGGACAGGGAACACAATGAGAAAGGACAGGGAACACAATGAGAAAGGACAGTGAACACAATGAGAAAGGACAGGGAACACAATGAGAAAGGACAGGGAACATAATGAGAAAGGACAGTGGACATAATGAGAAAGGACAGGGAACACAATGAGAAAGGACAGGGAACACAATGAGAAAGGACAGTGGACACAATGAGAAAGGACAGAGAACACAATGAGAAAGGACAGTGGACACAATGAGAAAGGACAGTGGACACAATGAGAAAGGACAGTGGACACAATGAGAAAGGACAGTGAACACAATGAGAAAGGACAGGGAATACAATGAGAAAGGACAGGCAACACAATGAGAAAGGACAGTGAACACAATCAGAAAGGACAGTGGACACAATGAGAAAGGACAGTGAACACAATGAGAAAGGACAGGGAATACAATGAGAAAGGACAGTGAACACAATGAGAAAGGACAGTGAACACAATGAGAAAGGACAGTGAACACAATGAGAAAGGACAGTGAACACAACGATAAAGGACAGTGGACACAATGAGAAAGGACAATGGACACAATGGGAAAGGACAGGGAACACAATGAGAAAGGACAGTGGACACAATGAGAAAGGACAGTGAACACAATGAGAAAGGACAGAGAACACAATGAGGAAGCACAGTGGACTCGATGAGAAAGGACAGAGAACACAATGAGAAAGGGCAGGGAACACAATGAGAATGGACAGTGAACACAATGAGAAAGGACAGAGAACACAATGAGAAAGGACAGGGAACACAATGAGAAATGACATTGAACACAATGAGAAAGGACAGTGGACACAATGAGAAATGACAGAGAACACAATGAGAAAGGACAGTGGACACAATGAGAAAGGACAGGGAACACAATGAGAAAGGACAATGAACACAATGAGAAAGGACAGTGGACACAATGAGAAAGGACAGAGAACATAATGAGAAAGGATAGTGAACACAATGATAAAGAACAGTGGACTCGATGAGAAAGGACAGAGAAGACAATGAGAAAGGACAGGGAACACAATGAGAAAGGACAGAGGACACAATGAGGAAGGACAGTGAACACAACAAGAAAGGATAATGGACACAACGAGAAAGGACAGGGAACACAATGAGAAAGGACAGGGAACACAATGAGAAAGGACAATGGACACAATGAGAAAGGACAGAGAACACAATGAGAAAGGACACGGAACACAATGAGAAAGGGCAGGGAACACAATGAGAAAGGACAGGGAACACAATGAGAAAGGACAGTGGACACAATGAGAAAGGACAGAGAACACAATGAGAAAGGACAGGGAACACAATGAGAAAGGCCAGTGGACACAATGAGAAAGGACAGAGAACACAATGAGAAAGGACAGTGGACACAATGAGAAAGGAAAGAGAACACAATGAGAAAGGACAGTGGACAAATTGAGAAAGGACAGAGAACACAATGAGAAAGGACAGGGAACACAATGAGAAAGGACAGTGGACACAATGAGAAAGGTCAGTGAACACAATGACAGAGGACACAATGAGAAAGGACAGAGAACACAATGAGAAATGACAGTGAACACAATGAGAAAGGACAGAGAACACAATGAGTAAGGACAGTGAACACAATGAGAAAGGACAGAGAACACAATGAGAAAGGACAGGGAACACAATGAGAAAGGACAGAGAACACAACGAGAAAGGACAGTGGACACAATGAGAAATGACAGAGAACACAACGAGAAAGGACAGTGGACACAATGAGAAATGACAGAGAACACAACGAGAAAGTAAAGTGGACACAACGAGAAAGGACAGTGGACACAAGGATAAAGGACAGTGAACACAATGAGAAAGGACAGTGAATACAATGAGAAAGGACAGTGAACACAACGAGAAAGGACAGTGGACACAAGGATAATAGACAGTGAACAAAATGAGAATGGACAGGGAACACAATGAGAAAGTACAGGGAACACAATGAGAAAGGACAGAGAACACAATGAGAAAGGACAGTGAACACAATGAGAATGGACAGGGAACACAATGAGAAAGTACAGGGAACACAATGAGAAAGGACAGAGAACACAATGAGAAAGGACTGAGGACACAATGAGAAAGGACAGAGAACACAATGAGAAAGGACAGGGAACACAATGAGAAAGGACAGAGAACAAAATGAGAATGGACAGGGAACACAATGAGAAAGTACAGGGAACACAATGAGAAAGGACAGAGAACACAATGAGAAAGGACAGTGAACACAATGAGAATGGACAGGGAACACAATGAGAAAGTACAGGGAACACAATGAGAAAGGACAGAGAACACAATGAGAAAGGACTGAGGACACAATGAGAAAGGACAGAGAACACAATGAGAAAGGACAGGGAACACAATGAGAAAGGACCGTGGACACAATGAGAAAGGACAGAGAACACAATGAGAAAGGACAGGGAACACAATGAGAAAGGACAGTGGACACAATGAGAAAGGACAGAGAACACAATGAGAAAGGACAGTGGACACAATGAGAAAGGACAGAGAACACAATGAGAAAGGACAGTGGACACAATGAGAAAGGACAGAGAACACAATGAGAAAGGACAGAGAACACAATGAGAAAGGACAGTGAACACAATGAGAAAGGACAGTGGACACAATGAGAAAGGACAGTGGACACAATGAGAAAGGACAGAGAACACAATGAGAAATGACAGTGAACACAATGAGAAAGGACAGAGAACACAATGAGAAAGGACAGAGAACACAATGAGAAATGACAGTGAACACAATGAGAAAGGACAGAGAACACAATGAGAAAGGACAGAGAACACAATGAGAAATGACAGTGAACACAATGAGAAAGGACAGAGAACACAATGAGAAAGGACAGTGAACACAATGAGAAAGGACAGTGGACACAATGAGAAAGGACAGAGAACACAATGAGAAAGGACAGAGAACACAATGAGTAAGGACAGTGAACACTATGAGAAAGGACAGAGAACACAATGAGAAAGGACAGTGGACACAATGAGAAAGGACAGAGAACACAATGAGAAAGGACAGGGAACACAATGAGAAAGGACAGGGAACACAATGAGAAAGGACAGAGAACACAACGAGAAAGGACAGTGGACACAATGAGAAATGACAGAGAACACAACGAGAAAGGACAGTGGACACAATGAGAAATGACAGAGAACACAACGAGAAAGGACAGTGGACACAATGAGAAAGGACAGAGAACACAATGAGAAAGGACAGTGGACACAATGAGAAAGGACAGTTAACACAATGAGAAAGGACAGTGGACACAATGAGAAAGGACAGTTAACACAATGAGAAAGGACAGTTAACACAATGAGAAAGGACAGAGAACACAATGAGAAAGGACAGTGGACACAATGAGAAAGGACAGAGAACACAATGAGAAAGGACAGTGGACACAATGAGAAAGGACAGAGAACACAATGAGAAAGGACAGTTAACACAATGAGAAAGGACAGTTAACACAATGAGAAAGGACAGTTAACACAATGAGAAAGGACAGAGAACACAATGAGAAAGGACAGTGGACACAATGAGAAAGGACAGAGAACACAATGAGAAAGGACAGTGGACACAATGAGAAAGGACAGAGAACACAATGAGAAAGGACAGTGGACACAATGAGAAAGGACAGTTAACACAATGAGAAAGGACAGTTAACACAATGAGAAAGGACAGTTAACACAATGAGAAAGGACAGTTAACACAATGAGAAAGGACAGAGAACACAATGAGAAAGGACAGTGGACACAATGAGAAAGGACAGTGAACACAATGAGAAAGGACAGGGAACATAATGAGAAAGGACAGTGGACACAATGAGAAAGGACAGGGAACACAATGAGAAAGGACAGTGAACACAATGAGAAAGGACAGGGAACACAATGAGAAAGGACAGGGAACATAATGAGAAAGGACAGTGGACACAATGAGAAAGGACAGGGAACACAATGAGAAAGGACAGGGAACACAATGAGAAAGGACAGGGAATACAATGAGAAAGGACAGTGAACACAATGAGAAAGGACAGTGAACACAATGAGAAAGGACAGTGAACACAATCAGAAAGGACAGTGGACACAATGAGAAAGGACAGTGAACACAATGAGAAAGGACAGTGAACACAATGAGAAAGGACAGTGGACACAATGAGGAAGGACAGTGAACACAATGAGAAAGGACAGTGGACACAATGAGAAAGGACAGTGAACACAATGAGAAAGGACAGGGAATACAATGAGAAAGGACAGTGAACACAATGAGAAAGGACAGTGAACACAATGAGAAAGGACAGTGAACACAATCAGAAAGGACAGGGAACACAATGAGAAAGGACAGTGGACACAATGAGAAAGGACAGTGAACACAATGAGAAAGGACAGTGAACACAATGAGAAAGGACAGTGAACACAATGAGAAAGGACAGTGAACACAATCAGAAAGGACAGGGAACACAATGAGAAAGGACAGTGGACACAATGAGAAAGGACAGTGAACACAATGAGAAAGGACAGTGAACACAATGAGAAAGGACAGTGAACACAATGAGAAAGGACAGTGAACACAATCAGAAAGGACAGGGAACACAATGAGAAAGGACAGTGGACACAATGAGAAAGGACAGAGAACACAATGAGAAAGGACAGTGAACACAATCAGAAAGGACAGGGAACACAATGAGAAAGGACAGTGGACACAATGAGAAAGGACAGTGAACACAATGAGAAAGGACAGAGAACACAATGAGAAAGGACAGTGAACACAATGAGAAAGGACAGAGAACTCAATGAGAAAGGACAGAGAACACAATGAGAAAGGACAGAGAACACAATGAGAAAGGACAGTGAACACAATGAGAAAGGACAGAGAACACAATGAGAAAGGACAGAGAACACAATGAGAAAGGACAGAGAACACAATGAGAAAGGACAGTGAACACAATGAGAAAGGACAGAGAACACAATGAGAAAGGACAGTGAACACAATGAGAAAGGACAGAGAACACAATGAGAAAGGACAGTGAACACAATGAGAAAGGACAGAGAACACAATGAGAAAGGACAGAGAACACAATGAGAAAGGACAGTGAACACAATGAGAAAGGACAGAGAACACAATGAGAAAGGACAGTGAACACAATGAGAAAGGACAGAGAACACAATGAGAAAGGACAGAGAACCCAATGAGAAAGGACAGTGAACACAATGAGAAAGGACAGTGAACACAATGAGAAAGGACAGTGAACACAATGAGAAAGGACAGGGAACACAATGAGAAAGGACAGGGAACACAATGAGAAAGGACAGTGAACACAATGAGAAAGGACAGGGAACACAATGAGAAAGGACAGGGAACATAATGAGAAAGGACAGTGGACACAATGAGAAAGGACAGGGAACACAATGAGAAAGGACAGGGAACACAATGAGAAAGGACAGGGAATACAATGAGAAAGGACAGTGAACACAATGAGAAAGGACAGTGAACACAATGAGAAAGGACAGTGAACACAATCAGAAAGGACAGTGAACACAATGAGAAAGGACAGTGAACACAATGAGAAAGGACAGTGGACACAATGAGAAAGGACAGTGAACACAATGAGAAAGGACAGTGGACACAATGAGAAAGGACAGTGAACACAATGAGAAAGGACAGGGAATACAATGAGAAAGGACAGTGAACACAATGAGAAAGGACAGTGAACACAATGAGAAAGGACAGTGAACACAATCAGAAAGGACAGGGAACACAATGAGAAAGGACAGTGGACACAATGAAAAAGGACAGTGAACACAATGAGAAAGGACAGTGAACACAATGAGAAAGGACAGTGAACACAATGAGAAAGGACAGTGAACACAATCAGAAAGGACAGGGAACACAATGAGAAAGGACAGTGGACACAATGAGAAAGGACAGTGAACACAATGAGAAAGGACAGTGAACACAATGAGAAAGGACAGTGAACACAATCAGAAAGGACAGGGAACACAATGAGAAAGGACAGTGGACACAATGAGAAAGGACAGAGAACACAATGAGAAAGGACAGTGAACACAATCAGAAAGGACAGGGAACACAATGAGAAAGGACAGTGGACACAATGAGAAAGGACAGTGAACACAATGAGAAAGGACAGAGAACACAATGAGAAAGGACAGTGAACACAATGAGAAAGGACAGAGAACTCAATGAGAAAGGACAGAGAACACAATGAGAAAGGACAGTGAACACAATGAGAAAGGACAGAGAACACAATGAGAAAGGACAGTGAACACAATGAGAAAGGACAGAGAACACAATGAGAAAGGACAGAGAACACAATGAGAAAGGACAGAGAACACAATGAGAAAGGACAGTGAACACAATGAGAAAGGACAGAGAACACAATGAGAAAGGACAGTGAACACAATGAGAAAGGACAGAGAACACAATGAGAAAGGACAGTGAACACAATGAGAAAGGACAGAGAACACAATGAGAAAGGACAGAGAACACAATGAGAAAGGACAGTGAACACAATGAGAAAGGACAGTGAACACAATGAGAAAGGACAGTGAACACAATGAGAAAGGACAGTGAACACAATCAGAAAGGACAGGGAACACAATGAGAAAGGACAGTGGACACAATGAGAAAGGACAGAGAACACAATGAGAAAGGACAGTGAACACAATCAGAAAGGACAGGGAACACAATGAGAAAGGACAGTGGACACAATGAGAAAGGACAGTGAACACAATGAGAAAGGACAGAGAACACAATGAGAAAGGACAGTGAACACAATGAGAAAGGACAGAGAACTCAATGAGAAAGGACAGAGAACACAATGAGAAAGGACAGAGAACACAATGAGAAAGGACAGTGAACACAATGAGAAAGGACAGAGAACACAATGAGAAAGGACAGAGAACACAATGAGAAAGGACACAGAACACAATGAGAAAGGACAGTGAACACAATGAGAAAGGACAGAGAACACAATGAGAAAGGACAGTGAACACAATGAGAAAGGACAGAGAACACAATGAGAAAGGACAGTGAACACAATGAGAAAGGACAGAGAACACAATGAGAAAGGACAGAGAACACAATGAGAAAGGACAGTGAACACAATGAGAAAGGACAGAGAACACAATGAGAAAGGACAGTGAACACAATGAGAAAGGACAGAGAACACAATGAGAAAGGACAGAGAACACAATGAGAAAGGACAGTGAACACAATGAGAAAGGACAGTGAACACAATGAGAAAGGACAGTGAACACAATGAGAAAGGACAGGGAACACAATGAGAAAGGACAGGGAACACAATGAGAAAGGACAGTGAACACAATGAGAAAGGACAGGGAACACAATGAGAAAGGACAGGGAACATAATGAGAAAGGACAGTGGACACAATGAGAAAGGACAGGGAACACAATGAGAAAGGACAGGGAACACAATGAGAAAGGACAGGGAATACAATGAGAAAGGACAGTGAACACAATGAGAAAGGACAGTGAACACAATGAGAAAGGACAGTGAACACAAGCAGAAAGGACAGTGAACACAATGAGAAAGGACAGTGAACACAATGAGAAAGGACAGTGGACACAATGAGAAAGGACAGTGAACACAATGAGAAAGGACAGTGGACACAATGAGAAAGGACAGTGAACACAATGAGAAAGGACAGGGAATACAATGAGAAAGGACAGTGAACACAATGAGAAAGGACAGTGAACACAATGAGAAAGGACAGTGAACACAATCAGAAAGGACAGGGAACACAATGAGAAAGGACAGTGGACACAATGAGAAAGGACAGTGAACACAATGAGAAAGGACAGTGAACACAATGAGAAAGGACAGTGAACACAATGAGAAAGGACAGTGAACACAATCAGAAAGGACAGGGAACACAATGAGAAAGGACAGTGGACACAATGAGAAAGGACAGTGAACACAATGAGAAAGGACAGTGAACACAATGAGAAAGGACAGTGAACACAATCAGAAAGGACAGGGAACACAATGAGAAAGGACAGTGGACACAATGAGAAAGGACAGAGAACACAATGAGAAAGGACAGTGAACACAATCAGAAAGGACAGGGAACACAATGAGAAAGGACAGTGGACACAATGAGAAAGGACAGTGAACACAATGAGAAAGGACAGAGAACACAATGAGAAAGGACAGTGAACACAATGAGAAAGGACAGAGAACTCAATGAGAAAGGACAGAGAACACAATGAGAAAGGACAGTGAACACAATGAGAAAGGACAGAGAACACAATGAGAAAGGACAGTGAACACAATGAGAAAGGACAGAGAACACAATGAGAAAGGACAGAGAACACAATGAGAAAGGACAGAGAACACAATGAGAAAGGACAGTGAACACAATGAGAAAGGACAGAGAACACAATGAGAAAGGACAGTGAACACAATGAGAAAGGACAGAGAACACAATGAGAAAGGACAGAGAACACAATGAGAAAGGACAGGGAACACAATGAGAAAGGACAGTGAATACAATAAGAGAGGACAGAGAACACAATGAGAAAGGACAGTGGACACAATAAGAAAGGACAGAAAACACAATGAGAAAGGACAGTGAACACAATGAGAAAGGACAGAGAACACAATGAGAAAGGACAGGGAACACAATGAGAAAGGACAGTGAATACAATAAGAGAGGACAGAGAACACAATGAGAAAGGACAGTGAACACAATGAGAAAGGACAGAGAACACAATGAGAAAGGACAGTGAACACAATGAGAAAGGACAGAGAACACAATGAGAAAGGACAGAGAACACAATGAGAAAGGACAGTGAACACAATGAGAAAGGACAGTGAACACAATGAGAAAGGACAGAGAACACAATGAGAAAGGACAGTGAACACAATGAGAAAGGACAGGGAACACAATGAGAAAGGACAGAGAACACAATGAGAAAGGACAGTGGACACAATGAGAAAGGACAGGGAACACAATGAGAAAGGACAGTTAACTCAATGAGAAAGGACAGAGAACACAATGAGAAAGGACAGAGAACACAATGAGAAAGGACAGTGAACACAATGAGAAAGGACAGAGAACACAATGAGAAAGGACAGTGGACACAATGAGAAAGGACAGAGAACACAATGAGAAAGGACAGAGAACACAATGAGAAAGGACAGTGAACACAATGAGAAAGGACAGAGAACACAATGAGAAAGGACAGTGAACACAATGAGAAAGGACAGAGAACACAATGAGAAAGGACAGAGAACACAATGAGAAAGGACAGTGAACACAATGAGAAAGGACAGAGAACACAATGAGAAAGGACAGTGAACACAATGAGAAAGGACAGAGAACACAATGAGAAAGGACAGAGAACACAATGAGAAAGGACAGTGAACACAATGAGAAAGGACAGAGAACACAATGAGAAAGGACAGTGAACACAATGAGAAAGGACAGGGAACACAATGAGAAAGGACAGAGAACACAATGAGAAAGGACAGTGGACACAATGAGAAAGGACAGGGAACACAATGAGAAAGGACAGTTAACTCAATGAGAAAGGACAGAGAACACAATGAGAAAGGACAGAGAACACAATGAGAAAGGACAGTGAACACAATGAGAAAGGACAGAGAACACAATGAGAAAGGACAGTGGACACAATGAGAAAGGACAGAGAACACAATGAGAAAGGACAGTGGACACAATGAGAAAGGACAGGGAACACAATGAGAAAGGACAGTTAACTCAATGAGAAAGGACAGTTAACTCAATGAGAAAGGACAGTTAACTCAATGAGAAAGGACAGAGAACACAATGAGAAGAAACAGTGATATAAGACACAAGAAAAGGATGGTGCATTAACTGAGATAGGCCAGTTCACTCACTGAGACAGGACAGAGCATTCATTCAGAAAGGACAGTGCTGTCAGTCACCGAGAAACGACAGTGTGCTCACTGAGAAATTACAGTTCCCTCGGATGCTGAGAATGAACAGTGCCCTGAGACACTGAGAATGGACAGTGCATTCACTCAGAAAGGACAGTGCAATCACTGACAAAAGGATTATGCCCTCCGACACTTAGAAAGGACGGTGTCCTCATTGAGAAAGGACAGTGACTTCAGACACCGGAACAGAACTGTACACTCACGGAGAATGGGCAGTGTTCCCAGACACAGAGAAAGGACAGAGCACTCTAATACTGAGAAATTACCTTTGCCTCTGATACTGAAAAAGGACAGTGACCTCAGACACTGGAACAGGACCCTACACTCACTGAGAAATGACAGTGTACTCACTGAGACAGAACAGTACATTCACTGAGAAAGGTCAGTGCCCTCACACCCTTAGAAAGGACAGTGCAATCACTGAGAAAGGACAGTGTGCACAGACACTGAGAGAGGACAGTACATTCACTGAGAAAGAACAGTAAACTCCCTGAGAAAGGAAAGTCTACTCACTGAGAAGGGAAAATGCTCCCAGAAACTGAGAAAGGACAGAGCACTCTGATACTGAGAAAGGACAGTGCCCTCAGACAGTGAGAAAGGACAGTGTACTCACTGAGAAAGGATAGTGACCTTTCAGACCCTACACTCACTGAGAATGGAGAATGTACTCACTGAGAAATGACAATACACTCACTGAGACGGGGGAGTGCTGTCACTGAGAATCGACAGTGCCTTCAGATTCTGAAAAATGGCAGTGCCCTCAGACACTGAGAAAGAACAGTGTACTCACTGAGACAGATCAGTGCATTCACTGAGAAAGGTCAGTGGGGTCAGACGCTGAAAAAGGACAGTGCCCTCAGACCCTGAGAATGGTCAGTGCAATCACTGAAAAAGGACAGTAACCACAGTCACCGGAAAAGGATAGCGCATTCAGTGAGAATGGACAGTGCCATCAGGCACTGAGAAAGGATAGCGCGTTCAGTGAGAATGGACAGTGCCATCAGGCACTGAGAAAGGATAGCGCGTTCAGTGAGAATGGACAGTGCTCTCAGATGCTAGAAAGTACAGTGCACTCACAGAGAAAAGACAGTGACCACAGATACCGGAAAAGGACAGTGCACTCACTGAGAAAGGACAGCGCACTCACTGAGAAAGGACAGCGCACTCACTGAGAAAGGACAGCGCACTCACTGAGAAAGGACAGCGCTCTCACTGAGAAAGGACAGCGCACTCACTGAGAAAGGACAGCGCTCTCACTGAGAATGGACAGCGCACTCACTGAGAAAGGACAGCGCACTCACTGAGAAAGGACAGCGCTCTCACTGAGAAAGGACAGCGCACTCACTGAGAATGGACAGCGCACTCACTGAGAATGGACAGTGCACTCACTGAGGAAGGACAGCGCACTCACTGAGAAAGGACAGCGCACTCACTGAGAATGGACAGCGCTCTCACTGAGAATGGACAGCGCCCTCACTGAGAAAGGACAGCGCACTCACTGAGAAAGGACAGTGCACTCACTGAGAAAGGACAGCGCACTCACTGAGAATGGACAGCGCTCTCACTGAGAATGGACAGCGCCCTCACTGAGAAAGGACAGCGCACTCACTGAGAAAGGACAGCGCACTCACTGAAAAAGGACAGCGCACTCACTGAGAATGGACAGCGCACTCACTGAGAAAGGACAGTGCACTCACTGAGACAGAACAGTGAACCCACTGAGAAAGGAGGGAGTGGCCCATAAAAAGGCAGGAGTCGGAGGCCCGAGGGCAGCTAAGGTGGTGGAGCAGAGGAGAGGGAGCGGCCCATAGGAAGGCGGGAGTCGGAGGCCCGAGGGCAGCTGAGGTGGTGGAGTGGAGGAGAGGGAGCGGCCCATAGGAAGGGGGGAGTCGGAGGCCCGAGGGCAGCTGAGGTGGTGGAGTGGAGGAGAGGGAGCGGCCCATAGGAAGGCAGGAGTCAGAGGCCCGAGGGCAGCTGAGGTGGTGGAGTGGAGGAGAGGGAGCGGCCCATAGGAAGGGGGGAGTGGGAGGCCCGAGTGGAGGAGAGGGAGCGGCCCATAGGAAGGCGGGAGTCGGAGGCCCGAGTGGAGGAGAGGGGAGCAGCCCATAGGAAGGGGGGAGTCGGAGGCCCGAGTGGAGGAGAGGGAGCGGCCCATAGGAAGGGGGGAGTCGGAGGCCCGAGTGGGAATTCTAGGACGCTTCCCGTGTCCTGGACAACCACAGGTGCAGGACGTGTCGTCAACTGGAGGAGCTCGAGCTCCGGGTTTCGGACCTTGAGCAGCAGCTGGTGTCACTGCAGTTCATCCGCGAGGCTGAGAGTTTCATGGATAGCACGTTTCAGGAGGTGGTCAGCCCACAGCTTAAGAGAGTGCAGGCAGAGAGGGACTGGGTGACTGCTAGACAGACAAGGAGGATCAGGCAGGTAATGCAGGAGTCCCCTGAGGGCATCTCACTCTCTAACCGGTACTGGTGAGGGAGTGGGTTCCTGTGCGGAATGCAGCCAAAGCCTAGGCCACAGCACCATGGGTGGCTCAGCTATACAGAGGGGGAGGAGTAAGGTCAGGAGAGCAATAGTGATAGGTTATTCTATAGTTCAGGGAGCAGACAGGCGTGTCTGCGGCCGCAGATGTGATTCCAGGATGGTATGTTGCCTCGCTGGTGCCAGGGTCAAGGATGTCACTGAGCAGCTGCAGAACATTCTTGAGGGAGAGGGTGAACAGCCAGAGGTCATGGTCCATATCGGTACCAACAACATAGGTAGAAAGAGGGATGAGGTCCTGCAGGCAGATTTTATGGAGTTAGGAAAGAGATTAACAAGCAGGACCTCAAAGGTAGGAATCTCTGGATTACTCCCTGTGCCATGCACTACTGAGTATAGAAATAGGAGGATAGAGCAGATGACTGTATGGCTGGAGAGATGGTGCAGGAGGGAGGGCTTTAGATTCCTGGGGCATTGCGACCAGTTCTGGGGGAGGTTGGACCTGTACAAGCCGGACTGGTTGCACCTCAACAGGGCCGGGACCAATATCCTCGCGGGGAAGTTTGCTAGTGCTGTTGGGGAGGGTTTAAATTAGCTTGGCAGGGGGATGGGAACCTGAGCGTAGATTCAGAAGGAAGAAAAGCAGAGGTGGAAATGGAAGGCAGAAAATTAGTAAATGAGTTTGGAAGGCAGAGGAAACAAAGGTTAGAAAATAGACAACAAAGGAGTTTGTCAGTGCTTAATGGTATATACCTCAATGCAAGGAGTATAGTGAAGAAGGCAGATGAGTTAAGGGCACAGATAGACACGTTGCAGTGTGATATCATCGCTATTACTGAAACATGGTTTAAACAGGGGCTGGAATGGCAGCTCAACATTCCTGGTTACAGGGTTTTCAGACGAGATAGAGACGGGGATAAAAAAGGAGGAAGCAGTGGCAATATTGTTTAAAGAAATAATTGCAGCTGTGTGAAGGGATGATATGTTGGAAGGATCATCAAATGAGGCCATATGGGTTGAGCTAAAGAACAAAAAATGGGCAATCACACTGCTGGGAGTGTACTATAGACCCCCAAACAGTCAGAGGGAGATAGAAGAGCAAATATGTAGGCAAATTTCTGAGAAGGCAAAAACAATAGGGCAGTGATAGTCGGGGATTTCAACCACCCTAATATTAACTGGGATACAATCAGTGTAAAGGGTATAGAGGGCACAGAATTCTTAAATTGCATTCAGGAGAACTTTTTTAGCCAGTGCGTAGCAAGCCCATCTTCAGCCAGAAGTGCCGAGTGGATGATCCATCTCGGCCTCCTCCCGATATCCCCACCATCACAGAAGCCTGTCTTCAGCCAATTCGATTCACTCCACGTGATATCAAGAAACGGCTGAGTGCACTGGATACAGCAAAGGCTATGGGCCCCGACAACATCCCGGCTGTAGTGCTGAAGACTTGTGCTCCAGAACTAGCTGTGCCTCTACCCAAACTGTTCCAGTACAGCTTCAACACTGGCATCTACCCGACAATGTGGAAAATTGCCCAGGTATGTCCTGTCCACAAAAAGCAGGATAAATCCAATCCGGCCAATTACCGCCCCATCAGTCTACTCTCAATCATCAGCAAAGTGATGGAAGGTGTTGTCGACAGTGCTATCAAGCGGCACTTACTCACCAATAACCTGCTCACCAATGCTCCAGATCTCGTTACAGCCTTGGTCCAAACATAGACAAAAGAGCTGAATTCCAGAGGTGAGGTGAAAGTGACTGCCCTTGACATCAAGGCAGCATTTGACCGAGTGTGGCACCAAGGAGCCCGAGTAAAATTGAAGTCAATGGGAATCAGGGGGAAAACTCTCCAGTGGCTGGCGTCATATCTAGCACAAAGGAAGATGGTAATGGATGTTGGAGGCCAATCATCTCAGCCCCAGGACATTGCTGCAGGAGTTCCTCAGGGCAGTGTCCTAGGCCCAACCATCTTCAGCTGCTTCATCAATGACCTTCCCTCCATCATAAGGTCAGAAATGGGGATGTTCGCTGATGATTGCACAGTGTTCAGTTCCATTCACAACCCCTCAAATAATGAAGCAGTCCGAGCCCGCATGCAGCAAGACCTGGACAACATCCAGGCTTGGGCTGATAAGTGGCAGGTAACATTTGCGCCAGACAAGTGCCAGGCAATGACCATCTCCAACAAGAGAGAGTCTAACCACCTCCCCTTGACATTCAATGGCATTACCATCGCCGAATCCCCCACCATCAACATCCTGGGGATCACCATTGACCAGAAACTTAACTGGACCAGCCATATAAATACTGTGGCTACAAGAGCAGGTCAGAGGTTGGGTATTCTGTCTCGAGTGACTCACCTCCTTACTCCCCAAAGCCTTTCCACCATCTACAAGGCACAAGTCAGGAGTGTGATGGAATACTCTCCACTTGGCTGGACAGTTCATTCACGGAGAAAGGATGATTTACTCACTGAGAAAGGACAGTGCGCTCTAACACTGAGAAAGGACAGTACACTCACTGAGAAAAGAAAAGCTCACTCTTTGATAAAGGACAGTGCACTCAGACACTGAGAAAGAACATAGCTCTCGAAGAGAAAGGACAGCGCACTCACTGAGAAAGGACAGTTCATTCATGGAAAAAGGATAATTTACTCACTGAGAAAGAACAGTGCCAAAAGACACTGAGAATGGACAGTTCACTCAATCAGAATGGACAGTTCACTAACTGAGAAAGCACAGTGCACTCACTGAGAAAGGACAGTGCAGTCACTGAGAATGGACAGTGCCGTCAGACACTGATAAAGGACAGTGCATTCACTGAAAAATGGCAATACATGCACTTAGAAAGGGCAGTACATTTCGCTGAGGAAGAGCAGTTCACTCACTGAGAAAGGACATTTCACTCACTGAGGAAGAGTAGTTCAATCATTGAGAAAGGAAAGTTCACTCACTGAGGAAGAGTAGTTCAATCATTGAGAAAGGAGAGTTCACTCACTGAGGAAGAGTAGTTCAATCATTGAGAAAGGAGAGTTCACTCACTGAGGAAGAGTAGTTCAATCATTGAGAAAGGAAAGTGAGCTAAGAAAATGAGAAAGGCAGTACTCTCACTGAGAAAGGACAGTTCAATTACTGAGAAAGGGCAGTTCACTCAATGACAAAGAACAACGCACTCTTTGAGAAAGGAGAGTGCACTCAGACACTGAGAAAGGACAGTGCTCTCAATGAGAAAGGGCGGCTCACTCAGTGAGAAAGGACAGTTCACCCACTGAGGAAGAGCTGTTTACTCACTAACAAAGGACAGTTCGCACACTGAGAAAGGACAGTGCCATGAAAAAGTGATAAAGTACATTGCCCTCAGACACTGAGAGAGGGCACTGCACTTACTGAGAATTGACAGTGCCCTCAGAAACTAAGAAAGGGCAGCACACTCACTGAGAAAAAACAGTGCATTCACTAAGAAAGGACAGTGCCCTCATACTGAGAAAGGATAGTGCACTCACTGAGAAAGGACAGCGCACTCACTGAGAAAGGACAGTTCATTCACTGAGAAAGGACAGTTCACTCACTGAGAAAGGACAGTTCACTCACTGAGAAAGGACAGTTCACTCACTGAGAAAGGACAGTTCACTCACTGAGAAAGGACAGTTCACTCACTGAGAAAGGACAGTTCATTCACTGAGAAAGGACAGTTCACTCACTGAGAAAGGACAGTTCACTCACTGAGAAAGGACAGTTCACTCACTGAGAAAGGACAGTTCACTCACTGAGAAAGGACAGTTCACTCACTGAGAAAGGACAGTTCACTCACTGAGAAAGGACAGTTCACTCACTGAGAAAGGAGAGTTCACTCACTGAGAAAGGACAGTTCACTCACTGAGAAAGGAGAGTTCATTCACTGAGAAAGGAGAGTTCATTCACTGAGAAAGGACAGTTCACTCACTGAGAAAGGACAGTTCACTCACTGAGAAAGGACAGTTCACTCACTGAGAAAGGACAGTTCACTCACTGAGAAAGGAGTGAACTCTTTGGAAATGTTCAGTCCACTCAGACACTGAAAATGGAGTGTGCACTCACTGAGATTGGACAGTGCCCTCAGACACCAGGGGCTTCATTTTAGCACCCGCGATCGGGTGCGTTCCTGGCGGGGGGGGCTCCGAAAATCGGGGAATCCCGGAGCGGGTCCGGAGCCCGGCTCCAACCCGCCCACTTCTGGGTTCCCCACAGATGCGCTGACGTGCGCGCGCAGCCCCCGCATGTGGGAATACCGCAGGCAATTAAAGCCAGCGGGGTGCAACTTGACAATATTTATCTAGGTATTTCAGGTCATTAACAGACCTGATTAAGGGATTATGTGAGGAGGGGTGGGATTTTATAGCAAACTGGAACTGTTTACCGTACTGGGGGAAACACTCCCATTTGAAATGGGTGTGTTGCAGCTGTCAGCCTGTGGCAGCTGCAAAGGTCCATTTGACAGGTTGGGGGGGGAGACCCTCACTCATTGCAGGAGGCCACTCTGTCACTTGGGACAAAGTTTGGCCTCCACCACCCTCCTCCTAACAATAAAATTCACCAACTTGCACACTTACCCCGGGGTCCAGAGACATGTACCTACCTTGCGGACCCCCTCAGATGTACATCTTCCTGATGGGGGCCGCCGTAGCTGCAGTCACGACCTCCTCGGAGGGCGAACAGCATCACCAGCCTCGCCGTCCACGCCGTCCACCTCTGACACGTGGAGCTCCACAACACAGTGCTGTGACACATCCACCTGCACAGCAGGAGGGAGGGCAGAGAGAGATACGTTGTAGAGGGCATTACCCTCGCCACAGGGTCCACAGACCGAGGCCCAGCTTCCTGGACCTCTCTGAGCAGCAGTGCACATGGAGGCTCAGAGTCACTCGTCATATAGTCGTGGACATCTGCAGCCTCCTTCATGCCGAGCTGCTCCCGGCTGGCCCGAGCACCATCTCCTTACCTGTCGCTGTCAAAGTCACCACTGCCCTCAACAACTTCTCCTCCGCATCCTTCCAGGGTGCCACCGGGGACATCGCCAACGTCTCCACAAAAGAGCCCTGCAAATACACCTACACCCACTCTGCAGTGACACAATGGGTGTCATCAGTTGTGGGTCTTCATTGTGATCCTCAGGAAAGGGCATTATTGCACAAACCAGACAAGATTCACAAAGACATGGCAGTAGTGGTGCCAATATAATATGTAATTTGAGTTGGTCAGAAATTAAATATAAGTAAAAACCATGACAAACTCTCAAACCCCCTTGTGCATCCCCTTCATGCTCACGACATGTTTGTCTTACGCTGCCTACTGCACATATGTGATGCATGCCCTGTGGCTGCAGCACAGGTAGTGGCAGGTTGAGTGAGGCTGACTGTGAAAGAGATGCACGAGAGGGTGAGTATGAGATAGAGCCATGAGATTGTATGAGGATTGGGTTGAGTGGTAGTGGTGGGATGAGTACTGGCGAGGTGAGTAAGTGCAGGTACGATGAGGATGAGGTTTGAGTGGGTGTGAGGGGTGATGTGACAGAGTAGTGTTGGCAGTGCAGAAAGAGATGTGGGGTGGGGGCGGTGATGTGGCAGATGGAGTGTAGGGGAATGAGTAAGTGTACTCACTTTGACTGACCTACTTAGGTCAATGGAGCGCCTCCTGCACTGTATACAGGTGGGCGATATGTTGGTGGTGCTGGTGACCTCCTCTGCCACCTCGAGCCAGGCCTTCCTGGTGGCAGAGGCAGGCCGTTTCCTCCCGCCTGCCGGGGGGAAGATCTCTGTCCTCCCCCTCCTCCTCACCCCATCTAATGATACCTGGAGTGAGGTATCATTAAACTGGGAGCAGCCTTCCCCCTGGGCTGCTCCATGCTGTAATTTTTCCTATTTGTTGCAGCATCTGTCAGTGGAGGACTGCCCCTTTAAATAGAGCTCCTCCAGCTGACAGATCTTACTGCACATACGCAGCCCGCCCGCCGCGCAGATCAGCAGTGGGGAACCCGGAAGACCAGGTAAGTGGATCCAATTAGGCTGCGATCGCGCGGGGGGCAGACTGATTTCAACGAGCGCGTTACCCACGCGGCCAATAGCCCCCCCTGCCGAGAACCCACAGCCCTGGTAACATCGAGCCCCGTCCGGAAGATGTACATCTGAGGGGGTCCGCAAGGTAAGTACATGTGTCTGGACCCCGGGGTAAGTGTGCAAGTTGGTGAATTTTCTTGTCAGGAGGAGGGTGGTGGAGGCCAAACTTTGTCCCAAGTGGCCTCCTGCAATGAGTGAGGGTCTCCCCCCTCACCTGTCAAATGGACCTTTGCAGCTGCCACAGGCTGATAGCTGCAACACGTCCATTTGAACTGGGAGTGTTTCCCCCAGTATGGGAAACAGTCCCAGTTGTCTATAAAATCCCACCCCTCCTCACATATTCCCTTAATCAGGTCAGTTAATGACCTGAAATAGCAAAGTAAATACCTTAAGTGGCACCCCGCTGGCTTTAATTGCCGGCGGGATTCCCACATGCGGGGGCTGCCCGCGCACATCGGCGCATCTGTGGGGAACCCGGAAGTGGGCGGGTTGGAGCCGGGCTCCCGACCCGCTCCGGGATTCCCCGATTTTCAGAACCCCCCCGCCAGGAACGCACCCGATAGCGGGTGCTAAAATGAAGCCCCAGGAAAGGACACAGCACTCGACAATGGACAGTGCCCTCAGACACTGAGAAAGGACAATGCTCTCACTGAGAAAGGACAGTGAGCTCAGTCACTGAGAAAGGGCAGTTCATTCATGGACAAAGGACAGTTCATTCATGGAGAAAGGATAATTCACTCACTCAGAAAGGACAGTGCACTCACTGAGAAAGAACAGTTCACTCACTGAGAAAGTACAGTGCGCTCACTGAGAAAGGACAGTTCACTCACTGAGAAAGTACAGTGCGCTCACTGAGAAAGTACAGTTCACTCACTGAGAAAGTACAGTACGCTCACTGAGAAAGGACAGTTCACTCACTGAGAAAGTACAGTGCGCTCACTGAGAAAGGACAGTTCACTCACTGAGAAAGGACAGTTCACTCACTGAGAAAGTACAGTGCACTCACTGAGAAAGGACAGTGCGTTCACTGAGAAAGGACAGTTCACTCACTGAGAAAGTACAGTGCGCTCACTGAGAAAGAACAGTTCACTCACTGAGAAAGTACAGTGCGCTCACTGAGAAAGGACAGTTCACTCACTGAGAAAGTACAGTGCGCTCACTGAGAAAGGACAGTTCACTCACTGAGAAAGTACAGTGCGCTCACTGAGAAAGGACAGTTCACTCACTGAGAAAGTACAGTACGCTCACTGAGAAAGGACAGTTCACTCACTGAGAAAGTACAGTGCGCTCACTGAGAAAGGACAGTTCACTCACTGAGAAAGGACAGTTCACTCACTGAGAAAGTACAGTGCACTCACTGAGAAAGGACAGTGCGTTCACTGAGAAAGGACAGTTCACTCACTGAGAAAGTACAGTGCGCTCACTGAGAAAGAACAGTTCACTCACTGAGAAAGTACAGTGCGCTCACTGAGAAAGGACAGTTCACTCACTGAGAAAGTACAGTGCGCTCACTGAGAAAGGACAGTTCACTCACTGAGAAAGTACAGTGCGCTCACTGAGAAAGGACAGTGCGTTCAAACACTGAGAAAGGACAGTTCACTCACTGAGAAAGGACAGCACGCTCTTTGAGAAAGGACAGTTCACTCACTGAGAAAGGACAGCACGCTCTTTGAGAAAGGACAGTGCACTCAGACACTGGGAAATGACAGTGCTCTCAATGAGAAAGGATAGTTCAATCACCGAGGAAGGACAGTTCATTCACTGAGAATGGATAGTGCCCTCAGACACCAGGAAAGGACAGAGCACTCACATGAAAGGGCAGTGCAATCACTGAGAAGGGACATTGCACTCACTGATAATGGACAGTGCCATCAGACACTGAGAAAGGACAGTACCTTCGCTGAAAAATGACAGTTCACTCGGACACTGAAAATAGAGAGTGCACTCACTGAGAATGGGCAGTGCCCTCAGACACCAGGAAAGAACAATGCATTCACTGAAAAATGACAGTTCACTCACTGAGGAAGGACAGTTCACTCACTGAGAAAGGACAGCGCAATCTTTGAGAAAGGACACTGCGCTCAAACACTGAGAAAGGAGAGTGCACTCACTGAGAAAGGACAATTCGCTCACTGAGAAAGGACAGTTCATTCACAGAGAAAGGACAGCACACGCACTGGGAATGGACAGTGCACTCACAGAGAAAGGACAGTGCATTCACTGAGAATGGACAGTGCACTCACTGAGAAAGGTCAGTTCACTCACTCAGAGAGCATAGCGCACACTATGAGAAAGGACAGTGCGCTCAGACACTGAGAATCATAGAATCTTAGAAAGGTTACAGCATGGAAGGAGTCCATACAGCCCATCAAGTCCATGCCACCTCTATCCGGGAGCATTTTAAAAATTCGTTCATGGGATGTGGGCATCGCTGGCGAGGCCGCCATTTATTGCCAATCCCTAATTGCCCTTGAGAAGGTGGTGGTGAGCCGCCTTCTTGAACCGCTGCAGTCCGTGTGGTGAAGGTTCTCCCACAGTGCTGTTAGGAAGGGAGTTCCAGGATTTTGACCCAGCGACGATGAAGGAATGGCGATATATTTCCAAGTCGGGATGGTGTGTGACTTGGAGGGGAACGTGCAGGTGGTGTTGTTCACACGTGCCTGCTGCCCTTGTCCATCTGGGTGGTAGAGGTCGCGGGTTTGGGAGGTGCTGTCAAAGAAGCCTTGGCGAGTTGCTGCAGTGTATCCTGTGGATGGTACACACTGCAGCTACAGTGCGCCGGTGGTGAAGGGAGTGAATGTTTAGGGTGGTGGATGGGGTGCCAATCAAGCAGGTTGCTTTGTTCTGGATGATGTTGAGCTTCTTGAGTGTGGATGGAGCTGCACTCATCCAGGCAAGTGGAGAGTATTCCATCACACTCCTGACTTGTGCCTTGTAGATGGTGGAAAGGCTTTGGGGAGTCAGGAAGTGAGTCACTTGCCACAGAATACCCAGCCTCTGACCTGCTCTTGTAGCCACAGTATTTATATGGCTGGTCCAGTTAAGTTTCTGGTCAATGGTGACCCCCAGGGTGTTGATGGTGGGAGATTTGGCGATGGTAATGCTGCTGAATGTCAAAGGGAGGTGGTTAGACTCTCTCTTGTTGGAGATAATCATTGCCTGGCACTTGTCTGGTGTGAATGTTACTTGCCACTTATCAGCCCAAGCCTGGATGTTGTCCAGGTCTTGCTGCATGCGGGCTCGGACTGCTTCATTATCTGAGGGGTTGCGAATGGAACTGAACACTGTGCAATCATTAGCGAACATCCCCATTTCTGACCTTATGGTGGAGGGATGATCATTGATGAAGCAGCTGAAGATGGTTAGGCCTAGGACACTGCCCTGAGGAACTCCTGCAGCAATGTCCTGGGGCTGAGATGATTGGCCTCCAACAACCACTACCATCTTCCTTTGTGCTCGGTATGACTCCAGCCACTGGAGAGTTTTCCCCCTGATTCCCATTGACTTCAATTTTACAAGGGCTCCTTGGTGCCACACTCGGTCAAATGCTGCCTTGATGTCAAGGGCAGTCACTCTCACCTCACGTCTGGAATTCAGCTCTTTTGTCCATGTTTGGACCAAGGCTGTAATTAGGTCTGGAGTTGAAAATAGTTGTATTTCTGAGTTGCAACCGCAAAATGTTCGGACTTTGTATTCCCAGTGGGAAGCCTGTACTTTACACGCCGACGTTAAACCCAGAAATAAAGCCGGGTTGCGGTCACGACCCATAAAACAACTATTTTCAACTCCCACCCGCCCCCAACCCACCCGTTCTTGGGGTTTAAAATCACCCCCAAAGGGTCTCCAATCACATGATCAAAGACTAAACTGTCAATCTTTGAAGTATGTTAATGATTGAGGCATAGCAACAGGGTGCGATTGGACAAAAAGAATGACCCTCCCCAATCCTACATCCTATTGGTAAAAAATAATATTAAAAGAAGTCTTTGAGAGAAGAAGACTCTCTCTCCTGTTCCCTACTCTTCTCCTCTCTTCTCTTCACCACCCGGCAGTCACAAGGAAGGCACACTGCAGTTGAACATCACGCAAGAAGAGGAGGACATCGAGTTCTGAAGAGCTGATCAATCCTCAGGCCCAATGAGCTAAATCCTTGGTTTAAAGGTTTTTATGTATTAATGATTTGCCCGACGTGTGTATGAATTGTTAAGTCATAACATAATAATGTTGTGAATTATTAAGTGTATAACGGGATTTTATAAAGGAAAGTCATTTGTATGGTTTGATTTTGCTTCGTGAATGCTCTTATGAATGATGACATCATTAAATAATTACTTTCGATTAACGAAACTACCGTGATTGGGGGTGACTTTCTTTGCTTGACTATTCGCCCAGGGTCCAAGAATCACACAAACTAAGAAATTCCCTACACCCCTCCAGAATGTTCTGCAGCCGCTCAGTGACATCCTTGATCCTGTCACCTGGGAGGCAACATAGCATCCTGGAATCACGTCTGCGGCCGGAGACATGCCTGTCTGTTTTCCTAACTATTGAATCCCCTATCACTATCGTTCTCCTGACCTTACTCCTCCCCCACTGTACAGCTGAGCCACCTATGGTGCTACGGTCTTGGCTCTGGCTACACTCCCCAGGGGAACCCTCTCCCTCGCCAGTATTCGGAACTGAATACTGGTTAGAGAGCGAGATGCCCTCAGGGGACTTCTGCACTACCTGCCTGATCCTCCTTGTCTGTCTGGCAGTCACCCAGTCCCTCTCTGCCTGCACTCTCTTAAGCTGTGGGGTGACCACCTCCTGAAACGAGCTATCCACGTATCTCTCAGCCTCGTGGATGCACTGCAGTGACACCAGCTGCTGCTCAAGGTCCGAAACCCGGAGCTCGAGCTCCTCCAGCTGAAGACACTTCCTGCACCTGTGGTTGTCCAGGACACGGGAAGCATCCTGGAGTTCCCACATGGCACAGGATGTGCATTCGATGGGACTGAGGTGCCCTGCCATGCCTCGATTTATTATATTATTAACTAAACTTAACAAAACGTTAAACAGAAAGGACAGTTTACTCACTGAGAAAGGACAGCGCACTCTTTGAGAAAGGACAGTGCGCTCAGACACTGAGAAAGAACAGTTCATTCACTAAGAACATAAGAAAGAGGAGCAGGAGTAGGCCATATGGCCCCTCGAGCCTGCTCCGCCATTCAATCAGATCATGGCTGATCTTCGCCCTCAACTCCACATTCCTGCCTGATCCCCGTATCCTTTGATTTCCCTAGAGTCCAAAAGTCTATTTATCTCAGCCTTGAATATATTCAATGACTGAGCATCCACAGCCCTCTGGGGTAGAGAATTCCAAATATTCACAACCCTCTGAGTGAAGAAATGCCTCCTCATCTCAGTCTTAAATGGCCGACCCCTTATCCTGCAACTATGACCTCTAGTTCTAGTCTCTCCAGCCAGGGGAAATAACCTCTCAGCATCAGCCCTGTCAAGCACCCTCAGAATCTTATATGTTTCAATGAGATCACCTCTCATTCTTCTAAACTCCAGAGAGTATAGGCTCATTCTACTCAAACTCTCCTCATAGGACAACCCTCTCATCCCAGGAATTAATCTAGTGAACTTTCATTGCACCACCTCTAAGGCAAGTATATCCTTCCTTATGTAAGGAGACCAAAACTGTACCCAGTACTCCAGGTGAGGGCTCATGAAAGCCCTGTACAATTGTAATAAGACTTCCTTACTCTTGTACTCCAACCCCCTTGCAATAAAGGCCAACACGCCATTTGCCTTCCTATTTGCTTGCTATGCCTGCATGTTAACTTGTTGTGTTTCTTGAACGAGTACACCCAAGTCTTCCTGAATATCAACATTTAATAGTTTCTCACCATTTAAAAAAATATTCTGTTCTTCTATTCTTCCTACCAAAGTGAATAACCTCACATTTCCCCACATTATACTCCATCTGCCACCTTCTTGCCCACTCACCTAACCTGTCGATATCCCTTTGCAGACTCTTTGTGTCCTCCTCACAGCTTACTTTTCTACCTAGCTTTGTATCATCAGCAAACTTGGATACATTACACTCAGTCCCTCTATCCAAGTCATTAATATAGATTGTAAATAGCTGAGGCCCAAGCACTGATCCTTGCAGCACCCCACTAGTTACAGCCTGCCAATCCGAAAATGACCCGTTTATCCCTACTTTCTGTTTTCTGTCCATTAACCAATCCTCTATCCATGCTACTATGTTACTGCGAACCCCGTGAGCCCTTATCTTGCATATCAATCTTTTATGTGGCACCTTATCGAATGCCTTTTGAAAATCCAAATATATTACATCCACTGGTTCCCCTTTATCAACCCTGTTAGTTACATCCTCAAAAAACTCTAATAAATTTGTCAAACATGATTTCCCTTTCATAAAACCATGTTGACTCTGCCTAATCATATTGTGATTTTCTAAGTGCCCTGTTACCACTTCCTTAATAATGAATTCCAGCATTTTCCCGACGACTGATATCAGGCTAACTGGCCTGTAGTTCCTTGTTTTCTCTCTCCCTCTTTTCTTGAAATACAAGGTTACATTTGCTACCTTCCAATCCATTGGGATCATTCTAGAATCTAGGGAATTTTGGAAGATCATAACCAATGCATCCGTTATCTCTGGAGCCACTTCTTTTAGAACCCTTGGATGCAGGCCATCAGGTCAAGAGGATTTATTGGCTTTTAGTCCCAAGAGTTTCTCAAGTACTTTATCTCTACTGATATTAATTACTTTAATTTCCTAACTCTCATTAGACCCTTGGTTCCCCATTATTTGTGGTATGCTTTTTGTGTCTTCTACTGTGAAGATTGATACAAAATATTTGTTTAATGCATCTGCCATTTCCTGATTCTCCATTATAATTTCTCCTGTCTCAGCCTCTAAGGAATCAACGTTTACTTTTACTGCTCTTTCCCTTTTTAAATACTTGTAGAAGCTCTTACAACCATTTTTACATTTCTTGCTAGTTTACTTTCATATTCTATTTTCTCCCTTTTTATCAATTTTTTGGTCGTCCTTTGCTGGTTTCTAAAACACTCCCAATCCCCAGGCTTACTACTCTTTTTGGCAACATTATAGGCCTCTTCTTTTAATCTAATACTATCCTTAACTTCTTTAGTTAGCCACGGGTGGATCACTTATCGCGTGGAGTTTTTATTTCTCAATGGAATGTATATTTGTTGAGAATATTGAAATATTTCTTTAAATGTTTACCATTGCTTTTCGACCATTAAAACGTTTAATTTAGTTTCCCAATCTATCTTAGCCAACTCGCCCCCTCATACCTATGTAATTGGCTTTATTTAAGCTTAAGACTCTAGTTTCAAACTTAAATACGTCACTCTCAAACTCAATGTGAAATTCTATCATATTATGATCACTCTTCCCCAGAGGATCCTTTACTGTGAGATTACTAATTAACCCAGTCTCTTTACACAATACAAGATCTAAAATAGCCTGTTCCCTGTTTGGTTCTGTGGCGTATTGCGCTAACAAACCACCTTGAATGCTTTCCATGAATTCGTCCTCCAAACTACCTTTGCCAATTTGATTTATCCAGTCGATATGAAGATTGAAAGCCCCCCATGATTACTGTATTACCTTTGTTACAAGTTCCTATTATGTCATGATTAAGGACAGTTCATGAGAAAGGACAGTTCATTCACGGAAAAAGGATAATTCACTCACTGAGAAAGGACAGTGCACTCACTGAGGAAGGGTCATTCACTCACTGAGAAAGGACAGTGCACGCAGGGAGAAAGTACAGTGCACTCACTGAGAAAGGACAGCGCACACAGGGAGAAAGTACAGTGCACTCACTGAGAAAGGTCAGCGCACACATTGAGAAAGGACAGTTCACTCACTGAGAAATGACAGTGCACTAAAATCTCTGAGTCCAAGTTGCAGTGCTTGAATGAGCAGTCTGTTAAATACTCATGTTGTTGTATAAGGCCATTCTTGCAGTCCAGGTTACTGAATCAGGTGACGGATATTACATGGGAAAGCAACAAAGACCATTCCAAACACCAGCAAGTTCAATCACAAGGAAAGCTCACAGTATGTTTGGCTTGGACAAAGGGAAGTGCCCTCAGACACTGATAAAGGTCAGTGCACTCTGAAAAACAACAGTCCATTCACTGAGAAAGGACAGTTCACTCATGAGAAAGGACAGTTCACTCACTGAGAAAGGACCATAGACCATAAGACCATAAGAGATAGGAGCAGGAGTAGGCCATTCAGCCCCTCGAGCCTGCTCTGCCATTTAATGAGATCATGGCTGATCTGATTTTTACCTCAACTCCACTTTCCCGCCTTTTCCCCGTATCCTTTGACTCCCTTGCTGATCAAAGATTTGTCTAACTCAGCCTTGAATGTATTCAATGACTCAGCCTCCACAGCTTTTTGGGGTAAAGAATTCCAAAGATTCACGACCCTCTGGGAGAAGAAATTCCTTCTCATTTCCATCTTAAACGGGCGACCCCTTATTCTGAGACTATGCCCCCTAGTTTTAGATTCCCCCATGAGGGGTAACATCCTCTCAGCATCTACCCTAACGAGTCCCCTCAGAATCTTGTATGTTTCGATAAGGTCTCTAATTCTTCTAAACTCCAATGAGTATAGACCCAACCTGTGCAATCTTTTCTCATAAGACAACCCTTCCATACCCGGAATCAACCTAGTGAACCTTCTCTGAACTGCCTCCAATGCAAATATGTCCTTCCTTAAATAAGGGCACCAGAACTGGACACAGTACTCCAGGTGTGGTCTCACAGCTGTACAGTTGTAGCATGACTTCCCTGCTTTTATACTCCATCCCCCTAGAAATAAAGGCCGATATTCCGTTTGCCTTCCAGATTACCTGCTGCACCTGTATGTTGACTTTTTGTGTTTATGTACGAGGACACCCAGATCCCTCTGTACCGCAGCATTTTGTAGTATTTCTCCATTCAAATAATATTTTGCTTTTGTATTTTTCCTCCCAAAGTGGATGACTTCACATTTTCCCACATTATATTCCATCTGCCAAGTTTTTGCCCATTCGCTTAACCTGTCAATATCCCTTTGCAGACACTTTGTGTCCTCATCACAACTTACTTTTCCACCTATCTTTGTATCATCAGCAAATTTGGCCACAAGACACTCTGTTCCTTCATCCAAGTCATTGATGTATATTGTAAATAGTTGAGGCCCCAGCACTGAGCCCTGCGGCACCCCACTAGTTACAAGTTGCCATTTTGAAAATGACCTTTTATCCCGACTCTTTGTTTTCTGTCAGTTAGCCAATCCTCTATCCATGCCAGTATATTACCCCCAAAACCACGAGCTCTTATCTTGTGCATTAATCTTTTATGTGGCACCTTATCAAATGTCTTTTGGAAATCCAAATATACTGCATCCATTGGTTCCCCTTTATCCACCCTGCCCATTACTTCCTCGAAGAACTCTAATAAATTTGACAGACATGATATCCCCTTCATAAAACCATGTTTACTCTCCTTGATTGTATTATGAGTCTCCAAACATTCTGCTATTACTTCCTTAATAATGGATTCTAGCATTTTCCCAATGACAGATGTTAGGCTAACTGGTCTATAGTTACCTGCTTTCTGTCTCACTCCCTTCTTGAATAGGGGTGTTACGTTTGCAGTTTTCCAATCCACTGGGACCTTTCCAGAATCTAGTGAATTCTGGAAGATTACAACCAATGCATCCACTATCTCTGTAGCCACTTCCTTTAAGACCCTCGGATACAAGCCATCAGGTCCATGGGACTTGTCAGCCTTTAGACCCATTAGTTTACCTCGTACTTTTTCTCCAGTGATAGTGATTGTTTTTAGTTCCTCCCTCCCCTTTGCCCCTTGATTTTCTACTATTATTGGTATATTATTAGTGCCTTCTACTGTGAAGACAGATACAAAATATCTGTTCAATTCCTCTGCCATTTCCTTGTTTTCCATTATTATTTCCCCAGTCTCATCCTCTAAGGGACCAATGTTTACTTTAGCTACCCTCTCCCTTTTTATATACTTGTAGATGCTTTTACTGTCAGTTTTTATATTTCTTGCTAGTTTACTCTCATAATTTATTTTCTCCCTCTTTATTACTCTTTTAGTCATTCTCTGCTGGTTTTTAAAGTTTTCCCAATCTTCAGGCTTACCAGTAATCTTTGCCATGTTGTATGCTTTTTCTTTTAACCTGATACCAGGCTTGACTTCCTTAGTTAGCCATGGTTGGTTCGCCCTTTTTGTGGAGTCTTTCCTCCTCACATGGATATATTTTCATTGTGAGTCATAAAATATCTTTTTAAATGTTTGCCACTACTTATCCAGTGCACAGTGGACAGTGCCCTCAGACACTGAGAAACAACAGTTCACTCACTGAAAAATGACAGTTCACTCACTGAGAAAGGACAGTGCACTCACTGAGAAAGGACAGTGCACTCACTGAGAAAGGACAGTGCACTCACTGAGAAAGGACAGTTCACATAGATATTGAGAAAGGATAGTGCACTCAGACACTGAGAAAGGGCAGTGCACTGAAACACTGAGAAAGGACAGTGAACTTAGACACTGAGAAAGAACAGTGCCCTCGCATAATGAGAAAGGACAGTGCACTCAAACACTGAGAAAGGACAGTGCACTCACTGACAAAGGATAGTGCACCCACTGAGAAAGGAAAGTTCACTCACTGGGAAAGAACAGTGCCCTCGCATAATGAGAAAGGACAGTGCACTCAAACACTGAGAAAGGACAGTGCACTCACTGACAAAGGATAGTGCGCCCACTGAGAAAGGAAAGTTCACTCACTGGGAAAGAACAGTGCCTTCGCACACCGAGGAAGGACAGTGCACTCCCTGAGAAAAGACAGTTTGCTCACTGAGAAAGGACAGTGCACTCACTGAGAAATGATAGTGTACTCACTGAGAAAGGAGAGTGCACTCACTGAGAAAGGATAATGCATTCACTGAGAAAGGATAATGCACTCACTGAGAAAGGTCAGTGCACTCACTGAGAAATTATAGTGTACTCACTGAGAAAGGACAGTGCCCTCACTGAGAAAGGACAGTGCCCTCACTGAGAAAGGACAGTGCCCTCACTGAGAAAGGACACTGCACTCACTGAGAAAGAACAGTGCGATCGCTGAGAAAAGGCAGTACTCTCAAAGACTGATAAAGGACAGTGCACATAGACATTGAGAAAGGACAGTGCACTCAGACACTGAGAAAGGACAGTGCACTCAAACACTGAGAAAGGACAGTGCACTCACTGAAAAAGGATAATGCGCCCACTGAGAAAGGACAGTTCACTCACTGGGAAAGAACAGTGCCTTCGCACACCGAGGAAGGACAGTGCACTCACTGAGAAAAGACAGTTTGCTCACTGGAAAGTACAGCGCACTCACCGAGGAAGGACAGAGCACTCATTGAGAAAAGACAGTTTGCTCACTGGAAACTACAGCGCACTCATTGAGAAAAGGACAGTGCCCTCAGTCACTCAGAAATGGAAGTGCACTCACTGAGAAAGGATAGTTCACTACCTGGGAAAGATCAGTTCACTCACTGAGAAAGGTCAGTGCCCTCAAAGACTGATAAAAGACAGGGCACTTAAACACTGAGAAAGGACAGTGCACTCACTGAAAAAATACACTGCACTCACTGTGAAAGAACAATGCACCCAGCTACTGAGAAAAGACTGTGCACTTAGACACTGAGAATGGACTGTGCACTCACCAAGAAAGGATAGTGTACTCACTGAGAAAGGACAATGCACTCACCGAAAAAGGATAATGCACTCACTGAGAAAGGGCAGTGAACTCACTGAGAAATTATAGTGCACACACTGAGAAAGGTCCGTGCATTCACTGAGAAAGGACAGTGCACTCACTGAGAAATGATAGTGTACTCACTGAGACGGGGTAGTGCACTCACTGAGAAAGGACAGTGCACTCACTGAGAAAGGACAGTGCACTCACTGAGACGGGACAGTGCACTCACTGAGAAAGGACAGTGCACTCACTGAGAAAGGACAGTGCACTCACTGAGAAAGGAAATTGCACTCACTGAGAAAGGACAGTGCACTCACTGAGACGGGACAGTGCACTCACTGAGAAAGGATAATGCACTCACTGAGAAAGGACAGTGCACTCACTGAGAAATGATAATGCACTCACTGAGAAAGGACAGTGCACTCACTGAGACGGGACAGTGCACTCACTGAGAAAGGATAATGCACTCACTGAGAAAGGACCATGCACTCACTGAGAAATGATAGTGCACACACTGAGAAAGGTCATTGCACTCACTGAGAAAGGAAAGTGCACTCACTGAGAAAGGGTAATGCACTAACTGAGAAATGATAATACACTCACTGAGAAAGGACAGTACACTCACTGAGAAATGATAGTGTACTCACTGAGAAAGTACAGTTCACTCATTGAGAATGGACAGTGCACTCACTGAGAAAGGACAGTTCACTCACGGAGAAAGGACTGTTCACTCACTGAGAAAGGACAATTCACTCACTGAGAAAGAACAGTGCACTCACTGAGAAAGAACAGTTCACTCACTGAGAAAGGACAGTTCACTAACTGAGAAAGGACAGTTCACTCACTGAGAAAGGACAATTCACTCACTGAGAAAGAACAGTGCGCTCGCTGAGAAAAGACAGTTCACTCACTGAGAAAGGACAGTTCACTCATTGAGAATGGACAGTGCACTCACTGAGAAAGGACAGTTCACTCACGGAGAAAGGACTGTTCACTCACTGAGAAAGGACAATTCACTCACTGAGAAAGAACAGTGCACTCACTGAGAAAGAACAGTTCACTCACTGAGAAAGGACAGTTCACTAACTGAGAAAGAACAGTGCAGTCACTGAGAAGGAACAGTGCACTCACTGAGAAAGAACAGTTCACTCACTGAGAAAGGACAGTTCACTCATTGAGAAAGGACAGTTCACTAACTGAGAAAGAACAGTGCACTCACTGAGAAAGAACAGTGCACTCACTGAGAAAGGACAGTTCACTCACTGAGAAAGGACAGTTCACTCATTGAGAAAGGACAGTTCACTAACTGAGAAATAACAGTGCACTCACTGAGAAAGAACAGTGCACTCACTGAGAAAGAACAGTTCACTCATTGAGAAAGGACAGTTCACTAACTGAGAAAGAACAGTGCACTCACTGAGAAAGGACAGTGCACTCACTGAGAAAGAACAGTGCACTCACTGAGAAAGGACAGTTCACTCACTGAGAAAGAACAGTGCACTCACTGAGAAAGGACAGTTCACTCACTGAGAACGGACAGTTCACTCATTGTGAATGGACAGTGTACTCACTGAGAAAGGATAATGCACTCACTGAGAAAGGACAGTTCAATCACTGAGAAAGGACAGTTCACTCACTGAGAAAGGACTGTTCACTCACTGAGAAAGGATAATTCACTCACTGAGAAAGGACAGTGCACTCACTGAGAAAGGATAATGCACTCACTGAGAAAGGACAGTTCACTCACTGAGAAAGGACAGTTCACTCATTGAGAAAGGACAGTTCACTAACTGAGAAAGGATAATGCACTCACTGAGAAAGGACAGTTCACTCACTGAGAAAGGATAATGCACTCACTGAGAAAGGACAGTTCACTCACTGAGAAAGGACAGTTCACTCATTGAGAAAGGACAGTTCACTAACTGAGAAAGAACAGTGCACTCACTGAGAAAGAACAGTGCACTCACTGAGAAAGAACTGTGCACTCACTGAGAAAGAACAGTTCACTAACTGAGAAAGAACAGTGCACTCACTGAGAAAGAACAGTGCACTCACTGAGAAAGGACAGTTCACTCACTGAGAAAGAACAGTGCAATCACTGAGAAAGGACAGTTCACTCACTGAGAACGGACAGTTCACTCATTGTGAATGGACAGTGTACTCACTGAGAAAGGACAGTTCAATCACTGAGAAAGGACAGTTCACTCACTGAGAAAGGACTGTTCACTCACTGAGAAAGGATAATTCACTCACTGAGAAAGGGTAATGCACTCACTGAGAAAGAACAGTGCAATCACTGAGAAAGGACAGTTCACTCACTGAGAACGGACAGTTCACTCATTGTGAATGGACAGTGTACTCACTGAGAAAGAACAGTTCACTCACTGAGAAAGGACAGTTCACTCATTGAGAAAGGACAGTTCACTAACTGAGAAAGAACAGTGCACTCACTGAGAAAGAACAGTGCACTCACTGAGAAAGGACAGTTCACTCACTGAGAAAGGACAGTTCACTCATTGAGAAAGGACAGTTCACTAACTGAGAAATAACAGTGCACTCACTGAGAAAGAACAGTGCACTCACTGAGAAAGAACAGTTCACTCATTGAGAAAGGACAGTTCACTAACTGAGAAAGAACAGTGCACTCACTGAGAAAGGACAGTGCACTCACTGAGAAAGAACAGTGCACTCACTGAGAAAGGACAGTTCACTCACTGAGAAAGAACAGTGCACTCACTGAGAAAGGACAGTTCACTCACTGAGAACGGACAGTTCACTCATTGTGAATGGACAGTGTACTCACTGAGAAAGGATAATGCACTCACTGAGAAAGGACAGTTCAATCACTGAGAAAGGACAGTTCACTCACTGAGAAAGGACTGTTCACTCACTGAGAAAGGATAATTCACTCACTGAGAAAGGACAGTGCACTCACTGAGAAAGGATAATGCACTCACTGAGAAAGGACAGTTCACTCACTGAGAAAGGACAGTTCACTCATTGAGAAAGGACAGTTCACTAACTGAGAAAGGATAATGCACTCACTGAGAAAGGACAGTTCACTCACTGAGAAAGGATAATGCACTCACTGAGAAAGGACAGTTCACTCACTGAGAAAGGACAGTTCACTCATTGAGAAAGGACAGTTCACTAACTGAGAAAGAACAGTGCACTCACTGAGAAAGAACAGTGCACTCACTGAGAAAGAACTGTGCACTCACTGAGAAAGAACAGTTCACTAACTGAGAAAGAACAGTGCACTCACTGAGAAAGAACAGTGCACTCACTGAGAAAGGACAGTTCACTCACTGAGAAAGAACAGTGCAATCACTGAGAAAGGACAGTTCACTCACTGAGAACGGACAGTTCACTCATTGTGAATGGACAGTGTACTCACTGAGAAAGGACAGTTCAATCACTGAGAAAGGACAGTTCACTCACTGAGAAAGGACTGTTCACTCACTGAGAAAGGATAATTCACTCACTGAGAAAGGGTAATGCACTCACTGAGAAAGGACAGTGCACTCACTGAGAAAGGATAATGCACTCACTGAGAAAGGGTAATGCACTCACTGAGAAAGGACAGTGCACTCACTGAGAAAGGATAATGCACTCACTGAGAAAGGGTAATGCACTCACTGAGAAAGGACAGTGCACTCACTGAGAAAGGATAATGCACTCACTGAGAAAGGATAATGCACTCACTGAGAAAGGACAGTGCACTCACTGAGAAAGGATAATGCACTCACTGAGAAAGGGTAATGCACTCACTGAGAAAGGACAGTGCACTCACTGAGAAAGGATAATGCACTCACTGAGAAAGGGTAATGCACTCACTGAGAAAGGACAGTGCACTCACTGAGAAAGGATAATGCACTCACTGAGAAAGGACAGTTCACTCACTGAGAAAGGACAGTTCACTCATTGAGAAAGGAAAGTTCACTAACTGAGAAAGGATAATGCACTCACTGAGAAAGGACAGTTCACTCACTGAGAAAGGATAATGCACTCACTGAGAAAGGACAGTTCACTCACTGAGAAAGGACAGTTCACTCATTGAGAAAGGACAGTTCACTAACTGAGAAAGAACAGTGCACTCACTGAGAAAGAACAGTGCACTCACTGAGAAAGAACAGTGCACTCACTGAGAAAGAACAGTTCACTAACTGAGAAAGAACAGTGCACTCACTGATAAAGAACAGTGCACTCACTGAGAAAGGACAGTTCACTCACTGAGAAAGAACAGTGCACTCACTGAGAACGGACAGTTCACTCATTGTGAATGGACAGTGTACTCACTGAGAAAGGATAATGCACTCACTGAGAAAGGACAGTTCAATCACTGAGAAAGGACAGTTCACTCACTGAGAAAGGACTGTTCACTCACTGAGAAAGGATAATTCACTCACTGAGAAAGGGAAATGCACTCACTGAGAAAGGACAGTGCACTCACTGAGAAAGGATAATTCACTCACTGAGAAAGGATAATGCACTCACTGAGAAAGGACAGTGCACTCACTGAGAAAGGACAGTTCACTCACTGAGAAAGGGCAGTTCACTCACTGAGAAAGGGCAGTTCACTCACTGAGAAAGGACAGTTCACTCACTGAAATAGGACAGTTCACTCAATGAGAAAGGAGAGTTCACTCACTGAGAAAGCTCAGTTCACTCACTGAGAATGGACAGCTCACTCACTTGGAAATGATAGTGTACTCACTGAGAAAGGACAATGCACTCACCGAAAAAGGATAATGCACTCACTGAGAAAGGGCAGTGAACTCACTGAGAAATTATAGTGCACACACTGAGAAAGGTCCGTGCATTCACTGAGAAAGGACAGTGCACTCACTGAGAAATGATAGTGTACTCACTGAGACGGGATAGTGCACTCACTGAGAAAGGACAGTGCACTCACTGAGAAAGGACAGTGCACTCACTGAGACGGGACAGTGCACTCACTGAGAAAGGACAGTGCACTCACTGAGAAAGGACAGTGCACTCACTGAGAAAGGAAATTGCACTCACTGAGAAAGGACAGTGCACTCACTGAGACGGGACAGTGCACTCACTGAGAAAGGATAATGCACTCACTGAGAAAGGACAGTGCACTCACTGAGAAATGATAATGCACTCACTGAGAAAGGACAGTGCACTCACTGAGACGGGACAGTGCACTCACTGAGAAAGGATAATGCACTCACTGAGAAAGGACCATGCACTCACTGAGAAATGATAGTGCACACACTGAGAAAGGTCATTGCACTCACTGAGAAAGGACAGTGCACTCACTGAGAAAGGGTAATGCACTAACTGAGAAATGATAATACACTCACTGAGAAAGGACAGTACACTCACTGAGAAATGATCGTGTACTCACTGAGAAAGTACAGTTCACTCACTGAGAAAGGACAGTTCACTCATTGAGAATGGACAGTGCACTCACTGAGAAAGGACAGTTCACTCACGGAGAAAGGACTGTTCACTCACTGAGAAAGGACAGTGCACTCACTGAGAAAGGACAGTTCACTAACTGAGAAAGGACAGTTCACTCACTGAGAAAGGACAATTCACTCACTGAGAAAGAACAGTGCGCTCGCTGAGAAAAGACAGTTCACTCACTGAGAAAGGACAGTTCACTCACTGAGAAAGGACAGTTCACTCATTGAGAAAGAACAGTGCACTCACTGAGAAAGGACAGTTCACTCACGGAGAAAGGACTGTTCACTCACTGAGAAAGGACAATTCACTCACTGAGAAAGAACAGTGCACTCACTGAGAAAGAACAGTTCACTCACTGAGAAAGGACAGTTCACTAACTGAGAAAGAACAGTGCAGTCACTGAGAAGGAACAGTGCACTCACTGAGAAAGAACAGTTCACTCACTGAGAAAGGACAGTTCACTCATTGAGAAAGGACAGTTCACTAACTGAGAAATAACAGTGCACTCACTGAGAAAGAACAGTGCACTCACTGAGAAAGAACAGTTCACTCATTGAGAAAGGACAGTTCACTAACTGAGAAAGAACAGTGCACTCACTGAGAAAGGACAGTGCACTCACTGAGAAAGGACAGTGCACTCACTGAGAAAGAACAGTGCACTCACTGAGAAAGGACAGTTCACTCACTGAGAAAGAACAGTGCACTCACTGAGAAAGGACAGTTCACTCACTGAGAACGGACAGTTCACTCATTGTGAATGGACAGTGTACTCACTGAGAAAGGATAATGCACTCACTGAGAAAGGACAGTTCAATCACTGAGAAAGGACAGTTCACTCACTGAGAAAGGACTGTTCACTCACTGAGAAAGGATAATTCACTCACTGAGAAAGGACAGTGCACTCACTGAGAAAGGATAATGCACTCACTGAGAAAGGACAGTTCACTCACTGAGAAAGGACAGTTCACTCATTGAGAAAGGACAGTTCACTAACTGAGAAAGGATAATGCACTCACTGAGAAAGGACAGTTCACTCACTGAGAAAGGATAATGCACTCACTGAGAAAGGACAGTTCACTCACTGAGAAAGGACAGTTCACTCATTGAGAAAGGACAGTTCACTAACTGAGAAAGAACAGTGCACTCACTGAGAAAGAACAGTGCACTCACTGAGAAAGAACTGTGCACTCACTGAGAAAGAACAGTTCACTAACTGAGAAAGAACAGTGCACTCACTGAGAAAGAACAGTGCACTCACTGAGAAAGGACAGTTCACTCACTGAGAAAGAACAGTGCACTCACTGAGAAAGGACAGTGCACTCACTGAGAAAGAACAGTGCACTCACTGAGAAAGGACAGTTCACTCACTGAGAAAGAACAGTGCAATCACTGAGAAAGGACAGTTCACTCACTGAGAAAGGACTGTTCACTCATTGTGAATGGACAGTGTACTCACTGAGAAAGGACAGTTCAATCACTGAGAAAGGACAGTTCACTCACTGAGAAAGGACTGTTCACTCACTGAGAAAGGATAATTCACTCACTGAGAAAGGGTAATGCACTCACTGAGAAAGGACAGTGCACTCACTGAGAAAGAACAGTGCACTCACTGAGAAAGAACAGTGCACTCACTGAGAAAGAACAGTTCACTAACTGAGAAAGAACAGTGCACTCACTGATAAAGAACAGTGCACTCACTGAGAAAGGACAGTTCACTCACTGAGAAAGAACAGTGCACTCACTGAGAAAGGACAGTTCACTCACTGAGAACGGACAGTTCACTCATTGTGAATGGACAGTGTACTCACTGAGAAAGGATAATGCACTCACTGAGAAAGGACAGTTCAATCACTGAGAAAGGACAGTTCACTCACTGAGAAAGGACTGTTCACTCACTGAGAAAGGATAATTCACTCACTGAGAAAGGGTAATGCACTCACTGAGAAAGGACAGTGCACTCACTGAGAAAGGATAATTCACTCACTGAGAAAGGATAATGCACTCACTGAGAAAGGACAGTGCACTCACTGAGAAAGGACAGTTCACTCACTGAGAAAGGGCAGTTCACTCACTGAGAAAGGGCAGTTCACTCACTGAGAAAGGACAGTTCACTCACTGAAATAGGACAGTTCACTCAATGAGAAAGGAGAGTTCACTCACTGAGAAAGCTCAGTTCACTCACTGAGAATGGACAGCTCACTCACTTGGAAATGATAGTGTACTCACTGAGAAAGAGTAATGCACTCACTGAGAAAGGACAGTTCAGTCACGGAGAAAGGACAGTGCACTCACTGAGAAAGGATAGTGTACTCACGAAGAAAGGACAGTTCACTCAATGAGAAAGGACAGTTCACTCATCGAAATAGGACAGTTCACTCACTGAGAAAGGACAGTTCACTCACTGAGAAAGGACAGTTCACTCACTGAGAAAACACAGTGCACTCACTGAGGAAGAACAGTGCACTCACTGAAATAGGACAGTTCACTGACTGAGAAAGGACAGTTCACACAACAAAATACGACAGTTCACTGACTGAGAAAGGACAGTGCACTCACTGAGAAAGGACAGTTCACTCACTGAGAAAGGACAGTGCACTCGCTGAGAAAGGACAGTTCACTCACTGAGAAAGAACAGTGCGCTCGCTGAGAAAGGACAGTTCACTCACTGAGAAAGGACAGTTCACTCGCTGAGAAAGGACAGTTCACTCACTGAGAAAGAACAGTGCGCTCGCTGAGAAAATACAGTTCACTCACTGAGAAAGGACAGTTCACTCACTGAGAAAGGACAGTTCACTCACTGAGAAAGAACAGTGCGCTCGCTGAGAAAATACAGTTCACTCACTGAGAAAGGACAGTTCACTCACTGAGAAAGGACAGTTCACTCACTGAGAAAGGACAGTTCACTCACTGAGAAAAGACAGTTCACTCACTGAGAAAGGACAGTTCACTCACTGAGAAAGGACAGTTCACTCACTGAGAAAGAACAGTTCACTCACTGAGAAAGGACAGTTCACTCACTGAGAAAGAACAGTTCATTCATTGAGAAAGGACAGTTCACTCACTGAGAAATGATAGTGTACTCACTGAGAAAGGACAGTGCACTCACTGAGAAAGGACAGTGCACTCACTGAGAAAGGACAGTGCACTCACTGAGAAAGGACAGTGCACTCACTGAGAAAGGACAGTGCACTCACTGAGAAATGATCGTGTACTCACTGAGAAAATTCAGTTCACTCACTGAGAAAATTCAGTTCACTCACTGAGAAAGAACAGTGCACTCACATAGAAATGATAGTGTACTCACTGAGAAAGGACAGTTCACTCACTGAGAAAGGACAGTTCACACACTGAGAAAGAACAGTGCACTCATTGACAATGAACAGTTCACTCACTGAGAAAGGACAGTTCACTCACTGAGAAAGGACAGTTCACTCACTGAGAAAGGACAGTTCACTCACTGAGAAAGGACAGTTCACACACTGAGAAAGAACAGTGCACTCATTGACAATGAACAGTTCACTCACTGAGAAAGGACAGTTCACTCACTGAGAAAGGACAGTTCACTCACTGAGAAAGGACAGTTCACTCACTGAGAAAGGGCAGTTCACTCACCGAGAAAGTACAGTTCACTCACTGAGAAAGGACAGTTCACTCACTGAAATAGGACAGTTCACTCACTGAGAAAGGGCAGTTCACTCACCGAGAAAGTACAGTTCACTCACTGAGAAAGAACAGTTCACTCACCGAGAAAGGACAGTTCACTCACTGAGAAAGGACAGTTCACTCACTGAGAAAGGACAGTTCACTCACCGAGAAAGTACAGTTCACTCAATGAGAAAGGAGAGTTCACTCACTGATAAAGGACCATTCAGTCACTGAGAAATGATAGTGTACTCACGGAGAAAGGACAGTGCACTCACTGAGAAAGGATAGTGTACTCACAAAGAAAGGACAGTGCACTCACTGAGAATTTATGGTGTACTCACTGAGAAAGGACAATGCACTCACTGAGAAATTTCAGTTCACTCACTGAGAAAGGACAGTTCACTCACTGAAATAGGGCAGTTCACTCACTGAAATAGGACAGTTCACTCACTGAGAAAGGAGAGTTCACTCACTGAGAAAGGACAGTGCACTCACTGAGAACGGATAATGCACTCACTGAGAAAAGACAGGGCACTCACTGAGGAAGGACAGTTCACTCACCGAAATAGGACAGTTCACTGACTGAGAAAGGACAGTGCACTCACTGAGAAAGGATAGTGCATCACTGAGAAAGGACAGTTCATTCATTGAGAAAGGACAGTTCACTCACTGAGAAAGGACAGTTCATTCATTGAGAAAGGACAGTGCACTCACTGAGAAATGACAGTGCACTCACTGAGAAAGAGCAGTGCGCTCGCTGAGAAAGAACAGTGCACTCACTGAGAAAGAACAGTGCACTCACTGAGAAAGGACAGTTCACTCACTGAGAAAATTCAGTTCACTCACTGAGAAAGAATAGTGCGCTCGCTGAGAAAAGACAGTTCACTCACTAAGAAAATTCAGTTCACTCACTGAGAAAGAACAGTTCACTCACTGAGAAAGGACAGTTCACTCACTGAGAAAGGACAGTTCATTCACTGAGAAAGAATAGTGCGCTCGCTGAGAAAAGACAGTTCACTCACTGAGAAAGGACAGTGCACTCACTGAGAAAAGACAGTTCACTCACTGAGAAAGGACAGTGCACTCACTGAGAAAGGACAGTTCACTCACTGAGAAAGAATAGTGCGCTCGCTGAGAAAAGACAGTTCACTCACTGAGAAAGGACAGTGCACTCACTGAGAAAGGACAGTTCACTCACTGAGAAAGGACAGTTCATTCACTGAGAAAGAATAGTGCGCTCACTGAGAAAAGACAGTTCACTCACTGAGAAAGGACAGTTCACTCACTGAGAAAGAATAGTGCGCTCGCTGAGAAAAGACAGTTCACTCACTGAGAAAGGACAGTGCACTCACTGAGAAAAGACAGTTCACTCACTGAGAAAGGACAGTGCGCTCACTGAGAAAGAACAGTGCACTCACTGAGAAAGAACAGTGCACTCACTGAGAATGAACAGTTCACTAACTGAGAAAGAACAGTGCACTCACTGAGAAAGAACAGTGCACTCACTGAGAAAGGACAGTTCACTCACTGAGAAAGAACAGTGCAATCACTGAGAAAGGACAGTTCACTCACTGAGAACGGACAGTTCACTCATTGTGAATGGACAGTGCACTCACTGAGAAAGGATAATGCACTCACTGAGAAAGGACAGTTCAATCACTGAGAAAGGACAGTTCACTCACTGAGAAAGGACTGTTCACTCACTGAGAAAGAACAGTGCAATCACTGAGAAAGGACAGTGCACTCACTGAGAACGGACAGTTCACTCATTGTGAATGGACAGTGTACTCACTGAGAAAGGATAATGCACTCACTGAGAAAGGACAGTTCAATCACTGAGAAAGGACAGTTCACTCACTGAGAAAGGACTGTTCACTCACTGAGAAAGAACAGTGCAATCACTGAGAAAGGACAGTTCACTCACTGAGAACGGACAGTTCACTCATTGTGAATGGACAGTGTACTCACTGAGAAAGGATAATGCACTCACTGAGAAAGGACAGTTCAATCACTGAGAAAGGACAGTTCACTCACTGAGAAAGGACTGTTCACTCACTGAGAAAGGATAATTCACTCACTGAGAAAGGGTAATGCACTCACTGAGAAAGGACAGTGCACTCACTGAGAAAGGATAATGCACTCACTGAGAAAGGGTAATGCACTCACTGAGAAAGGACAGTGCACTCACTGAGAAAGGATAATGCACTCACTGAGAAAGGGTAATGCACTCACTGAGAAAGGACAGTGCACTCACTGAGAAAGGATAATGCACTCACTGAGAAAGGATAATGCACTCACTGAGAAAGGACAGTGCACTCACTGAGAAAGGATAATGCACTCACTGAGAAAGGGTAATGCACTCACTGAGAAAGGACAGTGCACTCACTGAGAAAGGATAATGCACTCACTGAGAAAGGGTAATGCACTCACTGAGAAAGGACAGTGCACTCACTGAGAAAGGATAATGCACTCACTGAGAAAGGACAGTTCACTCACTGAGAAAGGACAGTTCACTCATTGAGAAAGGAAAGTTCACTAACTGAGAAAGGATAATGCACTCACTGAGAAAGGACAGTTCACTCACTGAGAAAGGATAATGCACTCACTGAGAAAGGACAGTTCACTCACTGAGAAAGGACAGTTCACTCATTGAGAAAGGACAGTTCACTAACTGAGAAAGAGCAGTGCACTCACTGAGAAAGAACAGTGCACTCACTGAGAAAGAACAGTGCACTCACTGAGAAAGAACAGTTCACTAACTGAGAAAGAACAGTGCACTCACTGATAAAGAACAGTGCACTCACTGAGAAAGGACAGTTCACTCACTGAGAAAGAACAGTGCACTCACTGAGAAAGGACAGTTCACTCACTGAGAACGGACAGTTCACTCATTGTGAATGGCCAGTGTACTCACTGAGAAAGGATAATGCACTCACTGAGAAAGGACAGTTCAATCACTGAGAAAGGACAGTTCACTCATTGAGAAAGGAAAGTTCACTAACTGAGAAAGGATAATGCACTCACTGAGAAAGGACAGTTCACTCACTGAGAAAGGATAATGCACTCACTGAGAAAGGACAGTTCACACACTGAGAAAGAACAGTGCACTCATTGACAATGAACAGTTCACTCACTGAGAAAGGACAGTTCACTTACTGAGAAAGGACAGTTCACTCACTGAGAAAGGACAGTTCACTCACTGAGAAAGGACAGTTCACACACTGAGAAAGAACAGTGCACTCATTGACAATGAACAGTTCACTCACTGAGAAAGGACAGTTCACTCACTGAGAAAGGACAGTTCACTCACTGAGAAAGGACAGTTCACTCACTGAGAAAGGGCAGTTCACTCACCGAGAAAGTACAGTTCACTCACTGAGAAAGGACAGTTCACTCACTGAAATAGGACAGTTCACTCACTGAGAAAGGGCAGTTCACTCACCGAGAAAGTACAGTTCACTCACTGAGAAAGAACAGTTCACTCACCGAGAAAGGACAGTTCACTCACTGAGAAAGGACAGTTCACTCACTGAGAAAGGACAGTTCACTCACCGAGAAAGTACAGTTCACTCAATGAGAAAGGAGAGTTCACTCACTGATAAAGGACCATTCAGTCACTGAGAAATGATAGTGTACTCACGGAGAAAGGACAGTGCACTCACTGAGAAAGGATAGTGTACTCACAAAGAAAGGACAGTGCACTCACTGAGAATTTATGGTGTACTCACTGAGAAAGGACAATGCACTCACTGAGAAATTTCAGTTCACTCACTGAGAAAGGACAGTTCACTCACTGAAATAGGGCAGTTCACTCACTGAAATAGGACAGTTCACTCACTGAGAAAGGAGAGTTCACTCACTGAGAAAGGACAGTGCACTCACTGAGAACGGATAATGCACTCACTGAGAAAAGACAGGGCACTCACTGAGGAAGGACAGTTCACTCACCGAAATAGGACAGTTCACTGACTGAGAAAGGACAGTGCACTCACTGAGAAAGGATAGTGCATCACTGAGAAAGGACAGTTCATTCATTGAGAAAGGACAGTTCACTCACTGAGAAAGGACAGTTCATTCATTGAGAAAGGACTGTGCACTCACTGAGAAATGACAGTGCACTCACTGAGAAAGAACAGTGCGCTCGCTGAGAAAGAACAGTGCACTCACTGAGAAAGAACAGTGCACTCACTGAGAAAGGACAGTTCACTCACTGAGAAAATTCAGTTCACTCACTGAGAAAGAATAGTGCGCTCGCTGAGAAAAGACAGTTCACTCACTAAGAAAATTCAGTTCACTCACTGAGAAAGGACAGTTCACTCACTGAGAAAGGACAGTTCACTCACTGAGAAAGGACAGTTCATTCACTGAGAAAGAATAGTGCGCTCGCTGAGAAAAGACAGTTCACTCACTGAGAAAGGACAGTGCACTCACTGAGAAAAGACAGTTCACTCACTGAGAAAGGACAGTGCACTCACTGAGAAAGGACAGTTCACTCACTGAGAAAGAATAGTGCGCTCGCTGAGAAAAGACAGTTCACTCACTGAGAAAGGACAGTGCACTCACTGAGAAAGGACAGTTCACTCACTGAGAAAGGACAGTTCATTCACTGAGAAAGAATAGTGCGCTCGCTGAGAAAAGACAGTTCACTCACTGAGAAAGGACAGTGCACTCACTGAGAAAAGACAGTTCACTCACTGAGAAAGGACAGTTCACTCACTGAGAAAGAATAGTGCGCTCGCTGAGAAAAGACAGTTCACTCACTGAGAAAGGACAGTGCACTCACTGAGAAAAGACAGTTCACTCACTGAGAAAGGACAGTGCGCTCACTGAGAAAGAACAGTGCACTCACTGAGAAAGAACAGTGCACTCACTGAGAATGAACAGTTCACTAACTGAGAAAGAACAGTGCACTCACTGAGAAAGAACAGTGCACTCACTGAGAAAGGACAGTTCACTCACTGAGAAAGAACAGTGCAATCACTGAGAAAGGACAGTTCACTCACTGAGAACGGACAGTTCACTCATTGTGAATGGACAGTGTACTCACTGAGAAAGGATAATGCACTCACTGAGAAAGGACAGTTCAATCACTGAGAAAGGACAGTTCACTCACTGAGAAAGGACTGTTCACTCACTGAGAAAGAACAGTGCAATCACTGAGAAAGGACAGTTCACTCACTGAGAACGGACAGTTCACTCATTGTGAATGGACAGTGTACTCACTGAGAAAGGATAATGCACTCACTGAGAAAGGACAGTTCAATCACTGAGAAAGGACAGTTCACTCACTGAGAAAGGACTGTTCACTCACTGAGAAAGAACAGTGCAATCACTGAGAAAGGACAGTTCACTCACTGAGAACGGACAGTTCACTCATTGTGAATGGACAGTGTACTCACTGAGAAAGGATAATGCACTCACTGAGAAAGGACAGTTCACTCACTGAGAAAGGACTGTTCACTCACTGAGAAAGGATAATTCACTCACTGAGAAAGGGTAATGCACTCACTGAGAAAGGACAGTGCACTCACTGAGAAAGGATAATGCACTCACTGAGAAAGGGTAATGCACTCACTGAGAAAGGACAGTGCACTCACTGAGAAAGGATAATGCACTCACTGAGAAAGGGTAATGCACTCACTGAGAAAGGACAGTGCACTCACTGAGAAAGGATAATGCACTCACTGAGAAAGGATAATGCACTCACTGAGAAAGGACAGTGCACTCACTGAGAAAGGATAATGCACTCACTGAGAAAGGGTAATGCACTCACTGAGAAAGGACAGTGCACTCACTGAGAAAGGATAATGCACTCACTGAGAAAGGGTAATGCACTCACTGAGAAAGGACAGTGCACTCACTGAGAAAGGATAATGCACTCACTGAGAAAGGACAGTTCACTCACTGAGAAAGGACAGTTCACTCATTGAGAAAGGAAAGTTCACTAACTGAGAAAGGATAATGCACTCACTGAGAAAGGACAATTCACTCACTGAGAAAGGATAATGCACTCACTGAGAAAGGACAGTGCACTCACTGAGAAAGGACAGTTCACTCATTGAGAAAGGACAGTTCACTAACTGAGAAAGAACAGTGCACTCACTGAGAAAGAACAGTGCACTCACTGAGAAAGAACAGTTCACTAACTGAGAAAGAACAGTGCACTCACTGATAAAGAACAGTGCACTCACTGAGAAAGGACAGTTCACTCACTGAGAAAGAACAGTGCACTCACTGAGAAAGGACAGTTCACTCACTGAGAACGGACAGTTCACTCATTGTGAATGGACAGTGTACTCACTGAGAAAGGATAATGCACTCACTGAGAAAGGACAGTTCAATCACTGAGAAAGGACAGTTCACTCACTGAGAAAGGACTGTTCACTCACTGAGAAAGGATAATTCACTCACTGAGAAAGGGTAATGCACTCACTGAGAAAGGACAGTGCACTCACTGAGAAAGGATAATTCACTCACTGAGAAAGGATAATGCACTCACTGAGAAAGGACAGTGCACTCACTGAGAAAGGACAGTTCACTCACTGAGAAAGGGCAGTTCACTCACTGAGAAAGGGCAGTTCACTCACTGAGAAAGGACAGTTCACTCACTGAAATAGGACAGTTCACTCAATGAGAAAGGAGAGTTCACTCACTGAGAAAGCTCAGTTCACTCACTGAGAATGGACAGCTCACTCACTTGGAAATGATAGTGTACTCACTGAGAAAGAATAATGCACTCACTGAGAAAGGACAGTTCAGTCACGGAGAAAGGACAGTGCACTCACTGAGAAAGGATAGTGTACTCACGAAGAAAGGACAGTTCACTCAATGAGAAAGGACAGTTCACTCATCGAAATAGGACAGTTCACTCACTGAGAAAGGACAGTTCACTCACTGAGAAAGGACAGTTCACTCACTGAGAAAACACAGTGCACTCACTGAGAAAGAACAGTGCACTCACTGAAATAGGACAGTTCACTGACTGAGAAAGGACAGTTCACTCAACAAAATACGACAGTTCACTGACTGAGAAAGGACAGTGCACTCACTGAGAAAGGACAGTTCACTCACTGAGAAAGGACAGTTCACTCGCTGAGAAAGGACAGTTCACTCACTGAGAAAGGACAATTCACTCACTGAGAAAGAACAGTGCGCTCGCTGAGAAAATACAGTTCACTCACTGAGAAAGGACAGTTCACTCACTGAGAAAGAACAGTGCGCTCGCTGAGAAAAGACAGTTCACTCACTGAGAAAGGACAGTTCACTCACTGAGAAAGGACAGTTCACTCACTGAGAAAGGACAGTTCACTCACTGAGAAAAGACAGTTCACTCACTGAGAAAGGACAGTTCACTCACTGAGAAAGGACAGTTCACTCACTGAGAAAGAACAGTTCACTCACTGAGAAAGGACAGTTCACTCACTGAGAAAGAACAGTTCATTCATTGAGAAAGGACAGTGCACTCACTGAGAAATGATATTGTACTCACTGAGAAAGGACAGTGCACTCACTGAGAAATGATCGTGTACTCACTGAGAAAATTCAGTTCACTCACTGAGAAAATTCAGTTCACTCACTGACAAAGAACAGTTCACTCACTGAGAAAGAACAGTGCACTCACTGAGAAAGGACAGTTCACTCACCGAGAAAGGACAGTTCACTCACTGAGAAAGGACAGTTCACTCACCGAGAAAGTACAGTTCACTCAATGAGAAAGGAGAGTTCACTCACTGATAAAGAACAGTTCATTCATTCAGAAAGGACAGTTCACTCACTGAGAAATGATAGTGTACTCACTGAGAAAGGACAGTGCACTCACTGAGAAATGATCGTGTACTCACTGAGAAAATTCAGTTCACTCACTGAGAAAATTCAGTTCACTCACTGACAAAGAACAGTTCACTCACTGAGAAAGAACAGTGCACTCACTGAGAAAGGACAGTTCACACACTGAGAAAGAACAGTGCACTCATTGACAATGAACAGTTCACTCACTGAGAAAGGACAGTTCACTCACTGAGAAAGGACAGTTCACTCACCGAGAAAGGACAGTTCACTCACTGAGAAAGGACAGTTCACTCACTGAAATAGGACAGTTCACTCACTGAAATAGGACAGTTCACTCACTGAGAAAGTGCAGTTCACTCACCGAGAAAGTACAGTTCACTCACTGAGAAAGGACAGTTCACTCACCGAGAAAGGACAGTTCACTCACTGAGAAAGGACAGTTCACTCACTGAGAAAGGACAGTTCACTCACTGAGAAAGTACAGTTCACTCACTGAGAAAGGACAGTTCACTCACCGAGAAAGGACAGTTCACTCACTGAGAAAGGACAGTTCACTCACTGAGAAAGGACAGTTCACTCACCGAGAAAGTACAGTTCACTGACTGAGAAAGGACAGTTCACTCATTGAGAAAGAACAGTTCACTCACTGAGAAAGAACAGTTCACTCACTGATAAAGGACCATTCAGTCACTGAGAAATGATAGTGTACTCACGGAGAAAGGACAGTGCACTCACTGAGAAAGGATAGTGTACTCACAAAGAAAGGACAGTGCACTCACTGAGAATTTATGGTGTACTCACTGAGAAAGGACAATGCACTCACTGAGAAATGTCAGTTCACTCACTGAGAAAGGACAGTTCACTCACTGAGAAATGACAGTTCACTCACTGAAATAGGACAGTTCACTCACTGAGAAAGGAGAGTTCACTCACTGAGAAAAGACAGGGCACTCACTGAGGAAGGACAGTTCACTCACCGAAATAGGACAGTTCACTGACTGAGAAAGGACAGTGCACTCACTGAGAAAGGATAGTGCATCACTGAGAAAGGTCAGTTCACTCACTGAGAAAGGACAGTTCACTCACTGAGAAAGGACAGTTCACTCACTGAGAAAGGACAGTTCACTCACTGAGAAAGGACAGTTCATTCATTGAGAAAGGACAGTGCACTCACTGAGAAAGAACAGTGCGCTCGCTGAGAAAGAACAGTGCACTAACATAAAAAGAACAGTGCACTCACTGAGAAAGGACAGTTCACTCACTGAGAAAGAATAGTGCGCTCGCTGAGAAAAGACAGTTCACTCACTAAGAAAATTCAGTTCACTCACTCAGAAAGGACAGTTCATTCACTGAAAAAGGAACAGTGCGCTCGCTGAGAAAAGACAGTTCACTCACTGAGAAAGAATAGTGCGCTCGCTGAGAAAAGACAGTTCACTCACTAAGAAAATTCAGTTCACTCACTGAGAAAGGACAGTTCACTCACTGAGAAAGAATAGTGCGCTCGCTGAGAAAAGACAGTTCACTCACTGAGAAAGGACAGTGCACTCACTGAGAAAGGACAGTTCACTCACTGAGAAAGGACAGTTCACTCACTGAGAAAGGACAGTGCGTTCGCTGAGAAAAGACAGTTCACTCACTGAGAAAAGACAGTTCACTCACTGAGAAAAGACAGTTCACTCACTGAGAAAGAACAGTGCGCTCGCTGAGAAAGGACAGTTCACTCACTGAGAAAATTCAGTTCACTCACTGAGAAAGAACAGTGCGCTCGCTGAGAAAAGACAGTTCACTCACTGAGAAAGGACAGTTCATTCACTGAGAAAGAACAGTGCGCTCGCTGAGAAAAGACAGTTCACTCACTGAGAAAGGACTGTTCACTAACTGAGAACGGACAGTTAACTCCCTGAGAAAGGACAGTTCACTCACTAAAATAGGACAGTTCACTCACTGAGAAAGGACTGTTCACTCACTGAGAAAGGACAATTCACTCACTGAGAAAGAACAGTGCACTCACTGAGAAAGAACAGTTCACTCATTGAGAAAGGACAGTTCACTCACTGAGAAAGGACAGTTCACTCACTGAGAAAGAACAGTGCACTCATTGAGAAAGAACAGTTCACTCACTGAGAAAGGACAGTTCACTCACTGAGAAAGGACAGTTCACTCACTGAGAAAGAACAGTTCATTCACTGAGAAAGGACAGTTCACTCACTGAGAAAGGACAGTGCACTCATTGAGAAAGAACAGTTCACTCACTGAGAAAGGACAGTTCACTCACTGAGAAAGAACAGTGCACTCATTGAGAAAGAACAGTTCACTCACTGAGAAAGGACAGTTCACTCACTGAGAAAGGACAGTGCACTCACTGAGAAAGGACAGTTCACTCATTGAGAAAGAACAGTTCACTCACTGAGAAAGAACAGTTCACTCATTGAGAAAGAACAGTTCACTCACTGAGAAAGAACAGTTCACTCATTGAGAAAGAACACTCCACTCCCTGAGAAAGAACAGTGCGCTCGCTCACAAAAGACAGTTCACTCACTGAGAACGGACAGTTCACTCATTGTGAATGGACAGTTCACTCACTGAGAAAGGACAGTGCACTCACTGAGAAATGACAGTTCACTCACTGAGAAAGGACAGTTCACTCACTGAGAAATGATAGTGTACTCACTGAGAAAGGATAATGCACTCACTGAGAAAGGATAATGCACTCACTGAGAAAGGACTGTGCACTCACTGAGAAAGGACAGTGCACTCACTGAGAAATGATAGTGTACTCACTGAGAAAGGATAATGCACTCACTGAGAAAGGACCGTGCACTCACTGAGAAATTATACTGTACTCACTGAGAAATGATAGTGCACTCACTGAGTAAGGACAGTGCACTCAGTGGGAGAGGACAGTTCACTCACTGAGATAGGACAGTTCACTCAATGAGAAAGGACATTTCACTCACTGAGATAGGACAGTTCACTCAATGAGAAAGGACAGTTCACTCACTGAGATAGGACAGTTCACTCAATGAGAAAGGACAGTTCACTCACTGAGAAAGGACAGTTCACTTACTGAGAAAGGACAGTTCACTCACTGAGAAAGGACAGTTCACTCACTGAGAAAGGACAGTTCAATCACTGAGAAAGGACAGTTCAATCACTGAGAAAGGATAGTTCAATCACTGAGAAAGGACAGTTCACTAAAATCTCTGAGTCCAAGTTTCTTGAACGTTGATGTCTTCTCACAGTGGTTGAATGAGCAGTCTGTTAAATAGTCGTGTTGTTTTTTCACGCCATTCTTGCAGTCCAGGTTACTGAATCAGATGATGGATTTTACATGGGAAAGCAACAAAGACCATTCCAAACACCAGCAAGTTCAATCACGAGGAAAGCTTACAGTATGTTGGGTTTGGACAAATGAGGACTCCCAGTGAGCCTGAGAGTGCCCTCACTTGCCGCCCCAGCTGAAGTCAGCTGACTGAGCATTATTTGGGGACTGAACCTGGGATCATCTTGGCCTGTCTTGTGCAGGACCTCACCATGCAGTGTGTTTATTAGGCAATCGGAGAGGAACATCAAATTCAATTTTACTCCCTGATGTTTTTGGTTTTCACATAGATCAGTTAAAGGGTTAAATAAGGCCAGAATGTTGCGTCTATATAGGAACCAGCTGGCTGTCTTTCACAGTTCTAAAGATGTATAAGGAAAATGCAAAGAGAAGGAACATGCAAACCATTTCAATGGTACAATTACATTCACAAGGAACCTAACTTAACATAAATTCATTGAACTGTTAAATTTAATCTTCTTTCATAAGTAACAAGCTACACATCTGGAATTTTCAGTTTAATCACAATATTATAAATGGCTGAATATTGTACATTTAAATTACACAACAGCAGAAATAGAGGGAAGCTGTCTGATCTACCACAGGAGATGGGATTACAGAGCTATAACTGATCACTAGCTTAACAATCTAAAGGCTTTTCAAACCCAAGCTTCCAATCACCATATCATCACTTCTCAATCTTCCTTCCTGTTCTTTTCAAACTGGTTGGTATCCTGTACTGATACCTTGGGCCTTCAACTAGATTTCTCAATCTATAACCTGAAGTTCTTGTGACATCTGTAGTGCTTGAGAAAAGAGACAACACCCACAATGACCAGAACAGATGGAGGGGCCTGAAGGCTCACCTAACTTGTAGAAAGCTAGGATTCCCCCAATCACAGCATCTTTCTGCTTCTTGAATGACTCTGGAGATGATGCCTCCTATCCTGAGCTCAATAATCACTCTGTGTGAAGCACTTCCTGAATCAGCCGTGACCTTGTCTTTTCCCAGTTTGTCCCTCTGACCCCTTGTCCTCGAATCAAAGGAGAAGGATTCATATTGCACCTTTCATTACCTCAGGATGTCCCCAAGCACTTTACAGCCAATTAAGTACTTTTGAAGTGTAGTCACAGTTTGACGTCTCATCTGAAAGGCGGCTCCTCTGACAGTGCAGCACTCCCTCTGTACTCCACTGAAGTGTCGGCCTGGATTATATACTCAAATCTCCGGAGTGAGACTTGAACCCATAGAACTCTCTGACTTTGAGGCGAGAGCGCTACCACTGAGCCATGGGTTAACCTTCTCCGTTCCACATACATCAATAAGGCCCTCTCTCATCCTCCTCCATCCAAGGTTGAAGAGTCCATGACCGTGAATTTTCTAGGAGCTGCTCCCACTCCACCGCCGCAATTCCGGTGAAACAGGAGCAGCACCCAGAAAACTCCCGGCCCATGTTTTCCTAACATTTCCTCATAATTCAGTCCCTCTGAGACTAAGGATCAGCCTGGTGGTCCTTCTCAGCACAGCCTCCAGGGCTGGGACCTTTCCCTTGTGTCTTGATAACTAGAACTGATTGCAGTATTGAACTTGTGTCCTGACACCTTTTCAGCAGGGGCTGAACTCCATTCAACTGGCAATCGTAACTCAACGTTCTGTTTGCTTTGCTGATTGTTGCTCTGCAAGAATTGGTCCCGGTCGGTGCTGATTTCTACCATCAGATGTGTCTCGGCCTCTCCCCCACCTAGTTCGTCACCTTTCCTACATTACAACATTGGTGTCCTGCCTCAAGTATTTATGAGGAGATATTTTCCAATCAGCAACGTTCAGGCATTAATGAGCAGGGTGCTCAAACTACGTTCCTCTATGGGTCATGTTGAGACAGGAGAAATATACATTTGTAACTAAACGTTGCCAATTGGAAAATATATCCTCCCTCCCTTCAATTAGCCATGCTGATTTGCTCAAATATAGACACGTAGGAAAATCTACCAATCATAAACCAGTAGCTAGGTAGAATAAACCAACCAAGAAACTCCAACCCACACAAACCAACCAATCCAATTGTTCATCTTTTTTTGTTCAATGCTACCATCAGGAACCAGCAACAAACCAATCAAATGGTTCAAAGAACATTCTTGATTGAATTGTTGTTTCCAGTCTGTTCATTATACATGGGCAAAAAGTATAATTTATAACATAACAATACTTAAAAAATTAAATAAATTGCAAAATAATTTCAATGTACCTGTAAAATTGCCTGAATCTGTCCAATAGCTTTTGACCTAGAGGCCTACTGTATCACAGGGACCTGGGGCTTGAGTTTTGATCCTTTCCACCAGCACTCCTACTACTTAGGGCAGTCAGGATTGTGATTACATTTCAAGGATGGTCAGTGTGGCGTTTGGTCCGAAGTTCAGTTAGTAACAAACTAAGAAAGACTGCAGAGCTTCAAAACATGGGGCCTATATTTAGTCCACTGTCAATCATTCTTTGACATACGTTCATGGGATGTGGGCGTCGCTGGCGAGGCCGGCATTTATTGCCCATCCCTAATTGCCCTTGAGAAGGTGGTAGTGAGTCGCCTTCTTGAACCGCTGCAGTCCGTGTGGTGAAGGTTCTCCCACAGTGCTGTTAGGAAGGGAGTTCCAGAATTTTGACCCAGCGATGATGAAGGAACGGCGATATATTTCCAAGTCGGGATGGTGTGTGACTTGGAGGGGAACGTGCAGGTGGTGTTGTTCCCATGTGCCTGCTGCCCTTGTTCTTCTAGGTGGTAGAGTTCGAGGGTTTGGGAGGTGCTGTCGAAGAAGCCTTGGCGAGTTGATGCAGTGCATCCTGTGGATGGTACACACTGCAGCCACAGTGCGCCGGTGGTGAAGGGAGTGAATGTTTAGGGTGGTGGATGGGGGTGCCAATCAAGCGGGCTGCTTTGTCCTGGATGGTGTCGAGCTTCTTGAGTGTTGTTGGAGCTGCACTCATCCAGGCAAGTGGAGAGTATTCCATCATACTCCTGACTTGTGCCTTGTAGATGGTGGAAAGGCTTTGGAGAGTCAGGAGGTGAGTCACTCGCCGCAGAATACCCAGCCTCTGACCTGCTCTTGTAGCCACAGTATTTATGTGGCTAGTCCAGTTAAGTTTCTGGTCAATGGTGGCCCCCAGGATGTTGATGGTGGGGGATTCGGCGATGGTAATGCCGCTGAATGTCAAGGGGAGGTGGTTAGACTCTCTCTTGTTGGAGATGGTCATTGCCTGGCACTTGTCTGGCGCAAATGTTACTCGCCACTTATCAGCCCAAGCCTGGATGTTGTTCAGGTCTTGCTGCATGCGGGCTCGGACTGCTACATTATTTGAAGGGTTGTGAATGGAACTGAACACTGTGCAATCATCAGCGAACATCCCCATTTCTGACCTTATGATGGAGGAAAGGTCGTTGATGAAGCAGCTGAAGATGGTTGGGCCTAGGGCACTGCCCTGAGGAACTCCTGCAGCAATATCCTGGGGCTGAGATGATTGGCCTCCAACAACCACTACCATCTTCGTTTGTGCTAGGTATGACTCCAACCACTGGAGAGTTTTCCCCCTGATTCCCATTGACTTCAATTTTACTAGGGCTCCTTGGTGCCACACTCAGTCAAATGCTGCCTTGATGTCAAGGGCAGTCACTCTCACCTCACCTCTGGAATTCAGCTCTTTTGACCATGTTTGGACCAAGGCTGTAATGAGGTCTGGAGCTGAGTGGTCCTGGCGGAACCCAAACTGAGCATCGGTGAGCAGGTTATTGGTGAGTAAGTGCCGCTTGATAGCATTGTCGACGACACCTTCCATCACTTTGCAGATGATTGAGAGTAGACTGATGGGGCGGTAATTGGCCGGATTGGATTTGTCCTGCTTTTTGTGGACAGGACATACCTGGGCAATTTTCCACATTGTCGGGTAGATGCCAGTGTTGTAGCTGTAATGGAACAGCTTGGCTAGAGGCGCGGGTAGTTCTGGAGCACAAGTCTTCAGCACTACAGCCAGGATGTTGTTGGGGCCCATAGCCTTTGCTGTATCCAGTGCACTCAGCCGTTTCTTGATATCATGTGGAGTGAATCGAATTGGCTGAAGACTGACTTCTGAGATGGTGGGGATATCGGGAGCAGGCCTAGATGGATCATCCACTCGGCACTTCTGGCTGAAGATGGTTGCAAACGCTTCAGCCTTGTCTTTTGCACTCATGTGCTGGACACAGCCTTCATTGAGGATGGGGATGTTTACAGAGCCATTAGTTGTTTCATTGTCCATCACCGTTCACGACTGGATGTGGCAGGACTTTGACCTGATCCGTTGGTTGTGGAATCGCTTTGCTCTGTCTATAGCATGTTGCTTCCGCTGTTTAGCACGCATGTAGTCTTGAGTTGTAGCTTCACCAGGATGGCACGTCATTTTTTTTTAGGTACGCCTGGTGCTGCTCCTGGCATGCTCTTCTACACTCCTCATTGAACCAGGGTTGATCCCCTGGCTTGTTAGTAATGGTAGAGTGAGGAATATGCCGGGCCATGAGGTTACAGATTGTGCTGGAATACAATTCTGCTGCTGCTGATGGCCCACGGCGCTCATGGATGCCCAGTTTTAAGCTGCTAGATATGTTCTGAATCTATCCCATTTAGCAAGGTGGTAGTGCCACACAACACGTTGGATGGTGTCCTCAGTGCGAAGTCGGGACTTCATCTCCACGAGGACTGTGCAGTTGTCACTCCTCCAATACTGTCATGGACAGATACATCTGAGACAGGTAGATTGGTGAGGACGAGGTCAAGTAGGTTTTTCCCTCGTGTTAGTTCGCTCACCACCTGCCGCAGCCCCAGTTTGGCAGCTATGTCCTTCAGGACTCGGCCAGCTCAGTCAGTAGTGGTGCTACCGAGCCACTCTTGGTGATGGACATTGATGTCCCCCATCCAGAGTACATTCTGTGCCCTTGCTACCCTCAGCGCTTCCTCCAAGTGGTGCTCAACATGGAGGAGGACTGATTCATTAGCTGAGGGAAGGTGGTAGATGATTATCAGCAGGAGGTTTCCTTGCCCATGTTTGACCTGATGCCATGAGATTTCATGGGGTCTGGAATCAATATTGAGGACTCCCAGGGCCACTCCATCCTGACTGTATGTCACTGTACCGCCACCTCTGGTCGGTCTGTCCTGCCGGTGGGACAGGACATACCCAGGGATGGTGATGGGAAAGTCTGGGACATTCAAACATTTCCAGGAAAAAGGGAAAGAGTCAGGGAACTTCCTGTACAAAGTTACACCAATATTGATACATTTCCCTCTTAAAAGAAATTAAACTTTTAAAATAAGAATTTTCATCAATAATGATAAAATCTACAAATACTGTTCAATATTAATAGTTCATACAAAGTCCCTGAGATTAAACTGTGGTGTGGTGATCACATCACCCTCCCAAACTTTGTTGTTAGGATAGTGGGCTTGTTATTTGTCCTGTTAACAGTTCTGTTTGTTACTTGCCACTGTATTTTCCTCTGTTAGACTCTGATGGTGAAGCTGTGGTTTGTTTACTGTCGACTGTCTGAGGAGCTTCACATGTTACAGACCGTGTAACCCAGACTCTCAGGTATCTTCCCAGATGGTGGTTCTATTTTCTACAGGTATCTCTGGTTTCTCCTAAAACACCTCCCCACCTTCAGTAAGGCAGGGAGTTATGTAAGAGAAACCAAGGTATCAGTTTGGCTCGGTGGTAGCACTCTCGCCTCTCAGTTAAAAGGTCAGGGTTTCAAATCCTACTCCAAAGACAAGGCTGACACTTCAGTGCAGTACTGAGGGAGTGCTGCATTGTCAGAGGTGCCATCTTTCAGATGAGGTGTTAAACCGGGGTCGATGTAAAAGATCCGATGTTACTATTGGAAGTGTTCAAATTTCCTACATTACAACAGTGACTATACCTCAAAACTATTTCATTGGCTGTGAAACACTTTGGGCCATCCTGAAGTTGTGAAAAGCACTATAGAAATGCACGTTCATTCTTTCTTCTCTTTACATTATGTCATCTTATATCTGGGTGTTGGGATCCATTTCCATTTTCTGTTGGATGAATTGTGGCAACTTCTCCTTCTGTCAGTTTATCAGGCTCTTTGGTATCTTTATTGCAGACCTGGGCCTGTTTTGTTTTCCCTGATGTACAGCTTCTCTTTTACATCGCTCACTAGCCTCCTTTTCAGAAGTCCATTAGAGAGGAGTGTCTTGGTTCATCTGCTGAATGGTCTTTGAGCTGGTGAGCTGTCCAGGAATTGACTTGGTGTGTTGTACCAGTCAAGAAGAGCAAACCATGGGCCAGTGCCAGATTCAGTGCATTTCGTACGAATATCTTAGCAATTTTAACATTGTTCTCTGACTTTTCATTTAACTATGGATACTTTTGATATCTGGTGACTGGACAGAACTCATGTTGTGCAAACTGTTCAATTGCGTTAAGTTAAATGGCGATCCGTTGTCTGATATTCCCTGGAGTTAAATGACGATCTGTTGTCTGCTATTCCCTGGAGTTAAATGGTTGTCCGTTATCTGATATGCCTCACTTGAAGTAAGTTTTCACTTTGCTAATGATTTCTTTCCTTTTTTTATCAGACCATTTTGTCTATTTTAAAGAAATCCGAATAATAGAACGTATCACATAGCTTCTCCCATTGGCTTCATACAGATCCCATCTTGTTTTTTGGGATTGAGAAAGGAAGAAAGAACTTGCATCTATATAATCACTGTCATAATGTCAGGAAAGTTAATGGCTAATAAGCCTTTCCTTTTGCCGTTTAGCTTGAAATTGTATGCGTACATCACCTCCCAGGTGGCGTGCCTCACACCCTCATTCCTTAGTGGCCAGTAAATTACTGTGGTACCAAGTAGGTGGGAGATCAGAGGAAACAAGTGTGGAGTGTGAGGAACGATGGTGGGGGAATAGGAGGCCGCTGCTGAATTGGCTGTGGGGAATCTCTTCTTATTCCAGGTGGGATGGAGCAGTTTTACTGTCAGAGGGAGGGGGATTCCCACTCTGTGGTAGGATACACTTGTTAATGGCTCAGGAGAGGGCCAGACAAATATCTTCAGCATCTGTGAAGAGGGCTTGTGGTTGTTGCCTGATGTCTGCCTCCAAAGAAGCCACATTGCAAATGAGGGGACTGGTGGCAATATTCATGCTGTGTTCATAGTGAAATGGATTAGAAAAGCGGCATGAAGTTTAGGATTTTAAGAAATGGGAATTGTTTTAACAAGTTGAATATTTCACACAGCTTCTGGGGAAAGTGGAGCCAATGCCTCACTTTCAGAGGAGGAAGTGGGAGGGATTAAGATGTTAAACAGGTAACTGGAGAGGCCTTTCTAAATATGGACATAACACTGGAGCATACAATGGAAGCGAAGATGCCAACTTTTTGTGGTGACTCAATGATGGCCAAGAGCTGTCAGATGCCAACCCTGGGCATCCTTCCATTGCCACTCAGACAACTGAGAGTTGCTCAGAGTCTAGAGCTCAGGGTTTGGTTGGCAATTTGTAGGATAGTTTACATAATATAATTAGATTATGTTAGAATATCCCTCTCTCTCTCTCTTCCGATTCAGAACACAACTCTTCCCAGCTCTTCCCCTGTGCTAATGGTTACTGTATATGTGCTGCTGTACAACTCTGTAACAAGGAAATGCTTGTTAATAATGCAAAATATCAGTGCACGGAACTGACTGAATTTACCTTTCTCACTTGTATGAAGAATGAAGCCTATTGAAACAGGCCGAATGAAATGCATTGATAGATAGCCAACCTCCAGTCTCTCTGTAAACCGATTAATGTGTCCAGGACTTCACTCTAGTTTGACAATGAAAGTGGCTCCAGATCCCTTCTGAGAGATTCTGTTCCAGTTTGATGCAGTAAAGGCCCCTCATTTCCGAAGGGAAAATGGAGGTCTTGACATTATCTCTGAGTAAAGGAAACAAGCAGGGCTCCTCGCCAAGAAATGGGTCATCATTAAAAGTTACAAATATAATTTTTAACAGGTAAAATGTCGTATTATTTTGGAATATTTTTGTGTAGAACGAAGCCAGGACCACTTATAGACTTTGATGCTCCTCAAAATTGGAAAATGCATTTTCAGCAACTAACTTCAATTTTATCAATCAATGGAACCACGGCATGGAAAAAAAGAATTGTTCTCACCCAGAATTCCCCAGGCAGGAACTTCTCAACCTCATCAGTCACTAGAAAACATGAACCCCACACCATGGACAGTCCTGGTGTAACCTCCTGCCAGCTGGATGGAGAGCAGCGTTGACCAAGGCCTTGCAGGCCATCTCCTTGCCGAAGTGGTCTGGGGGGTGGGGGATGGAGAGGGAGAATGGTGTCTGATGAACAGGGGGTGGGGGCACCTTAAGGGGGGAGGAGCAAACAACAAAAAGGTGGATTCAGATAGCGTTTAACAATACATTAAATGTGCCATATTTATGGTACCAGCTCAGTTCTTGCCTTGTAACCGTCCCCAAACCATGTTTGCGTCAGCTCAAGTTCTGGGAGAATTCCAAGCAACTTGGGAGCTACCACTAGAGGGCTGGGGGGCAGCCAGGATGTGGGGAATGTGACCTCTCCCTTAATTTTTTGGCAAGTCCCCATCTTCCTCCCAACTCCAAATCCCAAAATTGCCCCTAATGCCTTTCCAGCCCACCCTCCCCCACCCCCCATGAGTTATTTGTCTCTGGTTGCACTTCTGGTAAGCAAAATCAAAACGTTTTCTAAAATAATGGAGAAAGTGAGGAGCCCAATTTTTGTCGCAGCCATGAACTTTTTCAAAACTCAGGTCACTTGTGAATTAATTTTAATAGAAGTCGGCTTTGATGGAAAGGAACCTTTAGCCAAAATGAAAGCTCAGCAAATTTGAATTCGGTAATGAGCCCCTCAGGGCAATGTCTACGAGCTCCCTTAATCAGTGGCTGAATCATTTCATATCAACTACACCTTGGCATTTCCTGAATAACTTAGGAATTAGGAATGAAGAAATACTTCAGCAGAGATATGAGTTTTACACAGCAGACAGCGAACTTATCTCTGATGATTGCTCCTTTGCTAAGTTAATTCTCCTAATTTTATTTTTAATTAATAAATCAAGGTCACGGTCAAATGGAAAACCACTGAGGCTGATAGAACAGGACAGAATACAAGATCAACCAACAGGCAGCGACTAGATGGAGCTAGTCTTGGGTTTTAAAAGCCCAGAAGCTGCGTTGAAGGAAAGAACAAGGAGTCCCACAGGATTATGAATGGGTGCTGGAGGTATGTGAGGTGATAAGAAAGATTTGCATTTATATAGTGCCTTTCATGACCTCAGGACAACCCAAAGTGCTTCACAGCCAAGGAAGTATTTTTGAAGTGCAGTCACTGTTGTAATGAAGGAAACACAGCAGCCAACTTGCGCACAGCAAGATCCCACAAACAGCAATGTGATAAATGACCAGATAATCTATTCTTAGTAATGTTGGTTGAGGGATAAATATTGACCATGACACCAGGGAGAACTCCCCTGCTCTTCTTCTTCAAATAGTGCGGTGGGATCTTTTACATCCACCTGAGAGAGCAGACAAAGTCTCGGTTTAATGTCTCATCCGAAAGACGACACGTCCGACAATGCAGCACTCCCTCGGAACTGCACTGTGAGTGTCAGCCTAGATTTTGTGCTCTGCAGTGGGACATGAACCCACAACATTCTGACTCAGGGGTGAGAGTGCTACCAACTGAGCCACAGCTGGCACTGATGTAATGATGATTTTCAGATATTTCCCCACCAGAGAGGAGCTTACCCCACCAGACACGTACATTCAGGAAATTGTGTGCCCGCTGCTCCCCGCCTCCTGATACCCGTGGCCAACTCACTTGGCTCCCTGCCGACCTCATACGTGCCTAGGTATTTACAGCACCAGGATACCTAACAGGCGGGGACCTGAAGCTTCCTCTAGAAGTCGAAGATATCCAGCTGATGAGTGGAGCTCTGTAACTCCGGGTCTCCCAATTAGAGAAAAGAAAGACTTGAATTTCTGCAGCGCTTTTCATAACCTCAGGACGTCCCAAAGCATTTTACAGCCAATTAAGAACTTTTGAAGTGTAGTTACTGTTGTAATGTAGGAAATGCAGCAGCCAATTTGCAAACACAAGTTCCCACAAACTGCAATGTGATAATGACCAGATGGTCTGTTTTAGTGATAAACATTGGCAAGGACACCATGGAGAACTCCCCTGCTCATCTTCAAAATATCACTGTAGAAACTTTACACCCACGTGAGAGAGCAGATGGGGCCTCTGTTTAACATCTCAACTGAAAGACAGCACTCCCTCAGTATTACACTGGAGTGTCAGCCTAGATTTTGTGCTCAAGTCTCTGGAGTAAGACTTGAGCTCACGACCTTCTGACTCAGAGGCAAGAGTAATACCAACTGAACCACAGCAGTTAGCTGCAGCATTTTCCAGAATGATACGACCGGGTAAATTTTTCAAGAGTCCACTCCGAACCTCAAGCGTGGTTCGGAGACTCGGGGCAGAGGTCAGTGGGTCGGGGATGAATGGGGGAGTTAGCCTCATCTGTCAATAATAAATTAATGAGCTTACTCACAAAAGGAAAAATACCTTAAAATTGGCTTTTTCTGACTAAATTCCTCCCAATCCCTCTCTCCTGGAGGCAGTGACTCGTGACTCTTGTGATATTGTCCCATGTGTCAGCTGTGGCTCAGTAGTAGCATTCGCGTCTCTGCCATCTTTTGGCTGAGACGTTAAACTGAGACCCCCGTCTACCTTCTCTGGTGGATGTAAAAGAACCCATGGTATTATTTTGAAGAAGAGCAGGAGAGTTCACCCCGGTGTCCTGGGCCAATATTTATCCCTCAACCAACATCACTAAGGCAGGTTATCTGTTCTATATCACATTGCTGTTTGTGGGATCTTGCTGTGCCACATTTCCTACATTACAACTGTGACTACACTTCAAAAGTACTTCACTGGCTGTAAAGCGCTTTGGGACATCCTGAGGTCGTGAAAGGCGCTATATAAATGCAAGTTCTGTCTTTCTTTTTCTTTTTGTTTTCCATTAATGTCAATGGAACCTCTGTTTTGTGCTCCCTACCCAAAACTAATCTCACTCTCACAACCCCTGGAATTCTAGTCCAGTCCCATAACCACTGCACAACCTCTGCAATTCTAGTCCAGTCCCATAACCACTGCACAACCTCTGGAATTCTAGTCCAGTCCCATAACCACTGCACAACCTCTGCAATTCTAGTCCAGTCCCATAACCACTGCACAACCTCTGGAATTCTAGTCCAGTCCCATAACCACTGCACAACCTCTGCAATTCTAGTCCAGTCCCATAACCACTGCACAACCTCTGCAATTCTAGTCCAGTCCCATAACCACTGCACAACCCCTGGAATTCTAGTCCAGTCCCATAACCACTGCACAACCTCTGGAATTCTAGTCCAGTCCCATAACCACTGCACAACCTCTGCAATTCTAGTCCAGTCCCATAACCACTGCACAACCCCTGGAATTCTAGTCCAGTCCCATAACCACTGCACAACCCCTGGAATTCTAGTCCAGTCCCATAACCACTGCACAACCCCTGGAATTCTAGTCCAGTCCCATAACCACTGCACAACCTCTGGAATTCTAGTCCAGTCCCATAACCACTGCACTACCTCTGCAATTCTAGTCCAGTCCCATAACCACTGCACAACCCCTGGAATTCTAGTCCAGTCCCATAACCACTGCACAACCTCTGGAATTCTAGTCCAGTCCCATAACCACTGCACTACCAAGCCCATACAAATAGCAAGCATGGGCAATCTACCCACATGGTTTACAATGGACAGAGGAAACCTTACTCCCATCAGCACTGTTTGACTGTAAGTTTCTCCAGCTATAATCAGGTTAAGCATTGCTTTCTGTAGTGTGTTCTTTATCTACCATTACAGGGGCTTGGCGACTAGATCTGCAGAGATTCTCCGGCATGGCCGGGGATGCTGCTTCTGCTTCTGCAGCCCACGATTTTCACCCATTCACTTAAATGGCCAGAAAATGACAGGTTAGTAAGCGCAGAAATAGAAAGTCATGATGGAATTGTACGGGGCTATGGTCAGACTGCAGCTTGAGTACTGCGTCCAGTTCTGGTCACTGGGAATCAAGGGAGACATTCGGGTACTGGAGGCAGTGCAGGGAGGAGCCACGAGGCTCACCCCCAGTGTCAGAGTGTCTGTGATGTGGGGGAGGAACCAGAGAGACTTGGACTAGGAATTACCTCGGAGCTTTGCCACTGTGACTTTGCCGGAAGTGCGGCAGAAACTCAGTTTATGACGCACTTATGACAGCGGAGCTGGAGCTGCTCCAAAGAAATTCCCGGCCTTTTCAGCCTGGAAAGTTGGCATCAGAGAGGTGATCTCACAGAGAGATAAAAGATAGTGAATGGTGCGGAAAAGATTAATCTAGAATACTGCTTTAAATTTAGCAGTGGGGGTAGGACAAGGGGCAAAAGGTTCAAACTAGTAAACGGGAACTTTAGGATTGATATCAGGAAGACATTCTTCATGGCAGAGAACCGTCAACACCATGGAATGAACTTTCAGGGAGAGTTGTGGAGGTGAAAGCCCTGGAATGATTTAAGAAACAATTAGATGCAGCCATGAAGGGAGTGTAGGGTTGTTCGGGATGGATGAATTAAGATGGGCCAAATGGCCTTCCTCATCCGTAAGTATCTTGCGATTTTGTGATCACTCGAGCCTCAAAATGAAGACAGAAAACCTGAAATTTTCCATCTCGCACTGGACCTGACAAGATGATTAGTACTCACCCATCACCCCTCTGCCCCCTGTCCTACATTGGCTCACAGTCCTCCAACACTTCCAATTTAACATTCCCATCCTTGTGTTCAAATCCCTTCAGGGCCTCACCCCTCCCTATCTCTATAATCACCTGCAGCCCTACAACTCCCCGCCCCAAATTCTCCATTCCTCTGACTCTGGCCTTTTGTATATCCCTCCCCCCCCCACTTCACCCCACCATTGGCGGCCGTGCATTCAGATGTTTCGACCCCACCCTCTGGAATTCCCTCCTAAACCTCTCCACCTATCCACCCCCCTCTGCTCCTTTAAGATGCTCCTTAAAGCCCACCGCTGACCAAGCTTTTGGTCACCCCTCCTAATATCTCTTCCTTTGGATTGGCCGCTCTGAAGCTCCTTGGGGCGTTTTTCTATTGCTAAAGATACCATATAAATGCAAGTTCTGCTGTACAATATTTTACAGTCTGTTTGCCTCAAGGTTCTGTCTGGGGGATGGAAAAGTAAATTACTTTATTTTACTTGACAAAAAAAAACTATTGAAAAAGTTCCCCTTAGCCACGCTCAAACAGCTGGTTGTTTTGCTTTGTACAGGGAGTAAATTACAACAGAGAAACTCTTCTATAATTCATTTCCTATAAATAATTGATGCAGTTCTTTAACAGTGCTGTTTGAGAGTCACGTCACATTTCTTCCAAGCCTACAGATAATTTCATTGTGAGATAGAAATCAAATTGATCAGCATGTGTCGTAAAATCCAGAGTTTTTACAGAAACTGAACCCCATCAATGCTGAATTCCTCCAGCGTACTAGAAGATCCAAGCCTGGCTTTTACCCCCAACCTTATCCTTGATTTTCTTAAACTAACAAAGTACATTTATTGGTTATGTGCAGAAGAAATCTCCCACTAAATGTAACTAAGAAGCACCTAAATGATGCAGTGGGTAACGGTACCACATGGTCCAGTATGGACAACACTAGTCAGGAAGGTCCAATCCGTGCTAAGTTGCTCAGTCTCAGCCAGGGTAGTAATCAAAAGAAAGACTTGCATTTATATAGCACCTTATCAAAACCTTAGGATGTCCCGAAGTGGTTTACAGCCAATGAAGCACTTTTGACGTGCAGTCACTGTTGTAATGTTGGAAACGCGGCAGCCAATTTGCGCACAGCAAGATCCCACAAACAGCAATGTGATAAATGACCAGTTAATCTGTTTTAGTGAAGTTCGTTGAGGGATAAATATTGGCCAGGACATTGGGGAGAACTCCCCTGCTCTTCTTCGAAATAGTGCTATGGGATCTTTTACGTCTTCCTGAGAGAGGAGACGGGGCCTCGTTTAATGTCTCATCCGAAAGACGGCGCCTCCAACAGTGCAGCACTCCCTCAGTACTGCACTTGGAGTGTCAGCCTAGTTCATGCGCTCAAGTCTCTGGAGTGGGAACCAAACCCACGACCTTCTGATTCAGAGGCGAGAGGGTGACCATTGCACCAAACCAATGTAAGCTCGTGGAGAAATACAATTAGACTCAGCGTCATCCCTTGTCAAGGAAATGAAAAAATCTGCAAAAGTTCCAGCTTCTGACAACTTGACGAAAAGTATGTTTATGTGGGCATCGGCTGAGGATAGATTGAGGCTTGCTTGTGATCCCTCCAACAATTGAATGGCTTGCCAACAGTCCTCCCTCACACATGAAGAATGGCCAGGTGGGCCAAGGAGTGAAGGGCTGCGAGTATCCGTGGGACTGAATCCCAGCAATAGTTGGCACTCCAGGGGGACAGGAGAGAAAGGAAGAAGGAAATTCTCACTTGAGCTGTGAGCTGTATTACTTCCACATTCCACTGCCAAACAGTTCCTACCACACGGATATTCTGTGTCATGTTCCGACAGCTGTTTTATTACCTTTCTTTTTTAGGAAACGGGCACATTATTGTCTTTCTCTCTCTCCATCTCAATGAATCTCTTCTGCACCCTGTCCATAGCCTTGATATCCTTCCTAAAGGGAGGCTCCCAAGAATGGACACAGAATTCTAACCGTGGTCGACCAACAACACCAACAACTTGCATTTATATAGCGCCCAATGAAAGTAGTAAAACATGCCGAGGCTCTTCACAGGAGTGTTACCAGACAAAATTTGACACCGAGCCACATAAGGAGATATTAGGACAAGTGACCAAAAGCTTGATCAATGGAATGAACTCCAACAACACTCAAGAAGCTCGACACCATCCAAGATAAAGCAGCCCGCTTGATTGGCACCCCATCCACCACCCTAAACATTCACTCCCTTCACCACCGGTGCACAGTGGCTGCAGTGTGTACCATCCACAGGATGCACTGCAGCAACTCGCCAAGGCTTCTTCGACAGCACCTCCCAAACCCGCGACCTCTACCATCTAGAAGGACAAGAGCAGCAGGCACATGGGAACAACACCACCTGCACGTTCCCCTCCAAGTCACACACCATCCCGACTTGGAAATATATCGCCGTTCCTTCATTGTCGCTGGGTCAAAATCCTGGAACTCCCTTCCTAACAGCACTGTGGGAGAACCGTCACCACACGGACTGCAGCGGTTCAAGAAGGCGGCTCACCACCACCTTCTCAAGGGCAATTAGGGATGGGCAATAAATGCTGGCCTCACCAGCGACGCCCACATCCCGTGAACGAATAAAAAAAAAAGAGCGTCTTAAAGGAGGAGAGAGGGGTAGAGAGGCGGAGGGGTTTAGTGAGGCAATTCCAGAGCTTAGGGCCTAGACAGCTGAAGGCACGGCCGCCAATGGTGCAGCGAAGGAAATTGGGAAGACACAAGAGGCCAAAATTGGAGGAGCACTGGAATCTCGGAGGGTTGTAGGGCTGGAGGAGGTTACAGAGATAGGGAGGGATGAGGCCACGGAGGGATTTGAAAACAAGGATGAGAATTTTAAAAACGAGGCATTGCCGGACTGGAGGCCAATGTCGGTCAGTGAGCACAGGGGTAATGCTACAGGTTAAGCATCATCTCTTTGCTTTTGCACTGTATGGAGGTAGATTTTCATCATCCCCGCCTGGCAATAATAGGGAGGAGCAGCTCGCCTGCCCGTATTGGATTCTGTCTGGTTCTCATTCCATTGAAATTAATGAAGACAAAAATCCACCTCATAACTGTATTCATAAAACCTAGGATCCCAAACATTTTTTTTTAAAACGGCTTTATCTACTTGTCCTCCCACTTTTAAAGAGTTTTGCATTTGAAGCCCAAAGCCTCTCTGTTCATTTACAGTTTTAATCAAGTTTTTTCTTTCAATGCTAGACACAGCTTTAAATAACATTCCGCCTGACAGTTCCTTCTGTTTCCTTCATCAGAGCTATAACATACGGAACTGAACAAAAGGCACCACTGAGCCTAGTGTGGGAGGGAGGCACCACAGGTGAGCAGGGAGAAACTCTGCAAAACCTTCCTATAGGAAACTTGGTAAGTTGGGTGAAGCCTATGACGGGATTGATTGTTGATGATCTACGGAAGGAAGGGGCTTGATGGGCAGAGTGGCCTGTTTTTAATCCAAAACCTTCTTAAGCTCTTAATGTGGACTCAGGTGAAGCATGCAAAACAGGATAGATTCCTGAATGAAGAGGAGATTGCCAGGGTTGAGCACCAGGCCAGATAAGAGATGATACATGAGCTCAGTGGGTGTTGTATCTAGGCCTAAACAACAGCACAAAGCAGAACTGTTAATGGCATTTTCTCATTCCCATATTTTTCTGTTTTCCTTATATTTCATTTTGATCATCATCACTCCTCCCCTTCTTTCCCTTCTAGCTGGGGTCAGGTTCCACAAGAACCTACAATCCTCTGGTAGCTCAGCCTGCTGGCAGTTATTCAGGGCATAACCTATCAGGCAGTATCATCAGGCCATTCAACCACAGTGGGCATAGATGAGCCCTATTCTGTTCTCAAATGACATCCAAGGGTGAAAACCCAGGCTAATGTTCTCTCCCTAACCCTGGAATAAAAACCTTGGCTAATGTTCCCCTCCCTAACCCAGGAAAGAAAACATTTGTTAATAGTCCCCTAGCTAACCCAGGAATGAAATCCCTGGCTAATTTCTCCCCTCCCTAACCCAGGAATGAAATCCCTGTGCAATGTTCTTTCCCTAACCCAGGATTGAAATCCCTGTGCAATGTTCTTTCCCTAACTCAGGGAGGAAATCCCTGCCGAATCTTCTCTCTCTAACCCAGGAATGAAAATCCTGGGTAATGATCCCCTCACTAACCTAGGAATCAAAACCCGGGCTAATTGTCCCCTCCCTGGCTACAGGCGTGGTGCCGGAGGATTGGAGGACTGCTAAATTTGTACATTTGTTTAAAAAGGGAGAAAAGGATAGATCTAGTAATTACAGGCCAATCAGTCTAACCTCAGTGGTGGGCAAATTATTGGAATCAATTCAGAGGGACAGTATAAACCATCATTTAGAAAGGCACGGATTAATCAAGGTCAGTTAACATGGATTTCTTAAGGGAAGATTGTGTCTGACTAACTTGATTGAATTTTTTGAGGAGGTAACAAGGAGCGTCGATGAGGGTAGTGCATTTGATGTAGTCTACATGGATTTTAGCAAGGCTTTTGACAAGGTCCCACATGGCAGACTGGTCAAAAAAGTAAAAGCCCATGGGATCCAAGGGAAAGTGACAAATTGGATCCAGAATTGGCTCAGTGGCAGGAAGCAAAGGGTAATGGACGGGTGTTTTTGTGACTAGAAGGCTGTTTCCAGTGGGGTTCCTCAGGGCACAGTACGAGGTCCCTTGCTTTTTGTGGTATATATCAATGATTTAGACTTAAATGTAGGGGGCATGATTAAGAAGTTTGCAGATGATACAAAAATTGGGCATGTGGTTGATAGTGAGGAGGAAAGTTATAGACTGCAGGAAGATATCAATGGACAGGTCAGGTGGGCAAAAAAGTGGCAAATGGAATTCAATCTGGAGAAGTGTGAGGTAATGCATTTGGGGAGGGCAAACAAGGCAATCACATAATAAATAGGAGGATACTGAGAGGTGTAGAGGAATGGAGGGACCTTGGAGTCCACAGATCCCTGAAGGTAGCAGGATAGTTGGATAAGGTGATTAAGAAAGCATACGGGATACTTTCTTTTATTAGTCAAGGCATAGAATATAAGAGCAGGGAGGTTATGCTAGAACTGTATAAAACACTAGTTAGGCCACAGCTTGAGTACTGCGTACAGTTCTGGTCACCACATTACAGGAAAGATGTGATTGCACTAGAGAGGGTACAGAGGAGATTTACGAGGATGTTGTCAGGACTGGAGAATTTTAGCTATGAGGAAAGACTGAACAGGCTGGGGTTGTTTTCTTTGGAACAGAGGAGGCTGAGGGGAGATTTAATTGAGGAGTATACAATTATGAGGGGCCTAGATAGAGTGGACAGGAAGGACCTATTTCCCTTAGCAGAGGGGTCAGTGACCAGAGGCATAGATTTAAAGTAATTGGTAGAAGGATTAGAGGGGAGCTGAGGAAAAAAATTTTCACGCAGAGGGTGGTGGGGGTCTGGAACTCATTATCTGAAAGGGCGGTAGAGGCAGAAACCCTCATCGCATTTAAAAGGACTTGCACTTGAAGTGCTATAACCTACAGCGCTATGGACCAAGTGCTGGAAAGTAGGATTAGGCTAGGTAGCTCTACTTCGACCAGCACAGACACAATGGGCCGAATGGCCTCCTTCTGTGCCGTAAATTTTCTAGGTATCTATGTATGTTTCTATGTTTCTAATCCAGGAATGAAAACCCTGACTAAAGTTCTCTCCCTAATCCAGGAATAAAACCCTGGCTAGAGATCTCTTCCTAACCCAGGGGTGAAAACCTTGGGTCACAGAGGGAAAATTTAGCCAGGGATTTAATTCCTGGGTTAGGGAAGGGATCATTAACAAGTGTTTTCATTCCTGGGTTAGGTTATGGAACATAAGGGGTCAACATTTAGGACTGAGATGAGAAAAAATTTCTTCACCGAGAGGGTTGCGAATCTTTGGAGTTCTCTACCCCAGATGTTCAGTTGTTGAGTATATTCAAGACTGAGATCGATAGATTGTTGGACACCGGGGAATCAAGGGATATGGGGATAGAACAAGAAAGTGGAGTTGAGGTAGAAGATCAGCCATGATCTTATTGAATAGCGGAGCAGGTTCGAGGGGCCGCATGGCCTACTCCTGCTCCTATTTCTTATGTTCTTATATTCTCCCTAACCCAGAAATAAAAATCTTGGTTAATATTCTCTCCCTAACCCAGGAATGAAATCCCTGGCTAATGATCCATAACCTAACCCAGGAATGAAAACTTTGGTTAATGTTCTCTCCCTAATCCAGGAATGAAAACACTGGAATAAAAACAGAAAATGCTGGAAATACTCAGCAAGTCAGAACATAAGAACATAAGAAATAGGAACAGAAGTAGGCCATTCGGCCCCTCGAGCCTGCTCTGCCATTCAATCAGATCATGGCTGATCTTCGACCTCAACTCCACTTTCCCACCCGATCCCCATATCCCTTGATTCCCTTAGAGTCCAAAAATCTATCCATCTCAGCCTTGAATATACTCAACGACTGAGCATCCATAGCCCTCTGGGGTAGAGAATTCTAAAGATTCACAACTCTCTGAGTGAAGAAATTCCTCCTCCTCTCAGTCTTAAATGGCCGACCCCTTATCCTGAGACTATGCCCCCTAGTTCTAGACTCTCCAGCCAGGGGAAACAACCTCTCAACATTTACCCTGTCAAGCCCCCTCAGAATCTTGAATATTTCAATGAGATCACCTCTCAATCTTATAAACTCCAGAGAGTAGAAGTCCATCTGTGGCCGCATCTGTGGAGAAAGAAACAGAGTTAACATTTCAGATCGATGGCCCTTCATCAGAACTGGAAGTTAAAGATTTAACAGTTTTTAAGCAAGTACAGAGCCAGGGAAAAATGGGAGCAGTGGTTATGATCTGAAGTTATTGAAATCAATGTTGAGACCGGAAGGTTGTAAAATGCCGAAACAAAAGATGAGGTGCTGTTCCTCGAGCTTCCGTTGAACTTCATTGGAACAGTGTTAGAGGCCGAGGACAGAGAGGTCAGAGTGGGAGTGGGATGAAGAATTAAAATGACAAGCGACCGGCAGGTCAGAGGCGTGCTTGCGGACTGAGTGGAGGAGTTCAGCAAAGCGATCACCCAATCTGCGTTTGGTCTCCCCAGTGTAGAGGAGACCGCACCGTGAGCAGTGAATACGGTATCGTAAATTGAAAGAAGTACAAGTAAATCACTGTTTCACCTGGAAGGAATGTTTGGGGCCCTGGACGGTGGGAAGGGAGGAGGTGAAAGGGCAGGTGTTGCATCTCCTGCGCTCGCACGGGAAGATGCCATGGGGAGGAGAGCGGGTGTTGGGGGTGAAGGAAGAATGGACCAGGATGTCATGGAGGGAGTGGTCCCTTCGGAATGCTGAAAGGGGAGGGAAAGATGTGTTTGGAGGTGGGATCGCACTGGAGGTGACGGAAATGGCGGTGGATGATATATTGAATGTGGAGGCTGGTGGGGTGGAAGGTGAGGACAAGGGGGTCCCCATCATGGTCCTGGGAGGGAAGGGAAGGAGTGAGGACAGAAGTGCGGGAAATAGAACAGACACGGTCGAGGGCCCTGTCAACTACAGTGGAGGGGAATCCTCAGTTGAGGAAAAAGTAAGACATATGGGAAGCACTGGTGTGGAAGGTGACATCGTCAGAACAGATGCGGCAGAGACGGAGAAACTGGGAGAAGGGAATAGAGTCCTTACAGGATGCAGTGTGGGAGGAAATGTAATCAAGGTAGCTGTGGGAGTCGGTGGGCTTATAGTAGATATTGGTTGACAGCCTATCCCCAGAAACGGAGATAGAGAAGTTGAGGAAAGGAAGGGAAGAGTCGGAGATGGACCATGTGATGGTGAGGAAAGGGTGGAAATTGGAAGCAAAGTTGATGAAATTTTTGAGTTGGGGGCGAGAGCAGGAAGCGACACTGAGACAGTCATCAATATACCTGAAAAAGAGGTGAGGGAGGGGACCTGAGTAGGACTGGATCAGAGAATGTTCCACGTATCACACAAAAAGGCAGGCATAGCTGGGACCCATATGGGTTCCCGTAGTGACACCTTTTATTTGTAGGAAGTGAACGGTTGTGAGTTGTTCAATGTAAGAACAAGTTCAGCCAGGCGGAGGAGGGTGGTGGTGGATGGGGATTGGTTGGGCCTCTGTTCAAGGAAGAAGCGGAGGGCCCGCGGGCCATCCTGGTGGGGGATAGAGGTGTAGAGGGACTGGATGTCCATGGTGAAAAGGAGACGGTTAGGGCCGGGTGTAGGTCGGAAGAGACTGGACAAGGGGAGAAGAAATAGAGTCGCGATAGGAGGAAATAAGTTCCGTGGGATCTTGGGAAGGAGGCAGAAGCGGGCTGTGTGGGGCCGGGGGACTATGAGGTTGGAGGCCTTGGGGGGAAGATCTCCGGAGGAGATGAGGTCAGTGTCGATGGCTTGATGTTCAGCGGTGGGGTCATGGTCCAGGGGGAGATAGGAGGAGGTGTCGGTGAGTTGGCTAATGTTCTCTTCCTAATCCAGGCGTGAAAGATCTAACTAATGTTCCCCTCCCCTAAACCAGGAGTGAAAACCCTGACTAATGTCCTCTCCCTAACCCAGGAATGTTGAGACCACTTCTAGCACCCGTACTGCCACCAAACCTGGGTGAAGTTCACTCAAGTGATGAATTGAACCTGAGCATCTTTTTGATATGTTTCAAGTGGAGAAACTCATCCCACCATCAGGGAATGGGGTGGAGGGGGGAGGGTGGTCTTTACCTTAGTGTTGCAAGAACTGCCCACTGCCACATTGTGCCCAGCTCCAGTGGACTGGAGTAGTTTGCTTCAGCAACTCACAGTCCATCTGTGGCAAACTGTCTATAGCAGGGCAAACTAAAATGTCCACTTTTGCCTCCTCCCGACCCCTTGATAGAGCATCCAACCATAGTGCAGGATTCCATCACACTCCTCTCCCCCTCATCGAAGAATTGGCAGAGCTTCCCGCTCCGCAGTGGTGAGATGGATGTGATGGACAGAAGGGCCCACGACTCGTCTCTGAGAGACGGGTACGATACCCGTGTGAAGCTACAATTCCACAGAGCCGGCACAAAGAAGGTGGGAGAGTCCAGAACAAGGACTCAAAATTAGAGCTGGGCCGTTCAGGGGTGATGTCAGGAAGCACTTCTTCACACAAAGGGGAGTGGAAATCTGGAACTCTCTCCCCCAAAAAGCTGTTGAGGCTGGGGGTCAATTGAAAATTTCAAATCTGAGATTGATAGATTTTTGTTGGGTAAGGGTATTAAGGGTTACGGAACCAAGGCGGGGAGATGGAGTTAAAATACAGATCAGACATGATCTAATTGACTGGCGAAACAGGCTCGAGGGGCTGAATGGCCTCCTCCTTTTCCTATGTTCCCAATACATTGTGCTTCCCGAAAGATCATTGTGCATCTGTCCTCATTTGAAATGATCCTCACTTGCAAGGTTAACACGTTTTTTCACACTGCTAACCGTTTAATGTAGATTTGACTCGCAAACTGCAAGATAATTCCTTGGGTAACATCAACTCACTTAACTTTGTTTCATCATTCAGCTGACTATAAAGTCAAATCATTCTATCAGAGGAGATCTTGATGAGGAATGCATTAACTGCCTTTAATTCCACACGCAGTAATTAAGTGAGGGATTTGTTTAAACTTCTTCCACACAGTAAATTTGCAGAGCATTGATTAAAGTGTGCGTGGTTAAAATTTAATAACATTGATCCAGCTGCAATGTTACGACAAACTAATGGGCCATATGCTCCCTGACTTATTTTCTTGTCTTCTCCTGCTGCTTGTAGAAAGAGCACCTCATTGGAATAGTTAAAGGCAAAAGATTTATTAAGATTTTTCATATCCTGCCATTCCCTACTGAACGTGAAGTCTCTTTTTAAATTGTCACTGTTTCGCCTCTGAGAAATTATGAGCTTGCCAAATATTACGAAGTGTGCTATTTTGCCAATAATTTCAGTAGGGAGTAAAGTTATAAGTGACGAGTCCCACATTGGCTCAGGACAACTGCACCAGTGGAATTCCTGTAAGACTGTAGACAGTTTTCAGCACGTTGTCTATGCGGCTCCCTGTGGTGTCTGGGTCACTCTGCTCTGCTCTTTTTCTCATTGTTTATGTCTCACTCTTTTCTAAGTCTCTCTTCCCCCCTCTCCCCCACCCCCTGTGTGTCCAATGTCTCCAGCTCTTCTTTTGCTGGCTCTTTTACTGTCACTGTGTCCAGTGTCACTGGCTGTTCTCACACTGGCTCTTTTACTGCTGTGTCCAGTGTCACTGGCTGTTCTCACACTGGCTCTTTTACTGTTACTGTGTCCAGTGTCACTGGCTGTTCTCACACTGGCTCTTTTACTGCTGTGTCAAGTATCACTGGCTGTTCACTCACTGGCTCTTTTACTGATGTGTCCAGTGTCACTGGCAGTTCACTCACTGGCTCTTATATTGCTATGTCCAGTGTCACTGGCAGTTCACTCACTGGCTCTTATATTGCTATGTCCAGTATCACTGGCTGTTCACTCACTGGCTCTTTTACTGCTGTGTCCAGTGTCACTGGCAGTTCACTCACTGGCTCTTATATTGCTATGTCCAGTATCACTGGCTGTTCACTCACTGGCTCTTTTACTGCTGTGTCCAGTATCACTGGCTGTTCACTCACTGGCTCTTTTACTGCTGTGTCCAGTGTCACTGGCAGTTCACTCACTGGCTCTTTTACTGCTGTGTCCAGTGTCACTGGCTGTTCACTCACTGGCTCTTTTACTGCTGTGTCCAGTGTCACTGGCAGTTCACTCACTGGCTCTTTTACTGCTGTGTCCAGTGTCACTGGCAGTTCACTCACTGGCTCTTTTACTGCTGTGTCCAGTGTCACTGGCAGTTCACTCACTGGCTCTTATATTGCTATGTCCAGTGTTTTCTGGTACTTGTCCTGATGTTTGAATCATAGGGGCCAATTTTCGGATGGCCGAGCAGGTGTGTTGGGGATGTGGGGGGGGCCCTAAAATGGCTGATTCCCAGAGCGGGTTCGGAGCTCGGCTCCAATCCGCTCACTCCCCAATGACACGTTCGGGTGCGCGCGCAGCTCTCGCATGCGGGACTCCCACCGGCAATTAAAGCCAGCGGGATGGTAATTTAGAAAGTTATTTAGCTACTTGAGGTACAAGCCAGACCTCATAGAGTGGAGGTTTTGGCAGGGGTACAATTTTGAAGGATCCTCAGCGTGTTTCCCGTGCTGTGGGAAACACTCCCTGTTGGAGCAGACGTGTTTCAGCCAGCAGCCAGTGGGAGATGCAAAGGATTATTTGACAGGTGGGGGGAAACCTCATTTATTGCAGCAGGACACTCCGTCACTTCAGACAAAGTTTTGGCTGCAACACTTTTGTGTTTCCACTCAAAATTATTAATTTATACCCTAAACTCTGCTGTGCAAACACATTTACCTGCTTTGTGGACCCCCTCAAACTCACACCATCAGGATGGGGGGGCACCATGGCTGCATTCATCACTTCATCCGAGGACGAGCAACATCACCAGCCTCGCCAGGCACGCCGTCCACCTCCGCCACGTGGAGCTCCACAACACAGTGCTGCGTCACAGGCACCTGCACAAAATAGTCGTGCAACTACACATACACCCACTGTAGGGTGACCCAATGGGTGGCATCATGTGTGGGTGTTCATGGAGAACCTCATGAAAGGGACTTATGACACAAGCCAGTCAAGAATGGGCAAGACTTGGCAGCAGTGGTGACAATAATAATATTTAATGTGCCATTAACAAAAATCAAATATAAATAAAAAACATGACCAACCGTCAAACACCCTTGTGCATCCTCTCTGTGCTCACAAAACCTTCACCTTTCGCTTCTGACTACTCCTACGTGGTGCATCCCCTGTGGCTGCAGCAGAGGTAGTGGCAGGTTGCTCTTGTTCATGCCCTGACCGATTAGATGCTTTGGGCCTACACTCTCTGGGTTTCGGTGCCCGTGAGGGCCCCTCCAAAGACTGCTCCACCTGCACCTGTGCAGGGGCAGACTCGGCCACCTGGAGAGGAGGCAGCATTGCGGGTACTGGTTGAGAGGGGGGCAAGGGGTGAGACGTGGGAGCGCTTTGAGTGGAGTCCCCACTTCCATGTCCCCTTTCACTATCATCCCTCTCCTGGGCCAGGCCCACACCACTCCTACCACTCTGCTGGATGACAGTTTGGAGGACATGTGTGAAGCCTTGTAAGGCCAGTGCCAGAGTATCTGCCTGCCTGTTTAAGGCGGCAGAAAGTTGCTCACCCTGAGTCCGAAGGGCCGTTGTCAGGGCCTCAATGGACTCATTGTTGAGCCGTTCTTGAAGCTCCATGGAGGCCAGCCTTCTCTCCATCGCAGACATTCCCGCACTTACCCACGACAATATCTCAGAGATGCCCTCACGTCCCTGTGACAGTATCTCGGAGATTCCCTCCTGTACCTGTGCCACCATTTCACTCATGCAGGAGTTGGACTCCTCCATCCTCTGCGCGATTGTGGAGAGTGTGCGTGGCACCTGTTCCAGCACCTCGTAAATGTGCTGCTGTTCCTCGATCATTCTCCATTTAAATGATGGCCCTCAGGGTTCAGCATCTGTGTCCAGCTGACCAGAGCCTGGAGAAGAGTGCTCCCACCGACGCAGACTCTCCACAACTGCCCCTGCCACCAGTGTCTGCTCGTGCTCGCATGTTTGTGGTGACTCACCATGTGCGACCCCAACTAACTGCGGACGGGGACCCACCGAGGTGTGAGTATCTGTGCTGGTGGATGGCTCGCCCAGATGTGACGGTGTCCCCTCAGAGGCCGGCAGGTCCTCTGAGGAATCGCCCTCCGCCATCATGGCGGTCGCTGAAGGCCCTGTAAGAGAACAGAAGGCAATATTAAGCATGATGACAGATGTTGAGGTGCTGAAGATGGCAAGGCATGTTAACATCATTTGCTATTGTGAGTACTGAATGTTAAAGTTCTGTCACCAGCCGTTTGTCGGGTGCCAGTCTCGACGTCCCCAACGGACAGGCACTTGAGGGTGCGGCTTAGTTCCAGGGTCTCCTGCTCCGTGTCCGTGAGGACGACCAGATGTTGTGGCCCCCCCTCCGGTGTTCACCCTCTCCCGTGCATTCTGGGCTCTCTTCTCCTATAAGGGGAGAAAGTAGAGAGGCGTGAGTGAGGGATGGTGACGTGGCCAACCGATGAATGCATTGGTTTGGGTGAGGCTGACCATGAAAGAGATGCATCAGAGGGTGAGTATGAGACAGAGCCATGACATTGTATGAGCATTGGGTTGAGTGGTAGTGATGGGGTGAGTAATGGGGAGGTGAGGAAGTGCAGGTAAGTTGAGGGTGAGGTTTGAGTGGGTGTGAGGAGTGATGTGATAGAGTAGTGTTGGCAGTGCAGAATGAGTTGGGGGGTGGGGGGCGGTGATGTGGAAGACGGAGTGTAGGAGAATGAGTAAGTGTACTCACTTTGGCTGACCTGGTTAGGTCATTGAAGCGCCTCCTGCACAGGATCCAGGAGCGGGAGATGTTGCTGCTGCTGGTGACCTCCTCTGCCACCTCGAGCCAGGCCTTCTTGGTGGCAGAGACAGGCCACTTCCTCCCGTCCGCCGGATAGAAGATCTCCCTGCTCCTCTTCACCCCATTCAGTAAGACCTGGAGTGAGGCATCTTTAAATCTGGGGGCAGCCTTTCCCCTGGGCTGCTCCATGGTCCTGTGTCGTTGTTTGCTGCAGGAGCAGCATTGGAGGACTGCCCCTTTAAATAGGGCTCCTCCAGCTGACAGCCTGTGATGCGGGTGCGCAGTCCGCCCGCTGCGCAGGTTTCTGACGGGAAACCCGGAAGTCACGGTAAGTGGCTTCAATTTTCCCGCGATCGCGTGGGGAACGGACGGATTTCACTGGACGGGTTACCCACGCGTCCAGTCGCCCCCCCCCCCACTGCCATCCCCCCTCCCTGGTGATATCGGGGCCGTACAGTCCCACCTCTCCAAATCTGCATTGATAATGTTTTATGAATACAGAGGTTTGAGCCAATCAGGCAAGTGCATGGGAACAACACCAGCTGCACGTTCCCCTCCAAATCACACACCATCCTGACTTGGAAATATATCACCGTTCCTTCATCGTCACTGGGTCAAAATCCTGGAACTCCCTTCCTAACAGCACTGTGGGAGAACCTTCACCACACGGACTGCAGCGGTTCAAGAAGGCGGCTCACCACCACCTTCTCAAGGGCAATTAGGGATGGGCAATAAATGCCGGCCTCACCAGCGACGCCCACATCCCGGGAATGAATATTTTAAAAATCAGTTCTGTGAGGTGCCTTGAGAAAAATAAAACCTGTTTTCTGGCAGGCCCACCCTGCCTGGAACAAGCCGTCCCACTCGCTCCTGGACCCAGGAGCAGTTCTGCAGCAGGAATATCACCAAGCAAGGAGACGAAGGAGGAAGTCAAAACCTCTGCAGCTGCACTGGCCTTTTACATGACTGCTGCAAGAAACGTGGGAGAAAAATCAGAGGGGTATCAAAAATAAGGTGTGTGGTTTTTTTAATTTTCTCTTTTCAGTTTAATAGCTGTACAAAATATTGGCGATGGGAAATAAGGCTGTTCGACTGGATGGGGCAGTTGGAGGTGAGAGGTCATGTGATAAAACCTCCAGGAATAAGTCCAACTAGAGTTGGCAACAACCTGCATTTATATAGCGCCTTTAACGTAGTGAAACGTCCCAAGGTGCTTCACAGGAGCGTTAATCAGACAAAATTTGGCACCAAGCGACCAAGATATTAGGACAGGTGAGCAAAAACTTGGTCAAAAAGGCAGGTTTTAAGGAGAAGCTTAAAGGTGGAGGGAGAGATGGAGAGGCGGAGAGGTTTAGGGCTGGAATCCCAGATCCTGGATAGCAGAGCAGCAGAGTCTCAGCCTCCGGCCGCAACCTTTCTATCGATTGAGAAGATCTGATCGGGAGAGTCGGCTCGTCAGTGAGTGGAAAATGAATAGGATAAAAGGGGAGTAAAGTCACCCAGAGAATCCCAGGAATTCTGAACGGTGCAGTGAACAGATGGAGCGGACACTGCCACCTGGTGCCTCTGAAATGCAGCAGCAGAGCTCATCTTAATGACGGATCCAATGGTCAGAAATGATAACTATCGATACCGCCCATTATCCAAACAAGGCGATTCCATGGGAACAACACATGCCGGGTGTTATTAAATATACTTATCAAGCAGCTCTGCTACATTTCTGCTACATTTTTGAGACATTTAAGACCCCGATGTTTACAGGGAGGGAGCGGGGGGACTTGTAGCAGCCAGGAAAGCTGGAAATGTGGGGAATGCAAAGGCAGGACTGCTTTTAAATTCTTTTTGACCGTTTCCCGGCCAGATTGAGAGGCTGTCGGGCGGGAGGACCTGCGTTAGAAGGTCGCAGCCGGGGACCGGAGAGAAGGGAGGGAGAGATCGCGGGGGGAGGGAGAGATCGCGGGGGGGGGGAGAGATCGCGGGGGGAGGGAGAGATCGCGGGGGGAGATCACAGGGGGGAGGGAGAGATTGCAGGGGGAGGGAGAGATCGCGGGGGGAGGGAGAGATCGCAGGGGGAGGGAGAGATCGCGGGGGGAGGGAGAGATCGCGGGGGGGGGGAGAGATCGCGGGGGGAGAGAGAGATCGCGGGGGAGGGGGAGATCACAGGGGGGAGATCACAGGGGGGAGGGAGAGATCACAGTGGGGAGGGAGAGATCGCGGGGGGAGGGAGAGATCACAGGGGGGAGGGAGAGATCGCGGGGGGAGGGAGAGATCGCGGGGGGAGAGAGAGATCGCGGGGGGAGGGAGAGATCGCGGGGGGAGGGAGAGATCGCGGGGGAGGGAGAGATCGCGGGGGGAGGGAGAGATCGCGGGGGGAGAGAGAGATCGCGGGGGGAGGGAGAGATCGCGGGGGGAGGGAGAGATCGCGGGGGGAGGGAGAGATCGCGGGGGGAGGGAGAGATCGCGGGGGGAGGGAGAGATCGCGGGGGGAGGGAGAGATCGCGGGGGGAGGGAGAGATCACAGGGGGGAGGGAGAGATCGCGGGGGGAGGGAGAGATCGCGGGGGGAGGGAGAGATCGCGGGGGGAGGGAGAGATCGCGGGGGGAGGGAGAGATCACAGGGGGGAGGGAGAGATCGCAGGGGGAGGGAGAGATCGCGGGGGGAGGGAGAGATCGCGGGGGGAGGGAGAGATCGCGGGGGGAGGGAGAGATCGCGGGGGGAGAGAGAGATCGCGGGGGGAGGGAGAGATCGCGGGGGGAGGGAGAGATCGCGGGGGGAGGGAGAGATCGCGGGGGGAGAGAGAGATCGCGGGGGGAGGGAGAGATCGCGGGGGGAGGGAGAGATCGCGGGGGGAAATTGCAGGGGGAGATATCAAAGGGGACCTCGGATCGTGGGGAGGTCAGGAGATCGCGAGTGGGGTCTGGAGATCGCGGTGGGGGTGATCACGATGGGGGGGTCTGGAGATCACGGTGGGAGTGATCACGATGGGGGGGTCTGGAGATTGCAGTGGGAGTGATCACGATGGGGGAGGGGTCTGGAGATTGCAGTGGGAGTGATCGCGATGGGGGGGTGTCTGGAGAACGGGGTGGGGGAGATTGCAGTGGGGGGAGGGGGTCTGCAGATCGCAGAGGGGTCTTGAGATCACGGCGGGGGGGGAGGTTGCAGGGGGCGGATCTGCACTCCCGCTCCTCCCGGCCCACGAGCAGTGCTGGAAAATCACTTACCTGCTGGACCCGGCAGCTCTCGCCTCCCTTTAGTTGCCGGGTCTCCCGAGCCCTGGAAAACCCGGCCCACAGCCGTTAAATATAAAAGCCTGCTAAAATCTGAGGCATGCAGCCTCATGAACACATTTAAATAACTGACCCGCCTCTCCAGAGCAGGTTAGCCGTCTGCCTCCCAATCCGCCTCGTTAAAACCGGAAGTGGAGGAGGTTTCTGGTCAGGTTTCCAATTTGTGAAAACTTAACCTACCCCCTGGCCACTTTCTCGTCATGGTGTTTAAAATTCCCCTCTTAGTCTCACCTGATTACCCATTAAACACTGGCCAAGTCTTGCACTGACTTAAATAAGGGCTGATTTCTGGACTGGGAGCTCCCAGCGAGGAGTATCATCTCAGGGAGCGCGGGTCAGAAAATTCCTGGGCCCACAGCTGATGACTTTCTGTCCGTTAATTTAAAAAGCCACGGTGTACAGGCCCAGAATTTCCCGACCAGCGTTCCTCACAGCTCCAAACCTCACTGAGGCCTTACGGTCCGTTCAGCCTGAACACCGTCAAGCTCGAAGCGGGATTCTAGTACATGGGGACCTTTATAGGGTCATCTGAAGTTGATTCCTCGCTCAGTAAATGTGTTCATCAGTGTGAGCGATCACCCCCACTAAAAGTGCGAAAAATTTCAGGTGGATGTGTCAAGTCTTTGTATTATTTCAGGATCTTAAGGCCCGATTTTAACCCCCTGCCCCGACAAGAACAACGTGTGTCGCAGCGGGGGGGTGGGGGGGGGGGGGGTTAAAATCGGAACATCGTCCAGCTCGCCGGATCCACGCACTTCGCGCCACCCACCATTTTTGTAGGCACGTTTTGGCTGGTGTGTGAGGCCTCCAGCCCAGGGCAACCAAGGGCCTCATTCATAGATCAGGGTCTGCTGACATCGTTAAGGCCCCAACGCTATTTTTACTCTGCATCGCACGTTTGGCGCCCGCAGCCAGCCTCACCAGGAGCGGCCAAGGGGCAGAGGGCCCAGAAGAGGCCCAAGAGGTAAGTGATATTTGTTAGTTTTTAAGGTTTGCTCGAGGGCCGGGAGAAGCAGGAAAGCTCCTCCGAGACCCACAAGAAAACCTGGGGCCTCTACCCCAACCACAATCGTTTCCGGCCCCACCCCACTCCCGTCCAATCCCCATACCGTTCCTGCCCTTTCTCCTGCCCGCTCCCACCCACTCCCACCCACTCCCACCCGCTCCCGCCCACTCCCACCGCACTATCCCGCTCCCACCCACTCCCACCCACTCCCACCCACTCCCGCCCACTCCCGCCGCACTATCCCACTCCCACCCACTCCCGCCGCACTATCCCACTCCCGCCCACTCCCGCCCACTCCCGCCGCACTATCCCACTCCCACCCACTCCCACCCGCTCCCGCCCACTCCCACCCACTCCCACCCACTCCCACCCGCTCCCACCCACTCCCGCCCACTCCCACCCACTCCCGCCCACTCCCACCCGCTCCCGCCCACTCCCACCCACTCCCACCCACTCCCACCCGCTCCCGCCCACTCCCGCCCACTCCCACCCGCTCCCACCCGCTCCCACCCACTCCCACCCACTCCCACCCACTCCCACCCACTCCCACCCACTCCCACCCGCTCCCGCCCACTCCCACCCACTCCCACCCGCTCCCACCCACTCCCACCCACTCCCGCCCACTCCCACCCACTCCCGCCCTCTCCCACCCACTCCCGCCCACTCCCACCCACTCCCACCCACTCCCGCCGCGCTATCCCGCTCCCGCCCACTCCCACCCGCTCCCGCCCACTCCCACCCACTCCCACCCACTCCCACCCACTCCCGCCCACTCCCACCCGCTCCCACCCACTCCCACCCACTCCCACCCACTCCCACCGCACTATCCCGCTCCCACCCACTCCCACCCACTCCCACCCGCTCCCACCCACTCCCACCCACTCCCACCCACTCCCACCCACTCCCACCCACTCCCGCCCACTCCCACCCACTCCCACCCACTCCCGCGCACTCCCACCCGCTCCCACCCACTCCCACCCACTCCCACCCACTCCCACCCACTCCCGCCCACTCCCACCCGCTCCCACCCACTCCCACCCACTCCCACCCACTCCCGCCCACTCCCACCGCACTATCCCGCTCCCACCCACTCCCACCGCACTATCCCACTCCCACCCACTCCCGCCCACTCCCACCGCACTATCCCGCTCCCACCCACTCCCACCCACTCCCACCCACTCCCACCCACTCCCACCGCACTATCCCACTCCCGCCCACTCCCGCCGCGCTATCCCACTCCCACCCACTCCCGCCCACTCCCGCCGCACTATCCCACTCCCACCCACTCGCGCCCACTCCCACCCACTCTCACCCACTCCCACCCACTCCCACCCACTCCCGCGCACTCCCGCCCACTCCCACCCACTCCCGCCCACTCCCACCCACTCCCACCCACTCCCGCCCACTCCCACCCACTCCCGCCCACTCCCACCCACTCCCACCCACTCCCGCCGCGCTATCCCACTCCCGCCCACTCCCGCCCACTCCCGCCGCGCTATCCCACTCCCACCCACTCCCACCCACTCCCGCCCACTCCCGCCCACTCCCGCCCACTCCCGCCCACTCCCGCCGCGCTATCCCACTCCCACCCACTCCCACCCACTCCCACCCACTCCCGCCCACTCCCGCCCACTCCCGCCGCAATATCCCACTCCCACCCACTCCCACCCACTCCCGCCCACTCCCGCCGCACTATCCCACTCCCGCCCACTCCCGCCCACTCCCGCCGCGCTATCCCACTCCCGCCCACTCCCGCCCACTCCCGCCCACTCCTGCCGCACTATCCCGCTCCCGCCCACTCCCGCCGCACTATCCCGCTCCCGCCCACTCCCGCCGCGCTATCCCGCTCCCCGCCCACTTCCCGCCCACTCCCGCCCACTCCCGCCGCGCTATCCCACTCCCACCCACTCCCGCCCACTCCCGCCCACTCCCGCCCACTCCCGCCGCGCTATCCCACTCCCACCCACTCCCACCCACTCCCGCCCACTCCCGCCCACTCCCGCCGCGCTATCCCACTCCCACCCACTCCCACCCACTCCCGCCGCGCTATCCCACTCCCACCCACTCCCACCCACTCCCGCCGCACTATCCCGCTCCCACCCACTCCCGCCGCGCTATCCCGCTCCCGCCCACTCCCGCCCACTCCCGCCGCGCTATCCCGCTCCCACCCACTCCCACCCACTCCCGCCGCGCTATCCCACTCCCACCCACTCCCACCCACTCCCGCCCACTCCCGCCGCACTATCCCGCTCCCACCCACTCCCTCCCGCTCCCGCCGGCCGGCCTTCACCTCAATCCCGCCGGGTTCCAGCCTGATTCGGGCCTGGACTATGGTAATGAGGTCCAGGAGATAAAATGTCCGGGGCCTCACGTCAGTGAGTCGGGGGAGGGTGGGGGCGAGGCTCCCGCTCTCCACACTGGTCCCATGCTGACCCCTTGCCCCGAATTAAAATGGGAGCTTTAGTATTAAGAAGCATTGTCGTTGCATTGTTGGGCTCCGTACCCTGGATTATTTTGGCCCCTTTGCCTGCGATTGGTCTCACGAGCGAGTACGAACTCCCCAACCCTTCGCCAGTGCCGATCCTTGCCTTGAGATCTAGAGGAAGCTTTCGGTGACTGGAAACTAACAGCAAACACTGCCTGGTAATTGCTTTCAGCTCCTGCACTTCTGCCTTTATAAGATCTCAATCTTGTTTCCGAAAACAACCACCCAAGCAGCAGCCATAATCTTTAATCGTATATTTACGGGGCCATCCACCCAAATCTCTGCTGCCCGTATCCTAACTCGCACCAAGTCCCATTCACCCCTGTAGCTCGCTGACCTACACTGGCTGCCGGTCCAGCAAGAGGAACCAAAGGGAAGACCCTCCAGTGGCTGGAGTCGTACCTGATACACAGGAAGGTGGACATGATTGTCAAAGGGCAGTCATCCCGGGCCTAGGACTTCACTCAGGGAGGTATTCTTGGCCCAACTGTAAAGAAAGGCTTAATCATTCCGTCCTGACGACTACTAATGTTATATTACTATTGAATTATCTTCACATTGTAGTAATGTTAACCTTTAGCCTTTGCCTGTTAAGCAGGGAAGTAGAAGTCAGTGTAAAGTACCACTGGGCTGTTAATCCAGGGCTGACCCGGCACCAATGGTCAGTTTCAGGATGAAATAACAAAAGGTTTAATTAAAGACTGGTATTGCATACTGAATCATTTGATAACAGTGTGGGAAAACAGTCAGTGCTGCAGAGGAAAACATCTGGAGATAGATCATCTTTTTTAATTGGTACAAATGATACAGAAACAGAGACAGACTCATAATTAAAGGTTTCACTTGATAGAACAGCAATTATATGGAACAAAGTAAAACTATCGCTACGATAACAAGTAATATTTGTTAACTAAATGGAAAAAGAGCTTGATAAGTGTGGAAAACTGAAGTTATTGATCAGGGATAAGTCAATTAAATTCTCCTTATATAGAGTTGTGTTTTAACTTTTATATAATTATGTGATGCAGAATTGTGTGGATTGTCACGTGGAGGGAGTGAGAGAAATGTATAAAAACTGGCTGTTTGTGTTGAGTACTTGGATTGGTAAAGGCTGAAGATACCCAGCCATCCCATCAGTTGTAGTTCTATGTACTGCCTTTTAAGTGTATGTTTCGATATTATTGCATGTACTGTGTGCTTGATAATCGTGTGACACCTGATTTTCAATGTTTAAGCACCTTATTGATTTGAGGAGTAAATTATAAATAATAACCAATCCTCTAACACAGTTATAATCAGCTGCTTCATCAATAACCTTCCCTCCATCATAAGGTTAGGAGTGAGGCTGTTTGCTGCCGATTCCACAGCAGTCAGCTCCGTTCAATGCTCTTCCGATAATGAAGCAGCCCATGGCGGCCTTCGGCAGGACCTGGACAATATCCAGACTTGGGTTGATGAGTGGCAGGTAATATTTACGCCATGTGAGTGTCAAGTGACAACCACCTTGAATAAGAGAGAGCCCAGCCATCTCCCCCTGACTTGTAATGCCATCACAATCGCTGAGTACCCCAACACCAGCATTTTTGGGGGTCACTATTGACCTATTGTATGGCCAGTGATAAACTGGACCAGCCATAGCAACACCATGGCCACAAGAGCAGAGCAGAGGCTGGGTACTCTGAAGACAGAAGGGATTAGGACATCAACTCAGGTGTCCTAGCTGAGGGTCAATTAACATTCTACCTGACTAGCCAACCCACCCCAATGAAAATAATCAATCTCTAACCCTGAAATTCCTCGGTGTCATTTGGGGTGTAATTTCCATGCAGTGAGAATGAAGAAGAAGCAGGAATTTGGGGCAGAGCCCACAGCAATTTCTGACCATTTTTGGAAATGGAACTGGTAGGATGCAGGACTCCCAGAAATTCCACCCGTTGCACCTTTCGTATGGCCAGCGAGATACACCCTGAATGAAGGGGGCGTGTGGCATGTTCTAAAATCCCACTGGTTCTGTGGGTGGGCTCCCCGGTAACTTGCATTTATATAGCGCCTTTAATGTAGTGAAACATCCCAATGCGCTTCACAGGAGCTTTATCCAAACAATCCGAGCCACATAAGGAGATATTAGGACTGGTGACCAAAAGCTTGGTCAAAGAGGGAGGTTTTAAGGATTGTCTTAAAGGAGGAGAGAGAGGTGGAGAGACGGAGAGGTTTAGGGAGGGAATTCCAGAACTTAGAGCCTAGGCAGCTGAAGGCACGGTGATGAAAATCAGGGATGCGCAAGAGGCCAGAATTGGAGGAGCGCAGAGATCTCGGAGGGTTGTGGGGCTGGTGGAGGTTACAGAGATAGAGAGGGGCGAGGTCATGGAGGGATTTGTACATGAAGATGAGAATATTAAAATCAAGGCATTGCCAGACTAGGAGCCAACGAGCAAAGGGGAGGTGGGTAAACAGGACTTGGTGCGAGTTAGGAAACGAGCAGCTGAGTTTGGGATAAGCTGAAGTTTACGGAGTGTGGAAGGTTGGAGGCCGGCCAGGACAGCATTGGAATAGTCCCTGGTAGTAAGGACTGGGCCAGGGTGAAGGCCAACAAGTGGATGGAAGTTCCCTCCACTGCAGTCCAGTGGCAGATTGGGGCTTTCAGCATCTCTGTGCTTTTGTTTTTGGGGAGGTGGATGACACCAGCAAGGCAGAGCATCAGGAAACAAACAGACACACAGTGAGGCCGGAGGCACATGTAGGCCAGACTGGGTCAGGACAGCAGGTTCCTTCTCTGAAGGACGTTAGTGAACCAGTTGGGTTTTTAAAGACAAATTAGTATATTTGATGAAATTACCAGATTTACTGAAATCAATTTACCAGGGTGGGATTTAAACTGACATCGTCTGGGTCACGAGCCCAGCACCATATCCACAAGGCTTCTGAACTCTGCTTCTAATCTGCACATAACCTGAACCACCTAGTCAGATCTGGATGATAAAATGCTGAGGTAACCAAATGGTATTAATTATACAAAGTAGCAAAGGAAACAACACAAAACATCTGATTTAAATTGTAATGTTCTATTCGATTGGAATTTGGATCCACTGTAAGACTGAGTAAAGTACAGATTGTGAGGGCCACTCATTGTTTGCAAGGGAATAGGCCTGAATTATTTAAACCAAACATCCGATTCTTTGTTCTTGCCAATAAATTAACATGAGAACTAAGTCATTAAACGAGCAGTGCTCTCCCTTTATCTGATGTGCTGTGAGTATTCCTCTGACCATTACCTTTCCTTAATCCATGTCCATTATGCAACAGAAACTGTGACCGTTACAGGACACATGTCTCTGCAAACAATGGCATACTTCATTATCACCCTGCACAATGTACAACTGACAAGAAAGTAACTTTGCCCTGACAGTTTCACGGAATGCAAGAACAGTTTTCAATCCAGAAGGTTTTTAGAGATACATTCTATTAGGAATTATGACATCTAACATATCCTAAAAGAGTTTGGGAGAAGTTTAGATGAAGAAATGTGGATGAAGAGGTCAGAGACACTGCTGCAGTTCTGTCTGTGCAACATCCCCAGCATCAGAATTTGGATGTCCCTCCAATAACAGGAAAGTGAGAGGGATCCAATGAGAACAACCCGATACCTAACCCAAACCCTAACCCTAGTCCTAACACTGAGCCAGTTTTTTTATTCGTTCATGGGATGTGGGCAAGGCCAGCTTTTATTGTCCATCCCTAATTGCCCTTGAGAAGGTGGTGGTGAGCCGCCTTCTTGAACCGCTGCAGTCCGTGTGGTGAAGGTTCTCCCACAGTGCTGTTAGGAAGGGAGTTCCAGGATTTTGACCCAGTGACAGTGAATATATTTCCAAGTCGGGGTGGTGTGTGACTTGGAGGGGAACGTGCAGGTGGTGTTGTTCCCATGCGCCTGCTGCCCTTGTCCTTCTAGGTGGTAAAGGTCACAGGTTTCGGAGATGCTGTCGAAGAAGCCTTGGCGAGTTGCTGCAGTGCATCCTGTGGATAGTGCACACTGCAGCCACAGTGCACCGGTGGTGAAGGGAGTGAATGTTTAGGGTGGTGGATGGGGTGCCAATCAAACGGGCTGCTTTGCCCTGGATGGTGTCGAGCTTCTTGAGTGTTGTTGGATCTGCACTCATCCAGGCAAGTGGAGAGTATTCCATCACACTCCTGACTTGTGCCTTGTAGATGCTGGAAAGGCTTTGGGGAGTTAGGAGGTGAGTCACTCGCCACAGAATACCCAGCCTCTGACCTGCTCTTGTAGCCACAGTACTTATGTGGCTGGTCCAGTTAAGTTTCTGGTCAATGGTGACCCCCAGGATGTTGATGGTGGGGGACTCGGCGATGGTAATGCCGTTGAATGTCAAGGGCAGGTGGTTAGACTCTCTCTTGTTGGAGATGGTCATTGCCTGGCACTTGTCTGGCGCAAATGTTACTTGCCACTTATCAGCCCAAGCCTGGATGTTGTCCAGGTCTTGCTGCATGCGGGCTCGGACTGCTTCATTAGCTGAGGGGTTGCGAATGGAACTGAACACTGTGCAATCATCAGCGAACATCCCCATTTCTGAACTTGTGGTGGAGGGAAGGTCATTGATGAAGCAGCTGAAGATGGTTAGGCCCAGGACACTGCCCTGAGGAACTCCTGCAGCAATGTCTTGGGGCTGAGATGATTGGCCTCCAACAACCACTACCATCTTCCTTTGTGCTAGGTATGACTCCAGCCATTGGAGAGTTTTCCCCCTGATTCCCATTGATTTCAATTTTACTCGGGCTCCTTGGTGCCACACTCGGTCAAATGCTGCCTTGATGTCAAGGGCAGTCACTCTCACCTCACCTCTGGAATTCAGCTCTTTTGTCCATGTTTGGACCAAGGCTGTAATGGGGTCTGGAGCCGAGTGGTCCTGGTGGAACCCAAACTGAGCATCGGTGAGCAGGTTATTGGTGAGTAAGTGCTGCTTGATAGCACTGTCGACGACACCTTCCATCACTTTGCTGATGATTGAGAGTAGACTGATGGGGCAGTAATTAGCCGGATTGGATTTGTCCTGCTTTTTGTGGACAGGACATACCTGGGCAATTTTCCACATTGTCGGGTAGATGCCAGTGTTGTAGCTGTACTGGAACAGCTTGGCTAGAGGCGCAGTTAGTTCTGGAGCACAAGTTTTCAGCACTACAGCCAGGATGTTGTCGGGGCCCATAGCCTTTGCTGTATCCAGTGCACTCAGCCGTTTCTTGATTTCACGTGGAGTGAATCGAATTGGCTGAAGACTGGCTTCCGTGATGGTGGGGATATCGGGAGGAGGCCGAGATGGATCATCCACTCGGCACTTCTGGCTGAAGATGGTTGCAAACGCTTCAGCCTTGTCTTTTACACTCACGTGCTGGACTCCGCCATCGTTGAGGTTGGGGATGTTCACGGAGTCTCCTCCTCCCGTTAGTTGTTTAATTGTCCACCACCATTCACTCAGAGGGTCGTGAGTCTGTGGAACTCCCTTCCCCAGAGAGCGGTGGAGGCAGGGTCATTGAATATTTTTAAGGCTGAGTTAGATAGATTCCTGATTAACAAGGGAGTCAAAGGTTAAAGTAGGTAGACGGGAAAGTAGGGTTGAGGTCGCAATCAGATCGGCCATGATCTTATCTAATGGCAGAGCAGGCTCGAGGGGCTGAATGGCCTACTCCTGCTCTTAATTAATATGTTCGTACAACTGGATGTGGCAGGATAGCAGAGCTTTGTTCTGATCCGTTGGTTGTAGAATCGCTTAGCTCTGTCTATAGCATGTTGCTTCCGCTGTTTAGCATGCAGGTAGTCCTGAGTTGTAGCTTCACCGCGTTGGCACCTCATTTTTCGGTATGCCAGGTGCTGCTCCTGACATGCTCTTCTACACTCCTCATTGAACCAGGGTTGATCCCCTGGTTTGTTGGTAATGGTAGAGTGAGGAATGTGCCGGGCCATGAGGTTACAGATTGTGCGTGAATACAATTCTGCTGCTGCTGATGGCCCACAGCACCTCCTGGATGCCCAGTTTTGAGCTGCTAGATCTGCTCTGAATCTATCCCATTTAGCATGGTGATAGTGCCACACAACACGTTGCATGATGTCCTCAGTGTGAAGACGGGACTTCATCTCCACGAGGGCTGTGCGGTGGTCACTCCTACCAATACTGTCATGGACTGATGCATCTGCGACAGGTAGATTGGTGAGGATGAGGTCAAGTAAGTTTTTCCCTCGTGTTGGTTCTCTCACCAACTGCCACAGGCCCAGTCTGGCAGCTATGTCCTTCAGGACTCGGCCAGCTCGGTCAGTAGTGGTGCTACCGAGCCACTCTTGATGATGGACATTGAAGTCCCCCACCCAGAGTACATTCTGTGCCCTTGCTACCCTCAGTGCTTCCTCCAAGTGGTGTTCAACATGGAGGAGGACTGATTCATCAGCTGAGGGAGGGTGGTAGGTGGTAATCAGTCTGAGGTTTCCTTGCCCATGTTTGACCTGATGCCATGAGATTTCATGGGGTCCAGAGTCAATGTTGAGGACACCCAGGGCCACTCCCTCTTGACTGTATATCACTGTACCGCCACCTCTGGTGGGTCTGTCCTGCCGGTGGAACAGACTGAAAGGTATGATTCTGTAAGTATGGCTCTGTCAAGCTGTTGCTTGACTAGTCTGTGGGACAGCTCTCCCAATTTTGGCACAAGTCCCCAGATGTTAGTAAGGAGGACCTTGCAGTGTCGACTGGGCTTGGTGTTTTGCTGTTGTCGTGTCCGATGCCGGGTGGTCCATCCGGTTTTATTCTTATTCTGACTTTTCGTAACGAGATTTTACAACTGAGTGGCTTGCTAGGCCATTTCAGAGGGCAATTAAGAATCAACCACATTGCTTTGGGTCTGGAGTCACATATAGGCCAGACTGGGTAAGGACGGCAGGTTTCCTTCCCTAAAGGACATTAGTGAACCAGACGGGTTTTTATGACAATCTGGTAGTTTCATGGTCATCATTATTGATACTAGTTTTTTTTATTCCAGAATTTATTTAATTAATTGAATTTAAATTCGCCAGCTGCCGTGGCAGGATTTGAACTCATGTCTCCAGATTATTAGTTCAGGCCTCTGGATTACTAGTCCAGTAACAGGACCACTATGCCTAACCCAAACCCTAACCCTAACCTTAACCCTAATCACCCTGAACCCTGATCCTGACCGGAATATACCCTCCCATCCCTGAAAAAAAACAAACCTTATCCTAACCTGGATCCTAACTACCCTGGACACAGACACTAACCCGAACCCTAACCCTAAAATAGCCTCCAACCCAAACCCCGCCTCCCACCTGTAAAAAAACACCCAACCATAAATCTGATCCCAACTACCCCAGACCCTGACTGGATCCCAGACGCTTCACCGAAACCCTAGGCCTAAAATACTCGCCAACCCAAAAAACCTTCCAAATCTGATCCTAATCGTAACCCTAACCACCCTAAACCCCAGCCCTGAACCAGACTTACTGGGGGAGAATTGGATAAGGGTCTGTTTTCGAGTCATAGAGTTATACAGCACGGATAGAGGCCCTTCGGCCCATCGTGTCCGCGCCGGCCATCAAGCCCTCTCTACTCTAATCTGTTCTGGGCGATGGTAGCACGATGCACTAACACCCTGCGTCCGACGGACCCTGGGCAGGCAAGACGCAAGATTGAACCCAAGGGAGCGCTTCCCTGCAATCAGCGTTCCATTCCAGGCCTTGCACCTGGAATCAATGCAATTTACACTTTCCACCACCAGGGGGAGCTCCAACTCTTAAAGGGAAGATGTTTCTTTGAAATATCTTAAAGGTAGCTGGTACCTGTTATTTGCTGAAAATAACAGTCTACTGTCTGCACGGAGTCTGAACAGAGATCAGACATCGCACACGTAAAACACAGATGCAGATCCTATCCCTATGTTTACACACTGATGAGTTATGTTAAAACATTAAATAGAGGTTGCACACTACTAAATCCCGCATCCCCCAATCTGCACACCAGACGTCTCCAATCTGCCGATCTGAGTTGGTACCAGGCCTGCGAGAGTCCATGCACCAAGGTTCTCTGCTGATGCACTAGAGACCTTGGTGCAAGAGGTGGACAGAAGGAGGGACATCCTATATCCCCGTGGGGGGGGGAGGGTTGTTGGCAAGAGGCCCTCCAGACATATTCTCAAAAGGCAGTGGGAGGCAGCGGGGGATGAAGTCAATGCCAGGCGTACAGCATCATGAACATGGATGCAGTGCAGGAAGAAGTTCAATGCTTTGACATGAGTGGTCAAGGTGAGTGAGGTCAACTGTCAAGTGGTGTCTCCGACCAACTGCACCACACACTACACCCCCATCACCCACATACCAATAAACTCTTTCCATCAGTACTCAACTCTTCCAATCAGATGCTTCTTCTCACCCTTACACATTACCACTGTTTCAAGCCGCCCACCCACAACACACAGGCCACACACACTGGCAGCTATTCAACCATGACAGGCGCATCACCCAGACACACGCCTCACTTTCTTGCAGGAGAAGGTGGTGCATATCAGGAGGCAGCAAGTGGCTGTGGCATTTAGCCTCTCGAGCCTGTTCCACCATTCAACGAGATAAGAACATAAGAACATAAGAAATTGGAGCAGGAGTAGGCCAATCGGCCCCTCGAGCCTGCTCCGCCATTCAATAAGATCATGGCTGATCTGATCCCAACCACAAATCTAAAGAACACAAGAAGTCGGAGCAGGACCCGGCCACATAGCCCCTGGGCCCTCTCCGCCACCCACAGGGCATTGACCGATCCGAACTCAGCTTCATGTCCAATTTCCTGCCCGCTCCCCATAACCCCTAATTCCCTTTACTTCTAGGAAACTGTCTATTTCTGTTTTAAATTTATCTAATGATGTAGCTTCCACAGCTTCCTGGGGCAGCAAATTCCACAGACCTACCACCCTCTGAGTGAAGAAGTTTCTCCTCATCTCAGTTTTGAAAGAGCAGCCCCTTATTCTAAGATTATGCCCCCTAGTTCTAGTTTCACCCATCTTTGGGAACATCCTTACTGCATCCACCCGATCAAGACCCTTCACAATCTTATATGTTTCAATAAGATCGCCTCTCATTCTTCTGAACTCCAATGAGTAGAGTCCCAATCTACTCAACCTCTCCTCATATGTCCGCCCCCTCATCCCCGGGATTAACCGAGTGAACCTTCTTTGTACTGCCTCGAGAGCAAGTATGTCTTTTCTTAAGTATGGAGACCAAAACTGTATGCAGTATTCCAGGTGCGGTCTCACCAATACCTTATATAACTGCAGCAATACCTCCTTGTTTTTATATTCTATCCCCCTAGCAATAAAAGCCAACATTCCGTTGGCTTTCTTGATCACCTGCTGCACCTGCATACCAACTTTTTGATTTTCTTGCACTAGGACCCCCAGATCCCTTTGTACTGCAGTACTTTCCAGTCTCTCGCCATTAAGAAAATAACTTGCTCTCTGATTTTTCCTGCCAAAGTGCATAACCTCACTTTTTCCAATATTATATTGCATCTGCCAAATCTCCGCCCACTCACCCAGCCTGTCTATATCCCCTTGCAGGTTTTTTATGCCCTCCTCACTCTCTACTTTCCCTCCCATCTTTGTATCATCTGCAAATTTTGATATGTTGCACTCGGTCCCCTCCTCCAAATCGTTAATATAGATTGTAAAGAGTTGGGGACCCAGCACCGACCCCTGTGGAACACCACTGGTTACTGGTTACCAGTCCGAAAATGAACCATTTATCCCAACTCTCTGCTTCCTGTTCGATAACCAATCCTCCACCCATGCCAGAATATTACCCCCAATCCCGTGATTTTTTATCTTAAGTAATAATCTTTTATGTGGCACCTTGTCGAATGCCTTCTGGAAGTCTAAATACACTATGTCCACTGGTTCCCCTTTATTCACCCTGTACGTTATATCCTCGAAGAACTCAAGCAAATTTGTCAGACATGACTTCCCCTTCATAAAGCCATGCTGACTTTGTCCTATTAAATTATGCTTATCTAAATGTTCCGTTACTGTCTCCTTAATAATAGACTCCAAAATTTTACCCACCACAGATGTTAAGCTAACTGGCCTATAATTTCCAGCCTTCTGCCTACTACCCTTTTTAAATAACGGTGTTACATTAGCAGTTTTCCAATCTGCCGGGACCTCTCCTGAGTCCAGGGAATTTTGGAAAACTATCACCAAAGCATCCACAATCCCTAGTGCCACTTCCCTCAAGACCCTAGGATGGAAGCCATCAGGTCCAGGGGATTTATCCGCCTTGAGTCCCATTATTTTACTGAGTACCATCTCCTGAGTGATTTTAATCGTATTTAGCTCCTCCCCCCCGAGAGTCCCCTGTTTGTCCAGTGTTGGGATATTCTTAGTGTCCTCTACTGTAAAGACTGAAACAAAATATTTGTTCAGCATTTTTGCCATCTCCATGTTTCCCACCATTAATTTCCCGGTCTCATCCTCTAAGGGACCTATGTTTGCCTTAGCCACCCTTTTTCTTTTTATATAACTATAGAAACTCTTGCTATCTGTTTTTATATTTTTTGCTAATTTCTTTTCATAATCTAACTTCCCTTTCTTAATCAATCATGGTGGACCTGTGACCTAACTCCATATACCTGTCTTAGCCCCATATCCCTTAATACCCTTGGTTCACAGAAACTATCAATCTCAGATTTAACATTCACAAGTGAGCTAGCATCAACTGCCGTCTGTAGAAGAGTGTTCCTAACTTCACTCCTGCATATCCTCGCTCTAAATGTTAGGCTATGTCCCCACGTCCTAGTATTGAAGTCCAGGAGATCTCCAAAAACAGTTACAAATGTCTCGGCAGCTAGAAGCAATAATCCAGCCACTAACCTGTAAATCCTGCATGGTCCCTTTAAATAGGGCTGGTGGGGGGTCCTCCAGGCACTCTAAGACACATTCAGATGGTCGGGGTTAAGACTGTGCGTTGAGTTGAGCATTAAGTCCCAAAATGGTGTCTATCACTTTAAATCAGCGTTGCTCACTGAACAACGGGCGCTACACTGTCCAATTTAGTGCCCACCCTCTTTCTCTGATCCAGAATATGCCCCTAACCCCAACTCCTAACACTAAAGCCAACCCACAACAGTCAAATAATTGGCACCCCTTGATCAAACAACCCTAATATTGGGTGCCATAATTTAATGGGAACCAGGACCAACCCCATTACATAATCCCAGTAAGGGGAAATGAACAACCAGATATTGGCAAGAAAAACAAGACAAGAAGTAATAGAAAGCGTAAGCCAAACGGAAGTGGCAGGCCCCAGTACAACAGAAACTCAAGCAATAAATGACAATATGAACATAAGAAGGGACAACCAACCGCCTGCCTGCACCCGCCCTGCCCACCAAACCAAACCTGACCCTAACCCAACCCCAACCCTAACCCTAACCCAACCCTCACCCTAATCCTAACCCTATCTCCTAACCTTAACCCTGACACACTAGCAATATACACTGGGAATTTCCTCGGTCGTTCTCCCGATTGGCTGCCGTGACCACGACAGAAGTTTGGCAGAAACTTGGGTAAAGTGCATTAAAGAGGTTTGCGCCAAAGCTAAGACGGCCAATCGGGAGAACCTGAAAGGAAACTCCCAGCAATAATGACTGCACCGTTGTAAATAAAAATGAAAATCAATCATCAGTCCAAGACAAGCCTCTCCAGGAGGATGTTGGATCAGATCATGGCCCAAAAAATGTGACAAAGTAAACAGTTCAAACTATAGAGGCATCAGCTTACTTGTCAACTCATTAAAGTCTTCACTTCCATTCTGCAAAGATCCCTCCAACCGTACGATGTACTTCAGGTCAAGTTACAGAGCTGCTGACTATTAATGAAAATTAATGAAAAGTACCATGAGAGGAATAGGGTCTTAAATAATTAGACAAGCACGCAACACGCCCAATGGAAGAACTCTGAGAAGTTATGAAGGGCTTGTACTCCCCCATCCCAGAGTCATGGTTAAGGATGTCCCACCGATTGCCCCAATGTGCAGTAAGATCTGACTGAAAAGTTACTGCTTGCCTTTGAACATCAATAATCTTACGCCAAGGTCGTACGTCCTCCCCATATCTGTTCAACCACACATCTGAATCAGCAATCATAACTAGCGTTAAGACATTCAAAGAGAGATAAATATTAATGAGGGACTACATGATAATCTCTGCTTCACTGGTGACATGTTCAAGACATCACAGTGTCTGCATAACTTAAAAACCAGATGGGATTTAAAAAGTGTGGATAGGAATGTTTATGAATAATGAAGGTCAAGAAGGTTGTTTAGTTTAAGTGAAGAAGCTCGTCTACTTCAGTGGAAAGGAATGACTGCATAGTTAATGTCACGCATCATATTGGACCTGTCCCACTGACATTCGCATTATGGCAGAGTTTACTAAACAAGAGTATGGTCAGATGGTAGGAAACCCTTGTTCTGTTAGTACTATCTTGTGGTAGTGAGTATTGGAAGCTAAAGGGACAAGCTGAACACTGTTGCCTCGATTCTGGTGGCTCTAGACGCCCTTGAGCTGTACAGCGTGAGGGCCCTGTGCGTGAGTCAGCCACATCTGGAGCTGTGGTGGCTCCCGGATGCTGCCTGTTTTCAGCCACCTCCTCCCAGGCCTTGGGCACCAGACACTTCTTGGGGAGGGAGAGGAAGGGCATTAAGGTTTGCAGCTCCTGGCCTGTAACACTGACTCTCTTCACTCTAACATCACAGCCTGCCCAGTAAAGATCTGCAGCCAGTGCTACTGCAGCAGCTCAGTTGCCCTGTAGCAGGCAATTTGCAGCTGACTAAAAGATTATTGCTTTTCCATTGCCATTGGCCGACCCTCTGTATGGGAAATATAATTCACAGACTGAAAACAGCAAACTCACATAAAAACCAAAACAAAAGCAAAATACTGCGGATGCTCGAAATCTGAAATAAAAACAGAAAATGCTGGAAACACTCAGCAGGTCAGGCGGCATCTGTGGAGAGAGAAACAGAGTCAATGTTTCAGGTCGAAGACCTTTCATCAGGACTGGAAGACATTAAAGATTTAACAGTTTATAAGCAAACAGAGAGCCGGGGAACAGGGGGTCGGAGAGGAAAGGCCAAAGGAGAAGGTTTGTGATACGGTGGAGGGCAGGAGTGATTAAACGACAAAAAAGGATGAAGGTGAAAGACAAAAGGGAGTTGTAGAATATTTTTACTCTTTTCCAAGGATCAACTTGACTCCAATATGGTACAATGGTGTTTTATTAAGTTTCACACAAGGGTTAGCACTTGTTAGTGCCTAAGCAGTAGTTTCAGCACAGAATGAGAACGATATCACCTGTTCCGTGCTGGGTAGAGTTTGTGGCCACCTCTTCGGAGTCTTGAAGAAAGCACTTCCACCCAGCCTGGGGTCTCCTCCTTAGTCAATTGTCCTTACCCCACCTGGGGTCTTCTCCTTAGTCAATTGTCCTTACCCCACCTGGGGTCTCCTCCTTAGTCAATTGTCCTTACCCCGCCTGGGGTCTCCTCCTTAGTCAATTGTCCTTACCCCACCTGGGATCTCCTCCTTAGTCAATTGTCCTTACCCCACCTGGGGTCTCCTCCTTAGTCAATTGTCCTTACCCCACCTGGGGTCTCCTCCTTAGTCAATTGTCCTTACCCCACCTGGGGTCTCCTCCTTAGTCAATTGTCCTTACCCCACCTGGGGTCTTCTCCTTAGTCAATTGTCCTTACCCCGCCTGGGGTCTCCTCCTTAGTCAATTGTCCTTACCCCGCCTGGGGTCTCCTCCTTAGTCAATTGTCCTTACCCCACCTGGGGTCTCCTCCTTAGTCAATTGTCCTTACCCCACCTGGGGTCTTCTCCTTAGTCAATTGTCCTTACCCCACCTGGGGTCTCCTCCTTAGTCAATTGTCCTTACCCCACCTGGGGTCTCCTCCTTAGTCAATTGCCCTTACTCCGCCTGGGGTCTCCTCCTTAGTCAATTGTCCTTACCCCGCCTGGGGTCTCCTCTTTGTCATTGGTCTCAGTCTCACCCCACCTGGGGTTTCCTCTTTGGATCCTGATTCTCTTGATGAGTGTTTGTTGCTGCCTGGTTTGGTCCAGGGTCAGCCCTTACTCCTGTTCAGGTCTCTACAAACTAACCCCAGAAAGGGGTCCTTCTTATATGCCATTTTTGGGGTTGGACCTAGGGTCAGATATTGAAACGGAACTTCATCCTATTGGGGTCTCCCAAAAGGGCGAGGTATCTAACGGTGCTTTGGGTTCTTTGTTAGACCAAGAGTGAAGAGTTAGCCTACACCTTATCTTCCACCTTTCATGGATGCCAGGTGGGCCTAGCCAATCATGGGCTTACAGCGCTGAAGATGTCTGTTTTCCCTCATCTTATCTGGTCCTTTGCTCAAGGCTGGAGTCAGCAGTTCTCAGGCTGATTCCTTTACATTCCACGTACCAGGCCAGGTCTCAGGCACTATTTTCTGAGGCCCCATTGTTTATGTGGATCATTATCTTATGTGGAGCCTGGTCCTGACTGTGTTAATTGGGTTAAGTGTGTTAGTGAGGCTCTTACTATGACTTCATGAGTCTGCAATTCTGCTAATCACACTTGGGGTGAAATACTATATTCCCTGTATTAATACTCTAAATCGCCTTCACAAAGCTCTCAAATCAAGTGGGCCTATTATATCAAGGTATCCATACACTCAAGGGCAACTATGTGAGGACAGATTGTGATTCAGTAGGCAATAAGGAAAGAACGCTTAACAGTCATTCATGATCAATTAATTAAATGTTTGCTCGCATGGAAAACCTGCAGGCTTGGGGGTTTGTCAGGTGGTGATACAGTCCTTCAGAGTGGTAATTGGTCAAACAAGCTGCTACTCCTAAAAACTATCCATCACTGAGTTAGCCTCCGAATACTTCACCAACAATACTTTCTATGTCAACAGAAAGGGCAGAATCAGAATTGAGGAAATGCGGTGAAGATTAAAAACTGGTGAGACTGTGGAGGCGGAATTTCCACGATGGTCCTGGTGGAACAGGATTGGTATGATGTCCAATCCAAGCCTGTCCAGATTATTCACACTGCATCAAGCATCTGCTTCTAGACTGGGACTCATTCCCTTCACAGGGAGGCCCAAGCACTGATCCCTGTGGCACTCCACTCGTTACATCTTGCCAACCTGAAAATGACCCATTTATGCCTACTCTCTGTTTCCTGTTAGCAAACCAATCCTTTATCCGTGCTAATATGTTACCCCCTACACCATAAGCTCTTATTTTGTGTAGTAGCCTTTGATGTGGCACCTTGTCAAAAGCCTTCTGGAAATCCAAGTACACCACATCCACAGGATCCCCTTTATCCACATTGCTTGTTACTTCCTCAAAGAATTCTAATAAATTAGTCGAACTCAATTTCCCTTTCACAAAGCCGTGTTGACTCTGCCTGATTGCATTGAGATTTTCTAAGTGCCCTGCTATAACCTCCTTAATAATAGATTCTAGCATTTTCCCTATGACAGATGTTAAGCTAACTGGCCTGTAGTTTCCTGCTTTCTGTCTCCCTCCTTTCTTGAATAGAGGAGTTACATTCACTATTTTCCAATCTGATGGGACCCTTCCAGAATCTAGGGAATTTTGGAAAATTAATACCAATGCATCTACTATCTCTGCAGCCACTTCTTTTAAGACCCTAGGATGAAGTCCGTCAGGACCTGGGGACTTGTCAGCTTTTAGTTCTAATCATTTTTTCAAAACCCTTTCTCTGGTGATTGTAAATTTTTAAGTTCCTCCCTCCCTTTCACTTCTTGATTCACAATAATTTCTGGCATGTTATTTGTATCCTCTACAGTGAAGACTGACTCAAAATATCTGTGCAATTCATCCGCCATTTCCTTATTCTACTCTATTAATTCCCCAGACTCTCTCTCTGGAGAACCAATGCTCACTTTACTTACTCTTTTCCTCTTTAATTACCTGTAGAAACTCTTACTATCTGTTTTTATATTTCTAGCTAGCTTTCTCTCGTATTCTAATTTCTCCCTCATTATTCTTTTCGTCATTCTTTGCTGTTTTTTATATTCTGACCAATCTTCTGACCTGCTACTAATCTTCTCGGAATTGTATGCTCTTTCTTTCAATTTGATACTATCTTTAACTTCCTCAGTTAGCCACGGATGGTACGTCCTTCCCCTAGAGTCTTTCTTTCTCACTGGAATGTATCTTTGCTGAGTGTTATGAAATATCTCATTAAATGTCTGCCACTATATCTCTACTGACCTATCTCTTAACCTAATTTCCCAGTTCACTTTAGCCAGCTCTGTCTTCATGCCCTCGTAACTGCCCTTATTTAAGTTTAAAACACTAGTCTTAGACTTACTCTTCTCTCCCTCAAACTGAATGCAAAATTCAATCATATTGTGATCACTGCTACCTAGAGGCTCCTTTACAAAGAGGTCATTAATTAATCCTGTCTCATTACACATTACCAGATCTAGAATAGCCTGCTCTCTGGTTGGCTCTAGAACGTGCTGCTCTAAGAAACTGTCCCGAACGCACTCTATGAACTCATCTTCCAGGTTACCTTTGCCGATCAGATTCTTCCAATCTATGTGTTGATTAAAATCACCCATGATTATCGCTGTTCCTTTCTCACAAACCCCCATTATTTCTTCCTGTATACCCTGTCCTACAGTGTGGTTACTGTTAGGGGGCCTAAACTACTCCCACAAGTGACTTCTTGCCTTTACTATTTCTTATCTCTACCCAAACTGATTCTACATCTTGGTCTTTAGAACTAAGGTCATTTCTCTCTATTATACTCATGTCATCCTTAATTAACAGAGTTACCTCTCCACCTTTTCCTAGCTTCCTGTCCTTCTGAAATGTCAAGTACCCTTGAATATTCAGGTTCCAACCTTTGTCATCTTGCAGCCATGTCTCTGTAATGGCTCTCAGATCGTACATATTTATTTCTATTTGAGCTGTCAATTCATCCATTTTGTTACAAATAGGAACATAGGAACATAGGAACAGGAGTAGTCCATTCAGCCCCTCGAGCTCGCTCCGCCGTTTGATAAGATCATGGCTGATCTGTGATCTAACTCCATATACCTGCCTTTGGCCCATATCCCTTAATACCTTTGGTTGCCAAAAAGCTATCGATCTCAGATTTAAAATTAGCAATTGAGCTAGTATCAATTGCCATTTGCAGAAGAGAGTTCCAAACTTCTACCACCCTTTTTGTGTAGAAATGTTTTCTAATCTCACTCCTGAAAGGTCTGGCTCTAATTTTTAGACTGTGCCCCCTACTCCTAGAATCCCCAACCAGCGGAAATAGTTTCTCTCTATCCACCCTATCCGTTCCCCTTAATATCTTATAAACTTCGATCAGATCACCCCTTAACCTTCGAAACTCTAGAGAATACAACCCCAATTTGTGTAATCTCTCCTCATAACTTAACCCTTGAAGTCCGGGTATCATTCTAGTAAATCTACGCTGCACTCCCTCCAAGGCCAATATATCCTTCCGAAGGTGCGGTGCCCAGAACTGCTCACAGTACTCCAGGTGCGGTCTAACCAGGGTTTTGTATAGCTGCAGCATAACTTCTGCCCCCTTGTACTCTGGTCCTCTAGATATAAAGGCCAGCATTCCATTAGCCTTATTGATTATTTTCTGCACCTATTCATGACACTTCAATGATCTATGTCACTGAACCCATAAGTCCCTTTGGACATCCACTGTTTTTAACTTTTTACCATTTAGAAAGTACCCTGTTCTATCCTTTTTTGGTCCAAAGTGGATGACCTCACATTTGCCTATAATGAATTCCATTTGCCACAGTTTTGCCCATTCACCTAATCTATCAATATCCCTTTGTAATTTTGCTACGCGCATTCAGATACAAAGCCTTTAGTGCTGTCTTTTTACTATTTTTGCAACCTCTCGCCTTATCTGCTGGCGCACTCTTAAGTTTGCACGCTCTGTCCCTTCCTGCCACTCTCTGATTATCATTTCCCTTATTGCTACCTTGCTCTCTTGCCTTGCCTTCTTTCTTTAATCTATCACATCTTCCCTCACTTGATCCCTCGCCCCCATTATTTGTTTAGTCAATCAAAATTGACTTATACTTCCTCACTTAACAGGCAAAGGCTAAAGGTTACTACTACTACAATATAAAGAGAAATCAATCAGAGTATAACATTAACAGATCTTGGGACAGTCTGATTAACCCTTTCCTTACAAGTGCAATCCCTAGTGCTGTCCGCCTTGCAACACAGGTTACGCCCTCACGCTTCTGCACCTGGTTGTTCAGAGACTGAAGGGGTGGCCCATAGTCCAAGCATCAGTGACAGTGATAATTAAAAATTTCACTTGGTAGAATAACAATTATTTGTAACAAGAGTAAAACAATCGATAAGACAACAAACTTGATGAGTTTTACCAGTCTACGGAAAAATAACTTGTTAAAACTCAAGTTATTGATAAGGGACAAGCTCATTAAAATTGTCCATATGACAGGTGAGAGGGCAACGAGGCTGAGCTACGTAATGTAGAATTGTGTGGATTGTGACCTGGAAGGGGGAGGAGAAATGTATCAAAATTAAATGTTTGTAATGAGGACATGGATTCATAAAGGCCTAAGATACTGAACTCAGAACTATAACACGTTTGAATCCCCAACCAAACATCATTAGGTCTGGTTGTAAATACTTTTTAAGTGTATGTTTAGTGCTATTACATGTGCTATATGCTTAGTAAATCTGGGACATTCGATAGTCAATGTATTCATACAGTTAATGAGCCAGGTATGTGAATATTCATATTGTTAATGAACCAGGTATGTGAATATTCATACTGTTAATGAGCCAGGTATGTGAATATTCATATTGTTAATGAACCAGGTATGTGAATATTCATACAGTTAATGAGCCAGGTATGTGAATATTCATACTGATAATGAACCAGGTATGTGAATATTCATACTGTTAATAGGTCAGGTATGTGAATATTCATACAGTTAATGAGCCAGGTATGTGAATATTCATACAGATAATGAGCCAGGTATGTGAATATTCATACTGTTAATGAGCCAGGTATGTGAATATTCATATTGTTAATAAACCAGGTATGTGAATATTCATACAGTTAATAGGTCAGGTATGTGAATATTCATACTGTTAATGAGCCAGGTATGTGAATATTCATACTGTTAATAAACCAGGTGTGTGAATATTCATACAGTTAATGAGCCAGGTATGTGAATATTCATACAGTTAATGAGCCAGGTATGTGAATATTCATACTGTTAATAAACCAGGTGTGTGAATATTCATACCGTTAATGAGCCAGGTATGTGAATATTCAGACTGTTAATAAACCAGGTATGTGAATATTCATACTGTTAATGAGCCAGGTATGTGAATATTCATACTGTTAATGAACCAGGTATGTGAATATTCATACTGTTAACAAACCAGGTATGTGAATATTCATACTGTTAATAAACCAGGTATGTGAATATTCATACTGTTAATGAACCAGGTATGTGAATATTCATACTGTTAATAAACCAGGTATGTGAATATTCATACCGTTAATAAACCAGGTATGTGAATATTCATACTGTGAATGAACCAGGTATGTGAATATTCATACTGTTAATAAACCAGGTATGTGAATATTCATACAGTTAATGAGCCAGGTATGTGAATATTCATACTGTTAATGAGCCAGGTATGTGAATATTCATATTGTTAATAAACCAGGTATGTGAATATTCAAACAGTTAATAGGTCAGATATGTGAATATTATTACTGTTAATGAGCCAGGTATGTGAATATTCATACAGTTAAGCAGCCAGGTATGTGAATATTCATACTGTTAATGAGCCAGGTATGTGAATATTCATACTGTTAATAAACAAGGTATGTGAATATTCATACTGTTAATAAACCAGGTATGTGAATATTCATACCGTTAATGAGCCAGGTATGTGAATATTCATTCTGTTAATAAACCAGGTATGTGAATATTCATACTGTTAATGAGCCAGGTATGTGAATATTCATACTGTTAATGAACCAGGTATGTGAATAATCATACTGTTAATAAACCAGGTATGTGAATAATCATACTGTTAATAAACCAGGTATGTGAATATTCATACCGCTAATGAGCCAGGTATGTGAATATTCATACTGTTAATAAACCAGGTATGTGAATATTCATACTGTTAATGAACCAGGTATGTGAATATTCATACTGTTAATAAACAAAGGTATGTGAATATTCATACTGTTAATAAACCAGGTATGTGAATATTCATACTGTTAATGAACCAGGTATGTGAATATTCATACTGTTAATAAACCAGGTATGTGAATATTCATACCGTTAATAAACCAGTTATGTGAATATTCATACAGTTAATGAGCCAGGTATGTGAATATTCATACTGTTAATGAACCAGGTATGTGAATATTCATACAGTTAATGAGCCAGGTATGTGAATATTCATACTGTTAATGAGCCAGGTATGTGAATATTCATATTGTTAATAAACCAGGTATGTGAATATTCATACAGTTAATAGGTCAGATATGTGAATATTCATACTGTTAATGAGCCAGGTATGTGAATATTCATACTGTTAATGAACCAGGTATGTGAATATTCATACCGTTAATAAACCAGGTATGTGAATATTCATACTGTTAATGAACCAGGTATGTGAATATTCATACTGTTAATAAACCAGGTATGTGAATATTCATACAGTTAATGAGCCAGGTATGTGAATATTCATACTGTTAATGAGCCAGGTATGTGAATATTCATACTGTTAATGAACCAGGTATGTGAATATTCATACAGTTAATGAGCCAGGTATGTGAATATTCATACTGTTAATGAACCAGGTATGTGAATATTCATACTGTTAATAGGTCAGGTATGTGAATATTCATACAGTTAATGAGCCAGGTATGTGAATATTCATACTGGTAATGAACCAGGTATGTGAATATTCATACAGTTAATGAGCCAGGTATGTGAATATTCATACTGTTAATGAGCCAGGTATGTGAATATTCATATTGTTAATAAACCAGGTATGTGAATATTCATACAGTTAATAGGTCAGGTATGTGAATATTCATACTGTTAATGAGCCAGGTATGTGAATATTCATACTGTTAATAAACCAGGTGTGTGAATATTCATACAGTTAATGAGCCAGGTATGTGAATATTCATACAGTTAATGAGCCAGGTATGTGAATATTCATACTGTTAATAAACCAGGTATGTGAATATTCATACCGTTAATGAGCCAGGTATGTGAATATTCATACTGTTAATAAACCAGGTATGTGAATATTCATACTGTTAATGAGCCAGGTATGTGAATATTCATACTGTTAATGAACCAGGTATGTGAATATTCATACTGTTAATAAACAAAGGTATGTGAATATTCATACTGTTAATGAACCAGGTATGTGAATATTCATACTGTTAATAGGTCAGGTATGTGAATATTCATACAGTTAATGAGCCAGGTATGTGAATATTCATACTGTTAATGAACCAGGTATGTGAATATTCATACAGTTAATGAGCCAGGTATGTGAATATTCATACTGTTAATAAACCAGGTATGTGAATATTCATACTGTTAATAAACCAGGTATGTGAATATTCATACTGTTAATGAACCAGGTATGTGAATATTCATACTGTTAATAAACAAAGGTATGTGAATATTCATACTGTTAATAAACCAGGTATGTGAATATTCATACTGTTAATGAACCAGGTATGTGAATATTCATACTGTTAATGAACCAGGTATGTGAATATTCATACTGTTAATAAACCAGGTATGTGAATATTCATACAGTTAATGAGCCAGGTACGTGAATATTCATATTGTTAATAAACCAGGTATGTGAATATTCATACAGTTAATAGGTCAGGTATGTGAATATTCATACTGTTAATGAACCAGGTATGTGAATATTCATACTGTTAATAGGTCAGGTATGTGAATATTCATACAGTTAATGAGCCAGGTATGTGAATATTCATACTGTTAATGAACCAGGTATGTGAATATTCATACAGTTAATGAGCCAGGTATGTGAATATTCATACTGTTAATAAACCAGGTATGTGAATATTCATACTGTTAATAAACCAGGTATGTGAATATTCATACTGTTAATGAACCAGGTATGTGAATATTCATACTGTTAACAAACCAGGTATGTGAATATTCATACTGTTAATAAACCAGGTATGTGAATATTCATACTGTTAATGAACCAGGTATGTGAATATTCATACTGTTAATAAACCAGGTATGTGAATATTCATACCGTTAATAAACCAGGTATGTGAATATTCATACTGTGAATGAACCAGGTATGTGAATATTCATACTGTTAATAAACCAGGTATGTGAATATTCATACAGTTAATGAGCCAGGTATGTGAATATTCATACTGTTAATGAGCCAGGTATGTGAATATTCATATTGTTAATAAACCAGGTATGTGAATATTCAAACAGTTAATAGGTCAGATATGTGAATATTCATACTGTTAATGAGCCAGGTATGTGAATATTCATACAGTTAATGAGCCAGGTATGTGAATATTCATACTGTTAATAAACAAGGTATGTGAATATTCATACTGTTAATAAACCAGGTATGTGAATATTCATACCGTTAATGAGCCAGGTATGTGAATATTCATTCTGTTAATAAACCAGTTATGTGAATATTCATACTGTTAATGAGCCAGGTATGTGAATATTCATACTGTTAATGAACCAGGTATGTGAATATTCATACTGTTAATAAACCAGGTATGTGAATAATCATACTGTTAATAAACCAGGTATGTGAATATTCATACCGCTAATGAGCCAGGTATGTGAATATTCATACTGTTAATAAACCAGGTATGTGAATATTCATACTGTTAATGAACCAGGTATGTGAATATTCATACTGTTAATAAACAAAGGTATGTGAATATTCATACTGTTAATAAACCAGGTATGTGAATATTCATACTGTTAATAAACCAGGTATGTGAATATTCATACTGTTAATGAACCAGGTATGTGAATATTCATACTGTTAATAAACCAGGTATGTGAATATTCATACCGTTAATAAACCAGTTATGTGAATATTCATACAGTTAATGAGCCAGGTATGTGAATATTCATACTGTTAATGAACCAGGTATGTGAATATTCATACAGTTAATGAGCCAGTTATGTGAATATTCATACTGTTAATGAGCCAGGTATGTGAATATTCATATTGTTAATAAACCAGGTATGTGAATATTCATACAGTTAATAGGTCAGATATGTGAATATTCATACTGTTAATGAGCCAGGTATGTGAATATTCATACTGTTAATAAACCAGGTATGTGAATATTCATACTGTTAATGAACCAGGTATGTGAATATTCATACTGTTAATAAACAAAGGTATGTGAATATTCATACTGTTAATAAACCAGGTATGTGAATATTCATACTGTTAATAAACCAGGTATGTGAATATTCATACTGTTAATGAACCAGGTATGTGAATATTCATACTGTTAATGAGCCAGGTATGTGAATATTCATATTGTTAATAAACCAGGTATGTGAATATTCATACAGTTAATAGGTCAGATATGTGAATATTCATCCTGTTAATGAGCCAGGTATGTGAATATTCATACTGTTAATGAACCAGGTATGTGAATATTCATACCATTAATAAACCAGGTATGTGAATATTCATACTGTTAATGAACCAGGTATGTGAATATTCATACTGTTAATAAACCAGGTATGTGAATATTCATACAGTTAATGAGCCAGGTATGTGAATATTCATACTGTTAATGAGCCAGGTATGTGAATATTCATACTGTTAATGAACCAGGTATGTGAATATTCATACAGTTAATGAGCCAGGTATGTGAATATTCATACTGTTAATGAACCAGGTATGTGAATATTCATACTGTTAATAGGTCAGGTATGTGAATATTCATACAGTTAATGAGCCAGGTATGTGAATATTCATACTGGTAATGAACCAGGTATGTGAATATTCATACAGTTAATGAGCCAGGTATGTGAATATTCATACTGTTAATGAGCCAGGTATGTGAATATTCATATTGTTAATAAACCAGGTATGTGAATATTCATACAGTTAATAGGTCAGGTATGTGAATATTCATACTGTTAATGAGCCAGGTATGTGAATATTCATACTGTTAATAAACCAGGTGTGTGAATATTCATACAGTTAATGAGCCAGGTATGTGAATATTCATACAGTTAATGAGCCAGGTATGTGAATATTCATACTGTTAATAAACCAGGTATGTGAATATTCATACCGTTAATGAGCCAGGTATGTGAATATTCATACTGTTAATAAACCAGGTATGTGAATATTCATACTGTTAATGAGCCAGGTATGTGAATATTCATACTGTTAATGAACCAGGTATGTGAATATTCATACTGTTAATAAACAAAGGTATGTGAATATTCATACTGTTAATGAACCAGGTATGTGAATATTCATACTGTTAATAGGTCAGGTATGTGAATATTCATACAGTTAATGAGCCAGGTATGTGAATATTCATACAGTTAATGAGCCAGGTATGTGAATATTCATACTGTTAATAAACCAGGTATGTGAATATTCATACTGTTAATAAACCAGGTATGTGAATATTCATACTGTTAATGAACCAGGTATGTGAATATTCATACTGTTAATAAACAAAGGTATGTGAATATTCATACTGTTAATAAACCAGGTATGTGAATATTCATACTGTTAATAAACCAGGTATGTGAATATTCATACTGTTAATGAACCAGGTATGTGAATATTCATACTGTTAATAAACCAGGTATGTGAATATTCATACCGTTAATGAGCCAGGTATGTGAATATTCATACTGTTAATAAACCAGGTATGTGAATATTCATACTGTTAATGAGCCAGGTATGTGAATATTCATACTGTTAATGAACCAGGTATGTGAATATTCATACTGTTAATAGGTCAGGTATGTGAATATTCATACAGTTAATGAGCCAGGTATGTGAATATTCATACTGTTAATGAACCAGGTATGTGAATATTCATACAGTTAATGAGCCAGGTATGTGAATATTCATACTGTTAATAAACCAGGTATGTGAATATTCATACTGTTAATAAACCAGGTATGTGAATATTCATACTGTTAATGAACCAGGTATGTGAATATTCATACTGTTAATAAACAAAGGTATGTGAATATTCATACTGTTAATAAACCAGGTATGTGAATATTCATACTGTTAATAAACCAGGTATGTGAATATTCATACTGTTAATGAACCAGGTATGTGAATATTCATACTGTTAATAAACCAGGTATGTGAATATTCATACCGTTAATAAACCAGGTATGTGAATATTCATACTGTTAATGAACCAGGTATGTGAATATTCATACTGTTAATAAACCAGGTATGTGAATATTCATACAGTTAATGAGCCAGGTATGTGAATATTCATACTGTTAATGAGCCAGGTATGTGAATATTCATATTGTTAATAAACCAGGTATGTGAATATTCATACAGTTAATAGGTCAGATATGTGAATATTCATACTGTTAATGAGCCACGTATGTGAATATTCATACTGTTAATGAACCAGGTATGTGAATATTCATACTGTTAATAAACCAGATATGCGAATATTCATACCGTTAATAAATCAGGTATGTGAATATTCATACTGTTAATAAACAAAGGTATGTGAATATTCATACTGTTAATAAACCAGGTATGTGAATATTCATACTGTTAATAAACCAGGTATGTGAATATTCATACTGTTAATGAACCAGGTATGTGAATATTCATACTGTTAATGAAGCAGGTATGTGAATATTCATACTGTTAATAAACCAGGTATGTGAATATTCATACTGTTAATGAACCAGGTATGTGAATATTCATACTGTTAATAAACAAAGGTATGTGAATATTCATACTGTTAATAAACCAGGTATGTGAATATTCATACTGTTAATAAACCAGGTATGTGAATATTCATACTGTTAATAAACCAGGTATGTGAATATTCATACTGTTAATGAACCAGGTATGTGAATATTCATACTGTTAATAAACCAGGTATGTGAATATTCATACCGTTAATAAACCAGTTATGTGAATATTCATACAGTTAATGAGCCAGGTATGTGAATATTCATACTGTTAATGAACCAGGTATGTGAATATTCATACAGTTAATGAGCCAGGTATGTGAATATTCATACTGTTAATGAGCCAGGTATGTGAATATTCATATTGTTAATAAACCAGGTATGTGAATATTCATACAGTTAATAGGTCAGATATGTGAATATTCATACTGTTAATGAGCCAGGTATGTGAATATTCATACTGTTAATGAACCAGGTATGTGAATATTCATACTGTTAATAAACCAGGTATGTGAATAATCATACTGTTAATAAACCAGGTATGTGAATATTCATACCGCTAATGAGCCAGGTATGTGAATATTCATACTGTTAATAAACCAGGTATGTGAATATTCATACTGTTAATGAACCAGGTATGTGAATATTCATACTGTTAATAAACAAAGGTATGTGAATATTCATACTGTTAATAAACCAGGTATGTGAATATTCATACTGTTAATAAACCAGGTATGTGAATATTCATACTGTTAATGAACCAGGTATGTGAATATTCATACTGTTAATGAGCCAGGTATGTGAATATTCATATTGTTAATAAACCAGGTATGTGAATATTCATACAGTTAATAGGTCAGATATGTGAATATTCATCCTGTTAATGAGCCAGGTATGTGAATATTCATACTGTTAATGAACCAGGTATGTGAATATTCATACCATTAATAAACCAGGTATGTGAATATTCATACTGTTAATGAACCAGGTATGTGAATATTCATACTGTTAATAAACCAGGTATGTGAATATTCATACAGTTAATGAGCCAGGTATGTGAATATTCATACTGTTAATGAGCCAGGTATGTGAATATTCATACTGTTAATGAACCAGGTATGTGAATATTCATACAGTTAATGAGCCAGGTATGTGAATATTCATACTGTTAATGAACCAGGTATGTGAATATTCATACTGTTAATAGGTCAGGTATGTGAATATTCATACAGTTAATGAGCCAGGTATGTGAATATTCATACTGGTAATGAACCAGGTATGTGAATATTCATACAGTTAATGAGCCAGGTATGTGAATATTCATACTGTTAATGAGCCAGGTATGTGAATATTCATATTGTTAATAAACCAGGTATGTGAATATTCATACAGTTAATAGGTCAGGTATGTGAATATTCATACTGTTAATGAGCCAGGTATGTGAATATTCATACTGTTAATAAACCAGGTGTGTGAATATTCATACAGTTAATGAGCCAGGTATGTGAATATTCATACAGTTAATGAGCCAGGTATGTGAATATTCATACTGTTAATAAACCAGGTATGTGAATATTCATACCGTTAATGAGCCAGGTATGTGAATATTCATACTGTTAATAAACCAGGTATGTGAATATTCATACTGTTAATGAGCCAGGTTTGTGAATATTCATACTGTTAATGAACCAGGTATGTGAATATTCATACTGTTAATAAACAAAGGTATGTGAATATTCATACTGTTAATGAACCAGGTATGTGAATATTCATACTGTTAATAGGTCAGGTATGTGAATATTCATACAGTTAATGAGCCAGGTATGTGAATATTCATACTGTTAATGAACCAGGTATGTGAATATTCATACAGTTAATGAGCCAGGTATGTGAATATTCATACTGTTAATAAACCAGGTATGTGAATATTCATACTGTTAATAAACCAGGTATGTGAATATTCATACTGTTAATGAACCAGGTATGTGAATATTCATACTGTTAATAAACAAAGGTATGTGAATATTCATACTGTTAATAAACCAGGTATGTGAATATTCATACTGTTAATAAACCAGGTATGTGAATATTCATACTGTTAATGAACCAGGTATGTGAATATTCATACTGTTAATGAACCAGGTATGTGAATATTCATACTGTTAATAAACCAGGTATGTGAATATTCATACAGTTAATGAGCCAGGTACGTGAATATTCATATTGTTAATAAACCAGGTATGTGAATATTCATACAGTTAATAGGTCAGGTATGTGAATATTCATACTGTTAATGAACCAGGTATGTGAATATTCATACTGTTAATAGGTCAGGTATGTGAATATTCATACAGTTAATGAGCCAGGTATGTGAATATTCATACTGTTAATGAACCAGGTATGTGAATATTCACACTGTTAATAAACCAGGTATGTGAATATTCATACTGTTAATAAACCAGGTATGTGAATATTCATACTGTTAATGAACCAGGTATGTGAATATTCATACTGTTAACAAACCAGGTATGTGAATATTCATACTGTTAATAAACCAGGTATGTGAATATTCATACTGTTAATGAACCAGGTATGTGAATATTCATACTGTTAATAAACCAGGTATGTGAATATTCATACCGTTAATAAACCAGGTATGTGAATATTCATACTGTGAATGAACCAGGTATGTGAATATTCATACTGTTAATAAACCAGGTATGTGAATATTCATACAGTTAATGAGCCAGGTATGTGAATATTCATACTGTTAATGAGCCAGGTATGTGAATATTCATATTGTTGATAAACCAGGTATGTGAATATTCAAACAGTTAATAGGTCAGATATGTGAATATTCATACTGTTAATGAGCCAGGTATGTGAATATTCATACAGTTAAGCAGCCAGGTATGTGAATATTCATACTGTTAATGAGCCAGGTATGTGAATATTCATACTGTTAATAAACCAGGTATGTGAATATTCATACTGTTAATGAGCCAGGTATGTGAATATTCATACTGTTAATGAACCAGGTATGTGAATATTCATACTGTTAATAAAAAGGTATGTGAATATTCATACTGTTAATAAACCAGGTATGTGAATATTCATACTGTTAATGAACCAGGTATGTGAATATTCATACTGTTAATGAACCAGGTATGTGAATATTCATACTGTTAATAAACAAAGGTATGTGAATATTCATACTGTTAATAAACCAGGTATGTGAATATTCATACTGTTAATAAACCAGGTATGTGAATATTCATACTGTTAATGAACCAGGTATGTGAATATTCATACTGTTAATAAACCAGGTATGTGAATATTCATACCGTTAATAAACCAGTTATGTGAATATTCATACAGTTAATGAGCCAGGTATGTGAATATTCATACTGTTAATGAACCAGGAATGTGAATATTCATACAGTTAATGAGCCAGGTATGTGAATATTCATACTCTTAATGAGCCAGGTATGTGAATATTCATATTGTTAATAAACCAGGTATGTGAATATTCATACAGTTAATAGGTCAGATATGTGAATATTCATACTGTTAATGAGCCAGGAATGTGAATATTCATACTGTTAATGAACCAGGTATGTGAATATTCATACTGTTAATAAACCAGGTATGTGAATATTCATACCGTTAATAAACCAGGTATGTGAATATTCATACTGTTAATGAACCAGGTATGTGAATATTCATACTGTTAATAAACCAGGTATGTGAATATTCATACAGTTAATGAGCCAGGTATGTGAATATTCATACTGTTAATGAGCCAGGTATGTGAATATTCATACTGTTAATGAACCAGGTATGTGAATATTCATACAGTTAATGAGCCAGGTATGTGAATATTCATACTGTTAATGAACCAGGTATGTGAATATTCATACTGTTAATAGGTCAGGTATGTGAATATTCATACAGTTAATGAGCCAGGTATGTGAATATTCATACTGGTAATGAACCAGGTATGTGAATATTCATACAGTTAATGAGCCAGGTATGTGAATATTCATACTGTTAATGAGCCAGGTATGTGAATATTCATATTGTTAATAAACCAGGTATGTGAATATTCATACAGTTAATAGGTCAGGTATGTGAATATTCATACTGTTAATGAGCCAGGTATGTGAATATTCATACTGTTAATAAACCAGGTGTGTGAATATTCATACAGTTAATGAGCCAGGTATGTGCATATTCCTACAGTTAATGAGCCAGGTATGTGAATATTCATACTGTTAATAAACCAGGTATGTGAATATTCATACCGTTAATGAGCCAGGTATGTGAATATTCATACTGTTAATAAACCAGGTATGTGAATATTCATACTGTTAATGAGCCAGGTATGTGAATATTCATACTGTTAATGAACCAGGTATGTGAATATTCATACTGTTAATAAACAAAGGTATGTGAATATTCATACTGTTAATGAACCAGGTATGTGAATATTCATACTGTTAATAGGTCAGGTATGTGAATATTCATACAGTTAATGAGCCAGGTATGTGAATATTCATACTGTTAATGAACCAGGTATGTGTATATTCATACAGTTAATGAGCCAGGTATGTGAATATTCATACTGTTAATAAACCAGGTATGTGAATATTCATACTGTTAATAAACCAGGTATGTGAATATTCATACTGTTAATGAACCAGGTATGTGAATATTCATACTGTTAATAAACAAAGGTATGTGAATATTCATACTGTTAATAAACCAGGTATGTGAATATTCATACTGTTAATAAACCAGGTATGTGAATATTCATACTGTTAATGAACCAGGTATGTGAATATTCATACTGTTAATGAGCCAGGTATGTGAATATTCATACAGTTAATGAGCCAGGTATGTGAATATTCATACTGTTAATAAACCAGGTATGTGAATATTCATACCGTTAATGAGCCAGGTATGTGAATATTCATACTGTTAATAAACCAGGTATGTGAATATTCATACTGTTAATGAGCCAGGTATGTGAATATTCATACTGTTAATGAACCAGGTATGTGAATATTCATACTGTTAATAGGTCAGGTATGTGAATATTCATACAGTTAATGAGCCAGGTATGTGAATATTCATACTGTTAATGAACCAGGTATGTGAATATTCATACAGTTAATGAGCCAGGTATGTGAATATTCATACTGTTAATAAACCAGGTATGTGAATATTCATACTGTTAATAAACCAGGTATGTGAATATTCATACTGTTAATGAACCAGGTATGTGAATATTCATACTGTTAATAAACAAAGGTATGTGAATATTCATACTGTTAATAAACCAGGTATGTGAATATTCATACTGTTAATAAACCAGGTATGTGAATATTCATACTGTTAATAAACCAGGTATGTGAATATTCATACCGTTAATAAACCAGGTATGTGAATATTCATACTGTTAATGAACCAGGTGTGTGAATATTCATACTGTTAATAAACCAGGTATGTGAATATTCATACAGTTAATGAGCCAGGTATGTGAATATTCATACTGTTAATGAGCCAGGTATGTGAATATTCATATTGTTAATAAACCAGGTATGTGAATATTCATACAGTTAATAGGTCAGATATGTGAATATTCATACTGTTAATGAGCCACGTATGTGAATATTCATACTGTTAATGAACCAGGTATGTGAATATTCATACTGTTAATAAACCAGATATGCGAATATTCATACCGTTAATAAATCAGGTATGTGAATATTCATACTGTTAATAAACAAAGGTATGTGAATATTCATACTGTTAATAAACCAGGTATGTGAATATTCATACTGTTAATAAACCAGGTATGTGAATATTCATACTGTTAATGAACCAGGTATGTGAATATTCATACTGTTAATGAACCAGGTATGTGAATATTCATACTGTTAATGAACCAGGTATGTGAATATTCATACTGTTAATAAACAAAGGTATGTGAATATTCATACTGTTAATAAACCAGGTATGTGAATATTCATACTGTTAATAAACCAGGTATGTGAATATTCATACTGTTAATGAACCAGGTATGTGAATATTCATACTGTTAATGAACCAGGTATGTGAATATTCATACTGTTAATGAACCAGGTATGTGAATATTCATACTGTTAATAAACCAGGTATGTGAATATTCATACTGTTAATGAACCAGGTATGTGAATATTCATACTGTTAATAAACCAGGTATGTGAATATTCATACAGTTAATGAGCCAGGTATGTGAATATTCATATTGTTAATAAACCAGGTATGTGAATATTCATACAGTTAATAGGTCAGGTATGTGAATATTCATACTGTTAATGAACCAGGTATGTGAATATTCATACTGTTAATAGGTCAGGTATGTGAATATTCATACAGTTAATGAGCCAGGTATGTGAATATTCATACTGTTAATGAACCAGGTATGTGAATATTCATACAGTTAATGAGCCAGGTATGTGAATATTCATACTGTTAATAAAGCAGGTATGTGAATATTCATACTGTTAATAAACCAGGTATGTGAATATTCATACTGTGAATGAACCAGGTATGTGAATATTCATACCGTTAATAAACCAGGTATGTGAATATTCATACTGTTAATAAACCAGGTATGTGAATATTCATACCGTTAATAAACCAGGTATGTGAATATTCATACTGTTAATAAACCAGGTATGTGAATATTCATACCGTTAATAAACCAGGTATGTGAATATTCATACTGTGAATGAACCAGGTATGTGAATATTCATACTGTTAATAAACCAGGTATGTGAATATTCATACAGTTAATGAGCCAGGTATGTGAATATTCATACTGTTAATGAGCCAGGTATGTGAATATTCATATTGTTAATAAACCAGGTATGTGAATATTCAAACAGTTAATAGGTCAGATATGTGAATATTCATACTGTTAATGAGCCAGGTATGTGAATATTCATACAGTTAAGCAGCCAGGTATGTGAATATTCATACTGTTAATGAGCCAGGTATGTGAATATTCATACTGTTAATAAACAAGGTATGTGAATATTCATACTGTTAATAAACCAGGTATGTGAATATTCATACCGTTAATGAGCCAGGTATGTGAATATTCATTCTGTTAATAAACCAGGTATGTGAATATTCATACAGTTAATGAGCCAGGTATGTGAATATTCATACTGTTAATGAACCAGGTATGTGAATATTCATACTGTTAATAAACCAGGTATGTGAATAATCATACTGTTAATAAACCAGGTATGTGAATATTCATACCGCTAATGAGCCAGGTATGTGAATATTCATACTGTTAATAAACCAGGTATGTGAATATTCATACTGTTAATAAACCAGGTATGTGAATATTCATACTGTTAATGAGCCAGGTTTGTGAAAATTCATACTGTTAATGAACCAGGTATGTGAATATTCATACTGTTAATAAACAAAGGTATGTGAATATTCATACTGTTAATGAACCAGGTATGTGAATATTCATACTGTTAATAGGTCAGGTATGTGAATATTCATACAGTTAATGAGCCAGGTATGTGAATATTCATACTGTTAATAAACCAGGTATGTGAATATTCATACTGTTAATAAACCAGGTATGTGAATATTCATACTGTTAATGAACCAGGTATGTGAATATTCATACTGTTAATAAACAAAGGTATGTGAATATTCATACTGTTAATAAACCAGGTATGTGAATATTCATACTGTTAATAAACCAGGTATGTGAATATTCATACTGTTAATGAACCAGGTATGTGAATATTCATACTGTTAATGAACCAGGTATGTGAATATTCATACTGTTAATAAACCAGGTATGTGAATATTCATACAGTTAATGAGCCAGGTACGTGAATATTCATATTGTTAATAAACCAGGTATGTGAATATTCATACAGTTAATAGGTCAGGTATGTGAATATTCATACTGTTAATGAACCAGGTATGTGAATATTCATACTGTTAATAGGTCAGGTATGTGAATATTCATACAGTTAATGAGCCAGGTATGTGAATATTCATACTGTTAATGAACCAGGTATGTGAATATTCATACAGTTAATGAGCCAGGTATGTGAATATTCATACTGTTAATAAACCAGGTATGTGAATATTCATACTGTTAATAAACCAGGTATGTGAATATTCATACTGTTAATGAACCAGGTATGTGAATATTCATACTGTTAACAAACCAGGTATGTGAATATTCATACTGTTAATAAACCAGGTATGTGAATATTCATACTGTTAATGAACCAGGTATGTGAATATTCATACTGTTAATAAACCAGGTATGTGAATATTCATACCGTTAATAAACCAGGTATGTGAATATTCATACTGTGAATGAACCAGGTATGTGAATATTCATACTGTTAATAAACCAGGTATGTGAATATTCATACAGTTAATGAGCCAGGTATGTGAATATTCATACTGTTAATGAGCCAGGTATGTGAATATTCATATTGTTGATAAACCAGGTATGTGAATATTCAAACAGTTAATAGGTCAGATATGTGAATATTCATACTGTTAATGAGCCAGGTATGTGAATATTCATACAGTTAAGCAGCCAGGTATGTGAATATTCATACTGTTAATGAGCCAGGTATGTGAATATTCATACTGTTAATAAACCAGGTATGTGAATATTCATACTGTTAATGAGCCAGGTATGTGAATATTCATACTGTTAATGAACCAGGTATGTGAATATTCATACTGTTAATAAAAAGGTATGTGAATATTCATACTGTTAATAAACCAGGTATGTGAATATTCATACTGTTAATGAACCAGGTATGTGAATATTCATACTGTTAATGAACCAGGTATGTGAATATTCATACTGTTAATAAACAAAGGTATGTGAATATTCATACTGTTAATAAACCAGGTATGTGAATATTCATACTGTTAATAAACCAGGTATGTGAATATTCATACTGTTAATGAACCAGGTATGTGAATATTCATACTGTTAATAAACCAGGTATGTGAATATTCATACCGTTAATAAACCAGTTATGTGAATATTCATACAGTTAATGAGCCAGTTATGTGAATATTCATACTGTTAATGAACCAGGAATGTGAATATTCATACAGTTAATGAGCCAGGTATGTGAATATTCATACTCTTAATGAGCCAGGTATGTGAATATTCATATTGTTAATAAACCAGGTATGTGAATATTCATACAGTTAATAGGTCAGATATGTGAATATTCATACTGTTAATGAGCCAGGAATGTGAATATTCATACTGTTAATGAACCAGGTATGTGAATATTCATACTGTTAATAAACCAGGTATGTGAATATTCATACCGTTAATAAACCAGGTATGTGAATATTCATACTGTTAATGAACCAGGTATGTGAATATTCATACTGTTAATAAACCAGGTATGTGAATATTCATACAGTTAATGAGCCAGGTATGTGAATATTCATACTGTTAATGAGCCAGGTATGTGAATATTCATACTGTTAATGAACCAGGTATGTGAATATTCATACAGTTAATGAGCCAGGTATGTGAATATTCATACTGTTAATGAACCAGGTATGTGAATATTCATACTGTTAATAGGTCAGGTATGTGAATATTCATACAGTTAATGAGCCAGGTATGTGAATATTCATACTGGTAATGAACCAGGTATGTGAATATTCATACAGTTAATGAGCCAGGTATGTGAATATTCATACTGTTAATGAGCCAGGTATGTGAATATTCATATTGTTAATAAACCAGGTATGTGAATATTCATACAGTTAATAGGTCAGGTATGTGAATATTCATACTGTTAATGAGCCAGGTATGTGAATATTCATACTGTTAATAAACCAGGTGTGTGAATATTCATACAGTTAATGAGCCAGGTATGTGCATATTCCTACAGTTAATGAGCCAGGTATGTGAATATTCATACTGTTAATAAACCAGGTATGTGAATATTCATACCGTTAATGAGCCAGGTATGTGAATATTCATACTGTTAATAAACCAGGTATGTGAATATTCATACTGTTAATGAGCCAGGTATGTGAATATTCATACTGTTAATGAACCAGGTATGTGAATATTCATACTGTTAATAAACAAAGGTATGTGAATATTCATACTGTTAATGAACCAGGTATGTGAATATTCATACTGTTAATAGGTCAGGTATGTGAATATTCATACAGTTAATGAGCCAGGTATGTGAATATTCATACTGTTAATGAACCAGGTATGTGAATATTCATACAGTTAATAAACAAAGGTATGTGAATATTCATACTGTTAATAAACCAGGTATGTGAATATTCATACTGTTAATAAACCAGGTATGTGAATATTCATACTGTTAATGAACCAGGTATGTGAATATTCATACTGTTAATGAGCCAGGTATGTGAATATTCATACAGTTAATGAGCCAGGTATGTGAATATTCATACTGTTAATAAACCAGGTATGTGAATATTCATACCGTTAATGAGCCAGGTATGTGAATATTCATACTGTTAATAAACCAGGTATGTGAATATTCATACTGTTAATGAGCCAGGTATGTGAATATTCATACTGTTAATGAACCAGGTATGTGAATATTCATACTGTTAATAGGTCAGGTATGTGAATATTCATACAGTTAATGAGCCAGGTATGTGAATATTCATACTGTTAATGAACCAGGTATGTGAATATTCATACAGTTAATGAGCCAGGTATGTGAATATTCATACTGTTAATAAACCAGGTATGTGAATATTCATACTGTTAATAAACCAGGTATGTGAATATTCATACTGTTAATGAACCAGGTATGTGAATATTCATACTGTTAATAAACAAAGGTATGTGAATATTCATACTGTTAATAAACCAGGTATGTGAATATTCATACTGTTAATAAACCAGGTATGTGAATATTCATACTGTTAATGAACCAGGTATGTGAATATTCATACTGTTAATAAACCAGGTATGTGAATATTCATACCGTTAATAAACCAGGTATGTGAATATTCATACTGTTAATGAACCAGGTGTGTGAATATTCATACTGTTAATAAACCAGGTATGTGAATATTCATACAGTTAATGAGCCAGGTATGTGAATATTCATACTGTTAATGAGCCAGGTATGTGAATATTCATATTGTTAATAAACCAGGTATGTGAATATTCATACAGTTAATAGGTCAGATATGTGAATATTCATACTGTTAATGAGCCACGTATGTGAATATTCATACTGTTAATGAACCAGGTATGTGAATATTCATACTGTTAATAAACCAGATATGCGAATATTCATACCGTTAATAAATCAGGTATGTGAATATTCATACTGTTAATAAACAAAGGTATGTGAATATTCATACTGTTAATAAACCAGGTATGTGAATATTCATACTGTTAATAAACCAGGTATGTGAATATTCATACTGTTAATGAACCAGGTATGTGAATATTCATACTGTTAATGAACCAGGTATGTGAATATTCATACTGTTAATAAACCAGGTATGTGAATATTCATACTGTTAATGAACCAGGTATGTGAATATTCATACTGTTAATAAACAAAGGTATGTGAATATTCATACTGTTAATAAACCAGGTATGTGAATATTCATACTGTTAATAAACCAGGTATGTGAATATTCATACTGTTAATGAACCAGGTATGTGAATATTCATACTGTTAATGAACCAGGTATGTGAATATTCATACTGTTAATGAACCAGGTATGTGAATATTCATACTGTTAATAAACCAGGTATGTGAATATTCATACTGTTAATAAACCAGGTATGTGAATATTCATACTGTTAATGAACCAGGTATGTGAATATTCATACTGTTAATAAACCAGGTATGTGAATATTCATACAGTTAATGAGCCAGGTATGTGAATATTCATATTGTTAATAAACCAGGTATGTGAATATTCATACAGTTAATAGGTCAGGTATGTGAATATTCATACTGTTAATGAACCAGGTATGTGAATATTCATACTGTTAATAGGTCAGGTATGTGAATATTCATACAGTTAATGAGCCAGGTATGTGAATATTCATACTGTTAATGAACCAGGTATGTGAATATTCATACAGTTAATGAGCCAGGTATGTGAATATTCATACTGTTAATAAAGCAGGTATGTGAATATTCATACTGTTAATAAACCAGGTATGTGAATATTCATACTGTGAATGAACCAGGTATGTGAATATTCATACCGTTAATAAACCAGGTATGTGAATATTCATACTGTTAATAAACCAGGTATGTGAATATTCATACCGTTAATAAACCAGGTATGTGAATATTCATACTGTTAATAAACCAGGTATGTGAATATTCATACCGTTAATAAACCAGGTATGTGAATATTCATACTGTGAATGAACCAGGTATGTGAATATTCATACTGTTAATAAACCAGGTATGTGAATATTCATACAGTTAATGAGCCAGGTATGTGAATATTCATACTGTTAATGAGCCAGGTATGTGAATATTCATATTGTTAATAAACCAGGTATGTGAATATTCAAACAGTTAATAGGTCAGATATGTGAATATTCATACTGTTAATGAGCCAGGTATGTGAATATTCATACAGTTAAGCAGCCAGGTATGTGAATATTCATACTGTTAATGAGCCAGGTATGTGAATATTCATACTGTTAATAAACAAGGTATGTGAATATTCATACTGTTAATAAACCAGGTATGTGAATATTCATACCGTTAATGAGCCAGGTATGTGAATATTCATTCTGTTAATAAACCAGGTATGTGAATATTCATACAGTTAATGAGCCAGGTATGTGAATATTCATACTGTTAATGAACCAGGTATGTGAATATTCATACTGTTAATAAACCAGGTATGTGAATAATCATACTGTTAATAAACCAGGTATGTGAATATTCATACCGCTAATGAGCCAGGTATGTGAATATTCATACTGTTAATAAACCAGGTATGTGAATATTCATACTGTTAATGAACCAGGTATGTGAATATTCATACTGTTAATAAACAAAGGTATGTGAATATTCATACTGTTAATAAACCAGGTATGTGAATATTCATACTGTTAATAAACCAGGTATGTGAATATTCATACTGTTAATGAACCAGGTATGTGAATATTCATACTGTTAATAAACCAGGTATGTGAATATTCATACCGTTAATAAACCAGTTATGTGAATATTCATACAGTTAATGAGCCAGGTATGTGAATATTCATACTGTTAATGAACCAGGTATGTGAATATTCATACAGTTAATGAGCCAGGTATGTGAATATTCATACAGTTAATAGGTCAGATATGTGAATATTCATACTGTTAATGAGCCAGGTATGTGAATATTCATACTGTTAATGAACAGGTATGTGAATATTCATACTGTTAATAAACCAGGTATGTGAATATTCATACCGTTAATAAAGCAGGTATGTGAATATTCATACTGTTAATGAACCAGGTATGTGAATATTCATACAGTTAATGAGCCAGGTATGTGAATATTCATACTGTTAATAAACCGGGTATGTGAATATTCATACTGTTAATGAACCAGGTATGTGAATATTCATACTGTTAATAAACAAAGGTATGTGAATATTCATACTGTTAATAAACCAGGTATGTGAATATTCATACTGTTAATAAACCAGGTATGTGAATATTCATACAGTTAATGAGCCAGGTATGTGAATATTCATACTGGTAATGAACCAGGTATGTGAATATTCATACAGTTAATGAGCCAGGTATGTGAATATTCATACTGTTAATGAGCCAGGTATGTGAATATTCATATTGTTAATAAACCAGGTATGTGAATATTCATACAGTTAATAGGTCAGGTATGTGAATATTCATACTGTTAATGAGCCAGGTATGTGAATATTCATACTGTTAATAAACCAGGTGTGTGAATATTCATACAGTTAATGAGCCAGGTATGTGCATATTCCTACAGTTAATGAGCCAGGTATGTGAATGTTCATACTGTTAATAAACCAGGTATGTGAATATTCATACTGTTAATGAGCCAGGTATGTGAATATTCATATTGTTAATAAACCAGGTATGTGAATATTGATACTGTTAATGAGCCAGGTATGTGAATATTCATACTGTTAATGAACCAGGTATGTGAATATTCATACTGTTAATAAACAAAGGTATGTGAATATTCATACTGTTAATGAACCAGGTATGTGAATATTCATACTGTTAATAGGTCAGGTATGTGAATATTCATACAGTTAATGAGCCAGGTATGTGAATATTCATACTGTTAATGAACCAGGTATGTGAATATTCATACAGTTAATGAGCCAGGTATGTGAATATTCATACTGTTAATAAACCAGGTATGTGAATATTCATACTGTTAATAAACCAGGTATGTGAATATTCATACTGTTAATGAACCAGGTATGTGAATATTCATACTGTTAATAAACAAAGGTATGTGAATATTCATACTGTTAATAAACCAGGTATGTGAATATTCATACTGTTAATAAACCAGGTATGTGAATATTCATACTGTTAATGAACCAGGTATGTGAATATTCATACTGTTAATAAACCAGGTATGTGAATATTCATACTGTTAATGAACCAGGTATGTGAATATTCATACTGTTAATGAACCAGGTATGTGAATATTCATACTGTTAATAAACCAGGTATGTGAATATTCATACAGTTAATGAGCCAGGTACGTGAATATTCATATTGTTAATAAACCAGGTATGTGAATATTGATACAGTTAATAGGTCAGGTATGTGAATATTCATACTGTTAATGAACCAGGTATGTGAATATTCATACTGTTAATAGGTCAGGTATGTGAATATTCATACAGTTAATGAGCCAGGTATGTGAATATTCATACTGTTAATGAACCAGGTATGTGAATATTCATACAGTTAATGAGCCAGGTATGTGAATATTCATACTGTTAATAAACCAGGTATGTGAATATTCATACTGTTAATAAACCAGGTATGTGAATATTCATACTGTTAATGAACCAGGTATGTGAATATTCATACTGTTAATAAACAAAGGTATGTGAATATTCATACTGTTAATAAACCAGGTATGTGAATATTCATACTGTTAATAAACCAGGTATGTGAATATTCATACTGTTAATGAACCAGGTATGTGAATATTCATACTGTTAATAAACCAGGTATGTGAATATTCATACCGTTAATAAACCAGGTATGTGAATATTCATACTGTTAATGAACCAGGTATGTGAATATTCATACTGTTAATAAACCAGGTATGTGAATATTCATACAGTTAATGAGCCAGGTATGTGAATATTCATACTGTTAATGAGCCAGGTATGTGAATATTCATATTGTTAATAAACCAGGTATGTGAATATTCATACAGTTAATAGGTCAGATATGTGAATATTCATACTGTTAATGAGCCACGTATGTGAATATTCATACTGTTAATGAACCAGGTATGTGAATATTCATACTGTTAATAAACCAGATATGCGAATATTCATACCGTTAATAAATCAGGTATGTGAATATTCATACTGTTAATGAACCAGGTATGTGAATATTCATACTGTTAATAAACCAGGTATGTGAATATTCATACAGTTAATGAGCCAGGTATGTGAATATTCATACTGTTAATGAACCAGGTATGTGAATATTCATACTGTTAATGAGCCAGATATGTGAATATTCATATTGTTAATGAACCAGGTATGTGAATATTCATACAGTTAATGAGCCAGGTATGTGAATATTCATACTGTTAATAGGTCAGGTATGTGAATATTCATACTGTTAATGAGCCAGGTATGTGAATATTCATACTGTTAATGAACCAGGTATGTGAATATTCATACATTTAATGAGCCAGGTATGTGAATATTCATACTGTTAATGAGCCAGGTATGTGAATATTCATATTGTTAATAAACCAGGTATGTGAATATTCATACAGTTAATAGGTCAGGTATGTGAATATTCATACTGTTAATGAGCCAGGTAGGTGAATATTCATACTGTTAATAAACCAGGTGTGTGAATATTCATACAGTTAATGAGCCAGGTATGTGAATATTCATACAGTTAATGAGCCAGGTATGTGAATATTCATACTGTTAATAAACCAGGTATGTGAATATTCATACCGTTAATGAGCCAGGTATGTGAATATTCATACTGTTAATAAACCAGGTATGTGAATATTCATACTGTTAATGAGCCAGGTATGTGAATATTCATACTGTTAATGAACCAGGTATGTGAATATTCATACTGTTAATAAACAAAGGTATGTGAATATTCATACTGTTAATAAACCAGGTATGTGAATATTCATACTGTTAATAAACGAGGTATGTGAATATTCATACTGTTAATGAACCAGGTATGTGAATATTCATACTGTTAATAAACCAGGTATGTGAATATTCATACCGTTAATAAACCAGGTATGTGAATATTCATACTGTTAATGAACCAGGATTGTGAATATTCATACTGTTAATAAACCAGGTATGTGAATATTCATACAGTTAATGAGCCAGGTATGTGAATATTCATACTGTTAATGAGCCAGTTATGTGAATATTCATATTGTTAATAAACCAGGTTATGTGAATATTCATACTGTTAATAGGTCAGATATGTGAATATTCATACTGTTAATGAGCCAGGTATGTGAATATTCACACTGTTAATAAACCAGGTATGTGAATATTCATACAGTTAATGAGCCAGGTATGTGAATATTCATACAGTTAATGAGCCAGGTATGTGAATATTCATACTGTTAATGAACCAGGTATGTGAATATTCATACTGTTAATGAGCCAGGTATGTGAATATTCATACTGTTAATAAACCAGGTATGTGAATATTCATACCGTTAATGAGCCAGGTATGTGAATATTCATGCTGTTAATAAACCAGGTATGTGAATATTCATACTGTTAATGAGCCAGGTATGTGAATATTCATACTGTTAATGAACCAGGTATGTGAATATTCATACTGTTAATAAACCAGGTATGTGAATAATCATACTGTTAATGAGCCAGGTATGTGAATATTCATACTGTTAATAAACCAGGTATGTGAATATTCATACTGTTAATGAACCAGGTATGTGAATATTCATACTGTTAATAAACCAGGTATGTGAATATTCATACCGTTAATAAACCAGATATGTGAATATTCATACTGTTAATGAACCAGGTATGTGAATATTCATACTGTTAATAAACCAGGCATGTGAATATTCATACAGTTAATGAGCCAGGTATGTGAATATTCATACTGTTAATGAACCAGGTATGTGAATATTCATACAGTTAATGAGCCAGGTATGTGACTATTCATACTGTTAATGAGCCAGGTATGTGAATATTCATACTGTTAATGAGCCAGGTATGTGAATATTCATACTGTTAATGAGCCAGGTCTGTGAATATTCATACCGTTAATGAGCCAGGTATGTGCACATTACCTCTGTTTTCGGACCTCCATTGTATCTCCCAAGGGCTCTTGAAAAACGTCTGTGGAGCAGTTATTAATTGGCCAGTGCCCAACCCACCTGTTACACTGCGAGTTCAAAGGGTGAAATGGAATCTGATTCGATCCAGAGAAGGCCCAGCTCGTGCCTGTAGATGCCGTGTCGTGTGACCGAAAGGCCTGAAGCTGTTGATAGCCAATCGGTCAGAGTTCGTAAGTAATCATCCCAGCTGGCCCTAAAACATCTGAGGCCACAGTGACAGCAGATTCTAGAAGATAGATGCTTGAGGTGGACCGGTAGCACCAACCAAGCTCAGGGTAGGCCAAATGGTCCAACAACAAGAATGCACAGAGGATCCAAGTTGGGTTGATCAGGTTTGTTTCAGCGACTGCAGATTAGAGAGGAAATGTACAGATAGATTTTTAAAAATTTCCTTAACAGGAAATCCCAACCTAGGACTTTTGAGTTAAGTGACCTGATGAACCACAAACTCATGATGCAACCTTTCCTTACAGTGCTGAGCTGTGGTGACCAAGAGTTCCTGTCCATAGTTCTCACTTCACCAACACTGTGCATTGGATCACCAGCAACCTCATTCTCATCCTGATACTCCTAACAAATACTTAGGAACATTGGAAACAGGACTAGGCCATTCAGCCCCTCAAGCCTGTTCCACCAAATAGATCATGACTGATCTGTACCTAAACTCCATTTACCCGCCTTTGTTCCATATCCCTCAATACTCTTACCCAACAAAAATCTATCGATTTCATTTTTACTCATTCATATGGGATGTGGGCGTCCCTGGCGAGGCCAGCATTTATTGCCCATCCCGAATTGCCCTTGAGAAGGTGGTGGTGAGCCGCCTTCTTGAATCACTGCAGTCCGTGTGGTGAAGGTTCTCCCACAGTGCTGTTAGGAAGGGAATTCCAGTATTTTGACCCAGCGACGATGAAGGAATGGCGATACATTTCCAAGTCGGGATGGTGTGTGACTTGGAAGGGAACGTGCAGGTGGTGTTGTTCCCATGTGCCTGCTGCCCTTTTCCTTCTAGGTAGTAGAGCTCGCGGGTTTGGGAGGTGCTGTCGAAGAAGCCTTGGTGACTTGCTGCAGTGCATCGTGTGGATGGTACACACTGCAGCCACAGTGCGCCGGTGGTGAAGGGAGTGAATGTTTAGGGAGGTGGATGGGGTGCCAATCAAGCGGGCTGCTTTGTCCTGGATGGTGTCGAGCTTCTTGAGTGTTGTTGGAGCTGCACTCATCCAGGAAAGTGGAGAGTATTCCATCACACTCCTGACTTGTGCTTTGTAGATTGTGGAAAGGCTTTGGGGAGTCAGGAGGTGAGTCACTCGCCGCAGAATACCCAGCCTCTGACCTGCTTTTGTAGCCACAGTATTTATATGGCAGGTCCAGTTAAGTTTCTGGTCAATGGTGACCCCCAGGATGTTGATGGTGGGGGAATTCGGCGATGGTAATGCCGTTGAATGTCAAGGGCAGGTGGTTAGATTCTCTCTTGTTGGAGATGGTCATTGCCTGGCACTTATCTGGCGCGAATGTTACTTGCCACTTATCAGCCCAAGCCTGGATGTTGTCCAGGTCTTGCTGCATGCGGGCTCGGACTGCTTCATTATTTGAGGGGTTGCGAATGGAACTGAACACTGTGCAGTCATCAGCGAACATCCCCATTTCTGACCTTATGATGGAGGGAAGGTCATTGATGAAGCAGCTGAAGATGGTTGGGCCTAGGACACTACCCTGAGGAACTCCTGCAGCAATGTCCTGGGGCTGAGATGATTGGCCTCCAACAACCACTACCATCTTCCTTTGTGCTAGGTATGACTCCAACCACTGGAGAGTTTTCCCCCTGATTCCCATTGATTTCAATTTTACTCGGGCTCCTTGGTGCCTCACTCGGTCAAATGCTGCCTTGATGTCAAGGGCAGTCACTCTCACCTCACCTCTGGAATTCAGCTCTTTTGTCCATGTTTGGACCAAGGCTGTAATGAGGTCCAGAGCCGAGTGGTCCTGGCAGAACCCAAACTGAGCATCGGTGAGCAGGTTATTGGTGAGTAAGTGCCGTTTGATAGCACTGTCGACGACACCTTCTATCACTTTGCTGATGATTGAGGGTCGACTGATGGGGCGGTAATTGGCTGGATTGGATTTGTCCTGCTTTTTGTGGACAGAACATACCTAGGCAATTTTCCACATTGTCAGGTAGATGCCAGTGTTGTAGCTATACTGGAACAATTTGGCTAGAGGCGCGGCTAGTTCTGGAGCACAAGACTTCAGCACTACAGCCGGGATGTTGTCGGGGCCCATAGCCTTTGCTGTATCCAGTGCACTCAGCCGTTTCTTGATATCACATGGAGTGAAGATGGTTGCAAACGCTTCAGCCTTGTCTTTTGCACTCACGTGCTGACTCTGCCATCATTGAGGATGGGGATGTTTGCAGAGCCTCCTCCTCCCATTAGTTGCTAATTGTCCACCACCATTCACGACTGGAAGTGGCAGGACTGCAGAGCTTTGATCTGATCCGTTGGTTGTGGAATCGCTTAGCTCTGTCTATAGCATGTTGCTTCCGCTGTTTCGCATGCATGTAGTCCTGAGTTGTAGCTTCACCAGGTTGGCACCTCATTTTTAGGTATGCCTGGTGCTGCTCCTGGCATGCTCTTCTGCACTCCTCATTGAACCAGGGTTGATCCCCTGGCTTGTTGGTAATGGTAGAGTGAGGAATATGCCGGGCCATGAGGTTACGGATTGTGCTGGAATACAATTTTGCTGCTGCTGATGGCCCACAGCGCCTCATGGATGCCCAGTTTTGAGCTGCTAGATCTGTTTTGAATCTATCCCATTTAGCACGGTGATAGTGCCACACAATACGTTGGATGGTGTCCTCAGCGCGAAGACGGGGCTTCGTCTCCACAAGGACTGTGCGGTGGTCTCTCCTACCAATACTGTCATGGACAGATGCATCTGCGACAGGTAGATTGGTGAGGACGAGATCATGTAGGTTTTTCCCTTATGTTGGTTCACTCACCACCTGAGGGAGGGTGGTAGGTGGTAATCAGTCTGAGGTTTCCTTGCCCATGTTTGACCTGATGCCATGAGATTTCATGGGGTCCAGAGTCAATGTTGAGGACTCCCAGGGCCACTCCCTCCTGACTGTATATCACTGTACCGCCACCTCTGGTGGGTCTGTCCTGCCGGTGGGACAGGACATACCCAAGGATGGTGATGGAAGAGTCTGGGACGTTGGCTGAAAGGTATGATTCTGTGAGTATGGCTATCTCAGGCTGTTGTTTGACTAGACTGTGGGACAGCTCTCCCAATTTCGGCACAAGTCCCCAGATGTTAGTGAGGAGGACTTTGCATGGATGATTGGGCTTGGATTGCTTTTTTCGTTTCCGGTGCCTAGTGGTCCGATGCCGGGTGGTCCGTCCGGTTTTATTCTTTTTATGACTTTTAGATTTCAGCCTTGAAAGCTCCAATTGACCCCCAGCGTCTGCAGCTTTTTGGGGGAGAGATTTCCACTACCCTTTGTGTGAAAAAGTGCTTCCTGATTTCACTCCAAAATGGCCTCGCTCTAATTTTTAGATTATACCCTCTTGAGAATAACAATTTCTCGGTATCTATCCCATCAATCCCCTTTATCATTTTAAGCACCTCGTTTAGATCACCCCTCAACCTGTTGAATTCAAGGGAATCGGACTCTAGTTTAAGCAACCTATGAAATTTAACTTCAGAAATAAACCAGGCCTTGAATTAGAAACAGAGATTACCACAATCCTGCACGATTGCAAGAAAAAATTATTTTTAAATGTCTCTGCTTTAACTTTTAATTGTAAACAATTTTACAACACCAAGTTATAGTCCAGCAATTTTATTTTAAATTCACAAGCTTTCGGAGGCTACCTCCTTCCTCAGGTGAACGATTTTCCAAATCCAAATCGTTCACCTGAGGAAGGAGGTAGCCTCCGAAAGCTTGTGAATTTAAAATAAAATTGCTGGACTATAACTTGGTGTTGTAAAATTATTTACAATTGTCAACCCCAGTCCATCACCGGCATCTCCACATCTTAACTTTTAATCTACTAACACTGAATGATTTATCACCCTGCTCCGCCTTTTTTTCATAAGTAGCAGAATTCCCAGAGTGAATCTTTTCCAGATGAACAAAACACAAAATTGGTTTCAGGACCAATCATCATTCAGTGTTGATTTGCAGTATTACTTTGTGAAACACTCTACGGATTCAGACTATTTTATTTCTCCTTTTCACAGCTCCTGTGACATTCGACATATGATCGGAGGGAGTTTTATTAAATTGTCTCCACATTATTATATTTCATTGCTAATCTTTGCCATCTGCTCAGTACCCAGTAATCATTGTAAATCATATTGCTCCTTAAAACAGCTCAGCTATTGATTGCAGCTCCTCAAAAAACATCTCAAGTTGAACACAGGACGTACAAAGTAATTTCTGTTCGAACAACTCCAACATAACATCCTCGATTATAACCTGGGACAGGGGGCAATGTGTGAGGCTTGGGGCAGGGGGCAAAGTGTGGGGCCTGGGGCGGGGGGCAATGTGTGGGGCCTGGGTCAGGGGGGCAATGTGTGTGGCCTGGGGCAGGGGGAAAAGTGTGGGGCCTGGGGCGGGGGGCAATGTGTGGGGCCTGGGTCAGGGGGCCAATGTGTGTGGCCTGGGGCAGGGGGGCAATGTGTGGGGCCTGGGGCCTGTGGCGACAGTGTATGGGGCCTGGGGGGACAGTGTATGGGGCCTGGGGCAGGGGGCAATGTGTGGGGCCTGGGTCAGGGGGGCAAAGTGTGGGGCCTGGGGCGGGGGGCAATGTGTGGGGCCTGGGTCAGGGGGCCAATGTGTGGGGCCTGGGGCAGGGGGGCAATGTGTGGGGCCTGGGGCAGGGGGGCAATGTGTGGGGCCTGGGGCAGGGGGCAAAGTGTGGGGCCTGGGGCAGGGGGGCAATGTGTGGGGCCTGGGGCGGGGGGCAATGTGTGGGGCCTGGGGCAGGGGGGCAAAGTGTGGGGCCTGGGTCAGGGGGGCAATGTGTGGGGCCTGGGGCGGGGGGCAAAGTGTGGGGCCTGGGTCAGGGGGGCAAAGTGTGGGGCCTGGGGCAGGGGGGCAAAGTGTGGGGCCTGGGTCAGGGGGGCAAAGTGTGGGGCCTGGGTCAGGGGGGCAATGTGTGGGGCCTGGGGCAGGGGGGGCAATGTGTGGGGCCTGGGGCAGGGGGGCAAAGTGTGGGGCCTGGGGCAGGGGGGCAAAGTGTGGGGCCTGGGGCCTGGGGGGGCAAAATGTGGGGCCTGGGGCAGGGGGGCAATGTGTGGGGCCTGGGGCAGGGGGGCAAAGTGTGGGGCCTGGGGCAGGGGGGCAAAGTGTGGGGCCTGGGGCGGGGGGCAATGTGTGGGGCCTGGGGCGGGGGGCAAAGTGTAGACCCTGGGGAGAGTGCAGTGCGTGGGGGCCCAGATCCTGGGGTGGGAGTGCAGTGTGTGGGGCCTGGGGCCTGGGGGTGGGGAGTGCAGTGTGTGGGGCCTGGGGGGGGGGGGGGGGTGGGGAGTGCAATGTGTGGATTCCTGGGGGGTGGGGGGAGTGTGTGGAGCCTGGGACCTGGGGAGGGAAGGGGCAGGGCGCCTGAGGCAGGGGAGGCCCATGGATTCCTCGTGGAGCCTGGAGGTAGTTGTTTCACAATTCACGCTGTAAACTCTTTCTTTCCCCAACAACTTCCCTCTCTTGCACACACTTACTGCTTCTTCATCTCAGCTTGATCTGACACGCACCAGAAAGGAGACTGGAAGGATTGAGGGAGGTGCAGCCACATTGTAAATTCTTGTTGCAATGGAGGACATTGCCATCAACATCGTTGGCAGGGGGGACACACACAGTGTTGGACATGGCGAGGTCTTTGACCATTTTTCCTTCCATTACTCTTCATGCACGCACACACATGTACATACACACGTGCACACATTTATATACACACATACATGCACACACACGCGCACACACACATACACACACATGCGCACACACAAGCACGCGTACGCATGCGCACATACATGTGCACAGACATGCGCACATGCACACACACATACATGTGCACAGACATGCACACATGTACACACATGCACACACACACACACATACACAAACACACACATGCACATACCCGACCCTGGGGCTGCGTTGCACTGCCGCTCATCTGCTTCTGCTTACCTTTTCCATTAGGCCCTAAGCCATCCCCCTCTGCCCTTTTTTCTAGGTTGTACCGATGACTCTGGCCCTGCTGCCCCGCAGACAGAAACCACCCTCCGAAGACGCACCCTCATTTGCTCAGACCCTCCCAGGCACCAGGACCGTAGATCTGCGGGCTGGGCGGTATAGATAGAGAGTTGGAGGGGTCTGCGTAGGGTGATTCACCCAGCACTAGTGAGCAGGACTGGAAAGGACGGCCCAGAAGACGGCTGATCAGAGAGCTAGCTTGAGTCCTAGTTCTGCTGAGGAGGACGGAGATGCAGATTTTAAGGGGCCAGCCTTCCAAGAAATATATTTCCTGTGGCACTAACAATTGCTTAATCTACTGGACGGGCTGTGGTGTGGGGTTCTGGTGCATGGCATCGACAATCTGGGGTCAACCATGATGAATGTGGTCACCTCAGTGGACACTGAAGCTGGGCCCTCACTGCGCCTGCAATCTGTGGCTCCAGTAGTGCCATCTCTCAGGGATGCTCATACTGGGTCCGTGCAGGCTCTGGGCTCCACCATCTCCTCCGCCCTGGACAGTTTGGGAGACCGAATGGACAGGGGCTTCAGTCACACCACGGATCTCCTACAGTCTGATCTCCCTCGGTCAGTGGGAGTGCCGATCCGCAGCCCCACAGCAGGGGCAGTGGGTGGGGCAACGTGTTGCCCTCTTTCAGGATGACAACACATCTGCACCATTGCCGTCCCCCTCAGCCAATGCCCGACCTGGTGCCAGGCAGTCAGCTGGGCCAGACTGACCCGGCAGCCACCAAAATGCTGCAGTCTGCAGTTGGGTCCTCTCAGGCCCGATCTCCCAGAGGTCACTGACCACGGATGTCTCAAGAGACCTGATCTGAGTTACGGCAGTCTCCCACCTCCCATGCTGTAGCCACTGGGGGAGCCCCTCATCGGAGCAATAGAGTAGGCAAGAGGTCACATAAGATAGAGAGTAGGGGCTCACACCAGGGTGGGAATTAGTTGTAGACTTTTGGGTATTTAAGTAAAATGATAAACCTTTCTGAAATCTTTGTGTGCAGAGAGTGGTCCTGCAGTGGTTGGTGACCCTCCAATGTCAGGTGACATGAATAGCAATGTTGGCCTTTGGGTGGATGTAGTTTATTGGAAGGACTGGGCCGGATGTTGGACATGACTGTTAGTGCGGGGGGTGGGGTGGGGAGAGGGGGGGAGGAGAGGGGGGGTAGGGGGTGGAGAGAGGGGGTTAGGAGAGGGGGGGAAGGGGGTGGGAGAGGGGGGTAGGAGAGGGGGATGGGGAGAGGGTGTGGTGAGAGGGGGGTGGGGAGTGGGGAAGAGGGGATGGGGAGGGGGCAGAAGAAGTGGTGGGAGGGGGGGTAGGAGATGGTGTGGGAGGGGGTAGGATAGGTGGGTGGGAGAGGGGGATGGGGAGAGGGGGTTAGGAGGGGGGTGGAGAGAGGGGGTTAGGAGAGGGGGGATGGGGTGGGGAGAGGGGGTGGGGAGAGGGGAAGGGAGAGGGAGTGGGGAGGAGGTGGGAGAGGGTGGGGGGATGGGAGAGGGGGGTGGAGAGGGGTTTGGGGAGAGGGGGTGGAAGAGGGGGTGGGTGGGGGGGAAGAGGGGGTGGCTGGGGGGTTGGGAGAGGGGGGTTGGGGAAAGGGGGTGGGAGAGGGGGGTGGTGAGAGGGGATGGGGAGAGGGTGGGTGAGGGGGTACGGAGAGGGGGTGGTGAGAGAGGTTGGACAGGGATTGCTCAGTTGCAGTGCTGTTGAATGATCTACTGTGGAAGAATTCTGGCTGCAGGTTGGTGGTTTTGCTCTCCTCCTTCTTCACCATCCTTGATGTCTTTTTGTTGTCTTCATCATCTGGTTGAAGCTCCTGATCCAATGATGGCTCCATGCATTGTCCCTGTTGCAGAGAAAAATTATACAGCAAACACCAAACCATTATGATAAGGTATGTATTAGAGCTGTACTAGAGGAAGCCACTTGACCTGTCCAGGCAGCGGAAGTGTTGCTTTCCATTCCAATGGCCTGTTCGATGAGGGCTCTAATCGATCCGTGGATCTGGTTATCGTGCAATAAAGAAAGAAGGCAAGTGAGAGGTAGGGAAAGAAAGATAAGAAACGGAGAGAAATAGAGAAAAAGGAAAGAAGATACAAAAGAGAGAGGGAAAGGAAGATGTAGAAAATGGGAAAGAGAAAGGAAAAGAGAGAAAAGAATCTCAATCACCAAAAACAGATTATCTCATCATTTATATCATTGCTGTTTGTGGGATCTTGCTGTGTACAAATTGGCTACCACATTTCCCCTACATTACAACAGTGACTACACTTCAAAAGTACTTCATTGGCTGTAATGCACTTTGGGACGACCTGAGGATGTGAAAGGCATTATAGAAATACAAGGTCCTTTCTTTTTTATTTTAAATATATACTTACACGGCAAGGATGACATTTTTGGAGCATGAGCCAGCAAATGTGACAAAATTCAACAGACTCCATCTGGGCAAATGAGGTATGCTTTGAACCTGGAGCTGGGGGAGGACCAGAAGGTGTGGGACCCCTCTCCTACAGGCCCACGCCACCCAACTCCCCTCCACACCCCCATAACAGAAGACAACTAAAGATCAAGAGACAACCAGGGAGGCCCCAGCCAGATACGCTCCACCTCAGCACCCCCGGAGGCTATCCACCGCCTCCCCCAAGTCGAGTAACTCAGCACAGGCCAGGGATCAAACTGAAGGCCTTCCTGCTCCATTTGTGACTCTGCAACCACACTGGGCAGAGCTGTTTACCAATTGATCCATAGAGGGAGCTCCTCAATGGAGATATCAACAGATTCTTCCAAATCCAGGGCAGAAGCAAATTTCATAAAACCTCACCTCGGTCTGGAACTCAATTCCTGCATTATGGAGTAAACCTGGCCAGGTCCAACTTGTTGACCAGGCCTCACGAGCAGCCAGTGTCTGTCAGAAGATCACCTGCAGTGTGGGGGCCTTGCAAATTCACCCTTATGTGTACAATTTATTTTTGAAATGGTTTCTCAGGCAGACGGTAATTTATAAATATTCTGATTAAATCTGTGGAACTCAAGAATAAAAAAACCACACAGATAATAAAAACCTAAGGTCTTCTTAGATCTTCATCAGATTGTTCTGGTGACATAGTGGCCGCTGAATTGGGCCGTGTAGCGCCCATTGTTTCGGCGCTACGCGGCCTATTCGACATCCAAGGTGGCGTCATGGATGCGCACGCTCGTTTCCTGTGTGACATGCGCCAGACGCCATCTTGGTATAGGAGCATGTGCTAACACTGGATGCTGGAAGCATGTACAGTGGGAGAAAATGGCTGCAATCAGTGTGCAACGCTGATTTAAAGTGATACACACAATTTTCGACCTTAACGCTCAACTCAACGCACGGTCTTATCCGAGACCATCGAAATGTGTCTTACAGTGCCTGAAGGACCCCCCACCAGCGCTATTTAAAGGGCCATGCATGTGTTGCAGGTTAGTTGCTGGATTATTGCTTCTGCCTGCTGGAGGAGTGGAAAGTGTTTTTTAAAGCTCCCTATTCTTACTGAAAGTTCCCAGACTACTTTTGAGAGTGCTTTGGCAGGTACTGCCTTACGGGTCGGAAAGTTACAACCCTGGTTGAACAACATTCCTGGCAATCATGAGCGGTCTGCTAGGGCTCCCGCTGGGCATTGAGCACGACTGGGAGCATGCAGAGAGGCCACACCCAGCAGGTCAAGCTGCGAGGAGACGGAGGTCGAGGAGGCGCAGGGCACTGAGCAGGAGGCCCTACCCAATGAGGGCCTTCCGGGATCAATTCTCTTAACTCAACATGACCGAGGAGGATTGCATCCGATGCCTGAGGTTCACCAAGGAAGTCATGACCGAGATCTGTCAACTGGTGCGGCCACAACTGCAGCCTGAGAGCAGGGCGAGGACAGCATTGCCTGGGGCTGTGAAGGTCACCGTGGCGCTGAATTTCTACGGCTCAGGAGCATTTCAGGCCTCTGCTGGTGACATGTGCAGCATCTCACAGTATGCAGTGCACTGCTGTATAAGGGAGGTCACAGACGCACTGAACGAGATGAGGAACAGGTTCATCACCTTCCCTCTCCACAGAGACAATCAGAACGAGCGAGCACGGGGGTTCGCCCACATTGCTGGCTTCCCCATGGTGCATGGTGCCATGGACTGCAGGCATATTGCCCTGCGTGCCCCACACATCAACTCAGCCGTCTTCATCAACCGAAAGGGCTTCCACTCCCTCAACGTGCAGCTGGTGTGCGACCACATGCAATGAATCACGGAGGTCGATGCCCGCTACCCTGGGAGCAGTCACGACGCCTTCGTCATGCGGCAGTCCAACGTGCCAGCTATCTTTCACCCGACTCGGCAAGTCAAAGGCTGGATACTGGGCGACAAGGGCTATACCGTCACGCCATGGCTCATGACACCGGTCAGGAATCCTCGCACACGTGCACAGCAGGCATATGATGAGAGCCGTGCTGCCACACGCAACATCGTGGATCACACCATAGGCCTCCTCAAACAACGCTTCCGCTGCCTGGACTGGTCTGGAGGAGCCCTGCAGTACTCCCCTGACCGGGTGGGCAGACTCGTGGTGGTCTGCTGCATGCTGCACAACCTCGCCATCATGAGGATCCAGTCTTTGCTACCAATGATTAGAGAAGACCCTGAGCCAGAGGTGGAGGAGGAGGAGGAAGAGACGGAGGAGCAGGAGGAGGAGGCTGAGGAGGAGGAGGAAGAGGGGGTGGAGCCGGAAGAGAAAGTGGAGGAAGACGCAAGGGTGCAGCAGGAACCACACGCCTTGTCTGCGAGGGCTGTGCGTGCTCGCCTGATCCGTGCCCACTATCAATAATGTGAACTACATCCCCCAACTCACCAACAGTCCTACACTCCCCACCTTAACCCTCCCACAAGACAATCAAATCGCCCTCCATCTGATCACACATTGGTTTCCCTCTCAGCTCATCGCATAAATAAAAACCACCACCAAATGCAAAATCAAACTCTCATTTATGGATTAACAAATGAAATTATGCAAACATAACTGAACTATTCACCCTTGTGCATTCCCTTAGTGCCTGTTGTTCGTGTGCCTTTACCTATCTTGGTGCTCCTACGAGGTGCTTCCCCAGTGGCTGGAGAATGGGTGGCGGGAGGCTGCTGGCCTTCAATGGAAGAATGTGCAGATGGCCTTGGAGGACGACCTCGAGCAGCTCTGGGCCTGGAGGGCCCGGCTTCAGTCTGGTCTGGGCTGCAGCGACTGGCCTGGCTGGCCGAGAGGCAACAACAGGGGCAGTGGCGGAGTGGCAGGGGTAGGAGCAGGAATGCTGTTGTCCTGAGAGAGGACAGCAGGTCCGACTGCCATGGCACCACTGCCATTCTCCCAGGGCGGCGCCTCAGCAATCCTGGCGATCAGCTGGAGAACGGATTGCTGGAGTGCTGTGACGCCCTGGAAGCCCCGTTCCACAGAGCCACGATAGCAGCAGTCTGAGCTGCAAATTCAGCAGTCAGACCTCGGATGGCAGATGTTTGTGCTGCAATGGAAGCTGTGACATCAGTCATCAGACGCTGCATCATGGTGGGTTCCACAGGTGCGCTGATGGAGGTGACCACCCGTTCCATGTTGGAAAGGATGGGCTCCAAGCTCTGCGCAAAGCCCTGTGCCAAGTTGGAGCTGGACCCCTCCATGCCCCTTCTCATTGTGCACAGGCTTTCTGGCAGGCTTTCCAGTGCCCCAAGCATTTGTTGGTGTACGCCCATCAGCCGTCTTCCGTAGCCTGGCCCATCGAAGTCCTCATCTGATTCCTCTGCAGCAGAACTAGTGAGTGACCTCGCCCTCCGGCGAGCTGGCACCTGTGGTATCCGTTCCCCCCGCCCCGGCTCCTGATCACTTGTGCTCGGTGTCTCACCACATGCCGATCCCTCCTCTAACCTAACCTCGAAAGGACGCGCAGTGTCAGTCTCTGAGCTGGTGGAAGCAAGTGTCAGATCGAGTGACGGTGTGGCTTCAGTGTCCCCCTCCTCCTCCTCTCCTCCCCCTCCCCCTCTCCTCCCTCCTCCTCTCCTCCCCCTCCTCCCCCTCCTCCTCCTCCTCTCCTCCCCCTCCCCCTCTCCTCCTCCTCCTCTCCTCCCCCTCCTCCTCCCCCTCCTCCTCCTCCTCCTCCTCCCCCTCCTCCTCCTCGGACGGTGCCGTCACGTGTTCTTGGGTATCTGCAATGACAAAGGGAAACAGGTTGAGTTGTGGAGTGGGGAGAGGAGCAAGTAAGACGTGTGTGCTGACAGCATCTGCAGCACGTGAGTCAGAAAAGATTATGGGAGGAGGGAGATGTGGGAAAGGAGAAGGAGCATTAGATATGCAGAGACCCCCTTCACCGGGACCTCCAGCACGGCACGTTGTGACGGCTGCAGTGAAGGCCCGCCCAATGATCCTAAGCACTGTCTCCTCTCGGGGGGTGAGGACGTGTAGACGTGCCCGTCCACCCTCAGGTCCCTCCTGCTGCCGGCTGTTTTGTGCCACCTGCTCCGGCAAGACAGAGGTCAGTGTGTCAGTGAGTGTCCTGCAAGGTATGTGGGTGATGTGCCTGTTGTGGTCGAATAGCTGCCAGTTTGTGTGACTTGTGAGTGGTGGTTGTGTGACCTGCAAATGTGGTAATATGTGTGGGTGAGATGCAGCATTGCGTATGGATGGGCAGTGTTTGTTGGTGGGTGGGTGGGTGATGGGGAGTGTGATGCCTGGAGCAGTGGTGCAGTTGGTTGGATGTGCCACTTGACACTTGCATTCACTCACCTTGACCACTCGTGTCAAATCATTGAACTTCTTCCGGCACTGCACCCACATGTGTGGTGCAATGCTCCTGGCGTTCACCTCCTGCGCCACAGCCTGCCGATGCCGGCGGAGCTGTAGTCTGGAGGGTCTCCGGCCACCCTGCGGGTACATGTTGGCCCTCCTTTGGTCCACACCTTCCACCAGGGCCTCCAGAGCATCGTCCGGGAATCGTGGAGCCCGCTCTCTTGCTGGTGCAGCTACTCGCGATGCCATTCTCCCTTCTCCTACATGGCTGTGTATCTGCCATTGGGAATGTGCCTGCACCTTTAAGTAGTGCAGGCTGCTGATGACGTGCGCTGTGCACGCCCCATTTCCAACTTCCTCATTCTCCGTGCAGCCTCTCAGCAGCGAGGGCTGTGTTTGCTGCACGGAGATTTCAGGGCTAGTATCAGGCAGCACAAAGTTCACGTGCTGCCTGTGTAGGGTCTGTCGGGCGCATCGCGCCACCATCACCCAGAATGGACCCTTATCCAATTTCTCCCCCAGTCTGTTATAACATACCGTTTATATCACAAGATGATTATGAACGAGGAAGGCCATTCAGCCCAAATTAATTCATCCATTCGAGTGACCCTAAAGCCCCCACCACTCCAGCATCCAATTGTTTCTTAAATGATTTCAGAGTTTCCATTCTTCTTGTGATGAAGAACTTCCTGATTTCAGTTCTAAATTAGCCCCTTTACTGGTGTCCCCTTCTCCTACCCTCAGGATTTTGAAGTAATTTTCTGGATGTACCTTTTCCATACTGTCTACTATCTTATGTATCTCTATAAGATCACCTCCTTTCCACGCTGAAAAGTCCAGGTTTCTCCAGTCTTTCCTCATTACTCAGACCTTGACATTGGGGATCAGCCTCGTGGCTCATCTCTGCACTGCCTCCATAACTTGAATCTCTCCCTGTGACTCAACAACTAGAATTCCTACGTCTCATCGTCTACTTTTGGTTATTTTATATATATATAACAACTTGTATTTATATAGCGCCTTTAATGAAGTAAAAGGGAAGTGAATTTAGATTTGAGGTTATGATCAGATCAGCCATGATCTTATTGAATGGCGGGGCAGGCTCGAGGGGCCGATTGGCCTACTCCTGCTCCTATTTCTTATGTTCTTATGTTCTTAAAACGTCCCAAGACCCTTCACGGGAGCGATTATCAAACAAAATTTGACACTGAGCCACATAAGGAGATATTAGGACAGGTGACGAAAAGCTTGGTCAAAGAGGTAGGTTTTAAGGAGCGTCTTAAAGGAGAAGAGAGAGGTAGAGAGGGGGCGAGGTTTAGGGAGGGAATTCCAGAGCTTAGGGCCTAGGCAGCTGAAGGCACGGCCACCAATGGTGGAGCGATTAAAATCGGGGATGCGTAAGAGGCAAGAATTGGAGGAGCGCAGAGATCTCGGAGGGTTGTAGGTCTGAAGGAGGTTACAGAGATAGGGAGGGACGAGGCCATGGAGGGATTTGAAAACAAGAATGAGACTATTAAAATGATGGCGTTGCCAGACCGGAAGCCGATGTAGGTCAGCGAGCACAGGGGTGACAGGAGAACGGGACTGGGTGCGAGTTGTTGTTGCTGTTTATATATGTGTGTGTAGATCGATAAACTAGTAATAAAAACACGCAGATGCTAAAGGTTAGTGTTGTGCTGTATTTTGATGTACCTGTTATTATCTGGGGAACAATGTTGGTCTGTACCTGTACCATGGACACCCACACTGAGGGGAGGTGGGGGGGATAAGAGATCCCAGGGGGGAGCTTCTGAAGGGCTGGCAGCATCCTGGGCCCAATAGGGAAGGGGGTGGGTCTGGGGCAGGGGAGGTCTAACCTTTCCTTGAGGTGCCTAGAGTAGCACTCCTGCATCTCCTGGCCCGCCAAAAGATCCAATATTTGTTCACCACCCGATACAAATCGCCAGAGGATGCACTGTGCACACTCTGCCCTTTTTGTACCTCAAAATGTTATTGCTCTTCGATTTGCATAATTTAATGAAGTTTCCAACTGATTCAGGGCAGTGCCTGGGCATTGAGTGCCACCCAAACCATGATTTACCACCTTTCAGATGAGACGTCAAACCGAGACGTCTGCCCTCTCAGGTGGACGTAAAAGATGCCATGGCACAATTGGAAGAAGGGCAGAGTTCTCCCCGGTGTCCTGGCCGATATTTATCCCTCAACCAACATCACTAAAATAGATGATCTGGTCATTATCACACTGCTGTTTGTGGGATCTTGCTGTGCACAAATTGACTGCCGTGTTTCCTACATTACAAGTGATTACACTTCAAACGTACGTAATTGGCTGTAAAACATTTTGGGACGTTCTGAGGTCGTGAAAGGGGCTGTACAAATGCGAGACCTACTTTTTATTAATTTAAGAAGCAGAACATCTCACACCATTTTTGTGAGGGATGCTAGAGTGGAACTCTTCACATTTCATGAACCCAGCATCAACACGAAAGTCAGATTGGGCACAGCCAGGTGTAGAGTAAAGCCCCCGTTACTTTGCCCTGACAGTATGCCTCAGCTCTTGCCTCATAATGAGGCCCCCAGTACAGCACTCATCTTGTGGTCTTACTGAGTGTCCATGGCCAATTAGGAACAGCTTTACTGCTGGGTGCTCATGCCCACTAGGAATTGATGTGGAGATGCCGGTGATGGACTGGGGTTGACAATTGTAAACAATTTTACAACACCAAGTTATAGTCCAGCAATTTTATTTTAAATTCACAAGCTTTCGGAGGCTTCCTCCTTCGTCAGGTGAACGATGTGAAAATGTTCACCTGACGAAGGAGGAAGCCTCCGAAAGCTTGTGAATTTAAAATAAAATTGCTGGACTATAACTTGGTGTTGTAAAATTGTTTACACTAGGAATTGGATTGAGACTGTCAAAATCCACTCTACACAGGCCCCATACAACATGCAGACAGTGGAGACTTTGACCCCTGGGACAGTTGGTCATGACTGGATTTGAACCCTGATCCCAGAGGTGAAAGGTCTGAGTGTAACCCACTACATCACCCAATTTCACAAATCCAATTTTTAAAATCACTTCCTTCTTTTCCACTTCTTCCTGTGGGTGTTGGTGTGTAGCTGTGTTATGTTATTATTAATGTTACTAAAGATATACATTGAATTTTCATCAAGATCAAAACAAACATTGAGACTCAAACCTTGATCCCAGCCCCAGGCAAACTGGCACCTCAAATCTTACAATATGAACCCACTGTCAAACAACAGATTTCAGAGCCATGGCAGTCCAGGTATTCAACCAATCTCCATTCCCCTCTCCTCTCTCCTCCCTTCCCCTCTCCTCTTCTCTCCTCTCCCTTCCCCTCCCTCCTTTCCCTCTCCCCCTTTCTTCCCCCTCTCTCCCTTCCCCTCCTTTCCCTCTTCTCTCTCCTCTCCCCACTCTCCCCTCCCCCTTCTCCTCTCCTCTCCCTTGCCCTCCCCCTTCCCCTCCCTCCTTTTCCCTCTCCTCTCCTCTCCCCTCTCCTCCCCTCTCCCTTGCCCTCCCCCTCCCTCCTTTCCTCCCCACTCTCACCTCCCCCTCCCCTTCTCCTCTCCCCCTCCCCTTCTCTCCTCTTCTCTCACCCCTCCCCCTCTCTCCTCTCCTCTCTCCCCTCCCCCCTCTCCCCCTCTCTATTTTAATCCTGGCTCCATTCATTAATCAGTCAGCTCATCTGTTCCGTAAAACCAAGTCTGGAACGATGATGTCATCACACTGCAAGAAAAACAACTCTCCAGAGTTTAAAATGTATTTATGTTTATTGAATTTTCAACAGACTTGGTCTTAGAAACTGTGAGTGGGACCATTAGTTTATAATAATTAAATAATTGAAATAACACGTCAATACATGGAATCAAAGGATTCTTACTGGCGTTTTGGCCGATTCTATGCAATTTTCTGTGAAAAAACACAAGCCAGTGTCTGGACTATTTTTAAAAGTTCATTCTCAGGATGTGGGCGTCGCTGGCAAGGCCGGCATTTATTGCCCATCCCTAATTGCGTTGAGGAGGTGGTGGTGAGCCACGTGAAGGAGTTTGATACAACTATGATCCATTTCAGAAAGTGCAAAAGATTTAAATAAGTTTTACACAAGCACTCGGTGAGTTTGAAGATCCATGCTCCCCAAGCACACTACATGACCTGATACATTCTATATTATATGTTAAAAATCTCACATCTGCACACCTTTCCTCTCAACCTTTTCCATTCAAAAATCCGATGTCCACATTTAAAATAGAAACTGTCTATGTAAACGTATCACACTGTAATTACACTCTCCTACCAGTGGAGGCGCTACAACTCAGTGAAATTTTAACTTGTTTCTTTTTATTTATCAAAAGCAAAATACAGCAGATGCTGGAAATCTGAAATAAAAACAGAAAATGCTGGAGAAGTTCAGCGAGTCAGGCAGCATCTGTGGAGAAAGAAACAGAGTTAACGTTTCAGGTCGATGGCCCTTCGTCAGAACTGGAAAAAATTGAAGATTAAACAGTTTTTAAGCAAGTACAGAACCAGGGATTGAATGACAAAAGGGATAATGGTTTTGATGTTGCCATTTACATCTCCTCTAGACCTATCTTTGGTTTCTTTACCTGTCCCATTCCCACCCTCCTTGCCTTGCACCATCATCCCTTTCGTCATTTAATCACTCCTGCCCCCCACCCTATCAGACACCTTCCCTTTCGTTCTTTCCTCCCCTCCCCTCCCTTCCCTGACTCTGTACTTACTTAAAAACTGTTTAATCTTCAACTTTTTCCAGTTCTGACGAAAGGTCATCGACCTGAAACATTAACTCTGTTTCTCTCTCCACAGATGCTGCCTGGCCCGCTGAGTATTTCCAGCATTTTCTGTTTTTATTCCTTTTTATTTATCGTTACATCCTTACTTTGCTTCCTTATGGATGAGGTCATTCTAGTTGCCAACAAAGTAAATTAAAGATGCTTTGGGTTGTGCCCCAATTATCCCCCTGGTAAAGGCAATGAGTCGTTGATCGACAGGGACCGCAATGATGCAGCCTCTAATCTGTGCTGAGTTCACTGATATCAGCCAGGGACTACAGTGAGCCATGGCGCTATAGTGGGCCTCAGCATCCTTGGGTCATGCAGCGGGTAGCGGGAAATCACGCAGGGTTCCTGCTCCTGATCACTGTCAGTGACTCCTGCTGCGTTTGAATGTTGGGTGAGGACAGGACCATTGCTTTGCAGTGTCACCTCCCACAGTCAAAAAGGCTGCCAAGACACTTTGCATAGGTTGACACATGAGAAGTAACCCATTGGGGGGGGTTACCAGAGGGATGTAAAGCATTGGGTGTATCAGTGTGAGGCTGTGCTTTAAGCAGAAATGACAAGGAAAATTAAAACCCAAAACTGGAGTGAGTGAATGCTGGACTGTGTGATTATTGTAAATAAGGTGATTGGACAATATCACAACAGGTAACAACAGCTCTACTTCCTGAAGAAACAAGTGAACACAATCAACATGGTTTAACAGGTTCCTCACTTATATCGAGAAAAAAATTAAGTCACTACAGAAAATGCAATTTGTTTTGTACAACAATCTGCAGTCAAATTAGACTCTGCAAAGTAACTGCCCCTAAAATATATACAAGGTTTGAATGCACCAGTAATCATCTGGGATACAAGTCACCCCATTAATTGTGTGCGTGCAGGTGTGTGTGTGAGTGTGCATGTGTATGCTTGCGTGCAGGTATGTGCGTTTATTAATCTATCCCTATAGATCTGTTTCCGATAATTATAGAAAATTACACTGGAACAAATGGAGTGTTATCGATAGTTCTGTTTACACGGTCACATCAGTCGATGATTCAGATGTAACGATGTGAGGGAAAACCACATCCTTAATGGTAAATCCAGAAGCTGGGTGGGCTGGGGAGAGAGGAGTGAAAAAGAGCGAGAGAGAGGATGGTAAGATGGTTATATTAGTAGCAATTCTCCAAACCCTCTGGCCAATTTAAATGGATATTTTCCTTGTGACTCTGTGAAGTGCCTGGGGATATTTTTCTACATTAAGTGCACTCTGTAAATGCAGGTTATTGTGGAGTTGGTGATTGAGTAGGACTTGTTTTTCAAACCAGCCAGATGGGCCTCAGGGACTTTCCTGGTTCTTGTTTTGAATCAAGCTTCGAATTTGGTATGAGCCTATACCTCGGCTCGGAAATTCTCACGCTCAGGGTGTGCCTGACGTTGATAGCTCCAATTATTGAGGCGATGATTGATAAGGTGTCTGTGTCAGTGAGGAAGCCATAAGGCACAGCTCGGTATAATAGAGACCATGGTAACGTTTAGAAAGAGAGAGATAGAGCATGAATTAAACAATAAATGGACTGAACGAGTGAGTGAGTCAGTAAAGAGTGGGAGTCTGTCAGTGAATTACAAGGCAATAACTGAATGACAGGATTCAGATGATCATTTACACTGTGAGATGTGAAATGCACAGGCTGCCTGGTATGAGAAGGCGCTGCTAGGTGTAGTATATGCTCTACACCCCAGGGAGGTTCAAGTCCTGCTTTCCAGGTTAGTTGGTCTCGGTCAGATAAGCAGTCAAAGGGGTCCACACCTGGCTTCAGTGAAACTGGATTAAGGGAGGGAGGGGAGCAATCAGCAATGGACTCCTGGTGCTGCTCACTGTCCGAAGACCCGAGCTGAGAAGTGTGGGTGTCTGGTGACAGCAGGATCAGACTCGAAGCGACGCCTTTCACAGCTGAACAGCCTGTCAGCATTCGCTGTCTGGGCTGCACGCAAGAAGAATAACCACTTTGGTAAAGTGCAGGAAGGCCACCAGGGCCTGTGGAATTGCATCTCAGGCTGGGATGACGACTTTCTGGAGAGAGGAGAGGACGACACTGTGATTTGCAGGTCATCAGTTGAACGATACTGTTAAATCAGGAATTTTAACGGGGGAGGGAGGGAGTCAGTCAGTCAGCCAAAAGTCAAAATCGACCACCAATGAATCTCTGAATGTGTTGGCCTCAACTGACCCTTTTGACCAGAACCCTGTAGGTAGTGGGACAGTACGTTAAGAAGAAATGCTCCATTAATGTTCCACTTCCTGCAATGACTTGCTTTCGCTGAGCGACATTTTTGAAATTCCAGACATGTGCCCCATTTGTCTCTGAGAAAAAGTATTCAATATCGGACTTTTCCCATCGTTCAAAGTAACTTTCCCAATTTGTGTATGAAATTGGGTAGAAATATTTGGGAGACAGATAGGAAATGCCTTTACATTCCATGTCGAAAAATTGGCCCAAGTTATTGGACGGGCACCACCGTTTCAACACTCTGCTCATCAGGCCTGGGCCTTGATGGCCCCAAGTGCCTCCTTTGTAGTTGGTGACGTATTCTTCCATGCATTCCCAGATAAAGTCATGGTGCTCCTCAAATCCCAGTGCGGCCCCATTGGCCGTCATGTATCCTTCAGCACAGAGGAAGTTTCGGAAATCCAAGGGCTTCAGCGATATGATGTCCGTGTCCAGATAGATGCCTCCGTACTTCCACAGGAGCGCTATCCGACAGGCATCGGAGAGCACATGGATCCAATACACTTCCCAATCCGGGTTTACCTATAATATACAGGGAATAATATTATTCATAAAAGTAGCCCCTCTCTGCCCCTATCACTTAAAAACATCTCTTCCTGCACCTTCCCCTTTTGAACCCAATGATTCTGTGCCAAGGGGTACAATCACACTATGCCCAGGCCCGTGCTAATGCCACTCTCGCCACTCTTTTTTCCCCCCCAATTTTCTTCCCTTTTTGTCACTTTTCTCCTGAAGGCGCTGAATCTCGCTAGGCCCCCTCCAGCATGTGGCGAATAACAAGAATTCGCCCATGTTATAGAGGAGAGCGCGTGACGGGGGAAGAGCGCGTGACGGGGGAAGAGCGCGTGACGGGGGAAGAGCGCGTGACGGGGGAAGAGCGCGTGACGGGGGAAGAGCGCGTGACGGGGGAAGAGCGCGTGACGGGGGAAGAGCGTGTTAAAGGGGCAGGATAGACATAACCAGATATTGGATTAAGGACAAGGGTCTGGGGACCATTGCCGTAGGCCGTTACCATAGGCCACTACGCTCCCCATGACTTCCTGCTCTGCTCTCCCGATGACCTAGCTCCCTGTTGCCAGTGCAGAACCGTAAAGTCAGCCCTCATAACTCGGAGAAATGCTGGAAACAGCAGCCGCTAACAAGCGCCGCTGAAGGCTGAACAAGGGGGTAAACCAACAATGAGGTGTATATTTACACATCCTTACAGCATTAGGACTGAGGAGCATCTAAGTGAGATCAAAGAGAAAGAGAAGGATATAGCCCAGGGTGAACACACCAGTTCTCCAGGGTATTTCCAATTCACTCGAATACAAGGGGGCAGAAGTTATGCTACAGCTATACAAAGCCCTGGTTAGACTACACCTGGAGTATTGTGTTCAGTTCTGGGCACCACACCTTAGGAAGGATATATTGGCCTTGGAGGGAGTGCAATGTAGATTTACTAGAATGATACCTGGACTCCAAGGGTTAAATTACGAGGAGAGATTATACAAACTGGAATTTAGAAGATTAAGAGTGATTTGATCAAAGTTTTCAAGATATTAAGGGGAACTGATAGGGTAGATAGAGAGAAACTATTTCCGCTGGTTGGGGAGTCTAGGACTAGGGGACAGAGACTAAAAATTAGAGCCAGGACTTTCAGGAGTGAAGTTAGGAAACGCAAGGGGTGGTAAAGATTTGGAACTCCCTTCCGCAAAAGGCAGTCAATGCTAGCTCAATTATTAATTTTAAATCTGAGATTGACAGATTTTTGTTAACCAAAGATTATGGGGCTAAGGCGGGTATATGGAGTTAGGTCACAGATCAGCCATGATCTCACTGAATGGTGGAACAGGCTCGAGGGGGGTTAAATGGCCTCCTCCTGTTCCTATGTTCCTACCAGGTGTCTAATGAGTCAGGGTTTGTAGGTGCTCTAAGAGCATCCAGCCATAAATAAAAGCTCCCAAGCATGGAGACTTGGCAAGACTTTGGACCATGAGAACTTCAAAGGGCAGGCAGGAAGGGGAGAAGAAAATGAGGTGCTTGAAGGGTGAGAAGGTTGGAGTTGGTGGAGTGCGGGGGGAAGGTGGGGGTTGCAGGAGAGGCTGAGATGTGATGTGGCCATGGTACGGTAATGGGTAAGCCAGGCCTCAGTTAGGTCTGGAATTATCTGGGATGAGATCTTTGATGGGAAGGAACCGAACATTGCGGAGAGTGGCACAAGTGGGCCGGCAGGTGGGAGGTCCGTGGGGGAGTTGGGGGCTGTGGGGAGAAGGTTAGAGATATCGCATCTCATCATGCTTCTCAGAACCATCCCAGTATGCTTCACAGGAATGAATTACTTTTTGAAGCGCCTTCAGACTGCAAAGTAGGCAAAACACAGCAGATATTTTGCACAGAGCAAGGTCCCACAAACAGCAATAAGGTGATTGAGCAGTAAATTTGTTTTTTTTTAAATGGTGATGGTTGAGGGAGAATCAATTGGCCGGGAGTTTCATCAGAGCTGTTCCCACATCACCAGAAAGTTCCAGCAAAGTTACGATGGCATAGAAGAAAAAGCTCCAAGGAAATTCCTGGTCACCGATCACGCCAGGTTCCTGCTCTCCTTCAATCAGGACCATGGGAATGTTAACTTCCACTTGAACGGAAGGCAAGGGCCTTGGTTTAATGTCTCATGGAAGGATGGTGCCCCCAGGCAGCATTCCCTCAGTATGACACTGGGAACCTCCTACAGACACCAGTCCCTCAGTATGACACTAGGAACCTCCGACAGGCACCAGTCCCTCAGTACTACACTGGGAACCTCCGACAGACACGAGTCCCTCAGTACTGCACTGGGAACCTCCGACAGGCACCAGTCCCTCAGTACTACACTGGGAACCTCCTACAGACACCAGTCCCTCAGTATGACACTGGTAACCTCCGACAGGCACCAGTCCCTCAGTACTACACTGGGAACCTCCGACAGGCACCAGTCCCTCAGTATGACACTGGGAACCTCCTACAGACACCAGTCCCTCAGTACTACAGTAGGAACCTCCTACAGACACCAGTCCCTCAGTACTACACTGGGAACCTCCGACAGGCACCAGTCCCTCAGTACTACACTGGGAACCTCCTACAGGCACCAGTCCCTCAGTGTGACACTAGGAACCTCCTACAGACACCAGTCCCTCAGTATGACACTGGTAACCTCCGACAGGCACCAGTCCCTCAGTACTACACTGGGAACCTCCTACAGGCACGAGTCCCTCAGTATGACACTGGGAACCTCAGACAGGCACCAGTCCCTCAGAACTGCACTGGGAACCTCCTACAGGCACGAGTCCCTCAGTATGACACTAGGAACCTCCGACAGGCACCAGTCCCTCAGTACTACACTGGGAACCTCCGACAGACACGAGTCCCTCAGTACTGCACTGGGAACCTCCGACAGGCACCAGTCCCTCAGCACTGCACTGGGAACCTCCGACAGACACGAGTCCCTCAGTATGACACTGGTAACCTCCGACAGGCACCAGTCCCTCAGTACTACACTGGGAACCTCCTACAGGCACCAGTCCCTCAGTACTACACTGGGAACCTCCGACAGACACGAGTCCCTCAGTACTACACTGGGAACCTCCGACAGACACCAGTCCCTCAGTACTACACTGGGAACCTCCTACAGGCACCAGTCCCTCAGTACTACACTGGGAACCTCCTACAGACACGAGTCCCTCAGTACTACACTGGGAACCTCCTACAGACACCAATCCCTCAGCACTACACTGGGAGCCTCCAACAGGCTCCAGTCCCTCAGTACTGCACTGGGAACCTCCTACAGACACCAGTCCCTCAGTACTACACTGGGAACCTCCTACAGACACCAGTCCCTCAGTACTGCACTGGGAACCTCCTACAGACACCAGTCCCTCAGTACTACACTGGGAACCTCCTATAGACACCAGTCCCTCAGTACTACACTGGGAACCTCCTACAGACACCAGTCCCTCAGTACTGCACTGGGAACCTCCTACAGACACCAGTCCCTCAGTACTGCACTGGGAACCTCCTATAGACACCAGTCCCTCAGTACTACACTGGGAACCTCCTATAGACACCAGTCCCTCAGTACTACACTGGGAACCTCCTACAGACACCAGTCCCTCAGTACTGCACTGGGAACCTCCTACAGACACCAGTCCCTCAGTACTGCACTGGGAACCTCCTACAGACACCATTCCCTCAGTACTACACTGGGAACCTCCTACAGACACCAGTCCCTCAGTACTACACTGGAACTTCCTACAGACACCAGTCCCTCAGTACTACACTGGGAACCTCCTACAGGCACCAGTCCCTCAGTACTACACGAGGAACCTCCTACAGACACCAGTCCCTCAGTACTACACTGGGAACCTCCGACAGACACCAGTCCCTCAGTACTACACTGGGAACCTCCTACAGGCACCAGTCCCTCAGTACTACACTGGGAACCTCCTACAGGCACCAGTCCCTCAGTACTACACTGGGAACCTCCGACAGGCACCAGTCCCTCAGTACTACACTGGGAACCTCCTACAGGCACCAGTCCCTCAGTACTACACTGGAACTTCCTACAGACACCAGTCCCTCAGTACTACACTGGGAACCTCCTACAGGCACCAGTCCCTCAGTACTACACGAGGAACCTCCTACAGACACCATTCCCTCAGTACTACACTGGGAACCTCCTACAGGCACCAGTCCCTCAGTACTACACGAGGAACCTCCTACAGACACCATTCCCTCAGTACTACACTGGGAACCTCCTACAGGCACCAGTCCCTCAGTACTACACGAGGAACCTCCTACAGACACCATTCCCTCAGTACTACACTGGGAACCTCCGACAGGCACCAGTCCCTCAGTACTACACTAAGAACCTCCGACAGACACCAGTCCCTCAGTACTACACTGGGAACCTCCTACAGGCACCAGTCCCTCAGTACTACACGAGGAACCTCCTACAGACACCATTCCCTCAGTACTACACTGGGAACCTCCTACAGGCACCAGTCCCTCAGTACTACACGAGGAACCTCCTACAGACACCATTCCCTCAGTACTACACTGGGAACCTCCTACAGGCACCAGTCCCTCAGTACTACACGAGGAACCTCCTACAGACACCATTCCCTCAGTACTACACTGGGAACCTCCGACAGGCACCAGTCCCTCAGTACTACACTAAGAACCTCCTACAGACACCAGTCCCTCAGTACTACACTGGGAACCTCCTACAGACACCAGTCCCTCAGTACTACACTAAGAACCTCCGACAGACACCAGTCCCTCAGTACTACACTGGGAACCTCCTACAGACACCAGTCCCTCAGTACTACACTAAGAACCTCCGACAGACACGAGTCCCTCAGTACGACACTGGGAACCTCCTACAGGCACCAGTCCCTCAGTACTACACTGGGAACCTCCTACAGACACCAGTCCCTCAGTACTGCACTGGGAACCTCCTACAGGCACCAGTCCCTCAGTACTACACTGGGAACCTCCGACAGGCAGCATTCCCTCAGTACTGCACTGGGAACCTCCGACAGACACCATTCCCTCAGTACTACACTGGGAACGTCCTACAGACACCAGTCCCTCAGTACTACACTGGGAACCTCCTACAGACACCAGTCCCTCAGTACTGCACTGGGAACCTCCTACAGACACCAGTCCCTCAGTACTGCACTGGGAACCTCCTACAGACACCAGTCCCTCAGTACTACACTGGGAACCTCCTACAGACACCAGTCCCTCAGTACTGCACTGGGAACCTCCTACAGACACCAGTCCCTCAGTACTGCACTGGGAACCTCCGACAGACACCAGTCCCTCAGTACTGCACTGGGAACCTCCGACAGGCACCAGTCCCTCAGTACTGCACTGGGAACCTCCTACAGACACCAGTCCCTCAGTACTACACTGGGAACCTCCTACAGACACGAGTCCCTCAGTACTACACTGGGAACCTCCTACAGGCACCAGTCCCTCAGTACTACACTGGGAACCTCCTACAGACACCAGTCCCTCAGTACTACACTGGGAACCTCCTACAGACACCAGTCCCTCAGTACTACACTGGGAACCTCCTACAGACACCAGTCCCTCAGTACTACACTGGGAACCTCCTACAGACACCAGTCCCTCAGTACTACACTGGGAACCTCCTACAGGCACCAGTCCCTCAGTACTACACTGGGAACCTCCTACAGACACGAGTCCCTCAGTACTACACTAGGAACCTCCTATAGGCACCAGTCCCTCAGTACTACACTGGAACCTCCTACAGACACCATTCCCTCAGTACTACACTGGGAACCTCCGACAGACACCATTCCCTCAGTACTGCACTGGGAACCTCCTACAGGCACCAGTCCCTCAGTACTACACTGGGAACCTCCTACAGGCACCAGTCCCTCAGTACTACACTGGGAACCTCCGACAGACACCAGTCCCTCAGTACTACACTGGGAACCTCCGACAGGCAGCATTCCCTCAGTACTGCACTGGGAACCTCCGACAGACACCAGTCCCTCAGTACTACACTGGGAACGTCCTACAGGCACCAGTCCCTCAGTACTTTACTGGGATCCTCCTACAGTCACCAGTCCCTCAGTACTACACTGGGATCCTCCTACAGACACGAGTCCGTCAGTACTACACTGGAACGTCCTACAGGCACCAGTCCCTCAGTACTACACTAGGAACCTCCGACAGGCACCAGTCCCTCAGTACTACACTGGGAACCTCCTACAGACACCAGTCCCTCAGTACTACACTGGGAACCTCCTACAGGCACCAGTCCCTCAGTACTACACTGGGAACCTCCTACAGACACCATTCCCTCAGTACTACACTGGAACGTCCTACAGACACCATTCCCTCAGTACTACACTGGAACTTCCTACAGGCACCAGTCCCTCAGTACTACACTGGAATGTCCTAAAGGCACCAGTCCCTCATACTACACTGGAACGTCCTACAGGCACCAGTCCCTTATACTACACTGGAACGTCATGCAGGCACCATTCCCTCAGTACTGCTCTCGGCATCTCTTACAGGCACCTCCTACAGGCACCATTCCCTCAGTACTACACTGGAACGTCCTACAGGCACCAGTCCCTCAGTACTGCACTGGGCACCTCCTACAGGCACCTCCGACAGGCACCATTCCCTCAGTACTACACTGGAACGTCCTACAGATACCAGTCCCTCAGTACTACACTGGAACGTCCTACAAATGCCATTCCCTCAGTACTGCACTGGTCACCTCCTACAGGCTGTATTCCCAAAGTACAACACTGAAGTGTCAGCTAAGGAGATGTCCCCAATTCCTGGAGTGGGGTTTGAACCCGTAACCTGCGGACTCAGAGTCCAGAGTGCTTCCACTGAGTCAATCAGACATAAATTGTTACAAACAAATCATAGTTAACTTTCAAGGAGCAGTTTTATAAATGGCAGTAACTGAAAGCATTTTGGATTTGAATGTAATGGGAGGCACAACACTTGCCTTTCCTTCTCTCCAGCGAGGCTCGAGCAGACTGGGACCCATCGCGTCCAGTGGAGAAGGGCCTGTTTCTCTGGGTCTGTACTGTGACCTGTTGACCTGGTGAGTTCCTGATCTTAAACAGGTCAGCATGGCGAGGCACTGAATATTGGGGAGCCGGTTCCCTATGATGAGACCCGGGGAGGTAGGGTGCCCCCTCACCCCCATGTGAAGATGATGGGACGGGGTCCTTCTGAGGAGCGAGGGGATGTGGACAGGAGCTAATTCACAGTGAGAGAAAGGGGAGAGGCACTTCCCTAGAGGCAATTCCCTGGGGGAGGGAACTTGAGAGGCACTTACATGCAATTGGAGGATTGTGAGAGGTACATTCCATGGGGATAGGGATGGGAGAGGCATTTTTCTAGGAAGCCTCCGGCCTCTCATCTTCCACCCTCCATAAACTTGAGCTCATTCAAAACTCTGCTGCCCGTATCCTAACTTGCACCAAGTCCCATTCACCCATCACCCCTGTCCTCACTGACCTACATTGGCTCCCGGTCTGGGAACGCCTTGATTTTGAAATTCTCAACCTCATGTTAAACTCCCTCCCTATCTCTCTAACCTCCTCCAGCCTTACAACCCTCCAAAGAATTTGGAACCCAGCAATTACAGGCCAGTCAGTTTAACCTCGGTGGTGGGGAAACTTTTAGAAACGATAATCAGGAACAGAATTAGCAGTCACTTGGACAAGGGTGGATTGATTAGGGAAAGCCTGCACAGATTGTTAAAGGCAAATCATGTTTAACTAACTTGATGGAGTTTTTTGATGAGGTAACAGAGAGGGTCGATGGGGGCAATGCAGCTGATGTGGTGTGTTTGGACTTTCAAAAGGCGTTTAATAAAGTGCCACATAATAGGCCTGTCGTCAAGATTGAAGTCCATGGAATAAAGGGGGCAGTGGCAGCATGGTTATGAGATTGGCTAATTAACAGGAAGCAGAGAGTTGTGGTGAACGATTGTTTTTCGGACTGGAGGGAGGTGTACAGAGGTGTTCCCCGGGGGTCAGTGCTGGGACCACTGCTTTTCTTGATATATATTAATGACTTGAACTTGGGTGTACAGGGCACAATTTCAAAATTTGCAGATGATACAAAACTTGGAAGTGTATTAAACAATGAGGAGGATAGTGATAGACTTCAAGAGGATATAGACAGGCTGATGGAATGCGGGGACACGTGGCAGATGAAATTAAACGCAGAAAAATGCGATGTGATACATTTTGCTAGAAATAACGAGGAGAGGCAATATAAACTAGAGGGCACAACTCTAAAAGGGATACAGGAACAGAGAGATCTGGGGGTATATGTGCACAAATCGTTGAACGTGGCAGGGCAGGTTGAGAAAGCGGTTATTCTGAGTCTTCTCTTTCCCGAGAAAACAGCCCCAGCCTGCTCAATCTTTCATGATCATAGAATCATAGAATGGTTACAGCACGGAAGGAGGCCATTCGACCCATCGAGTCTGTTCCAGCTCTATGCAAGAGCAATCCAGCTAGTCCCACTCCCCCACCCTTTCCCTGTAGCCCTGCAATTTTTTTCCCTTCAAGTACTTATCCAGTTCTTTTTTGAAGACCACAATTGACTACGCCTCCACCACCCCCTCGGGCAGTGCATTCAGATCACAACTACTCACTGTGTAAAAAAGTTTTTCCTCATGTCGCCTTTGGTTCTTTTGCCAATCACCTTAAATTTGTGTCCTCTGGTTCTTGACCTTTCCACCAATGGGAACAGTTTCTCTCTATCTACTCTGTCTAGACCCTTCATAATTTTGAATACCTCTATCAATCTCCTCTCAACTTTCTCTGCTCTAAGGAGAACAATCCCAGCTTCTCCAGTCTATCCACGTAACTGAAGTCCCTCATCCCTGGAATCATTCTAGTAAATCTCTTCTGCACCCTCTCTAAGGCCTTCACGTCTTTCCTAAAGTGCGGTGCCCAGAACTGGACACAATACTCCAGTTGTGGCCGAACCAGTGTTTTATAAAGGTTCAACATAACGCCCTTGATTTTGTACTCTATGCCTCTATTTATAAAGCCCAGGATCCCGTATGCTTTTTTTAACCACTTTCTCAACCTGCCCTGCCACTTTCAAAGATCTGTGCACATATTCCCCAGATCTCTCTGTTCCTGTACCTCTTTTAGAGTTGTCACCTTTCGTTTTAATTGCCTCTCCTCATTCTTCCTACCAAAATGTATCACTTTGCACTTTTCTGCATTAAATTTCATCTGCCACGTGTCCGCCCATTCCACCAGCCTGTCTATGTCCTCTTGCAGTCTATCACTATCCTCCTCACTGTTCACTACACTTCCAAGTTTTGTGTCATCCACAAACTTTGAAATTGTGCCCTGTACACCCAAATCCAAGTCATTAATATATATCAAGAAAAGCAGTGGTCCCAGCACCGACCCCTGGGGAACACCACTGTACACCTTCCTCCAGTCCGAAAAACAACCGTTCACCACTACTCTCTGTTTCCTGTCACTTAGCCAATTTTGTATCCATCCTGCTAATGCCCCTTTTATCCCACGGGCTTCAACTTTGCTGACAAGCCTATTATGCAGCACTTTATCAAACGCCTTTTGGAAGTCCATATACACCAAATCAACCATATTGCCTGCATCAACCCTCTGTTACCTCATCAAAATCTCAATCATGTTAGTTTAACACAATTTGCCTTTAACAAATCCGTGCTGCCTTTCCCTTATTAATCCACACTTGTCCAAGTGAATATTAATTTTGCCCCGGATTATCGTTTCTAAAAGTTTCCCCATCACCGAGGTTAAACTGACTGGCCTGTAGTTGCCGAGTTTATCCTTTTTTGAACTAGGGTGTAATATTTGCAATTCTCCAGTCGTCTGGCACCAACCCCGTATCTAACGATTGGAAGATTCTGGCCAGTACCTCTGATAGTTGCATACTCTCAATTCAGGTAACATTCTTGTAAATCTTTTCTGCACTTTCAAAAATCTCAAGAGACCAGTCTTCAAAAGAGCTTTGATTAGGGAGCATTGATCTGATGTGCAGGCAGTGGAGACGGTTTCCACACGTATGTTTGAGGTGATGGAGAAGTGGGAGGTGTCCACTACCCACATCTGCCAACACATTGCAAGAGGTTCCTCATGACCTGCAGAACACCCTGGAGAGAGAGACAACATGGGTGAATGCTGCAACTCCCGAGACTTGAGCACATAATCCAGGCTGACACTCCAGCGCAGTACTGAGAGAGTGCTGCACTGTCGGGGGCACCGTCTTTCAGGTGAGACGTTAAACCGAGGCCCCGTCTGCCCTCTCAGGAGGACGTAAAGGATCCCAAGGCACTATTTTGAACAAGAGCAGGAGAGTTCTTCCCGTTGTCCTGACCAGATAATCTGTTTTAGTGATGTTGGTTGAGGGATAAATATTGACCAGGACACCGGGGAGAACTCCCCTGCTCTTCTTCGAAATAGTGCTGTGGGATCTTTAACATTCAACTAAGAGGGCAGACATGGCCTCGGTTTGATGTCTCATCTGAAAGACAACACCTCCGACAGTTCAGCACTCCCTCAGTACTGCACTGGGAGTATCAGCCAAGGTTATGTGCACAAAACTCTGGAGTGGAACTCAAACCCACAACCTTCTGACTCAGAGGCGAGTGTGCTATCCACTGAGCCAAGGCTAACACTTATTAATTGTAACCAATAGCTCGATCTGCTCATATTTCCTCACCTGTTGATACCAGGCGCTCAGAGGGGTATTCTGAAATAGTGTTTTTGGTCTCAATGGGGCAATGATGACTTTTTTCAATGATGAAAGTACACGGATGGCTTCATAGCGAGAGTGCGAATAATGCGACAGGTTTCCATTAAATCCCTTCATAAAGTAATAAACATGCTTGTCCGGGTTTCTCCGAGCAGCTGACTCCACCGAGCAGACAGCGAGTGCCGAAGGCTCCATGGTTTCTGTGGTTTCCACAAACATAATTCCGGGAGCTTTCATTAGGCTTGAGTAATCAAAATCTGAAGGGAAGTTTTCTTTTGTGTAGCAGGTCCGCAAATAACAGTAGAGGGAGGTACGATGGAGAAAATAGATAATGACGACTACAAGTACAAGAGCAGCCAGGAAACCTTTCTGAAGCCTCTTCATAGCTTTGAGTGGAAATCCTTCTTCAAACATTACTGTGAAACAAAAAGATAAAGGAATGATTCATGAAATGAAGATAAAAACCTCAAGCTATTCAACTGTGGGGAGCATGGCATCAAAGACCCTAAATTTAAAATGCCAGGATTCAATATCTCAGGATCCAAGAACCAAAAGCTGAATTTTGTCACGTTAATAAGCAGTAACTCTGGTGCCAACAGCTGCAAGAGTCAAAATGACCGCAGGCAACATCAACAGATGAAGACTTAATGCGTTCCTATGGCACTCCTCCATCCATCATTGAATGGGGGCATCAACCCATTGAAAATAAATGGGTTAACAGCTCTGTTAAACAGCACACAGAGGAACAGCATTCATTGGCTCATGCTGCCAACAGTGAGTTCTGGGCTATGGGTCCTTGGATCGGTTAAGGCTCGACATTTTCATGTAATACCTTTGATTTGTAATGGTGAAAATCATACGGGGACATACCACAATGTCACGTGATCACAATGTTACTGTGACAAAAATCGCAACTCTGCAAACAAATTTAAATTTGCCCAATTTGTTTTCCTTATGAAGAGTTAATTGTTCCCTGTTGAATCAGGTAAATGGAGCATGCTTTGTGCCATGGTTGATCTGGTACCTTGTTTCTTAATTCATTCTTGAGATATGGGCATTGCTGGCAAGGTTGCCTGTGAGAAGATAGTGGTGGGTCTTCTTGTGAAAGTGCTCCCCCAATGCTGCTAGGTAGGGAGTTCCAGGATATTAACCCAGCGACACTGAAGGAACGGCCAATATATGTCCAAGTCGGGATGGTGTGTGAATTGGAGGGGCACTTGGAGGCGATGGTGTTCCCATGCACATGCTACCCTTGTCCTTTTGGGTGGTGGAGGCCACGGGTTTGGGAGATGCTGTCTGGGAAGCCTTGGCGAGTTGCTGCAGTGCTTCCTGTGGATGGTACACACTGCAGCCAGGGTGCACCGGTGGTGAAGGGAGTGAATGTTTAGGGTGGTGGATGGGGTGCCAATCAAGCGGGACTGCTTTGTCTTGGATGGTATCGAGCTTCTTGAGTGTTGTTGGAGCTGCACTCATCCAGGCAAGTGGAGAGTATTCCATCACACTCCTGACTTGTGCCTTGTTGGTGATGGAGAGGCTTCATCTGTTGGTAGCTCTGTATAATTTCTATAATTTTGTGCACCTTTGTTGCATCATTGAGGAGGTCAAAGGTTGTAAGGTGCATTCAACGATCCTGCACTCCCAATGGATGGAGGATCAGCATTTACAGTATTGTAGCCCTCTTTCCAACTAGCATCTCTATCGAGTTAGGTAACTCACTGGCAGGTATCAAGGGTGATTGCTCAGCCTGTATACCAGGATAAATTTCCTGAGACATCTCCCCTTGTTGCATATTGTTACATCAATGGAAAAGCATTAAAGATGTTCAAAATGTAGCTAGATGCTATAATGGGAGAGTTAGGGTCTGGAGGAATGGACTTTGATGGGCCAAATGGCCTTTTCTGATGCTTGACTTATCTTATATCTTTACATTACAGTCTAGGTCTGTCAGGCTGCATCCAGTGCTGATCGTAAACCTTATTATGAGGAACAGATAGAATACATAATCATCAATAAATGCAGCGTCTAACATCTCCTTTCATCCTCTCCACTTACATGCTGAGGTTGGGATACAGAGACAATGCAACACATTCATCTCATGGGTTGTAAGAATGCGGTAGGTCTTCTGCACTTTCACCCATGTTTCATTTAGCAAGGTGAAATGCAGCAGGCTCTTTCCTCGCGAGACTCAGTGGGTTGGACAGAGTTTGTGACAAGAGATTAATCAAGGACAATCAACATGGATTTGTTAAGGGAAGATTGTGTCTGACTAACTTGATTGAATTTTTTGAGGAGGTAACAACGAGGGTCGATGAGGGTAGTGCGTTTGGTGTAGTCTACATGGATTTTAGCAAGGCTTTTGACAAGGTCCCACACGGCAGACTGGTCAAAAAAGTAAAAGCCCATGGGATCCAAAGGAAAGTGGCAAATTGGATCCAAAATTGGCTCAGTGGCAGGAAGCAAAGGGTAATGGTGGTCGGGTGTTTTTGTGTCTGGAAAGCTGTTTCCAGTGCAGTTCCACAGGGGTCAGTATTAGATCCGTTGCTTTTTGTGGTGTATATTAATGATTTAGACTTAAATGTAGGGGGCATGATTAAGAAGTTTGCAGATGATACAAAAATTGGCCGTGTGGTTGATAGTGAGGAGGAAAGCTGTAGACTGCAGGAAGATATCAATGGACTGGTCAGGTGGGCAGAAAAGTGGCAAATGGAATTCAATCTGGAGAAGTGTGAGGTAATGCATTTGGGGAGGGCAAACAAGGCAATCACACAATAAATGGGAGGATACTGAGAGGTGTAGAGGAAGTGAGGGACCTTGGAGTGCATGTCCACAGATCCCTGAAGGTAACAGGACAGGTAGATAAGGTGGTTAAGAAGGCATACGGGATAATTTCTTTATTAGCCGAGGCATTGAATATAAGAGCAGGGAAGTTATGCTAGAACTGTATAAAACACTAGTAAGGCCACAGCTTGAGTACTGTGTACAGTTCTGGTCACCACACTACAGGAAAGATGTGATTGCACTAGAGAGGGTACAGAGGAGATTTACGAGGATGTTGCCAGGACTGGAGAATTTTAGCTATGAGGAAAGATTGGATAGGCTGGGGTTGTTTTCCTTGGAACAGAGGAGGCTGAGGGGAGATTTAATTGAGGTGTATAAAATTATGAGGGACTAGAGTGGATAGGGAGGACCTATTTCCCTTAGCAGAGGGGTCAATAACCAGGGGGCATAGATTTATAGTAATTGGTAGAAGGATTAGAGGGAAGCTGAGGAAAAAAAATTTTCACCCAGAGGGTGGTGGGGGTCTGGAACTCACTGCCTGAAAGGGTGGTAGAGGCAGAAACCCTCAACTCATTTAAAAAGTACTTGGATGTGCACTTGAAGTGCTGTAACCTACAGGGCTACGGACCAAGTGCTGGAAATTGGGATTAGGCTGGGTAGCTCTATTTTGACCAGCACAGGCATGATGGGCAGAATGGCCTCCTTCTGTGCCGTAAATCTTTCTGCTTCTGTATTAACAACTAGCTGATAGCCTGCTTCAGTGCCAGGGTAATGTGGGACAGGTGTGGTGGGCCTTTATCTGGAACAGAGGGTTGAAATTGAACCTGTTTGAAAAGGTCATGATTGCAGTAATAAATCTTTTGTTGCTGTTAATCCACGGCTGATTAACCACTGGGTACAGCTAAGCAATGCTAGGGTTAGAAAGCATTCTGAAAAGACAATTATGAGTGATCCTGTAACTCGACACTTTAAGTCAGTATTGTCAAATAGAAATCGCTAACTAGTCACAGCATCACTGTTTTAGCCAGATGCAATAATTTTATTGGAAAACACCTTAGACACACTCACACAATGCAGGTAAATATACTTCACATGTGCATACTTAATTAACAAACATCTAGCAGCATTCAGTAACCAAGGAAGTAAATCATTCACAACAATGAAAAAACACTCACACACTCTACTTTTCATCTCACCATTTTAACAGCAAACGCAGAAAAAGGTTAAAGTTCACATGCCTACACCGTGCGGATATGAGTATTGAGATCACATGCCCAACGACGGGGTCTACTGCTCACTGATTGTTTACTAATCAAAAATGCAATTAGTCACATCTGGATTCCTAATTAACCACATGTGGCGAATGTATTGGACGGGTCAATTAGAAGGTGAGATTCGCAGAAATAAAGTGAATCACGGTAACTCCTCACTAAAGTGAATCACGGTAACTCCTCACTAAAGTGAGTCACGGTAACTCCTCACTAAAGTGAGTCACGGTAACTCCTCACTAAAGTGAGTCTCGGTGGGCCTGGATTTTGCGATAAAAGAAACAACAAGCCGAACAGGACTCACCGTTATTTCAGTGCAAATCAGACAGCAACTTCCAGCGACCACATATGCAGTTAAACACGGAAATTACTTTGCCAGATGCCCTGCTCCTCCAGAAGCTTTGTGGGAAGGCAATCTTGTCACCTGACTCAGCGTTCAAATGAATACAACAGGGCAAAATTCCTCTACTGCCTGAAGGATCGAAGTAATCTCGCCAGATAAAGGTACGTCATTTTTTTAAGCCAAGAAAGCTTTTAATAGCGTGGTGAGTTTTCAGTTCTGACGAAGGGTCTTCGACCTGAAACGTTAACTCTGTTTCTTTCTCTACAGATGCCGCCTCACTTGCTGAGCATTTCCAGCATTTTCTGTTTTTAATTCAGATTTCCAGCATCCGCAGTATTTTGCTTTTGGTGAGTTTTCATGGCTGTCAAACAACCTCACGGGCTCTGAAAATTCAATTTTACAAGTGTTCAGTCTCATTCGTAACATTTCAATTGTTGTTGGACATTTAAAAAAAGCTTGGTCAAAGAGGTAGGTTTTAAGAAGTGTCTTAAAGGAGGAGAGAGGGGTAGAGAGGCAGAGGTTTAGGGAGGGAATTCCAGAGCTGAGGGCGGAGGTAGCTGAAGTCACGGCCGCCAATGGTGGAGCGATTAAAATTGGGGATGTGCAAGAGGCAATAATTGGAGGAGTGCAGAGATCTCGGAGGGTTGTAGGGCTGGAGGAGATTACAGAGATATGGAGAGGCGAGGCCATGGTGGGATTTGAAAACAAGGATGAGAATTTTAAAATCAAGGCCTTCCCCGACCGGGAACCAATGCAGGTCAGCGAGTACAGGGGTGATGGGAGAACAGGACTTGGTGCGAGTTAGGATACGGGCAGCAGAGTTTTGAATGAGCTCAAGTTTATGGAGGGTGGAGGAAGGGAGGCCGGCCAGGAGACCATTGGAATAGTGCAGTCTGGAGGTAACAAAGGCATGGATGGGGGTTTCAGCAGCAGATGTTATGGAGGTGGAAGTAGGTTATCTTGGTGATGGGGCGGATATGGGGTCAGAAGCTCATCTGAATCTCAGGATCAAATAGGACGCCAAGGTTGTGAACGGTCTGGTCCAGCCTCAGACAGTGGCCAGAGAGAGGGATGGAGTCGGTGACGAGGGAGCGGAGTTTGCGGTGGGAGACAAAGACAACAGCTTTGGTCTTCCCAATATTTAGTTGGACTATATTTTTGCTCATCCAGTACTGGATGTCAGACAAGCAATGTGAGAAATCAGGGACAGTGGAGGGGATGAGAGAGGTGGTTGTGAGGTAGAGCCGGGTGTCGTCAGCGTACATGTGGAATCTGACGTTGTGTTTTCGGATAATGTCGCCGAGGGGCAGCAGGTGATTGAGAAATAAGAGGGGGCTGGGGATAGATCCTTACGGGATTCCAGAGGTAACGATGCGGGAGCGGAATGAGAAGCCATTGCAGGTGATTCTCTGGCTATGATTGGATAGATAAGAATGGAACCAGGCGAGCGCAGTCCCACCCAGTTGGACGACGAAGGAGAGGCATTGGAGGAGGATGGTGTGGTCAACTGTGTCAAAGGCAGCAGACAGTTCGAGAAAGATGAGGAGGGATAGTTTGCCATCACTGTCACACAGGATGTCATTTGTGACTTCGATTAGGGCCGTTTCAGTGTATAAAGCAAAGTACAATAACTCCTATCCACCATCCTCCTCCACTGCCACACCTCCATCGCCCAGCTGGGTGCGACTGCGCTCGCCTGGTTCTATTCTTATCTATCCAGTCATAGCCAGAGAATCACCTGCAATGGCTTCTCTTCCCACTCCTGCACCGTTACCTCTGGAGTAACTCCTGTCTAAAGTGAATCACAATGGGCATGATTTTATCATGGCAACAGAATCTCAGCAGGGGGTCAATGGGTGCTTGGGAAACCCGGGGGAAAACAAGCTTACCTTTCTCCACACGATCGCGACTTAATTGGAGACCCTTAATGTGGCTTCCGGGTTTCCCACGTGCCAGCCAGCCAGATCGACAGGAAATGCAAATCAGAGAGGGGGTGGGAGAAAGAGAGAGCGAGCTCATGGGGCTTGGGAAAAATCAGAGTGGGGGGAGGTGAGGGTACGTGGATGACACGGGGGGTGGGGTCGGCGGTCATTGGGGGATCATCAGGGACTCAGGCATGGGGGAGTTGGACATCGAGAGTTGGAGATCGGAGAGGGAACTTTGGTAGTTGAACATCGGAGAGTTGGACATCGCACTGGGAATTGGACAATGGAGAGGGGACATCGGCGAGGGGTCATCGGGGCTCGGACATCGGCGAGGGGTCATCGGGGCTCGGACATCGGCGAGGGGTCATCGGGGCTCGGACATCGGCGAGGGGTCATCGGGGCTCGGACATCGGCGAGGGGTCATCGGGGCTCGGACATCGGGGCTCAGACATTGGGAGTCGGCCGATCGAGGGGACCGATCACACCAGGTGAGCTTGTTGAGCCTGGATGAAGCACTGCTGCTCCTCCACGCCCACAAGAAGTGCAATAAAGGCCCTCACCTTATGGATCCGGCCCTTCCTGCCTGCTTTAGCCTGGCATGAATCAGAAGCGTTGGGAAACCCGAACAGATAAGGTTAAAATCATTTTAAGCGTCCAGTACACAAAATATAAAGTTACTTAAGTATCAGGTTGCCCCTTTGAGTATCGGCCCGCCAGACCTAAGTGGGGGCGGGACTTCCTGGTAACTGCTGCACACTCAGACAAATCTGCCTGGGAAAGCCAGCAAGGATTTGTTAAAGGCAAATCGTGTTTAATTAACCTGATCAGAGATTTTTGATGAGGTAACAGAGAGGGTAGATGAGGGCAATGCAGCTGATGTGGTGTCATAGAGTCATAGAAGTTTACAACATGGAAACAGGCCCTTCGGCCCAACATGTCCATGTCGCCCAGTTTATACCACTAAGCTAGTCCCAATTGCCTGCACTTGGCCCATATCCCTCTATACCCATCTTACCCATGTAACTGTCCAAATGCTTTTTAAAAGACAAAATTGTACCCGCCTCTACTACTGCCTCTGGCAGCTCGTTCCAGACACTCACCACCCTTTGAGTGAAAAAATTGCCCCTCTGGACCCTTTTGTATCTCTCCCCTCTCACCTTAAATCTATGTCCCCTCGTTATAGACTCCCCTACCTTTGGGAAAAGATTTTGACTATCTACCTTATCTATGCCCCTCATTATTTTATAGACTTCTATAAGATCACCCCTTAACCTCCTACTCTCCAGGGAAAAAAGTCCCAGTCTATCCAACCTCTCCCTATAAGTCAAACCATCAAGTATAGAGGATATAGAAGTAAAGTGTATATGGACTTTCAAAAGGCATTTGATAAAGTGCCACATTGTAGGCTTATCAGCAAAATTGTGGCCCATGGAATAAAGGGGGCAGTAGCAGCATGGACAGAGAGTAGTGGTGAATGCTTGTTTTTTGGACTGGAGGGAGGTGTTCAGTGGTGTTCCCCAGGGGTTGGTGCTGGGACCACTGCTTTTCTTGATATTTATTAATGACTTGGACTTGGGTGTACAGGGCACAATTTCAAAATTTGCAGATGACACAAAACTTGGAACGGTAGTAAACAGCGAGGAGGATAGTGATAGATTTCAAGAGGATATAGACAGGCTGGTGGCATGGGCGGACACGTGCAAAGTGATACATTTCTGTAGGAAGAATGAGGAGAGGCAATATAAACTAGAGGGCACAATTCTAAAAAGGATACAGAAACAGAGAGACCTGGGGGTATACGTGCACAAATCATTGAAGATGGCAGGGCAGGTTGAGAAAGCGGTTTAAAAAAGTATATGGGGTCCTGGGCTTTATAAATAGAGGCATAGAGTACAAAAGTATGGAAGTCATGATGAATCTTTATAAAACACTGGTTCAGCCTCAGCTGAAGTATTGTATTGTGTCCAGTTCTGGGCACCGCACTTTAGGAAGGACGTGAAGGCCTGAGAGAGGGTGCAGAAGAGATTTACTAGAATGATTCCAGGGATGAGGGACTTCAGTTACGTGGATAGACTGGAGAAGCTGGGATTGTTCTCCTTGGAACAGAGACGGTTGTGAGGAGATTTAATCGAGGTATTCAAAATCATGAAGTGTCTGGACAGAGCAGATAGAGAGAAACTGTTCCCATTGGTGGAAAGGTCAAGAACCAGAGGACATTGATTTAAGGTGATTGGCAAAAGAATCAAAGGTGACATGAGGAAAAACTTTTTTACACAGCGAGTGGTTAGGATCTGGAATGCGCTGCCAGAGGGGGTGGTGGAGGCAGATTCAATCATGGCCTTCAAAAGGGAACGGAATAAGTACTTGAAAGGAAAAAAATTGCAGGGCTACAGGGATAGGGTGGGGGAGTGGGACCAGCTGGATTGCTCTTGCATAGAGCCTGCACAGACTCGATGGGCCGATTTCCTCCTTCCATGCTGTAACCTTTCTATGATCCTATGAACTGCAAATCAGAGAGGGGGGCAGGAGAAAGAGAGAGAGAGCTCATGGGGCTTGGAAAAAATCGGAGGGTTGGGGAGGTGGTGGAACGTGGACAATATCGGGGGAGGGGTTGGAGGTCATTGGGGAGTAATCAGGGGCTCAGGCATGGGGGAGTTGGACATCGAGAGTTGGAGATTGGAGAGGGGATATCAGGAGTTGGAGATCGGAGAGTGGAGATCAGAGAGTTGGTGGAGATCAGAGAGTTGGTGGAGATCAGAGAGTTGGTGGAGATCAGAGAGTTGGTGGAGATCAGAGAGTTGGTGGAGATCAGAGAGTTGGTGGAGATCAGAGAGTTGGTGGACATCAGAGAGTTGGTGGACATCAGAGAGTTGGTGGACATCAGAGAGTTGGTGGAGATCAGAGAGTTGGTGGAGATCAGAGAGTTGGTGGACATCAGAGAGTTGGTGGACATCAGAGAGTTGGTGGACATCAGAGAGTTGGTGGACATCAGAGAGTTGGTGGACATCAGAGAGTTGGTGGACATCAGAGAGTTGGTGGACATCAGAGAGTTGGTGGACATCAGAGAGGGAAAATTGGGGCTCAGACATCGGAGAGGGGGCATCGAGGGTTGGGGGGGTCAGACATCGGGGTTTGGCGGTGTTGGCCAATTGCAGGGATCCTATCGGCCAGGTGGGCTTGTTGGGCCTGAATGAAGCACTCCTGCTCCTCCGGGCCCACAAACAGTGCAATAAAAGCCCTCACCTCATGGATCCGACCCTTCCCCCCTGCTTTCACCTGACGTGAATCAGAAGCGATGGGAAACCCGAACAGGTAAGGTAAAAATCACTAAGCGTCCAATAGACAAAATATAAAGTACCTTAAGTATCGCGATGAGGTACATTGCCCCTTCAAGTATCGGCCTGCTGGACTAAAGTAGGGGCAGGACTTCCAGGTGACTGCTATGCACATGCACACAGATCTGCCTGGGGAAAACACAAAAATGGGCGGATTGGAGGCAGGGATTCGGACCGCTCCCAAAAAATCGATTTCCTCTGCCCCCACGCCCAACCCAACCGATCATGGGAACTAAAATCATGCACAGTAACTCCTCAATAACGTGAATCACGGTAACTCCTCACTAAAGTGAATCACTGTAACTCCTCACTAACGTGAGTCACGGTAACTCCTCACTAAAGTGAATCACTGTAACTCCTCACTAACGTGAGTCACGGTAACTCCTCACTAAAGTGAATCAATGTAACTCCTCACTAACGTGAGTCACGGTAACTCCTCACTAACGTGAATCACTGTAACTCCTCACTAACGTGAGTCACGGTAACTCCTCACTAAAGTGAATCAATGTAACTCCTCACTAAAGTCAATCACTGTAACTCCTCACTAAAGTCAATCACTGTAACTCCTCACTAAAGTCAATCACTGTAACTCCTCACTAAAGTCAATCACTGTAACTCCTCACTAAAGTCAATCACTGTAACTCCTCACTAAAGTGAATCACTGTAACTCCTCACTAAAGTCAATCACAGTAACTCCTCACTAAAGTGAATCACGATAACTCCTCACTAAAGTCAATCACTGTAACTCCTCACTAAAGTCAATCACTGTAACTCCTCACTAAAGTCAATCACTGTAACTCCTCACTAAAGTGAATCACGATAACTCCTCACTAAAGTCAATCACTGTAACTCCTCACTAAAGTCAATCACTGTAACTCCTCACTAAAGTCAATCACTGTAACTCCTCACTAAAGTCAATCACTGTAACTCCTCACTAAAGTCAATCACTGTAACTCCTCACTAAAGTGAATCACTGTAACTCCTCACTAAAGTCAATCACTGTAACTCCTCACTAAAGTCAATCACTGTAACTCCTCACTAAAGTGAATCACTGTAACTCCTCACTAAAGTCAATCACTGTAACTCCTCACTAAAGTGAATCACGATAACTCCTCACTAAAGTCAATCACTGTAACTCCTCACTAAAGTCAATCACTGTAACTCCTCACTAAAGTCAATCACTGTAACTCCTCACTAAAGTGAATCACGATAACTCCTCACTAAAGTCAATCACTGTAACTCCTCACTAAAGTCAATCACTGTAACTCCTCACTAAAGTCAATCACTGTAACTCCTCACTAACGTGAATCACTGTAACTCCTCACTAAAGTGAATCACTGTAACTCCTCACTAAAGTCAATCACTGTAACTCCTCACTAAAGTCAATCACTGTAACTCCTCACTAACGTGAATCACTGTAACTCCTCACTAAAGTGAATCACGGTAACTCCTCACTAAAGTGAATCACTGTAACTCCTCACTAAAGTCAATCACTGTAACTCCTCACTAAAGTGAATCACGATAACTCCTCACTAAAGTGAATCACTGTAACTCCTCACTAAAGTCAATCACTGTAACTCCTCACTAAAGTCAATCACTGTAACTCCTCACTAAAGTCAATCACTGTAACTCCTCACTAAAGTCAATCACTGTAACTCCTCACTAAAGTGAATCACGATAACTCCTCACTAAAGTGAATCACTGTAACTCCTCACTAAAGTGAATCACTGTAACTCCTCACTAAAGTGAATCACTGTAACTCCTCACTAAAGTGAATCACGATAACTCCTCACTAAAGTCAATCACTGTAACTCCTCACTAAAGTCAATCACTGTAACTCCTCACTAAAGTCAATCACTGTAACTCCTCACTAAAGTCAATCACTGTAACTCCTCACTAAAGTCAATCACTGTAACTCCTCACTAACGTGAATCACTGTAACTCCTCACTAAAGTGAATCACTGTAACTCCTCACTAAAGTCAATCACTGTAACTCCTCACTAAAGTCAATCACTGTAACTCCTCACTAACGTGAATCACTGTAACTCCTCACTAAAGTCAATCACTGTAACTCCTCACTAAAGTCAATCACTGTAACTCCTCACGAAAGTCAATCACTGTAACTCCTCACTAAAGTGAATCACTGTAACTCCTCACTAAAGTGAATCACTGTAACTCCTCACGAAAGTCAATCACTGTAACTCTTCACTAAAGTGAATCACTGTAACTCCTCACTGAAGTCAATCACTGTAACTCCTCACTAAAGTCAATCACTGTAACTCCTCACTAAAGTCAATCACTGTAACTCCTCACTAAAGTCAATCACTGTAACTCCTCACTAAAGTCAATCACTGTAACTCCTCACGAAAGTCAATCACTGTAACTCCTCACTAAAGTGAATCACAGTAACTCCTCACTAAAGTCAATCACTGCAACTCCTCACTAAAATCAATCACTGTAACTCCTCACTAAAGTCAATCACTGTAACTCCTCACTAAAGTCAATCACTGTAACTCCTCACTAAAGTCAATCACTGTAACTCCTCACTAAAGTCAATCACTGTAACTCCTCACTAAAGTGAATCACTGTAACTCCTCACTAAAGTTAATCACTGTAACTCCTCACTAAAGTCAATCACTGTAACTCCTCACTAAAGTCAATCACTGTAACTCCTCACTAAAGTCAATCACTGTAACTCCTCACTAAAGTCAATCACTGTAACTCCTCACTAAAGTGAATCACTGTAACTCCTCACTAAAGGGAATCACTGTAACTCCTCACTAAAGTCAATCACTGTAACTCCTCACCAAAGTCAATCACTGTAACTCCTCACTAAAGTCAATCACTGTAACTCCTCACTAATGTCAATCACAGTAACTCCTCACTAAAGTCAATCACTGTAACTCCTCACTAAAGTGAATCACTGTAACTCCTCACTAAAGTCAATCACTGTAACTCCTCACTAAAGTGAATCACTGTAACTCCTCACTAAAGTGAATCACTGTAACTCCTCACTAAAGTCAATCACTGTAACTCCTCACTAAAGTCAATCACTGTAACTCCTCACTAAAGTCAATCACTGTAACTCCTCACTAAAGTCAATCACTGTAACTCCTCACTAAAGTGAATCGCTGTAACTCCTCACTAAAGTCAATCACTGTAACTCCTCACTAAAGTCAATCACTGTAACTCCTCACTAAAGTCAATCACTGTAACTCCTCACTAAAGGGAATCACTGTAACTCCTCACTAAAGTCAATCACTGTAACTCCTCACTAAAGTCAATCACTGTAACTCCTCACTAAAGTGAATCACTGTAACTCCTCACTAAAGGGAATCACTGTAACTCCTCACTAAAGTCAATCACTGTAACTCCTCACTAAAGGGAATCACTGTAACTCCTCACTAAAGTCAATCACTGTAACTCCTCACTAAAGTCAATCACTGTAACTCCTCACTAAAGTGAATCACTGTAACTCCTCACTAAAGTCAATCACTGTAACTCCTCACTAAAGTCAATCACTGTAACTCCTCACTAAAGTCAATCACTGTAACTCCTCACTAAAGTCAATCACTGTAACTCCTCACTAAAGTGAATCACTGTAACTCCTCACTAAAGTCAATCACTGTAACTCCTCACTAAAGTCAATCACTGTAACTCCTCACTAAAGTCAATCACTGTAACTCCTCACTAAAGTCAATCACTGTAACTCCGCACTAAAGTCAATCACTGTAACTCCTCACTAAAGGGAATCACTGTAACTCCGCACTAAAGTCAATCACTGTAACTCCTCACTAAAGGGAATCACTGTAACTCCTCACTAAAGGGAATCACTGTAACTCCTCACTAAAGTCAATCACTGTAACTCCTCACGAAAGTCAATCACTGTAACTCCTCACTAAAGGGAATCACTGTAACTCCTCACTAAAGTCAATCACTGTAACTCCTCACTAAAGGGAATCACTGTAACTCCACACTAAAGTCAATCACTGTAACTCCTCACTAAAGTCAATCACTGTAACTCCTCACTAAAGGGAATCACTGTAACTCCTCACTAAAGTCAATCACTGTAACTCCTCACGAAAGTCAATCACTGTAACTCCTCACGAAAGGGAATCACTGTAACTCCTCACTAAAGTCAATCACTGTAACTCCTCACTAAAGGGAATCACTGTAACTCCTCACTAAAGTCAATCACTGTAACTCCTCACTAAAGTCAATCACTGTAACTCCTCACAAAAGTCAATCACTGTAACTCCTCACTAAAGGGAATCACTGTAACTCCTCACTAAAGTCAATCACTGTAACTCCTCACGAAAGTCAATCACTGTAACTCCTCACGAAAGGGAATCACTGTAACTCCTCACTAAAGTCAATCACTGTAACTCCTCACGAAAGGGAATCACTGTAACTCCTCACTAAAGTGAATCACTGTAACTCCTCACTAAAGTCAATCACTGTAACTCCTCACTAAAGTCAATCACTGTAACTCCTCACTAAAGTCAATCACTGTAACTCCTCACTAAAGGGAATCACTGTAACTCCTCACTAAAGTCAATCACTGTAACTCCTCACTAAAGTGAATCACTGTAACTCCTCACTAAAGTGAATCACTGTAACTCCTCACTAAAGTCAATCACTGTAACTCCTCACTAAAGTCAATCACTGTAACTCCTCACTAAAGTCAATCACTGTAACTCCTCACTAAAGTGAATCGCTGTAACTCCTCACTAAAGTCAATCACTGTAACTCCTCACTAAAGTCAATCACTGTAACTCCTCACTAAAGTCAATCACTGTAACTCCTCACTAAAGGGAATCACTGTAACTCCTCACTAAAGTCAATCACTGTAACTCCTCACTAAAGTCAATCACTGTAACTCCTCACTAAAGTGAATCACTGTAACTCCTCACTAAAGGGAATCACTGTAACTCCTCACTAAAGTCAATCACTGTAACTCCTCACTAAAGGGAATCACTGTAACTCCTCACTAAAGTCAATCACTGTAACTCCTCACTAAAGTCAATCACTGTAACTCCTCACTAAAGTGAATCACTGTAACTCCTCACTAAAGTCAATCACTGTAACTCCTCACTAAAGTCAATCACTGTAACTCCTCACTAAAGTCAATCACTGTAACTCCTCACTAAAGTCAATCACTGTAACTCCTCACTAAAGTGAATCACTGTAACTCCTCACTAAAGTCAATCACTGTAACTCCTCACTAAAGTCAATCACTGTAACTCCTCACTAAAGTCAATCACTGTAACTCCTCACTAAAGTCAATCACTGTAACTCCGCACTAAAGTCAATCACTGTAACTCCTCACTAAAGGGAATCACTGTAACTCCGCACTAAAGTCAATCACTGTAACTCCTCACTAAAGGGAATCACTGTAACTCCTCACTAAAGGAAATCACTGTAACTCCTCACTAAAGTCAATCACTGTAACTCCTCACGAAAGTCAATCACTGTAACTCCTCACTAAAGGGAATCACTGTAACTCCTCACTAAAGTCAATCACTGTAACTCCTCACTAAAGGGAATCACTGTAACTCCACACTAAAGTCAATCACTGTAACTCCTCACTAAAGTCAATCACTGTAACTCCTCACTAAAGGGAATCACTGTAACTCCTCACTAAAGTCAATCACTGTAACTCCTCACGAAAGTCAATCACTGTAACTCCTCACGAAAGGGAATCACTGTAACTCCTCACTAAAGTCAATCACTGTAACTCCTCACTAAAGGGAATCACTGTATCTCCTCACTAAAGTCAATCACTGTAACTCCTCACTAAAGTCAATCACTGTAACTCCTCACTAAAGTCAATCACTGTAACTCCTCACTAAAGGGAATCACTGTAACTCCTCACTAAAGTCAATCACTGTAACTCCTCACGAAAGTCAATCACTGTAACTCCTCACGAAAGGGAATCACTGTAACTCCTCACTAAAGTCAATCACTGTAACTCCTCACTAAAGGGAATCACTGTAACTCCTCACTAAAGTGAATCACTGTAACTCCTCACTAAAGTCAATCACTGTAACTCCTCACTAAAGTCAATCACTGTAACTCCTCACTAAAGTCAATCACTGTAACTCCTCACTAAAGGGAATCACTGTAACTCCTCACTAAAGTCAATCACTGTAACTCCTCACGAAAGTCAATCACTGTAACTCCTCACGAAAGGGAATCACTGTAACTCCTCACTAAAGTCAATCACTGTAACTCCTCACTAAAGTCAATCACTGTAACTCCTCACTAAAGTCAATCACTGTAACTCCTCACTAAAGGGAATCACTGTAACTCCTCACTAAAGTCAATCACTGTAACTCCTCACTAAAGTCAATCACTGTAACTCCTCACTAAAGTCAATCACTGTAACTCCTCACTAAAGGGAATCACTGTAACTCCTCACTGAAGTCAATCACTGTAACTCCTCACTAAAGTGAATCACTGTAACTCCTCACTAAAGTCAATCACTGTAACTCCTCACTAACGTGAATCACTGTAACTCCTCACTAAAGTCAATCACTGTAACTCCTCACTAAAGTCAATCACTGTAACTCCTCACTAAAGTCAATCACTGTAACTCCTCACTAAAGTCAATCACTGTAACTCCTCACTAAAGTGAATCACGATAACTCCTCACTAAAGTCAATCACTGTAACTCCTCACTAAAGGGAATCACTGTAACTCCTCACTAAAGTCAATCACTGTAACTCCTCACTAAAGTGAATCACTGTAACTCCTCACTAAAGTGAATCACTGTAACTCCTCACTAAAGTGAATCACTGTAACTCCTCACTAACGTGAGTCACTGTAACTCCTCACTAAAGTCAATCACTGTAACTCCTCACTAAAGTGAATCACTGTAACTCCTCACTAAAGTGAATCACTGTAACTCCTCACTAAAGTCAATCACTGTAACTCCTCACTAAAGTCAATCACTGTAACTCCTCACTAAAGTCAATCACTGTAACTCCTCACTAAAGTCAATCACTGTAACTCCTCACTAAAGTCAATCACTGTAACTCCTCACTAAAGTGAATCACTGTAACTCCTCACTAAAGTGAATCACTGTAACTCCTCACTAAAGTCAATCACTGTAACTCCTCACTAAAGTCAATCACTGTAACTCCTCACTAAAGTGAATCACTGTAACTCCTCACTAAAGTGAATCACTGTAACTCCTCACTAAAGTCAATCACTGTAACTCCTCACTAAAGTCAATCACTGTAACTCCTCACTAAAGTCAATCACTGTAACTCCTCACTAAAGTCAATCACTGTAACTCCTCACTAAAGTCAATCACTGTAACTCCTCACTAAAGTCAATCACTGTAACTCCTCACTAACGTGAGTCACTGTAACTCCTCACTAAAGTGAATCACTGTAACTCCTCACTAAAGTGAATCACTGTAACTCCTCACTAAAGTCAATCACTGTAACTCCTCACGAAAGTCAATCACTGTAACTCCTCACTAAAGTGAATCACTGTAACTCCTCACTAAAGTCAATCACTGTAACTCCTCACTAAAGTCAATCACTGTAACTCCTCACTAAAGTCAATCACTGTAACTCCTCACTAACGTGAATCACTGTAACTCCTCACTAAAGTCAATCACTGTAACTCCTCACTAAAGTCAATCACTGTAACTCCGCACTAAAGTCAATCACTGTAACTCCTCACTAAAGTCAATCACTGTAACTCCTCACTAAAGTGAATCACTGTAACTCCTCACTAAAGTCAATCACTGTAACTCCTCACTAACGTGAATCACTGTAACTCCTCACTAAAGTCAATCACTGTAACTCCTCACTAAAGTCAATCACTGTAACTCCTCACTAACGTGAGTCACTGTAACTCCTCACTAAAGTGAATCACTGTAACTCCTCACTAAAGTCAATCACAGTAACTCCTCACTAAAGTGAATCATTGTAACTCCTCACTAAAGTGAATCACGATAACTCCTCACTAAAGTCAATCACTGTAACTCCTCACTAAAGTCAATCACTGTAACTCCTCACTGAAGTCAATCACTGTAACTCCTCACTAAAGTCAATCACTGTAACTCCTCACTAAAGTCAATCACTGTAACTCCGCACTAAAGTCAATCACTGTAACTCCTCACTAAAGTCAATCACTGTAACTCCTCACTGAAGTCAATCACTGTAACTCCTCACTAAAGTCAATCACTGTAACTCCTCACTAAAGTCAATCACTGTAACTCCTCACTGAAGTCAATCACTGTAACTCCTCACTAAAGTCAATCACTGTAACTCCTCACTAAAGGGAATCACTGTAACTCCTCACTAAAGTCAATCACTGTAACTCCTCACTAAAGTCAATCACTGTAACTCCTCACTAAAGTCAATCACTGTAACTCCTCACTAAAGTGAATCACTGTAACTCCTCACTAAAGTGAATCACTGTAACTCATCACTAAAGTGAATCACTGTAACTCCTCACTAAAGTGAATCACTGTAACTCCTCACTAAAGTCAATCACTGTAACTCCTCACTGACGTGAATCACTGTAACTCCTCACTAAAGTCAATCACTGTAACTCCTCACTAAAGTCAATCACTGTAACTCCTCACTAAAGTCAATCACTGTAACTCCTCACTAAAGTCAATCACAGTAACTCCTCACTAACGTGAATCACTGTAACTCCTCACTAAAGTCAATCACTGTAACTCCTCACTGACGTGAATCACTGTAACTCCTCACTAAAGTCAATCACTGTAACTCCTCACTGACGTGAATCACTGTAACTCCTCACTAAAGTCAATCACTGTAACTCCTCACTAAAGTCAATCACTGTAACTCCTCACTAAAGTGAATCACTGTAACTCCTCACTAAAGTCAATCACTGTAACTCCTCACTAAAGTGAATCACTGTAACTCCTCACTAAAGTGAATCACTGTAACTCCTCACTAAAGTGAATCACTGTAACTCCTCACTAACGTGAATCACTGTAACTCCTCACTAAAGTCAATCACTGTAACTCCTCACTAAAGTCAATCACTGTAACTGATCACTAACGTGAATCACGGTAACTCCTCACTAAAGTGAATCACGGTAACTCCTCACTAACGTGAATCACTGTCACTCCTCACTAACGTGAATCACGATAACTCTAAAGTGAGTCATGGTGGGCCTGGATTTTGTGATAAAAGAAACAACAAGCCGAACAGGACTCACCGTTATTTCAGTGCAAATCAGACAGCAACTTCCAGCGACCACATATATGCAGTTGAACACGGAAATTACTTTGCCAGGTGCCCTGCCCCTCCAGAAGCTTTGTGAGAAGGCAATCTTGTCACCTGACTCACCAGTTCCTCTAATGCCTTATGCAAATGAAGTCATCTCACCAAATAAAGGAACGTCATGTTTTTTAAGCCAAACAAGCTTTTAATAGCATGGCACAGTTTTCACGACTGCTAAATAACCTCATTGGTTCTGAAAATTTGTTTTTACTAGTGTTTCAGTCTCATTCCTTCATATTTTAATTGTTGTTGGACATTTAAGAAAAAACAACTTCACTTTTTCCTACTGTCCCTTTGATCTCAATCTTGTAACTCAATATTTCTTACCCTCTCTTGATTTCACATTGTGCACTTGATTTGACATTGAATTTAATATTCCAACTTACACTTCCTGGTTCTGTGCCTACATGCCTTATTAACATGCTTCAATCTGATTGGCTAAGAGGAGACTCCAGTTGCTTGCCCCTCCCAAAAAATCCCAGGGAACAGGTCCTTGATGGATTGAGGACCTGATGAGAGGAACAGGCAGTGCAAAAGCCCATGAATTGTCCACGGGCAAGTCCTCCAGTGTAAATCACAATAATTCTTCTCGAAAGTGAATCACAATTACACATCTCAATGGTGAATCACAATAATTCCTTTACTGAATGAAACATAGTTACCCCTCTCTAAAGTGAATCCCAATAACTCTTTAAAATAAATCACACTAATTTCTCTCTAAATTGAATCACAGTAACACCTCTCTAAAGTCAATCAGGATAACTCCTCCCAAAACTGAATCACAGTAACTTCTCTCTAAAGTGAATCATAGAATGGTTGCAGCACAGAAGGAGGCCATTCTTTTTTTTAATTTGTTCATGGGATGAGGGTGGTCGCTGGCGAGGCCGGCATTTATTGCCCATCCCTAATTGCCCTTGAGAAGGTGGTGGTGAGCCGCCTTCTTGAACCGCTGCAGTCCTTGTGGTGAAGGTTCTCCCACAGTGCTGTTAGGAAGGGAGTTCCAAGATTTTGACCCAGTGACGATGAAGGAACGGCGATATATTTCCAAGTTGGGATGGTGTGTGACTTGGAGGGAAACGTGCAGGTGGTGTTGTTCCCATGTGCCTGCTGCTCTTGTCCTTCTAGGTGGTAGAGGTCGCGGGTTTTGGAGGTGCTGTTGAAGAAGCCTTGGCGAGTTGATGCAGTGCATCCTGTGGATGGTACACACTGCAGCCACTGTGCGCCGGTGGTGAAGGGAGTGAATGTTTAGGGTGGTGGATGGGGTGCCAATCAAAGCAGGCTGCTTTGTCCTGGATGGTGTCAAGCTTCTTGAGTGTTGTTGGAGCTGCACTCATCCAGGCAAGTGGAGAGTATTCCATCACACTCCTGACTTGTGCCTTGTCGATGGTGGAAAGGCTTTGGGGAGTCAGGAGGTGAATCACTCGCCGCAGAATACCCAGCCTCTGACCAGCTCTTGTAGCCACTGTATTTATATGGCTGGTTCAGTTAAGTTTCTGGTCAATGGTGACCCCCAGGATGTTGATGGTGGGGGATTCGGCGATGGTAATGCCGTTGAATGTCAAGGGGAGGTGGTTGGACTCTCTCTTGTTGGAGATGGTCATTGCCTGGCACTTGTCTGGCGCAAATGTTACTTGCCACCTATGAGCCCAAGCCTGGAAGTTGTCCAGGTCTTGCTGCATGCGGGCTCGGACTGCTTCATTACTTGAGGGGTTGCGAATGGAACTGAACACTGTGCAATCATCAGCGAACATCCCCATTTCTGACCTTATGATGGAGGGAAGGTCATTGATGAAGCAGCTGAAGATGGTTGGGCCTAGGACACTGCCCTGAGGAACTCCTGCAGCAATGCCCTGGGGCTGAGATGATTGGCCTCCAACAACCACTATCATCTTCCTTTGTGCTAGGTATGACTCCAGCCACTGGAGAGTCTCCCGCTGATTCCCATTGACTTCAATTTTACCAGGGCTCCTTGATGCCACACTCGGTCAAATGCTGCCTTGATGTCAAGGGCAGTCACTCTCACCTCACCTATGAAACAGGCTGCTATAGTTTGATTGCTCTGCACTTGAGGACACCCCCTGATCTACCTGAATGTCGAAACCTGCCCTAGTAGGCCAAATGCATGCTCCCCGAGAGTCCTGGTGGAAGTCCGTGCTTCATTATAAAGGCATTCTGTTTGTTGGTGGTTGTCTCAAGGGCCCTCAGCGAAGGCCCTCCCTGCACAGCCAACCATCCATAGTCCCTCCTCCTTTAAATAATGTCTGTCTCAGTGAATTGCCCAACAAAGAGTGCAGAAAAGATTTACTAGGATGCTACCGGGACTTGATGGTTTGACTTATAGGGAGAGGTTGGATAGACTGAGACTGTTTTCCCTGGAGAGTAGGAGGTTTCGTGGTGATCTTATAGAAGTCTATAAAATAATGAGGGGCATAGATCAGGTAGATAGTCAAAATCTTTTCCCAAAGGTAGGGGAGTCTATAACGAGGGGACATAGATTTAAGGTGAGAGGGGAGAGATACAAAAGGGTCCAGAGGGGCAATTTTTTCACTCAAAGGGTGGTGAGTGTCTGGAACGAGCTGCCAGAGGCAGTAGTAGAGGCGGGTACAATTTTGTCTTTTAAAAAGCATTTGGACAGTTACATGGGTAAGATGGGTATAGAGGGATATGGGCCAAGTGCAGGCAATTGGGACTAGCTTAGTGGTATAAACTGGGCGACATGGACATGTTGGGCCGAAGGGCCTGTTTCCATGTTGTAAACTTCTATGATTCTATGATTCTATGATTTTCAAACTGGATGCCTGTGTCCAGCGGTGTGCCTCAGGGATCGGTGCTGGGTCCGCTGTTATTTGTTATTTATATTAATGATTTGGATGAGAATTTAGGAGGCATGGTTAGGGAACTTGGGGAAATAAATAGTGATGTCTTGAGGAGTGTACATATTACAGAGAGGGAGGTGCTGGAAGTCTTAACGCGCATCAAGGTAGATAAATCTCCGGGACCTGATGAAATGTATCCCAGGACGTTATGGGAGGTTAGGGAGGAAATTGCGGGTCCCCTAGCAGAGATATTTGAATCATCGACAGCTGCAGGTGAGGTGCCTGAAGATTGGAGGGTAGCAAATGTTGTGCCTTTGTTTAAGAAGGGCGGCAGGGAAAAGCCTGGGAACTACAGACCAGTGAGCCTGACATCTGTAGTGGGTAAGTTGTTAGAGGGTATTCTGAGGGACAGGATCTACAGGCATTTGGAGAGGCAAGGACTAATTAGGAACAGTCAGCATGGTTTTGTGAGAGGAAAATCATGTCTCACGAATTTGATTGAGTTTTTTGAAGGGGTAACCAAGAAGATAGATGAGGGCTGTGCAGTAGACGTGGTCTACATGGACTTTAGCAAAGCATTTGACAAGGTACCGCATGGTAGGTTGTTACATAAGGTTAAATCTCATGGGATCCAAGGTGAGGTAGCCAATTGGATACAAAATTGGCTTGACGACAGAAGACAGAGGGTGGTTGTCGAGGGTTGTTTTTCAAACTGGAGGCCTGTGTCCAGCGGTGTGCCTCAGGGATCGGTGCTGGGTCCGCTGTTATTTGTTATTTATATTAATGATTTGGATGAGAATTTAGGAGGCATGGTTAGTAAGTTTGCAGATGACACCAAGATTGGTGGCATTGTGGACAGTGAAGAAGGTTATCTAGGATTGCAACGGGATCTTGATAAATTGGGCCAGTGGGCCGATGAATGGCAGATGGAGTTTAATTTAGATAAATGTGAGGTGATGCATTTTGGTAGATCGAATCGGGCCAGGACCTACTCCGTTAATGGTAGGGCGTTGGGGAGAGTTATAGAACAAAGAGATCTAGGAGTACAGGTTCATAGCTCCTTGAAAGTGGAGTCACAGGTGGATAGGGTGGTGAAGAAGGCATTCAGCATGCTTGGTTTCATTGGTCAGAACATTGAATGCAGGAGTTGGGATGTCTTGTTGAAGTTGTACAGGGCATTGGTGAGGCCACACTTGGAATACTGCGTACAGTTCTGGTCACCCTATTATAGAAAGGATATTATTAAACTAGAAAGAGTGCAGAAAAGATTTACTAGGATGCTACCGGGACTTGATAGTTTGACTTACAGGGAGAGGTTAGACAGACTGGGACTTTTTTCCCTGGAGAGTAGGAGGTTTAGGGGTGATCTTATAGAAGTCTATAAAATAATGAGGGGCATAGATAAGGTCGATAGTCAAAATCTTTTCCCAAAGGTAGGGGAGTCTATAACGAGGGGGCACAGATTTAAGGTGAGAGGGGAGAGATACAAAAGGGTCCAGAGGGGCAATTTTTTCACTCAAAGGGTGGTGAGTGTCTGGAACGAGCTGCCAGAGGCAGTAGTAGAGGCGGGTACAATTTTGTCTTTTAAAAAGCATTTGGACAGTTACATGGGTAAGATGGGTATCGAGGGATATGGGCCAAGTGCAGGCAATTGGGACTAGCTTAGTGGTATAAACTGGGCGACATGGACATGTTGGGCCGAAGGGCCTGTTTCCATGTTGTAACTTCTATGATTCTATGATTCTAAAGAGCACACTGTGCCTGTTATCAGGGTGTCAAACATTAAGATGCATTTGCTGATGACCCCCATGTTGATGGAATGAAAAGTTATTCTGTTCTTCAATGCCATGGGTCTGTGAGAGGTGCCTGAATGGCCACATTTCAAAATTATGAGGGTTTTGATGGAGTAAATAGGGAGAAACTGTTTCCACTGGCAAAAGCTTCAATAACTGGAGGACACAGATTTACGGGTAATTGTCAAAAGAACCAGAGGGGAGATGAGGAGAATTATTTTTATGCAGCGAGTTGTTACGATCTGGAATGAACTGCCTGAATGATGGAAGCAGATTCAGTGATAACTTTCAAAAGGGAATTGGATAAATACTTGAAAAGGAAAAATTTGCAGAGATATGGGGAAAGAGCAGGGGAGTGGGACTAATTAGATAGCTATTTCAAAGAGTTGGCACAGGCACGATGGGCCAAATGGCCGCCTGTGCTGTAAGATTCTATAAATATTTAATGTGTTGATACAGCTTTCCTCTGCCTGCTACTTTAGTGCAGTGTCGAAATAGTGGGGAGGGAACACTGTCTGAATATATTAAGCATCCATTAACTGATTTCACCCACATGGCTCATGACACTCTACTCGTAGCTCAGTCAAAATCAAGAGCAAGTTTTAATTCCAAGGCAACAGAGTCTGAAAGGATCTGCCATCTGATCCAGAATGGCACAATTTGAGACGCTGACAGCTGATCCTTCAAGCCCATTCTATAAAGAATGCTCCAACTCCTTGGGGGTTGTGAAGGGAAAGAATTGCCAAAACCATTTTACTGCTCTCTTTATTGTTCCTTATTCTTGAATTCCAAATATCAGTTTTTCTCTGTTCCAGTTACAAAGAAAACACATTCTCAATCCTCTGGGTGGGAAGCAGAAATTATGAGAAAAACACATGCAGACAGACACACACACACACACACACACACACAAATAGAGACAGACACACACACACACACACACACAAATAGAGACAGGCACACACACACACACACAAATAGAGACAGACACAC